>NC_136819.1:53652765-54852765 GCF_951394365.1 Tetrao urogallus
TTTCTTTCCAGTGAGCAAGACATGAACAATGGGAAAAAAAATGAGTTGAGATGATTTATTTATCTTTGAACTTCTGTAGTTTTTTTCTAAGAAGTTTCATCTTTCTGAGCCCAGAAAGAGGATTAATGGAGTTGTGTCACTGCCCACTAGTCTATCATGAAAGCCTTAAGTCTTATTTCAGAAGACCATTAGAGAAAAGCTATGGAATGCAGAAGTGATTTGAGTTAAATCGGTTGTTGCAATCACATATAACTTACATTGCATCTACGCTTATTGGAGATTTTTTTTCACATTGCAGTGAACTGAGAGCAAATCTCCAGACAATTACCTGATGTGCAATTAGAGCACCCAGCTCTCACCCGTATCACTGTTCAGCCAACTCCATTGGATTTGAATTCTTCATTTGCAGGGGACTGTGTGTAATCAGAATCATGGCCCTAAACAGCCTAAACATTTTCTCACCATAAACAGGTAAGAAAATGTGCTGAGGATAGGTTAAAGATTGTGGCACTGAGAGACGTGGTTTAGTGAGCAGTATTGGTGGTAGGTGGACAGTTGGACTGGATGATCTTAGAGATGTGCAAGGCCAGGTTGGATGGGGCCCTGGGCTGCCAGATCTGGTATTAAATGTAGAGGTTGGTGGCCCTGCCTGTGGTGGGGGGGTTGGAGATTCATTCCTTGAGCTCCCTTCCAACCCAGGCCATTCTGTGATTCTGTTTTTTCCAACCCTAATGATTCTGTCATTCTGTTCCACGATTCTACTTGCACGCTTTCAAAAGCAGTCGTGAGAACTGAGGAACACGTTGAAGTGTGTGATGTTCAAAGTCATTTATTCAGTACAGCTTTGATAAAGGCAAAAAGAAAGCATGGGAGTGAAGTGCTGCGTGTTTAAATCTTCCATTTTGGATTCTGAAAAATAAAAAAGTAAAACATAGTGCTGTCATCTGAGTAAATAACTACTGTTCTGCTATGTTTCTGCTCAGGTTGTCTTAAAAAAATAAAAGCTTGGTTTTTTGTGGAACAGTCCAACATTTCATCCACCTCAGTTATTATTTCCATCAAGCCCTTTGGCTGTTAATAGCAAATTCGACAGAATAATAGTAATTTTATTATAGTGCTGGTATGCTCGTACTTCTAGTGCCTAATATTGTTCAGGGATTAGGAATCCTTTGGATACAGGTTGTGTGGTTGGATCCATGTTGCTGAGCACTGCTGTTGCAACCTCTACCCAACATCAGGGAACATGTGTCAGTTTTGATGCACACATCCACAGAAATGCAGATGCAGTGTTTTGGTGATCAAAGAATGACCCCTTTCTGTGATTCATGTTTTAAGACCAGTTAATATTTTTGTTGTTGTTCTTTTTTGTTTTTCCCCATGAACTCTAACAATGTGTCACTGCTTGTTTATATCAATGCTTACTTTTCCTATTCTGGCCCCAGTTCTGTAGGTGTTGCTCAGGTTGCTCAGGCATTTTACCTCGTTGAGTTTCCCCTGAGACAAGGTGAAATATTGAACTGAGAGGAATGCTAATCTTGGAAGCTGTCACTTACAGGCTGCCATATATTTTTGCATTCACCCACGTATTGCCTTGCCTTAGAGATGTCAAAAGACCTCAAAACTTGGCAGGAACCAGGGAATTACTCAAGGACTTTATGCCAAGCAGAAGTCTGTGTTCTCCTGGGAAGTCTGCACAACTCTGTATTGAGGATGATTTGGGAGTTAATTAGACATGTTTTCACATTATTGCAGGGTGTGCTAGTCAATCATGGTCAATTGTAAGCATACTTGGTGGCTGTTGTTTTCAGATCCCATTTTTGTGTGTATGTTTGTCTTAAATTAACTCTTATTTTTCGCATTTGTTCTTCTTGGTTTGCCAATGCCATTGCTAATGTCATTTTCCCCCAAATTAAGGGTGTTTTATTCCTCTTTATGAGGAGCTTTGCTTGACAAATGCATTTTTTTCGGAGCAAAGACAGGCTAGCCTAAAGGAATGAGCTGCCTTACCCTCCTGAGGACTATGACTAAGGAGTTCCATAGCTTGGGCTTGGGACTGTGGCTTTACTTTCCTCCTCATCCATTCCAGGTATGAGTTCTTTTTTCCAGCCAGCCAGCACTCCTGATACTGCTACCCTTTCATTCTTCAATAAGAGGGACCTGAATCAGTATTTGCCTGGCCTGGCCTGGGGCAGATATCAGGCAAACTGAACTTCTTCATCACTTTTTTTAATTTTTAATTTTAAATTGTAACTGTCCTTTCACTGTTGGGTCAGTATTTCTGAGCTTTAATTGCTTCTTTTGATTTTAATGTACAGATCAGTGATGCCCTTTCAAGGCTAAACGTATTCTGTTTGTCCTTTTGCAGATCATTTTATCACATTCTTTACAAATGTAGCAGATGACAGAAAGTGACATTCCAGGATACACATGCAGCAGCTGGGAGGATGGTTTAAGGAATGTTCATACACTCATGCACAATACTGTTCTTGGGACATAAAGGTGGGGGTTTTGTTTGTTTGTTTGTTTGTTTGTTTTCAGATCTCCCAGCAAAGAGAAAAACAACTTACTGAGGCAAAGTCTAACATCAGATAAAGCTTCTGGAAAAGTGTGTCTGGTCATAACTTTTTTTCAGTGAGTTCATCAAATTACATTGGCCACACATGGCTTCATCTCCTATCTTTTCACAGCCCTGGCTTCCTAATTCACTCCATTCTAACTAGAATCCTAACCTTTCTTGGATGCCTGTTCCTGTGAACTTGGCCCAACCACCTTGTTTCTCTGTCTGTTTTTCCTGCTCTGTTACTTTTGAACCCACAGCCATCCTTCCTGATGTTGGTGAGAGCCATCTTCAGTTCTTCCTTGTTTCATATGCTTGTGTTTACTACATACTTTACAACTTCTTTCTTTGTGTAAACTCCTTTGTGTGATTTCCAGTGTATTAGGATCTCCTATCTAGTCATTGGCTTGGCTTGCCTGAATGGCAAAGTTTTTTCTTGGCCTGTCAGCCTCCACGTGGCTCCTGCAGTGCTTTGTGTGACTGCTCAACATTACTGCTCCCCTTAGACTCATTAAGTAACATCTCATCTCCTTTCTCATGGCTGAGTCCACTTAAACTTTTAGTCAGTTAACTCTATACTCTTTACCTCCCTGCCTATTTCTGCAGCCTGCTTCCTCCAACCTGTTTATATGGTGATATTACACAGCATATTGACATCTTCTCAACTCCATGTTCTCCTCTATTTCTTTACTTGCAAGGCATCCCAGGAAGAGCATTTGTAAGACCTCCATCAGGTCTGGTTTTCTGTTCCTCCTCCAAACTCAGTGATGTTATTGATATCCACAAGATGCTGATTAATTTGTTGGGTTTTTTTTCTTCCCACAATGTATCCATCCCACAAAATTTAGTGAGAAACTTTATTTCTGATAGAAAGACAAAGAAATTTGGCTCACAACCTAGATATTTCTGTAGGTTGAAAAATACCGATGTTTTCAATCTGAAACCACAAGCTTGACATCTAATATGACAAGCAGTCATTGGAAAACCTGCTTTCTGTTTTGTTAGAATAGTGTTGATGAGTGGTTTTTGTTTTAATTTACTACAAATATTACACAAAATACTAACAGTTATTGTCAGTGCTGCTTTGCTTATGTATGAGATCTCACCTTTTCTCCCCCTGCTATTTATTTCTCTGTCTGAATTTGTAATTAATTAGGATGCAGGCTGATTGCTTATAGTACCTGAAGTATCTTGTGTCCAAAGTAAAAAAAATCCATACATATATTCAGTACTAAGGAAAATACATTAGGGCGTGTTTGAAGTTGAGGGGATCATTGCTGAGGGACAGGGATGGGATTAAATAGTCCTTGCATGGATGAGAATTAGAATGTTAATGTTAATCTGTTTGGATAACTTTCAGTTTTGGATCATGTGGTGTTGAATTGAATAGCACCTGGTATTGCGTACATGGGAGAGCGGACAGGGAAAGGTTGAGCAGGAATTCTCATCCAAAAGGCAGTGAACAGCCTACACATGTCCAAGCACTCTTGTAGCTGTGGTAATGCCCGTGCTGAGAGCCCCAAAGTCTTTTGAACGAGAGAGGCTGTTTTCCAGAAAGCTTCTTGGTGTGCATTGGGCTCTATGCTGGCACCTGTGCTAACAACAGGTCAGTGAAGGGCCAGGTCAGGAGCAAGGCAGCCTCCCTGCTGGCAAAACCAGGCAGGAGCCAGCGGAGTTGCTGTGCTGAGTCCCAGGTTTAGCTGGGAAATGGTTGAATTAAGGCCACACTACTTCATAACCCCTGATGTTACACAGTGTGTAAGTTTGCTTCATGCTTCCCCAGCAGCTCTTTTGCAAAGCCTCTGAGATTCACCTGATCTTGAATGATGAGCAGACAAGCTGCAAGCTACCAGCGCTGATAACCCTGACACCTTCAACAGCATATTTGATTTCTTTGCTCTGCCTGTCCAGAATTCAGAGGAAAAGCTGCACAAGCCTGAATGGATGAGTGGATGCACCATCTTCAACACAGGTCCTCCTCTAGTCAATCTCTTTCTGTGTCCTGTTTCAAAAAAGGAAGGGGAAGCTAAATGGTGGGCACGCTCATAGTTAGAAGTTGTATCTGCCTTTATTTCAAATAAAGGGTTCTGTCACCCTTTATTTCAAATAAATTTGAACCAGATGGGGAAAATAAAAATATGCAGCTTTTAAATTTCTATTGTACACTGAAGGCCAAGTGTACGTGTAGATAGAGTATCTGTTAATTTGCCTCAAAAAAAAAGAAAAGCCAACAAAATATTACCTGGAAAAAAGCCAGCCTTCATGCTTTTCATAAGATGTGGTGCAAATCCTTCGGAAATCAGCATCTGCCCCATAAATAGACAGGACTTTCAGGAGAGAAAATAAGTGAGCAGGGTCAGCTTGCAATTTGTCTCTCACTTCACGTCACAAGGTTTTTCAGTACGAGTGAAGACAGGAACAGAATCTCAGCAGAAGTCAGTGAATCCAAAATGGATTACACAGAGCAGAAGTCCAGCCCCTGTTTTCCTAATCCATAGGAGAAGGAGAATCTGTCAAAGCTGGTTGACCTGCCATCTGGCATGTATTTCCTGTGCCTGGCTGTAATCTTGGGATGACTTTTGCTGGCACATTTTTGGAATCAAAGGAAGGAAAATTTTGACCAATATTTTCACTTTTGCCTGGTTTCTCTGCTTGTAAGAAAGTTTATAAAGGTTTGTTTTATAATAGCTTTATTCTTGGTCTGTGATGTCAAAGAAACAAGCAGAAAATTATAGGATTTTTTTGGTGGAAAATTGCTAACAGTTTTACATCAGTGGCAAGACTTGGTTTCAGTAAGAGGAAAGGTACCAGGATGTGGGTGGTGCTGAGATCAATGGAATCCATTGCAATTCCTCTATTCCATACTCGAGCATCTCACCCAATGGGTCTTTATTTGAACCTGGAGTAACTTTGGGGAAGGGAAGCATGAAAGTAGGTGAAGCATTAAGACAGTGTTGTGCTGGTGCTGGCAACAGCACATCCTGTTAGCTTTATCTGAGCTGAGAATCTGATCTAGGCTCTGCTACCATGTGTCATCTCTAAAGAAGAGACAGTGGCTCTTGGCTATACAGAATGTCCTGAGGTCAGTCTGAGTCTGCAGACAACAGAATTATTTTCCTCTTTCATTTCTTCCAGTTGCCATTTCCTAATTTAGAGAGAAATGGTAAATCTCAGGAGCAAATAATAAGCCATATACAAATCAGTGTGTTTGCATGCAACCAAGTGTAATTTACTTATCAGGGAAATAGCAGGGCCACATGCCAGCAAGAAAAACAGTCAAGCAGTGGCTGTTTCAAGCTGAAAAGTAAAGGAAAGGAAGAATTCTGTGGTTTCCACAAGGTGTTAGTCTGAATTTGAGTCCTGCTATTACTCCAAATTTATGCTATTGACTTTGGAAGTGAAACCAGGACCCCAAACCATGGGTTATTCACCCTGAAACAGCGAGAAACATACCTTGTTTGCTCCTGTGTGCTTCACTGTCACGTTGACTCAATGCTTTGTTGCTGGTTTCCAGGTCAAACTACAGAAGGCTGGAATGCAACCCAGCAGAAGTATACATTTGGTAGGCATTCAAGGCCAGATTGGATGGGGCCCCGGGCAACCTGATCTGGTGTCTGATTTGGTGGCTGGCAACCCTGCCTCTGGCAGGGGGTTTGGAACTAGCTGATGGTTGAGGTCCTTTTCAACCCAAACCTTTCTATGATTCTACGACACCAACAGTTGGGGTTTTATTTCATTTCTCTCAAACATCATAGGATGGAGCTGATCTAAACCAAAGTTTTCTCTGTCATTTTCTCTTCTCAGTTTTGGGTTGTGTTGCTGTGGCTGTCTGTATCAGCAGCACCCCAGGCAGTCTGTTACCACTGACACTTGGCCTCTTGATGATGTGCTTGGCTGCTAAAGCATCCAGAACTGGGAAATCACTGTCCAGTAGCGAGGAGGAGAGTCTGACTTTCTGAGGCTGCAGTGGGAGTTTATGGCTGCATTTCTCTCACTCGTGTTGAAGAAACTCACTGACTGGCAAGTCTTTCCTCCTACCAAGGTTCCTCAAGGTTCCTTCTATCCCGTAAGTAGCTGGAACTTGTATTGGCGTGGTGCAGTTAATGGACAAAGTTTTCACATTTCCTTTGCTCAGGGCTGCTTACCTGTGTGACAGGTTCTTGTTCTCCCCCATCTGTTGCCCTTGCTTGTACAGAGCAGTCATATAAAAAAGGTCTTATGCTGTTGACAAAAATTCAGAATTTTGTTTGCACAAACATTTGCCACGTTTTCCTTCAGACTGTTTACTCAGTATTTGCTAAATAAGAGGGTAATGGTTATTTCAGGAAGCAGCCTACAATCTCTTTGCAAGGGTACTGCATATCTGCTGTGGAAATGAAGATCACATTTGCCCCAGTGCACAGTCATTGCTTTATTAGCAGATGTCACTCACCAAGATATTCCTTTTGTTTCAGGTTTGGTGTTATGAAACAGTATGCTTTAAGATAATCACTATTGGAAAGGAGCAGCTTGCTTCACAGTCAATGACTTTGATGCCTTGGGTTGTTCATGTACGGATCTGCCTCTGTCTTGCCTTGATTGACAAGACCCTTTCTATAAATCTGTGCAATTAAGCAGCCCCATAGCAGCTGCGAAGGAGATCTAGTCAGCAGAAACCTGACAAAAATTGCTGTGCAGATCTCTTGCTGCTCCTTCTGACATCCTGAAACACCATCTGCAATTTAAAGCTGCAGAAGGCGATCTGACTCCAACAAGTTGGGTGAGTGTGCTTCTGTGTTTGCTTTGTGTCACAGCTCTGGCTCATGAATAAAGCAGTAGGTTTTTGCTAAGGTGGTGAAGAATAAGAGTTCAATTTTTTTGGAAGGTCGTCTCTTTGCTCTTAAATGTCTCTATTAAAAATAAAGAAATTTAGTTTTCTTCTGTAATTGTTCAAGCTTGGAGGTCAACGAATATGAAGGGTTCACTGTGGCAAACACCACGACCATATACTGATCTAGAATTCCAGTTCAGCTAATTTAAATCATGTAGTATGACAGGAGCATAGAGACACAAGATAAAAAGTCTAAGCTCTTTAATGTGAAATCTGTCCTCAGCGCAGGGCTGCAAGCCATGTCCAGTAGGCAACCTTCTCCCTCTAAGTTAAATGTCAAGTCTGGGGTTTCTAGGTGGATTTAAATGCAAGGCAAGTATATGAGGTATAAAGTGGATGTGATGGCTTACAGCTTGAGGTACATTCCATTTCTTTCTCTTTTTGACAATTTTCCAGAGAGACTGATTGCTTTGTTCATCTAAGGTTTGAGATTGAAAGGCAGCAAGTACCAGAGGGATTTGACTGATGGTGGCTGTTTAGATGGCCACATCCATCCCTATCCAACCAGCCCTGCTCACTGGCTTGGTGGAGTTAGATCTTGACCAGTGGTGGTGAGTGCAAGAAGGGAAAAAAAGGGCTGCATTCATGACCCAGCACCTGATGAGTGCTGGGGTACTGGTGTTGGCAGCACCAATACTGCTTTTAGGAGTTGCTGACCTCTCTATATATGTGCAGTGAGATGGGAACCAATACTCATCACTTATGGCCTGGTGCAAGCTTAGGGCAGCCTAACTGATAGGAAGGCATTTGCTGCATGATAAGCTTGCAATTTGGAGATTTCAGTGGCCACTGCATTCAGGCTGCTGCAATAAGACTTTTCCCTTCTGGCAGCAGGTAACCCCTTATCTTCTGTCTTCTCTTGAGCTGAGTGAAGATGAGGAACACTGTGCCCAAGGGGAAGAAGGAGCATCACAGCTCTTGGTCTGAATCCACGCACTTGGGGCTTCTTGGCTCCTGCATGATGCCACCATCTTGGCTCTCCCAACCCTCCTCTCCCTTCTACCTCAGAATGAAGCTCCCCTGTGTGACCCTGGGTGCTCTGCTCCTCCTGCTGCCGGCTGGCCATGGAGGCACGGAGACCTCTGCTATCGACCTGCGCACCTTCATCGGTTGTGCCGTGCGTGAGTTCACCTTCGTGGCCAAGAAGCCTGGCTGCAAGGCACTGCGGATCACCACGGATGCGTGCTGGGGACGCTGCGAGACCTGGGAGGTGAGAGTCTTTCCCCGAGAAAAAAGCATTGAGCAGTGAGATAGTCAAGGACCGCGTGCTGCTCTGCGATCCCACTGCAGCGCTTTGCTGCAATTGGTTCCCTCCCTCCTTGTGCTGTCTCAAAGGGGATGAACCTCATGTGATGATATTAATGAAGCGCTTACGTAATACTCTTATTATGCAATTTGAAAGCCTCTTAAAGCTCAAACACTTAAGGAGAGGAGGCCTTTATTACTTTACTGGAAGAAAATTCCTTTGAGATTAAGGTGGAGCCCTTGGTTGGGGGGGTAATATATTTTATTCCAAAACAACAGATGCCAAAGATAATGTCTGTTTCTAATTTGGGCTTGTTTTAAATCACAGTTCAATATGAAGTAGTTATGCTTTGGGAGTGTAGAGGGGCAGAAAGAGAGCACGAGTCTGTACACACTTCAGACAGCAAGTTGCTGACTCTTATGGCCTTTCTGTCACTGAATGGCTCAAGGGGCCAAACCCGGTTTAATTTATTCAGGGAATTTCTAATGACTGCAGAGTGAAATACCACAGGGATGTAGTTAAGCTGAATGCATCTGGCTGCAGGCTCAACAGCTTCTACAGAGCCTCATGGTGTGCTTGGGTGGAGGAGCTGGTAAGAGGGAGCATGTCTGGATATCTTCTTGCTGAAACATGGCATCTGTTCTTTTCTGTGCCATCATTCTCTGCTCCTGGGGCAGGCTTTTCACACAGCATAGACAGAAAGAAAGAAAATGCTTAAGTGTCTCCAGGCTGTTTTACTTCAGGCTGTTTCCCATCTGTGTGAGGGAGAGGATTGTAGTGGGCTCCCTCCAGTCCTGTCTTTGGAAACAGGTGCTTCCGTTGGGGAAAACATCACTTTTCAGCAAAATCCATGCCGCCCATAGTTCCACGTGGGAGTTTGGCGTTCAGGGCCTTCAGGATACTGTTTTTTTCTGTTGGTTGAGGTTTCTGGCCAAGCTGTTCATCTTATGAAAAACTGCAGGCCTCAGTGCTGCCTGCAGTGCTGCCAGGTGGACTCCCCATGGCATGTATCTGCTGGGCTTTGCAGGACGTACAACCTGACTGCTGCTGTTTCCATGGCCCCTTCCATCTTGATCCAGTGGCTCTGCTGTTTATTCCTCTTGAGAAAACCAGGGACCCCGATGTTTGTCTTGCATCTTGCCTGATACCCTCATTTCTCACCCACAGAGGCCAATACTGCAGCCGCCTTACATTGAATCTTACCACCGTGTCTGCACCTACAATGAGACCAAGCTGGTGACAGTGATGCTGCCCAAGTGTGCCCCTGGAGTGGATCCCTTCTACACCTACCCAGTTGCCATACGCTGCAACTGTGACTTCTGCTCTACGGCCACCACTGAGTGTGAGACTGCCTGAGCTCTCCTTCCTCAGGTCAAGTTCCTCCCTGGCTCTACACCCCTGCTGTCTCAGAGGGTGTGGGTCAGCCCAGAATTTGGTCTCACCATCTAATGCTCCTAATCATCGGCTTTTCTGGCAGATGAGGTTTAGTTCCCTCTTCCCTTTCTGTAGAAACGTAGAATGCAGCCTTATAATAGCAAATCCTATGGAAGAAAAATTGATGCTGTTTCCCTTCCTTCCAGGCTCTACATAGAGTGGGACCTTTCTTCATGCACAAAGTGCACATGGACTGAATAGTCACAGAGGGGTTGGAAACAGGCCATAAATGCATGACAGCCAGTAGAACAGCCTTTATTCTTTTTAGTTTTAGTACCTTCCCAGTAATGTAAGAATTACCAACATTTCCCCCTCTTGCCCCTTCCGCTCTTCTTACGCTGAGATCTGTCAAAAATAACTGTCAAGGAAAAGGCTGTACAGACAATAAAATGGAAATGGGGATCAAATCACAACCTTGAAATTACACCCTAAGCCCTAACTCAGTCAAATACTTGATTAATATCTGTGGACTTACAGTTAAGTGCGTATTTCAGTGATTTGCTTAATTGGAGCATTTCTGCTGAAAAAAATCTTGCCTTACGAGAGATGACTTCTTAAAAAGCAGAAAGAAGCACATTAAATGTGTAATGCTTTTGTCCAGGACTGTCCAGAAGAAGAACTGGCTTCATGTAAAACCAGAGAGGCTCTGCACAACCCTAAAGTCCTCTCTTGACAATTTCCAGAGTTAGAGGGACCAAGCCAAAATGTAGTGCTTGTGGTTCAGTTTCAGCAAGCCTTGGCCAAGGCAATGGGAAAGAGGGGGCTATGGGGGTGTTTCCCACACTTCCCTTCGCTGCTCAGCCACACAGGGACTTGCTTCTCAGGAGATGCACAGAAGGCAGACGGAAGTCTCATGGGAGGGCTGAGGAGTTGTCTGAGAGCAAATAATGCAGCCAGCACGGGTGGGACAGGCCCAGGGCAGGGAAAGCAGCAGACATGCCAAAGGCTGGTCCACACCACCTTCTTCAGAACCACTGTCTATAGACTGGGGGATGCATGGGAGCTGCTGCAGCATCCCCCCTCTGGTGACCACAGCTGTGTAAGTGCCTTAGTCCTCCAACTCCCACCTGGAGGAGGACAGATTCATGTTCATCCCTCATTTCTCCCCCCTGAACAAAATAAGAAATGATGTGAAAACATCAAAATTTGGCCAAGTGCAAGAGAGTCACAGGAGCTTACAAACAAAGACAACTCAGATAGCCATTAGCAGAGAACTGCTGCTGAGAGAATGTCAGCACCTGCCTTCCGCTCTGATTAAGTGTCTTCTGGATGCAGTTCCTCCATTCCCACAGTTGTGTGCCTGAAACTTCCCCAAGTGCCTTATCCTCCTTGAGACAGATCTTTTTGTTTTTAATCTGATCTGCAATGTATTAGTTGCTGTCATGTTTTGTCGGTGGAACTGTGAAAGTTGCCCTGTGGCTAAGTGGAAAGGAGAACATTTTATCATCTGCCTTCAGTAGCTCTGAATTCCATGTCAAACAGCAGCAGAAGCAGTTTTCTGGTGATGGTGAGTTTAACTGCCTTTAAGGACCTTGAAAAAGTCCTTCTGTTTTCTTTCAAATTGCATCTCTCTAATCTTGTTATTGTTTTAAACAGCATCACAACTATTATGGAAAACCTACAAATTATTTTGTGTCCTTAATAAAACCCCCATATTGTATTATGGATGCAATTTAAATCAATGAGTCCTTCTTTATTGATGCATAAAGCTTTCTCACACAGAATATATGTCAGCTCCTACAAACTCTTTGCCAGAGCTGTGAACACCTGCAAAATATCTCCTCGATCCTAATGCAAAGTCATTTCCTTTGCTGGATTTCTCTTACAGAGTCTGGCTGTGCCATAATTTTAGGATTAGAAATGGGATTCCAAAGTGACAACTTCCTTCCATTGCAACAAGCGAGAAATACAGGCTGTACCCAGATATGGGGAGGCAGTAGAAACCTTAAGCAAGTGTTTGGAAGAAAACACTGCACGATGTGAAGGATGGTTTTGATTGATGTAGCAGAATCCACACTTGGGAGGCGGAAGGGGAGGTGTAGGAAGAATGTATTGACTGAATCTCAGCTAACACTTCTGGATGGTCTTTTATGGAGAAGAGCAAAAGTGAATGGAGATGCTGTGGATTTACTGTGAATGTACATCCTTTCATACAATGATAGAATCAGAGAATGGTTTGAGTTGGAAGGAACCTTACACACTATTCAGTTCCAACTCTCTGCCATGACTAGGGGCACCTCTCACCACATCAGGCTGCTCAGGGCCCCATCCAACCTGGTGCAATATAAATGCCCTGGATGGGGCATTTACAGCTTCTCTTCATTCTTGTTGCTGGTCATTGCAAATCTTAGGCTGTTTTTTTTTAAGTCTTATGCTAGTAGGTCTTCATTGTGGTAAATTTTCACTAATTTTGATACTTGGAATCATTGATTACTCCCTTCACCTGAACACCGACCAGAAGCACCAGGCAGAAATCTTCATAAACTGCCACGAAGACCACTTGAAAGGTTTAATCTGTCATGACTTCCACTACCTAAAACAAGAGAAAGAAATCATGCCCTACGTGTAGAAGGGAACTTGATGTCCCTGTGAGGATGGTACTTGCAGAGCGGCCAGAGAGAATGCCTGAGTGTTGAGCCATTCCCAGCTTGAAATATTGCTGCAGCAAAAGAAGGGAGGTGGTTGCACCTACTTGCTGAGAAAGGAGAACGTGCAAATATGGAAAAAGCATGACTGTACAAGTTGGATCTCGGCACTGCCATCAACACGCCAGGTGAGAAGGGGCAAACCAGTGGAATTATCTGTGCCTCAGTTTCCCTTCTGGACAGTGGGAGTGACAGCCGTTTTTCTTCCCCCAATGCATTTTGAAGAAGGCTGTGTCTCTCTTGTTCCCTCTGCTTCTTGGATTTGTGTCCCTCTTCCAATGTGAACAGCAGTAATTGCAGTCACGCAGTGCTTTCATAGAATCATAGAATCACTCAAGTTAGAAAAGACCTTAAAGATCCTTGAGTCCAACCACAACCTAACTATACTACCCTAACTAACAACCCTCTGCTAAATCATGTCCCTGACCACCACATCCAAATGGTTTTTAAACACATCTACCTCCCCAAGGAGCCTATTCCAGTGCTTAGCAACTCTTTTTGTAAAGAAGTGTTTCCTGATATCCAACCTAAACCTCCCCTGGTGCAACTTGAGGCCATTTCCCCTTGTCCTATGCAATTTGCTTTAGTCCAGTCAGAGGTGGGGGTACTGTTCAGGAATGGTGGTGGCTATGGTCTCAATTTGAAGACTAGACTAGCTGGCTGATGGAATAGTTTCTGGTGTGGAAATGAAAAGCAGGGTAATGAAGACAGCATCTCCACTCTTCCCCTCCCCTCCTTGATATTTTGTGTTGAGTTTTGAGAAAAGAAGAGCTAGTCATATTCTTCATTCCAGTGCTGCCTTTAAGGACTGTCTTTCCTCATGTAATTTCTTCAGCTCTCTAACCACTGTCCTTTCTTTCTTGCCTCTCCCTGTCTTGTCTCACATCTGAGCCAAGTGTTAGGCAGCTCATCATCTTCAGTGCCACTGCTATGGGTTTGTTTGAAGGTTTTGTTGTCCACGCGTTGGGTTTGTTAGATGGTTACAACCTCCTCTCAAAGCTCCCAACACTTGGGTTAATGCATTTCCTAGCTGCTTTACCAAGAGAGCTCCTGTGTCTACAAGGCCAGAACATACTGGCTTCTCTCTAAAACACTTTAAATACTCACTCAGGGGAGAAAAAAAAATTTTGTTGGTGCTGTGGTATTTTAGTGGAGGCCACAAACAATAATGCCAAGAACCTTTTATCTAGAGGAGAATAGAAAGTAACATTTGGAAGAGCCACAAACCAACTACATCAAGCCCCCACTTCTCCACCTTCCTTTCCATAGAGAGTTTGGTTAAGGAGCAGTTTCCTGAAAGGGATGTGCCTGAGACTTCTCAAAGCTCTGTATCACCAGTGTCACCTCCTGTTAGAAGTTTTGCATTGTTGGAGGGGAGACAGGAAGCTGCAGGTGGTTCCAGGACCATGCAAAAGCAATTGTATGTGTCAGGGTGTGTTTTCCCTGTCTGATAAGCTTCTGGGACAATAGGTAGAGCAGCACACCTTCTTCAAATGATGCTGTCAAAATACTTAGTAATACATTTATTTTGTTAAAATAAACTATGTACATTAGAGGATATTAATGTGCAGTTACAATATACAATAATTACATGTTGAAAAGAGATAAGCTAAAGAGTACAGAATCGTGCTGTAAATAGGAAACTAATACTGTTTACATCGTTTTTAAAATATGCAAAACAATTCCTGGAAAAATGATTTTCCCTGGTTTGAAATTTTATTGCTTTGAGTTGAATTTCGAAGATTTGGTTCATCTTTGAAAAGGCTTAACATCACTCAGAAGTCAAACACAGCTTTCCAGTATTTGTTCTTTGGTTCTACCACCCCTATACTCCAGAGATATTGCACATAGCAATTTGTAAGAGAGAAATTCTATTGCTCACATCAAGTAAATAACTGTTTTTTCTTAATATGCTAACAGTTGATGGTGCTGCGTTAGGTCCTGATCTGGTCTGAAGTCATTGCATTTGTTTCACAGTCAAACTCAGAGTGAATAAGTTGTTGCGTTGGTACTCTAAGTATTGCTGAGGTGTTATGGAAAAGGGAAGAAAAAAAACGTTCTCAGGGAAGCAGGGAGTCTCTATGCAGTGAAATGCCTGTACAAGTGCATCAACATCATAACAGATTCAACTGGATTCAGTCATCCTTGCACTTAAGGACAGTTCAGGTCTGTCTCCCTGCTCCTCCACTCTGCAGCCTTCCTCTTGGAAGCTCTCCCAGTCACAAGGTGCTGCTGAACTCCACGAGTCCCACTGTGACTCCACAAGGGTACCTCCAAGCCCTGTCCATGGGCCATGCCATAGGGACGAGGGCAGGTGTCTTGTGCCTTCCACCTGACAACCTGGCCTCGCTTCCTAAGGTCATTTTTACTCATGAGTGAATTAGTCTTGGCAGCTTTAGGTTAGTGCTTGTTCATGAATTAATATTTACAAGTTTGTTGAAAGTTTGGGCTCATTTACTCCATACTGGCAGGACAGTTCCATGTCCTGCCAATTCAGTAATGCTGGTAGAGCAGCTGCCTCCTTGGGGCAAGTGTATTGGGAGAGTCGATGTGATAGTCACATGTGGATATGGCTTACACTCAGACTACTTTGGCAGATATCAGACAACAGTTTCTACCAGTACAACAATTTCTATCAGTACAAATAACTGTTGTGCTGGAAGATCTGAAAACTGCAGACTTGTGGCAATAGTCTGCTGTGAATTCATTAACCTCTGATCAAAGTCAAAATTTGCCAGTGATGACATCAGGGAGAGCTCAAACTGATCATCGACAAAACCAATCCAAAATTCAATCTGGCATCCTGAATGCTACCATTCCACTGGGATGCAATGAAATTTAATGACAGCAATGCGTGCAGTGTCAAACTCAGCAAAGAAAACCTGTTTGTCTTGGTATTACCCTGTTAATGTAATCATTTTCACCTTCAGCTTCACTGATGGTTGAAAACGGGAGTTACAAATCCCATCTCCAAAGCTTGAGCTAAAAAAGATCAGATCAGCAAGGCTTCTGATGCCTAATTTCTTTAGAGAGTAAGCAAACAGCAGCCAAGAGGTACAAAAGATTTCTGGACCTGGTTCAGTATATTGGTGTTCTCAAGTCTTTTTCAGTCACACACACACACACACAAAAAAAAAAAAAAAAGAAGGACAGAAAAAGAGGAAATACAAAGAGACTCAAATGCTTTCCACATTTGTCATACGTGGAGCCCACTGAAATCTTCCATTGTCCTCACGAGAATTGAAATGAAGCCAGAACACTGCATCTTTGAAAATCCCGTCCTGAAATTGGAGTTGGAAGAAGCGGCCAAACATCGCATTATGGTGCTGGAAGGACGGGGGAATCATGCTCAGTGTTATTTCTGTTAATAGTATTTTCAAAGGCGAAGGGATTTTTCACCACTGACAGCAATTCATACGAGTTTTTGCTTGTTGCTCTGTGATAGATGGTCTTGTGAGCTGATTTGGCTCTTGCAAAGGGTTTTTGACTCTAATTTGAGGCTGGGGATCCTGGAACTACCCAGGAAAAATATATTCTTGCTCACAGATTTCTGAAAGCTTTAACTGAAGAAAAGAAAGTAGAATGAAAATAATAATAATAATTTTAAACAAATCCTAATTATGGGCATTCCCTTAACATCTTAAAGTGAAATTTCATCATGGTGTGGCTCTGGGTCCTGATTTTGCAGCTCTCCAATTGAGCAGAAGAGAAGATGCTGTTCTTCTGTCACATTCATTCCTCCTAATCTATATTTTTATCCAAACTTTCTGATTCAAAAATGTTTCTATTTGTGTTTTGTTTCATTAGGTGAACAGAGCTGAGATCACCAGCCACTACTGAAATTGCTGGGAGGTTTTTTCTTGCCCTCACAGGGTCTCTATTCACCAAGAGAAAAACAGGCATTTATAGCTGAGTTATCTCCACTTTTACTTAGAGCACAAATGTATCTGGAATTTATCTGACAGAGGTTGGTCCATGCTCACCTCCTGTCACAGCAAATACCCCTCTGCTCCTGTACAGATGTAGACCCAGAAAATGTTCTGCTATTTATAGATTATATGTTTTAAGCAAGATAAAACAAATTGCACCTAATTTTCAGGCAAAGAAAGAAAATATAGGGAGCAATGCATGTGCAGCCAGATTCCTGCATTCAGCCTGCTCAGAGAACAGATGGTCCCTGGGCTAATAGGAGCATATGTTGCGTGGCTTTGGTAGAAAAGGCAAATGTGCTTTCTCCATTTGTGCTTGTGGTTCAGACCAGCCTGCCTTGAGGCAGCTTGATGCCATTGCAATTTATTTTTAATCCATATGGGTTTTGGTACAGTGAGTCAGGAGGTATTTGCTGTGCCACTGGGGAAAAAAAGCTGAAGAAAAGGTCATGGACTACCAGTAAGCTATGTGAGCAAATGGGCATCTTTCATATTTGATTAGAAGGACGTTTATTGATGGAAGTGCTAGCTCACATGGTGAAAATACATCTTTTAGACACACACACTGTGTGTAATTGGCCACTGTGTTGCTTGCTGTATGCAGTACTGGGTGTGATGATAGGGGGCAATGGTAGAAATTGTTTGCAAGAACTTCTACAACCTTTTCCAAGCTCCTGTAAAGGCTCTCAAATTGGGTCTCTGGAGTCTTGAGACAGTATCTTGGGTGAGATCTTGACAGCTGTGTTTGTTTTGAGCTGAAGCAGTGCTTTAAAAGGGGAGAAATGTGTGAAATATCAATGACAGCTGCTGAATGATTGTTGCAATGGTGCTGCTGGACGCAGTGTGAATTCTGTAGTTCCCACTTAGCAAAAGGAGCTTCCTTTCTCAGCTATGCTAATCCTTTGTCACTCTTCCAGCGTGCTGAAGTAGAAGATGAGTGCCAGCTCTATTATAAGTTGAGGGAATGATCTGTATCGTGCCTTTGGCACTAATAGGGCCTAATTCCAAGTGGCACAAAATGTAAAAGATTGGTGATGAGTTGGTGGTTAGACTAGATGATCTTAGTGCTCTTTTCCAACCTTTGTGATTTTATGATTCTATAGTAAGCTTTTTAGTTCTTGTACTGATGAAACTGGTTGCTCTTCATGAGCTACACATCTCTGTGACAGTCAGTATTGCATCCAGGACAGCTAGGGGAGCTCAGACTGAGAGCTGCTCTCCACCTCTCCTGGAGGACACAAGATCGTGGCACTTAGGCCTGGTGGAACAAATTGCTCCTCGGTGGGGTTGGAGCCTTGTTTTCACATTCTTCTTTGTCAGAGAAATTCAAGTTAACAACTCCTTATAGAACTTCAGAAGAGACCAAAGAAGATGCATTTTCTTGGATCTAGCAGATTTCTGTTAAGCTGTGATGAACTGTTATCGGCCTGTTAGCAAAGGCAGCTGTCAGGAAGGGCTTTGACATTGGTTGCAATTAAAACGACATGCTCAGATAGGTTCCTGGGATGGCTCATAGCCTTTATGACTATCCTGCCTGCATTCCTTTGAAGCTGAAGTCCAGATTTGATTTCCAGTTCATCAATCAGTAAAAATAACTGTCTCTGTTCAGCTGGCAGTCACATATTGATTTTCTTTTCTTGTTACTAATGGTGCTTGAAAATAACTTGAAATTTCTCTCTGTTGCCGTACGCATGTGCTTGCACTGTGCCTGGTGTTTTGATATTTTTGAAAATAAGCTTTGCTGCCTGTTCAAGTACCATCTGTTGGTTTGTAGGAAAGGCATTAGGTATGACTTGCCAGATACTGAGTCTGCTTACATCTGCCTACAGCCCCTTTCTGGAGCCTACTGGCCTGTGCTATTCCTTCCTCTCCAAGACCATGGTGTAACATGGCAGATCCTCGAAAAATGCCACATTGTGAGGATGAATGTGTGTATGTAACCCCACACAGGACTGATGTTTATGAGACCTGCATTAGCCACGTCTTTTTAAAAAAAAATCAGTTATTTTTGTTGGAAGAGGAATGAAAAAGATATGAAGTCCACAGTATGTGGATTGCGACCACTCACCCTCTCTTTCAGCTCACAAATGACAAATTTTGGGCTCAATTAGCTTGAAAAACCTGAAAACAGTTTTGCAAACTTGATGTGTTAGACTTTGTAAATACAAACAAAGCCCTGGTTAGTCGTAATATTTTTTCCATATATCTGCTTTCAGTGCTACGCAACGATTTGTGCAGGGTGCTACAGTTTAATAAATCAGCATAGTAGCCTTTTAGCTTCTTCATCACCATATTTGCCTGCTTTGGCAGGGGGGTTGGACTTGATCTCTGGAGGTCCCTTCCAATGCCTACAATTCTGTGATTCTGTAATATGGGTTTTTGTAAGTTATTTTTCCTCAAACCACTGCAATTACATTAATGGTACAACTTCCTATATGATTTTATATGTCTGTCCCGTCCCATCCCATCAGCATTAATAGGCACCCCTGATACCAGGCAAAAATATCATTTGGTTATTGTGGCTTTCTCTGACACATGCTGGGAATGCTATATTGCACTTTCCACTGTGCTCATTATTTTATGATAAGCTCAGCTGTCAGTCTGAATTGTTGTTTTGTGAAGCTCTGAGAATACTTGGCAGCTCCAAACTGAGTGTTTCCATTGCACTTCAGCTACAGCAGACTTCACTTACTTTAACCAGAGTTGCATATAGGCTAATGTTTTACAGCAGCCTAAATCACAAAGCCATCACCCTGTTTTATTTCCACTGAAGCAAACAGCAGCACAGTGAAGCTCTGATTATTTTCTCTGCTGAAACCCTTCTTTTATTTTTCAGTGGACTTTTGGCCACTCCTACTTTTCTTCATGCTCTTCTAACACCGTGTTACACCTCTCAGATCAGCTGATTACTGATGTCCCCGCTGTGTGAATGCTCAGTGCTGGGACAGCAGCACAGCCTCTATGGCACGACATGAGCTCCTTCACCAGGCTCAGCTCTGTCCTCACTCTGAGCTGTGTTGTGTCAGTCAGTCCATTTCTCTGCAACATGATAGAAGATATGCACAATGATTGCCAGCAGTAAAGAAGCCTCTCTTTTGTATAGCTATTGATTAGCATAATTTTAGCTATCGTCCATGCTTACGTGCAGCACAAGAGGTGGTGAGTAGCACTGACCTCAAGTTTGGCCAGTTTTGACTCATCTCTATTGGAAAAGTTCTGTGTCTGATCTGGTTTCTGTCTGTGTCCGTGGTAAATAAAATTTGTGCTCGAGTGAAAACAGGAGCTTGGATCTGTCATCTTCCATGGGTAAAGGATGGAGCATTGCATCATGACTGTTCTCTTCTGTTTGCTGCTTAGTTTGAGCAGTTTTCAAAATGCTGGATAGAGATGCTGCTTTTGCAAGGAGTTATATTGGAGGTCTCTGTATTTTCTGCTTGGGGAATGAAATCCACAAGACAATCTCATGGCACTGCCATTGTTCTCAAAGGCAGATGCCCTTTGAGCTCACCTCTGAGCATCAGTGTTGCTGTGAGGTGCAAAAGTACAGGCTTCCCAGAGAGACTTTAGTGGAAAGGCACCATTTTTCCAGCAGCACAGGGAGCTTACGGGCAGCTTGTGTTCCCTCGAGGTCTTCCCACCCTTGTGCTAAGGGCTGCAGCCCATCCTGTGAAAGTCCAGAACTGCAACTTAAACAGCACTTACCGCAATGAGGCTGTGAAAGAGTGGGAGTGAAGCAAAATAATGAATGAGAGGAGGGGGACCACAGTAAATCACAATGATTACAATTTCGCTTTGATAAGGTTTTTACATGAGATACTCTAAAAAAATCATAAGGCACTTGGATCATCTTAAAGTACTTGAGATTGGTGTCACCTTTGGCTTTTTGGCTTTTGCTATTTTTGTCTGCTGGGTGGGATGTAGAAATCCAGCTGATCTGTAAGGTAATTTTTCAGTTGCCATGGCAATGTGTCTCTTTCATGTTCTCAGTTTGGAAAGGCAATTTTTCCAAGCTGGTATTTCATGTCCAGGGCAATATTTGGTGGCAGAATATAAGTACACAAACACTACAACTCTGTTCTTCCTTTCCCAGCTTACAGAAACATGGCTCAGCCTGAATATTCCCTTGTACAAATAGAGTTACTTGCATTTTTTTGTTTTAGAACATTCCTTAAGTCTGGAGGTAAATGTTGATCTGTTTCGATAGCTTGGGTGCAGCAACATACTGACGCTGTGAAGTTTCACCATTAAGTGAAAACAAACTGGAATCGTTCCACCTTTGCTTCCATGCGGATTGAACAAAAATAAGTATATCCTGAAGTAATGAATTTTATAAAAGAAAAGTAGTTCAAAAGTACATCCTACCTATAGCGTACATCTTACATAGTAGATTTCTACAGATCTCCGTGTTCTTTCAGTCAGTTCAGGTTAAATTCCTTAGTACTGCAAATTTTTAATTTTGATCAATTCTTCCTTAAGGCCACAAATGGAGTTTGTTCTGTTTCTTTTATCCCTTTATTTTTTATTTATTTATTTTTTTTCCCCACACAGTGCCACCTTCTTATTCCTAAGGTGAAGAAGAATCAAGCAGGAGCAGGCATCCTTGTTTCTGTTGGCTCAGCACAGTCTGCAGTGATGGGAACAGGCTGCATATAACTCTGAAGGTTTGGATTGCACATAGATAACAGCTGGCCTGTTGTGATACAGCTTGGAGGTTTCACAGAATGGAGGGCTCCTATTTGGGTAAAAAGGACCCCTTTCTGGTCATGTTCCCCTTTTCAATTGCGTATGACCTTCATTGCCTTTCTAACCTGCTTGTTTTCATTGAACTCATCTCACTTTTCTTTCCAAGTGACTTCATACAATGGTGCAGCATCTATGGCACTTTGCACAGTGCTTCTTCTTCTTCTTGGGGTGGAAAATGGTCAGGATTGCTTCATCAAAGACAGTCTTAAGGCCTTTCTGTGTAAGGGCTGAGCACTCCAGGTAGCATTGTGCTCCAATCTGAAAAAGGAGAGAGGAAGCATGAGTAACCACTCTCTGGAGAGGTAGAGAGACCGTGCTCCAGCATCCTTCTGTGTGAATATTGTCCTGACCTTCAGAAAATGGGGTGAGATCCTCTGTTTTGTATCTGGCTGCCTATAGATTTGAGGGACAAGACCAGTAATCATCCTGAGTGAGAGAGCACCGAGTGCTGTCTATCTTAACGCTGCAAAAAAGACGTATTCTCTCCCTATGCTTTGGCTACCAAGCATGAGTAAATGGAGTGAGATGCAATGAAATGAAAAGTAGGGATATTAGATGCTCTTGAAGCACATTTCCCATTTATTTAGGGAACTGGCTGCAGTGTTCTTGTTATCTATCACAGACTAGAGGGAATGAGATGTGGCTCAGGACTTCTTAGCAGTATTAGCACCCCAGATGAATAACCAGAACTGGACTGCTTCTGTCTGCTAGGGGAAGAGAAGTGGTGAAAAGGGTGGACTTGGTATGAAGGTGCCAGAGAGGCTGCTCTTAATTTCTACAAGCTGAGGTAGTCAGTAAAATCTGTTTTGTTGTCCCTTTCCCCACTACTGCTTTGCCTGGAGGTAGGTTGGGTGTTGCACCAAAGCAGTGGGCTCAGAAGCCAGAATCTGTTTCTACTTCCAGGGTGTTTGATATCTGGCTGGGAACAACCAACGAGCCCTGCTGAGAGTTTGCTGTGATCAACTGTTTTCATGGGACTCCAAAAAGTTGTTACCTCCTTTGCCAGCTTCACGCCATGCTCATAGGTGAGTGGTTTCTCCTTCATGTAAAGCAAACGAGCCAAAGTTTTGGGATCATCTCGCAGGTCAATCTAGTCGAAAACACACAAAACCCATGTTCAGTACTGCCTTCTTGAAAGATATATTCATAGGTTTACAAACCCATAGTCATATCCTTGAACAAGAATGTCTGTCCTCACAGCCTCAGGTGAGAAATGAATTACATATGTATTTTCTCTTCTTTCCTTTCTTTAAATTTTCTGTTTAATGTGGCTTAGTTCTTATTGGACAGCTATCAGGCCACAGCTCAGATGGCTGCAGCATAGTACAGACGCATTTCTCAGTGGCCATACGTTGTGGAAAGTGTTGGTAGAAGCCTAAGTCACACTGGAAAGGGAGTCTGCTATGATCCTGCACTGCATCACCTGTAAAACAGAGTGACAGACCAAACAGACACAGCTCTGGATGGCTGACTTGAAGCAAAATCCTTTATTTCCATGGAAAATATCAAAGTGAAACATTCTGGCATTTCAAAACCACCCATTTTCAGAGTATGTGTTCCAAAGGATAACTGCTGTTTTAGAGTATTCCAGTGTGGGAAACAAAGCCAGTGCTTGAATAACCAGACTTTCCTATGGCATGAGGATTTTATTTTTGCTCAGAAAGCGATCTCTTTCTCTAATTTGGTTTAGATTACTGCCCCGTATTTGGACATTTTCCTGACTTTAGCATCCCTGCTTTTCATGATCTCTGTCCAGCCTGTGTCTTGGAAACCCATAGATTCATAGGTTTTAAGGCTGAAACAAAGTGCTTTGATCGTTCAGTCTAACATCCCCTAAAGCACAGGTGGGATGATGAGTCAGTAATTGTAATGTTGATGTAAAGCATGAGGGAGGCCATTTCCTTCCTATGTCTCTAAGTTGTTTGGCTAATTATTCTCTTTATTAAAATTGAGCCTGAATTTAGTTTCTGCTTCCAGCCATAGCCTTTGATGTTTGCTTTTCCTCCCATTAAAGACCTATCAGAAATCTTTTATCCCTATAGGATTTTACACCTTCACACCATATTAATATACATGTGAATAAGGAGTTTTAATGGTTGTGACTAACTCAATGGGTCAACTGCATGTTGGCTTCCATTTTCAGTCTATGGCTTTCCCTCTAATGCTGAATTCTGGTTTTCATATATGAAGTCCAATAAGAAGCCTCAGTCTCCAGCCCTTAGCCATGAGGCTGTGAGAACCACTGCAGAGGTGAACTGTGCCCCAAAGGAGTGTTACCTGTGTTCCTATGAGGACATAAGGCACATTGGGCATGCAGACCTTCAGCTCAGGTACCCACTCCTCCTGGACATTGTGGTATGAGGCAGGGTTTACCACTGAGAAGCAGATCAAGAACACATCCGTGTTGGGGTAGGACAGGGGTCTCAGCTGGTTGTAGTCCTCCTGCAGGGAGAGAATGGCAGGGGTTATGAGGTGGTGGAAAATGATGGGTGAAGGGAACATCTCCCTTCTGGGGAAAGGAAGCTGAGACGGGTTCTTATCTTTTTCTTTCATCTTGGTAAGGTGATTCAAACTACTTCTGAATAGACAACTTGTTTCCTAAAAAATACTAATAGTGTAAAAATATCCTGTACCAACCTTTTCTAAACAAGAAAACTTATTTATTCTGAAAGGAAGTATGAGGCCAAATATAGCTCTGTAACATTAAAAATAATTAAAGAAACATCCTAAAATACAAAGAAAATGTTTTGTTTTGTCTAGCTGCAAGTTAATTGTCCCAGACTCACTTTAAGAGGAAGGATGTATTCCCAGTCATCACCTTCAGTACCACACTGGTTTCCAGTCCCGGTCACAGACTCCCTGCTGTGCTCTGCACAGCTCAAGAGACACGTTTCTGACTGCATTTGATGATAAGACATCCTCCTTTTGACCCAACCAAGGGGAAGAAGTTGTTCTTTTATCTATCTGAGGTTGTTTAATGTTGGAAAACTTCACGTGAGACCTCTGTCCTTCAGCAAGAACACTCCCTTGGTGCACTGGGGAAATTTAGTAGCAAAGATAACCTGCTGCATTTTGCAAAGCCACGGTAATTGTTGACTGAGCTAGATGTCACAGAAAGTGTTGATTTGAAGATTTACATGGGAACAGGAGCTGTTTGGACATAGCAGCCAAGAAGGAATGCCTATTCACATAGAGGGAATTTTGTAAGGGAAATTCAGAGGCAATATGGAAATCATCCGTGACAGAGGCCACAAAGAAGTACAGTTGGTGGGAGGAGGTTTGTTTGAGGCTCTGGACATGATATGTTGCCTTCTCCAACATTAAGAATATTTACTCCACAGCTGACATGGGTTATAGTTAGGTGCCTGGCAAAGGCCTTTCCTATGTTTTTTCAGTGTAATTGCTGTAAATCAGCCTCCTAAAACAGCCACGTGGTGGCAGCAAGCTCTCTAGGAATCTTGATTTAGGACTTCTGGAACGGAATTGGCTAAATATAACAAGTTAGCGTATTCCAGATGTGCCTATTTAGAAAAACGGTGACATTGTGCCATTAAAATCCAAACTGGAAGCCTCGAGCACTTCCAGCGGGTGGTGGCAGCTACAGAAGTGCACATTTAATTGGATTTTCTCATTGCTCTGAAGCCCCCAGAAAATCTTTTCTTAAGGAGCATTCCAGATTTGTGTTGGTGGCACTGAGCATTGTTTATGCTGTAAGGAGGGACAACCACATGTCACGGTGCAGAGGTCAGGGCACACAGAAGCTCACATGGGTGTGTTAATGCACACACAGATACAAGATATTATAGATATGAGTTGATCTCATGCATCCCTGTTGCTGGGCTGGCAGGAGCCTCCAGAGCACCCCAGCTGAGGGCCCTTTCTGTGCTCATGCTCCAGCAGAAAGCTGCAAAACCTTGCAATGGATCATTGTGAAATGCTCCACATCAGAATTGTTTCTTGCTCAGAGGTGGTTCATTGTTGAAGGAAAGCAAGTAAAGAGGGTAAAAAAGGTGCTGGATGTTTGCCCTGCTTTGGGGCATATCTGTAGTGACAGTGATGTTTAAGAAGGGACACGAGTCTTTGTGCACGTGGGCTGTAACTGATCATTAATTCATTTCCTTGGCTCATGCTTGCATCCCGTTGGCAGTCATTTGGATTATGCAGGGCTTCCCAGCTACACTGCCTGGCCACCGGCTGAGCTATGTGCCTGTAATGTGCTGTGCCCGAGAAAGTACAAAACTTTGTATTTTGTAATGTTGCTGCTGTCACGATCTCCCTGTGTACACTGCCTGCCATTAAAGCACTCCACACCTGATTTCAGCTTAGGGAAAGAAAAGCAAACAAACTAACAACAAAGCAATGTTTTCTTTTCCCTCCTAGGACTTTTTGTGCCCAGAGACACAGAAAACCAGATCCCTTAGCTCTTGGGTTCTTGCCAGCTCTCCCTGCAGGCTGACAGAGGGTCCTGCTGCAGAAGTACATTCTCCAATTGTTATTTCATTAGCATGTGTTTTATAGCATCGTAATGTCAAGTGCTATTTTTGGCTATGACTTCACACCAGTGCCTTTGGAAAGCCACACAACACAAGGAGAAGGAGTGAGGAAACAACCCAGATGATCTGTTGTTACAGCTTGAGCATGTGGGAAGCATCATCCCCTCTGCCTCCATGCAGATACAATCTGGTCATCAAACAGTGATTCACGCTCCAGGTTTTGCCTATGGCCACGTCCTCTGGACCAAAGTCTGAGATGGAAATGATCCCGAGGAGCTGGAAATGTTACTGGGAGGCAGGTGGTGGTCTGGCTGGTTGGAAGCAAGAGATGGCAATATGATTGTGGAGGAATGGAGGGAGGGTGAGGTCTGACAGAGGAACAGATTTATGGTTCTTTTGGCTCAGGAGAACAAATAAGAGGATGTGTTGCTGAGGAAATGAGTGGCAGGTGGTACTGTCAGCCCTTCAAAACAAGCAGAAATATTAAGGCACTGAGCAAAATCTGATTGAGTACTGAATATAACTCCAGTCTCATTTGCAGAGGCTCACAGAGTTGCCAGATCATGACAGACACACTGAGCTTTGCCTTTGTGAGTGCAGAAAAGAAAATTACACATGCACCTTCTTGAATATCTCAAGCGAAATGAAGACTGGGATCATTCTTTAGGACTGGATTTTAGATCATCTGTTTACACTTTGTAAATAGGAAGGATGAGTGGACTGTAACTGACACTGAGATAGCTATGAAGTGGCCTACAGGCAAGTGACAGCGAAAAAAACAACGACAAAAAGCAAAACCAAGAGTATAAATGCATAGGTCCTGCTGAGTGTAGCTTTTTCTGGAAGTGACAGTCTGTTGTGTTGCAGATTTTGACCTCTCTGCACACTGCAGAGAAGTACAGTCTGCAGTAAGTGGCCTCTTGCAGACAGGAGAGTCTCATTCTGCATTATTTATGCATTTTATAGCAGCCGTGGACAGAAAAGAGCAGAAAAGTAGACATCCTGAAAGCAAAACCCAGTACCCAGAGCTGCTCTGTCCCAGGGAGCGAAGCAGGCTTTCGTATCTGCTCCTCCCTGCTGCCTCCAGAGCCTGCTCTGATAGGAGGTGGATACTAGGGGGTTTGGATATTAGGAAAAAAATTATTCTCCAAAACAGTGTTGAGGCAGTGGCACAGGCTGCCCAGGGAGGTGGTGTAGTCACCAACCCTAGAAGTGTTCAAAAACCATGGAGATGTGGCACTGAGGGACACGGTCAATGGGCATGGTGGGGATGAGTTGTAGTTGGGCTTAGGGATCTTAGAAGTCTTCTGCAACTTTAATGATTCTATGAGTAGCTGGTAGATGTGGACTTGAGCCCTTCCTGGCTGGGAAGGAGCTGGGATCTGTTCCCTCTCCTCTTGGCAGCTGATTTCCTGCAAGGTTTCCGTGCCACTGATGGTTTTCTCTTTGTTCTGTAAGTCACTGGCATTTTGGAGGTAGAAGAGAGAGTTCATCATGAGCCTGGTACCTTCTTCTGCTTAGAATGTGATCCCATCCTGGGATGAGTGCCTGTCTGCCTGAGTTAACGTGTCTTCAGTCAATAGCTGGTGACTGATAGCCTGCTGTTGTATTATACTGGTTTTCTGGTCTTAGAAACTGGAATTCTTCTCTGTATCTCCAATGCCACCATGTGGTAGTTGTAAGAAAATGGTGACTTTTATAAAAGGCTATAGGGATGGAGTGGAGTGGGGATGGAGTGCATGCATGGGAGGCTGAACTTCATTATCAGGCTTTGCTTTTTGCTTAGACAAAATCCCATTGTAGGGATGTATGTATGTGTGTGTGTTTTGTTGCTGAACCAGAATGAAATCTGCATGTAAAAAACTAAAAGGAGGTCTGCAGTTCAGCCATTACAGCTCATTGTCAGTTATTAAAATTTTGTTTATTGAAAAAAACCAAACACAAAAAACAACAAAAACATCAAAACAACATGATAAAACAACAGAACCTATATGTGATAGTAAAAAATAAAAATAAAAAAAATTAAGAGAAAGGCAACTTATTGATGTTTTTCAGTCATTTACCTGCCCTGCCGTGTCATAAAGTCCCAGCAGGTGCTGTTGTCCTCCCACAGTCACGGTTACTGAAAGAGAGAAGCAGAGGGATGTTGCTTATGCATAAGCCAGTGGAATCATTTTAGTAACTTTTAATCCTACAATGCCAATACAACCCTGTGCTGGACATTGGCGTGTGTCTTAGCATATACTTTGTAGTGGAAAAGCACCTACCAGTTTGTAGAAGATAATAGCCTCTAGACTGGGGAACAGTGTCCTGCTTGAAATCTCTTAGACTTAAAGTCTCTGTCACTGTGGCTGGACGGACTGATTATTCAGCAGCTTTACTTGCTTGCACAGCAATGCAGTAATTTTGCTAGCATATGAACAGAACAAAACTGACATCCTGAAAGCATGAAGGCTCAGCAAGGAGCAGACTTGCTGATGAGAGCAGAACGGGACACTGCTGAGGCTGTCTTGTGATGTGGAAAGGAAAGAAGAGATGGAGAAGGGTTCAGGAGTCCTCCTTCATCTCCTCACTTAGGCAGGTAGCATGCACATAGTGCAGTTCACATAGGGACTTGAAATGGGGCGAGCTGTTGAGTGTGGAGGTACCATAAATGCTTAAGGTCTGTGGGTGGGAAAGCCTAGGGAAAGGATACCAAGACTTGAACTTTTCAGGAGACACTGGTAAATGATTTCCCCATGGGAATTTACTCTCTGGTAGAATAATTGTCTTTGCAGTGCATGTCTCAAGTCCACACCTATAAGGTCAAGAGCAAAGGCATTGTATATGGACTGCAGCTAATATCTGGGTGTAGCAGGGACCATAAGCTCCTTCTTCTGATGCCTTTCAGAATAGTTTCTGAGAAGTGAAGTTATCAATATACTGAATATAATGTTTTCTCCAGCATCATGGGGATACTGTCAGTGCTTGCTGGGAAACATTTCCTTCCCTCCTGAATGCAGTTCAGTAGAAGTTTTTGGAAGGAATTGGGAATGCCCCTTCCCATTCCCAATGTCTGCTGTTCTCTGGGCTTAGCCCAGGCAGGACAGGAATGTGTTCTGTAGGAACTTGTTTGAAAATAATGATTTAAAAAAATATATCATTTGTAAATCTTCTTGTCTTAAAGCATAATTGCAAATGTAGGATTTCTATGACTGAAATGTAAGAATCCCTGTTACGCTCCAGATAGAGTTTGAAACCCAGACATGCCTCATGTCAGTCTTTAATTCCCTTTGTTTCCCATAACTCAGCATCTAAATACTGCTGAAACTACATGTCCCGGGCTTGAAAAAATAGCAGTTCGAATATTCAACAAGATTACAAAGTCATTACAGCAGTACGTTTTTGTAGCTGCTTCTGTGTACTTCAAGTGCATTCAAGAATCCTGATTCTGGTCATGTATTTTTTTTCCAAAATTTTTTATTTTTAGTTGATCCATATGAGGGAAATAGGAATAGAGTTGCTAGGGGTTAACTTCACACATGCTGCTCAGTGTCCAGCAAACTTCATTTAAGCTGCCATGGACCTAGCTTCAGGAGATGTTACAACTCCTCCTAAAGCTAGGAATGCCAAGGGAACCTGCAAATGGGAGCCATAAGGATACTTACGACATCTGGCACCCACCAAAGTCATCCAGTCAAAAGAAGTGTAAGACCTCAATGACATGTCCCTGTCATTCTCCTAGGAACTACAAACCATTCATTTCAGCTTTGTCGCCCTGCAGCTTTTTTCTTTTGGAAATGCTATGTCTGAATGCAGTGTCACTGCCTCCTGGGGTGGACATCATGGCAGATGAGGAGTGGTGTGATGGGACCCCTGGCTCCCTCAGGTCTGCAAGTGACCCCATGACTCAAAACTGGGTCATTTTCCACTTCCACGTGTGTGAGAGTCATCTCCAGGAAATCAAGTGACACATCGCTCCTGGCATGTCCCCCAGCTTCCTCCTCTTTGAAAAACAAGATCTGATTACAAAGACAGTGATTTTCTACCTCGGATTTATCCTGCTGGTTACATATATCCTTTGTGAAATGAAAATCAGAACTATTCTGTTTTGCCTTGTAATTGGCCTAAATACCAAACTTTAAATGTGGAATTGTTCTCAGCGCCTTTCTTTAATTGCTGCTGTAATCATCTACTAGGACTCTGCTAGCCAATATTTTTCAAAAGAAAGCCTGTAAGTCTCATGATTTGCTGTCATCTCAACCCTGGGTGAGATCTCTGTTCTGCTGAGCAAATACAATTGCCCATCTGATATTTACAGTGTCTAAAATACACTTCCAAGGTGGAAGCACAGGGAGCCTCTGAGGCTGGGATTCAGCTGACTGCACTCAGTGGAGCTCTTGGTCTAATGAGGTGGTGAGGAATTCATTGCCTTGTCTGTAGCCCACAGATGTTTAGTGATTTTAAAGTTGGATAGGATTCGCAGCATCATTCATTCTGCTCTGAATAGCTTATCTGGTGTCTTCCTACAGGGTATTTTTCTTGTTCTTATACCATTCCTGTAGCTCTTCTCCACATTCCTACTCAAGTAGTCAGTGAGATGAGACACTGAGGTCTTAGCAATGGTTTCCTTAATGATTTAGCCAGTGGTAACATGACTTGGCTATCCCTACCTGTCTTTCCTCAGTTGCTGACCTAAAGCTTGCATTGGCTGATTATTCTCATTACCTAATGAGCCTTGCAGTAGTTTTTACTTTTCTTTAGCCCAAAGCAAATTTATTCTTGCCTTTTGATGTTGTAATTGCTCTGATTATATTCTTTTTTCTCTGTGTTTGCATGGAAAACCTGGAGACTGACTCAGATGCCCAATCAAGTCAGGAGGCAAATAGCCACATGGGTCACACAGAGTTCTCATGGTATGGAAGACAATGTTAAAGATTTCTGAGAGACTGGGATTGACTATGCAGGGACAAGCTTTTGGAGCACGATGTTTTGGAAGCACCTGAGATGCAATATTGAAATGCTTTCAAAGTTTCCTTTCCAGGCATCTAGGCATTGCACTTCTCCTCAGGCTCTAATTTCTCTCAGCTCTCTCATGATTAGGGATGAGCAGAGACAACAGCAAGACATGTGTAACAATGGGCATTCCTGCCCACCCCTTGAACAATGTGAAATTTTGGAATTAGTGGAAAATTCCAGTGGAATTAGTGGGAAAATGCCCAATCCTGACCTGCATTGCAGCTGATTTGGAAAAGCAGACTAGTACCGAGTGACAGCTGTGTTGTCCCATTCTGCAACAGGAATAGATGCATCCAGTGTCATCTCACAGAACGATTTATGATTTACTTTGTGTTTTTTAGCATCTTGAGAAGATAGAGGCCATAGATTTATATCATGCCTGCAGCTCTCCACAGCTGGGCATTTGCTGTGCAGAGAAAGCTAGCAGAAGAGAGGTACCTGTCCACTAATCATTTTTATTCAAACAGCTGATATAAAGTGCTGCAAATCTTTCAAAGTATATTGAGAAGACAGACTTTAATGTTGGCCAGCCTACACGACAACACAAAAGCAGTGGAAGTGGATTAAGAAGATCAAGCAGAGTGCATCTGGTCCAGAAATGACTGAATGAAAATGGAAATTCCCAAAGCTTTCAGAACAAGCAGAACACTAAAACAGGAGCCAGCTTCTTCCCACTTCGGGATGTTACTTATTTATAGACAGCATGAATGAAGTTGATTTATTGGAATCGTTGACCTCGCTGTCTGTAAAATCAGCACTGGAGGATTTGCCATGCATTTTAGCGAGTTACTGCTCTGATGATCAATCCTTGAACAAATTCAGCTTTGCTGATAGCAGAGTCCAAGGAGCCTTGGGATCTCTGCAAGGAAAGCTGTGCCCAGTTCCTCCAGTATTATGGTACTGAGGGAGCTCTTGTAACCTCAGTGTTGTGCAAAGCTCTTTTAGATGGAAAAGACTACCCTGATTACAGTGCTTGGGGAATTGAGGAAAACTGACGTTGTATCTATTTTGTTAGGTTGCATTCAGTCTTAAATACAGGGCTGTGCACAGCAGCAGGCTGGGAGGTGCTTCCTGAGTAGTTCAGCTCACTGTGTACCATCATCTCTCCCCTTGGAAGGCAGTTCTGCTCTCAGGTTAGAAATTAATAATAACTGCCTAAGTAAATGCATTAAATTTGCAGACAAATAGACTCTGTTGTGCGCATTTCAATTATACTGTAGTTAAGGGCTTTTTACTCTTTCCTGAAAGTAATAGCTCTAAATCCAAGCAAACCTTAGAGGTACAGCGTAGCATTAAGTAGTGCAAATAGATAGACCCTGAACATATTATTAAAAATATTATGATCATTTCTAAACAACAAAGAACACGGGATATCATCCTAACCCATGTATTTGGAGTCTCTTAACAGAGATGTTATGAGCATGGTGAGTACAGCAAGGAGTGTGACTTTTTCTCCAGAGAGAAAAGGTGGGAACAAAGGGAGTCTTTATCAAGTGTTATCAAAGGAACATGAAACTTCATAAGCAGCACTGGAATAAATGGAAGATTAGTGGCAAAATGAGACAAATCTCACTGAAATGTTCCCAGGCATTACATACGTTATTTTTCAAAATAATTACAGAAGTTGTTTGTGTGGTTGGTGGAATCCAGGCAGTTCTCTACTGCTTCTCTTCTTGCACTGCTGGAGGATCAGAGGGAGATTTATTTATTTATCTATTCATTATTATTATTATTTTTTACTAGAAAGGAGAGAGAAGCAGTCTGGAGAAGCAAACACTACATTGTCTCCTTAAAAGCAGTGGTGATCTGTCATGGTCTCATTAGATGGCAGCAAGAGCAGATAATGCTCGTGGAAAGACACAAAATCTCTGCTCTGCAGTGGCCAGGTTGTCCTCACTGTGAGCTGGCTCTTAGATGACAGAGCAGCTATTTCACTGTGACTTATACTGGCAGAAGGCGCTATGCCCTGAACTTGACAGAGGTCCTTAGCACTTGCTGAGAAAAACTTCAGCAAAGGCATTTTAATCCTCAGCAGCTATAACTTCAGTGGGTTGCATTTTTCGAGGCTGACAGACTGAGGAGCTTTTACTTCTAGCATTCCTGAAGCATTCCTGGCTGAGTGTGGCCAAGGAGCCTCTTGGGCAGACAGTCTGTGCTGGTCATCCCACATTAGTCAGTACTGGTAATTGTGGTAGAACAGCCAAGGAATGAGGGGCATGGAGATAAGATGGATGTGTCCTGGAAGCTGGGCGTAGTAGGTGGAGACATGCTGCTCTGGCTGCTGGATGTGCTTCAAGGGAAAAATGGCTTCTCTGTTTAGAATCATACAATATCACATGTTGGAAGAGACCCATAAAGATCACTGAGTCCAAGCCCTGGCTCCACACATCACAACCCAAACTCAAACCCTATGTCTAAGAGTGGTGTCCCAGCTCTCCCTGAGCTCTGGCACTCAGGGCTGAGCCCACTGCCTTGGGCAGCCTGTCCCATGCTCACCGCCCTCTGGGGCACAGCCTTTCCCTAATCCCCACCTGGCCCTCCCCTGATGCAGCTCCATGCCATTCCCTTGGGCCCCTCTACTCCCTGTGAGGAGCTGTAGACCACCACTCAGCCTCCACTCTGCCTCCTTGTCTTGCCCTCCGTACCCTTCCCATCTTTTCCTCAACAAAATCTACAGATGCCAAAGCTAGAAGACAAGGAAAATCTAGTTGTACACAGAAGGTATCAGGAACAAATTTCCCATAGCAGCCTGGTATTAGAGGAGATACAAATTGTTTGAAACAACTTGAAAAGCATGCACCTGCTCCTGGGCCCATAGAGGACCATGGCAAAAAACGCTGCTTTGCATTTCCCAGAAAGAACATCAGGAAATAAAAATTGTGCTCAGCCCCAGGTACCCAACTTCAGCTGCTATTTGTCCTACAGCTTGAGATCAGCCCGATATTTGTTCAGCAGCTCTAAAAATATACGACTGAGGAAGCAGAAATGTTAAAGACCATAAGCAGAAATCTCGGAAATATTCAAACTTTCTGATAAGAAAACCTGACGTTAGAAGATTATATATATATATTTTTTCTCAGCTATCATGGAGGTTTTGAACATTGTTAATGTTTTCTCTATGTCCTGCTGAGAGCCCTACCACTGTCCTCTCAGTGTGGCAGCCACTGTGGACAATGAACTGATTGTAATGTAGGAAAAGCAACCGATGCAGATGGCTGAGATGCCAGGTCTTAACCCTCTGTGAGAGGCAGAGAAGGTGAATGCCAACCTGAGCCTATGAGATCCTTAACCTTTATTTTTGCGTGACTGCATTCATGTGAAGCAGAAGGTGGGACAGGATGTGATCATAGAGGCATAAAACAGCTTTGGTTGGAAAGGACCTAGATGGGGCAAAGGGTCCTATGCAGCTCCAGGGATGGGGCACCCACAGCTACCTGGGCAGTTCCCATGACCTGAGAAGGGCACTTTAAATCCCACATACACCTGTGGGATAATTTGAGACTTTTCAGGCTGAGTTGGTCTTGCAAGAGAGGAAGAGGCTGAAGGGGCTGGTTGATCTGGGGCAGGAACATTTTGTCCTTTGAATAGAAAAAATAATCCAAATTCCCACATAGAGCTGGACAGGAATTTTCAGCTAAAGATGTTAGGTCAAAATTTTGAAGGTAGTTGCAAATGCATTACAACTAAGGCTGACATGGATTGGTGTGAGCACCCTTTTGATTTTCAAATCCTGAAGTGAAGCAGCTCTGCTTTTCCAGCAGACTCATTTATTTACTTATTCATTTTACTTATTATTGTGGATGCCCTGTCCCTGGAGGTGTTCAAAGCCAGGTTGGATGGTGGCCCTGGGCAGCCTGGTCTATCTAGTATTAGATATGGAGGTTGTCAGCCCTGCCTGCAGCAGGGGGGTTGGAGCTTGATGATCCTTGGGGTCCCTTCCAACCCAAGCCATCCTATGATTCTGTGATTCTGTGATGATTTGCAGAAAGTTTTCTCTTATCCTTGTTTTATATTTTTTAGCCTCTTCTAAAAAATTAATTCTGAAATGCTTTTTCAAGAGGCAGGAATTTCTGCTCTTTAAACTTCGACCTCTTAGGTTAGAATTAATGCATCTAACCATTCCACTAATCACTCCATGCTTCAATACTACTTTTGAATCGTATGCTTCAAATGAGCTCAGTTTCCAGGAATATCCTGCACTCCCTGTTGGCTGTAACCCCGCTTAGACTGTATTTACTCTTGAAAAAATTTATTAGGCTTCATTCACCTTTTCTTCTGCCTTGTGAATATCAGAGGCAGCTCTGCTGAGCTCAGAGGAATGGCTTTTGGTGGGGAGGAACATCCATCATAATGTCTTCTGATTGGAAAAGTTAAGTGAATGAATTTTGAAACAAGTGCTGTGTATTTTTATGTAAATTGCTGTTAAATGCCTTTGTTTTAAAAAGCGATAGTCACTTCAGTTCCAGAAGAGAGGAAATTTATGGTGAAATGATTATTTTTGTAACATTTCCTCTGTTCCCTTAAACAAAAAAAGAACCTCATCAGCAAAATACAGCATAGCAGCATATACCTCAGGTAGAAAAAATAATATTAGCCTGTAGGAAATCTGGCTTCTCTACAAATTGTTCTTTCATCCGCCAGAAACATTATTTATTTTTCATCTATCCTTATTGAAAGCTGTATTTGCTTAATAATTGACTGAAATAGAGAGTTCTTAAAGCAGGCAGTCTGAAAGATAGTTTTCCACACAATGCCGGCAATTTTTTTTCTATTTCACATTGCTCTCCCAAGAACCAAATCCCAACCCCCCCCCCCCCCCCACCTTGTTTTCTGGGGCTTTAATCTGTATCAGAAGAGTTGACACAATTCTTTGCTTACATGAAAGCGACACTAATGGGGATCAGATCTGACTTCAGAATACAGGGACTTTGAAGAAAAATCAGAGAATGTTGCAAATAAAAGGGAAATTAATCCAGGTAGAAAATCTATAGCTACTTTCTGCAAATTATTATCAAGCATGATGTGAATTGCGCCTTTGATTTGAGTGCTGGTTAGCACAGTGAATGGATTTTAAGCAGCACATTTTACACAGCTAGAGACATGAAAAGCCTTGTTTTTAAAGAAGACATTGTTCTCTGCTTCTATTTTTATGGCGGCAACACCTAGGATCATGACTCCATTGTATCAGGCCTGTGCAAACACAGGGGCAGAGACCAGCCTGGCTCTGCAGAGAAAACATGCTAACAATGAAGGTGGAGAAGGAAAATTTCCTGTTTCACAGCAGGGGAAGTGAGGTGCCCAGAGGCGATGCAGCTCCTCTGGGCCAAGCGGGCAGCCTGAGACTGTCATGGGTGAAAAGCCCACAGCTTCAGGTTGGGTATGAGGAAGAGGTTCTACCCTGAGAGGGTGGTCGGGCACTGGAACAGGCTGCCCAGGCACAGCCCCAATCTGCCAGAGTTAAGGTGTGATGGGCACTGCTCTCAGAAATAGGATTTTGCTTTTGGGTTGTGCTCTGGTGAGCCATGAGTTGGGCTCGATGATCCTTGTGGATCCCTTCGAACATGGGATATTCTATGATTCTCTTCTGAGCTGTCATCCAGGGCAGTAATGCCCTACACCCAGCCCTCTTGGTGTCAGAACATCAGATAACCTATTCTTCCAGTTTCTGTCCTGCCAGAGTCTGATGGATTCCTAGAAATTCCTTCAGAAAGAGCAACCAAGGAGTTAAGCTTCCAGGTTAAGTAAATCAGGGATCAATTCAGACACCTCTAAGCTCAATTTCTGAAGCCTTTTCAGTTGCCTCAGACTGGCATTATGAAGGATATCTTTGTGTGCTCCCTGCAAACTCACATGAGTAAGGAACACAACCATGAAGTTGCACGGGGATGGAGGTAGATGGGGCAGGTTGATGCTGGTTGTAGACTCTCTCTAATGCTGCTTACATGGGTGGAGGAAGCACCATCTCTGTCTGGGACGTGTCTGTCTGTCTGTCTGTCTCCTGGCTCTGATACAATGGGGTGCACTGCTCTGCAATCAGTGACTGCATTGTGTGCTTGCTATGGCTTGTGGCAAAGCAAAGTGGAAGGAAAGAGGAAGTGAGTGTGGACCACAGAACTTTGGCCTACAACCTGAAGACACTGTTGAGAGGAAAAAAAACCCACATTACTTTTGCATTATGTGCTGGTATTTTTAGTGCTTTGAACAAAGGACCTTTTCTCTTTTCTCCGTGCTTTTCTTTTTCAGCCTAAAAGGCTGAAAAAAGCAGGTGAATTTTCATTCTAGAAAGCAGAGAAGATAGAATAAGCTCGGCTGCTTTCACCTAGTGCACTTTGCCTTTTTCACAGATCTCAAGATTATCCAGAGCTCCAATCCAAGTGGAAAGAGGACAAAACCACTACATGAAGCGGTGCCTCCACTTTGGCTGTAGGCTGTGTGTAACCGGGCAGGGAGCATCTGCAAGGATCAGGCTGTACAAACTCAGCCTCATGGGATGAAAAACAGCAGGAAAGCAATGCAGTTGCTGCTCTGTTCCAGGCTCAGCATCGTGGCACTTCCACCTTTGCCTAATGAGCAAACCATGAAAGTCTGACGGTAAAACTTTTCCTAAACACCAACATCACCAATTCAAAATCAAGCATAATCCCACCCAAAGTTTTCAGGGCTTTGGTTAAAATAGAATCTATGGAAGTGCTAGTGGTTCAGTGGCTGCAGGGAGATGAGCTCTGCCTGTGCCCATGCTGACCTGATGCTGCAACGAATGTTCCATGATGTGGGACAATAAATAGTATACATGTCCCTCTCCAGAGCCCACCACGTGGCTTAGAGTGCAGAGGATGCTTTTCTATTGCAACTTGCCAGCAGCACACTCTATGTGTGTGTGTGTTTTTTGTTCTATGTTCCTTGGCCAAGTGACATTTTCCACAGATGGTGCCTGAGCTCAGTCTGCACCTGCACATGTATGTAAATGGGGCCACAATTATCCAGTTTGTTGGAACTGTTCTTTCAGCCTAAGCCCTTTTTTCCTCACTTCATATGCTTAGAGCAAAAGAATTTGATCTCTTGCATACACCAAATTTTTACTGCAATGGATGCACTACAATTACTGTCCTCTCCTACTGTACAAATCAAATTTGTTGTTCATTTATTTCCCCTTTGGCATACAGCCTCTTTGTTGTTGTTTTCTCAGCATTTATCATCATAGCCAAAAAGCAAGCTGCAGTATCTGGAAACTATACCTACGTTATTAAATAACTCTGAGAATACTCACGGGGAGATGGGCTTTTTCTGGCTTGAAAAGCATAGCAGAGTGAAAGGGCTGAATTTCATTTTGCTAAGGTTCTTGCAGGAATACTAGAACAAATGGGCAGCTCTTTCTGTGTAATATAAACATAGATCTAAGTGCTTCCTGGTCCTCTTGGAGAATGAGTGTTTAGAAACATAAGTCTGGGGGTGGCTTCCTGGGTTGTTTCATCCTTGGAGTTGATTTAAATAGGTTGGAGCTTGAGGTGGCCATGGGAGGTGACTGAGTGACTGTTGACATTTATAAGGATTCAGGATCCTTGTGAATCAGAAACATGATTTGGAGGAGGGTGGAAAAGCTGAGGGCAAAGGTAGAGTTGCAGACTTCTCACATCACAGAATTTTTCCCTGCCAGCTGGCATAACTGCGCCACACAGTGCCTATCTCAATGGAAATCCCTCTGCCCGAACTGAATGGATGCAGCAGAGATGCAGCTCAGTGTGGAGCGGGATGGACAGAGGTGTCTGGCTGATGGCAGTTTTGGCAGTTTCACTGCCCAGGCAGTGCTGAGTCTGGTCTGATGCAAACTGGCACGCTTCATTGTGGAGGCTCATATGGCAAACATTGATGCTTGGCATGTATTCTTGAACTGTTTCCCTCTTAACTTGCCATACTTCTGTCTTTGCTATCTGTTTTTAATTCTGTCTCTGGTCCACACACAGTGAGATGTCTGCATTGTATCACAGAGGGACTGAATGATGCCTTGCCCTGAGTATTCAGACACCTCCTGCCATCCCAAGAGTCATGCAGCAGGTCAGCCTGGTGCTGCAGTGTGTAAGGTAAGATATTCTGGTGCTGATTTCCCCACACACAATTTTTAGTAAAATTCTGTAGTGTCTTTAGCCTTACCTAATGTAGAAAGATAAGCTGTCTCTAATCTACTTATCTGAAGATCTACAGCTCTGCAGGTCAATGAAGAGTCAAAAGCATCGTTTAATAGCTGACCTGTGTTGCTGGCCCCTGCCTGTAAGTGGGTTCTTGCAGGGAATCCAAAGCAGCTGCTTGGCAAGGATCGGTGATGTGTCTGTGCAAATCACAGCCTGGGGCCAGAGGCTGATTATTTCTGAGTCGATGGCATTTTTTCCTTCCAGGAATGTTGTGTTATTGTGTCTGAAATGTTGTCTTTCTCCTATGCAGTGACAGAGGCTGACCTTGCTCCCACTGCTGCTCTGGGGTCCTTGCTCACAAGGATGTGGAGGAGAGGGGATACTTCCCCTGGGTTTATTCTTAGTTCAAAATACTACCAGGAAAAAAACCCTGTAAAATCCCCACTGGGGAGGTTTATCCTCAATTACTGCTGTCTCATTTCCCCCCATCAAATTCCTCATGGACTTGTCATCAGCATTCATCTTGCTTGTGCGGTTGGTTCCGCCCTGACCCACACTGTTCCCTAGAGGGGAGGGGCATCCTTGTCTGAGTCAGATGAGCTCTGCTCACACCCTGCATCCTCCGTGCTCTGATGTGTGCTTTGCAAACACCAGCCATGCTCAGGCTCTCTGCAACACACTTGGCTGTATGCTGCACATTCACACTGCAGCACCTAGTTCTTGTTTTAGGCTGGATCGATGGGTTGAGGCCAATTGTAGAGGCTCAACAAGACCAAGTGTCAGGTACTGCACTTTGGTCACAACAACACCATACAGTGCTGCAGGCTTGGGGCAGAGTGGCTGGAAAGCTGTGTGGAGGAAAAAGTTCTGTGGGTGTTGGCTGATGCTCGGCTGAAGTCAGCAGTGATGAGTCAGCAGTGTGCCCAGATGGCCAAGAAGGCCAATGGCATCCTGTCTCTTATCAGAAATAGTGCAGCCAGCAGGAACACTGGGATGATGGTCTCTCTGTACTCAGCACTGGTGAGGCTGCACCTTGAGGGCTGTGTTCAGTTTTGGGATTCTCACTACAAGAAAGACATTGAGTTTGTGGAGCTTCTAGCCCAGGGATCTGCAGGACTCATGTTACAGAGCTTAGGTAATACTCACGAAACATCAGCTTTCTTTGTTGCAGGGCTTGGAAAGAAACAAGAGCACATTTTGGTGCTGGGTGAAAGATGTACAACGTCGTCTTCCTCCCATGACACCATAGGTTGCACTGAGATCATCTGCAAACTGCTTCTGCAGGTACCAACTTCAGAACTGCTTAGGGAAGGTTAGTTGCACAGGGGGACTTGCAAACAGCTGACACTTGTGCTGACAGGAGGGTAAAAAGACAATGAAACGTATCTGACAGGCACACTCTTGCCTTGCACAAGGCTCAGAGGAGAGCATTTGTCAGAAAGGATGCAGTGGGTACATGGCTGGCCGTGTTGTGCTGCCTGCATAAAGGTCTCTGGTGTCTTCAAACGCCACTTACTCTCAAATCATGAAAAATGCTTAGAAGCCAGTGTTGATGCAAACAGAGCTAAAAAAAAAAATTATCTGGTAAGGTTCCACAGCTAAGCACTTTGGCACTAATCCTGTGGTTGGACATGTGTGGGCTTGTGTCCTTGCAGAGCCCCTCGGATTACAGAAGAAGCATACACAGGGTTGTAAACCACCTATTTGGCTGAGATTTTGCTGGATAGGGTCTTAGTGTGGGGTTTTGAAAGGCAGCTGGATGATTTTAATCCATGTGTCCATTAATTTTCACCAGGAACTATAACGCATAGGTGACTTTTGACACTTTTGTCACTTTCTTGTTTACCAGGTATTGGGTGAATGTTTCAAATTTTCAGTTTTTTTCCAGCCATTTTCGCTCTTTCATCCCACTATAATCTACCTTGTTACCAGTCATCGGGGCTCAAATTTTCATAGAATCATTAAGATTAGAAAAGACCACTAAGATAATCAAGTCTGACCCCAGCCCATCTCCACCATGCTTGCTAACCATGTCTCTCAGTGCCGTACCGTCATGTTTCTTGAACACCTCCAGGAACAGTGACTCCACCACTTCCCTGGGCCCAGCTATTTCTGTAAACCCCTTGGCTTCAACTAGCTAGACACCAGCCAGTTATATGAGAAGCTTTGGATGGAAATACTTAGAAATCCATGGGATTTGCATAGGTTCCGCTCTACTGCATATGCACTGAATCTTGGTGAATCCAAAATTGAATGAGTCACCCAAAAATAAAAAAAAATTGTTTAACTGAATCTTGAATTTCGATTAGATCTTTGTAATGGCAAAACAAACATTAAATAATAGCTGAGTGGTTAGTTTTAGAGCCTGGGACCTGTGGTGTGTATGCACTCAAGCTTTTTCTTGGTGGTGATGGGATCTTAGTAAACACAGTTCCTACAAGGTTGGTGACAGTAACCCCAAGTCTTTTCAGTAACAAAAGACAACTGCCTTCTTTGTTAAATACAGTGCTGCTAAAAAATGCCCAAGAAGTTTGTCCTGGTGGAGAGGCTGTTTTTCCTTAAATCAGTGCTCCATGTCAGAGCTGTGCTCTCAACACACGTCTGTTCCTCAAAGGTCCCTTCACTTCCATGCCTTCGAAGGTCAAGCTTCAACGCGAGATTTGAAGATGTTAAATGTCATCAAACAGTGGGGCAGTTTGTTAAGCACGCTCAGAATCTAAGACAATTGGCTTTTTCTGCCCTTGCTGCACAAGCTTAAAAATGTAAAGAAATTCCAGCAACTTGCTAGCAAATTTAGTATTATCTGGCCTGCTCTTCTGATACAGCGACTTCTGCATATATGCCCAGTGTTCCCTGCCTATCACATGGGTTATATTTTCTGTTCTTTGCCATTGCAGCTTTTATTAAGTGTTTCTTGGGCTGAGTCCCGCTGAGTCAATGGAAAAGTACTGCTGCTGCACTGGAAGCAGGAACTGGCTGTTGGGTTCTTTCTAGTCTGAACTTGACACTGGCTGTAATTCACGACATATGCAGCAAGATGGGTAATAACAGTCCAGTGACAAGTGTTACCTTTTATTCTGACAAGGTAAATTAGTATATGTGTATGTGTGCCTATCTCCTCTGTGTTCTGTTGTGCTCTGCTTTCAGAGTTCCTTCTTTAGGACTGTAGTGACGCTTTGCACAGAAGATTTGAGAGTTGTAACTTTCAGTAGGAAAAGAAATGCTAAGCTTTGTCAGATGTTTGAACCAGTGTTTGAGGTCAGCCAGATTAGAGGAAAATGCTCGTTGAGAGTTCTGCCCTGTTAATGAATTGTAGCACTTTTGCACTCGTTAGATATCAGCCCAATATAGGCTGGCACTCCTGTGGTTATCTAGGGAGCATATGGCTAATGTGATCCAGCACCACATGACAACCAAGATCAGGACACTGGAACTCTCAGATCACCAGGGCTGAGTTCTCCCTTGCTTTGAAGGCGAGATCACGGGCTGCACGTAGAGATGAGTGAAGATGTTTGCTGCTAATCCTGTTGGCTGGGATGTGTTGGCATCACCCCAGGTGAGAGAGTTTTTGCTTATCTCACATGTAGATGAGGAAAGTAGGCCTAAAAGAAAAAAAAGTTCTGCAGAAAGAAGCCTTCAGAAGTACTAAGTGCTGGGGAAAATGAATACTTATTTTCAGTTTGGAAAAGGGGATTCTGAGCTGTAGGCTGTGCACAGACATGTGCATCCTGCATCTGATATACTGCAGAGACTCCATCTACTGAGATTGAACTTTGCAGAACATGAAAACCAGCCAATGCTTCCACTGTATAGCACATACTTAGGAAAATGGCTCTGTTGTACCCGGCTTTACATCTTTAATACAAAAAGACTGCATTGTACTTTCCAGGCATGGCCTGAATGCAAATTCATAAATATGGTTTATATGGCTGCTTTGCTTCCACAAGCTTTTTCTTACAGTCCCTACTTACTAAAATGTTAAGTCCTTCATTGAAATTCCACCTCCAGAAGAACAGCCCTCAATCAGCTGTCCCTGGGAAAACAGAGCAAGCTATGACAGCAGAAACATTGTGATGAGCTTCCCCTGTGCTCTCTTGGCATTTACTGAAAATTTTCCATTATTTTGGATAAGGGGTCAGTGCTCCTCTGGAATCTCATCTGTGCTTTTGATTCTCTATTATCTATCAAAACATAGCATCATTTAAAACAAGCACCAGAATCAGAAACCAGCCTTTGGATAACTTGGGAAGAGCCTGTTTTAATAATATTTTTTTCAATGATTCTGTGACTCAAGTAGCAATGAGCTGCCATACCCGTCTGACCCTGTACATTTAGATATAAATTGTTTTTTACAAGATCAAAGATCTGCACATTTTTTTAATGTTCCATCTTGCGAAGGCATAAATATCTGTTATATTTTGTCCTAAACATGGAAAAACAGAATCTGCTGTAAAGTGTGCCATGGATGTGACTATCCTTGTGTTTTGTTAGTGTCCTCGCTGGGACTGATTTTGATCTAGAATTACTATCCTGTATTTCCCTTTTTCATTTTTTTAAAAAAGATGTATTTTAAGGTGTCTGTCTATATGCACACAATGACATCCAAGGACTTTCAGACAGACTTTTCAAACTTACAGCTCTCTGTTCTCCTGTTCAATAGCATCCTTAACAGCACCTTGCCATGCTTGTTGTCATTGCTGCTCTGGCCTCAGTAATGAAGATCATTGACTCAAGCTGACTTTAATCCCTTCTCTGGCTGATTGAATCCCTCTCAGTTTGAAGAGATCCACCTCCTCTAGGTTTGATTTTGACAGAATTGCTTCCAGTTCCCATACTTAGAAGCAGATATCTTACAGTGATATCTTACAGTTGTAAAATTGATAACAAAGATGAGGAGAGAGGAAGAAAATATGAAGACAGAAGGGGAGGAGGCAGACAGTGCAGCAGACAGTGCGGGCTATTGCCTAGCTTAATCAAACAGCTGCTTTTGGTAGCTAGGAGGTTACAGCAGATGTTTTACAAAGGCAGAATGTGTGTTTCAGTGTACAATTATATGCTTACAATGTAGTGATATGGATAATTATCACCATTTCAAAAATGAAAATCCTTCTTTATTTTTTTTTCTTTTTATTTTGTTTTACAGCTATTTCGTGGTCATGAAGTACTGTCCTGCACCAGATCCTGATGCACTTACTGACTGTGAACATGACTGCAGACCCAGGACAGCCAAGTGCTAGCCCATACAACTGAGGTTGTCATGATCTGGCCCCATCGTCTCTTTCAGTGAGTGGCAATCTCTCCTCTGATCCATGTGGACATTTTGTGAAGTGAAGTCCTTAATTTCAAGCCTTGCAGCTTGCACATGTGTGCCTGTCAGCCACCAGGGACTAGTAAGATTCCAGTGAGAACTGGCACTTTTGATTTTCCTTGCCTTGCACTGGGAGATATATGAGAGTTTGTTTATGTGAGATTTGGGAGAACAAAGGCAAATTAAATCCCACCCTTCCAATAAGATATATATTTTTTCAACCTTGAAGTAAATTTTCTATGTCTGTGTGTTTTGGCTTTTAAACTCAATAGCCTGCAGGCATTCACCACGTCAGCAAAGAAATGGAAAGCTCATTATTACACTATTAGAAGGTTTAAGACTGAAAACCAGAGTCTATAACAACAGCGAATAGGATATCAAAGACATGTCCCTCTGCTTGATCCTTCCACTGAACTGGAGCTGGACCGATGCTGTGAAGGGTGTTTTGTTGTGCCTGCACACTCCCCAACCATTTCAGAATGTTGAGGTGTAATGGCTTCTTTTATTATTTAAATAATATTATTTCATATTCTTATTTGGCCAGATCAGAAGAATCAAATCAGATAATAGCATGAGTTCTGGAGGCAAAGGAGTGCTATGAACGAGAATTCACTCCCTTTGCATTATTCATCTGAGCACTGCATCTGTGACACCAGTATGCCATGAGTTTCACAGGGCAGCTACCTCAGCACTATAACTGCCACACAGATCTCTCTATGCATTTTACTGGAAAAAAAAAAAAAGGCAAAAAAAAAGGCATTGTAAATTTTGTCAGTTGGAGGTCATTTAGGCTATTGTGTGTATATGGCACTTGGATAAAAGGTTGCCTTCTTCTGCCCTGGGCTTCCTATTCTGATTCTCATTGGTCCCTTTGGACCATTATCCTGCTGATCTCCATCATATTTTTTCCACTAAATCCCCACCTGTGACGCTTGCACTACTTGAACTTTTTCCCTACAGGCAGTATTTTCTGAACACTCTATTTTATTTTTTGTGACTTTTGGGGACATTTCCCATTTCCAGCATATCTTTCAGGACAATGCACTGAGCTGACTTGATGCAGAGTGATACAAATCCCACACGCTTGTACAGGACATGTTTCCACTCCTATGCCCCATTGTTTTAATCCTGCAGGATCCTTCCCCATGCTGAGGCAAGGGAGGGACCCTGCTGTGTGCAACTTCATTTTGCACCCATGTGAGCATTGTGCTTGCTTTGAGGTATGCAGGTTGCAGTCAGATGGGGACTGCTATTTTGGGGTAGGTATCGCCACCAAAAGCAAAATGAATCTGTCACAAAACCACTTCTACATCAGCAGCAATTTTAAGCCTTCATCTGCACATCTTTCCTAGGAATGAAGTTTCCTATATTCTGCACTGTTCATTCCCTAAGGGGAAAAATATCTGCTTGGAGCAGGTCCACAGGGGATTCAAAAATTTCCCTGAGGAATGCATCCCTGAGCCAAAAGCATCAGGTGCAGCTGATCACAGTCAGCCTGGGGCTGCTGAGGGGCTGGGAAGGTTGATGTGGGTTTTGGGCTAGAAGCTATAAGCAGGCAGTCTGGAGGCTGATAGTGCTGTCCAACCTGTACTCTTTTCTTGGATATGTGATTTTTGCCAAGGCTTGCAGAGGGTGCTCAGGGGGCTGTGCTGGTTAAGTGGAAACCACAGGTATCAAATCTCAGTTGCAGAAGGGAAGTGTGTTGTTGAGTGGGGCCTGGATGTATGGGAACCTCCAACATTTTATATCATTTCTGTCTGCTTCAGATGAATATACTGATACTGACCTTTAAAAGGCAAAAGAGAGCCAAGCTGGCTGGCTTTGCTTGCAGAGTTCTGCTGTTGCGTCTTGGTAGTCACAAGTGCAAAACACAATTGGTGCTTAGGGCCAGTGATAAAACCCAAGGGAATGGCACGAAGCTGTGACGAGGGAGCTGAGATTGGATATCAGGAAAAGGTTCTTCACTAGAGGGAGATGGACATGGCACAGGTACCCCAGGGCAAGGGTCACAGCCCTGGGCTGTCAGAGTTCACAAAGTGTATGGCTAATGCTCTCAGACAGAGGGTTTGGGTGGTTCTGTGTGGAGCCACAGGTTGGACTCAATGATCTTCAGGAGTCCCTTCCAACTTGGGACATTTTATGATTCTTTGAACTTTGATTTTTGAGACATGGCAGTCGCATATAAGAATTCTTTGGTCCTGGTGAGAGAGGCTGTGGTTCAGGGTGTTATCTCCCCACTGTTTGTTTCTAATGCTGTGATGTTTATTAGGAATTTCCAGGTGCCCTCTTGAGGCTTCCAATTGAGTTCTGCTGGGAGCCATGGCACTAACTAGTGTCTGAGCTTACACAGAAAACACGATGCTGGAATTTTAAGAATGAGACTTGCTGATACCAAATAGTACAGAGACTTTACATCATCTGTTAATGCCAGAAATTAATTTGATTTTCATTTCCACACTGGAAGACGGTTATATCTAAACCTTCAGCCCAGCCTACCCTTGATGAGCAAGCCCTGGTTCACACAGAACCAAAGTGGGAAGATGATCATTTCCACTCTCTGTAGGCTTTGACTGTCTGTAATGAGACCTGATGAGGCACAAGAACAACATCATTTCATCTGTGTCTGAGTGCTTCGGCACAGACACAACACTGAATTGATGACAAAAGTGTGTGGCAGCAGTTACTGCCATGAGGGTTGTTTTGGGAGAAAACAAAAAAATCATTTAAGTCCCTTCCTCACTGCTGTAAGTTAATCGGAACATGCTTTATTCCCAACACAATTATAAATTTAAAAATGAGTACAGCTGAAAAGAGGGACTGGATGGTGCACAGCACAGGCTGGAGCGGAGTTTACAAAAAGCTGCCTTTTAAATCTTATGCCTACATTCTGTTTCTCTCTGGAACAAAATACGATACTTCCAGCCTACAATATGAAGTGAGTCATAATATTGCCATTCTGCTCCCAGCATAATTGAGCATACCTATGGTATGAAGTGGGAGAAATATTTGGCCAAGAAGAAAGCTCCAGAATTTTATGTACTGTCAAGACGTGCTTAATAAATGGAGAGTATTATTTTCATATTGCGTAATTCAGACTTTCCTCATTCTGGGGTTGTTTCAGCAAAACATGCAAGTGTGTGCTTATCTTTAATTAGTGTTTAAGCCAAGATGGCTGTTAGCATACTTATGGGAAGGGACTTTTCAAAGGGCTGGGCTTCTATACATGCATGGAGGCAATCATGTGCTTGCACCTGCATCGGGGCTAAAGGAACTCTTGCAGGTAGATGTGGAGGGTGGGTGTTAGTGGCAAAAAGCACATATATTTGCCATGATATGTGGTCATTTATCCTGTGCTGCTGCTGTTTTCATAAGGACAGACTTCAGCGTCTCTGCTATCACCCATGTGAGCATGGACTCAGCTGGAAAAGCTTTAGGGCAGGGTATGAAGCCCTCATCCTGACAATGACAATGAGCACATTGCCTTCAGCAGGCCAGATTTCATTCCCTGCATGTGAAGAGACTCTGAGACAGAGAGGAGTAATCATGTTGTATGTGGCTGGTTGTGAAATATTTTGGCAAAGGAAACAGGGCTTGATCTTGAACTCTTCCAGGTGAAAAATACAGTCAGGAGTGATGTGAACACAAAAAGGCAAGTGAGACAGCTTGTTGGTGAAGCTTTGGTCTATGACACAAATGATTTGGCCTCGATTCCTGCCCTCAGCTGTGTGACTTTCCCCATGCCAGTGTTTCCCTTCAAATTAAATGGGAGCATTGAAAAAAATTTGCTTTTAAATGAAGGTGGATGAACTCTCATATATCACTGTGGTCATACAAGAGACAATCCATGGATTGAACTTAATGTTTATTTGGTATAGCTCACTCCTCTATATTAACTGCAGTTATTATTATTAACTGCTGTGATGCCTGCTGTCCACAGGGCTTTCATGATCAAGAATATATGAAATAACAGTTGTTCATTTTATTTTTAAGCATTCAATTGCATGCAGTGAGTTGTTTAACATTAGGCAGTGTGTGCGTTATGATGCTGTGCTCTCATATGAAGTGTGTTTTTTGACCAAACAGCCCCAAAATCTCTCTTGCCCTTCGTGATGAGAGCTCACAGAATCAGAGCACCAATGAACATTTGAACCCTCCAGAGTGTGAAGTAATAATGGCCAGCTGGTGTCAGTGAGCAAATGGATAAGATATGAGGATTAAATCTGATTTATACCACGCCACTGAGAATCTCTAAAAGACTGGTTTGGATTGGTTTTCAGAGGATTTCAGAACAATCTCTGCCCTTTCTAAAAAGCAACATTCCTCTGTTCTTTTTTCTAAAAAACAGGATCTTTGGACTTCCAGTTTAAGAATAAATTCTGGAAAACAGATGGATCTACTGCTGCTGAGACCCTCTGGTCGAATTAAGAAGAGAAAACCAATAGGACATATATGCCTATATATAACTTGAAATTCCTTTCCTCCTGTTAAAACGATGAATTGTTATTGCTGTGCTCATGGGCAGCCTGCATTCTCCGAGCAGACTCGTTGTTGAACAGAGAGATTGATAAAGTCAGATGTTTCCCAGGAAATGATGGTCAGTGATGGACTGGTACTCAGGAAGCCAACGATAATGTGATCTGGGTATGGAAAAAACGTTTGTCTTCTTGCAAACATAGGAAAACAGTGAAGACAAATTATTTTTTATAATTTTCAGTGAAGAAAAATTAATAATCATAATTAATTATGATTGTTATCATAAGCTTATGATTCCCTTTGTAATTCTTTAACAAACTGAAACAATAATTTGAAGAATATCAGAGGAGTATCCTTTGGAGCAGCTCACATCAGCCAGTGTTCCTTCTAACAAATTGGCTTTCCTCCACAATAATGTTTCTTCAGAGTTTTTTTCCAGCCCTGTTCCTTTGGATATATTGATTTCCCATAGGCTTGCATCTTCCTACAGTAAGATTTTTTTTGTGTTTGAAGTTGGCTACATGTCTGGGAAATACACACCCTTATGTTCCAAGAGGGCAGAAGGAGGTATTTCTAGAAATAGCAAAATGACAAACAAATAGTGAGAAATTTTGGTCTTGGCCACCTTACTATAAACTCAGCCCATAGGTCTTTTTTCAGAACTGAGGTTTCCCATCTGTCAATGGGTGGATATAAACTCCAGCGGATGTTGAAGAGACATCTGGAGTGTATCCATTGCACTTCCAGTGTCAGTGAGCATCACCCAGTTACCATATATTTTTTGCTGACCTAGGGGAATTTGTGGTCTTCCCTCCAAATGGGTAATGGCAAAAATTCTGATGTGTCTAACATCCTCTTCTGTGGCTATTAGGAGTCTCTGATACTGAGACCCCTGCTTAGTGCTTGTCCTCCCACAGCCAAACTTAATGAGTGTCTTTTATAAGCTAATGGGTTGGGTGCTGAGGGATGAGCTCTCTGCTGTGCTGCAGAGGAGACCCTGATGTCAGTGACGGTGCCATTAGCAATGGGGGAACCAGAAAACTTCAGCTTTCAACGAAGCTGAATAAGTGGATTTGAACCACACTGGAACAAAAATGAGGACAGGAGATTTTCCAAGGAACCCAATGTGCTTCTTTTCAAAACCCAGCAACAGGATTTGAATGGGCTCTCAAGTTCCACATGGTGCCTTCAAAAACTCCAGCATAAGTTTTAAGGAAGAGAAAGAGAAGATTTTCCATCCTCCCACATTCCAGAGCACCCAAACAAGGAGGAAAGTCTTCCAGGCAGTCACATTTTTTCTACACCAGAAATGACTCCATTGTACAAAGCGAATGCCAAGGCCCAGGTTTGTTCTGGTCTTTGCACGTATTTTTCAAATCAGTGTTTATTTTGCCTGATCTGCCCTGACTTTCTGGTTCCTGTTTCTGTTGTCTCCCATTGTTGTTGGTGAACTTTGGCCCTTACCGGGATTATGGTGGAGTTGCCTTTGTTTGAGGAGGTACACGGGAGATTTTTCAATGCTGTTGTGCTGTGAGAAAAGGAGGGGCAGCACTTTTGGCTTTTCCATCCCATTCAACCCCTCTTATCTCCTCCTGCCTCTCCTCTGGGCTGTATTTCATCAGCAGCCATCCTGGCACTTGTGGTTGCTCCTTGCCCACTCTCCTATATTGAGGTGTGGAGCTGCCATGACCCTGCCCCATGCCAAATGCCATGTGTGTTCCCCTACTGACCAATCTCCTTCTCTTCTGTACCCACTATTAAAATAGATGGAGGAAAATTAAGCTCATTTGCTACCATCTGTAATTAGCAGGGGTTACATCTCTGAGATGGTGAACAGCTTTAGGACTGTTGCCTTTGTTTAGCAGTGTGCATCAGTGCAAATGATATGGAGGAAAATTCAATAAAACAGAAACTACAGACACTCTTTAACTGCTTCTGTAAATTAATATAACAAAGCGAGCCAAGAAAAAAGTTCCCAAATGTGACTTCTTTGTAATCTGATAAGTCTTTGACAAAAATAAATTTGGCCATTATTATTATTATATGAACATTTCCTTGCATCTCCTGCAAATATATAAGGTGAAAATAGATACTTTTTCTTGAGAAAATATCTATTGTGTGTCATAAATCCCTTCATTCTTATTTCCTTGAAGCTTAGGAGTTTGCACAGAAATGCATTAAGGAAATTGTCTACTTCTTTCATTTATTTTATTGATCTAATTACTGGCCTTATGTTATATGCAATACATTCATTCACTTCAAAGGTTTCCTGACTTAGATGTGCTTGTACCCAGCTCTGTGAGTCTTCCAAAACCAGATGAAGCCAGCACTTTGTGTGAGTATATCTAATCTTAAAAAGGATTTCTTCAGGATCTATTATTTCCTCTCTATTCAGTATCAAAATATGTTTAGCACAATTTCATCATACTGAGTATCATCAGACAAAAAAAAAAAAAAGCTACATATGATGGCAATAGACATAAATATTTACAACTAGTAAAAACTCTGTCTAATTTTAGGTACCCACACCCACCACACTCACAGGGGAATGAAGCCAGCCTCTTTCAGATATGCTTTCAGCTCTCTTAGGGAAACAAATCCATTTGGACTCTTGGTAATGCCTTCTCATTACTTCTAATGGAACATGTAAAAAAGGGCTGCCCATATAGGTAAGCTAAATTCAGTGGTCCTCAGACAGCCCAAATGAATTTCTTCAGGTCAAATGTAATTCAGAGGAACAGGATTTGGGGTCCTCTGCTGAGGAGGTCCTGGTGAGGACACACTGTTTTATCTTCTGGCTGATGGATGAATCTATCTGATAGCAGTGGCTTGGTTTGTTATCGTGAAAGATAATAGAAATTCAGCTATATGGAAGGAACCTGAAAACGTGACCCTACCATAAGAGAGCTCAGAGTCTGGAATACAGGTTGTATTTAAAGATCAGAATACAAGCATACAACGTGATTTCCCTGTCTGTGATGATATCCTTCTAAATAATTCAGAATATTTCAGAGGTCCTCTCCCATACATTTCCTGTGTAATCTGTATGCAGCATCAACAGAATGTGGCTACAGACATGTTCATCCACAGCCACTGCACATCACAGTTGAAGTCCTTGACCTGGTAACGCAAACATTGGGTATCTGTCCCTCAAAGGTGCAGAACACTGTCTCATGGAGGGAAGATGTGCTTTGAAAACTTTTGAAAGCACTTCGGCTAACTTGTTTCTTCTGGAAATCAAACTTAATGTGGTCTTATTAGTTACAGCATGGATTTACTAGACAGTAATGTGATAACAAAAGTCATCAAAGGAGAGAAGAAAAAAACCAAACAACTCTGTAAGTAGCATGTCCCAAAGGAGAGAAGAAAAAAACCCATCAACTTTATAAGTAGCATGTCCCAGAAAGATTAAAGACACAGTGATAGATACTTAATTCTGTTTTCTCTTTTCCAAAGCACTTGACTTGTACTGTCATTCTGTTTGCCAAGGCTTGCAAGGATTGCCAACCTCTTCCTGCAACCACTGCATCTCTTCATATTGAGGAAGTGTAAAACCACACCTGAGCTTGTACTGTTTGAGGCATTTTCCTTGGAATGTTTTTCTTTGTTATGCAGACTTTTCATTTAGAGGAAGCGGGAGGAAATCTGCCTTTAAAAAATAATGGCTACAATACAATTACTGTAAAATGAATAATAAAAGTAACCAACTAGTACTGGCCAGGGGGATGATAATTCAACTTTGCGACAACTTCTGAGGTTTTACAATTTGTTTTCATTTTACAATGGAATGAAAACAAGACCTTCACATATTATGTATTCAATTTAGGTCTTTCTTGCTGCATTGTCAGGAATAACCAGAGTGCCCTGGACCTCAAGAATTTGTCCTTCCAAGTATTTAAAAAATGCTTCAACACTGATGAATCAGCATATTCTCCTGGTGGGATAGTTCATTGTAAATGCTTTGGCCTGAACTTTGCTAACCCTAGAAGTTCAAAATGATGTCTTATGCCCTAAAACATATTACTTACAAATAACTTCTTTTGTTTTTTTATGCATTATTTCCAGACTGTCTTCTCTAAACCTTTTCCCTTCATCCTCTATGGATGTACATCCATTTTCCACACTTATCCAGTTCTTTTCTCCTATTTTCTTCAGCTTTTCTTGTTTCTCATGCAGCTTCAGCACTTTTGACCTTCCGTAGCTTATGCACAAGAAGCAGTGCTAAGATAATGTTTCACGGTATGCTGTAGCAGAGGTTAGCTAGGAAAGAGGTGGCTGCTGGATGGACTCTACAACAGATAGTGGTCACTGCACGGCAGTCCCACAACCATCCTGCAAATCCCTGTCTGTCTGCTCTTTGGTTTTAATTCTTCTCAGATGGCATTTTCCATCAGGCAGAGCTGACATCCGTGAGAAGGCAGAAACATCTGCTCCCATGCCCTGGCCGGCTGCCGCCCTCACCAGCTCAGCAGCACTTTAGGAAACCAGAAGAGCCACACGGTAATAATTATCACTAAGTGCTTGTGGGGCAGCTGCTATGCATGCAATGCCTGTGGTTTGGGTTTGGACCCAGCTGGCTCATAGATGGCTCTGCAGGACCTACACCTAGTGCTGGCCAGCCCCATGCTCTGTGCTGCACACTTTGGAAAATGAAATTGTCTTTCTTTTTTCTAATGCTTCAGGTGGAAAGACCCTATTCTTCGAGGAGAAAACAAGCAGTGTGGAAAATAGAGAGGAAATGCATCAATGCATTTTGAAAGATGGAAACAACAGCAGAAAGGAGAGCAAGAGGTGGAGTGACTTAACATCGTGCAAAGTATGAGGTGCTTCTTTAGATGTCTTTGTACAAATTGTTTCATGTCATATCATGAACGTTATCACCCAGGGACAAGATTCCCTTGTGTTCTCAGGAATTTCCACCCTACTGGGTGTAGTCTCAAAACACCGTTTTCCTTGCAAAATTGTCTCACTCATTTTTCAGACTTTTCTATTCATACATTTAAATAGGAAGCAGGGGAAAAAGAAACTCAGTTGGGAGCAACATGTGGAGACAACACAAGTTATTCCTGTTTCACCATTTTCTTGGCATTGATTTCCTCTGTCAAACAATACTTCAAGTTTGGGACCTCTGTGTTCGTACTCCCCGTTGCTTCTTACTTCCTTGGAAGCATCAGGAAGGACTTATGGTATTGCTACAGCAGCTCTTACAGGAAAAGAAATGAATTGAGAAACACACTTCAAATAATGGAAGAATGAATTATTTCACCATTTTAGCCATTTCCCAGGAGGGAGAGTAGAGGGAAGAAAATGCATTTAACACTCTAAAATATTAAAATAACAGGAACCACATCAACTTCACCCCTCTGGACTTCAACCAAACTGACTGATTTAGGTAAATTCCCGGTAGATCCAAGTGGCAAACTCCATCAGAGAATATTTCTAAGCATGGCAAGGGAATTTCTCTATACTAATGATATTATGAACTAAATCAGCTAATTTGGAGTTCTTTGGACTTAGGCCTGGTTTCTGGCAAAGTAGCAGAATATTTTTGAAATATGAACTCCCCCTTCAGTATAGAGTCCGATCCTGTTTTCGTGGACAGTATTCATGGAAAATCACTTTTCTGAAGCTGTATTTGAAATGTATTTTTTAATGAGAGATATTATTCCCTTGAACTTCTGGAATAGGCTTTAAATATTCACAGCAGTAACTGACAGGCAATGAGACGAAGGGGACTGTACTTGATTTCTGAGATTTACTGGTTACATATACAGAACAAAGCAAAGCAGCACACTTTCTAAATGTTTAAATACAGCATACAAATACCATCCTGATTTTGTTCATGTTCTCACTGAAAATTTTAATGGCAGTTTTGCAGAAAGCAAAATACAGGCTACACTGAAAAGAAATTACAAGCAATTCTATAGCATCCTTTGTGTTTTGACATAGCAGTGAAGGTGTTTGGTAGTTCTAGCTAACTAAAAAGATGCAATTACAAAATACCTGTTTGTGTAGGTGAAAGGTCTTGGACCCTCATTGAAGTTGGTGTGCTCAAATGGAGCCATCTGGGAAGTGGGGTCATGCAACCCAACCTGTCAATATCAGCATTACTGTTTGATTTGAGTGGAAAACGTGGAGCCAAGTAGGTTGCCCAGGGAGGTGGTAGAGTCTCCGTCCCTGAAGTTTTGCAAGAAACGTGTAGATGTCACCTTGACTGTCATGGTTTAGTAGTATGGTTGTGATGGGTTAATGGCTGGACTAGATGATCATAGTGGTCTTTCCAACCTTAATGATCCTATGATTCTAAGCCAGAGGGCTTCACTTACTTCTACAAGCCATTTCTTGAGCAAAAAAATAGTCTCAGGAAGTGTATCTTAATAGAGAGAGTTTGTTCCACAGCTGACTTTCCCCAGTGGAAATGCCTCACCTTTTAAATGAAAAATCAGGTCTTTGTGTTTCTGCTGCTTGTTGCCACTGTAGTTCTGCTTATAAGAAGCATCTCAAGCAACTGGCCCCAAAAGTCAGGAAAGGACCTCAACTCTGTGCCTAATTATTGGAAAAAAGCACCCTGAGGTAAACCAGCCTGTCCTGAAACAGAACTGGGGAGACTGCTCAGAAACAGAAAACGTCTGAGTTGGGAAGGGTTTAGCCTTTGAGGACAGAGCTGCTCAGAACAACTGGATGGCTGCCCGCTCTGGAACTGGAGCATGGGACAGTTTATAAACTTAAAGCAAATTTTCCAACCTTATGGGATTTTCCTTATGGTCTGTTCTCAGTGGAGCAGCATTATTATTGTAAATAGATGCTCTTTTTGTCCCATCTCCCAAGGGAGAAAAAATAATGTTGTGTTTGAAAATGTATGTTTTTCCCACTCAGTACTGAAGCAGTTCCTTTCCATAAAGTCTGCAGAAACTGAGCTTTAGCAGATACTGTTAATATCGTTACTTCAAAGTTTTGTCTAAATGCCTTTGCCAAGGAGTCTTTAATAAAAGACGTGGCCTCTGTCCTCTTAGAATTGCAGGGGTTGGAAACTCATTCTTGTGAGTCATCTCAGGCGTCCTCCTGCAATGTGACAGGGCCTTTCTGTCCAGCCCCTCTGCTCTTAACTCTTTCAGATGCCTAACTGCTGGCTCCTGTCTCATCACGGGGATTGCTGTTTCTATCATAGACTTGTACACTGTCCCAAACCAGGAGCAAGGATGCAGCAATGTGGTGCTCTTCCCCATCCTGCTCCCAAACCACCCCTGTCCTGACTGTGCCTCCTGTGCCACTCTATGGGAATATTTTTACAGCTGCCTCCCTCTCTCCTTTGGGAGTTTTCTTTTTTTTCCTCTTTTTTTTTTTCCCCCTAGTGCTTCTCCTGTCAGTGAATGAGTTTTCCAGGCTTCTCTTCCCTTGAGACTGGTCAGCACTTTAAATATTTATGGAATCATTGCTGTGCCACTAACTGAGGTAGAAAGGTAACCCTGGGGCAATCACATTGCTGAATTTTTGGTGCACTGGACTCACAGTAAGTTTGAGAAATTGCGCCAACTGTAACGTGTTCCCTCATGGTTCTCATGTCTTCTTTCCTGGGATAAGCACTTTGTGGCTGTAGGGATAGCTGAAGGCACCACTTGGTGCCACATCCACTGCAGAGTGCAGATGGCCCTGTCTCATATGGTGACTCTCTTTGCCCTTGGTGAAATCTGTTTAAGAGGAGGTTATTGCTCGTGGTCACAAACTTACGAGTATGTGTTCTACAGAGCAAGTATTCAGGAAAAGCCATCACTGCATAATGAGATCTGCATCCTTCTCAGCCAAATGTGATAGCAACCACAGAGCTGGACAGTATTATCAGATCCTCCTTCATGCTATGCTCACCTGGCTGTGTCTCTGAGACTGTAGAGACATGATGGATAGTGCTTGGGATTGCAATGAAGTGCAGTGATTCACTCAGTATTGGGAGAGGTTTCCAGTCCACCTGGGTACATGGGAAAGTCACTGGCTGATTAATAGTGCATGAGCATTTTAGCATATGTAGAATTTGCACGTAAAGTTGTATTCAGCCAAGGCTGCTGGTAGCATGGCTTGTCTTGGGTGAAAGGCCTCTGAGTGTGAATAACAAATAACTGTGCACTAAATTCACTTTTTAAAAATTGAATATTTTAACTATTAGAAATTATTTTAAACCCTATTTTTCCAGAACTTATTTTGGGAAAAAGGAGAAGTGAATGGCCCTAAAAAGATACAGTCTGGAGCTCATCCTCATCTCAGTGACAAATTGTGAGGTCACGATTTATAAATCTTTAATTCCTCAGTATCTTATTCAGTAACTGGAAGACCCATATGTTGGGATACAAGAATTCTGATGTCTGTCCAGAGGCTGGTGAGTTATCACTCTAAAAAGCAGACTAGAAATATAATAACTTGGATTTTTTCATTGCAAAGATAAATAATAATTTGACAGGAGATGTCATTATTGTTTAATGGCTTTGTCTGAACAGAACAATTGAAGGAAATATGTTTGCTCTTCCTCATCCCTTGCCATTTCCATGATGTCATTGGGCTTGGCCCTAGCAACTGGAAAGTTAGAACAGAGGAAAGGACTACCTGCAGAGCAAAATGTACACAGCAGTGTATGGTAGCAATGACGAGCATCGCTGGCACTAAGATCTGTCTCAAGGTTTATGAAGAGAAGAGAAAATAAGATGGAAACTAAAGGCATTTTGAGTTGGCTTAATCAGTAGGTAAACCATTTTAACTGTGACTCATTTACTAAAACACTGCCATGTCCTGCAGAAATGAAGAGGTTTGTACTTGTCTAGGAATTTTGATTGTGTAGACATTCTTACTACGTTTTTGGTGGGTTTTTTCCCCTTCATGTGGAGTATCTGCTGTTGAAAAGCATGTGCTTGGCTGTCCATGGGTGCCTGCTATGGCACCACCTTTATGCGGTTTTGACCCCTGGGGAACATAGTTGATCACATGTACTGAATAAACTATTGCTTTCAACACAGTGGCAGTGATGTTTAGTTCAAGCTGTAGAGATCTCCTTCAAGAGCCAGAGGTCAGTTTCAGTTTTGTTTTCCTCAGCTAATGTCACCTCCTGCAATATTACGCCCATAGGAAGACTGTTTTGGAGAAGAGGCTCACTTTTTCATCACTTCTACTGTTTACCCTTTTTCTGCCTCAGCCACCTCAGAACACATTTTGGTCTCGTCCTGACCACTAAGAGAGGCTCTTTTGTCAGCTCACTTTTATTACTGCTTGCAGAAGTCTTATTTTTCAATTATGGTAGCACTCGGTCTCCTCACATCAGGTTCAACCTCCCATTTTGCAAATCTTATTCAAATTTTCCTCCAATAACTTTCATATGTTGATAAATTCCTGGGATTAATCACACTCCATACATCTTTTTTTTTTTACATCATTTGACTTTCTCATCTTTCAAATGCATTTCCAGTTGTGGTTGCCCCCTAGAAATGCATTCATTCTACACCTGGACCATCAGGACACACTCAAAGGGTCTAACATACCACCTGGCATTCTTTGTGTTTCCTATTGCCCTTGGAATACCACAGATCTAATATGAAATATTAGCTGAATGGGGAAGATGAAATTTGAGCTGTATTTCCATTGTAGTTTGCTTATTCTCTATGTCTAGCTTTCAGGCTGTAAACATTGTGCATGATGCAGCGTTGTCCCCTGCTGTGCTTAACCCATGAGGATATGCATTGACTGCTCATTTAAGGTGAGGAAGTGAGGGGCTGTAGCAGCTTCTGGGCTTGGAGTTCAGTCCTGGGTGATAAACACAATGCACGCTGGTATGGGAGGGATTGGCATACAGCTTTTTGATGTCTCTTTGCAGCATAAGGTTTTTGCAAGCATGAAATCAAAATTATAATAGCAACAGTACAAGGGGAAGTTGAATGACAGCCAGAGGGAAAGGTAAAAAGCAACTCAGGTGCCGCGTGCTCTTTCTGAGCTGTGTTTCAGTAGTGTTTGGGAACAATGGGAACTTTGTCACTGCTGCAGAAACAATCTACCCTCAGTAAATAAGACCATGGAGCATGCACACAGCTCTGTGTCCATGGGCTTCAAGTGGACTGTGCAAGCACAGGACAATACAGGGATGTGTGTGAGGAAGAGGGATATAAGCATTAGTAATCTAGGCTCTTCACATCCTTCAGAAGGAAAAGGTCTTGAGATGGGTTGGTGTTTGGACTAGATGATCTTAAAGATCTTTTTCAACCTTAATGATTCTATGATTTCCAACCGCTATGACTCTATGATTCTATTCCTGGGTGTGTATATGGTGCCTGCTTCTTTTGAGTGTGGGATGATTCAGGTAAAAGGCTCCTCTTTGGTATACAAAGACTATCTAGACTTCCTAGCTGTGAAAAAACCTGATGATTATTGAACCTCCTCTAGCTTGTGTGGTACAGGACTTAAACCTTCTGTGGAAAGGTTAAGAATTAGTGGTTCTGTAAAACTTATCTTTCCAAAAAGGCAGCCACAAATATCTTTGAATTGCACTGGTGGCTTTCTGTTGAGTTGAACCTTGAACGTGTTATTGAGACCTTTGGTTTATTCTGGATAACAGAGAAGATTGGCAGAAAAATCCTTTCAGCTGCTGTGAGGCAAAATGAACAAATCTGTTCTGTGGCTGTGAGTCAAGAGACCTAAATCTTAAAAGAGTCAGCGCTTTCCTGTCTCAAGGTTAATGTTCAAATCTGTTTGATCAAAACTGGATGAACATTAAAAGGAAAAAAAAACCCTGCAAACATCCCTGGAAATAAACATCACAGCTCTCCCTTAGTGCTATTTATAGCTCCTTCAGTTTAATGACCCCAAGCAACACATGAAACATCTAATGTGCTACCAAAACTGTTTATAGGAGACAACCGTCTCAAGAACGTGGTAGTGTGAAGACTCCCACAGCAGCACTGTGCAGAAATTGCAAAGCTCCTGGGATAGCCTCTTCCTGTCTTAATTATGCTGTCTAATAAAGTTTTGACAGAGGAAAATAGAAGTAGTATGATATTTAGGTCATTACTGACACATCATGCCAAACAAACTGGTTGAAATCAGTGTGCCCATGCAAAGGATCAGTAATCACTTAAAAATGACAGGCATGTCAAGTGTGGACAGATGAGCTGCTGTTCCTGCAGCTGGAGGAGTTTCATAGAGACATAGAACCATTAAGCTGGAAAAGAATGCTGAGATGGTCTAGTCCAACACAACCCTTCCCACCATGCCCACTGACTATGTCCCTCAGTGCCACATCTCCGTGGTTCTTGAGCACCTCCAGGGAGGGATGGTGACTCCACCACCATTCTGAGAAGCCTATGACAGTTTCTCATCACTCCTTCTGGGAATAAGTTTGTCCTAATATCTGAATTAGGGTATTCAGTCTCTGTGATATCTGTCCAGTCTCAGTGGGTGGTTCCTCTCCCATGGAGGTGAAGCTGCTCAGTGAGCACTCCAGCCCACTTCACTGCTCAATCAACCACATTGGCTTGAATTGTCACTAAAGAACAAAGCATCTGTCTCCTAATGGTAATTAATAATTGTTTTCTTCTATATTGCTTTCAATTTACAGAGCTTCTGTCATGGTTGAACTATTCTGTATGTTATTCATTAGCTGATCATATGTCACTGCTAATTTTTTTCAAATGGATTCACTATTTATAAACGTTCTCCAGTTTGTGCAGACACATGAGGAGAAGGAGGGAATTCTTTATGCCGTACACATTGTCTTCAGTCTAGGTGTTTGCAGTTCTCCCTTGGACAGACTGACCTCTGTCTTGTTCACCAAGGATACACCATCAGTTACTAAAGCTATTTGCATGGCATCCATTTGTGTACAGTCCCTAAACCAAATGGTTTGAGACTCACCACCTCTTCTCCTTAGACAACCATCTAATGAGTCCATTCACTTCTGGCTGTGCAGTGGGCTGAGTTAGTCATACGAATAGGTACTGCTCCCTAGTTGATGGAGGCTTTTCATGTAGGAAAATAATAAATGAACTTTTGAGTACAAATTTTGGGGCAAATAAATTTCATGCTAAAAATTATTGGCTGTTGTAGAGTTCAGAAATGTCAAACAAGATGTTCAGCGGCTGCCTGGCTTAAAAAAACAAGACACATCTCCCTTCTGCCTTTCACAGAGCAGTTGCATTACTTTTGGTACTATTAAACCAGCTTGGCTAGTAGTTGAATTGAATATTTGTTGGTACAACCTCAGCCCTAATTAAACATTTATAACTTCTCATAGTTAGACGTGATACAAGTCACCCTGGCTGAGACCTCTGCTTACAGAAAATCAACATTTGATGTTGGAAAGACAGAATGGAAGTGCCATATTAAAGCATGTCCTCACTATCCAAACAAACCCTATTGTTACAGATGTGACCAGTAATATCCTGTTTGTCACTGGGATTACACTTTGGTTCTCCTGCCCTAGAAATAACCACTCTGTGGCAAAACCCTTTCAGTATGGGACTTGGGTTTTCACCAAAGGTAAGGAAACCTCAGTGTTCTGGCATCCAGCTAAGCGTCTTCAGAATGTCTTGAGAAGTAAACAGACTCGTAAACTTCCCTATGTTCAACAGAAGAGCCCAGTTTTGTATCCAAATAACAATTTTGCCTTCCCCATCTGTCTGGCATTACCTCAGACTCTGCTCTGTATCCATCTCATCCCAGCCCTGGCAACAGGCCTCAAACAAATTCATTTTTGTGGACTGTGGGTGAAATCTGTGGCCGAATATTATTAGTGTGGAGCTAATAACTGGTTTGGACTTCTGTACAGAGCAGCTGCACCAAGCAGCAAAACACCAGTAGGCTCTCATCCCAGGCATTGCCACGTTCAAGCCGTGTGCATCCTCAAGGACACCCTGTTGTTACACTTATCTGCACCATAAAAACCTACCCCAGGCCTACAGCTATAAGGATGCAGTGGAACTTGGCAAATAGATGCAGTTGGTGCTGCGGGGCCATGAACAGTTAACGCCTTGGCCACGACCACGGTGCATCTGGAGCTTTTCCCAATTCTGGGCTGGATAGCATCGCTGTCTCCCCCCAGCTGCCAGAGTTGCGGCAGTGAGAAACTGCTCTGAGATCACAATTGGAATCCTCAATTTTTAATGCTTCCCCCCACCGCTATTTTTTTCCATTAGAGAGGAGGAAATTGGTAAATGCCCTGGGACTCACAACCAAGCTGTGACCTGGAGAGGCAAATGGAAGTACTTGCTGCTGGTAATAATGGGCTGGGTGAAAAAACTTCATTGGGAAGCGCAGCTCTGCAGAAACCTGCAGCAGTTAATTGCTTTTGAGCAGATTCAGCACAGGCCATCTGAAACAAATAGTTTCAGCTGTAACAAATGGTTTCAGCTCATTTGGGGAAGGTAAAATGGTTGGGTTTTGACAGGGGCAGATAAAGTAATGTGGTAGGGTAAATTTAAAGGGGATTTTCCAGCATCTCAGTTATTCTCCAGGATAAGTCAATGTCCAAAACCTTTCTGTGCACCATGGTGATATCACTACATCCCTATCACCTCTGTGCCACCTCTCCTTGTGACCATGGGCTGCAAAGTGCTTTGCAGTGGAAAGGTCCATAGCCACAAAGGATTCCAACAACTGTGAGCTCAGGTAATTTTGCCCCAGGTGAGTACTTCCCCCTCTCAATGCCTACAGTATATTAAAGTATTTTAATAGGTTATATTATATCTTATGCCACGTAATGTCTTTTATACGATCATTAAGGTTGAAATGATAGCTAAGATCATCTAGTCTAACCATCAACCTATGTCTGCAACTGCATGTTATATTAGTGGATTTGTGTGTACGTGTGTTTTTAAAGGTACTCTGCTCTGGAAGTCATTTCCACTGCTCAGTTTTTTGTACTGCTTTGTAGTGAAATGAGATTTCTCAAAAAACGTAAAATTTCATTTTTGTTCACTGTGCATTTTGGCCACTGGCTCTGGGCAGGGTTTGTCCCAGAATAGTATGTTAATAAGCAGAGCTATTTTTTCTCTTATCTTTCTGAACTTTGCTATCAAGAACTTTTTTTATCTTATGTTTATGTGCTATCACAGTTTAGAAGGCAAATAAGAGCAGCTGGAGATCTTTTTGAGGTCTAAATCTTCAAAGCCTGAAACTGTAACCGAACTCTACCCTAAGGAAAGTGACACTCTCCATCTGCCTGTCTTTCTCTCAGCAACTTCTGAACCCACTGGTAATTTCTACCATTTCTGACAGAGAGGAGACAAAATCAAGTTATGTTCTGGCAAGTTACTGTTTAGGGACATGCCTGGTGCCCCCACTCTGGCTGGCATCATTACCTGGATATGCACACGACCCCCACACTCATACCAAAGCCACCCAACCTACAGGTCAGTGGCTGGGGCCAGCTGCCACATGGGTTTCTCCACATGCAGAGGAATTTACAGGTCTTGGCAGACTGCAGAGGGTGCTGGGAGTGATGTACTATTGTATGGCAAAGCCTTAAGGGACAAACAGATCTCTGTGTATCATGGGAAAGTATGTGGGTGATATCACATTGTGGGACATAAATCTGTGCAATCTTGCCTACGGCTTTTCCCTTGTGGAAGTGCTCATTTTCACCATGAAGTGTTCTTCCCTATACCACCTCTGGGTAAAGACTTTTTCTAGAATGGTTCTTTGATCTGTCTGGAGGGAATAATAGAGAAAGGAGGGCATTGCTTGCATTAGAAGTGACACTGCCCACTCTTGTGGAGAAAAAGATCTTCACATTTCCACGGATCAGATTCTGCAATTACACAGCTTTCTTGTTTGGCCAGTTCATCTGCTAAACCTGACACAGAGCCAGAATGAAAACAGAGATTTTCCCATTACAGAACACCAAATCTATGATAAGCCACGCCATGAAAATTCAGTTTTTAAGGAGGTGGAGAGAGAATGAAGGAAACTCCAGCTGCTGCTGCACAAAAAGCTCTGAGTTTCACAGCGTTAAAATCTGTTCTCGGAGGGGATCTTAAAAACAACTATAAGCCAAAAGAGCAGGGAGATTAGACGAACAGCAAGATCTAGGATAGGGAAACTTAAGCAGTAGTTTGAGCAACAGTTTTAGGCTGTCACACCATCTGGGTGGTAACTTTGGACACAGCTGGGTAAAGTAATTGCTCAGGATAGAGGCCTGTGAATGTGGTACTTCATCTGTGGGTCTGTTTTGCACGGTGATGCAGTGAACGTCATCTATGATCTTTGTTAGATCTGTATTTTTTTTTTTCCTAAATGAAAAATTCCTTCTCTATAAAGCATGCAAACCAATCACCCCTCCTGCTTCCTTCACCTCCAAGTTACAGAATAAAATTCTATTTATAGATGGAACAACAAATGTCTCTGAAAGGAGAATTACATTTTGACAGCACTCAGAGATGCACTACTTTTCTTAGAGATTATTCCCTAAATAGGATATAAATGCTATAACTTCTACACCTTTTGCCATGAAGCAATAAGAGTATATGTAGTGCTTTGGGGCATGGTTTAGTGGGTGATATTGGTGGTAGGTGCACGGTTGGACTATAGATGAATTAGCGGTCTCTTCCAACCTTAATGATTCTATGATTTTAATGTATATGCACATAAATATAATTGTCACCATTTGCAGCTTTCAAAGTTCAGAACTTCAGGATTTTTGTAAAAAAAAAAACAAAAACAAAAAAAAAACAACAAACAAACAAACAAAAAAAACCCCAAAACAAACAAAAAAGAAAACAACCAAACAAACCAAGCATCTGAGTATAACCTGACAGAGGCTGAATTCTGTTTGCCCTGGGTTGCTTATTTACTAAAAATCAGAAGCAAGCAAGTTCTCTTCATAAATCCCGCATTGCCCCAATTGTATGAACTGCCATCTAAAGCCCTCTGGCCACCATCCAGGTCTGAATCACACTCCTGTACGAGCAGTAACCCATGCATTGCCTTCAAACCATCCTCTCCCATCCTTGATCCTCCTTCACTTCCCACCTGGCTCTCGATTAAATATGTTTAAAGCCCTCCCTTACCTGCATAGTGGTCAAACACAGTGGGCACGTACTCCTCAGGGAAGGCATCGTTGGCGTAGCTCATCAGCAAACAGGTTTTCCCAACAGCCCCGTCCCCAACCACCACGCATTTTAACATCTTCTTGGTGCTGTTGCTGCTCCCATCAGTGCAGTTGTCACCTTCTGCCTTGCAGCTCATCCTTGCGTCTGCTGCCTCTGCTCCTGCTGCTCCCGGGGCTTCCAAGTGCACATGAAGGAGAAATGAAGTGCGATTGTATGGACTTTTCCTGAGTTTGGAGTAGTTGGGGAAGGGGAGGAGGGGGGGGGAAATCTCAAACTCAGGAAATCATACTAATGTTTCCAGGCTGTCACAGCTGCTTCTAACAATTACCAGAGCAGTCCAGAGAATCATTGAGGTGAATAGATTAAATTCACAGAGAGGAGTATCGTGAAAAAGCGATCTGTCCTTTCTTGTCCGTCCGAGTCAGGAAATCCTCATCCTGCCCCACAGTTCTCTGTATTTATTGCAACTTAAAAAATATCAGCAGCCTGCGGCTTGGATTCGTGTCTGCCTTCCTCCCGCCTGGCCGCAGGAATCGGGGATTCCTGTTAAATCCACTCCATTTTCCATCTCATTTCTAACATGGAGGAGAGCCTGGAGGTTTTTAATGGAGTTTTTCCTTTCTTTCTCCAGCTTGCTGTGTGTCAGGAAATCATGGGTTTCCTGCTGAATTCCATATTAGGATCAGTGGGCTTGTGAAGGGCTGCAAACAATGGGAGCTCTGTGTGTATTTGTACTTTGGAGGAACTCTGCCAGGACGTGGAGAAAGAATAACACTAGAGGTCTCTCTGCAGACCGAAGTTTTTAGGCTTCCTGCTCCATCCCGTGCCCGGGTTGCTCTCAGGGCTGCTCTCAGGGCTGCTGGCACTGATTTGAACAGGGAGGATTTCAGAGAGGCGTTGGGATTGTGGGGGGTATGGTGGTGTTGGGAGCCCTGTGCTACCCCAGCGGTGTCCTGGGCATGATCCCCACTGATCCCATATTGGTATTTGCTTACATGTGGGAGACACGAGGGGATGTGGGAAGGAAGGCGGGAGGTACAACAAGTAGGGAGAGTTTAATGTGAATTTGCTCTGTGTCTATAGCTCTTTAAAAACAAAAAAAAAAAAAAACAACAAAACCCACAAAACCAACAAAACTTGGTTTGTAATAACTAATCACTGATTTTTCAAGTCTCTGACTTAAACATTCAGAATGTACCCCTTGCATTCCCCCTTATAAACCCCCCCCCCCCTCCAAAAAAAGGAAAAAGCGTTTTTTATCCCTAGTATAATTGTGTAAGCAAAGAGAAAGGAAAAAAAAAGAGAAATTACGAGTTGTGTGTATATATTTATGTAAAATTCCCATAGCAGTATGTGGAAAAACAGCTTTGAACAGCATGATCCCTGCCCCCTCATCTAAGTTTTGTTCTGGCCTCTCACGTGCCCCCTAGCTTCTCTTAATTTAAATATATAGCAGTCCATACGTGGGCAAGATGGAAGGCCAAACTCCCTGCTATTTCCACAAGAAAGATTTTGCATTTTCCAGTAGAAATGAGCCAGACAGACATCAACATAAACCCCAGCCCAGCAGCTCAGCACATCCTGCTGGCTGCGTTTCCCTTCCACAAGCTTAAAAAGCTTTGAAAGTGGGAAACAACCCCCGCTGGGTTTCTAGGTGAAGCTCATCAGCCCTAAAGGCTTCTCCTGCCTTGCTTGTGAAGTGCTCAAAAGCTCACACAGCCTCTGGACCATGCACACCTGGAAATGTAAAGACCAACGTAACCTAAATAATGAATCTCCTTAGCCCCACATCTGCGTGCTGCCAGAGCTCTGCAGGGACCCAGCCCTATGATGGAACAGGCCCTCAGCACCTTCCCTAGAGGTGGTCAGTGGATGAAAAAGGTGAATAAGGTTGAACAAGATTTGTCTTTTTACTCAGCCTTCTCTTACCAGGCATATTGGTCATTCAGTAATTTATGCAGTGTGTCTCATGGTCATTATCTTCTCCCTGCCGTTCTGTGTTGACAACAGGGATCAGAGGAGAGAGTTTTAGACCCAGCATCACACGCACTGTTGCAGGTCATCACTGCAAGCTTTCCCTCAGGAGTTCAAGTGGCATCCTTTTAACTTCAAAACTACAGTCAATGGCCAAAGTTTACCCGACAAAACTTGTGAGCTGTGGCACCCAAAGCTGTTCTCCAAGCAGTTACTCTGGGTGGAGCATCTCCCGCTGGGGGAGAATCAGGAGTTACAGGGTGTCAGTTTTGAAGCTTGTAATTGTAGCTGGGGGAGAATCCAAGATTGTGGCTACTCAGGTGTCACATGGCCTTTGCTACCAACCCACTGATCTTTTGGGTAAGTTTGCCAGATCCATGAGCACGCACGTGCTGTTGCAAGGTAATTGCAAAGCTTGAGGCAGCAAGAAATTCCAATAATTCATGGTTCAGCTCCCATTTGCCTCCATCAGACAGAAGCAGCTATCTCATAGGCATAATTTATCTGCAAGCTTTTCTAGCATCAAATGTATTTCTAGTTAAGGCAAGCCTTAATGCAAGTTAGTCCAGATTTAAGCTTACAACAGAATCCCCATAGCTCATTCCTCTGAGGCAGGGCTGTGTCGCTTTGACCACAAAGTTAGGCAGTCTCAGCAGGACTGTGTTCACTTCCTTTTGTTTTTGCAAGAAATTAACGAAATTTCTTTGCAGATTTTCTGGACGTTTGAGAACAAGTCTTACGGGGAGCGGCTGATGAAAGTGGGACTGTTCAGTCTGGAGAACAGGAGGCCCAAGGGAGATCTTATTGCTCTTTACAACTCCCTAAAAGGAGGTTGTAGTGAGGTCTTCTCCCAGGTAACTAGTGACAGGACAAAAGGTCATGGCTTTAAGTTGTGTCAGGGGAGGTTCGAGTTGGATATCAGGAAAAAAAATCTTAGAAAGTAGCAAGGTATTGGAACAGACTGCACAGGGCAGGGAAGTGGTAGAATCACTGTGCCTGGAGGTGTTCAAGAAAAGGGCAGATGTCAAACTGAGTGCAGTGATTTGGTGGTGTGGTAGTGATGGGTTGATGGTTGGACTAGATGATCTTAGTGGTCTTTCCAACCTTAATGATTCTATGATAATGGAAACGTAGTCACTCATTAGATTCTACCTAATGGCTTTCTTTGAAAAGGCTGACAAGATGAGTTTATTTTGAGGGTGACGAACACTGACATCTTGCTCATATAGCTGTCAAATTCAGAGCTACAATTTCCACCTTAGCTATATAGATAATACGTACAGCTCCAGTGGAAATATGATAATGCTATAAGAAAAAGAGCTGTATCTGGACTAAAAGCCTGTGTTTTCTTCAACCTCTTTATTTTATCTTCGTCTGGCATCATTCAGATCAGTTGGACCAAAATATTTTAAGAGCATGTTTTGTGGCAATAGCATACAATCACCTTGGTTTATACTTTTCACTCAAGAGGCTGAGGAAACATTAACCCTTCTGCAACCTGGGGTTGCGTCTTTTACTACCAAAGCTGGCACTGACTTTGCTGTATGAATTAATGACCCAATCCTTTTGTCTAGAAGTCTAACAAAGTTTGAGGTTACTTTGCTGTGTTTTACAAAATACTTTCTGATTAAGCTGACCCTTGCATATCTGCACTGAAAGTTTTAGCTGGACTAAAAATGCTTCGGCGTATCAGAGCTGCCTGCAGCAGCATGGAATTCACAGAATTATTGGTTAGCAAAGCTCACATTCGCTGATTTAATCTGGATCCAGGGTTTATTTGCTCTTTCTGTAATCAAGTGAGAAAGTGTCAGATGTTCTCACAAGATCTCAGTTTTTCTCAACTCTCAAATCCAATAAGAGCTTGCTGGTTTCAAGCCATGAAGTTTGGAAAGACGTGCCTAAAGTAAAAAAGTGAACCAAATGAGTTGAAATGGTTGGAAAGCTTGTTGAAACGTGTGGTTCTCAGGTATCAAACCTATTTTTCTTCCCACTCATTTTACAAGCTTCTAGCCAAGACTATAATGGCCAGAAGCCTCTAAAGGAGGCCATAATAGAGACAGGCAGACGTTATTAGCACTGTGGATTGAAGCTGTCACCTGAGGCACTTCCTAGCAAAGATTCTCAAGCCAAGAGCTCTGCTCCAGATGAAGTGCTTCTGACTTTTTGTTAATTAACAAATTAGCTGGGAGCAGATCTATTCCCAGGACTGTGTAGTATTTCCAGCTCCCACATGCCTGCATGGAAACCTCAGCTTCATCTTCATCAGCTCAGCTTTGATGGGGCTGCCTGTCCAAGGAGCTGCTTCCTCAGGAATCAGCGAGTTCAAGGCCAGTGCAAGAAATTTCTGTGAGAAGGTCTGTAGGAGGTGAAAGACTTCCACATTTGTTAATTAGCTTTGCAGTGAGCAGTGTGTTTCCCAATTAAACCCATTTTGCAGTCTCTGCAGGCTTTCAGACAAGGAAAAAATCTTGCCCTCCCAGCTTACTCTCCCTGACCAAATCTGATGCTGGCACATCATTCCACAGTGCCTCCTCTCATCTTTCTTCATGTGTTCTTGTGAGCTTAAAGCTTGTAAGTCAGAAGACTTTTCTCAGTTAACTAGTTTGGTCATTGAATCTGACCACCTGGATCTGATGGGGACCTAATCTTCTATTGGGCCTTATCTTCCTTCATCATCACTTCTTGGCCTAAACTGGACAGATCTGTCCCTGCATACTCACTTGTAGGAGGTAGCTCCATGGAGTGAAAGATTTTCATGGTGATAGGGAGCTTTTCCTACTGTTAGAAACAGCCTTGTCCATCCTTCCTCCTTCCTCCTACCAGCACTGATGTGGGAATGAAGTTTCTGGCACTGCTGCTGAACTGTAGATTGACTTCAGGTAAATTGTCTCACATTATTTCTTATCTTTTGTCTAATCTGCTGAGATTTTCAGAGTCTTTTGGGGCAAGGATTGTGATATGTCTGGGCATACTGAGCTTCATTATCACTGTGTAGTTCAAAGCCAGGTCAGATTCAGCACTTTTTCCAAACTGTGGGATGGTAAGATCCAGACTCTTGCAATTAAATCAAATCAAGAATTTAAGCATGCCCACAGACATGATATTCTCAGGGGAGCCTTCTTAACCTCCAGTACTACATACAGGAGTCTTGGGTTGTTCTTTTTCGTTCTTTGATTGTGTGTGTGTGCCTCCACCATGCTCTAAGAAAAATTGAAATGAAGCCATTGTTTTTATGTATTCACTCCATTCTCTCTTCCCTTTCCTTGTTGGCAGCTCCATCCATCAGCCTCCCACAGTGGTGAAACTGTTGTTGAGACCTCCAGTGAATTTGCTCTGTCAAAGAGCAGAAGCCATGAAAACAGGAGGAAAAAATAACAGTTTAACATTGACCACAGCAGGGATGGAAGTGCTGTGCATGAAGCATTTTTTGAGGCAGCTTGCTGAAGGGTAGGTGCTGAGGTGTGACTTTGAGGCTTGTTGAGTGAGAGCAGGCCTTCAAAACCACTGCACGCCATCAGTCATGCTGCCACCACCACTCTGCATGGTGGTCCACACCAGCAGCAGGGCGTCTCCTGTTTTGTGCTGCTGCCGTGGATATAATTAGTGTCATTAGGTTTCCCTTTAGAAAGAGGAGCTTATAAAACAAATTACTTTTGGGAAATGAGGTCAAGCAAAGGATGATTCATATCCGGCTCATCAGAGTACCCTAATCTCTGAACTTGCTTCCCAAAGACAGCTGCTATATAATAAGACTTGCACGTGATTTATTTGTGTGTGTGTGAATGGGGAGGTTTATTTTCAGTTAGGAAAGATGATGATTAGATTGTTAATGCACGGTTCTTTCTGCATCACTGACTGTAGATAGTGCTGTGTTACCCATCCATGCAGGTGGTAGTACTTCTCCACTGTTGGTATTTCCAGCTTTTCTGTTTAAAGGTATTTGCATTTGAATTTTGGGGATCACTTTTCATCGGAGGTGTGAAAGTTGCCTCTGGAAATGCGTGCATCTGGAGGTCTGCTACATCTCTCTGTTTGCATCAGAGTTCTCTCATTTCCTTCCAGAAAATTGTTGGCTGTCACCTCTACCTTCTCTGCTGTCTGGTTTCTGCCTTGCATGGCTGACTTGTATAACATTTTTATTTCTCCTCTCCACTAAGCTCTGCTTCTCTCTCATAAAAACATGCAGTTTTTACTCTTTTGGAAAGAAGGAGCGGGCTGCTTTCAGGCAGGGAACGTGCCTTGGTGTTTCATGTGATCTTTCTGCATCAACCCAAAAATGAGCAGAAGGCCAGCACTGCATCCACATTTCAGGAAGAGATAGGTGGGATAAAGACTAGAGCAGAAAGCAAATGAGTATTAAGATTGGTTGGGCGGTTACTCTGCCTGTCTCCTTGCTGAGCCTATCCTGAGCAGAGTGTTGAGGCAAAGGCGCTGCTAAGTGACCTACTGGCACACTATTTCAAGGCCCATCACTTGGACTTGCACAAGTGTCCGGTGGCTACTGACAGACAAGTTTTGCAGCCACAGCAATTGTAGGAGTTATATTTGGCAGCTCGCTGCTTGGAGTAGCGTATACCCCAGTGCTTTCCACATGGTCTATTTGTTGTGTTCAGCATATCTTTTGCTGCAGGTTATACAGCTGTCAGTGTACCTGTGCTGTTGTGTGTGTGACAAGCTGCAGCCACAGATTTGCTTTGCAGAACTGATGTGCCATTATAGATGTTCCTGGCTCTTTCAGACCGATTCAGAAAAAAAAATCACCCACCTGGTCCTCTTCTTCCTCACTGCTGCCTGTTTTTTTGTCTCAGTCACAAGCACTGTTTATTCCATGATGGCCATGTGAAATTTAGGTATAGTTTATCACTGGGAAACCGTGGCTGTTGAATGCTGCAACTGTGCCCTGCACTGTGCTGCAGTCAGGTTGGATATTAAGAAAAACCTCTCTGATAGGGTGGTCAGGCATTGGCACAGGTTGCCCTGGGTGGTGGTGTGGTCAGTTTCCCTGGAGATGTTAAAGAACAGTGTAGATGTGGCACTGAGGGACATGGTTTAGTGAGCAATACTGGTGGTAGGTGGATGCTTGTACCAGATGATCTTGGAGGTCTTTTCCAATCTTAACTATTCCACATGCAATTCCATTAAGTTCATAATGATCAGGGTTTCTTTTCCCTGCTCCCTATTCTCCCTCTGTGCCACAAAATGAGCCTGACTGCATACTTGCTACCATCTCAGAACTATCTGTGTTTGCTTCCACTGTCTGCCATGAAGTGGCAAGAATCCCCATGGATTGTTTCCCTTGGTTCAGCAGCATTTGGGGCCATGCTGTCTACATGAAAATATATTTTTAAATTGAGATCTAGTAGGCAAAGATGACTCATGAGAATTTTCAGTTTGGTCTGACTTTATTGGAGTCAAAGGTCCTGTAATGCATCAGAGATGTTATGGAGTCTCCATCCTTGGAAATATTCAGAAGACATTTTGATGCAATCATGAACAACTGACTGCAGGTAACCCTGCTCAGGGAGGATCCAACCACTATTATTCTGTAATTCTGTGATCTGATAGACCATGCAGCTTGATTTCCTCTTTGTAAAATGAAGTACCATGCACATACGTTTTGTACGCCTCTTTCCACACACATCTCCAAGGCATGGGACTACAACATATTTTGAATTCCATACAGAATCCTCTAGTCACACAAGAAATCACAATTTTTGTATCATTAGGATCTTGTGTGCATCATAATTACTTTCATAACAAAAAAAAAACCCCAACAATTATGCTGTAGAATACAGTCTTGCAAAGTAATATGGTTGTCAGTTCCCAGTGAACTACTACTGACTGAGCTTGACTCCAGCTTAACTTCTTTGCTCTTCTTCTGTGTCTGACCTTTGGGATAACAGTCAGACACAGGTTGCTGTTTATTACAGAACTGAGTGATGTCTCAGAATCATCCTCTTTTTGGTCGTCTGTCTGATTTGTGCACTGCAGGCATCAGACCTGGCCCATTGACTTGTGTTGGGATGAACTCTGCACTTTCAGCTGTTCTGAGAAGCATGTAACTTGGAAGCAACTTTTGGGGAGAGGGCTGCAATCAGTGCTGTGTGGAGCTGAAGAGACTTCTTGAAACACGTGGGTTTATTCGACATGTGAAGCAAAACATGAGAGGAAAACAGCAAGCAGCTGATAAGCATCTGTAATTTAAACATCAGACTTGTTTGATGGATTGTGCTCCCCAATGACAGGAGCAGAACAACCCCAATCTACGTGCTTTAATTAATGCAGATAATTAATACCTCCGATCTGGAGGCACAGCCTGCTCTCAGTAGGCATCCCCCAGTAGGACTTTTTCTTGGAAGTACTTTCCCCAAGCCTGCTGTGTTCATCTGAGCCCTGTGACCATATGTTGCATTGGCTTTTGTCAGGAGACCCAGCTGTGCAGCCTTTCATTTGTCACAGACTGCCTTTAGCTTCTTCAGCTTCGGCATCCAAGCAGCCTGAGAGCGTGCTGCTGCAGGAACAACTCAGTAAACAGAACTATTTATCCCTAGTGGTGTTGTAGCCCTGGCACTGCTGCCTAGAGAGGAGGATGGTGCCCCATCCCTGGAGGCTCCAAAGGCCACAGATGGGGCCCTGGGCAACCTGAGCTGGTGGTGGGCACCTATCCTGAGGCGAGGGTTGGGGCTGGATGGGCTTTAAAGTCTTCTCCAACCTAAGCCATTCTACGTCTTTCCCTCTGTCACAGGGGAAAGCTCACTCCATTGGTGGAAAATGAACATCAGGAGTAAGATGCTTCATTTCAGTTTGTTACCATTGCATTAATTGAAATGCTCCGCTGATTTTTTTTTTTTTTTTTAATCTTTCTTCCAGAACACCTTCAGAGCTTCATCTGCCTTCAAAATGGCCATTGAGAACAATTTTCATATGTCAGCTTTAGATAAATTATAAGCCCCACTTAAACCCATTCAGTAATCATCTGAATAATGGTGCAGTGCTTATACATTTCTCTTTATTCTCCAGTGTCTTGAGCATTGTTAATCTTTTTAACAGCCTGAAATTACAGATAGCCACCAGAAAATTTTATTTAGATCATCTTGGGGCATATTTTGATTATTGGGGAAAAAAAAAGAAAAAGAAAGAACTGTATTGGAGCTGCCAAACTCTTCAGAAGATCTGTTCCCACGAGATTTCCCAATTTTTTGGTCCAGGTTCAGTTCCCAGTTCTTTTCCATATTTTCACTTAGGTAACAAGCACTGGAAAACAGTCCACTGGGAAATCGTGTGAGAGTGGGTTCATGTGACAGATCTTTCTGCAACTTGTCATGCCACGAATAGCAGAGCAACAGCCTTTCAGCACTCAACCATGTCACTGCCTGCATAACTTTGATGGAACTGGGGTGAGTGCCTGCTTGTGGAAACAAGGAAAATGTTAACCAGCTCTTGTTTTCTCAGGAAAAAGGTTGGTTCGTGCTTCATTGAGAGTTTGCATAGCGTCTTAATTTAATTGTCCTCCTGTTACTGCAGTTCCTGCTCTTGTTGCTCTGTGCTGACATGTCAGGTTTGCATTCATCACTGCTTAGAAGACCATGTTGTAAACATTCTCCCTTTACATTAAGCACTGTGCAGAGGTATATGAAAATTCAGCAGCTTCAAACCTGTGACATTTGCAGTCTAAAGATGTGAATGAGAGGAGGGGAGGCAGAAAAGAAAGGATCGTCCGGCTCACAAGTTATGTAGTGGTGTTGCTCAAAATAGCACCCCTTGACTCATGAATCAGTGGTTATCTTCAGAGTTAAATGCCTTTGAGTCACGTGCTGTTCCTACAGCAGGTTGTTCCAAATACAAGACCAGGCAAGCTTCTTGTTTATGGTATTTTCCTGGTGTGAAATCTGTCACCCTGTAGTCACTGGGGATGACTGAGTGTAAGGTGATAAAACTGCCCTCTGTGTGCAACTCACATGCAGTGCACACAACCTATGGGCTCAGGCTGGGACACCCCATAGTTTCTTCCTAGCAGAAAATACTTGTGGTGTCATTTGGAAAAGTACATTTCTTCTCCTTTACCTAGCTGTATCAAAGACTACAGACATAGGCAATGAAAATCTCAGGACACCTGCACCATGCCTTAGCTCAGCTCTTCCATCTTCCTGTTGCTGCCTGTCCATGTTTAAACTATGCCCACTGACCAGGTTTGAATCTGGATTGGATGCTTGCTGCATCACATAGTTTGTGCTGGATGCAGCCGTTCTGTCCCGAGAGGCAAAGTGCAAATCTGGACACTTGCCTGTGTCTCAGTTTCTTTGGCTGGCAATTCCCTTGGCTCCTGGCTGACAGAAGTCAGTTTGTGAGCCAACAAGTTGTCAAGTTTGAGAAGAGGAGATTCAATATGGGCTTGAAACCCAAGAGGGTATGACAGTATAGCTATGGGATGTCTCACCACTTCCCTCTGCCTTCCAGAGCATAGAAATCATGGTTATGCCTGAGCAGAACAGATCTGATCCTGCAACTAACTTCACATCACCGTGAAGTTTCCTCTCATCATACACAGCTGCTCACAGCTGTCCCAGTGTGGTTATATACAGCTTCATTTTTATTGCTTTGGGGAAAACTTGGGCTTTCAGACCCTAACAAGCTATTTGCTTCCCCTTCTCTGTCTCTTCCCACAGCTGACCTCCATGTCCAGCCGTGCAGGCATTTTCTGGTTGCAGTGCCCCTAAGCAATGCCAGCAGGTGCTGTATCAGCCTCTCCTGCTGCTCTGTAATTAACAGCCCCAAATATGGAGTGGTGGCTGGCCCTGTGACATTTTTTGCTAAGGCTTTTATTAATTTGACACTAGTTTTCATAGCAACTCACCAGGGAGCTGTAACAAACATTCAGCTGTACCTGGCATCAGCTGGTGGATTTACCTGCTCCAAAGGCTGTACCAAGTGCCCGAGGCGAGCTGAGGTCTGAATCCTGGGAAACAGTGCAACAGCTGGATGAAAAAGCTGGAGGATTGAAGTGGAAATGTCACAAATGAAAAGAAGGATTTGTGTCATCTTGGGCTCTGTTGTCATGGTCTATCAAAACTCCTACAAGCACTGGGAAGACTTGTCGCATCTTTGTGCTCAGTTGTACTGAGTTATAGAATTGTTTGAAATGGAAGGGACTTTTAAAAATCATCTGGTCCAAATGCCCTGCAATGAACATGGGCATCAACAACTGGACCAGATTTTTTCCTCTTCTGAAGTAAGCTTTTCTATTGTCTCAGTGAAAAACTGTTCTGAGTGCCCTTGTGATCCCTTCATCCTGCTGTGCCCATTTCTGGCGTGAACAGACCCTCGCAGGGAAATGTATGAACTCCTCAAGTTGTTTTTGCTTTGTCAGACACTATGATAATGGCCATAGCATACAAGTTTAGTATTACTTTTTATGTGTAGGCTTAGACTCTCGGTTTCATATGATATTTTGCCTTGTCTTGATGCAATTTGGTGGCAGTGCTCATCTCACGTAAAATCTGTCTTGATGGGGAAAATTCTTCTTTTAAAAAAATTGTAATACTTTATTGTAATACTTTTGCATTTACACGTTGTATTTTTACCCCAAACTGCAGCCAGAATCTACTCCAATTAAAGGACTTGGTCCTCCCCAGGTTGAATTCTCGCCCCTAGATAATTTGCAGCCTCCTCCATGTTTTCTCGCTTTGTCGTCCCATTTGCAAGCACTTCCCTCATCTGTTTCCATTTCTGTGTGGAACACAAAGGCCCATCTATTGTTTCCTTGTTTAATTGTTAGCCACCTTTGTCTGACGTAACTGGAAACTATCACAGACGTCACTTTGTTTCCTGCCAGAAATGGGGCTGCCTCCTACCTGTCTTTGCTGCCTTGCCTGCAGATACCAAAAGAAATGTCATTTAGATCCTTTATAGCTGCTGGTTTTCTGGAAATTATTAGTCCACAGGGGACATTTAGGAACCCCAGAGTTCCTTTCCAGACAGTTCCTGACAGGTCTCCTTGGACAGTCAATGGCACATGTTGCTCCGCTGTTATTCAACATGAAGGCATCCTTCAGTGCTACCTGGAGGCTCAGAGTTATACAATATGAGGCTCTGTCCACCAGTCGATATTGTATAGCAGTCACCAATTTATTCCATACCTTCCTTGGATGGCTCATTTCTCCCACCCACCTTCTCAAGTTGGCTTTATGATATTGATTGCAGTATCCATGTTTTCAGCTTTTCTTGGCTAGTACGTTGGTTCTTTGCCTGGAGATTTCTCTCCCAAGCGAAAATAAATTCCTTTAGCCTCAGGACTTTGCTCAGTGGTGTTCATCCTCTGATTCTTGAATATAACCCTAATGGTTTATGAAAAAAAGAAAAAAAACAGTGATAGGATGAGAGGTAATGGCCTTAAGATGCACTAGGGAAGGTTCAGATTGGATATTAGGAAAAATTTCTTTTCAGAAAGAATGGTAATGCATTGGAGCAGGCTGCTAAGAGGGGTGGAATTACTGTGCCTGGGAGTGTTCAAGAACTGTGGAGAAGTGGTGCTGTGTGACGTGGTCAAAAAGGTCACAGGGATGAGCTGATGGTTGGACTAAATGGCCGTAGTGGTCTTTCCAACCTTAATGATTCTTTGATTGATTCTACTGTTTTCAATGGACATTTAGGTAACATACAATGCCAGTGGTCATCATGTGTTTGAAAAGCACTGAAACTCTTAATACTGCCTTTAGAGATTTAATATCCTGTATCTTTATTATTCCTTAATATATTTAAGTTAATTAGCTTTCAAGAGAATTTAATCAATCCCTTGTAAGGTCTCACTAAAGCTACCATGAAACGGCATGCAGTTGAGAACGAAGTTTCTTTCTTTCTCATACCCTGTTTCCTATGGGAACAACACATTCGATGATGTGTGCCTGACAGCAGCAAGTGTGGCTGTAGTTTGCAGTTATCTCCAGCTCATGCAGCAACACCTACTGCTAATTCTAGTGAGCAGGTGAACAGCTTATGCTCCTGTTCATCCTCCTCTTCTGCAGACTAAACAATCCCAGTTCCCTCAGCTGCCCCACATAAGACTTGTGCTGCAAGACCCAACACCAGCTATGTCTCTGGTTGCTTCCATATGCAGCGAGGTGTAATTTGAGAGGCTGCATCTTGCACTCATTTGCAAAGTGAAAGTAATTTTTAGGTGCAGGTAAGTCTGTGATATAGGAAAGGGCAAAGAACATCCAGACACCATGAAGCTGCAGTGTGCAAAGCATGCACCAATGCTGCTTCACAGCTGCAGGCAGAGAGGGGTAGTCAGCCGTGCAAACAACAGCTGCATTGCCAAGGAACAAAATTACAGAGCCAGATGTTCTTCTTGGAAGTACATTGCACTGAGCTTGGCAGATGAAGGCTGTAGCTGCCAAATACATCTCTTATTTGGTCATAGGTAATGATCCCTCTATCAGGGAATGCAGAGATTAAAAAAAGAAGAAAAAAAAAAAAGAAAAGACCACACAGAAAATCCTCGTCAAAACATTACACTTGAAACATTAACTTTCCCTTGATCAAAATGATCCAGGAGCTCCATGGCAACCTTCTCATCTCATTTGAAGGATGATGCTGTTTACTACCAGGCATGAAGTGAGAAACTTGCAGTGACAGATGCCAAGCACTTTCAAGGTATTTGTTACTGAAAGGTGACAAAGAGGCTGAGATGGTTTTTATAGCCACCACAGTTGTTTGTGGGTGCTGCTGTAATTCTCAGCTAAGGCTGCAAGTGAAAAGGAGAACTTCTGGTTCTGTCTCTATAGTAAACACCAGGAGTTGGGGTTTCTGAGGATACGTCTATGCTGAAGTCACGTCTGTGTGGTACAGCCAGACCTGACCTAGCTGAAGAACAGCAGCTCTGAGTGATAGACTTGCTGTGGCTTTATGTAACATCCAGCAGATCACTGCTCATGTATCTGTCTTCACTGGAAAATTTAAAGCCTGATGTTGCCCATATAGCTTTCTAGAACTAATGTTGCTGGGGCTTGTGGTAAACTGTAACAGTAACATGGAGAAATAAAGGTCCAAATTCTTGCCAGCTAGTGGGACATGATTCATACAGAGTCATAGAATTGTTAGACTAGGAAGGGACTCTTAAAGGCCATCTGGTCCAATTCCCCTGCAATGCACAGGGACACCCACAGCTCCATCAGGTGCTCAGAGCCCAATCCAGCCTGACTTTGGGTGTCTTCAGGGGCAGGGCATCTACCACTGGGCAGCCCGTGCCAGTGCCTCACCACTCACACTGAAAAAAATTCTTCCTTATACCCCATTTAAATCTCCCCACTTTCAGTTTGAAACCATTTTCCCTTGTCCTATCAAAACAGACCCTACTAATGAGTCAAACCCCTTCCCTGCAGCTCCCCTATAGGTATTGAAAGGCTGTTATTTGGTTTTCCCAGATCCTTCTCTTTTCCATTTGATCCTTCTCTCCTGGAAATCTCAAGCTGCAAACCCAAATCTTTTTTAGAAGTAACAAAGAAAATAACAACGGCACAAACCCCTCTGACAAATAAATCTGTCAGTAAGGAACTTACCCCTAAAACTCCTTTGGCCTTACATTCCCCATGTGTGATATTAAACTCACTCCTGCACCATCAACGAATCTAAATTTCGATATCTCAGGGATTGCAACAGAGCTTGGAAAATCCACAGATCTCAATTGGAACGTGCAGCTCACTGTGAAGGACCTCTTTGTCTCTGTCACACCCAGTTTACAGTTTACCCCCTCTCCATCGATCTGCAGCTGGGAGAGGAAAAAGCTCTGCTTAAAATGCAGATTTGCAGGGAGAAGTCCTGCACTGCTGTTATCTTCCAGGGGCTCGGGGACAATAAGCGTCTCTCCCCACCTAGTGGTCATTGGGAGATTTTTAATAGAGCGATGGCCTTAAGCAGGGGATTACCAGCACTGCGAGGGATGCATCTTGCTTTTTTTCCATGCCAGTACTGGGAAGAGATGATTGTTCTTTCTTTTGTGTCCAGCATCCTCATCTCCAAATTGGAGGGAAGTGGATTTGATGGGTGGACGACCCGATGGATAAGCAATTGGTTGAAAGGCCGCAGACAGAGGGTGATGGTCAATGGCTCTATGTCCAGGTGGAGGCCGGTAACAAGTGGTGTCCCCCAAGGGTCTGTCTTGGGACCGGTGCTCTTTAACATCTTTATCAATGACATCGATGAGGGAATTGAGTGCACCCTCAGCAAGTTTGCTGACGACACCAAGCTGAGTGGTGCGGTTGATACGGTGGAAGGAAGGGATGCCATTCAGAGGGACCTCGACAGGCTGGAAAGCTGGGCTCGGGTGAACCTAATGAGGTTCAACACGGCAAAGTGCAAGGTTTTGCATTTGGGCCGGAAGAACCCCAGGCACCCGTACAAGCTGGGAGGAGTGGTCCTTGAGAGCAGCTCGGCAGAGAAGGACCTGGGGGTCCTGATGGACGAGAGACTCAACATGAGCCAGCAGTGCGCTCTGGCAGCTCGAAAGGCAAATGGGATCCTGGGCTCCATCAGGAGAGGGGTGGTCAGCAGGGACAGGGAAGTGATTGTCCCTCTCTACTCGGCTCTTGTGAGGCCCCATCTGGAGTACTGTGTCCAGGTGTGGAGCCCTCAGTACAAGAAAGACATGGAGATTTTGGAAAGGGTCCAGAGGAGGGCGACTAAGATGATCAGGGGGCTAGAGCACCTCCCCTATGAGGACAGGCTGAGGGAGTTGGGCTTGTTCAGCCTGGAGAAGAGAAGGCTGCGGGGCGACCTCATTGCAGCCTATCAATACCTGAAGGGAACCTACACCCAGGAGGGGAGTAAACTCTTCATAAGGGCTGACAATAGCAGGACTAGGGGAAATGGATCCAAGTTGAAGGAGGGAAGATTTAGGTTGGATGTTAGGGGGAAGTTCTTTACGAGGAGAGTGGTTAGGCCCTGGAACGGGCTGCCCAGGGAGGTTGTGGATGCCCCGTCCTTGGATGTGTTCAAGGCCAGGTTGGACGGGGTCCTGGGCAACCTGATCTAAATGTGTATGTTTGGTGGCCCTGCTAGGCAGGGGGGTTGGAACTACATGATCCTTGAGGTCCCTTCCAACCCGGGTGATTCTGTGATTCTGTGATTCTGTGATTCTGTAATTCTGCAGGATCCCTTTGTTTCTAATAGGCTCATTAAAACATGAAGAGTGTAAGAAGCTGAACTGATGCTAGGAAAAGGTTGTAAGAAATGATGGAGTGGTGGATGCTCATGTTTCTTTACTCCATAATCTACCTGTTGTGGGTTTTGCAGTGAGTGAGAACAAATTTTATATGTGACCGGGACAGAAATGTCTTCATCGCTCGAATGTTTGGCCCACTGGTGGGCAATCCCTTCTGCAAAGTGTGCAGAGTTGAGCTAGGGGAGAAGAATATAGAATTAAAATGCATATGTCTGTTAAGCAAAGCTGGTACTTTTCTAAATTTGAATAAAGAAGCAAAGAGAGTAAACTGTGAAAGCAAATAGAATTGTGCGAATTATTCCCATGCTGGTGCTCAAAGGTGTTATTGGTAACATTGACAAAGCATGCATGGAGCAAAACAATTTCACATGAGACAACTACTTTCTGCTTGACTATTCGTACAGAGCTCACATGGCTGTTACATGGGGAATGGTCTGTCTGGGGAAAGCAGTGCTTCATTTACTACTCCCTTTTTAGAGCAAGGCCGCACCTCGAGGGGTGTGTTCAGTTTTGAGCCCCTCACTAGGAGAAAGACAATGAGTTCCCTGGAGCATTTCCAGAGAAGGGCAACAAAGCTGGTGCGGGTCTGGAGCACAATGGAAATTATTCAAGAACCATGGAGATGTGGCAGTGAGGGATGTGGTCAGTGGGCATAGTGCGGGTGGACTGGAGGTTGGATGGGGTGACCTTAGAAGTCTTTTCCAGCCTCAATGATTCTATGAGACATATGAACAGAGCAGCCAGGTGTGCCTGCAGCCCCAGCAGTGCCTCAGGCTGCTCAGCCTCAGGGCTAGAGCTCATCATATTTTCCATTTAAGCATTATTATTTTATAACTTTGAAATGAGGATAATGATATTTATCTTTCTGTGAACAATGCTTGGAAAATCAAAGACAAAATATAACAATTAAAGACTTTACTTGCATCAGAAGTGCTGGCTGAGGCTTGTTGTCTGCAGGACTTCTGGGTTGGCCTTCCCTCTTCTAGACTGTATCCTGCTGTTCTGCATGCAGACAGGAACAGGGGACCCACGTCATGCTGTTGCTGTTTCCTCCAGTAAAGGAATTTAATGGAAGACTCTTATAGGAAATCCCTGTAGCTTATGGCTGTTGTTTTGTTTTGTTTGTTTTTTCCCCTTGAAAAAGAGCCTTGAACGCCAGTAGAGGTTGGTGGCCCTGCCTGTGGTGGGGGGTTGGAGCTTCATGATACTTGAGGTCCTTTCCAACCCAAGCCATTCTATGATTCTATGATTCTATGATTCTATGACTGACATGAGCCAAAAGGAGCTACTTTGCCTGGGGCAGGGTGGCTCAGGAGGGACCACCAATTCAGGCAGAGCTTTGTGCAGGGGGCTCCGCTGTCCTGCATCCTGTGATATCAGCCAGCTCCACCAAACACCCCAGGTACCTGCTCCCTTGCAGATGATCATTCCCCCTCCTGTACACCCAATTCAGGGAATAAGGGATGACTCATGTCCTCTGAGATTCCTTTTATTTCTCCAGATAAACCAACCAAGCAAGAAGCTGATCTAATAAATCCTTTTAACTGAGATTTGAACTGCTCTGGGTTTCATGCTGGAGAGCAGATGGATGTTTCCCCTGGTAGAAAATGGGTTCCCATTGCTGTGAGTTTTTCCAGTGGACATCTGCATCTATCTGACAGAGTTTATTTTTAATAAAACCCTAAACTAGAAAGGGAATCTGAAATCCATGTGGCACCATGGGAAGGGATCAAATTGTCCTATAGATCAAGTGAGGAGGAGAAAGAAGTATGGCATTGGATCCCTATGTGCAACTGTCTTTCTGCAAGGTACAGTGGGATGATTCTGGTGTGCAAGAAGTACAAGTTAAATTTCTTCCTTGTCTCAAACCTAATTATTATTTTCTCTACTCTATAGAGACCTTTCATACTCTATCTTACACTGGTACAATAAAACAGATGGAGAGAGATGTGTATCTTCCCTCCATCTCCTTATCAATACCTTTGCACAATAAATAACAGGAAAACAGAGCTTGCTTGTCAGTGTTACCAGTTGCCCTTGCTTTCTCTAAACATACAGTCATACATATTTCAGTCTGTTTTGTTGCTGACTTCTTTGAAATAAATAATATGGGATGGAGCTGTGAACACACTGTCTCACTTAAGATATTAAATCACAGATTCATAGAATGGCTTAGGTTGGCGAAGGCCTTCAAGATCATCTAGTTCCAACCACCCTGCCATCGGCAGGGTTGCCAACCACCAGATCAAGCTGCCTAGGGTCTCATCCAACACAGCCTTGGGCATCTCCTGGGATGGGGCATTCACAACCTCTCTGGGCAGCCTGTTTCAGCACTCAACTTAAATAAAGATTGCTAAATAAGGTCTTAGTAACAGTCAAATACAGCCTTCTTGCTTGAGGTCATCTGCTTGCTCCTGGAGTTTTACTTTCTGTCATTAACATGAGGAATGAAAACAGCAAGCACAACTGAGCACAATGGACCCTTCAGGATCCCCAAAGCAATATGCTGTCAGTTTGAGGACAAACTGTTGGGATGTGCTTTTGTGGGCAGGTACCCATGGAAACCAGGTTTTCCCAGCTTGTCATGATTGAAGTCAAGATATCCAACTTTCACTCCTCCTCCTTTCTCAGTGATATTGCCAGAGAGGGAAATGAGTTTGGATTTGGTACAGTGTGTTCCTGATGCATGCATTCTGGCTTTTTTTAATCTCTTTTCTTTCCTCCTGCTGTTTATAAAAGGATTGTTTAATAATTTGCTCTAGTCTCTTTCCAGACTGACAGTTTCATGGTTCCCCAGATTCCCATTTTCCACCTTAAAACTGGAGAGGTACTCTCTTTACCCTTCTGGTATGCAGCACAAGTGATTTCACATCAAGAAGAAGCAAGATGATATTGCATTATGACAACAGTTCTGAGTCACTGTGAGGACTAGTCAAGAAAACAGCAGTGATGGGAAATGAGTGTATCGAATAGTTTGGGAGTTTTGCTTCTGGTATTTTGGTGTTCTGATATTTAGTGCACAACTCTTCACCTCCACCTTTCCACCTCCTGAATTTAACTTTTCCAGCATGCTTGTGATTGCCTGAATATATGTATACCATGCAGCTTCACTCGTATCCACATTAATCCCCCATGTTCAAAACTAGGAAAGAAGCCCATAGTTTAATAAAAGATGAATCATCTTCCCAAGCAGCTTATTGGAAAGAAATTTCTATTTTTTCTCTGACACTGTGTTATTGACTTGTTTTGGGGGATTAGATACTGGGACACACCACTTCTATAAACTTGTTCAATAAGCTATATTAGGCACAAATATTCCTCAAGAAAACTTTACTTTTCTTGCTGCTGATAACTATATCCTTCTTTTATTATTCAGAGCATGAGACAACAAAGCACGAGGAAAGTCCAGAAGATACCTGGATCATTAATAATTGTATTAACAATACGGTAAATAATTATATAATGATATAATTTTCCCTTTTTCTGTCTTTGTGTTTATGGGACACAATGTTTAAATCCAAGTGCATCGATGTTTACAGTGATTGTTTCTCACAGCTTAGAAAATTAAAGTTCCAGGAGATTCCGTCATTCCCAAGGTAGTTAATTTCAGATCTAACATCCTGATATGTAACATCGCATGAAATATTCACTTATTTAACACTGAGCAGGCATTGTGATGGCACTGCAGTTGTTCTTGACTTGCAGAAGAATGTTCCTCTTCTTACAGTGCAGAACTGTGGCTCACACCTCACCCCTTGCTACGACATCTAGGTCCTTTGCATGGGCACACAGCACAAATCAGCATGTTGAAGAAACAAAGGGATGACTGAGTTGCTGGAAGTGAGAACACAGATAATTGCTTGTGGGATCAACACTTTAATTAGACATTGTCTCCTCCTTTCCTTCATACCATGAGATTTTGGTCACTTTCTCTGGCAGTAATTATCTTCCTTTACACACTGCATTTCTGCAGTGTTTTTCCATGGTACAGAACAAAGCATTTAAAAACAAGAATTATTTTTTTTCTCCTCAGTACTAAAGCAGCTTCATCATATTCCCAAGTCAAATATCTCAATTATTTAAAGCAGATCTCTTTTTCATTCCTTCAGTATTCGTCAGCAGAAATTAAGTTGGCAGAGAAATGTGATGACCACATAGTCCACTTTCCATACTTCCATTCCTGAGAGCTCTCAGTCAAGTGTCTGCTATTGAACAGTGACTGCAGCCAAGAGTAGAAAGTGCTGGAGATGCTAAAAGAGAGTTTGGTGGGACAGAAGGCAGCTTGGTGGCGGAGGTACTCATTTTCTCCTTTAAAAATCACTTAATGAGGAAGATTTGACTGCTGGGTCACTAGAAAGACAAGTCCTCCAGAATAACCAATCTGCATTCTGGTGTGTCAAACATAAATGGATGGAGAATCACAGAATCACAGAATTGTAGGGGTTGGAAGGGACCTCCAGAGATCATCGAGTCCAACCCCCTGCCAAAGCAGGTTCCCTATACCAGGTCGCACAGGTAGGCATCCAGGCAGGTCTTGAACATCTCCAGAGAAGGAGACTCCACCACCTCCCTGGGCAGCCTGTTCCAGTGCTCCATCACCTCACTGTAAAGAAGTTCTTGCGCATGTTTGTGCGGAACTTCCTATGCTACAGTTTCCAGCCGTTTCCCGTTGTCCTGTCTCCACTCACCACTGAAAACAGTCTGGCCTCGCCATTCTGCCCCCCACACCTTAGATATTTATAGACCTGGATCAGGTCCCCTCTCAGTCTTCTCTTCCCAAGGCTGAACAGACCCAGTTCACTCAGCCTTTCCTCATAGGAGAGATGCTCCAGGCCCTTCACCATCTTCGTGGCCCTCCGCTGGACTCTTTCCAAGAGATCCTTGTCTTTTTTGTACTGGGGAGCCCAGAACTGGACGCAGTGCTCCAGATGAGGCCTCACCAGGGCAGAGTAGAGGGGGAGGATCACCTCCCTCGACCTGCTGGACACGCTCTTTTTAATGCACCCCAGTAAGCCATTGGCCTTTTTGGCTACAAGGGCACACTGCTGGCTCATGGCCAACCTGTCATCCACCAGGACACCCAGGTCCCTTTCCGCAGAGCTCCCCTCCAGCAGGTCATCCCCCAACCTGTACCAGTGCATGCAATTATTCCTCCCCAGATGCAAGACTCTACACTTGCTTTTGTTAAACCTCATCCGGTTTTTTTTCTGCCCAGCTCTCCAGCCTATCCAGGTCTTGCTGAATGGCAACACAGCCTTCAGGCGTGTCAGCCAATCCTCCCAACTTCGTATCATCAGCAAACTTGCTGAGGGTGGCCATTATCCCCTCATCAAGGTCATTGATGAAGATGTTGAACAAGACCGGACCCAGCACACACCCCTGAGGAACACCGCTAGTTACAGGCCTCCAACCGGACTCTGCACCACCAACAACGACCCTCTGCGCTCTGCCAGTCAGCCAGTTCTCAACCCACAGCTGGAGCAGCTGGAAAATGAAAACACACATCGGATCGTGGAGAGCTGACTGAAGGGTAAGCCCGGAAAAAAATTCATCCACTGCTTTGTGCATACATTAAAGCTGCAGTCTAGTCCTTGGCCAAGGATGGAAATCCATCAGGCTGCTCCCAAGGCTCCTTTCTGGGGCTAAAAATGCTCGAGTTTTTTTGGTATCTCTTGAAGACTAAGAGGTAGTGCCAGATAGGATAAAAATTAAAATAGGATACGTTCAAATGCTGACAGGGTGGTGTCTGAGACAGAATGTGTTTAAAAAGAGGAAATGAGAAATACATCTAAAAATAAAGAATGGATAATGGCTGAAGACTCGAGGAAGAGGACTAAACTGACCCATCACTGGGTGCTGTTTCACTGGCTTCTTTTGTGTTCACTGAGATGAATTTGGCTCAAATTACATAAATGACAAAAACAGGTCAGAAGATAATTATCTATGTTATTTGGACAGAGCCTTGCTCCTGGTGGTTGCTGTTCACAGCTAAGGCTCAGGAGTGGTTTCATAATACAACTACTGAAAACTAATAATGCAGGTGAATTGTTTTGCACCTAGTGTAGAGGAATATTGTAAAACCTCTAACAATGTAGCTGGTAAATCTATGTTCATTTTAAAGTTCCAGATGGTTTTAGCATTAACTCTGATTTTCTGAACAAAACTGCCTCTAATACAACATCCTCAGAACATCTGAGTTTGAATTGTGGTTGTCTTGTCACTTGTGATGACCAGGGCAGGCAGTTTCCCCTAGTGTTGCAAAAAGTGTGATTTACAGTTTTGTACTGTGTACCCGGAGCAGCAAAATGAGAGCCCAAATTAAGTCAGGAAAAGGCAGTTCTGGGTGCTGTGTGAGGATGGGGCCCAGATTTTGTTCACTGCTTTGCACTGAAGGGAACTATCACCTTAGCAGTGAAACTGCTGCTTTGCATGTTATTTGGCAAGTCTCCCGACAGTTCCTACAAATGATCTAAACTCTTGACACTGTCTGTCCAATGATGATTGTGCACTGGGATTTTCTGTTCTCAGTCCCTGTTTTCTACATGCATTTAATATTCTTGGCTGATGCCTGGGGTCTTGGTAGGATTGAAGGTGAGCTTCCTTTCAGCTTACTGAGTTTGGAAAGATAGTTCCCATGGGAAGGGGGGCGGTGAGCAGAAAAGATGAGACTGCAGAGCAGCATGCCCTCGTCTTCCTTCTTCAAGGCTTTCTCAGGTGTTCAGTGGGATAGGGAAAGCTCTCATGTAGCCTTTCAAGAACACAGTATTTTTCATCATTCAAGCTCTTCTCCAGCACCTAGAACTGTGGGTGTGTATTACACACATCCAGGAAAGGGCTTTCAACAGATTTCCTGGTCCTCTTGTTCATGGACCCCAAACACCTTTCCCACAGAAGAAGGGTTTAGTGGAAACTTTCCTTTGCAAAATTCCTGAATGCCTTTTTGCCTTTCTGACATCAGTTTACAGGAAAGCACTGCACGACCCTTTGTAATATTAGGAAGTATTGTTGACTAATATGAATGACTTGTGTGTTACTTTAATTTCTAACCTCAGCTGAAAAATGGCACAAATGATTGCATGGAGACCAATAAATTGCTATGGTGGGGCAGAACAGCATGAAGAGGTCACAGAGCTTTCAAAACCTGAGTTGTAATGGCCAAAAATTAAAACCTCAGGTGGAAAAACAAGAGAAATTTCCCAACGGTGCATTGTACCACGCTTTTGAAAAATGCATGTGAGGAGAGTCAAAATCCCATTAAGGAGGGTTGTTGGAACATGGCTGAAGGAACCTCACTGAGCAGCACCCACCCTGTACATAGGTCCATGGCTCATGGCCATTGCAAGTGCATCTGATTTTGTTCTTGAACAGTGACTGCTGAACATCTTAATCATTACTTAATTCAGGTTATTGTTAAATGATTTCTTCTCTGTCTTTTCTCTGGGGAAATGTTAAATTATTCTTTTTTTTTTTTTCCTCTCTTTTTTTTTTTTTTTTTTTTTTTTGCCCATCTGTCTATGGTGTTTTTCTCTTCCTGGAAGAAATCCAAGTTCTGTAATTAAGGCACTGGGAACAGTAAGAGGTTTGATCAGTGGATAAAACATAATTATACTAGATCTGTGACTCTCACTGCAGTAAATATTTTAACACCTTGGGCCAAATCGTCCTTTAACATAAGTGGAGTTACTGGAGATCAAACTGTCTTACGCCAACTGGGAATTTGTGTAAAACTGCACAGACTACTCCAGGCTGGTGTGTGGGAAAACATTAGAAAAAAACACCTAGTAATTACCTTAGTAAGATGATGAAGTTGCAACACTCTGAGCCCAAGAGACTGCTCAGATGAAATATGCTGGATTTCTTTTTTTTCCTTTTTGTTTGGCTTGGTCACTCTTTTTTGCTTGGTTGGTTTGTTTTGGTTGGGCTTTTTTGATTTTTTGTTTTACATCCTGTGACATACATTCGTGATTTTTTTCCCCTTGACTCTTTTTGAAGATCCTGAAATAGAATTATGTCTGTATGGGTAATGTTTTCAAAACAAATCTCTTTTATTGCAGTGTTGATTACACTCTGTTTTCAAGTTCAGTTGCATGTATTAATTAGGCAGTCGCTGTAACTTATACCTTAATTGTTGGGCTCAGGTGAGGTTATGTGGTAGAAATATTTTAGACACAAAAATTGCAGAGATTGTTTTGAAGAATAGCACCAAATTGACTGAATAATTCCTAAATCCCACTGTTTCTGGATATCTTATTAATCTCCTGATGAAGTCCAGATCCTATTTCCATGCCATAGCTAGTAGCAATCACAATTTCTGGCCTTCCTGACCCATGGAAATGCTGTAATGGGATATCAGCCATGTCGCCAAAGGTTCTCTCTGGCTGTGGGCCTTGGAGCAGCTTGACTTTAAGTATTACTCATTGGACCTTCAGAGTACCAGATGTTGTCCTGCTGACTCCTCACCTCTCTGGGGTGGATTGAAGGCTATAGAGGGACATGCAGGAAAACTGTGTGCCACAGACATAGGAAAAGAAGAAATTCTGGGTGGAACAACCCCAGGCAAGGCCATGGAAAATTGCCAAGGAGACTGTACGGATGAACCATAACACAGCCTGAGAATCTGTCCCTCCCCAGGCTGTGTTGACAGTCCTTTTAGCTAGTCAAGGCTTACTTCCTAAAGAATTTCAAGATGTTACTGCTGAACAAATAAAGAACTTGGTGGGAAGATGAACCTCGTGGCTGTGCCAGACCTCTCCCTGCTGCTGTTGCCAGGTAAAGGGGCCAAAATATTTCCACAACTGGAATCTTTGCTGCAATAAGCGAGCTGAACAATCAGCTTTCTGCCTTGTCACAGGTGGATTATGGGGCTCAGGATCATGCTGAAAGGTAGTGATAAGATGTTATAGAAAAATGAGTGTTTAACTCATTGGAGAAGCAACTTCTTCCCATTCTACATCAAGCAGTCATTTGCAGAAATGACCTGCTGGATATTTTTGGGAGTGTTCACCGTTTGACTGCATTTCCCTCTGCAGGAATTGTTCAGAAACCAGAAGGAAACGAAAGCAAGACCAAAAAAAAAAAAAAAAAAGGAAAAGAGAGTGAATTTAAGGCCATGGAAGTCCTGTGGCAATTCCTTCTTGCTGAAATTTCTTCTCAGAAAGAGCGGTGAGGCATTTGAAGAGGATGGTCAGGGTGGTAGTGGAGTGAACATCCCTGGAGATGTTCGAGAAATGTGGAGATGTGGCACTGAGGGACATGGTTAGAGGGCACAGTGGGGATGGGCTGGGGTTGGACTGGGTGATTTCAGTGGTCTTTTGCAACCTTAATCATTCTATGAAATTCTTTGCAAGGGTTCTGCAGCAAAGGCAGCAGTAGTCAGTTGGCAACAGTTTTTAGCACGATAGAAGACACAAATCTCTCAATGTGTCTTGCTTCAAAAGCAGGACAAACAACCTAGTGTCTTCCAAGCAATGACACCGTGACTAACACTAGAGAGCTTAAAGAAAGCATTGAATATAAATATAACGTGATTACAATATGAAGAAAAATAACCTCATTGAAACAGTATTTTCCAGCTGGATTCTTCATGAAACAGAGGTTCCAGAGAGCTAAGGGTAAAAGATGAGTCTATAATCCTTCATGTATTAAGATATAATGACTATAATACAATGAATATAATATAATACAATGTGTAAGGTCTTACTCTTGTTCTCCAAAAACAGGGCCCAGGGCTCAGCTGGCCCTTCTGGTGGCTTCTACCCTGATGTGGAGTTGACGTGAAAGCCCTTACTTCAGTTTATGTCTGCACTGTGCGTATGATCAAAGGGTGAACCACAGTGATCTTTAAAGTCATCAGAAGGCCGCATGTGTATAAAAGAATTATTTCATTATGATTCAGAAATACCAAAAGCATCGTTTCCCTTCAAGGTTTGCCAGTTCATTTGAAACAAGACGTAAAGGATGCATCTGTGCAAAGGTTTGGAGTTATGCAGCTGCAAAAGAGGGAAACCAGTTGTTTATCCTTTCAGAAGTCTTGCATTTGTGAAAGTAAACAGTGTGCAGATTGAAAAAGATGTATCCCATACCATACAGTGGTGGCTGTCTACATCTAGCTGTGAACACTCACACAGGAAAGCAGTTGGCTCTGGCCATGAGCTTTTGGAAGCAATAATGAGAAAAGCTCACGACAGCACCAACGTATCTATAAAACACAGTGATGTTCCTATAGAAATATGCTGTAGTTAACTGCAGTTAAGTACTGGCCAAGAGAAAATACTCCCCATACAGATTTCTTGATCTTGTTTTCAGGCAGGGGAAAACAATTAGGAGATATTCTCAGGCATGAATTAACTTTCTTTGGACCGAGTGGCTTTTGTGAACTAGGAAATCTATTGCCCAACTATGGCAAGAGGTTTTTTTTTTTTTTAATATTATTTTTTTGCCATTAGGCTCAGGGGCTACTATAGGAACTTGCCAGTAGGGGGTATAGAAAAGAGAACTGTTATTTCCATGTTATTATTTGTGTATATATCAGTTAGCTCTTTGCCTGTTGTTTGGCATGGATCATTTTTGTTTTGTTTTAGTGGAAGCCACGAGCATCAAGAATGAGATTTATTATACTTTTTCTTTTCTTTGAATCAGTCTTGACGTTGGCTGCTACCCTTAGATTAGCTATTGCAAACAAATAAAGATTTCAGTTTAGATGTTTCGCTCAGGGTTCAAAAGCCAACTAAACAAAGTCATGGAAAAAGAACCTGAGAAAGGGCATTAAGTGCAAAGAAATCTCTTCTTTAGGAAGCTTCTGAAGTGTAAAGTATCACAGCTTTGGAGGGTAACCTGGATGATATCTACACATATCTGCTCTGTTTTTGTATATCTGTTCTTGGCCAGCTATGGAAACAGAACACTTGGTCTTTCATCTGAGGTAGTATCTCTTTTTTTGTCCTCGTATTCCTTTTTCATGTCATAAAAATACAATGGCTTTGCTGCTTCTGACACCTTTTCTCAGCAGCCAAAAATCTGATGTGTGGAGCTGCATTGGATCCACATCATAACAGAAAATAAGACTGCCTCTCTAGCTTGTTGATATGGTAATCTGTATGCCAAAGGTTGTGTGTGAAATGCAAAAAGAACAGGATGCATTGAAATGAAAAGAGACAGAGCAATTGGGAGCTTCCCTCTTGTCTCCCACTGTCTCCCAATTGGAAACTGTCACATTTTATAAGTAACCATTACAAATTGAAAGGACATCTCATAAAACCTTATGAAAATCCCTTTAAAAGACTAATACCAACTCACACATTTCATTAAATAACAAACAGAGCAGTGAACCTTTTGTGGTTGGTTCTAGTCCTGTGACCTCACAGGACTTTGCTTTGCCTTTCTCCTGATGAAATCCCTTGCAAGAGATGAAGAAGTTGCTTTAATATACCTGGTTTAATCAAGCTGCCCAGACTGTCAATTTTCACCTCTGTTAGGGAATGAGAAACATCCCTGCTTCCCTTCTCCTTGGCCTCAAGCGCCATTCTGGCATGCATGGCCCTCAGACCAGGTAAGTGTAAGTGTAAGACCAGTATCCGGGGAACTACAGGCCTGTCAGCCTGACCTCGGTGCCAGGGAAGGTTATGGAGCGGATTGTCTTGAGGGAGATCATGCGGGATGAGCGGGGGATCAGGCCTAGCCAGCATGGGTTTGTGAAGGGCAGGTCCTGCTTGACCAACCTGATCTCCTTCTATGATCTAGTGACCCATCTGGTGGATGAGGGAAAGGCTGTTGATGTGGTCTACCTAGACTTCAGCAAAGCCTTTGACACTGTCTCCCACAGCATTCTCCTGCAGAAGCTGGCAGCCCGAGGCTTGGATGGGTATACTCTTGGCTGGGTGAGGAGCTGGCTGGAGGGCCGGGCTCAGAGAGTGGTGGTGAATGGAGTCAAATCCAGCTGGCGACCGGTCGTGAGTGGTGTTCCGCAGGGGTCGGTGCTGGGGCCTGTCCTCTTCAATATCTTTATTGATGACCTCGATGAGGGCATCGAGTGCACCTGCAGTAAATTCGCAGATGACACCAAATTGGCTGGAAGTGTGGATCTGCCTGGGGGTAGCGAGGCCCTACAGAGGGATCTGGACAGGCTGGAGAGCTGGGCTGAAGCCAAAGGGATGAGTTTCAACAAGGCCAAATGCCGGGTCCTGCACTTTGGCTACAACAACCCCAGGCGACGCTACAGGCTTGGGGCGGTGTGGCTGGAGGACTGCGTAGAGGAAATGGACCTGGGGGTATTGATTGATGCTCGGCTGAACATGAGCTGACAGTGTGCCCAGGTGGCCAAGAAGGCCAATGGCATCCTGGCTTGCATCAGAAACAGCGTTGCAAGCAGGAGCAGAGAGGTGATTGTTCCCCTATATTCAGCACTCATCAGGCCGCACCTCGAGTACTGTGTCCAGTTTTGGGCCCCTCACTGCAAGAAAGATATTGAGGCCCTGGAACGTGTTCAAAGGAGGGCAACAAAGCTGGTGAGGGGTCTGGAACACAGGCCATATGAGGAGAGGCTGAAGGAGCTGGGAATGTTCAGCCTGGAGAAGAGGAGGCTCAGGGGAGACCTCATTGCTCTCTATAACTTCCTGAAGGGAGGCTGTAGTGAGCTGGGGGTCGGCCTCTTCTCTCGTGTCATTAGTGATAGGAGCAGAGGGAATGGTTTCAAGCTACGGCAGGGGAGATTCAGGCTGGACATGAGGAAGTATTACTTTTCAGAAAGGGTGGTCAGGCACTGGAATGGACTGCCCAGGGAGGTGGTGGAGTCACCGAGCCTGGGGGTGTTCAAGGAAAGGCTGGATGTTGTGTTGAGGGACATGGTTTAGTGGGAGCTACTGGGAATAGGTGAACGGTTGGACTGGATGATCTTGAAGGTCTTTTCCAACCTTAGTGATTCTATGATTCTATGATTCTAAGTGGGAAGAAGTACATGGTGGCAGCAGTCCAGTGGAAAGTCTAGTGAAATGGTTCAGGCCACTACAGCACTTACACGGGGTCATCTGGTGACATGTCTTGGAAAGCATCATACAGTAAGAGCCAGTGTTGTGCCCCTGGCCAAGCAGGCACGGTCTGTGCTACTTCAGCTTGGTACAACCAAGTCACTTTGGTACAGTGATTGGCAACACAAACAGCACCTCCACACGTAATGCCACACGGGGTTTCATCTGGCTAAAGAAGTACACAGCTATGGGCTAGGAAATAAAAGATCTCTCCAGAGAGGGCTAAATAATCCTGTTTCACTGCACATAGAGGCTCCCACCCTTATGTGATGCTATTTGAATTAGACCTATTTATGTCAGTGGTACTTGAGTGGTGTATTTGTATGTTGGCTTGTGTTAGTTTAGCTGGAAAACATCCAGCTAATCCAAGAAGTCTAGATAAAGCTATAAACTGTTGTTTCTCTTCTAAATTTCACAGCAATTTCAAGTCAAAAACCAAAGAGCAAATGAAAAAAATATCAAAAATTTTGAAAAAAACCTCCACTTAATCAAAAAACCTTTAAAAAATGAAACCTAAGCAAATGTGTTGCTGTAATAAGTGACTTGAGTTAGTTACAACAGGTTTGAAGAATCCCAGAAGGACATGAATAATGCTCCTCTTATTTTACACCAGCATTCTCCAAACAAATTCACTGTTTTTTCTATTTTTATTAAGATCTTCTATGTTCCGTTACAGACATCTTCTCAGCAGAAAGCAGTACTCAGCCTCTGCCTTCAACAGCCTAGGCAGAATTGTGTGCTATTGTTGATATGCTGCTCCTGGGAAAGCAGTCAGAAACAGGAGATGTCCTGCAGGAATGTGGAAGACATCATCTGTCTTGGAGCTTGGTGGGTTTCTGGCCAAATTTACGTGGTCCAGGTTCATATTAGTTTCATAAAATCTGCCCTTTGAGAGACTCCTAGCTAAGAAACCCAGAGGAGATTGAAAATCAATGTAGAGCAGCATCACCCTTGCCTGTAGGTTCTGAGTTATGTGTGGCCCCCTAGATGAAGGGAAAAGCTTTAGGTATCCCCATGAACCTAGTGAAAATGTCTCCTCAATGCAAAGCAGCTGTGAAAAGCTAACAACAGCAAGTAAGCTGCGTTAACAAGGGAATAGGGAGTAATACAGAAAATCTGGGGGCCTGACAAGTTAATCAGAGCTGGGCAGCAACTTAAGAAACCTTAGAAGGATACAAAACAGAGCAGCTCAAATAATTTCTACCAAGAGCTGCTGGATAGATTTAAGTGCTGGAGGCAGTTGGGTCATTTCATTTCCAAGAGGACAGCAGGTTGTATGTGAATGCTGGCAAGGAAATGGAAGTTGATTTGCAATGCTACAGCTTGGGGTGATGTTTTGCTCCTGTGCATAAAGGTCAGCTCCTGTATTGCTTAGGGAGATTTATGGGGCTGAAAAAGGCTTTAGGAAAATGAAGAGAAGAGGTTATTTTCTTAATGAGGAGATAAGAGAAACAAGGCAAAATGGGAAACTTTTGGATCCATGTGAGAGGCATGTGGGGACCTTTGTGGAGATAGGCTGGTGGAAAAGTAGATGTTTGGAGGCTGAGGAACACATTTTGTAGCTGGTCCTCCTTCAGTAGAAAATAACTGCATTAGACCTTGCCTCTTGGCTTCTGGGAAAGGTGAACGTGGGAGTGCTGCATTGGATGCCTGGCAGAGCCTGTCAGCAACACATAAGCATTTTCAAGATTACAGAAGGCAAAGAGAGCGTAGAAGACAAGTGAATGAGCATGGGTGTCATAGAGAAGCAGGTTGTCAAGCAGTGTGACAATCTCCCTCAGAGCTGGGAGCCCATCATAGCTGGGATGGGATAATGTCATTATCTGATGCTAAGTGCAAAGGAAATGATAGAGGTTATTACTATGAGCAAGGCTTCAAAACATAAGGATGACTTGGAGCTGCAGGGTATGAGAGGGGAAAAGAGTAGGTGGAAGGTGGAGCAAAGGCAAAGAGAGGAGAAGCTGTGAGGAATCAGAATTGCAGCTATTAATTTTTACATTGAGTATCTGTTTAGAGTTCATAGGGTGGGTTTAGTAAATTTGCCGCGTTTAAAGCAGAGGTGCACTCTACTTTTCAGCTGTAGGTGAAATTCAGCCTTACAAGTGAAGGCAGTGGAGCAACTGGAGGTGCACCTGCTTATACTGTGGTTAAAGATGCTCTAATCTCTTTTAAGGCTGCTCCTCACTGATGTGTCTCTTCACTGATCTGATTATGCCAGCTCATGAATCACTGTGATGTATTTACATTTCTAAACCATATTATGCTTTGCCTGAAATCTTTGTGTAATTGGCAATCAGTATTACTCATTACATACAACATGAAAGAGAGAAACGCTTCCTCCTTTGGAAAAGCAACATATCCTCAGGTGAGTGTACAATTTCATTTAATTATAGAGCAGTTTTCAGAATCCACTGAGTTTCTCTATCCACTTGCAAGAGATTAAAAAAAAAAAAACTGAGACAAAAAGAAGTCAGAGAACAGCTATGTAAAAAAAAAAAAAAAACAAAAAACAAACAAACAAAAAAAAACACTAAGAAATTAAAAAACAGTCTATATATAAATAGAATTATCTGTTTACAGGAATATAAATGACCTGCTGATTCTCCAGTATTGATTTGCATTCATTGTGCTATTTCTTAAAAGGCAGTCTATGATGCCTCATTATCTGTAAGGAATTGGCAGGAGAATCATAGAACTACCAAGGTTGGAGAAGACCTCTAAGATCATCCAGTCCAACCATCTACCCACCACCAATATTTCCCACTAAGCCATGTTCCTCATTACAACATCTAAATGTTTTTTGAACGCCTCCAGGGTCTGCGACTCCACCACCTCTCTGGGAAGCACATTCCAGTTTCTGACCACTTTTTTGGAGTATATTCTAATGTCCAATCTGTTGCAACTTGTGGCCATTTCCACCAGTCCTATCTAATTCTAGTTGAGAAGACATCCTTTCATAAAAATTGTCATTACACTTTGAAGCTGTTGCTAGTGCAGGTAAAGTATTTCACTGTTGATTCAAACCATATCCCATAGTAAAGACTTCCCTCACCTAAATGCTAACTGGCTGTTCTGGCTGCGTGTCCAGAGTTGACTGAGCAAGAAACCAGTTTCCTCCCTGTATGTGTTACTGACTTCAAAGCTGTAGTGCTTTTAGTATGTTATGTGTTAATAAAGATGCAAATGTTATTTACATATCTATCAGTCAGTGTGAAACTTCCAGTAATAAGATGAGAGAGAGAAGTGATATCAGAAAAGGAAAATAAGCTGGTCTTAGGAGAAAAACCTTCATTTGGAGTGTGTGTGTTACCTCTAATGTTGAAGGGGTCAGCTGACTCTGGAGCTTTTTTTTTCATTTTCCAAACATGGATTTCTTCAACAAGAGAAAGGGATGTGATAGCTCACATGAGAAGACTAAGGCATGGGGGAATTGTTCATGTTAGGTGAGTTAGGGTGAAATTTTAGCTCTTGACAAATGAAGAGGATTGAGATCAAGGACTGAGCTCAGGGTCACAGGTGATCCCAAATTCTCCACCAGAAGAGGCAGGTGGAGGATTTATGCCTAAGAAGAAAGGAATTTAAGTCATGAACAGCTTAGATTGGAAGGGAGGTGAAGGACAGCAAAAGGAGAGTGGAGGCAAACTTATCCTGTGGCAGCCAGGATGGTTCAAGGGCTCAGGGAGGCAGCAGAGCTTGGTGGTGTCAACCAACACATTTGCTGTCTTCTGCACAGTCTACAGGACTGGGTTCTGGAGTCAGCTGGAAGGCAGCTGAAATCTTGGGAACAAATGTTAGGAGCTGATGTAACCAGGACAAGAGAATGGTTTATGAGGCAGACAGTTTTGCTTTCCTGCATACATCGTTCTGATCATATAGTTTTTGGTCTTGTTGGCAAAAATCTGCCAGCAGGAGACAACAATATCTGTAAGGAAAGCATTATTATTTTTTTTTTTTTAAAAGATGTGTCTGTTAAATCTGCATGTTCTTGGAGACTAAGGAAAAACAACGTGAGTAAGAGCGTGTGGGTGGGAAAACTGAAGATCTTTGTTGGGTCCTGCAATGGAGAATACATATTTTGATGTGAAACAGTGATGACAGGGAGGATTTAGAGGGCTTCAAAGCAAAAGCATCCAGGCAGTCACTCCTGCAGGACTTAAAAACCGTGCATTGAGACAAAGACATTTGTACAGCAGAGCTTGAAATTCAGATTGAGCAGAGAGCGATCCACGCTAACTTTGAGCATTCTGCATTTCACTTGATGTCCTTAAGGACTACAGAAGTTTTTCTACTGTTGTCTTGCCTCATGTGCCATTTTCAGTGCTGCTTTTCAGGTGTTTCTTTGCTCTTTCAGTTTTCTTGAGCAGTTACATAGATTTGTAGAGTATCATGTGCTTTTTAAGCTTTTGTTTGGTTCGATTCTCCTTCTCTCCCTTCAGTCTAAAAGGCAGACTTGTTGGAATCTGTTAGCGATATGACCTTGCATTGTTTTAAAAGCATTACTCTTCTTTTCTTCACAGTCTTAGGGCTCACAAAGGACTACGAACAAGGATTAACGTTATGTTCCTCAGTGCAGAATAGTCACACTGGATTACGCAACTCTCTTACATCCAGATGCTTTTCTCAGTGTCTCCTCTCTTCTACTCCTGATTAAATTTCTTGAATTTGTTTTAAAATGACATGAAGCGGGAACACAAGAAAAAGATTTGGTGATATTTGTGCTCTATAAAATGTTATTTCATGGTTTTTTATTCTATCCAAAATAATGCTGGTTCACAAATAGCTCAGCAGAGACACCTGTATATCAAACAGACAGCAAAGGAATACTGTTAGCTAATTAATGATTCATTAATGAATGTCTGAAGAATCATCTAATATAGGATGCTTTTAGCTTGAGGGCTGAGAGAAAACTACATTTACTTTTGATGAAGGAACTACTGGGTATTTCAAAGTAGTATCTGCAATGAGACTTTGCCAGATTTGAGTATGGTTGGACTACATGATCTTAGTGGTCTTTTCCAAACTTAATAATTTTATCATTCAAATAAATGCTTAAGTTTTGCTTCCTAGCTGCCCATGTTGTAGATCCTGAATTTCAGCCATGCCATCTTTCTTCATGTACTATTGAGGAACCCTGTGGTGTACTGCAGTTCTGGCACAGCTTGTCTTTCAGAGATCAGAGAATGAAGAGACTTGGAGTTCCAACTTCATTTTGGCCAAACCTGATAGAGGGCTGAGGTGGCTCAAGGATAGTGCTTGGAGGCTCTGCTCACCAACATTTGCTCCAAGGGTGCAACCAGCTGCCCCTCTGATCCAGGTAGGATGAGTGCCAGGTGACTGAATCAACACTAGCTCAATCTTTTCTTTGGCCAACTGTGGAAATAATAGTAAATAACATGTAAATAGGGCTTGTTTTCACGGTGCTTCAGCAGCAGCACGTCCCCATTGCAGCATGGCTGATGCTTGGGTTCTACTTGAGGGGATTGATGCCCAGGGAGAGCATCTCCATGTCACTATGAAGACAGCCATCGTGGAGGTGTGGAGAGACAGCTCCAAGGACTTTCCACAGTCAGGGGAGTGTTGGTATCTCTGGTCTCAGGTGGCAGTGACACTGAGGCTGGGTGGCATTGAGGGGCTCACAGGTGTCAGGGGCTTGATGCAGAGGCCTGCAGTCACTTACAACTGGCATGAGCTGAGCCGGGTGGTTCCTGGTGCCTCCTGCTACTCCCTTGCATTTTAACATTGTCTTATCATCAACAGTTCTTGTCCCTCTCAGTCTTGCCTCTGTCCTCAGGTCAGAAGCATGCCAATGGCATCAGGATTAGGACTATCTCCCCAGTGGGGGGCAACTGCTCCAGAAATGAAGGTAAGGGAACAAAATGGGATTTTTTGCCTCCTGCTGTTGGCTGTGCTGTGAAGCTACAGCATAATGCGTGAAGTCACTCAGGCTCTGGGCATTTCAGCCGTTTGCACGGTGGAAACCAGATGCGTGTCCAGGAAGAGGCTGGCATTTGCTGATAACCAGCCCTGGGCCATCTTTCTGATGAACCCTTTTTTTTTTTTTTTCTTTTTTTTTTCTTCTAATAATTCCACATTTAGGGTGCAGGGACTACAGACAAGTTGGCCAGCTGAAGAAGCCGTTCATTCTCACTGTGTTTCTCCTCAGGAACTATCAAAATACGTTACAGAAAGCTTTAAATACCTGATCCCAAACTCACATTTTGGCTTTCCTAAGGCCTGAGGTTCCAGGCTTTATGGCTGCAGGCTGCCATGTGTAGTTCTGTGCCTCAGGACAAGTTATTACAGACCATTCCTGTGCCTTTGCAGACTGGAAAGATTCCCATGCACTGGGATGTGGCTACTTCCTCATGGAGGAGGTGACAAATGCCTCCAGGTAAACCTGAAGTACAATCCATGTGTCCATGTAAGATTAAAATGTTCTGTAAAATGCCTTTGTTGGCAGTAGGAGACCGAGGAATCCCTATGTGCATACGCTGTGTATTTAGCAACATATAACCAACAGGGGGCATTAGGTTTATGCTGATTAAATGTGTATTTCGACTTGGAGCAGAGAGAAATCTCTACCTTGCTTGATTGAAAACAGCAAGACTGGAATGCTTTATCCTGTAAATAAGTAGGATTAGGCCCTGTTTTTCCAGAAGATTTATAATTAGAAAATGCATAAGTCTCTTCCATTTCCTTTGTCTAGCTTGTGTTTATCTTGAGATGAAAATGAATACAACTGATATAATTAAAGATCCAGATGATTTCTGTGTGGCGTGTAGCTCAAAAACCACTTGAAAAATCTAAGTGTTTCTGGTGTAAATTGATTTGTACTGATGATTTCCAGTTTTCTAAGCAGGAATTAATGTTAGGCAGCAATTACATTTTTCTGACAGGAATCAGATGGAGCATTAGAATTAGCTGCTGCTCTTCATTATGGCAGAAAACTTTGCTCAAGTTATTGGATTACTGAATGCAAAGGACTGTAGTGAGGAGCCACAGTGTGAATGTGAACTGTGGTCTCTGGAAATGAAAGTAGTATTTATTACAGAGATGATTATGATGGCTACAACCACTCCTGTACGTGGTTCACTTCATATACGTTTTGAGGGAGATGTGGTTTTTGATGGTTATGGCACAGATTAAAGAAGAGGCTTTTCCCTCTTCACATTTTAAAAACTGCAGCCTTCTCTGTGCTGCTGCCATGCTCACATGGTTACGTACACCTTTAAGTGAAGTGCTTTCTACTGTCTAGGGTTAAATCAGGCTGGATTTGAAAATGTTAATGCTGAGAACTGCTTTCATAAAGATACGTCCAAATGAACTGTTGGCTAAAAATCTGCCAGTGCTGTAAGTTTTGAGAAGTTGATTTCATTACCTGCCTTCCTTTAAAATGGGTTTCAAATAACCTAATAGCTTTAATTTCCTCCGTAGTGAAGTAGCAGTTATGATTTTTTTTTGAAGTGAAGTAAACAAATGAGCAACCTACAGCAGCAGCAGTGCTTTTGCTTGCTGGTGTATCTGGGATGCTGTGAGCAATTCTGGTCCCCCACAGTCTGATAAGAAAGATTCTAATTGGATCAGTGGCACACAGCATCTTCCTTCCCCCGAGCCTCTTAATACGCCTATTATAATAGAAAAGGCAAGAAGAGTCTGGTTCTTTCTTTTTTTCTTTTCTCATTTTTTACCTAGCAAGAACAAAGGTGAGAGGGACACAACGGCACGCAGCCAGTCCAGGAGCAGAGGTAAGAGCTTATGAAGTGAGTTGATGAAGCATCATATTTTTCCTTGAGACAAACAGATACAACTTCACGAACCAGTTGATGATAAGGGCGATCTGAAGATGGTACCTGAAGTCAGGAGAGATGGGTACTTTCCATGTAATCTCCTGAATGCTAAGTCAATACAGTCAGTGACTTCTGCAGATTGCCCAACCCAAATCTGTCCTGTTGGAAGGGGGAAATGTGTAGTGGTGGCATTGCTGAAGTGCCCAGGTTGCTCACATTTGCTACTTCTAGTGATCTTTGAAGGGAAGGCTGTGCTGCTCTCCCAGCTGAGGCACCACTTGATAAAATCAAAAATATCCCCTGTCGGTAGGCATCCACAAAGATCACCGAATCCAACTCCTAGCTCCACAGAGGGCCACCCAACAATCAGACTGTGTGTATGAGTGTTGTCCGGATGCTTCTTGACCTCTGGAAGCTTGGGACCATGTCCAATGCCCTGGGGAGCCTATTCCTTGTCCACCACCCTCTGGAGAAGAACCTCTTCCTGATAGCCAACCTGACCCTTTTCTGAATGAAGCTGATGCATGTCCACTGTGTAAGGGGGGGAAAAGTCTATCCTGTTGCAGAAGAACTTTTTTCCATTTGGGTTTCCTGCATAAGAGGATGGATTGGAAGAGGTCATAGTACATTCTCTATCCCCACTGGCTGGAGGCATTTAGGAGCCAGGCACAAATGCTTGCTTGTCCAATTTGTTGCTGCTTGGGATTTCTGACTTCTGCCTGCTTGCTTGTTGGATCCTGGAAGACAGCTCTGCATTGCTGAGCATGCTGTGGGAGGCATACTTGTGCATGGCTCACAGATGTGCCTGTCGGTGCTGCATCCACACTGCTTACTTGATATGTTTGTAGTGTTAAGGAAAGCAACCAGATCATCTGGAAAGATTTTCTTTGAAAGTTGCTTGGTAAATGCCTCAGAACATCCTTTCCTTTAAAGAAGAGCTCAGTGTCCTTAGACTTAACTCAGCTTGAACTGCATTTTACACATCTGTTGGACTTGCTTGTGCTAGTGAAGAGTTCTGTTATTCTGTGTACCCAATAGCCCAGCAAACTGGGGACATCTTTTCCATACTAATCAATTAGTCATCTCAGATGTTCCTGCTTTCCAATAAAGTGCTGGAGTAGCAGTCGTTGCTTGTTACGAAAGTTTGTATGTCAGCAGATACTGTTACGCTTTCTGCAGAGCCAGCAGCAAACCCAAACCCTAATCAAATGTAACGTGAGAAAACTGTGCCAGTGAGTTGATGGGTTGAGATTAACCGTGCTAAAAAGAGGCAATTGCATAATAAACTAATTCCACAATAAGCTTTTTTTTTTTTTTCCCCCAAACTTTTCTGAAGAGTCAATATTATAAACATACCAGCTTAAGGACTTCTTTCTGCTTCTCTGAAAATCAATATGGAAGCTTGCACGGAATTAATGTGAAGAAGGAAAAGGAGAGCTGTCCATCACACACCCTGAACCAGGACAGCTGAACTGTGCATAAGCTGTGTTAGCACAAGGCTCAGTGCGAGACTGCACTGGTGCAAAAGCATTGAGCTGAATTAGGTGTTTACTGGGGAATATAAGTTGTGAGCTTGCAGATATTTTGCCATAAGAGATAGGAAAAGGGACTCGCTAATTAGTGCTTTTTCCCCCCCTTACTGCAGTAAGCCATAATTTGAGGACTAACATACATGGCAGGGCAATGTTCAGCTGCCTTCTGGAATGGTGTGGGTTATCAGCTCCTCTGCTACGTGGTGCATCCATGGGTAATTGGTGTTGCTATTTATAGACTGAAGTGAACGTTTCTATGTCAAACTGGTCTCTGTGAAGAGAAAGGTTTGAAGCAGGCATGCATCTGGTGTCATCCTTCTCTGTCTGAAAACACCTTTGGGGCAGGAACATGAGGCATCTGACTGGTGGTAAGAAGATGATCTGGATCTGATTGTTGGCTCTGCACTGATGTTATTTTTGTTATTATTTTTCACAATTGCTCTCTTATAGATAGAAAGTTCAGACAGAATGCTTCTTTTTTGCCTGTCTTTTGACTAGCTTAACATACAGACACGCATACATAGATGTCAGCACCTTAATTGCTGAAAGTTTCTGGCTTTCCAGCAATACAAATCCTAGCAAGCATGCTTAAATTCAAATTTTACCCCATCCCCCTGCTGAATTCTAATGACAATTGCTACAAAAACTCATGGCTGAGTTAAGTCCCAGTCTAAGTAATTTTCTTCTCAAAGATGATTTTTTTTTTTTTTAAAGCAATTGTAAGAAAAGCAGTTTAAAATTGGAAAACCCATTGCTCTTAACTGCATCATTGTTATTAGAACTCTTTACCCAAAACATACAAAATGCTCAACTTATACTGCCAAATTAGAAGTAAAAGCTAAGCTGTGATTAAATCATTTCCATTGAAGTGTATAATTTTCAGGACAATTTAATACCATCCATTCATGTTGATATTTCAGCTGCCAAAAAGTAGTCTTTTTTTTTTTAGTGTACTTCTCTAGTGTATAGCCTTTAAGATCCAGAGGCATCCTATAACAGTAGGAGGGGATGAAAACAGTGCTGGGGTAGCTTTGAAGAAAGCTTTTATGGAGCTCTTGCCCATTTTGGATGAGGCTCCAGGATGTGATGTGAGTCTTATAGAGAGATGGGGCCAGATGAGGTAATGAAGGTGGGAATAACTTTTGGTGACTCAACCAAACAAGACCCCATATCAGACCTGAAGTCACAGGATTATATAGAATTCCAGATTTACCTTTAAAAATGAAAAGTTTTTTCCCCTGGGAGTCCACAAATAAAGCCTGTTAGATGATAATTTATGAAGTAATTCTTGTCTGAGTCTGCAGGAAGCCTGAAAACCATCTCTGATGTAGGCAATGGCTCCATCATCCAGCAGGGTGCTTGCTTTCCTCCTGTTCCTGATGGGAGACTGTGTGTAAGGAAAAGTATGGTGTGTTTGCACCTATTCATTTATTAGCACCTCAGTTCCCTGTTGGTGAAATTGGATCTCAAAGGAGAATATCATGGTTTTGGGGGGCCTCTGTTATACTTTCATACAGTATTGCCTCCCCTAAATCTCCATTTCTGCTCTTAGGATACTATTTTTTGAGTATCCAGTCAATACTGTGACTGGGATTTATTGCCGGTTCAAGTAGTCCAAACCCTTCTGTGAGGTGTTTTTATATCTGGATGCTATTTTGAACTACTATGAATGCAAAACATCTCTTCAAAGATACAACTGTGGATTGTTTCCCATCCGGAATCCTTACTTTTGATGATTCAGCTGTTGGCTGAAATAACCCAAAATGTTGGGTGGTTTGTTTGTTTGTTTGTTTTTTGTTTGTTTGTTTTTTGGAGCACAGGAATTCTCTGTAAATCTATCTTCACCTGGCTGTTCTTTCAGGCATTACTCATTTGTGGAAAGGAATATTTTCCCCTTTTAAAAACAAAACAAAACAAATTTCCTCCACGAGGAGGAAATCTGTTGTGTTTTTTTGTTTGTTTTCTGTAATTATTCTGTATTCTGTAATTATTCACTCTGTAATGTCAGACCAAAAGTTATTGGCTTCACTCACTTTTTTTTCCTCAGGAAGGAATCTAGAAGGTAAATACCTACAGAACCATTTATACCTCTGACGTATGTGACTGCATCCTACCTACTGCTGTCTCCCACCTCACTTGTGGGTCAGCTGCAAGCTACTGTCCTATGATACTTGATCTTACTGTTGGTGTTGTTGTTTTGTTTTCTTTTTCTAGGTTAACTCAGAGGACTCTCTTCCTCTCTTTTCCAAGCAGGAGTTTGAAATTGCCATCTTCTCTACCCTGAAAGTCTCAAAGAAGTGGAAAACTTTTGCTCTTCTCACAGCATCTTATTCTCTGGCCTCAAATGTGCTGCAGCATCTGCAAAGTCTTCCTTGCAGGATTAGAAATAAGAACTCTGTGCCCTTGAAAGGAAGGAAGCTTCCTCAAAGCCCACAGGAGTTTCAGTTTGGACCCTGCAGCCTCTCCCTGGTGTTGAGATAATGGACTTAAAAAGTTTGAACATGAAGTTATAAGCTTTACATGGGCTCACTTCAGAAGTTCTGGGGGCTGCTTGGGATGGCACAGTTGACTGATGGTAACTGAAGCACAGACTTTGCGGGTGAAGGAATGTGAAAAACATCATTCATAAAATGAGAGCATTTTACAGTGCTGTTTTTTTCTCTTCCTCCCCTCAAGGGAAGCCTATGGTAAAATCATAGAATTATAGAGCCATAGAATGGCTTAGGTTGGAAGACACCTTAAAGATCATCCAGTCCCAACCCTCTGCTGTGGGCTGGTTGCCCCCCACCAGCTCAGGCTGCCTAGGGCCCCGTCCAGGGCCTTGGGCACCTCCAGGGATGGGGCACCCATAGCTCCCTGGGCAAAATAGAGCTTCTCAGACAAGTACTCCAAAATGAGGCAATGCCTATCTGATGGCCTCTTCTGCCCCAGTGTCTATTTACTGTGACAGTTTTTGGTTACGTTCCAAGCAATATTTTGTATGTGAGCGCATACATGCCTCATGCCCACTTGCTTGCAACATCTATCTTTAGCCTGTTACAATTTTTTGGGGCGCGTGTTAGTGAAATCAAAAGGTACGAAGAAATAAAGCAAGATGTATAAGAAGCCTCATGCTACAAGTAAGATCAGTAATGCTTAAATCTGATACAGGGCTTTTCCATGAAACTACAAAAGATTCTCAAACCTGCTTTCTTGCACTGTTTTATTCTCTGGCCATTTCCACAAACTTGTGAGAAACAGGCATTTGGAGTACTTTAAATGTTTCTCCAGCTCAAACAATTCTATGAATTCAGTGGGCGCTGGACTCATAATCTTCTAACAAAGTGGGACTCCTTTGCTCCTGGATATCTCAAGTTGGACACTCACAATTACCAGATGATTCTGACCTTAATCTCACTGTGCCCCAGTTTCCTGTCTGATCCCTTTATGACAAGGAAAAAGGCAGAAGTTCACTGATGCCTACCAAGCACCAGGAGATTAGTGAAGAGCACCATGAAGAAATTAATTCCTCCATACTTGAGTGGAGTTTGGCTGGGGTCCCGGCAGTATGGCACAGGGCCACGTTGAATGAGAAGTGTGAAGGAGAAACACTGAGCATTCCATTCACTGAGAACCATCCGGAGTGCATCCTAGATGTACAGCACGCAGGAAGCCTGGATTCTTCCTGATTCCTGGGTGCTTGCCTCAGCTATCCACATCTATCTGAATGCTGTATCTTCATGCAAGTTCTGCATCCCTTTGCTTTGCACTGCCAAAGATAGTAAGGGGTGGGAGCTCCATAACCTCTAGGTCAGGTTGTCAAGACTTACCTGTGCAACACAGCAGAGAATGAAGAATTCTCACTGGTGCCGTCAGATACCAGCAAGTACTTTGGCTCTGAATTTTTGTCAATATTTTCCATCAGTTTTTATTTTTATACCAAAGTAACAACTTTTGTCAAGGTTGTATTGATTTCCTGTCTGTCAAACCAATTGTTCAAATTTTGAAAAGGGAACAAAACAAAAGATGGAGAAATAGGAAAGAAATTATAATGTAATCCCTCTCCCCACCTCTTTTTCCCCTCACAATTATTCTTTCTTGCTACTACTAGCTGTTAACTTGGCTATCATCAGCTGTTAAATACTCTACATGCAGAGGTATTTCCTCCTTTGTGAAGTCTGCAGTCCCAAAAAACAATGAAGGAATCCAGACACATCTTCTGGCCACATCTACCATAAGCTCTGAGCTCAGATTTAATCTGAATGGTGAAGGTACAGAAAGGGCAAATTCTCCTGCAGCCAGCATGCCTCAGACCTCTCCCTCTGGCACCTGTTTGAGCCTCTATTTCAGCAATATACCCATAGGTGATGAGATACTGGAAACCAAACATGGCTAGCTTTGGAGATCACTGTTGGTTGGTTCACATGCTTGAATGGCTCAGGCCATTGGGGCAGATGATCAGAGCTCAGTGTCTGACCTACACTTCTTCTAGGAGCCCCCTGAGTCCAAGGTGATGATTCTTTGTTCATAAATTTGTGGGAAATACATGCTGTGAAGAAGAACAGTTTTGGAAATATTTAGTACTCCCTGAAGTAAAATAACGCTGTCCTGTAGGTTCACATTCAAAGGATCAGCTCTTCTCCAGATGGACATGAGCTGTGCAGTGTGTGCTGGCTGTGCTTTTGCTGTGCTTGCTGATCTGTGCACATGGGGCATGGGGCTTTTTGTAGATGTAGCAGGTGAAACTGGGTAAAGCCCAGAGTATTGGACATGATGGAGTCATTTAGGAGAAAGGGTCAACAAGAAAGGGGTAAATAAAAAGGCGTGTGTCTAGAGCATGGGAGATTTCAAAACAAGGATGGGAATTGAGTACAAGAATTCAAATTGTGTGGAACAGAGCAAACAGGTGAGCAGAAGCCCCAGCAATGCTGTACAGAGAGGTCGGACGCGTGGTATTGCCTGTACACAGATATTTTCAACGTCTGTGGCTCATCTGGGTGGCATGAAGGTGCTGTCCACCTACCAGCCACCAAAGCCAGGTTTCCCTGTATGGGGCAGAGCTCAGCAGCAGCATCCTTCCACCCACAGTAGTGGAGATGCTCCTGTCTGCATTTGTTAAAATGAAAGCAGAACCAGATCTCAGCTGGCAGCAGCAGCACTCCTGGCTCTAGGGCTAGAAGCGCTGCTCCTGCAGCAGCTCTTGGTGAAGCAGAGCTCTTCAGCTCTAAGCAGGGGTTGTGTGACCTCAGCACAACTTTTTGGACCAGGGCCTAAGTATGGGAAGGATGGGATGGTGGAGGCAGGCAGCAGAGTGCAGCACATCGGCCATGCTCCTGCCCTGGCACGCATTGCCTAGGCAATCTAATAGCTACTTGCCATCGCCTTCTACGATCCTTCCTATTCTGTAGTTGCGTGCAAAGTGAGCAGAGGCAGAAGAAGTAAGTGGAGAAATTCCTTCCGGGATTTTGCTAACCATACCTTCAAGAGGCAATGTTCGAGCAGACCGTGGCTGGGGCAGGACTCAGCGACAGCCGTACGGCGGTCAGCGCGGTATCTGCACTGACTCATCTGCTCCGCCGAGGCTCCAAAGCTGCCTCCCTCTGTCTCTCCCTCGCACCTGCTTTCCCTGGAAAATGGAGGAAGCCCCCAAAACTGGTTGATGGATTCATGCAAGGCTTTTTATACATTTCAATGCACACGATGATTAGTGTGCAAAACACACCCGGCTTCAATTTTGCGATAGAACATTTAATGATCCGTTTGCCCCCGCTGGGAACAAGGGAACGCCGTCGTAAAAAAGCAATTTCCAGATGAAAATCTAGCGGTTTGACGTTCTCTCGCTTTCGGGCAAGGCACAACTTCCCAACGCTTCTTCGCAGACCCCATCTCACCGTCGGCAGGCAGCACTCCCGCGTGTGGGAGCCCCGCTCCGCTCCGCCCCCGCTGCCCGTCCTGGAGCGGCCCGGCTGGGCGGACGCGCAGGCGCAGGGGGGCGCGGGCGGCGGCGCTCGGCGGCGCCGTGCGCGGCGGGTCCCAGTCCGCGCTGCAGCCGCCGCGGGGGCGCCACTACCATGAGCGGCCGCGGCCGCCCCTGCGCGACTCACGGGCACCGGGCGCACCAGCCGCCGCCGGCCCCCCCCCGACGTCGCCGCCGCCGCCGCTGCCGCCGCGCACCCCCGGCCCCCGAGCTCGGCGCTGCAGGATGCCGGGGGGCAAGAGAGGGCTGGTGGCACCGCAGAACACCTTCCTGGAGAACATCGTCCGGCGCTCCAGCGGTGAGAAATCCCCTCCGTCCGTCCGTCCATTCATCCCTCCATCCCTCCGTCGGTCCGTGCCGGAGCGGCGCCTTCAAGGAACGGCTCCGCCCGCGCTCCTGCCCCGTCCCCCCTCACCTCCGACGTCTCCGCGCAGCGGGTTTGGAGCGGGTTTGCTAAGCCCTTTCTGAATATAAGGACTCGTCGTTCGTGTTTCTGACATTCCCTCCACTCCTTCGGGTCGGGTTTTCCTCCTCTTTCTTCTTTAGTTCTCTAAGAATTGGCCTTGCGACCGTTTTCAAAGTCTTTGTGACACTTTAAAGTGCGTGGCAAAGGTACTGAGGTGAGGGAGTGACTGCAATTTGGGGATGGTCATCCCGTACAAATCGGTGAAGAACTGCCGGCAGCTGCTCCTGTGCCCGGCGGATGCTCACGGCACTGATTTAGAGCTGCAGGAACGATTCCCTGCTGCCGGAGTTCGTTTCACCCTTTCAGTAAATTGCAAAGCAGTGGCAAAGAGCACTGTGCACAGCTCCGGTAAAGTTACTTGGTGGCTGTGGTCCGTCTCACAGAGTTGGGTTGATGGTTGGGTCGGTTGATCTTAGGGGTCTTTTCTGACCGTAGTGTTTGTGTGTTGGTGTAGGTGCTGCTTTGGCCAAGCCTTGTGCTGCTTCCATCTCTTTTCTAAGCTGTTTTTTGTTCTTTTTTTTTTTTTTTTTTTTTTTTTTTTTTTTGCACTGGCACTGCTGAAACGCAAGTGCTTGCACAAATGTCATTTGCTAAAATACCTCAACTTTGCATCTTCTGAAAGGTTTCTTCTTGAAGAGCCCAAGCTTAGAGCAGCCCATGCATGGGAGTGAGAGAGGTGGGCAGAATGGGGCGTTGAAAAAAGTTCCCAGGTATATTATTAATGGAGTCACTAATGTGATGTGAAGTGCTATTGGGAAGTGTTTCCTCCCACCTGGCTATTCCTCAGCTCTGGATTTAGCTCACATTCATACTAATGTAGCCTGGTGTGCTGGACTGAGTCGATTTTGATGGTAAAGAATGAATTAGCGATTCATTGATTTCCATAGAAGGAGTGGATTGAGGACTTAGAATTTGTTTAAAGACATTGCCTGACAGCATTTTTTGAGGAGGTTCCCACCCTCTCCTGCTGCCCGCATCAGCTCTGTGGTCAGCAGCTGACTGTCAGGCTCTCTAGCTGCACATCACTGGAGGCTAATTTCCTGCAAAAGTGCATTATTTACCAGAATATTAAATGCAGGCTTCATTAATAGGGTTTTACATAGCACTTGCCTTCTGATAATTCCAAAGTGCCAAGTGGAGCTTAATTACACTCTTAAGCTCATTGAGGAAGAGGACACACAGAGGTGTTCCCCATGTATTCTTAAATCTGTGGCTCAGACACCACGGTTGTTGTCCCACAGTCAGGGGCACAGCTGGGAGCAGGGTTTGGGAGCACCATGCTTCTGAGTCGTGCTCTAATTAAATCACATGTCCTCCCTGCTGAGGGCTCAGGAAAGCTATGAGATGTCAGGAAACAGGAAAACTCAGACAGCTTTGGAACGTTATCCTTTAAAAAAACACCTATTTCTCCTGCCCAGGTTTTAGACTGGCCTAATTTGGGAGCATAAATCATGCCAGTCTGGTCTCCATTCTGCTTTTTCTCTGCTGAAGCGTGATGTTACAGAGGCAAATCTGTCCCGTTGGACATCAGAGCGAAAAATGGATTGGGAATTTGTTTTTTAACTCATCTTAGCGATCAGTGTTGTGCACTGAAACATGATTTAGTTCTTATTTTTGTCATCCAGGTCATAGCCTTATTTGGCCTTTATAGAAATAGTAATTTTCATTGGATTCAGCTCTGCTTAATCCAAACTTAATGGTGTCCAGTAGAGCAAATCTGGTTCAAGTATCTTCTGCCGACGCTCGATGGAAGGCACGGATTTGGGCTGCTGACCACGTCCAGGCTTTTCTTTTTATGCTTGGATTCACCAGCTCTGAAGGGGTTTTTCAATGTCAAGTTGAGGAAGAGGAGAAAGGAAAGACTGGTGGTAGATTTTTAAAGCACATCTTGAGCATCCTCAAAAAAAAATCTTTCCATCTTCTTTCCTGGTTAAAGAACACTCTCTTTTGAGATTGCTCGCACTCGCACAATCCCATCACACTTGACCGTAAATCTTTTCTTAACATCCAGGGGAGGGCTTGTAGATAGAGATAATATCATCTTTTAGGCCAACGGATACAGCTGAAATATGAGTTATTTTGGCAGACGGGCTCTTCATCAGGGCTGAAATGGAACCGGTGGATTTCAAAATGAAACACAGGTGCAGACAAATTATTTGGAATTGGCAGAGATGGATCCAAACAAGAAAGCATTTATAGACAAAACTGCAGCAGTTTTAAAGCGTGGAACGTCAGAGGTTCCCAGCAGGAATCTAGTGTGGTGGGCAGCCTGGTGCAGAAAGCAGCCGTGTATTTGATTTTTCAGCCTTACTTTGGGATTTGCTTTTTAGGAATGTTGTGAACCTACAGCATTTGGCTACAAATGAGGTTAAAATTGGGAGAGAAATGCTCCCTGTGTGTGGTTGGCACAGCATCCGAGAGCCCTGCAGGAGATGGGGTCAGCATGGCTGTACAAAGGGACACAGGCCCCCAGAGCACACAGAGCTATCTTCAGGGTAATCAGTGCGCTCTGTGCAAGGGTGTTTTACTTTCTTTTTTTCTAGCACAGTGAAAATGCACCGAGTAAAGCTCTTATCTGAGGCTCCCAAGGATTGATGGGATCTCGCAGCAGCTTTTGCTGCACCCTGGGTCTGGAGAACACCGGTGTTCTGCTAAGCTGAAAGAAAATGTGTTTTGTGGGAGCAGTGCTTGAAATCGCATTAAGGTGACTGCTTGCTCCTGCCATTGGTGTTTTGGGCTTTTAATAAGCACCTTTCTTAGGGCAGGGTTCTTTCTTAAAATGTTCTCAGCAGATGCCTGTTATCACTGCTGTTGTTGGTTGCTCCTTCCGTGCTGCTGTTGACCTTGGCTCAGCAGTGTGGGTGCAGATTTGGGCAAATCCATGGAGCAGGGCTGGGCTTTGTGTGCTTATTCCAAAAATCCATCAGATCTCAGGGGCAGACAGGTGTGGAAGGTGAAGACAGATGGACAAGACAGACACATCTTGTAGCAGCAAAAGCATCGAGCTTTTGCTTGTGCCTATGCTGTGTTAATAGCATAATTTGTTTCTTTAGCAGAGGTTGAGTTTGGAAGAAGGTTAGCTCTGGGACTTTGTGGCCGAATGTAATAAAAGCGAAAACAATCTAGTGAAAGACAAATATGATAACAGTCATCATTATTCCTTTTTGTTTCTATTGCAATAACTGTTAGAAAAAGAAGTTTCATGTCTTTCAGAAATGTGTTTTGACTCTTGGGCTGAACTCATGGCTCTGTAAGGAATTTCACCATAACCTTTAATTGAGGTAGCATTCAGTTCCTGGCCTCTCACAGCCTAGAAACATGTTTCTGCACATCAGCTCCCTCAGACTGAGTTTTGTGCCCTGTTGGGTGCCTGTGAGTTTGATGAATAAGGGATCAGCCTGATCACAGGTTTTTGGATGCAGGTTGGATGGGGCAACCTAATCTGGTGGGGACCAACCAGCCCATTGCAGGAGGTTGGAATTGGGTGGGCTTCAAGGTCCCTTCCAACCCAACCCATTAATTCTGTGATCCAGGGAGAGAAGGCAAGTAAGTATCCTGCATGTAGTGCTAAGACACTTTTTTCATTCTTATTAGAATGGTACTAATGGTAAAGTGTCTGCTGTCTCTCCCACTAGTCTGTACAGTGTATCATAGAATCATAGAACAGCTTGGGTTGAAAAGGAGCACACTGCTCATCCAGTTCCAACCCCCTGCTATGTGCAGATCACCAACCAGCAGACCAGGCTGCCCAGAGCCACATCCAGCCTGGCCTTGAATGCCTCCAGGGATGGGGCATCCACAGCCTCCTTGGGCAGCCTGTTCCAGTGCCTCACCACCCTCTGTCTATTCCTCCTAGTATCTAACATAATCTCTCCTGTCTCAGTTTAAAACCATTCCTCCTTGTTCTATCACTGTGCACCCTTGTAAGCATACCTGAATTCTTACAGGCACAGTGACATAGTGTTGTTCTCACTGGACACGATACACATAGGCTCTTTCCCAGATTAAATACAAGCTGCATTTTCATCTGATCCAAGTTAAATTTCATTTGGAGCAGAGAAAATGATCTTCAATGCGAATTACTTCAGGTTTACAGATGTCTGTTATTAGGGGTCTTCTGCAGTAAAAACCCTGGCCCTCAGCACTTAACTAAATTATAGAGTGTCTTGGGTTGGAAGGGACCTTAAAGATCATTGAGCTCCAGCTCCCTGCTACAGGCAGTGTTGCTGACCACTGGGTCACGCTGCCCAGGGCTCCATCCAACCCAGCCTTTAGGATGCTGTAAACCACAGGGCAGAAATTTCTATCTTCCAGTTCCATTGGCTGCAGGGATGCGGCTGAAGGGATGACCACAAATTTGTATTGTTGGGGTTTTCTTTGGCACGAGGCTGTGTTTGTGATTTCTTTGGCTGCAGGTGGCCTGCTGATACAGAAATCAATGCAAAGTGAGTTTATACATGAAGCAGCATTACAAGCTGACACTTGAGAGTAGTTTTCAATTGCCCTATTTTCATAGAATCATTACGATTGGAAAAGACCTCTAAGATCACCTAGTCCAGCCATCTACCTATCACCAATACTGCCTACTAAGCTGTGTCCCAAAGCACTCCATCTGCCCTTAAACACCTCTGGGGTCGGTGACTCCCCCACCTCCTTGTGCAGCCTATGCCAGTGCATCACTGCTCTTTCTGAGAAGCAATTCTTCCTAATATCCAACCTGAACCTCCTCTGGCACAACTTGAGGCCGTTCTTTTTTGTTCCAAATCCTGAAACATAAGGCGTATCTGATGCCTGCTGAAACTGGCATCACTTTAAGTGGTTTAAATCTTGATTTTTCTGTGTTTTCTTATTTTTGATTACAACAGCTGTATATCATCGCATTAATTTATGCACTCGAATAATGCCGTATGGTTCGCAAAAGGAATAGGTGGCTCTCTGAGTGGAAGCCTTGTAAAATAGGAGTGTTCTCTTTTTAATACTTCTTCCTGCACGTCTCTGGGAGCGGGTTGGGGTGGGACGTCGTTCTCCTGTGGGATCTGGGCGCTGCCGGGCGCTGCCAGCAGAGGTCAGTGCGAACGTTGTGCGCTCCCAGCTGGTACTGAAACGAGAGGAGAGCAAAAGGCAATCGTTGATTTCACGAGCAAACCTCTCCGTGAGAAGGAGTATGCAGCCGGAGAATAATGTCAGGAAGTTAAGTGAGCTGTGGAAATGCTTTTAATTAGCCTCTTTAACGGAGGTGCCAGTCGGTGGTTAGCCTGGGTTTTGAGTTGTTCTCCCGGTGAGCTAAGGAAACAGGGTTTTGTGGTTTGGTAAAATTAAATAAAGGAAGAAGATTTTGGACTTAGCTTCCTAAATAATCTGCTTTTCAGAAAAAAAAAAAAAAATCAATCTAAAAGCTTTGTTTAATCAGCACGTTCAGTGCCTGGCTGCATTGCTCAGCATTGCCTAACCTGGGTGGCGGGGCTCAGTTCTGCACTGCTCTCAGTGTTGGGAGCAGCCCTGTGCAGGAGTGCCTGGAGGGCACCCAGAGCTGAGGCTGAGATCATGGAATCATCATAGAATGGTTTGTGTTGGAAGGGACCCTTAAAGGCCATCCAGTCCAACTCCCTGCAATGAGCAGAGAAAGCTACGGTTCCATCAGTGCTTAGAGCCCCTCCAGCCCAACCTTGGGTATCTGCAGGGATGGGATGTCCCCCACTTCTCTGGGCAGCCTGTCCCAGTGCTTCACTGTCCTTATTATAAAAAAAACTTCTTTATATCCAGTCTAAATCCCTCCTCTTTTAGTTTGAGACCATTTCCACATAGCGTAACAGACTCTGCTGAAGACTGTCCCTTCTTCCTTGCAGTCCCCCTTCACATACAGGAAGGTCTCCCCAGAGCCTTCCCTTCTCCAGGCTGCACAGCCCCAGCTGTGAGAGAGCCCACAGCTCTCTCAGCCTGTCCTTGTAGGACAGTGTTCCATCCCTGGGACCATTTTTGTGGCCCTCCTCTGACATGCTCCAGCAGGTCCGTGTCTCTCCTATACTGAGGACTCCAAATCTGGGTGCTGTGCTCCAGGAGATGCTGAGATGCTCTGCATCAGCCACATGTGGACACCTGCACAAGGAGTAGTGCACGATTCTGTGTCAAAAATGGTTTTTGGACATTCAGCCCCACGCTGTGAAATTGCAGCCAGGGCTGGCTGAGTGTTTGCAAGATGAGCATCTGCCAGTGCTATGATTTTCTCATCTGGGAATGCGAAGCAAGCGTGCTCGTTTGTATCTAGCTAGAGTTGTGGCTTTTGGTTGCTCCCTGAGGATGCCCGTGTGCCGTCTGCGTGCTCCAACTTAAATTTAGCCTCACAGCATCTATCTTGCACTCAGCATAATTATAATAGGGAGCAGATTCGGCAGTGGCCTTCAGAAGATAACTAGCATAGGATTAGTCTAACCAGAGAATAAGTGAATATGTGGTAGAGAACTTGTGATCAGAACTAAATGAGATGCCATTTATCAGGCAACTCATTGCAACCTTCTCTTGTCCTTATTGATCTGAAGCTCTTCCTGAGGTCAGCGAAGTTGTGCTGCAGTAAAGGAGGAGAACCATGATACTTGTGGGTTTTCACATTCAGAATGATTAAACATAGTGTTTGAACTTTTTGGAAGGTAAATTCCAGATGGATTCTCATCCTTTAGGTTGCTTGCTGAATTGCTGAAAGCTGCTGCATTGCTGACCAAGTGACTTACACGTGGATTTCCAACCTCAGCCAGTGTTGGATGACTTTTAGGAGAGGAACACCAATTTGGGGAAGGAATTAGCTTTGTCAGTGTGGTGGCATCTTGCTCTGGGTGTAGCCCTCCATACCTTTTCATAATGTGAGTATTAAATAAAAACAATGGAGGTGCAGAAAGGTGACATAGAGAGTTTGTCCTTCAAGAGATTACTTCTCAGGGAACGCTTAACGTGTTGGATAAATTGGATGACACTGATGTTTTGCATGCTCTAAGGACACCAGGGAATTAACAGCTTTGTTAGAAAACAGCAGTGTGGTTCTGCTTGGCTGCTTCAAGCACAGCAGTTTGTCTGCAGCTGACCCCAAGGTTGGAGGAGTGTTGATGCCAGCCCAGGGTGATTATAGGTTGCCTGGAGAGGTGGTACAGACCCCTTCTCTGGAGATATTCAAGATCCACTTGGATGTTTTCCTGTGTAACCTACTGTAGGGAACTGCTTCAGCAGGGGGTTGGGTTGGGAGATCTCTAAAGTTTTCCTTCCAACCCCTGCCATTCTATGATTCTGTGATTTCAGAGGGCTGAGTGCCTGCAGGGCTGTCCTGGACATCAGGATTTTCTGCTGAATTCTGTAGGGATGCTTTGAGCATGGGTTTGGATTCACTGTATACCAATATCAAGAGAAATACATACAATCAGGGATAAGACTTGTTTAGAAGAGCTAAAAGGAAATAAAACCCAATGTTTTATACAAGTCCCCTCCCCAGTACAGCTACCAGGATCCCCACAAGTTTTGCAAGGTGATCTAAACCAGATTGCAGCAATATGCTGACCCTGCGTGGTTAAAAGCAGAGCCAGTTGACAGCACTTTAAGTTGTTTAGTGCTTTTAAAAAACAACATGAGCAAAAAAGGCAAATTCCAGGCATTGCACAGAGCCCGTCTGCTCCGTGCTGCACTTGCTCTGTGTAAGAAGGACAGGAATTCAGAATGATGGCTCAGTGTGAAATTATTCAAGTTAGGAATTTATTCCGTGGTGGAAGCACTGCTTCTTTTTATTAATATCATTATTTTTGTTCCACCACTGCTTCTTTTTTTTCAGCATCTTTTCAATGGTGATTTAAAAACAAACAAACAAACAAAAGGTTAGTTGTATCTTTTCTTGGGAAGGGATGAAATTCTGAAATAGTAATTTAAGCAATTTTGTTCACAAGCGATTCACAAGCATTCTGGAGGAAAGATGGTTAGAGACAGTGTTTCTCACTTGGCTAAACATATCTCCTGCAATGATTTAGTTGTTCTTGCTCTCCTTTGATTACATAACATGAATTTTACACTACTTTGGGCGTTTTGGTGGCTAAAAAAATTGCTTGCATACTGTGGTCAAAATGAGCCTTGGTGCTGGGTTGAGTATTAGCTGCTGCAAGATAGGGTAAAATTAAAGGCTTGCTGCTGTATAGCGTGAGTTCCTTTATACGTCAGAGCCTTTTTGCAGAGTAGAAGTGCAGGAACAGCAAATACAGTGCCTTTAATAATTGTTTACCTCAGCTGCGTTCTCCAAATCTGTAATTCTGCTATGTGCACTTAATATCCTTATTCCTTGCCATCTGTATTAACTTTATAAGTGAGAGTTATGTAGGCTAATAAAGAGCTTGCTGACTTCTGAAGAGGAACCTAGCAGCTCCTGAGCCCTGCTCTTACAGACAGGCACTGGTTTCACACTCATCTGGTTGGACAAACCTACAACCTACAGATTTGTGCTGCAATATTTCAGAAGTGGAGAAAACGATAGTTTAAGGGAATGACATCCAGACAAGCTTAGAAATAATAAAAATTGACTTTTGTCTCAAAGGAAATGGAGAGTGGAAATGTATTTTCAGCACATCGGAGAAATCCAAGCGAGAATGAATGTTAATCGTTAGGCCAATCGTTATTCTGAAAGTTTTGAAGTTAGCTGCATGTTAATCTCTTCAAAGTGTAATTTATCACCGGGTGATCACTCAGTGCACAGGTGCACAGTTTTGCATGTGGAATCAAACCAGTGTTCTGCCAGATTTACTGCCTGCCTTCAGCAGTGCCAGTACCCAGAGAGAACTTCTTCCCAGCCTCCACCATAAAGTGCTTGTGAGACCAGGTGCTGCTTGATGTGGAGGGCAAAGTCAGATTTATCCTTGTGAATACCTCCAGTATTATCTTAAAAAAAACATCTAGCTTGCAAAATATAACTCTTTCATCTTCAATCCAACAGGACATCCCAGCTAGTATCTCTGAGCGTGGGCCTTACCTTGCAGGCCTCTATGGGACTTGGCTATGGCATCACCACAGCAGGGCACAGGGGATGCCAGGGTGCCCTTGGCAGAGAGCTCTTTGTATTGGAGCTGCTGACAAATCAGCCCTTGAGGAAAAAGCATGTGGTCCCTGGGCTTATCCTTGGTGCTGCTCTGTGGCAACTGGACCTGGAGAAGAAATGAAGTTTTCCTCGTCCTCGTCTCTTAAACCAGTTCAAGCAGCCATATGGAGATCCAACAGTCTGGAATTTGCCTTAGTCAAATTAATGAAGAGCTTAACCCAATGTGCAATGGACCTCATTTAGACAGGAGACCATATCAGTGAGTGACAGAAGTATGGAAGTTGAACATGAAGATAGTTTTAGTCCAAGACTGGCTATTAGGACCCAACTCTAGAGGAAGCAACTGCAGAAGTGGTCTTTCACAAGTGGTTGGTTAGTGATGATGATGTGGTGCAAAGCAGTCTCTCCTCAGTCTACCTAGAATTCACAAATTGTAAAGTAATATTCTCTGCTGTTGTTTGATCCGGAGATATTTTAGAAATAGGGAGGAATTAGTATGTGTGCTAGGGAAAGTGATGTGACTACCAATAAAATGTAGGGAATGCGTGGAGTCTTGAAAATGCTGAAACTGGGTACCCAATAAAACCCCAGGGTCAGACATTGACCTGCTCTTCTTTAAATTTATCAAGCTGTTTCACTGAACAGAGGCATTGATGAAACATGGATTTCTATAGCTTTGTGCCTACAGTTAGGCTTGTTGGTCTTTAACAAGATGCGAACATTGACTCAAGATTTTTGATTGAAACAGGACACACACACTCGTATGCACATGCTGAGCATGGATGAAGAAGTGCTATTTACTGTAGAAGGCAAGGTTTAAAAAAAGTGAGTTATGTAATGGAATATTCACAAAGACAAAGGAAAACATACATTGTAGTATTTGATCAAGTTACTAGTCCATATACTAGTCCATCTATCTATCTATATATACACATATGACTTTACAAGTACTAATATTTAAAATACATTTCTAAAGTCTTTTTTTTTCAATTTTATGATTATTTTTTTTTTCTTTCTTGAAAGATCAGTAATTGGGTGATACGCTTTGTTCCCTTACAATATCCTATTGGATTTGGTCAGTTTAATGAATGCCTTAGCAAGTATTTTGAGACTCTTGTGTGTAAGAAGTAGAAAATTCATGGCAGATGTCCATTGAGTATTGTGGCTGCAGTGTGTATCTTCTGCAGTGTATTCTGTGTCCTGAAACAGGGTTATGTGATAGAGATACGCATCCAAGATATCAGATGGACAGTTTCAAGACGGTTATTGGCCTGTGGGCTGTGGTTCTCTGGGGAGCACCCAGATGTCCACACATCCTTGAAAGAGTCTGAATATAAGCTGCCTGTAATTGCCCAGGCTGTGCTCGTTCTGTGAGCACATAGAATGATGAGAGCAAAAACTTGAAGGATAACCTCTTTGCAAATCAGACCTTGCTTTGACTAGAGGACTGATATTGGTTGTTGGTAGCAGATGGTGTGTCCTCAACATCTGCTGGTTATAGCAACTGCATGTTCCCTTAGCCTGAAAAATTTACGGATTTTTAAAGTTGGCATTCAGGTTTAAGGCTATTTGTGATGGATTTAAATGAATTCTTTAAGCCTGTGAGCTTAGGAGTGTTAGATTTCACAATCTAAACTTCTATTTCTCATGTTGGTTGGCTTTAAAATATTTTTCAGTCAACTTTTCTGTAGAAACTGATTTTTAGATTATTATTTTCCAAATATAGGTTTAGAAAGGAAAAATAAGAAATGACAGTTGTTGGTTTTTTTTTTTGAATATGCTTTCCTTGTTCAAAAGAATAATGCTTGAATAACATATGCTGCAGTCACAGATGCTGGGAAGGAAGCATATAGCTTGCAGAAACCCAGTGTCATATTTATGTGAAAATTAATGTGTGCACCTGAGTGTATGTCTGTAAAAGTAATTGGTGTGACCATTCTTCAGCTATTAAAAGAAGAATTTGTAAGAATTCCCCTTATTTTTTTTTTCCCCTGGAAAACTGCTGAAAGGAACTTCTGCTACCATTTCTATACAGCTGGGGTTTTAATAGGTACGTTGTAATGCTTTTTAGCAGAAATAAGTGGGCTAGTGTTAACAGTTAGTTCCACAGCAACTGTCACAATGCAACTGAAAATTACAATTGAAAATAAGCAAAGCTTTGAAGATCATCACAGACTACAGCTTGAGAATCTCCACTAAGTGATATACTAAGTGAGAAGATTATTTTTGAAACAACGTTACAATGTTGATGAAGATAAAATCCCACAGTGTGTTTAAGCAAGATGAGCATTTCCTTCCTTAGAAATGCTTTTCCAAAAGCAGAGATGGAAGAATACCTCCAAACTGGTGAATACAACTATTTTAGGACTAACTTGTAATGTGGTGGTGCCAGTCCGTGTGTGTAAAACTGTAGGCAATGACTGAAAAAAACAGATGATTGAAGCAGTATTTAAACCTGAGTTCAGCCTCCTAAAAATACTCCTTACTCATATTTGTGTATTGACAGCAATTGGTGCATGCTGCTAGGATGAACCAAGCCCGCTTTTTTGTACCTCAGTGTAGACTGTAACTGAAATCTGATGTGTTTTGTGTTATTTCAGTGCTTGTTGAAGGAGGAGGAGTTTACTTGTCTTAGACAATAGTGTCATGGTTTGTCTGGGAACATATGGTTCAATAAGGTCAAGTTTCACGTTAATTCAAGGTTAATTTCAAGATATATATACATATAAAATGATATGTGTCCTGATATTATGAATAAATGAATCCTTTCTAAATCATTGAAGAGGGGGAGCTTATGTCAGTATTATAATTTACTGAAGCTATTTGTTTTACTAAAAGCTGTCATCTTTCATCACCGTTTGCCTTCTGATGCCCACTTTGATTTCAGTCCTCTCTGGAATTTCCTGATGGAGGTTTCCACCGTGAATAACTCCGCATCTGCTATATAACATGGAGGATGTATATGTGCTTTGCCACTGACAACAGCCCTTTCTTTTTCTTCTCTTTTTTCTTTTAGAATCCAGTTTTTTGTTGGGAAATGCCCAGATTGTGGACTGGCCTGTAGTTTATAGTAATGACGGTTTTTGTAAACTCTCTGGATATCATCGCGCTGACGTCATGCAGAAGAGTAGCACTTGCAGGTAGGTTGTTCACTGCTACTCGATGCACTTCAGTAGTTACAGTCTAGGAAGAAAAATCAGGTTTTGGAAAAGGATCGATAGGAGATCTGTCTTGCAGAAATGAATATACTAGTGGTTGGTGACCCTGCACATAGCAGGGGGGTTGAAACTAGATGATCATTGTGGTCCTTTTCAACCCAGGCCATTCTGTGATTCTATGATATGGTAAAACATGCAACTATGTGCATTCAGTTGAGCACTTTGTTGACTGGTGCCCAGTAATAGCATAATGGCCAGTTTTACCGGGATTAAACAAACTACTCAGATACTTTGGTCCCTTGCTAAAAGTGGGGCGGTTTTTAGAGTCCTGCAAGACTTAATCCTAAATTAAAAGAAAGCTAAATTCTAATATTCTTTTTTTTAAAAAATTATTATTATTATTGTTATTATTTATTTAGAGCATCTACAAATTTAATGGGTTTCACTCGAGCCATTATTGAAGTCAAGACAAATCTGCTTGGTTTTGAAATTCCTGTCATCCTCTGGTAATTGCTTAAATACAGTGAGCATTGCAGTAGTAAAGACTGTTCAATGGAAAAACGTTTGACGAATTTTAGCACTGAATGAGGGTCAACTAGAGGTGTTCCTGAAGCTGGGTAAATATTTTGAGGGTTTAGACATCATTCTTCACTCATTTGAAATCTGTCCTCATTAATATCACTATGAATGTGTTTTAACGATCTGGTAAAGAAAGTGATATATACAAGTGATATATTTCAAAGGCAATTCTAGGAGATTTTTGTAAACTTTCATTCTGGAAGGTCTGCATTGTGCTGCTCTGTTGCTCGCATTGGTTCCTGTTGTTATACACACACTGAGAAGGCACAGTGATGTGCAAATGGCATCTGTATTCCCAAGAGGGCGATTAGGCTGATGATGTATTTACTCTGAGCATTGCAGCTTTATGGTTTGGTTTCTTTTTTCCCCTTTGTTGGTGGTCTTTCAGGGGTGGACAGCTGTGATTTATGGTTGGATGTGCATCTGCGCCTGCTCTGCTGCATCCTTTAAAAGGAAATGCTGTGGGGAAAGACTAAATCTCTAATGCGTGTGTGGGTGGGTGAGGAAAGTAACCAGGAGTGGTGGAGGCAGAAAGGAATGACTGAGATACCAGTTTGTGTAGGTTTTCCCTTGATGGCTCAGGGAATGACCAGCTCTAGGGCCCTGGGAATAGTGGGCTGCATATCTGCAGGGGTGAAATGCTGATGTGTGGTCGTGGCTCTTGTTTGCAGGGAAGAGGAAAAGCCGTAGGGGTCCCGTGTTGCTCTGTGCAGCCAGGTGTCCTCCGATGGGCAGTGGAGGAGAGATGGGCACATGCTGCTGACACGAAATATTCATTCACGTGGCAGCAACCAAGTCAGTTACGTGATGGGGCTGAAAAAACAGTGTTATCACAGCTATCCCAAATATGCTTACACTTGCTTTGCTCTTTTAAGCTGGGTCTGTTTCTCTGTGAGCCAGTGCTTTAGCCTGTGCATGTTTAAGTCATTACACACACAAAACGGGATTTTAGGAAAATGTTGGGAATAGCTTTAGCAATACCTCTCTGTTAATAATTCTCCTGTGCCTGTGAGGGGACCAAAAGTTTTAGTTAATCAGAGCGCCCTTTATGAACGTGATGGACTCTATTTGGTAAGCATCCTGTTTGGGCTGTATTCAAGTGAATTATGTGGATGCAAATGCAAGGAGAAGTGATCATGGAAAGTGGATCTGGTAGCGAATATCTATGTACATACATACATATATGTATCTTTTATATTTTTAATTCTGCATATCCATCTCTGGATTTTGGAGAGACTTCTCTACATTGAAAGCATGATCAGCGCCTCTTTTGTGTCTGTGCCTTAGCTGGTGGAGTTATATTTACAGTGTGATATTTCCTGCTCCGTAGGAGACATCCTAGTCATTGCAGAGGAGAGCTGAGCTGGAGAGGCATTCAGCACGGTCTGACAAGCAGCACACACCCTTGCAGAAAATTTCTTTGGGGCTGCTCTCTAATGAAAAGTTGCGTGGCTGTCTGACATGGAAAATGGTCTTGAGGCCAGTAGTGCCCTCTTAGCTTTACTTAATAGAATGCCATCGTAAGTTTTAGGTACCCAGAGCTATTATTTATGTTATTTTCCAAGTCAGATTCTCAGTCCTGATTTGCTGTGTTGGACTGAGATTGTTGCATTATGCATAAGAAATAATTTATACAGAATGTTTGCTTTCCTGTTCTAAGGCGAATGTTATGGGATAAGAGTGTTGTGATGCCACACTTTTATTACAGGATTTGATAGGATCTGTTTCTAGAGCTCGTTAATGCCAAAAATCCAACAAAAGAAAAATACACAGATAAAATCAATGTCAATCCAGACCTTGATACAAATTGTTATCTACTTATCATAGGTGTGATACAGGAAAAAAAGAATTTTTCAATTACTTGCCCTTGCCTATAAGGTATAGCAACTTCAATTTTCACCCATGCTTTTCTCCTGAGTAGTCCAGCAGTATTCATTATATCCTATTTATGTCTGTCACATGCCATACCATACACTGGGGCTGCTCATTTGTTGTGATGTTCAGTCTTGATTGATACTGGAATGGACGCGTGGCATTGCATTTGTGAATGAGTTTTGATCCAGCTCAGGCAGCCAGGTAGTCCCATAGCCAGCTGGTAATCCCTCTGATTCTTGCACTTCTCTCATCTTTTTAATTAGCAACAATATGTGCATTGGCAGGAAAATCATGCTGAAATAGCTCAATAGAGGTGCCAGTCTCTTAGTTTCAGGGGCATTGTATAAAAGGCAAGGTACATATCACGCTTCCTGAATGTTGCATGATGGGGTGGGTCAGTGTGTGTTCTTTCTGGGAGCACAGTACACCAAAAATTGCAAAAATAGCTGGAACAGAATTTATCATGTAAGTGAATGCTAAAATGCATGAGAATTTTAGCTGGAAAAACTCGTGTGCTTGTGTTGTGGTGCCAAATGGAAAGGAGCTGCCAGTTCAGAAGGAAATGGGAGGGCATCTGCAATTGCAACACCTCTGACATTCAATTAACTGCAAAACCCTTGTCTGAAGGTGTGCTGCTAGATTAACCAGCGTGTAGGAGAACCACTTGTTTCATGCCCAGTTGCCCATAGATATGACAATTTATACGTGATGAGTACATAGAAAGAATGAACAGCTCTAGGCCGTTAAAACCCTATTAAACGCCACAAATAATATCAGTGTTTAAAATTGTTTCTTGTCAGTTAAGTCTTCCAGGCAAGCCTTCAGAAGGGCAGACACCCTTAGGTGGCTGGTTAGTAGATCTGCCCTGCCATTTTGCACTTGGCTTTTGCCCCAGGCTTTCTTCTCCTTACCCTTCCTTGCACCTTGAGCCTCAGATCAGCATGGGAATAGCTGGATGCTGCTTTTGTTTTTAATGAGGAAACTTGCTCTGAGACCCGTTTGTGTGTTGCCTTCCAGCTGTACAGTGGGAGTAAATTGGATCTGCTTGCTGCAGTTGTTTACAGGTTGCATTTCCACTGAAACACTTGCATGGCTCTGCTCAATGTGTCTGTTCTCCCTTGTTTTGATTTACTGCCACAGCAAGTGAGATAAAATGTCTGGGAGTCCTGGCTTCTGTGGAGCTAATGGCAAAATTCCCACCTAGCTCAAAGAAAAGGGGTTTTGCATTTTGGGTACAGTGTGCCAGACTTGAGACAAGTTAAATTTGATAGTGGGATGTTGCCTCTGTTAACAGATCTACCTATATGAGAAGACCCTCTGCAATGCCAAAGCTGTGTACAAAAACTTTTCTGAGCTCAACAGTGAGACCCAAGGACCTGCCTTACTTCTCCTTGGGAAAGAAGCCTGCTCCTCAAAGAATTGTGGGGCTATTGAAACATAGAACAGTATTTGCTATTCCTCTTGAGTAGACCTTGGTTGCTTGTAATTGATGTCTTTTCATCCGATACTTCTGGATAAACAGAGCTGTTAGCTGGATGTGGGTTCATATTCTTTCCAAAGGCTGGATGTTGTGCTGAGGGACATGGTTTAGTGGGAGCTATTGGGAATAGGTGAACAGTTGGACTGGATGATCTCTTAGGTCTTTTCCAACCTTGGTGATTCTATGATTCTATGATTCTATGTTTAATCTGCCCTCTAATTTGGTGAATTGAAATAGCCACAAACACCACCCTGGCATGCACTGCATACAAGGAGCTGCTCCAGTGATGCTTTTCTGGATCCTAACAAAGAAAATGGAAGCACAGTGCAAAGCTTTAGATGTGGCTTTTGCATGGAGGGATGCTTTCAGTGGAGGGCAGGAGGAATGGCGTCTGAAATGGCAAATGGCCTGTTGCAGAGATGGGGAAGATTATGTAAGATTGTTTCTTTCTCTGAGTATTTCAGTAAGCTTTGTTTCTCTTGTTTCTCTTTGATAAGTCTGTTTTCTAGATAGTAAGATCCCCAGTAGCAGGCTGGCTGGCTTTTATATTTATATCTTGTACAGTGTGCACTGAAGGAACTTGACAAGCAATAAATAACAAAAATATGAGGCAGAAAAAGACAGAGTGATTGACTGAAGAAGTAGGAGTCCCTCCATGTATACAAAATAGGACAGATTAAATTAAACCTATGATAAGCACAGATCTTATATAACTTGCACAGTGATTGGCTTGAAGGCCCTTTTGGTGCCTGCTAGTAAAAAATTGGCTTCTGAAAAGTAGTTATTTCTTTCTACAAGCCTTTTAAATGCCTCTTTATACATGAAAACAATGCAAGATTTGAATTTTACAGATTTATGACAATAATAGGCTGATATTAAAACGTAAAGTTGATTAAATTTTTAATTCATAGAATGGCTTTAGTTGGAAGGGATCTTAACAATCATCTAATTCCCACCTCTCTGCTGTGGACAGGGCTGCCACTCACTATATAAGGCTGCCCAAGGCCCCATCCTACCTGGAGTGGAATGCCTCTATGGCTGGGACACCCTCACCTCTCTGGACAGCAGTGCTGGGGCTTCACTGCTCTCTGAATAAAGAATTTCTTCCCAACATTTAACCTAAATTTTGCATTCCAGAAGCCTTCTCTGCTCCAGACTTAACAAGCCCAGCTCCCTGCAGCTTTTCTTCATAGCAGAGATACTCCAGCCCTCTGAGCATCTCCGTGGCCTTCCTCTGGTCCAGCTCCAACAACCACACCCCTCTTGTACTGGGGGCCCCAACCCTATATACAGTGCTCCAAATGGGGCCTCGTGGGCAGAACAGGGGGGAATGATCTCCTCCCTGCCCAACTGCCACCCCTCCATTGATGCAGCCCAGGATACTGTTGGCTACAAGTACGCACTGTGGGCTCATCCAGCTTTCCACCAGGTAGACCTAACATGTAGGTCAGCGCTTGTAGCATTATGGATGGTTTGACATATTAATGGTAATCAGTGACAACTTTCTGTATTATAAAGCCATCTGAAGTCATGCGCTTTAGCAAATTTTCATTATTTTTTTCCTTTGAGACTTAAGAAAAATGTTTTTAAGCCTTGAGATGACAAAAAAAAAAAAAAAAAAACCCAAAAAACAAGAGACCCCTCCCCCAGCTCTTATTTTGTCTTGCAGATTTGAGCAGTCTTCTGTACCTCATCAGTGCACTGAAAAGGGTTAGATTTAAAAAGAAAAGCATTCAAACTTTTGTATGTTGCTAGCTCGTGTATAAAACACTATTGGCTGAGCTGCTAAAGGAAAGGCAGGCCATTTGAAAGCGAGCAGCAAGCTGTGTTTTGCATTCCCTGAAGAGAACTATGTGAGTTAGTGACATGTGGTACCTTAATGAAGCCTCCTCCCCAGTAGTGTTCTGTCCTGACATCCATCACTGCAGCGACATCTCCATTGCTGTGCTGACCCAAGGCTGACAACACCATATTGTGGGAGCAGCCCTATCACCTCCCTGAGCCAGTTGTAGAGAAAGGATTCACCATCCAGCTTTCATTGAGTATTTTAATGTTTGCCAGGGCGCTAATCACTGTGTTGTTTTATTGTTTCTTTCAGAACAGTAGGCATAATATAAATATTTATTGAACCTCTGAAGGTCTGTTGATCAATAAAAAGGGAAGCTGGATTTAAGCCGCAGCAGCACTGATAGCCTTTCTTTTTCCCTCTCATATTCATAGGGCTGTGTGTTGTAGGTTTCAGCTGGAGCTCAAAACGTTTGTGAACAAAGAAGATGGAGGGGGGGAGTCTGATCAGTGGGGATTGTATTCATCCAAGTGTCTGAAAGCTTTTATGCCATGCTCCATTTTCCTTCAGTTCTATAATTGGGAATTTGCACAGGGCAGTCTTCACCTATTTTTAATCCAGGGGAGATGACAAGAAACGCCTGGCTGTTTTCTCATAAAGGCTTTCACAAGTAAGGTCATTGCGGGTGGGTTTACTTGCACCAGTTGAAAGTCTGACCTGGAAAAGAGAGCTAAGATGAAGTGGTCAAGGTGCAAGAAATACCAGGGCTAAAATTAGGTTTTTCTAATCTTTGTCTGGAGAGAGATGAGTCTTCAAAAATATTTCAATGTTTTTCCATATTTTCAGTGAAATATTAAAGAAATGTGGTATACCGTAAGAAAAAGTGAGAGTGTGTGGTTATCTTTAGAAGTAATGCAGATATAGCTACAGTGGGACAACTCTGAGTGAATTCTCAGACAATCGCAGTAATTAGTTCTTACTGAGTAATTCCTACCTCAGTTTGTAATTGGTATTTAGATAAAGGATTCTGATCCTCTTGTCCCAGATGCGTGTTGGCAAGATTAGATCTGCAACCATCAATATTGGGTCAGCTGACAGCTGTTACCTGCTGCAGGTCCTTGTCTTCCTTCGGCATCCTTTTCGAGGACTGAATGAAATTTGAGATGTTTTAAAGGTTTTGCTCAGTAATCTCCAATTTCACAGCAATATTCTCATGGCCTCAAGCTGTGGCAATAATGGTTTTATAGGCTATCAGCTCTTTTTCTAACAATATGTCCTTAAAGATACGCTCAGAAAAGCACTTAATGAAACATTAGATGACAGCAAATACATCTGCTTTACATAAAAAAGGCAGTGATGGTTACTTACTATTGTAGGTTTTGTAACAGCCTTGCGACACTAACTATTTAAATGAAAGTAAATGATAGTTAAACTATGGTAAATGACAGTGAATAGCATCCCCAATGGCTATGCAGTCTGAGGTGGCTGCTTGTTGTTTTGCTTGTCTAGGAAGAATAGAAAAATGTTTTTTTTTTCTTTTTCAGTTTTATGTATGGTGAACTGACAGACAAGAAGACCATTGAAAAAGTCAGACAGACTTTCGACAACTATGAGTCAAACTGCTTCGAAATTCTCCTCTACAAGAAAAACAGTATGTATACATTTGTGTATTGTGTTGGGAGTGATAATGTGTATTTGTTATATGTCTATTTATATTGTGATATTATATATCAATGATGTATATGTGTATATATATGTATCACTGTTGCGATAGTGCAGGGGGAAATGGTTTCAAACTGCAAAGTGCAACAGGTCTGGATATAAGAAACAAGTGTTTTACAATAGGGGTGGGGAGGTGCTGTTACAGGTTGCCCAGAGAGGTGATGGATGCCCTATCCCTGCAGACACACAGGGTTAGGCTGGACAGGGCTCTGAGCACCTGATAGAGCTGTGTGGCTGTCCCTGTTCACTGCAGGGGGGTTGGACCGGATGGCCTTTAAGGGTCCCTTCCAACTCAAAATGATTCTATGATAAAGTGCTATAATATATTTAATATATGCAATGGGTATATATGTATATTATAATATATAGAGAAGTGTATAACTATATACCAGACTAAAATAGTCATCTTGACATACAGATAAATTCTCTCATTTTGTGAGTGGTTGCTCCCAGTGGTGGAGATGCCTCTGAGCTGTGAGGCTGTGGAAAGCAGTGGTGAGCCCTGAGGAAAAAGCTGGCTATGCCTGATTGTCCTTTTCACTGCAAACTCACATAAACCCTTAAAAACATTGAAGAGAGCGTGCAGGATACCTCAGCTTCTCAAAACATACTCCTGTGCCTAACTTCTACCTTTCCTTTTTAAACTAAATCTTCTTGTATGTGCACTTAAATGATAGGAAGCATCTTCAGATTTCTGCAATTCTGCTTGCTTTGAAGCATCTTAGTAAACACTAATTAAAAAGAGAAGCAAAAATGGCTCTGAAGTCTGGCTGCTCCTATAAGTGCCTGTGATAACTCTCCAAGTGACCTCCTTTCGGTTCCTTGGCATATGGACGTATTCCCTAGATTCTGTGTCTACCTGCCAAATTCCTATACAAGTCACCTGGTTACCCTCTCACATTATGGAGATTTTGTGGGACAGACCCCAGTTCTTTGCAAGTGATGGCGCCCAGCACCACCAGGCCTGGTGTCTGGGTGTTTGCAGGAGAAGATTTCAGCCTTTCCCCAACCCTGGCTTCTCTGTTAAATTGGAATGGTAGCTCCTGCTTGGCACGGGCCAGTTCTAAACCAAGTTCCTTTTCATTATATTTAAATATAAAAAGTGGAAAGTCTTCCCTTGGTCATCGTTCTTGTTCATTGTTGATTTTTTGCCCTGAGTTGTAGATTGCCTGCTTGATCTTGATGGTGTTTTAGGGATTTATTGAGCTGCAGTTGCCTTTGCCCAAATCTCTAAGCCTGTACTTTCTGTAAGATGGGTAGGATTACAGAATGACCTCATGAACAAACACTCATTTTTTCTTTTTAGTCTTGAAAAAATAATATGTTGCCAGCTTCTTCTCCATCGCCCAAAGCCCAGAACTTCAGCCTCTTGCTAACACCTAGTACATAGGTTCACCTTTTGGTTCCAGTTCAGCAACTGGCTTGCATTGGATTTGCTTCCATCTGTCACACACCAAGCTTTGTGAAATAAGGTTCTTCAAGAAACTGTGTGCTTCTCTTCCAGGCTGAGTATTGGAGCAGACAGGAAATAAACAATATTATCTGTTGGTATAGTATACTTCTGAAAAATTTAGAGTTACTCTGTATAAAGGCTTGTGTTTATCACCTGCAGAGACCTTGTACTGCTTCTCTCCTGTGCGGAGCTTGCAGTGCTCACCAAGCACTTTCCCACCTGGTGATGATGCAGTGGCACAGACTTCCCAGGGATAGGTGGAATCACTGTCCCTGGAGGTGTTCAAGAACTGTGGAGATGTGGCACTGAGGGATGTGATCAGTGGGCATGGTGGGGGTGGTGTGTGGTTGGACTAGATGATCTTAGCAGCCTTTTCCAACCTTAATGATTCTATGATTATGTAAGACTGTAGCTCCAGAAGTGCTATATATTTTTATTTGTACCACAGCTTTTCCTTTCTTGTTCATTCCTTTGTGTTTTCAGCAAAGGGAGATCTTGAAATCGAGAAATTCCTTTCTATCCTCCTGTCCTTCAGCACAGTGATGACCTTTCAGAGCTGTTGTTCTCAGGCTGCGTACATAGGGCTGCTGCCTTCACATGCATCCTTAGTTTTTAACCTAGTTAGCAGTTTTCAGGTGCAGATCTTCAAGTTTGCTACAGATTTCTTCTGTTTTACTGCATTCCTTCTTGTATAGCTCTCAGCTCTACCCACCTAGCTATTCAGCAGCCGTGTAGGCATGTACATGTATACATGTAACACTTGGGAAACTGCCTTGCCTGCTTTTGAGCTCCTGCCCAGATTGCAGTTTCTACAGCACTACCTACCTTGCCTCTGTCTTTGATTTTTAGCAGTGCTGTTGTACAGGTTATTTTGCCTACTTTTGGAGCTTTTCAAAGGGTGCTGTTGAGTTGCCAGGTAAAAATGAAAGCACAGCATCACTCCAGAGAGCTGCAGCACTTTTTCTTAGAATATATGAAAAGAGCCTTTTATCTTGGGTTAGCAACTGGGAACAGAAAGAGCCAAGTAATCAGCATAATGGCTCTGGAATTACCACCAAAAGCAGTCTCCTGTCTCACTCACCTCTCCAGTTTGCTGTCATTGAGTTATTGCTTTAATCCCAATAGAGCAGTGCTGAGTTTTACCGTGAACCCTTGTGGATTTTGACTTTCTCTACAGCAGTCCTGTTCTGAGTGGGTTTTGTTGCCCTCTGGGTGTCCATCACTCGGTTCCTGGCACAGCTCCCAGATGGATATGGTATATTAGAGGAGATTTGGAGAGGCCAGCAATGCCCTGGGATGTCAGGGAGTGAGCAGCTTGTTTCAGCGTGCCAGCGCTCAGGCTGGCATTCAGACAGCTTAGGAGAAAAACCATTATATCACCTGACTGAAAGCACATCAAATCCGAAAGCTGACTGTGAAGGCATTCGTTGGGCAGCAAGTGGAGGTGTCGTAAAGCTGGGAACATGTGGGCTTGGAGTTTTGTCTGGTGGCATGCAGCTCTGACACTCATGTCCTTGCAGATGAACAGGGAACTTCTCAAGAAATGTTTGAAGTCTTTTAGGGTTTTGCCCTTTTGCAGAGCAGATCTGCATGTACTTGTGGAGCCTGTCGCAATGAGAAAATGGAGGATGTGACTATAAACAGGAAATCAAATCTGCTTATTTGTCTAGTTAGGGCATTTAGATGTCTGAATTAGTTTGAGTTCTCTTAAATAACAGAGTAGCATCAAGTTGGATATTAGCCATTCAGATCAGATATAAAGAAAAATTTCTTCTCGGGAAGAGCGGTGAAATGTTGGCACAGGCTGCTCAGTGAGGCAGTGGAGTCACCACCCCTGGAGGTGTTAAAAAAAATTGTGGAGATGTGGCACTGAGGGACATGGTCAATGGGGAGTGTGGTGGGTATGGGTTAGGTTGAACTGCATGATCTTATTGTTCTTTTCCAACTTTAACGGTTCTATGACATTTCAAAAGCATTTGGCAGTGTACTCCATCAGTTTTGGTTTTGGTAACTTCATAATATGTAAAGAAGCTTTCAAAGATGTCCTCAGTCTGTTTTTTTTTCTTCTTACCTGGCTACCCTGCAGAGAGACATGGTGGGGAAGACCAAGAGCAAGTTCTGTCTCTTGTTATGGACTAGTTAGATTGGTAGCATCGCCCCCATTCAAATTTAAGAATGAGAATAGGTTGTTTTCCTTTGAGGAGGTAAAATGAAATATCTGGTATGTGTAGTTTAGGATCACATCTTGGTATTACTACATGTGTTTTATATAAATTATCCTATGGACAGGCTGGGGGAAGATTGTGCTACACCACAGTCCAATGTCACCTTTTTGTCACCTTTTCTACAGGAACCCCAGTTTGGTTCTACATGCAAATTGCTCCTATAAGAAATGAGCATGAAAAAGTGGTTTTGTTCCTGTGCACTTTTAAGGATATCACTTTGTTCAAGCAACCAATAGAAGATGATTCAACAAAAGGTAAATATGAAATACACTATTTTGTTTTGTTTTTGTAATTGGTTAAGTACATGTTCAGACTTAGTCATGCCTCATGGCTGTGATCTGAATCTTGCTTTCAGGAATTGTTTTGTGACATGTCAGAGTTTAGATGCTGTTTTTGGAAATGATTGATTAGAATTGAAAAGTAAATCATTGTGAGCAGAATATTCCCTAACAATGTTTCGCCAGAGCTGCAAACCTTTTAACTTTGTAATATCAATTTTTCTTCACCATGGCTAGTATTTGCCAAAAGTGGCATGATTTTTAGTTACTGTAATACTATGTTGCTTTGGGAGACCTTCTACAAAACTTCTGTTTTCTATTTATCAAAAATGTCAACTTCTTTGCTTTGAAGTGTTGGTCTTACCTCCCTTTCTTGTTATTGGAGCTGAGATGCAGAACAAACAGCCCATCTGGGTATCTTTTTGCTGACCAGCAACGATGTCTGTATGGCAGTGGATGTTCTGCTTGTTTTTGATAGCTCTTGCTGGTGATGGTTGCTGAGGTATGCAATGCTCTCATCACCTGATGACCCATGTTGAACAGAGAAAATTGGTGGGCGAAAAGGTGCAGAGGATCTGGCAACGTTCTGTGCTCTGATTGTAAGATGCATGACTGGTGTCTCATGTATATTGCTCTGGATAAAGGAATGTGTGCTCCCATAAGCAAGGACATTTTTGCTGTGGAATCCTTACCCCATTTTCTCTAGGAAGTTGTCTTCTAGTAATGAATTCCTTGCTCTGTTTTTCTCTTTGTGCTTGTAGAATAAGTTTTACTGCTTCTACAATTCAGTTGGTATCCTGCAAATGTTCCTTTGGGTTCTCAGCCTGGGAGGTTTGTTCTCTGGGTAGGGAGAGATGTTCTGGGGATGCTGAGTTCATCCCCTCCCCATCTTGTGGCTGAGGAAGAGCAGAATCCACCTGGCATCCATTATGGAAACAATATGTGTTCCTATGAGAAAGAGCAATAGCTGCAAAGTAAGTAATGAGTCTAATACTGTGAGTCTCCAGTGAGGGGAACCATTAGTTACAGTGTCAAGTATCAGCTATGAACATTGCAAAATATTGTCATCAGCAGCCAGAGAGGTTTGACTGCATGTTTAAAGAGCTCTTACTTCTGTAGAAGTTGTACTTCAAAAACAAATAAACAAAAAAGCAACAACCAAACAAAATAAACAACAAACAGTACAGCTACATCTGTCTTTAAGGCATACAATTAGAACCTTAAGAATTTCCTTGGAGTACTCTGATTACAGCATTGATTAACATTGATCAATACTTCCAGCAAACTCCATAATTACAAACCACTGACCTGACTGTTTTCTTCTCCTTATGCGTATTTTCTTCTATTTTTGCATAAATTGGAGTTTCTTTTATATTGACAATATATTAAAAAATCATATTCAAATATTAACAACGTTTCACTGCTGGAAAAGCAGCACCGTTGCAGTACAGTTTGCATTTCAACTGGGTGGATCAGCAGGATCCCACTGCACTGGGATCACAGCCTTGTTTTGTCAGAGGTAGTGCTGTGAGATATGCATAATTCATTGTCCTTGCAGATAACATTACAATGTGCTTAGAAGCTGTCAGGCCACTTTCTTTTTGAATTATGAGATTAGTAAACATATACATTACAATTTAGGGGAGAAATTTTCAACTTTTGTAAAAAGGTTTTTTGATAGGATTGTGCTGCTAAGTGCTGGGATTTGTCATTGGAAGGGCTATTTAAAAAAGAAAAAAAAAAAAAAAAAGATTTTCCTTTGGAAATTCTGCCAGGACCATGCAATACATAATACATAAGTAACTATGGTGCAGATGAGTTACTGTCTATTACTTATGGGAGCAGTAAATTTGAGATAAAAAATTCAACAGAAATAAAATATTGATGCCATTATGCAATAATCTCCCCATACCAATGCATTCTGCCCTGTTTGAATGTACGTTGCTTTGTTGTAAAGCTTCAGTGTATCACACTCCTAGGAGGTACAAGGATCTGGTATTTAAATCATTACAGTGGGTGTAGCTCTGCTGCAGGATGTCTGCATGTCAATAAATGGTTGTGCTTGCTGGCCACACTTGTGGCTGCAAAACAGTTGGTGTGTGATGCCCTCCTTTCTTGGGCAGCTGCTATTTTGGGGAGCCAGCAGTGGTGCCTCCATAATGAGGATGCAGATGTGTTCAGAGGTGTTGGGGAGCTTGTCCTGTTTGTGAGAACAGGACATTAAACCAAAATACTCATCTTACTGCAGAATACCCTACACCCACCTTGCAAGGCAGAGGTGGGATTTTTGCCCAACATAGTCTCAAAACCACGACTGCTGAAAGGCACAGCACAAAAAATATAGTTGATATCACATGGACTGGCCCTGTGGTAGGGAAGGGAGTTGGAGAGGGCTGGGGCACTGTGACAGATGGTGGGTGTCTGCTTACCTGTGTGCTCACATTTGGCTGTGCTCATGCTGTCAGAAAAAAGGGAGGAGGAGGAGGAGCAGGAACAGGAGCAGGAGGAAGGGGCTGTGCTTGCAGGAGGGAGCAAAAGGGGAAAAATGTTCCAGGTCACCCAGCAGGCTGTGAATTTATTGCTGTCCAGAAAGCTGTTGAAGATTGTGGGACTGAAAAAGCATGACTGGAGAAAGGGAGTATTTAAAAGTTACCCTCCTCAGGTAAAATACATCGTCAGAGATCAGAAACCTCAATTTTCTGAGCATACAGTGAGTACAACAGTGAGAATGTGACTGACTTATTTTCCTAACCTATCATGTGGGATACTGTTATAAAACACAGAGCACTTTATTTGTTATTCTGCTAATCCCACTGACACAGAGACGTTAAGCGCCTTGGATTCCTTCTGATTCTCCCTCCACCCCTCCAGGAGCATGCATACACCTCTATAGAGTTACAGAAAATGAAGACAAGACTGAAACACCCAAGCAGTGTTTTAGCCAGTATTTAATAAGCGGTGTTAACAGTGACCAAAAAGTAGTTGTATCCTCATAACTGGGAAGAGTCTGACTGTGAAAGCCTAATTAATAGGCTGAAGGGAGGCCTCTTGGTGGTCTGCAGCTCCTCACAGGGAGCAGAGGGACAACACTGAGCTTTGCTCTTTGTGACAGCAACAGGACTCGAGGGAATGGCATGGAGCTGTGTCAGGGGAGGGCAGCTGGGGGTGAGGGAAAGGCCAGTGGGAATGGAGCAGGCTGCCCAGGGCAGTGGGCACAGCCCTGAGCTGCCAGTGTTCAGGAAATGCTTGCATGCTGTTCTCAGACATAGGGTTTGGGTTTTGGGTGGTCCTGTGTGGAGCCGCGGGTTGGACTCAGTGATCCTTGTGGGTCCCTTCCAACTTGGGATATTCTATGATTCAGTGATTCAAAGCATCTCATGTAGAAGTGGTTAAGGCAGCGATAACAGGAGGAGACATCAGTGATACACGGGATGTGTTCACTCTTGGATGAAGGTGCCACCAGCAGTTGTGTAGGTGCAGAGAGAAGGGACAAGAGCGATCTGTTGACTTGTTTGATGGTTTGTAGGCTTGTGTGTTGGTGGCTACGTGAATTGTAATCAGTGGCAGCATGGAAGGAGAGGTGAGACGACTAGTGATGGGGCAGGGAGGTGGGGCAGGCGTGATGGTGGTCACCAGGACAATGCATTATTTGCCATTGAAAGAGCTGTGCTGTGTTTTGTCTGCTTTTTCTTTCCTTGTACCTCTTTGGTAATATGAACATTTATCTAATCTGGATTCATTACTGGGCAATAGGTCATAATAGGTCATATCTGTGGTGGTGAAGAACCAGCTCTCCAGGTGTCCGGACTGAACGCCTTATACAGCAGAGGTGGAAGGCCATTACAAGCATATGAAAGTATTTTCTTCCAGAGCATAAAACCCAAAGAATCTTCTCTTTTATGTTTGTACCATTCTAGGGTCACAGTTGGATGCTTTTATCAGCTTGCTGTGCTCTTATTCTGCCTTTACCCAGTGGCCTTTTAAAAGCATCTGAAAGCATTCAGCCCCTCCAAAGGCACACAGTGGTAATAATCTTATGTTTATTTGTCAGGAAAAAAAAAAAAAAAAAAGCCATTTTTCTAGGCCCTGTCAGGAGGGCAAATTGGTCCACTTAAAATTTTAACACAGTTTAAAGCCAAGAATACTGTAGATTATATTAAACTGAAAGTTTAAGGAAGGAAGAAGGCTGGAAGTTTTTTTTAGGTTATGGTGAAGTGCCACCTAGTTACACAATAGCTTTTTTTCCATTGTTATCACCAGTGAAAGAAAAACATGGCCTCCAGGTAAAGTTAAAAGTTTGCTTGCCTGGGATTCTCGCTGGTTGTTTTGAGTCTCTTTTGAAAGAAGTATCAAGCTTTTCTGCAGCTGCAATTGGCTGGGAAGTTCCTGTGAATACTGATGGAGATGGAACCTTTGATTAGGGTGCAACAATGTGCTAATGAGGCTCCTACAGCTCTGGACTGCGTGCCCTTAACAGATGGGATCTGGAGATGGCACAGCAGTATCCTAAAGGGTTTTTTTCATGGTACTGCCAGACTTTGATAATCAAGACTCTGTGGGACAATGCTGTACTGCTTCTAGTGATATAACTCTTTATGGTTATATAACTTCATATAATGATACAACTGTATCTCAGAGTGTGACAGGGCTATAAAAAGTGTGCTAGTTGCAGAAATACGCACTTGCACGCTTGCTAATCCTTGCTAAGCCTATAATTCTGATCCTTTTTTATCTTTAATAAGTGCCGGTTATTAAGCATATATAACTAGTTGCACATGGGAAACTTTTCCTTGAGGGGGTATCAATCCTAGTGATAATAGAAGAAGTGGGTGGAGGGATTAGAGCACGAAAATGAGGTTTCTACCTTTAGCTGAAGCACAATGTACCTTGTTGAATACATCACCTTGACAGTAATCCATAACAGTAATTTAATAGGTCACAATTTGGATATCCTCTCTGTGTGTTCACTGCACTTTACCATGGTTGTAATTATGGGGTTTTGGTGCTTTATAGAACCAAATACAGTTTGTTCTGCTGCTGTTTCCCATTGCTCTGATCTTCAGAGTTTCATCCCTAAGTGTCTTCAGGCCCCAAGGTGGTTACCTCTAGCTGTCTGTTCTCTCCTGGGAGACCATCTAGCCCACGTGAAAGGATTTTGTGCAGGATGACACAGAAGTGGTCATTTGCCTGGACTCTAGGGGGACTTCTAAGACTTCGGAGTCTCCTTCTCTGGAGATGTTCAAGACCTGCCTGGATGCCTACCTGTGCTACCTGGTGTAGGGAACCTGCTTTGGCAGGGGGGTTGGACTCGATGATCTCAGGAGGTCCCTTCCAACCCCTACAGTTCTGTGATTCTGTGATTCTGTGACTTCCAATGGGAAGAGTAGACAATGCATAGGAATTGTGCTAATATACAGACTCTCGGTGTTTGAAACCATCTATGTTGGAAGTACACAGCTTTCTAATAAGTAGGAAGACCTTCTGAGGTGCCCTCATTCTATTCCTGTAGTACAGATGTCCCCATTAGTGTCTTTGGTGTTGTGTTAGTGGTAAACTGGCCCCTGTTCTTGCTTTGCCACTGTGATGAAGAGTGGAGAATTTCCATATCCAGTGCTATTTGATTTCCTTCACAGAAATCAAGTACATTTCTGAATCTGATATTGTATTTTGAGGTCTGTGTGTGCTCTTTTAACAGCCCAGGAAGAATATTAAATGTCTGTAAATTTCTACAAATAAAATGTGTAATGAAAAAAAATAATCTCAATTGAAATCAAATGTAGCCCTGTGAGAGATTGAATTAAACTGCAAGTTGATCTTTATAGAAGTAACACTTTGTATTTGGATACATTTTATGTTGAAAATTGAACATTTATAAGCCTTATATAAAATAATAACTACAAATGCAGTAGAGTTAAGGTTTTTAAGATTCTAATGTGTATATCAAAGGCCATTATGTTTCTGTAAGCTAATCTTTTGCTTAACCCTGAACTAAACCATCCTTTTCAAAGTCCAGTACTGATTTAGAACTCTGAACAGAATCCTCTGCATTTCATATTTTTCTCAATTTGTTACACTTATGGCTTTAAAGGGAGTGTTTTATTTAAATTAACCTGGCTTCAGCTTCTTGCAGTGGCATCTTCTTAAACACTTTTTCTACTGTACTAAAAAAAAAAAAAAGTTTCATTAAGGCACTTGCAGATGTAATCAAGCCATCCCTCAGCCTCCTTTAGATAAAATAAATGAGCTGTGCTCTTTAAAGCTTTATCTAGCCTGAATTTGGAGGTCTGGTGATGGCAGATACCAGTGTTTCAGCTGCATTTAATCCAGCTCGTTAGCAGCAGTGGGGATGAAGCTGGTAGCATGGATTTAAGCTTACTGGGTCTGAAATACATTTCTGTAGCTGATTATATGTTGAAGCTAGGTGAGTTCAATGTTTTCTATTGCTCATCCTTTCCAAGTTTAGCTCTATTGTATTTTTCAAGAGAAGGTAACTTTTTGGCAGAGCAAACCACATATGGAACTAACATCTACTAAGATCTCTGGATCCTTTAAGAACTGCTCTTGCTAGGGAAGTTTTCCTTTCCCTGCTGTAAATACAGTTTGCGTCTCTTTTCATCTACATACCTAATGTCAATTTAAAACACACTGTATTGGCCCAGTCCTAGTTATCTAGCACATCATCCTGATGAACATTTCTCTAATGTTCCTGTTCTAATGTTCTAATGTTGTCTGACATTTTGTCAGTGACTTTCAAGCCATAGACCTTATAGAAGAAGACCTGCCCACTTGGGTCAGAAATGCTCTCAATAATAACTGTTTACTACTTACTTTTTTTTGCTAACTTTCTAACTACTCCTCCTTTAATATCTGGCAGGTACCAAGTTCTTTATCCATTTAATCTGAGATTTACTGAACTGCATGCCCTTAATATTTTGGCAGGAGTGTCACGCAATGTCAAGTCACCAATGATTGCCATATAAGAGGATCTGGGAGAATCATCCTCAGTCTGTGGCTCCATTTGGCTGATGCATTTGGCCTCCAGCTTGGGCAAGGCAATTGACCATCTCTCTGAAAGCAAATTTATACTCTTAGCAAATAAATAATGAAATTAACGTTGCTGGGCATTGTACATCATTCCATATTGACAGCCATTCCTAATATTCCTTTTCTTTTTGCCTTTATTAAATGTTTTGAAAGTCAGATCAGCTTTTTTGTCATTTTGTGTGGTGCTGAGATCAAACAAGGCTCCTTCTTTTTACTTGTTCTTCCTCTTTGCCCTTTCTGCATATGAGTAAAGAAAGCCTTTTGTTCATGTCTGGAAATTCTTTAAAAACATTATAATTATTGAAGTAAATCCAGCCAGAGAAGGCTTTTTTTTTCCCTGTATGTTTTGAGCTTTCCAAGACCATTTCAAAATCCATAATTTCTCATGCATGTATTTAATTGTTGTTCCTTCCAATCCTGTCTGCTTTGCTTATGTTGCATTTTCATTTCTCATTGCTGACCTTCTCTTGAGCCTGATCTTTTGGCCAGTATATTTCATTGACCATTTTGCTCTCAGATAAACTAAAAGCTAGTTGGCTGATATTTACAGTATTCAGGCTTTTTTTTTTTTTTCCCTCCTAAAATTACATTTTTTTTAATACAGTTACGGGATATAAATCCTTGGTGGCCCTATGTGCATGCGAATAAAGTTTAGCTTAGTTGCAGAAACATTAAATTTAAGTAATTGTGCACTGTAAATTTGCAGCTTTGTCAGAATGAATTACACAAATACGTTGTGTACCAAATGTAACCTAACAATATATAAATCTTACCAGTAGATCATTAGTGTTGCTGCGTTTCATGGAGAGGAGACTGAAGCTCAGAAGACTGAAATGGTATGCTGAAGATTACCTGGTGATTCCTTATCCATTTTGAGCTCCCTAGTAGTTTTAGTGGGTGGATACTAACTGGGAATGCAGAATTGATGCAGATAAGAGGTCAGGTGTAAAAATTATCCCAAGAGTGCAGTTCACTGTCAGACAGTGGAATGCACAGAATTTCAAGTAGGAAAATTTATCCCAATATTTTGAATTACATTTGCATAGCTGGTATGGTTCTTCAGCTCATGAATAGTTTTACTGCATCATGGGAGTGATTGAGCTTTGTTTGACTATTATTCTATTTATTCAGGAATCCCATTTATCTCTCTATCTCGAACAAAGCAACAGCAGGATGACGAAGTTTTCTGATGAGAGAGTGAGCTCTTCCAGCCATATTTTACCTGCAGTAAAGAGCAAATAGCCAGCCATTGCAATGACCTTGCTGTCTGAACGTCTATAAATAATAGAGATTTGTAGATGCTAAGTTCTGATGCACGAGGATGAGCCGTATTATCAATTGACATCCAAACTACCTAAATGAGTGGTGCTAGCTCCTTGCTTTTGTGGATAAGTCAATGGGTATATATGATTTAAACACTCTGTGTGTTAAGTGTTTCATGCTATGTAGCAAGGGGTGAATAATGACCTTTCCATGGTCTGGAGTTGTAACACTCCTTCAGGCAGGAATCCACATGAGCATTGCTGTCATTATTCTTTGTTTTTTACATAGAATATCGTTGTTAACCCAGGTGTTCTCACTGTAGTCTGAAGTATTGGATAGTTTCATGAAACACTGATTTAAAAGCCTTCATTATTTCTGTTCCTTTTGAGATCAGGCAAACCCTGACTAAAAGGTTAATTGAAACCCAGTAGAGCTACGCTTATGTTTTATTAGGGGGAAATAGTCATGCCTAGATTTTTCTAAGCGAGTGCACTATAAACAATGTTAATATCTTCCCTTGAGATTTTAAACTCTTCATAAACTCTGGTGTATGGATTTAGCTTTAAAATAATGTAATATAGTTTATGAACTGGAGATTGTAACAATTTTTTCAATGTATGTGTTAGATGGATGGCTGAATCCATATTTGAACCTGTACACAAATATGATGAACTCCTAATTACAGTAGGAGGGGAAATGGAAAGGTTTTCTCACTTGCAGATACTCATATTTGTAAATATTATTTCTGAAGGCAGTGGACATGTGTATTGATGGCTGAGGTCTGTATAGGAAGATCTTGCAAGTTCCTTCCAACCCAAACCATTCTGTGATTGTATTCCATCACTTCTGAAGAAAACCATCTGAAAGGAAGACTGTTTCTTCATCTTGAGCCACCCATTTTGGGACTGGGTGCTTGAGGAAGCCTCCTTGTTGGGCTTTCTTTAGATAGCTTTTACTCTTTTTATTCTCTGCTGTATTCCACAGCAGCATCTTTGTCCTGGATGACTTTTCTTCAGACTCGGAGAGGGCAGTATAAAATGGGAACTGAAGTTAACTGAAGTTGGAGGTGGACAAGAGTGTTTGTGTCGGATCCAGCTCTGTGGTCTATTAGTGGGAAGAAGAATGGTGACCAGAAGGGCAGGGATAGAGGTCCCTATGGCAGTGCAAGAGTGAAGTTCACAGAAGGTCTGTGAACACAGGGCAAACAGCTAGTGCTGCTTGTGGTAGAGCTGTTAGAAAAGCAGGGCTGTTCCCATCCTGGCTGTCCAATATAAAACACAACTGATTCAGGTCTCAGGAATAAAGATGTATGGGCATAATAATACTTCTGTTGGAACAGTAACTGATGCAAAGGAACCTACTATAATGAGTTAGTTGTTTCAGTTAAGCTTGGACTTTCTGACTCTTGAGGGTTGGTAGGAAAAACTCTGGTGTGGTAAACTTATATACAAGATGCCATCTCTGCATATGGAGTCATTAACAAGAAAACTGGAAATGCTATTTCCCACTTTAGCTCTGCAGCAGTTCTCAAGTAGTTCATGCACCTACGGAGTGGTTGAGAGAGCAACCTGAAACATCTGGAAAGTTGTTCTCCACCAAGTCCAGGAAGTGTTTGGGTTCTCTGCCTGCTTCACTTGACCCAGTGCCTACTTCCCTTCTGTGTTCCTATGTTCTCTCAAGCATCCTGACACAGTGCTGACAGCTTCAATTTATGTTGTATTGGCTCAAGTTTGAAAGACGTATCAATTCTTTAAGGATGAAAAAAGGAAAATTAATTTCTTTTAAGAAATCTTTGTCTCAGCCATTATTTCAGGTGTGCCACCAAACCATGCCTGCTGCAGTTAGCTCCAAAGAACTGTCAAATCAGTGATCCTAATTAGAGCAAGAGACCTGAAGAATATTTTGCTGATAAAAAGCATTGTACTGTGACAGAAACCATGGAAGAGGAAAGAAAGTTACGTGCTTGGAAGGACAACGTACAGCTTGGCCAAGGCAGAGCCTAGTTTGGTTGATGTTTATCAGCATGCTTGTCTTATTCAAGTCCTGTTTTAATGTGAATACTGTTGTCTAACCTGCGTCTTTGATTTCTTGGCAGTGTGAGAATTTCAATTTTAGTAATGGGCACCACCAGTGAGGTAACCCAGTAGGGTTTCTGTGTGAGAATCAGCACTTGTTTTCAATCACGAGAATGAATGCAAATCATGAGGTTTCCTAAAAGCAGGTTGTAAGTTCTGTTTTTGTCAGTGAATCAGAAAGTAATCAATAAAAACCAAGTGAAACAATTATTTTATGTATGCTATTCCAGAATTTTCTGTCTGGGGTGGTTTACATCTTCCTCTGAAATACCCAGCTTGGCTTCCTTCAAAGAGAAGCAGCTGCTGATATAATCTGGTGCCATGTTGCCTTTGCTCCTAAGAATTTGAGTACAGTGATGCAGGTTCAGGGTATTATTTTTCAAGTGGAGCCATGTAAGAAAGACACAATCCAGTTGAGTTGAAGAGAGAATCAGAAGTGTTGTGTTGTTGTTTTTTTTTTTTGTTTTCTCCTTCTGACGGCACTTATTTGTGCCACTCTTTTTCTCCTTGCAGACTGAAAATATCAGTGAGGACAGGCAATCGCTAATATATGCGATAAAATTATCATTCATTTTAACAGTCTCTAGAGGAAAAGATAGGAAGGAATCATTTGAAGAAACATTGACAGCAGTAGGCAGCTATGCAAATTGTTACCTGATCTATTTAAACATACACATTGGTTTTAAATATAATTCTGAACTTAGCTAATTTATTACAAGGTCAAGGAACACAGAGATGTACCCTGTACCGATTATTTCAGACGCAAGGCAGTGTGTATACATTTTCACCTTCCTACTCATACCCTAGCATCTTGCTGTCACTGTATTTTGCTCTTGGGCTGTAAATAGGAAACAAAGGAACTTGCTGCTTTTTAACGCTTTTGCAGAGAGATGAGTTGAAGTGTGTAGAATGATGATGGACTTCGTGCTGAGTTACAAAAAAGTCATGTTAGCGTATTATTACTTCTAATCTCCAGAGTCGTGGCTCTCATGGAACAGAAAGAAATATAAAAATGTGGAGTCTCCAAATGAGGTTGGAAGGGTTTTTGTGAAAACTCTTCTGTAGCCCAACACAGAGCTTTGGTCTTGGTGGAGAAAAGACACTATGAAATACTTTACACCTTCAAAAGAAGAGATCAGGCCAAATGAGCAGAATAGTAAACTTGTATGCTAAAATGTGTGGCTTTCTTCATTCTCATGACAATGATGATTTTATCGAGGTGGAAAAGAAATACTTGAGAAAGACAACGTTCTTCCATGCTTTTTATTTTTTACAGTTGAAGGGTCCCTGTCATTTGGTACCTGTATTACATAGCTTCCCCAACTCGTTGTGGTGTCTGTGGGAGACCTTCCCAGGCTTTCTGAACATGTGGTGTTTTTTTGTTATATAAGATGATGACCAGGGATTTCTTAGTAGTTTTGCTTTCGTAAGAGGAGAGATATTTTGAGAACACAGATTTTTGTGATGCGTCATAGGAAAGGGATGCAAGTTAGTATCAGAGACCATCTCCTATCATTGCCAGCCCTAGACTCCTGTCTCCTAGAAGAGGCATTTAAGCATAAACCAAGCTAGTATAGAAATATTGTGTTTCCTTTCTCGTATCTGACATTCACTCTAATTTTCACCTGCTCAGCATTCAAGTTAAGTAAAAATATAGCTTTCACCAAAACCATTTCCTATCCATAACATGTTTGATATTTTATGCACGCTTTTGAGGTAAGATAGCAGGTTATGCCTGGCTGAACTGAGCGTTGCGCAAGCGTTGGTAAAACCACTTCAAAATAAAATTATATCAAAACAGGATTAAAGACACAAACTAAAAACTCCTTTGCTCATGGGGAGGTGTTTCATTCCTGCAGACATCTGAATTTTCAGTTTTCCTGCTTAACGCTACAGTGCTGTGCTGTTGAACCCCCTCGCTTTTCCTTTGCTCCCGTTGCTCTGCCTCATCCAATGACGCACCTGTGCCAGCTGTCACATACGGGCATTTGTCCAAAAGCAGTGACTTAGTGGCATGCTCCTGGCTCTGCGCTGCTGTCACTTCTAAACACCGATTGCTCCTTTCTGAACTCTGCAGAAAAACGTTCCCCAGTGTGAAGGTCTCAAGCTACCATTAGAGCAGCTGTTTATCATTAGTTTAACAGCTAAATGTATTGCTTAGTGCAATTTAAAATCTAGCGCTTCATCTGTCTGTAAAGTCTTACAGTTTTTCTACTTTGAAACATGCCCTGGATTTTGCTGATTTTTTTTTTTTTTAATTATTTATTTATTATGTCCCTGAATTGTATCAATAATCAGATCAAGGAGCAGTAACAACTTAAGGATCCAGCTTCTGGCTGGAGGAATGCACCAGTTGGTGGCTGGGGAGGATTTCACTTCTGCAGGGTTTACAGATGTGGTAAATTCAGTGCTTAATAATTAGTTTGTAGCAACCGAGTAACTCCCCAGAAGGCTGAAAGCGCAGTGCGATTCCTCTATCACAGTGTCTCCAAAAGCTAGAAGAGAGAACAAGCCAGAGCATTTTGATTTTACTCAGGTTTACTTATGTTTGCCTTGAAGCAGTGGTATTCTTCCTCTTCTGCAACGTTGTGGAGCCTGGAGCCAGAGCTTGCTCTGTGCAGCAATTTAGAGAAACTACCCAAGTCTGAGACTTAATATCAGTGAACGCATAGGAGATTTACTCATGTTGAATGGGGTGTAAGTGCTTGTGACCGTATTTTCTTTTTTCCTGCAGGCTGGACGAAGTTTGCACGGTTGACGCGGGCCCTGACGAACAGCCGGAGCGTGCTGCAGCAGCTGACGCCGATGAACAAAGCTGAGGTGGTGCACAAGCATTCCCGCCTGGCTGAAGTAAGTGGGACAGACACATTCCTTCTTCAGGCAGGAAGAGATGGGAGAGGGAGGAGGAACAACGTTTCTGTTAATAAATAATATTTTTAGGGTGATGTTTCCAGATTCTGATTTTTCGGCCTCTGCTCTCCTCTTCCTTAATAAGCACTGTGTGCCAAGTGTATATTTCCAGGACAAGTCATGCTCTTTCAGTCATCTGATGGCTTGGGCTAGAATAGGCATTAAAGCCACCCAATCCCCTTCCATGGGTTGGTTGCCTTCCACCAGCTCACGCTGCCCAGGACCTCATCCAGCCTGGCACTGGGCACCTCCAGGGATGGGGGGCCCACATCTCTGTGGGCTGCACTGCCAGGGCCTCACTGCCCTGTGAGTAAACAGTCTCCTCCAAATGTCTGTATCTCCCATCTTTCAGTTTAAAATGGTTCCTCATTTTCCTTTCACTTCCAGACTACGTAGCAAGTTGGTCTCCCTAAGATCTGCTTAGGTACAAGAAGACCACAATGAGGTCTCCCTGGAGCCTTCTCTTCTCCAACCTGAATGAGCCCAGCTCCCTTGGCCTTTCTTCACAGAAGAGGTGCTCCAGTCTCTGATCACCTTCATGGCCTTTCTCTGGTCACACTCCAACAGCTCTGCATCCTTCTTATGCTGGGGACCCTAGGTCTAGATGCAGTATTCCAGATGGGGGCTTCATGAGGGCAGAGTAGAGGGGGACAGTAATGGAAACAATCTCTTGGTCACTCTTACAAGGTCTAATTTCTGAATGCAGCTCCAAGTTTGCTGATTGCTGCTTAGCTTGGGGTGCAGTTTGGTCTTCGACTTGCTGTCTCACAGCAGCATGGAACCAGACTCTGTGTTTCTGAGCCCCATGAAGGGTCAGAAACCATTGTGAGTGCCCACTTTTGGGCAAGGGGGGTTGTTCGAGAAGCCAGGTACTCTTCTTTGGAAGCATCCCTGCCTAGATCCATGGGGTTGTACAGGCACACTAACTGTACATATACCTTTAAGCTCAACTTCCTTGAAAAAGTCATTCCTGAAGTATTTTGCTAATAATTTTCTTCTTCAGAACTGATGAAATGAACTCTTTGGCAGGTTGCAAACATCTCCTTAACAGTGCAGATGGTGCAACAAGTGAAAGCCTTCAGGTTAACTGATGAAACAGAGGTACTGCTTTCATCTTCATGTCATTGGTAATGAAAATTATATGGGTAAAAAATGTGGTCAAAATATATGGGCTACTAAATATGACAGCCCTATCCCCCTCATGCCTGAGAGATTGTCCTCAGTTTGGTGCTAAGAATTCGCAGCAGTTTTAAATGGTTTTTTCATTGTTGTTGTCTTGTTTTTCCTTTCTTGTCTAAGTGGACTTGTACATCACAAGCTTTACGTGGAATGAAATCAGAATAGAAGCCTACAATTTTCAAGGTGCTGGCAGCATGATGTTTTTCAAGAATTATCCCATACCAGTAGCTTTGCTGACTGCTGAATGATTCTCACTTGTTTTTCTAATTGATGACATTTCCAAGTTCTGTAAATCTGGTTATATTTATGAGTGCTTTTGTCTGGAAAAAGATTGGAGAAGGTATGGTAGCTATATTCAAACATGTCTAAAGCAGTTGCATGGAACAGGAAATGGTTCACCATGCCCACTGTAGCTAGAGGAAAAACTAATTGAAGTTGCAACAGGGGATTTAGGACGTGCAACAGGAAAAGCTCAAGTGAAGGTGAAGGTTGTTCGTTGGAATAGGTTTTGGGGGGGAGTGCACAGTCTCCTCTCTTACAAGATTTTGCAGCTTCAGAATGCTTTAGAGGCAGAGTGTGCCAGGAATGCAGAGTGGGTTGCTTTTCCCAGGTAGAGGTGTGCCATCGCCGTTCAGGCACCACTTCCCATACTTCTGTATCTGAGGAGGTGCATTTTCCTCACAGCTCACCCCTGGCAGAAGGTACTGCCCACCTTACTGGCTTTGCCTCTTATCAGTCATATTAGTTAGTTGTAAGCAAGAACCATTCAGAATCTGTGATGAATGGAATTGACTAACAAGATGCTGTATATTCTTCAGTGGTTTAAAATTAAAAATTCACGTAGCATGAAATAAATAATCATTATAGTTCAGTAGTCTCCTCAGCCACTTGCCACCCACACACCATGTCAAAATCAGCATGCTATTATGCTAGGAATAATAATTATGCCTTTATTGTACCATGGGATCTTCTAAGCACTCTACCACCAGAGGCATAGGGAACTATCAAGCATATGTTCATCACATTCATCTTGAGCCCAAGGAAAATTATTATTCAATTTATAGTGAGTTACTGTTTCCAACTCCTGCCTCACTGAATGAGACAGGAAACAAACAGATCTGGAGAAACCATGGAAAGTAGTCCCTGTCCTGATGTATTGTGATAGTGAAGTGTGAAAATCTTGTCCACAGGTGAGGCCAGAAAGAGGATATAACTGGAGATAATCTTCAGTTTGAGTCAAAGCCAAAATGGTGTTTTGGCATTTTGGCATTGAAGAAGATTTCATGGGAAGAGAAAAGAGCACTGGTTGAGTGTGTTGGGGGAATGCATTGCTTTTGCCTGAGAAAGGATGCATGGATCCATGAGTGAGTTCCCCATGCCTGTTGGGTTAGATACAGGAGTGCTGCATGTGAGTTTTGAACTGCACACTGGGAAGGAGCACCTGGAGGTTGATATGTTTGTGGGTCTCTCCAGGGGCTTTGTGTCTGTAAGGGTCTCTGATGAGCCCCTCTGGATCTGGGCTGCTTGGCATTGCGTTGTTGGTTGGCTGGAGCTCAGCGCATGGCTTTGTGTTACATCCGAGCTGATGGCAGAGGGGCAGTTGTGGTCTCCTGGAGGTCTCTGCTGCACTCTTGCCGCTTCCCATGTTTTATGTCTGGTGGTTTTCTGACCACAGGATAGATTTGTTCAATTTAGGCTAATTCTGTAGAAAACAAATGGGTCGCTAGTGTAACAGGAAGTTAATTTTTCATTATATCAGCTTAGCTCATTTTCCTTAAATGATATGACTGCTAAATCTGACATTAAAGAAGGGTGGGAACAGGTAGGCACAGGGAGGTTTGCACCCCAGCTTACCGAATGACACTGAGCCAGATCAGACATACTGGGAAACCACACCATCCTCCACAGAGTGAGAGAGGCTGCTGCTGTTGTCCCTTAGTGATTTCTGGAGAAGAGGTTTTTCAGTCGAGCCAAGTTTTCGCTTGCTGATCTCAGTAACAATTTTTTTTGTCTTAAAAATAATGCTGTAAAGAATTAATGGAGAATCTGTATCTGGAACGCTGCAGTTCGTATTCTTAGTTGTGCTGTTTATTCAGAACCATTCACTCCTCTTCACTGAGCGCCCATTCTGCATTTGATTGCTTTTACGCATATGAGGCTGCTATTTGCAATCTAACTGTCCTGCAAATATGGTGGATTAGTATGGGGCAGTCACAGAGCTGAAATGAGTTTAAGATTGCTGGAATTGCTTATTTTATCCTATGCATACTTGAGACCCCCCCAAAGTGGAAAGGTGTGATTAGTTCCAAAATACACATGAATCTTTCAGTTGTCAGCACAGTATATTACCATGCTGTATGTTCCTTTGTGTTGGACTGAGATAAGAAGTAATTAGATCAGCTGAGAATGTCTTGACTGAATTTGGCTTGGTTCCTTTGCAGTGTTTTGAGTTCCACAATTTACAGAAATGAGCACAGAGGTGGCTATAGTCACATGGAAAAAAAAAAAAAGAGAAGTAATAACAAGAAATAAAAGAGAACCCACTGGTGTTATTGAGCTTGTAAAGGCAACAACTTTTTGAAGAAAATAGACAGGAGTATTACCTTTTGAAGAAAATAGACAGTATTACCACGGAGTTAGGGCAGAAGTTGTGTGTGTTATTTTAGAAAGAGGTCAGCCTGCAAGGCTGATGTGTGGCTAGATAGGGCATTGCTGTGGCTGAACAGTGGTTTAAAACAGAGACCAGACATGAAGGATTAATCTTGTTAAACTTCCAAGTGTGAATGAATACTTCACGTTTGTAACTGCAGGGCATGAGCCCATGCCATGGTACCCATCACCTGTTGGCATAGGGCTTTTCTGCCCTTGCTATAGGCTTGGTTTCCCATGAGTACATCTGCAGAGACCTGCCTTTATGCAAGGTTATCCTTGTGTGCCCTCCTTATAGCTATCTCTGCTCTTTCTTAATGTGACTTATGCACCAACATGCTTGCTGGCTAAATAAATCAAATAATGTAGAAACTGTGGGTTGTCTTGGAATGTCCAATGAATACAGTCCTGTCTTTGTGCTTCTCCTTACAGAAATCTGTGAAGTCCCTAATTGGATCACGTTAATTGAAAACAGTAGCATTTGTTTTGTTTTTTTTCTCCTCTTACAGGTTCTCCAGCTGGGATCTGATATTCTTCCTCAGTACAAGCAAGAAGCTCCGAAGACTCCACCGCACATTATACTACATTATTGTGCTTTTAAGACCACTTGGGACTGGGTCATCTTGATTCTAACCTTCTACACAGCAATTATGGTTCCATATAACGTCTCCTTCAAGACGAAGCAGAACAACATTGCCTGGCTTGTGCTGGACAGTGTCGTGGACGTTATTTTTCTGGTTGACATTGTTTTGAACTTTCATACAACCTTTGTTGGCCCTGGCGGAGAGGTTATATCTGATCCCAAACTCATAAGGATGAACTACCTGAAGACGTGGTTTGTGATTGATCTTCTGTCCTGTTTACCGTATGACATCATCAATGCCTTTGAGAATGTGGATGAGGTAAGCTGTTGTAGTCCACCACTAAATAAGTGTTTTAATTAGGAATTAATTTAGGGGTCTGCTTCCCTCCGTCTGGCAGCAGTAACAGGCAACATAGGCCTGTGCAAACATGCAGGAATGGCATTAGGCCTCCCATTTCAGATCAGACCCAGAGATTGCGTTATGAGTTCCTCATCTGTTGCAGGACAGCCTAACGCAGCTTTATGTAAATAATCAAAATTCTGTTTCTGCTGTGGCTGAAACTCAGAGGCAAATGCCTCTGAGTGAGCATTTTTAAAATCCTGCAGACAATACTGTAATTTTCTTTTTCTTGTGTTGTGTTTTTCAATGACTGATTGAGAAGGAAGTTTATCTCCATTTTATTAAAAACATTTCTTAACTTAGTGCTGGAATTTTAGAAACTGTTTGAGGAGAGAGAACATACATATCTTAAAGGGACACTGAATTAATGCTTTTTAACTGCTGAATGTATTAACGTTTAGTAAGCCGAGCTTGAAGCCTAAGATAACAGAGAGAACAAGGAATAACTAGGACAAATAATACAGGCACAAGTCAATGCAGAGAAAATTCATTATTAAAATGCAACTATAATGGCATTAGGATGTGTTTTAATTTTTCTCTAGAGCCTTTTATCTTTAGAACCATAAACAAATGAAAAAGGCTGTTTGTTTTTTTTTAAAACATTTTAACACTTTTTTTCTTAGAATACTTTGTTTTTTCAATTCCTAAAAAAAATCTGCAGTTATGTATCCTCACTTTAAGAAATCCCAGTTTATATAGTTGAATGCAGACTTTCGTGGTGCCCTTAAAATTCCATCCCTGTCTCTGGGCTGTGTATCTTCTTCTGACATTGTTCCATTTTATTTATAGAGAATATGACAGAAGTGATAATACTTAGTGCTTAAATTCAAGATCGTATGAAGGCTGCCCGTCTGGAATCAGGTTGTACAGTCAGGCTGTGTAAGGAGGTGGCATTATCAAGGTTGTAAATACACAGCTTTTTACCAGAACAGTTTCAGAAAAGAGGAGTTGGATTTTTATAAAAATTCAGTGTTGCTTTCAGATTTTTATGTTTTAATATGTAAAACAAACAGAAAGTTTCTGTGCCCAAGCCATACAGATTTAAACAACTTAAGAGCTTAAGCTCTTTCTCTAATGTATACATGGGAGGTAAACCATCTGCAGTGCTTATGACAGCAAAGAATTGTTGGCACAGTGCTTTATAAGTGAGGCACACTTACAGTGGCAAACTTTAACTAAAATGTAGTAACAGTAAAAAGGTAGCAGCTCTAGGATCACTGCAGTTCATGATATGATTTACCTTCAGACAAATGCAATACCAGCTCCTTTTTAACAAGAGAACCAGTGGCAGCATTTCTGTCTTGTGAAATGATGTGTTACAGACCCTCCAGCAGACCCTTGGGTGTAACTAATCCTGTACTTAATTTCAAACCCTTTCCAACCCATGTTTTCTCTGTCACCTGAAAAGAAGTGATTTTGAAAACAGGTATGTAAACAGGCAGTCTTCCTCCCTGGGTCTGCATTTTCCCTTTTCTCTGATCATATGTCTTTGTTTGTGATGTGTACGTCCTTTAAGCTGGTTGGTGTGTTCCGTGTGGCTCCAGTTACTATGCACTTCATATTCATTTCACATTAAACATTCTTTTTAAATGTTTTCTTCTCTGGAACTTAAATTCTTCGCCCTGCAGCAATGTGCTTGAACACTATTTCAAAAAAGAAGTAAATCGATAACCTTAATTTGGAAGAAATATCCTGATTGATTGAAAGGAGAGTGTCTCTCATTAGAAAGTGAGTGTTTCTTCCTTAAGGCGAGTGGAAGAGGGATAAGATCTTCTAGCTCTTCTTTCTGGTAGATTTTTGCTCTTTATCTTGATGCTGTATGTTGAGTAAAGGAATTTCTCTTTAGTATTTAATTCTGTGGTTGTTGCATTTCCAGAGAAGTTGGTAGGAAATTGAAGCTTAGTGGTAAAGATGCTGTTGCTCTTTGGATTCTTGATGCGGACACAAATCAGAGTGAATTGCCCTGAAAGCCAGCAGAGTGAAGGATTCCTTTCCAGATTTGCTCCCCTTGTGTGTCCCACCTCCAGCCACTGCTGTTTTTTTCACATAAGACATCAAAAGTGCTTTTATTAGTTACTAAAGGATTCTGTAGGTGGGTGGGAGTGCAGTGCAGGCAGCAGCTTCTCCTCCCCATGAGCAGGTCTGGGATGCATAAGGAATAATGTGGCAAGGAGGGTGAGGTTTGTGGCTCTGTGTTCAGTGCATGTGGATTTGGTTTTAGCCCAGGCATAATAAAATACAAGCTGCCATTTCAGTGCCATCTACTTCAGGGTATGTGTTTGCTAGCCTCTGCTCTTATAGGTGCTTGGAAGTTTCTTATGCAGAGGCTGAGTCATTAACAAAATGTTGTATGCACTTGATGGTGTTTTATGAAGTTATAATTAAGGAAAGGAATAGAAAGCTTTACCAAAGAAATATGGAAAATCATAGAATCACAAAGGTTAGAAAAGATGTCTAAGATCATCCAGTCCAACCGATAATGGTAATGTAAGCTTCCTTGCTGAGGACTGGAGTTCTCCAGGTAGAATCATAGAATCATTAAGGTTGGAAAGACCAATAAGAACATGTAGTCCAGCCAGCAGCCTATGCCTGTAACTGCTCCAGACCACGTTACTTAGTGCGTTATCTACCTGTTCTTGAAAATGTCCAGAGATAGTGACTGTATCGTCTCCCTGGGCAGCCTGTTCCAGTACCTCACCAAAATACAAATGCGACCTTGGCCAGAGTAGGAACAGTGCCTTTTTCATTACAAACACTGTGGCATAGCTGCAGTCTTGTGATATTCCAACCTGAAAAAGCATGACTGTAAATCAAAGTTGTTTTGCTGTTGAGTGGACGTAGAGCTTCAGTCCACATCCACCTGGGTGTGATGAAAAGAATTATGAAACACAAATTGAGAACTGGGGGAATTAAGTTGATTTGATGCAGATTTAGAGGTGTAGGTTCCCATTCCTGGAGCCAGGCTGTTACATTCTGCTCTCAGGGATTTATGAGAATGTGGGGAAAAGGCAAGGTAATGAGAGAGAGATGCCTTGCACAGCTCAGAGTGATCTAAATTGATGTGATGGATGAGGAATTAAGTGGCTAAACAGTATTGAGAGGGTAGAAAAACAAGGTAAAATAGGTTGAAGAAAAATAATATGGGAGAGAGGGAAGTGGCATCCTTAGTGGAATACTTGCCTTATTTAAGAAAATTGGTAGGATGAGATTGTCCCAGAAACCTCATGCGTGGCATCTTTTCTAATTGGGAAATATTACTTGCACTGAAATACATTCTGGCTAAAGCAAAGCCATACAGAAAATCATTCTTATGTAGCAGTGTAAGAAGGGACAGTACTAAACAGGGTGAGAAACCCAGCTAGTTTTCTAGGTGTAAACCAAAATGGGAGGTATGAACTCAGAACCCCTGAAACTGGGCTGTATTTTTTGTTCTTGTTGCGAGTTCCATGTAGACCCAAAGATTTTGGTTATGTGTAATTCCTATTGTTAGTAGCCTGATTAAAAGCTTGTAGAAATTTGAAGTCTAATCCCATTGCATGGAGTGTTGGGCTGAATCTGCAACAGATGGATTTACAATGTGCCCAATGACACCGGTCCTTTTGCTTGTTCAGATAGCTTGGTCAAGCCATGCTATAGTTCCTTTTGGGAGCAGATGTGTGGATTTATTTTCAAAGGAACATGGGGTATTTTGGAGATGTTTGGAACCTTGCAAATGAGAGAATTCCCTGCAGCTGGAAACACCCCAGGTGCCCACGCTCAGATAAGAGCTCTTCATCATGCTGCTGTTGAGAGCTGCGTTTGAGCTTCTGACATTTAGTACAGAGTACAGCCTCAAGACTAGGTGGGTGGATGAGCTTTTGTAGGCAGTCTACCTCCTCAAAGTACCCATTTGGATGTTTGGAAGATCCTGGTGCACTTGATGTGCTCAGTTTTTTTTTTTTCCTGCCAGTTTTCACCTAGTTTCATGAATTTCTGAGATCGTAACAAAAGGAGATCTTGAAGATTTAGCTCAATTCTGCCAAAGGTGTGGATCTAGAATGACATGGTAAGAACTGCAGAGTGGAGTGGGATGCTGGGATAGCCAAACAGATAGTTTTCAAATGAGTTGTATACAAGACCATCTTTTCTGCAACAATTAATTTTCGTGAGCTACTGGCTGAAAGTGGAAGCAGACATTTAAACGAGATAAAGCTCTGAAATTCTGTGTCTCTTGTTTAATAATGTAAGAGTACATGACCCAGTGGCCTTTAGAATTCAGTGATCTGAGCAGGACATAGTAAGGCATGGAATTTTAGGTATAATCTACTTTTAATTACTGTAATTGATCAATTTCAGTGGTGGCAGAACCTTCTTTACATCACTGCTGTTAGCTAAAACAGTCATGTGTAAACTGAATGCAAATACAAGCTGGTACAACTGGCTTCACCGTGCTCACATATGCAGTGTTTTACTGCAAGCATTCCCTTTCCAAAGCTGCTTGAAGAAGGCTTTACAGACCCCAGTGGTGGACTGAGTGGTGTGATCAATGTGGGGATAAATTGACACATTTCAAGAATGTAGCTCTGGTCCTGAAATTATATCTGACAAAATAATTCCCAGAACTAAATCCCTGATGCAGCCAACTGTTAAACTATGTTGAAAACTCCTAGCAACACAATGACAGATACGCTAAGCCTGGGACCTGGCATTTTCTCCTTTGTTATGCGGTGGGAAGGCAATTAAGTATGAAGAACGCTGTCATCCTGCTGCAGTGTGCAGAAAAATGTAATATACTAATATAGTGGCTTGGTAAAGATGTCTAAATATAAGTGTAGCCAACCACGGATGACTTGATATAGATGTTTAACTATATTCCCCGTCACTTAGGTGCAGAATTGCAGCAGTTGTTCTTAGCTTTTTTTTTTTTTTGAGCTACAGTTCTGTCTGCCATACATTAATGACCAACTTTGTAACTGCTGTAAGAGGATGGCAGTTTTGGGATGTTTGAGCAGGTTCCTAACTGGAGGTGCATAGATGTCATTTTGATGTGTGGGAAAACTTGTGATGGGAAGTGTCTGAAACTCGGTTGATGCTAAAGGCAGGGTGTGTATGATAGTGGGAGGCAGATGTTGGGTACAAGCACTTTAACTTGAATTGTTAGTTAGAGCCATACAAAGAGACAAAAAATCTAATTAGGGCAAGTTGCATGGGGAGAACTTTCAAGGAAAGCTTTGTATCCTGTGGATGCTGTCTCTTGCAGAGGAGGAGGTGTTAATGGAGGAGGCAAGGCACATGAAGTAATCCAGTCAGATACTGAATTAAGTAATGCTGATGGTAATAGCATAAATCCACATTATTGAGCTTGTGGTGCACAGCCATGAGTGGAAGGAAAGGAGTCTCAGTCTTTGGGTATGCAGGCAGTTGCTATGCACAGAATGGATCCCATCCCTCTGGAGAAACTAACTGTATGGCTGGTGGTTTACTTAGACACATTTTCCTATAGATAGAGAGCCTTGTAACCCAGTCCAAGTCTTTATTTTGCTGAATCCTGAAGAGTGGGTTGTTGTTACCCATAGCCCTTGGCATTAGGGCTACACATATCTTCAGAAATACTTGCAGAAATATTGCAGCTCGTGTTACTCTCTCCTGATATTTCTTCTCTTTTCCTTCTTATATTTGGGATAGGAAACTTTTGGTTTCTTGTTGGCACTGAGCTACCAACTAAATTCAGTAGCTGTCCTGGCTGCTGGGACTCCCCTTCCTCTCCCTCCCTTTTGGCCTCCATCTGCCTTCTCTAAATAAGTGAAAATTACTGTATTTTATGATATCATTATATTTTAATGATATCATCATCATTTTTTACGATATCATTGCTCAGTTGGGTATCCTGCTGTACTAACAAAAATAACAGAAGTCCTCATACATCTCAACTGGAATCTAAAGTAAATATTTGGAAGTCTTCCTTCTTTTTATAATCTCATTTCTTCAGTGTCTGAAATGTTTTGAGCTGTGTGGCTGTACCATAAACAGTTAACTGGAATTGTATTTACGGTGTTATAGGTTATTGATATTTTTCTTATTGGGAAGAAGCCAACAGAAAAGCTTCCCATTTTCATGGGGTGAAAGAAAGGTCCTGAGCAACAAATTCTGAGATGCTTTCAGGGACTGCACGAGAAAATGTACTTGCTTTCATTTTGCTTTAAGGACTCGATTTTGTGCTTACTACATTCCCTACTTCCACTGCTATCAGAGATGCAGGACCAGACGTTAAATGGGCTCAGACTGGACCCAGGGTTGAGGTGGCTTCTGCAGAAGCCGTGTCCCTTATTCCAGTGTAGATTTATGTAATTGAATCAAACCATAATTTCAGTTCTTAAAGTGGTGATAAATCAGAAAAGTTGTTTTTTTATTTTTCTCATTTCAGCATTTTGATTTGTATGTATGCAACTTTATTGCTCTAATTGATTACCTAAAATAAATGGTTTCTGAGATATGTTGGAAGATTTATTTCAACATTAGCTCCAGTAAAGACGCATTAAGGAGCTAACCAGAGATTTTAGAGCTAAGCTCTATTTAAGTAGCTCAGCTTGAAAATTTCTTTTGGGAGTGATTTGCTAGTTGAATTTCAAGCAGCTTGTCTGTCCTTCTGGATGGTCCTCCTGTGCAATAGAGAAGAATACCTGCTGGAGATGGGCCTGCAGATTCACCCTGTACCCAAATGCTCCTTTATCTGAAGTGTCACTCTGTCCCCAGATGCTCATTTCTCACTAATACAAGTGTGACTAGTTCAGACATGGACCTCTTCACAGTGTAGTTTAGACTGAGATGAGATGCAGCCTGCCCTTGAGACTGTATGTAATTCACCTCACTTCAGCTTCTTAAAGAGTAAGAACAAAAACGGGGGGCGGGGGGAGGAAAAAAAAAAAAAAGGAATAAGGGAAAATACAGAGGGACCATTTGAGTCACTGACTCATGTCTTTAGTGGGCAGGTTCATCCTATCATCCTTGTGATAAACTGATCAAAATCTGCCTTAATTCATGGTGTCTGCAAATCTGTCTTAATTTGCAGTCTGCTTGGTTGTCCCTGTGCCAGCCTTCTTGGTTACTTTAAATATTTCTTCTTTTCCCCTCATGTTTATCTCTTTGATGTGCTTAGAAAGAACAGTCACCCCCCGCACACACGCACATTGATTTTCCTTTATGTAGTCTGAGCAAGCTGATCTTGTCTAGAAACGTTTTTATGAAAGGGGCTTTAGGATTTTTTTTTCCTGCACATCATTGTGTTTGAATACATCTATTTAGAGCTGAGTTGTAAGAGTCCATCACCTCCTTGGGAATGGGGCTTGGCTTTCCCTCTTGCCCTTAGCAGCGCTCACCTGATGCATCCTGGAACTGGATTAACCTTTTCTTTGAGTGCAACCCACTGATTTCTCTGAGTCTCCATGTTTTTAATTAGTGTACCCAAACATTTCTTATTCTCCATCATTTTCAGCTAAAGAGGTTTGTTATCAGAGAGGGCTGTCAGAAAATCTTGGCAAGACCCCAGCTAACCTAAGCTTAGCAAACCCATGCTGCTGTATTGATTGCGTTTTGATTTATCTCAGCGTTTCTAATTACTCTTTCTCTTAACATTTGTTCGGGTAGTATATCTGTTTGTTTCCTTCTTGATGCATTAAGTTTTCTGAAAAACATTTACATCATCTTTGAAAACTAAAGCTACCTAATTTAATTTTCAGCCTGTCTGTATTATTTTTACATCACTGCAGCCTGGTCGCTTTGGTTGTTTGTTTTTTTTTTCCTTCTCTCCATTTATGAGCGTGAAGAATCTCTGAGTATTTGTTTCAGCGTTTGTTGCAAGGAAATGTTTGACCTGACATTTGGCAGTTCTCGCTTTATACCTATTTATTTACTTATTCTTTTGCCTTCTGAGGTGTAATGTTTTTTCTTGAGCATTTGTTTGTTTGTTTCATATGTCCATTCTTTATTTCTGTTTCATTCTTTGGGATGATGATTTCTGTTTAGAACTGATGCTGAGCTTTACAGATTTTGCTCCTGTCTTGGGTCACAACCTCTGATAGCCTTTGGTACCTTTTGAAGTAAGGACACTCCAGGCAACCTCGCCTGTCAAGTGTCCGACTCCCATCTCTCCCACTCCACTTGCCTTCCCTTGTTTCTGTCTGTAACTCGGTATGATACCATTCATAGTTTATCTGCTGTTGCACTTTTGAAATCAATCTAGTCCAGTTTACTCTGAGTTTGTTCATTTTTTGTGAACCAGTTCAATTCCTTTTTCGAGTCAATGGGGACTTCTGCAAATTCCTATTGGAATGAAATATAGTATAGCATCACTTGCTATGGAGTAATTGGCTGTTCACTGAAGAAATAAGCATGCCATTGCATCTGCAGAAAATCTTGTCCTACTGTTATTAATAACGTTTATTCTCCAAACTCATATTGAGAAAGTTAAGTCACATTGTGAGACAGTGCTCTGTAATATCTGTCTCTGTAATAACATAATACAGGTTTGGATGCTGCTCAAATCTGGACTATCCAGATTTCTAAGGATGGGTTTAATTTCCCTTCTGTAAGCTGTGTAAGCGATAGGCTTCAGCCTCTTTGCATTCAGTGAGGGGGGAGAGACAGCTCCAGGAGATGACTCATCCCACTGCTGCCTGAAAACCTTTCCTGACGTGCTCCTCTCTTCATGTACCGGGGGGAGGAACTGGCTAATTCACATAGATCGGGTGGCTTGCAATAGGGCTGCATCATTGTGAGAGCTGAACCCCATCCCAGGAGGCTGCTTAGAGCTCAATCATGGTGTAACTCGGGCTTGTGTGCCTCAGCTCAGCCTACATGAAACCATTTTGCTCTTGCATGGAGATAACCGTAATGAGCGGCGTCCCCCAGGGGTCTGTCTTGGGACCGGTGCTCTTTAACATCTTTATCAATGACATCGATGACGGAATCAAGTGCACTCTCAGCAAGTTTGCTGATGACACCAACCTGAGTGGTGCGGTTGACACGGTGGTAGGAAGGGATGCCATTCAGAAGGACCTCAACAGATTGAAAGGTGGGCCTGGGTGAACCTAATGAGGTTCAACACAGTGAAGTGCAAGGTTTTGCACTTGGGCCGGAGGAATCCCAGGCATCCATACAAACTGGAAAGAGCAGTCCTTGAGAGCAGCCCTGCAGAGAAGGACCTAGGGGTCCTGATGGATGAAAAGCTTAACCTGAACCAGTAGCTCGGAAAACAAATGGTATCCTGGGCTCCATCAGAAGGGTGGTGGCCAGCAGGGACAGGGAGGTGATTGTCCCCCTCTACTCTGCTCTTGTGAGGCCCCCTCTGGAGTACTGTGTCCAGGTCTGGAGCCCCCAGTGCAAGAAAGACAGGGAGCTGTTGGAGAGGGTCCAGAGGAGAGCCACAAAGGTGGTCAGGGGGCTGGAGCACCTCCCCTACAAAGATAGGCTGAGGGAGCTGGGCTTATTCAGCCTGGAGAAAAGAAAGCTGGGGGGTGACCTCATTGTAGCCTTTCAGTACCTAAAGGGAGCCTACAAACAGGAGAGGAATCAATTCTTTTTGAAAGGGTAGATAACTGCAGGACAATGGGAAATGGTTTTAAGTTGAGAGTGGGAAGATTTAGGTTGGATGTCTGGGATAAATTCTTTACAGAGAGAGTGGTGAGGTACTGGAACAGCTGCCCAGAGAGGCTGTGGATGCCCTGTCCCTAGGCGTGTTCAAGGCCAGGTTGGATGGAGCCCTGGGCAGCCTGGGCTGGTATGAAATGTGGAGGTTGGTGGCCCTACATGTGGCAAGGGGTTTAGAGATTCATGGTCCTTGAGGTCCTTTCCAACTGGAGCCATTCTGTGATAAAGAATCCTGGGTTATGTTTTATGAATGCAGGATGCTGTCATTGCTTTGGATCTAGCAACTCTTAAGTTTATTAACTAAAATTTAGTTTAAGAATGTCCACATGTGCTGTGATCACTTTCTTGACTGTGGTGAGATGCCCTAAAATGGTTCATAGAAGGGTCCTCAGTTCTGGTGCCATAAATTTGTCAAAACCGCCATGTGCTGAACATCAAGATCTAGAGAAAAGTTTTTCTTGTTTTCCTCTAGCCTCATCTGAAGGCAGTACTGTGTGTTAAATGGTGCAGTACCAATCCCCATTTTCAGAGCCAGAAGGATATAAGTGTTGGAACACATTTAATTTGCATGTTTTTCTCTCTCTCTCTTTTTTTTTTTTTTGTCATTGCTGTGGCATATATGCCTGCAGCTAACAACATATAAACAAAAAATCATGGAGTGAAATCTAATCAAAAAAGTGCCCAGAGTAAAAAACACATTGTTCCCTAACAGGAAAAAAAAAAAAATAATGCACAAATGTACTATTTCATTGTATGTACTGGGATTTAATTTTGTGGCTTGAGCAGATTTTAGAGAATTTAGATGGTAGAAAATGGCTGCTTATGCCTTTATTTTACGTTTATGCAGTAATTTCCTACTGCAGAAAAGACTTATTAGATTAGCAAGTAACCAGCTGATTAAATTTTTTATGCGTTTTACAAAGATGCAGCTCTGCTATTCTTAGAATTGCTCCTTCTACAGCAGACCCTCCTCTTGTGTTTTCCAGCTGAGGAGAGGACATCTCCGGTGCTAACACCAACTTGAATTATTTCCTGCACTTGTTAACCTGCATTTTCCTTTGGTGACAATGTTCCCTTTATCCTCTTGCATGTCTGACTCTTGACCCCTGTGTAATGTGACTTTGAAAGCTTCATTCTTCCTGCTGACTGCCTTATCAGGGATTCATTACGTGTGGGAGAGCTTAGCTCCCACTTCTGGCTCAGGGTCCAGAGGTCTGTTCCCGCTGGCTGTATTGCAATTGCAAAAAAGATCTTGCTCAGTCTTTGGTCAGAAAAATTTAGCCGGAAGCAGACATGCAGCTTAAAGGCTTCTTCTCTCATTGAAGACTGAAGTTTGATAACGTGGTTGCATTTAGGATCTGAAATGAGAAAGTTCAGGTAGCTGTAACAGGAAGGAATGGTTCCCTCTGCATTTCAGAGCGATATCCCCCCACTATCAAACTGAATTAATTTTCTCAGCATATAAGAAAAATTGAGAAAACAGATCTTGCTAGATGCTTAAGTCAATAAGCTTTGATTTGTTTATTCATGAATGGATTTAATTTAATTCTGAAGTTGAACATCTTTTCCCCAGAAATGTCCTTCTGGATAAATTTGACATTGTCAGCTTCCTCTGTGGTGGTGCCTTCTACTATTCACTGAATAGAAATGGCAGTGCAAAAGCTGCTGGTTCACAGCTACTGTGTGTCCTCTCCTGATTGAGTGGCCTCAGAAATCATGGGGAAACTCTCTGCAGTTGCACTGGTGTATGACTCATGCTCCTAAGCTGATTTGATTTGGGACTTCAGGTTCCAAACTTGACAAACAGAATGCAGTTCTGAAGTAGGTGGTTTTCCTGTTAGAAGATTTCTGTGACTGAGATGATGAAGAAGAGCAATCGGAATGAATGTCCTCTTCCGATGAAGATATGGTCATAAACATTGGCCAAAACCTCTAAGGACAGGGTTGGATAGTGTATACCATGAGACATTCTCAGTCAAAGAAACACAGAGCAACAGATACTACAGATTATTACCCCCAAAAACCAAATATGGCAGTGGAACAGCACACACCCGTCCCAGAAGGCAGGATTTGCAGTATCAAAAGCATGTATTACTTAAGTGATGCTAGCACCAAACTGGATCTTATGCTCCATTTAAGGTTTCTAATCACCTCTCTGTTCCATGAGTGCTGAGGTTATTTCAGTTAGAGCAGGTGCCTGCTCTTTAATAGAGAGGGTTTTGAGAGGCATTTGCTATGGAGCATAAATGCAGTTAAAAGAAAAATGAAATAAAAGGCAGCAAGTAATCAGCTGAATTAAAAACACCAAAATCTGTAATAGCTCAGGCTTGATTCAAGGCAGTTTTCAGTATAATTTTCAGCAAAGGGACTGTTGGTGTATTTTGGGCAGAGCTTTATGTATTAAGAGTTGGGCCAATATTGTCAAGAGGTATTTGAAATATAAAGGTTCCTCTGACCAGCTGTAAGTACCCAGCACTTAATAGTGCAGTAAAGTCACATGCCCATTTAGTATCTGTCAAATTGCTCTTTCCTAGGTAGTGTTTTATGGAATACACTTCTAAGGCTCCTGACATTGTCTCTGTATTTTGCAAAATTAGATGTGACATGTGACCTCTCAGTAAACGTATCTGATTACTTTTCCACAGAGCAGTGTGTTAGACTGAGCAGGCCTGAAGACTTATAGGACTTTTGAGTAAGATTTGTTCAATTACTCTTTGGAAAGAATGCTTCTGAATGTCAGCTGAAACAGAACATTTCTCTTTGTTTTATATATGATTGTTATCTTGGCTTTTAGGAAAGGAGAAGCTGTGGCACAGACTTTCTTCCAGGCTCTGACATGAATATATATTGTTATATTGTTATATTAGTTGTACTACTGCTAAACGGCCCATGTAATTTAGGGAATGAAGATGTAATATAGATGGAGGATGGCTTTCTGGTCAAGGACTGACTCTTAGATTTGGATTGTATGGTAGTAAATGCAGTGTAAGCCTTGTTGCTGGGACAGATGTAAACTACTGGGTGCAGAAAATGGATTTCAAGTTCAGATTTCAGATCTCTAGCTCCTCAGCTATACTCCTGGTAACAAACAACGAAAATGGAAATAGTGTATATCTCTCTTTTTTTTTTCCTTCTTATTTTTACATTAGATAATGTGATTTACTGTGACTCTGTGACAGTGTTTCCGACTCATACAGTATTCCACTGAAACCAATCCATTGCATAACAAACTCTTTGAAGAACTTCCCAGATTACTGCACAAGTTGACCATGCAGAGTGGCTCAAAGATATATATCCCAAATCAATTAATAGGTGGATGTTTAGATGAAAATAAGAGTGATAAACTAGACCTGTATCTTGCATAAATGCAAAATACAGAAGTGAAATAGGGAAAATTCCACTTACCTCTGTGATATTAGTCATCATGTGAGCTTGAATGCAAATAAAGAACTTCAATTTATTAAGGATTTGGGGATCTGAAACAAATTCCAGCAGGGTTTGAAAAGCATACAATAACTTTGTTGAACAGATTACATCTAGCAATATCAGTTGCATTTCACCCTTCAAACGTTAATTGTGCGAAGAAACAGAGATGCAAAAGGGGGAACATTCTCATATGGAAAACTCCAGAAAGTGAAGTTTTTTACTGTTTGATAATATAATTAGCCAGTGTTTTGACTAGACTGATTTGATAATGATGCATAGAAAAGGGCAATTTAATCTTGGCACGGTAACTAGGAATGTTTGCCTCATTGCTTTCTGTGTCTTAATTTCGACTTTCAGAATCTGGAGACATTTAATTTAATGTTTTATATTAGAAACCTTCTTTTGCAAAGCTTCTATTTTAAATCACTAATTAATTTAATGCACATGTTAGGCATTTCATGGGATTGCAATAGATCAGGAACATGTTTTTCTTCTTTCTGCATCTATAAACTGTTAAAATACATTGCCAACTGTGTGTACGTAGAAGAACAAATACATTTCTTGTTGTTTCCTCTCAGACGTTTCCATCAACTTTTTGTTTGTCCCTGTGCTTCTGTTCCATAAATATTTGTGCTTGCACTTACCTGTACTTCATTTATCTTGGCTGATAAAAAAAAACCAAAAACTACTCAAATTCTTGCTTTAGGAAAGTATCTGCAATATCTGTTGATATGCAAAGAAATTAACCCTGTGTGGAAAGGCATGCAGCTTTCTTGCCAGTGCTCTGTAGTCTGTATTGCCCTCACTTCGGAGAGGTGATGTGCCCACACAGTTTTTAGGTCTGTGTTCAGTCAGTGAGATATACTTAAAATAACAAAACTGGCCGTTACATTAGCTGTAATAAAGCATACTATGAGATGGAGAGTGTTGGACTTGGACCAAAGTTAGCCAGCTACTGTCTGATGGATGCAAGAGCAACGGGCAGATTTCTATATTATTTTTAAAAGTAATTACAATTACTTTCTGATGTTTCTCTTGTGCATCTGGTAATGCTGCAGGCTGTTGAGGCAGATGGACCACACCACTTTGGTCAGAGTGACAATCCCCCTTCCTTAGTTTTAATGTACTGCTGTTGTGCTCTGGGCAGTTTGGAAAAGCTCCCCTAATGGTGTACTTCAATCTCTGCTCCTCCACCATGTTTGACTTTGGAGGTCAAAGCAAAATGTACCATTTACTTCAAGTTGGTGAAAGTTCATCCGTGTTGTAACGAACATGCCATTTCTCACTTTGAATTTCACAGGATTCTTTTGTTACTTTGAAAGATTTAAGTTTAAACTAAGTAACTTATACAGCTATCCAATGCCAAACTTAATTTACCCTGCTGAGGACAAAAGTACTGCATCATCTCTCATCCAAGGCACTAGAAATTGTACAGAAAGGTTTCAAACAGCTGCAGGAATTGCTGTAATTTTCTTTGTTAACCAGCAGGATTCCTCTGATGAAATAATGATCTTTTTTCTTTTGTAGGGGATCAGTAGCCTCTTCAGTTCACTAAAAGTGGTGCGTCTTCTCCGACTTGGTCGAGTTGCCAGAAAGTTGGACCATTATTTGGAATATGGTGCTGCCGTACTGGTACTGCTGGTGTGTGTGTTTGGACTGGTGGCCCACTGGCTAGCCTGCATATGGTACAGCATCGGGGACTATGAAGTTATAGACGAAGTCACTAACACAATCAAAACAGATAGCTGGCTCTACCAGTTGGCACTGAGTATTGGGACACCATATCGATACAACACCACTGGCTCAGGGCAGTGGGAAGGAGGACCCAGTAAAGACTCCTTGTACATATCCTCTCTCTACTTTACCATGACAAGCCTTACAACGATAGGATTTGGAAACATAGCACCAACCACTGATGGAGAGAAGATTTTTTCAGTGGCCATGATGATGGTTGGCTGTAAGTAGAATTCGCTTTTACCGTGTTTAAGCCAAAGGTGATTGCATATGCAGTGAGATGATTGCATAGAATATTTGCAGTAAGCTTTTTGACACTATAGAGAAACTGAAGTCCCTGTAAATGATCATTAAATGAACTTGAATTTATAGTTAAAACTTTTAACTTGTTTGCAAGAATAATTATAGTAAGTCCGTAAGTGTGTCCAGTGATAATTACGTATTGAATTAATGTCCTCATTTTATACTTCAAAGATGGTTTCTATCACATTTAAAAGACCTTGACTGAAATTTGGTCAGAAGTTGGATTGTATGCTCTAATCCACACAGCCTGATTGAGTTTTGCTTGTAAGTTTGGGCAGGCTTGGAAACATTTGAAGTGGGTTTATCCAGTTCTGTAAACATTTAGTGATTCTGTGGTGATTGCGTACTCTATTGCAGTGGTTTGACTTACAAGGCCAACAAGTTGACTTACAGCAGTCTCATAAGTGTGACGGCCTTCGTCACCAGCAAGGCTAGAAATGAAAGAACTTACAAAATACTGCAGTGCACCTTTGCTTCTTGCTGTTTCTCTTCTGAAATATTTTAAAAACAATAGTGGTAAAGCACATTTCCCGTTTGCAGTGCTGCCAAAGTTAGATGACTGAGCAGCTCTCCAGGTTAACAAGACATTTCAAAATACAGCAAATGATGCTGAAGATGTTAATGCTGTTTGGCAAAATTATTTTCCTGTTAAATAAATAATGCTTGGTATTTCACTGATGCTTTCTATTTTCTAAGTTCCAAACGAACACTAAGCAATTATGTAACAAAAGAACAAACAAAACCTTTTGAAAATAAGATCTGCATAATCTCTCTGATAATTATCTCTGCTAACTCTTTGAGCTCATCCCAGAGATGTGCTGAACTTTAAAAAGTAAGTTTTCTAGCTAAAGTCTTTCTAGATCTTCAGAAGATTAAAGCTATTTATTTGGATATTTTAAAATGCGTATTTAAAAACAAGGTTGTGATTTTATGACTCTGGTTGAAGTGTGGTGCAATTAAATTTATACTCAACAGAATCTTTAAATGATGGTTTGACGTGGCTTCGAAACATTACAAAGTCCATAAAAAAACAAATCCCCAAGCTAGATCATTAATGAGCCATTGCAGCTGGGCTGTGGAAAATCTATAGGTGCTGATTAGCTGTTTGTTGAAGCTGCTGGGTGGTATTCACAGAGGACTTGGGCTTTGGATAATGCAGTGGATTTAGAATGTTTTAAATGCAGTAATAATTACTTTCCTTGGCTTTTGGAGGGACTTCTGTTGCCCTGAAGAGGAGTGTCCCAATAGCAGTAGTAAATGATTTAGGGTGAGGTGAGAACCATAATAACATAATAGATAATGATAATGGTTGTAATAATAACAAAATAATTACATGGCCTCAGTAAGTGAAATTAAATGGAGCTTGTAACCTGCTTTGTATTTGCTCTTCCTGGGTTGTGCACGTCTTTCATCTCTGAAGCACAAGCCAAAGATGTAGAATAGGATCAGAATTACAGAATGATTTGCTTGGGAAGGGACCTTAAAGATTCGGTTGTCATAGCCTGCTGCCATGGGCATTGATACCTCCCACTAGGCTAAGTTTGGTGATCAAATGGTTGAATCTTTTATAGCCACATCAGTGAATATTTGGTGATTTTCAGTTAATACATCCCACTTTGATGACTGCTCCTGTATTCTAAAGGAACTGCTTGATTGGTTGAATACTGGTTAGAAAACAAGTCAGTTTCCAAATAGATACCAGGCAAATGCTTTGTCCTTGGAGTATTTGTGCAGAGAAGTCAGATGTGCAGGATTGTGTAAACAGGCTTTGTAGTGCTAGCTGCTGAAAACATGGCAGTATAACATCAAACTAGGGAGAAAAGCACAGTAAATAACTGATGGATAATGCTATTTCTCAGGCGAAGTGTCCAGGTTTATTGTAAGGAGGCTTTGGCTCCCAGAATAAGAGTAAATAAGAACTGAAAATGATTAATTTGAGTTGTTTTCAAAACAAAATGTTTCCATTTTTCTTTGGAAACAGTGCAGAATTCAATTAACATTCAATCAATGAAAAAATGCTGTACTAACTCCTGTTGTAAGCAGACTGTGAACAACATCAGTAGCTTTCCTGAAGAAGTTTGCTAATACTGGTAGTTGATATTGGCGACATCTTTCCTAACAGATTCTGCCAAATAAATGTCTTATACTTAGTGCTGGAATCAGAGATAGTAATTCATCACAGTCCCAGCTGCCTACTCGTGCAAACTTCAGATATGAAAGAAATTCTTCGCTGCGTTGTCAGCTGGCAGTGGCTTGTTCTGCATGCCAGAAGTTTCTTATTCATGCCAGCAAAATTATCGGGATGTTGGAGGAGGTTCTGGAGAGATTTGTAAATCCTTCTGGTGAGCAGCACTGCACATTGGGATGCTTGTTCAGAAGAGCCAAATTAAGATTCTGTAGCTGCTGATAAAGCATTTTGTGATGTGGGATGGTGGTGCTGGAAACCCAGATGAATGTGGGTGGTTTTCTGTTTTATCACTGTTTTGTCACTTGGTTTTTCATTGAGGACAGAACTAAGTGGGATACTTAGACTGTGATACATCACCTTGTGTCTTACAGGAAAAAAGGGCTTTGAATAACATAACCTCATTTGGTGGAGCTTACTTCGGAGGTCTTTTCACCCCACTTGCTGTTTCTTGGAGTGTAGGGCTATACAGCATTATTTTTTTCTGCTGCTTTTTGACACTTTGAAAAGCTAAAAACAGCAAACATAAAGCATCCTATGAGGAGGCTGCCAGATTTGTCCAGGGTTTACTGTTTAAATACCTATTCTGCATCTGTTGCTTAGAGTTGCTGAATATGCACTGAGAGCCTGACTCATGTAGCTCCCTTTGTGTTGATATAGGTCATTTTTATCCCATTTGCTGTGCGGCACAGAGGAGCTAAGTACCTCCATCAGATTCTTTGAATGGACTAGGAATCATTTATCACTCTGGAAGGACCTTTCCTGTTGGCTTCTGTCAGCTCATACTTGCATCTTTAGCAATCAACTCAATCTTTTCTGTTGCACTTTGCTTTAGCTCTGTCCACAGGCAAACTCCGGGCTTCTGTAGCGCAGCCACAGAAGTAGATGTAAAACTATCTTGTTTTGTGCCTTTCACAAAAAAAGTAAAAAAGAAAAGCCCACAGTGTTATGGAAAAAGCCAAAACGAAACTTTTTATTTGTAGACCTGAATATTAAAGCTATAGGGCTCTGTGTACAGCTGTATACATTCTTCCCTCTTGTGCTTAGAGTGGGAGAAAAGTGGCCAGATTTCCAGCTTGCATTTGCGAAGGTCTCTGTTACGCTTCTGTGCAGTTCTTGTGTAAACTGGAGCAATCAGCTTGGCTCTGACTGCATGCAAAGCTGCAGTGAAATAGTTCTGAACACTGTGCAGATTGCATGGTCTCTATAGCCCCAGAAATATGGCACTTACATGACTTTATTTATCCACCTGGATCGCCCAACCGATTGCATATTTCATCTCAATATCAACAGAAATTTAGTACGTTCTACTCCGCAGTGATGGAAGTGCTGTGATTATTCCCACTGCAAGGGAAGATGCAAATGATATCCAGGGCAAAGCATTGATGAACACTGAATACTTCACTGTTTCTTAGAATGTTAACATCCCAGAAGAAACTCTTAGTCATTCTTGCATCTCCAGAATAGCTCAAGAATGGTGCTTTATTATTCTTGCTTTAGAGAGGCAGTTAAATGTCTTACATGCATTCCTTGCTTTGGCTTCTGTTTGCTTTCAGATTTATGGGGGAATGGTTTGGGCCAAGTTATTGTTTTTCACTGACTGGATTTAAATCATAGCAAAGACAAATTTGTTAACCCAAGTGGGTTTTATGTATGAGCAGAATTTGCTACTGAAGTTGTGTAGGATACTTTGTCTGGAAAATTGGTCGTTCCTGCCAGCTACTGGAGTAATTTCTAGACAGGGCTTTCCAAAACTGAGTTGCTAATTTCATGGCATGAAATACTGACTTCTTGTTTTCGTCTTAAAAGTACCTGTGATGGCAATTTGCACATTAGGAAAGAAAACAGATGTGATTGCTGTAGCTTTGACCCCAAGTTGTTATTGTTCAGGGGAGAGCTGATGAAGGAAAGCGTGAGATCCTCTAGAGACCCTGCTCTACTCTTTCGATTGAACTAAATGGAGAGAGCAGGACATGCTGCTTTCTGTTGAGAATAGGGGCACCTGTAGTTGTAAGACCCTCCTGTACCAAGCTGTTGGCTGCCTGTCTCACCCTTTTGCTGTTGCTCAGCTCTTGTTTTGGAGCAGAGACACAGACTGTCAGTCATCTCTGCATCGATTTGCCAAAACCCAATTCATTATTCAAGTGAGTTCTTTCATTGTTCGAGTAACATTAGTCAGCTCCCTGCCAGTACATGGCAGTTAGCCACTTGAGCACTGCTGGTATGAATCACGGAGGTTTATCTAGTAAATTTGTTAAGTGGTGGCTGAACCCACGCACTGACACCACAGTGTATAATTGTAGGAAAGCACTTGTCTGGCAGACTTCCAGGCAAGCATTCCCAAGGGTCCATAGGATTCAATTTCTGGTCCTGAGGAAAAGTGTGTAAGATGGTACCTTCTAGCAAAAATCGTTACCAGTAGCGTAGATTAAATCATATTTCACACAGCGGCAGATAGTAACGTAGAAGGGCTTTCTATCTGTAGGAATTCATTGGCTCAAGTGTTTAACCATGACCAAATCCAGCCCTGCTCTAAGAGAAACCTTCCAGGGTCAGTGCTGTACAAGTGCATTTTCTTCTGCGGGAATGTGGGACATGGGGCGGATGCGCCTAGGAGCTGCCAGAGAAGCTGACCTCTTTGAAAGGAGAGGACGTGTGTCAGTTTTTGAGCTGCTCCTTACAGTATCTTGAAATCACAGAATCATTAAGGTGGGAAGAGACCACTAAGATCATCTAGTCCAACTGTTAACCCACCCCCACCATGCCTCACCCCACCATATCTCTCAGTGCCACATCTGTCCTTTTCTGCAAGAGCTCCAGGGATGGTGACTCTACCACCTCTCTGTTCCAGTACTTCTCTGCTCTTTTGAGAAGATTTTTCCTAATATCCAAGTTGGATCTCCTTTGGTGCAACTGAGGGCCATTCCTTCTCATCCTATCATTGTTACCCAGGAGAAGGGACCGAGTCCCAACTTGCTGCACCCTCCTTCTGGGAAGTTGAAGAGAGTGATAAGATCTCCCCTGAGCCTCTTCTTCTCCAGACTGAACAATCCCAGTTCCCTCAGCTGCTCCCAGATCCCTCACAGCTTCATTGCCCTTCTTTGGGCCGGTGAGGGGAAGCATCTATTTGAACGACAGCATGGTCCTGCTGGCCGGCTCTATTTACATTATCAAGGCTCACTAAGAGGAAGGCATGAGGATGCCCCCAAATGAGGAGCTTTTCTGTGTGCAACTTCTTCCCTCTCTTCCTTTAAAAACATAGATCCACTCAGGAAGGCATGGACTCAACTACATTAATTAAAAAATGTAAAAATTACATTAATTAATTAATACATTAATGCTCTGTCTCAAAGACAGATCATTTTATTTAGAGGATGTGGAGTCTATCTAGAGGAAATCATTGGTTTCTAATTGGCCTTCTAAGAGATATAGGGCTAATGGAGGAGGAGGTGTTGATATGGAGATTGCCTTGAAGTAAAGATGTGCTTGACACTAGGTGGTTTTAAGCAGATGATAGTGTTGTATATTTGCATCTAATACTGTGCTACTGAGAACTCTATAAAATACAACGTAACAGGTTCCTTGGCAGCAAAGGAGTCCTCTCCCAACTCCTCATGAAGACTGAGGGCCAGAGATTTTCTCAGAAGGGCTTATTTAGGTGTGTTTCTATTTGTCTTGTTCTGGACAGGTTGGCATTTAACCTTGTCACCACTATCCAACTTGTTGAAATGTCAGCATCTCCATTAACCTGTGTATTGGAAGAGAGCATATCTTGGTATTTCAGAGCTCAAAGAAAGCTTTTCAAAAGCCTATGAGTCACTTATAAGGCCAGGGGTAAAGCCTTCTGTGCAACTAAGACAGTGATACAATAAGGACATTGGAATAAAGGCAGGACTGGCACAGACTGCCCAGGGAGATGGTGGATGCCCTGTCTATGGAGACATTCAAGGCCAATCTGGATGGGGCTCTGAGCTGCTAGAGCTGTGGATGTCCCTGTTCATTACGGGGAAGTTGAACTTGTTGCCATTTAAACATCCTTTGTAACTCAGATGATTCTGTGATTCTGTAAATTAACATGTTTGCTGTTTCAGATCAGTCAAAGAGTTATATTATGGGAAATGCAATAAAATTAATTGGCAGAAGCATCATGGAGGGCATATGTGCCTTGTTTTGTTTTAACTCAGACGTGCCGCAGATTTTCAGATATTCAGTTAGCTACATTATGGCAAAAATATGTTTCTTATATAAACAGTTTTAAAACAGTAAAACAGCCTCCTTGGGAAGCTTTATGGGAAGTTTTGCTAGGTTATATCTAGCATGTAAAAGCTTTACTTTTATTATCATTGGCTTGATATGTTTAAATGAATTTATGGTATAGGAGAGAAGTTCCAATGACTGGGAGAGGTAAGACTGAAGAAATGTTTAGTGCTATTGAACTATGTTATTTAAAACAACTGAAAAATGCTATTACATAAATTGAATTATTAAATGTGGAAACTCCACCTCTCACAGTGTTTTTGTTCTCACATGGTGCAAGTGATTACCTGAGATTGTCCCACGGGATTAGCAGATTGTTCCAGATAACTCATAACATCTGTATTTTTCAGGAAGCAGAAAGTTTCAATTAATGCAACTGGATCAGCATCCAGTGTATCCATGTACATCCGACACATCCAACTAGATCAGAACACGGCGCAGTTTCATGGCGCATCATGCTTTATGAGTAAACAAATCCTATATAGAAGATAGGCACTGAGGTATTACACCACGTGGATGGAAGAGACTGGAGAGATCGTGTTTTAAGTTTCGAGAAGCCAAATCTAAACCTGTGTTTCCAAGGATGGAGATCCTTGGAAAACTGCAGGACATAATTTTGTATGCTCACAGCACCAGTATCTGCATGGAGTTGGTGCTTAGAAGGGAGAACTGTATAAATGTTCTCTGCAATATGCACAGATGGAAGGGCTCAGGCCAGTGATCCAAACAGATCCTGCCTGATTCAGTACTCAAACACCACATGTGTTTGCAATTAGACCTCTGATATTGGCCCAGTTTAATTTATGAACCAGAGGGTACAGAAGTCGTTAGGCTTCTGAACAAGGAGACAAGTTGTTGCAGGGAATGTCCTAATACAGAAAAATCGAATCATGTCAGTAAATCAGACTTCAAAATACAATTACTTCCTTATCTCAGTCAAGAGATGTCCTTGCCCAGATTTCCTTGAGTTGAATTTCAGAAGTGAAAAAAAAAAGTGACATAATTGTGCATTCAGGGAGGCTGAAAAAGCTCTTCTTTTCTTTTCCCCAAGAAAAATGAAAAGTCCAGATCTCTGGGAGGTGTCATTATTGTGCTGCTCTTGAGGTACTGTGATTTGGTGGTACTAAGAGATGTCAGGTAATTGTATAAACTATGACAGATATGAGTTCTTGGCTTCTTACTGCTTCATTTTTGTAGTCTGGAGTAGCACATGATGTTTTTTCTTGAAAACACTGAGAGCACTGGAGGCTGAGCCTGCACGTCTTTCTGTTCATTGTTTCCTGCAGCTTTTTCTGCAAGAATCAGAAAAAAAAAAAGTGTCCCCTATGTGGGAGTATGACTGAAGTTCCTCCTTAAAGGTGCTTACTCCTTTTGCTTTGGTTTGAAGAAAGGGCAGGATAGCATCCAGAATGGCTTCTCTCCCCTGGGCATCTGCCATGCTGAGTCAAAAAAAATATATATCTTTTTGTGCTTCAGCAGGAATATTTCGGTCATGAATGATTAAAAATAGTTGGCTGGCCAGCAGCCAGCATGGATTTGTCACGAAGAGTTCATGGCAAGTTTATCTGATTTCTTTGATGAGATAACTGTCTGGTGAATAAGATAGATCTAGTAGATTGATGTATCTGAACATTTTAAGAGGCTTCTGACACTTTTTTTGCATGGCAATCTCAGCAAATGAGTGAAAGATGATCTAAACACTGTCTTGGCCGAGTCAACCACACTGATTGAAAAAGCTTTCTCATAATGTAATCAAGGGCTTCACTGTCGAACCTGGAAGGAGTTGTTGGGGATGTATTTGCCCCACGTGTGATTTTGCTCAACACCTTCATTAGCAGTTTTGAGTGGCAGAAAGAGAGACTACATCAGGAGAGTTAGAAGAGTTGCAAATGATTGAGAAGACAGCATCAGAATGCACAGTGACCCTGATAAATTGGAAAGGCATCCCAAAATCACCGTGGTGAGCGTCAGTAAAGGCAAGTGCAATACTCTGTGTATATAGAGGACAAATCAGATGTGTAAGTGCAACATAGGGAACAGCTGACTCTGCTGTTTTGAGGTTGGAGAGGATAAAGGAGGGGGTGAGGGAGAGGCAACTGCAGGCTGAGTGTAATGCAGCTCCAGGCCACAGTCTCCCTCTGGGAAGCATCAGGAGCAGTGTGATAGGCAAGAGAAAGGGGAGGTGTTTATTATCCTGGGATTAGGGCCGGGGAGACATGGTTTTTGATAGAAGGTTTTAAGAAAAGTGGAGACCATCTGGGGATAGAGAAGATCAATAAAAGTCTCGTACAAGACAGGATCTCATGAGAACTGATTTACTTGGTTTAAGCTGATGGAAGCTGGAGGGGGAACATGAAGATTGACTTCTACCCTGGGAATAGCATGCTTGAAAAGGAAAAGTGGTTGATCCTGGGTGTTTTCTGAGAGGTGATTAGATCACTTAGAAAGGAAAGCAAGTGCAATTTTGGAAATAGGGCAGATTGTGATGTTTCAGATCCTGGGTAGAGTTACTGCTGGATTTTGTAGACTCCATTTCCTTGGCAAGTATCTTTCAGGCTCACTGAAGGCAGCCTTGCTCATGCCTCAGTATGGCAGTTAAACTGCGCAATCCCTTGGGGTCCTTCCAACCCAGCATCCCTGTGATTCTGCAGTAAGAATAGCATACAACTGAAAATCCCTGCTGTGTGTTAGGCAAGGCACAACTAGTAAAGTTCACTTTTTCTAGGTAGTTGACCATCCTGTAACATTTATTGATGTTTTGTGATCCATGACTTTGTATTTGCACTTCATACTATATTGCTTACTTTAACTGCAACGAATAATTTCGAATATAAACTGCAACGAATATTAAAACGAATATTTAAAATGTGCAGCATGTTCTACTGCCTCTGGAAATGCTGTTGTAACAGCACTAAACAGGCACTGAAATGGGACTGAATGCATCCAGCACTAAAAGAAAGTTTCAGTGGGCTTTTTTCCTCAAATACTAGAGATATGTGGCAGTGTACATATTCTTTAACAATTTTGGAAAGCATCACTTTGAGCTGGTAATTTTATTTTTCCCCTCCTTTTTTTCCTATGTTCATTCCTTCCTCCCTCCCTCCCCCCACCTTTTTTGTATTACTTAAGAGAAAAAAGGTAGGAAACTCGCAGTCTTTCCTAAAGATTGAGAAAACCAGGGGCAATTTTCCCATTTTTAGCAATCTGTCTCTTCTTCCATAGGAAACTAAGAAAACAAATGAAATGAAGAATAACAGGTAGATAACTATATTTTTTAACAGTTGAAAGATTGGTATTTTTTTCTTACTTTTTCACTTTTGTTAATATTTTCTAGTAGAACAAAATATATAATATCTTCTAAATTATTATGAAATTGAAATGTATTTCAAAATTCTATTGAAATATGACTAAATTGGTGGAAAGGCAATCGTAAATATCTGGCAGTGATTTCTACACGATGCTGTGATAGTTAGAGATGTTGTAGGCTGAATTCCTCTGCAGGACAAAGCTCAACTCTGTAGAAATAGCATCTCGTTGCCCTCTGTGTCAGTTTTTCCTCAATTGAAGATTATCAGTTTTGAGGTAGAAACCCCTTATAGTGGAACTTTCTCAAAGTTTGAACACTGAAAATAGCAGTTATATCAGTGTTCCTTGAAAGTGCATGTTTGTGTGTGCATGTGGCAATGGTAACTGTAGTGGCTGGGCAAAACTGTAATTCACCATCTGTATTGGCAAAATTGAACAGCCTGAAACATCATCAGTCTTCACGTTGTCAAACTTAGGATGTGTTATTGCACCCTTTAAGTCTCATCTTTCTTGCCTTCTACCTGATTGAATAGGAGTAGGTTAAAGCCGAGGAAGGCAAAGCAAGTTGTGATGAATCCTCACCCATTTTATGAAAACATTCAGTCAGGTCTTTCAGTGCTTTCCTGACCTGGGACCTTAAACATGTGATGTGTTGTAACCGCATGAATAGTCCCACTGACCTCATTAGTGCTTAATGTGAGCTTACCTTTAAGTGTTTTTCTGGCTGCAAGCCATAATGAAGGGAACATTTTCAGCACTTAAGGTTTACAGTTGGAGCTTCCAAATATGGTTGAGAGGGAATTAAGAGCCTAAGTCCCATTTGAAGGTCACTAGGGCCAATGCCTAAAATTCATGTAAGCTCATAGTAAACTGTGGCCATCCATCCTTCTCAGTGAGTTTCCGTGTATGAAAGTAATTTCTTGCATCACAGATTAGAATGTTCACCTGTTTGGAAAAGAAATGGGAGCGCTATCTTTGCTTTATATGGTGAAAAGACTAGCTTTGTTGGCCATTTTTCTTCCCTGACCAGAAACGTTTTAGAGTCCAGAATTAGATGGATGCTTCCCTTACATTATTTTTGAGTAAGAAATTAAAGCATGAAGAAACTTACTATTGTGATTCATTAATGCAGACATTTCCTGCCCAAATTGGTAGTCCACCTTACCTGAAGGAAATGTAACTTTCTAGTTAATCAAACACAGTCTTTCTGCATTAGGAAGGAAATAAAAATGGAACAAAGCAAGTCAATAAAGTAAGAAAAAGCTGTTGACATTAGTGCCATGTCAGAAAATATTGAAAAAGCTGAAGTGCGGGTGAAAATTAGTTAAATAAGAAAGCTCATAATTGAGATAAATGAAGTGGAGGAGGAGAGAGCTGGGAAATGGGCGTGGAGATGCTTGCAGCACTTATGGTAAGGTCACAGCCTTTGGAGGGCTTTGGCCAACTTTGACCAACCTTCCTTTTCTGCATGCACCATGTTGGTTTAGCAGCGAGGCCTAAGCTTAAGGCAAGACTTTGTACATCTGTTTGAGTGGAAGGATGTACTGAGGCTTCAGTTGTAGCATGGTATAAAAGCTGGTCCTGCTGGGAAGTGAAACACAGATGAGATTCTGCTAAGGTCTTGTGGGACAGGCTCCTCATCCCCTTTCTGTTTCTTGGGTAGGAGCAGGCACCCACATCGAGGCTGCTTTGCTGGTTCTGGGATGCTGAGGGGTGGCATTTGCTGTTAAATGGAATTGTCTGTGGCTGAATTAGAGAGATTTATCTGAAGCATTAGTCTTCATTTCAAAATAATGACATTTTTCAGAGATTGTAGCAGATGTACATTATCTGTGCTAGGTTAACAGGCTTTGGTGCAGGATTACAGTTTTAGGAAGCTAGTGACTTCATAGATCCATCAGCCTACTTTGGCATTTTTAGAAATATATATCTGTATTTTTTTCCCAAGTTATAGTGGGAAAAGTATATAGTGCAGGTGGATTACATATTCTACCAACTGCTAAGGGATCAATCCAGGAAAGCATGTGTTTAAATTAAGTTTCTGTATAACCTGTTGAAGAACAAACAAACAACAGTGCAGGAATATCAGAAAGTACGACTGAATGAGATACTTAAGTGCTCAATACTATGGCCTTGCCATGTAAAATACTGTCTAGCCAGCTTAGGAGAGATTTAAACACTCCTACATTACAGACAGAATAACTGGAAAATTATTCGTATGGTTTATATAGATTTGGTTTTGATTAAATGCTTTCTGTGTGCAAGAAAAGCCATTAAATGCTTTTAAATATTTGCAGTATTTTAAGAGATGATTAGAGAATTTGTAAGGAATTTAATAGGAACTGCATTGGTAGTGAACACCCACATGGACACAGGATAGGAGGGACAGGATGCAGAGTTGAACAGATTTGATGTACCTAATTAGTCAGATTGTTGTTGTTGTTTTTACGGTCTGTTATTGATATACAAACATGCTGTTGAAGAATTAGTAATCTAAAACACTTTGGTTCGTTACAGTCTTTAGTGCTGCTCTAATGGCCATGCTCCATCTGGATGATAATAAGAAATAACGGACCGTAGAGAAGTTATGCCTCCTCACCTTATATCCATTTTCAGCCAGCTGAGAAAGCAACAAGGAGGGTGTTTGCTGAAATACAGCAGTTGGCAATTATAAATTCAATGGGAACAGAGTCTTATGTTCTTCATCACTGTGCCACATATTTATTCCTTACTTCCTTTGCGTCCTGCACAAATATTTGTAACCAAATATATACTGTGGATAAAGGCGTGTTGTTGTGTCAGTATGACACAGACATCTTTGGAGCGGCATGACATTTTTAATGGTTTTTATGTTGCTACAATAAGAGCGTTGCAATGGATGGGACTTTCTCATAGTTCATTGTCTTTCAGGTTTGAGCTGTAAAAACAAAACATCTTCGTGTATCGGGACAATGGCAGCACATGGAGGTCGTTAACTATTATAACTACTATAGCTTTTATCTATAGATGAGAAGGAAAAAGAGTCAGCTGTGGTCTCTTAATTGGTAGCATTTAGCAGAGGAACAGCAGCTTTTTGGGTAGAGATAGCAAAAGGTTAGGGCTCTCATCTAGGAATGTGAAACCTTCAATTTAATTTCCAAGTCTGACATTTGGTGGAATGGTGAACTTTGGCATTTGGTAAATTTTGTGGTTCTTTTTTCCTCTCTGGGGCTATGCCTGATTTATTGGTTTAGATGTTAAATAGCTGAGGGCAGGAACTCCTTGTGTTTTTGTGCAGTGCCTACCGAACCACATTCCTGGTTAAAGGGAGCCCAAAACCAAAAGAAAACATTCCAAGAGTCACAAAATAAGGAAGTTTGACTGCGCTGAATTAGTCTGACTTTCTGTATTGGACTCCAGCTGACATACCTGGTGGACTGTTCAGACCTCAGGTAAAATTGAGAGAGTGCAGGAAGCATTTAATTTTTACCAGTCTGCATTCTAATACGCTCAGATGAAGGCAGAAATAAATGCAGTGCTCTGTACACTGCACTGACCAGTGTAATGGCCTGTACTTGGCACACTCAAGATAGCCAAAAGTTCATATGGGTCTGAGCAACAGAGTAGGTGGGAAGAAATGAGATGAACCTTGGAATTGATTCTGATTTTTAAATGTATAATCTTTCACCTTGGGAGATTCTGCCTCTGAAGTAGGATGGGAGATGGTTGTTTTTGCTATAAGCAGTATGTTCAATGGAAAATAATTTCAGGATTACCATAGCGAAGGTGCATGCAAACAGTATGGATCTGTTCTGAAATTAGTGCCAGAATTGTGCTGAAATTATCTTGCTTCTGGTAAGAATGTGGTGAACGTATGTAGGCATAACAGCAGCCCAATTCATCCTTATCTTTTATACTACTGCAGTAGGAGGTTAAAGGCAGAGTCACTGTGCTTTAGTAGAATGTTGAGATGCTCATGACTGACATGACGAAACCATAGCAGTTGTTTGCTATAAATCTACAGGAGGTTTGGAAGCCCTGTTGTAGATGCTGAAAGCGTTTAGGACATTGGACCACATATTCAAAACACTGATAGATTTTGGGGAGTTTGTCCCATTTGCTTTCAGAGAGGTCTGGGCTTCTGCATCATATTTTTATCCTGAACACCTTTTCCATTTGAACCAACATATGATGTAAACTGCTCCCTTTCCAAATCCCAAAATATTAATTATTCATAGGAGATGTGACATAAAGCTGCCAAGCAACAGCCAGGGTTAAGATAAACCATTAAACCTTTACTCCAAATTCCCTGACCTTTGAATACTATGTCTCTAAGTGCTAAATCTTAATAGTAGGTTAATATTACATAGATCGAATCCCTTTTGCCACCACAAGAAAAGAATGGACCATTTAAAACCACTCAATTTTTATTTAAAGATTTCATGCTTTGTCTTTGCTTTCCACACCAAATTTCCTTGCTTACTTGTTCCTACAGCCTGTTCCTATTGGAGTAAGCTAAGAAAAAAAGCATAATAAATTTGGTTGAACCACAGATGATCAAAAAATTGTATTACTGAAATGCTTTTAACATTGAAAGGATATTTTTGAAGTGTGTATGTATGCTTTATCGTAATGTGGTTCATAATGACATTTATATTTCTGACTACAACTGCTGTTACTCTTCCATGCACTTCCAGAAATGAACGAAAGTATATTTTTCATGCACAGCCACAACAAAAGAAAAACCTGAACACATTTTTCTTCAAAATTCCTATAAATGAATCACTTTGAGGTTGAAAAATATCAGGCCAAAACAAATTCAACCAAGGAAAAGAGGGAAGTTTCAAGTGGGACATAAACCCCATGTTGCTTATTTGCTCTCTCTGCAAATAACATTTTAAGTTCCTTTCTTACTGCAAACTGAATATCCTTATTTTGGTTAAAACCCCACTGAATAGACATCTGTGGTAACAGTATAACCTTACCACTATTTCTTGCCTCAAATAAAATTTTACAGTCAGGTTTCTATTTTTAATATTTGCTTTCCTTCATTTTATAATCACTTCTCATTCAAAACACCTAACTAAAAATACTGAGGAAGTTAATATCCTAGGTAGAAAATTTGGTTGGTAGAGTGTTAGAAAATGAGGACAAAGGTAGCTTTTGACAAATCCATTTCTTAGGCTTTGATGTTATTCCTTCATTTTAAAACCAAGTATCAAACAGTAGACTTACATAAAGATGCTTCTGCGTTCTGGATATCCGATACGTTGGATAAAGATGTTTTGCCAATTATCCCTTTGTTATCCTCAGGGACTCTGTCCTTGTATGTGTTTTTCTTGAAAGAGTTTTCACAATGATGGCAGTGCATTCTTTCTCCTATGCTCCCCCTAAGAGATTGCTGAAGCGGCACAATGCTGTTGACCCAGCATCCAGCTACGTTGTTATTGTGCAGCTATAATTGGAAGAAGGCCACCTAAGTTGTCCCAGGATAATACCCTGGCATCATTTTTCTGCTTATTTCCATGCAACTAGAAATGTTTTATTCCTGCTGTTCTGACAGTGGAGTGAGACCTGCAGGATCCATAGGTCCTATGTGCAGCAGCATCTTCCTGATACTAATTTCTGCTCACTCTTTGTGAAAAGACTAAATGTGGAGCATGTTATCTTGGGGACTGATTTACATGGCATCTTTTCATTAAAACAGGAGAAAACTGCAGCATCCATTTCTCTTTTTTTTTCTTCTTCTTTCTTTTTTAAAGGAAAGCCAGGCTGCACTGATGATATTGAGATGTGAAGGTTAATACCTATTAACTCAGAGGCATTTTGTGGCCCTTCATAGCATCAATTTGTACATGCCAAAAGCGAAGCCTGTGTTGTGCATCGTGGTAGAATGTGGGGTTATAAGAGAAATACTTTTCTGGGGGGATGAGGGGATAGTTAATTATGAAGTCATTCATGCTATTCCGTATTGTGGAAGTAGCATGTGAAATTCTTGCTGCAAATTAAACCTCCCTGATACAAAACTATTCCCATAATCTAATTAGGCTAAGTACGTCGCTGAGTGTTGTATGGGATGGTTAATGAAAATATTTGTAAGCATGGATCATGCTGAAATTAGAAAAGGTTCGAATTAATTACAATCAGGAATTTTGCTACTTCTTTTCCAGCTGGCTGGGTTGAGGGCTGGTGGTGATTTTGGTTCCCTTTTACTAAAAAAGAGATTTTCTGATGTCTTCTGAAACATTTATTACCACAGTGGGTGTGTTTTCTTTCCTTAGGGAGGTCAGTGCTCTGAGTTTACATGTAGGATAAATAAGCTTTTTGTACAGAATTACATTGACAACGTACAGCTAACTACAGAATATTGCAGACATTTAAAAATATATTCAAAGAGAACTTTCATCTCATTTCATAGCAGTTATTCTGCTCCTGCTTTTAGTTTTGCCCCCTTTTTTTCCAAGACCTCATGGAGAAAGAAGGCCATAGGGATGTCAATAACCTGGGTTCATTTTAAAAGCTGGGATGAAACTGGAATGGTTCTTTGTGGAAGGGGCTTGTTTGCAATGGAAGCATCTTCAGAGAATGCAGGGCGCTTTTTCTGTTTTATGTCTTACGAAATTTCTGCGGAGTGAAATAAGCAAGATGGTCAGGTGGAAATGCTGTATTTCGAGGTTTTTTTCTGTTCCTTTTTTTCGCCTGAAAGAAAAAAATGTTGTGTGGGAAAAGGAATAAAGACAAAGAGAATCCTGCACCTGGAGCATGCAGGAGAGGAGTTCGAGGGAACCTGTGGTCTTAAGCCCTTGAAGAATAACCAGGAGAAAATGGCTTTGAACCTTTATCTTGCTGCCTTTTTTTTTTTTCCCCCCCCATATATTCTTCTTTTTTCTTCATCTCAGAACCGACTGTACTGATACAACATGGATTTTTGTCCAACATTAATGTTTTCCAGGGAACACAGAGGACTGATTAAACCAGGCAGTGAAAGCTGGGCTGCTGTTTCTAAAATGCCCATAATGAGAAACTTCTTTTCTTAAATGGTTAATAAAAAGAGAGACTCAAAAAAGCAATAAAGTTTCTGATGCATAATGGTAATAGCAGTAGATGACCATTCCTGTCAGCACAGCATTGGCCTTCATTTTGGTTTGTGCCCCCCCAAAAATATCAGTGCTTTGGCGTTGTCCCACCAGTGTTTTTAATGCTAATTCATGTTTCAGGAACTTGTGTATGCCATGTAAGGATGGGGTTGGGTGGAGGTGGGAAGTAAGTCTCTCCCTCAAGGGGCTCAGAGTACATCCATAATTCATCAGTTCAGCAATAATCCTTTTAATTAAAGCTATGTGATTTTCTTTTCAGACCTGAGGCTGTCATTTCTCAGCGTGCTGTGGGAGTTTTTGTATTTAACACCCACCAAGACGCATACTTTCCTAGTAAAAAGCTGTATCGTGGTGGGGACACAAACATGGAATCTCTGTCGTTGGAAAAAAGCACACTGTTACTTTTAAATGAGTATGTTAATTCTACTGCGTGGTCCAGAATGCTTTAAAAATGGTCCCCATGGTTAGAATTTGTCTCACCTAACTGAAGAAATATCGTATAGGAAAGTACTGATTTTCCTAGGCTTCTTTTAGAACAATTTGGAAGAAATGGATGCATTGAAGGCGGAGTGTATCTGTCATAAAAGTGACTTAGGTGTAGAGACCATATCCAGCATTTCCTTAGAGGCACAGGTACAGCTTGGTAAGAACAACACAGCTGTGCTTAGATAAAAGCATCCCATGAAGCACTGAAGGTTTGCATGATTCCAGTAAATATTTTGTCATAAAAGTTTGTGGAACTGAAACAGTGTATTTTTGTGAGAAATGATGGGGGAGAGAGCAAAAAGCAGTGTTTCTCTTTGTATGCATATTGAGTGTGTGTGGGTGGGTGTGAATTTATACATAAACTCGGTGCACATGTCTGAATGCTTTGTTTTTATAATTGCTGCACTTTTATCGTTCCTTCAATCGTAGGCGAATCTTTCTCTTCCCATTCTGGGTATTTATGTGCAGCCTATCCCCCCCACAAGTGGGCTCTGTTAATCGGTCTAATTGTGTTTTCTCATGTGAAAGCACTTTGCCTAAGGTTGTTTCAACTGCGAACAAAAGTGAGACCCATTGGGCCACGTCTGCACTCGCTCCTTGTGTGTGTACCAGTGTCGCCTGCAGTCGCAACAGTTGGATCAGCTTCATTTGTTATAAAGACATGAACCAGGGAGATCACTCCGAGCATTGAAAAACTTGCAAATTGAAGCAGTTTGGTGTTGCTGAAAACCTACTTTATTATATCCGGTCTTGAAAGGATGCTCTGAGTTGCACAGTGCATCCTGCAGATAGAGCACCTCTGTAATCAATAGCTTTGGTTGAGCCATCTCACGCAAAATGAAGAGCTGCAACCGGGCTCCATTAGCAGATTTGCAGAATGGTGATAAATTCCTGCCTTGCCTGTGTTTTCCTTTGTTACTTGGTAATCTCCTAAGTGGTAAATATGACTGAGAGCTGAGTGTGCTGCTTTGCACAATAACCACCCGCCTAATGCCTGCGAGCAAATGGGACAGCAGCAGTGCTGCACACTTGGAAAAAGAACAGCTTAAGGGAAGCTGATAAGTGCCTCGAGAGCAAAAGCAGAATTGATATCCATCGTTTCCATTCAGCAGAGCCCCTCGAGTCGTACTGCTTCCAAACCCCATCAGCTTAGCAGTCGCAATGAGCGTTATGCAGACGTGGTGTGTGGTCACTTGTAGCTTGTTTGTGTGCAGGCTGCTTGGTTTATCTCCTTGCTAAAGTATCTAGTAGTCTGCACTGTGGGACGGTTTGTGTATATTTGGTGCTTGATGTCAATGTGTAACTTCACTGGCAGCATCACTTTGTTGAAGTTTATTAATTGCGCTACTCTACTACCTGTAGTGGCCACAGTCAGTCTCAAATACAGACTGCTGGATCGTGGGGAGCTGGGGACTGTTTTAAAATTATAGAAGTGTGGAAGTGTTCAATTGAATTGTTATATAAAAACACTACAAAGAGTGAGGAGTGGAGGCACGAAACCTGCAATAAGTATTTTTATGAGTAATTGTGTTTGCCTCTTGCAGAGGCAATACCTGTGGTTTGTGCACTGGGTTGCACCTTTGGAAGACACGATCAATATAATCATAATCCAGCAAAACCTACTTGTTTTCAAATAAAATTAAAAAGCATTCTTTCTCAGTATGAATTGAGCTGCAAAATGCCAAACAATGTAGGTCACTTCTCTAGTATTTTATGTGCTTTGTTTTTCTATAAAAAAAAATTTAATTAGGTTTTTCTTATTCAAATGCCATTATTCACATTGCACCGTATTATCTTGCATGTCGTATTGCGTTGCAGCAATGAACATAAAACACCACTTATTTGTACAAATGTTACAGCTAATTCCCTGCAAGCGTTTGCATATTTTCAATAGCAATAAAAATTACAAATAGAAAATGTGATTTTTTTTTTTTGTTGTTTTGTTATCCAGCGTGGAATAGATTGAGTACACAAGTACTTCCCTACCACTAGCTCATTTTTCAACCTCCTAAGACCAAGTGTTCTCGACAAAGAATCAAAGGAGAAAAAGCACAAATAAAAATAGATTCAGGAGATGTAAGCTACTGCCTCTAGGCATCTAACCCTTTCTGTAAGTTCAAGATTTTTTTTCTGATAAATACATACCTATCATAAAAATGAGGGATTATCACTGGGGTTTCCAATGCAGTAAATTCTGGGACTTTGAAAGCAGGGATACCTGAGGTGTGCAATCAGATTGTAATGATGCTCAGTTATTAGAGATAAGGCAAGACTCGGCGTTGAGCAGCTTTGGCTTCCGTTCTGCATTTACTGCCCACTGAGGTATTGAATTTTTTTTTTCTTTTTTTTTTTTTTTTCCCCTCCCCATTTGCTGAGATGCAATATGGAAAAATGATGACAGCTGAATTCTCATGGATAGCGGAGATGTAGACAGGATGTAAGGAAAAAGTTTTTTATGATAAGGGTGATGAGGCAATGGATAGGTTGCCTAGAGTGGTGCTCCGTCCATGCAGACACCCAAGGTCAGGCTGAATGGGGCTCTGAGCACCTGATGGAGCTGTGGGTGTCCCTGTGCATTGCAAGTCTGTAGGAGCAGATGGCCTTTAAGTGTCCCTTCCACCTCAAAAGATTCTATGATTCTGTAAGTAAAAGTAACTTTTGGGAAGTGTTTTGTCACTTGAGACCTGGTGTTCCCTGGAAGCAACATTTTTAAGAGGAACTCCTCACCATGGTATATAGTGCTATCCATCTCTGTGCTGTGAAATTGATCTTGCCGTGCAAAATAATGATGTTTCAAATGTCTAGTGCTTGAATCTCTCCAAAAAGTCAGGAGTTGTGCTTCATAGTGCAAAGTTAAGTGGTCACACATGGGCCTTGAAGAACTTGTTGTTAACGAAAGGGCAGTTGCCAAATTGCTTTGCTCTGAAGTTTGACTTGCGTAAAGTAATGCACAGAGACTGTAGCACATTGAAAAGCTTGTTTACTCAGCAGGGCATAAAAAAGAGGTCGTTAGAAAAATCATAAACAGCAAAGTACTTTTAATGCATCTTGAAATTTTAAATATACGGTAAAGCATGATTTCAGCATCATGTGTGGATCTTTTTTTTTTTTTTTTTTCCCTTCCCTTTGTAATTGAATTTTTGTAAACAGTGGGAGATAAAGGTCCTTGTGGAAGACCAGAAGTTATTTATGTTTGTCCAGTCAATAAACAAAAGAGAGGTTTCTAAACATGTTCTCAGTGTCTTTGTAGGTGAAGAAACCACCTTGGTAAGGAGAAGTGTGTTGCCTTGTGATCAGTGGTGCCACTGTTGTGATCATCTTGTTTTTCTTTTTTTGGTAGCAGTTTTATTTCAAAATGCTGAAAGGAAAATGCTTTAGGGAAGAAGCATCTATAGCTATAGGCAGGGAGCAATCTTAATCCCTTTGGTAATTCTTTAACTCTTTGACCTTGTACTGTTAATCTCCTTGAGAATTTTATTACTTGACCTCTTGGTTCTAATCCCATCACAGATTTTATTCCTTGACCTCCTGAGTTTAATCCCTTTGCTAATTCCGCTCCTGAGTTCAGGGTGTAGGAGAGTTTTGTATAAGCACATTTTTGAATCTGGCACTTGAAAATTAGCCGTGGATCTCTATGAATGTGCTTTCCTGGCTTGTTTCTGGTGAAAGGCCGAGAATTATAAGATGCTCCTTACGTCCTTATAGGCAAGTGTAATCTGAGGGACAGCCAATTATTTCTAAGCCAAAAAACTGTTCTAAGAAGCACTTGCAAGCTATGTTGACAGAGCTATCACCTGCTTAGAAAAACATTGATGAGCTCAATTACTGTATCATTGCAATTAGGTCCTCTGGGAGGATCTGGGTTGGGAATATCTGCAAATGCATGGATGTTGAAGTGTCTGCTGGCTCACAGACCTAAGAAGAGGCTTTGGGTTTGCATGCCTTTTCCCTGTTTTTGGGCCCAGTGAGGAATATAGTTACTGACCAGCAAGACAGAGAGATGAAAGGCTGCATTCTGTCACTTTTCTTCTTTCAAACTATTCAGTTTCCCATATATTAACTTTTAAACTGGGCCTTTAATCTACATGTTAGTCCCTTTCATGAAGAGATTTTTTTTTCTTTACTTTTTGCTTTCCGACAGTTGTGCAAGACCATCTGCTGTCTATGTTCTATTGCTTTAGATGCTCGCTCTCTTTATTCTTGTTCCTTTCTGCTGAGACTCTGCTGAAATAATCACATTATTTGGGAAGTTTGCTGGGAAGTTGCTCACTTTTGTCAGTGGTGTGTCCTTCAGTTGGATTCTACAGTGAGGCATGTAGGCATTGTTTTGTCTTTGTTCACTTGACATTAAGATTTGATTGACCAAAAGCAGGGAGAGGAGTGCAAGGAGCTGGGAATGGTGCTGAGACCCAGCGCCCACATTAGCAGCGTTACAGCCATGTGTTGCTGTGAAGCTGTGCCTTAGGGGTGGTTTTCATGGCAGCATTCAGATGGAGGACATAGCAGCACATCTGGATAAGATGTAGAGAGAAAAGGCTGCTCTGAGTAGAAGTGGGATTTCATGCTCCTACAGGCAGCAAGAAGGTATTTTTCAAACGCTAGTTTGTTTATCACTCTTACTTTGTAAAAAACATAGGTGTTTTGTTTATTTGAGTTTCTCATCAGGTACAGAGCTATGTGGTAAACAGGCAGGCTAAGAGGTCATAAGAGGTATTGGACAAAAACTAAGAGTGTATTGTCAAAATGGTTTCTGAGCGCTTTCTGTTCTGCTCTTTTCCAGCTATTCAGTTCCCAAGTAGCTAACTTGCCCACCTAAGCTAAAACTCATCAGTGCAAATGATCATTACCATTATGATTTAAATAAACCTTTTAATTAAAAGCAAGACTGTGTCTGCTATGCCTCTGCCTTCTCCCCTCCCAGCCCCCCCACCCCCTTTTTTTTTTTTTTAACTCCTCCTGTTTATTAAAAATTAAATGCCAACTCTGGATTCACTCAGCAGTCTCAGCAAATTAAATATTCAGTTTAAAACACCATGCATTAGAGTAGCTGTAATGCAAAAAGCCATCAAAACGAGGAATGTCAGTGCTTCCTTTGATTAAATCTGTCTTTGTTATGTTTCACTTATTAAATGCCAGAGCAGCAATGGTGTCAGAGATTTATAAAACAACTTTTGGAAGTGCAGTCTTTGTGTTAGAGGTCTCACCTGCTGACAAAACTGTCCTCATGTTTCCTACATTACTGCAAGTGGCAGTAATCTGTGGCAGCAAATAACGATGGCTCAGCTGTGTCCTAAATTGTTATTTGTTAGAGTTGACTGTGTGGATGCTCAGTTTGTTTGCCAGTTTTGAAACTGCTGCACAGAGTAAGCTTCAGCAAGAAAATAGCATTGTGGACATTGTAAGAGTGGTTATGGAGAAACTGAGCTCAGGGAGGTTTTGTTTGTGTGCAAACAAAACAGGGGTAGTGTTGTTTAGCAGATGCTTGGGATTCATGGGAAACTTGTGCTGCTAGTACACCCCAGTGCTAACACTGGCAGACCTGGATTAAGGATAACTACATGACCTTCTGCTCTAGGCTTGTGGCAGGTAGACAGAGTTGCTTGAACTGGTAGGGAAATATGTGTGTGTGTGTCTTTCATGAAATAGTAATAATGCCATGTGTGTATGACCCTATACACAGTGTAAATACAGATACTTTCCATCTGTATGTGAGCAGACTGGCTCTTTAACCATGTTCCCTAGCCTGGTGAAAAAGTTGTCCACTGTGAAAAGCACCATAGGAAATGGAAATTTTTTTCTCTGGGGCACACAGATATTACTGTGAGAAATGTGATACAATAGCAAAACCTTAAATGCTGCATAGATTTGTGTCAAAATAGCTTAGATAATTTCTGAAGTATGAAGATGAATTGAAATGAACTGTATTTGCAGTCTGATGGAATTCATAGTCTATGTATATTTGAGATCTTGTTTTAAGTCCAGTTCTCCAGGGTGTTTCTCAGCCCAGAGGTTTCTTTGCACATTATCTCGTGGCAGATGCTTTATAGACATTTCAGTCACTCAAGCTGCTATACTTAATGTATGTATTATTGTTAACACAGAAGGTGTTAATATCTATAATAATGTTTTCTTTGAAAAAGCCATCAGCATTTATTCTAGCTCTTTATCTTTAATGTGACTGTGGAGATTTTTGTTATGTCGGAGAACAAAATGATGACATTCAAACCATCTCAGAGTAGTAATTCCATTAGAGCACTTTCCAACTCCTTAGCTGTGACCTTGGCCTCTTAAATTAGCGGAGAAATTTAATAGAGGTTTATTAGTGAAAGGAAACCAGCTTATAGAGTTCTGTGAAGATGGAAAATAAATACCCACTTTTCTGCTACAGGTGTGAGGAAACATGCTCTGCCAAAGTGGACTGACTAGAAAAAAAAAAGGAAAGAGCCAGATGAGTTGGCCATAGTTTAGTGGGATGTCGGTTGAACACAATGGGTATCCAGGTCTTGGAAATCCTATGAACAGAAGGTTATAAGATATGGTAGCTACCAAGGGCCTCTGCCAACCTGAGATCCACCACCACCAATGCAGCTGGGAGCCAGAATTTACACTCCGAAATGAGCCAACAGTGACTGCCATCACCTATCTGGGGAGAAAATGGTCATCTTAATATTTCTATAGGGCCGAGCCAACCTTACTCAACCTGAGGCATTTCAAACCTGTGTCTTTCACCACCCAGAGGTTTCAAGTCACCTTTCTGACTTGTCCCCCTCTGTTATGCCTTGCCCCAGGCTCGCACCTGTTCTCTCCCAGATGAGCTCACACTCTCCTGTGACGAATCCTGGCCATTCTTAACTATTCCTCACATCCTCCCTAGTTCATCAGCCACTCTTGCTTGCAGGTGTCACTGCCTGGTCCCTCCCATATACTTGCCAAATCTGTTTCTCTCTTGCCATCCCAGATGTTGACTACCGAGATGTGTTTCTGTGTTCCAATATGGCTGGGGTGTGAGACTACTGCTATGTTATATGATACTCTAAACTTCCAGGCAAGCAGAAAAGTACACTTGTAGGTGATTTGGAAATATTTAGATTAAAAAGAGAAGCAGCCAGTTATTTTGAGTAATTCCAAGGATGCAGACATGGAAATTTGCTTAAGTTTTGGTTTGGGTTTGTATTTCTTCTGTGGATCCTTTCCACGATGCCCAAGGACTCTAACAATGACCCATTATTTCACTATGCATAGTACTCATCCAAGTGTAGTTTTCCATTCTGAATGTTGACGCTGAAAAACTCTTGCACTGATACTTCAGTGGGAAAAGGAACAGCTACGGTTTCTTTCTTGAAAAGAGAATCTGGAAATGATCAAGTCTCAGGTAATTTTGGGGGATCTGGAGGTTGCACGTGCATTTGCTATCCCGCTGCGTCTCACCTCTTGAAAGTACTATCAGTTTTAGGGACAACTGAGAGGGCACTACTGCATTTGTTATCATGTTTCCTTTGTAAATGCTTTAGGGAGTATTTGTTTGTTTCCTTTTATTTTTTTTTTTGTTAAGATGGAGGACCGGAATTAGACCTTACTTTGTTTACTTCTGCACTGACGTTGCAATGAGGGAACTGTTGTTGTTTCTGTGGTCTGTCTGAGGCCGTGACAAGGCTTTCAGATTAGGCTACTATCCAAATTCCTATATCTTAAATCATTTGATTTTCAATTTATTTTCTTATAAAAAGTATTTTTAGGGTAACAAAGCAAATTAGTGCTTAAATTCTTTCACCCGTCCCAGTTATTCCTTCTTTACTTCTGCTGGTGCTCGAGTCAATACACATCTCCAAAATGTCTCTGAAGTTGCTTGAGGCAAAGGAATCAGCCTGCAGGTTTGCTGTCAGAACAATGTTAATTCAGCACCTCCAATAATGCAGGTAATGTGTAGTGGTTGGATGTAGACAGTTTTCTGTTTCTCAGAATAGCTGGCAGCTTTTCTGTATTGATTAGAGATGGATCATTAGATGTTCAAATATTGAAGATAAAAGGGTTTTAGAACAGCATCGTTTTGCCAACAACTCAAAAAAATTAGTGTTACTAATTAAACCCAGTCCTTATTCTTCATCTTTTATCCCCCTTTTCTTTCTGCATTTTCAAGGCAGTGTTGAAAAAGGAGTTGAGTCAGCACATAGGGGCTGACTCTTGCAATAGTTGGATCTTAATTTTTCAGATTCCAGGTTTATATAACATACATCTCCAGAATGTCTATTGTCACTTTTCTCTAAATAGAAGACAGTGCATCTAATATGGATTCTTTTTATCTTTTTGTCATTCAAATAGACCAACCATAAATTTAGAACCTGTTAATTTTTTTTCTTTTTTTAGTTAAAACACAATATGCTGGGTAGTGTTCTTTTTTCCCTCCCCACTTTCTCTTTATAAGAAGATAAGATTTTTGCAGTACTTTTTTTTCTTTTTTCTTTCCTCAAGGCTTTTCTATTGGAAATTATTTGAGGTGCATATTACCAGATTTATTAAAATTCTGACAGGACTACCTTTGCTGTTAGTGAGCTTGTGGCTGTGCTATAGGCTTACAGGAAAGTTCATCTCAAAAGCTTCGCCATGGTATTAAATGATGCAGAATACAGCTGGAATACACAGTTGTGTACAGTTGTGCACAGACACAGTTGGCTTGTTTCAATGGAAAACATTTCATTCTCTTGCATCCTTATCCTAAGATCCTTATTTCCTCACTGGTGATGATCTCCACCTTACCTGGCTAGCAGAAGCTGCCTGGAAAGGTCTAAATTCCACATTCTCACCAGTCTGATCTATCCTGAAAAAAACATCCATCCAAAACAGTGACCTGATCAATTGCTGGTTATGGTCCAAGACCCAGTGAACAGTCTAGAGAGCCACCAGTTTACCAGTGATAAGTATGATAAGAAGCCGTGTCTTTTTTCCATGCAGAGAACAAAGACATTGCTTCTCCATGGCCAAGGGTGTACTGTCAGATTTGCTGCCTGCAAGGCTGTGGAGGAAGAGCATCTGTGTCTTCAAGTGCTGCTACTCCTGTGTTTAGTGGGCAGTTCTAGATGCCGTGCCATGGGAACAGTCCATTCTGCTGAATGGGATGTGTGATAGTGGTATGCGGCAGATGATGGCAGATGCAGAAAGGTCTGAGTTTGAGGATAAACATACAGCAGGGAGGAGCACGCGAGCTGCCTGTGCTTGTTTTGTAGCAGTTGAGCTAACAGCCAGGTGCTCTGTGGGTGATGCCCCCAGTCCCATGTCATACTCAAAACCAAGTCGTGGTGCTGCATGCAGCAGCCAGGTTAGAAAAATATTCACCCTCAAGCAGCCTTGAGCCTTCAGCATCACTATCAGGAGTCACAGGATAGAAGCTGATGAAGCTGTTAATTACAGTTACTTTGTTGGAGCAAATCCCCAGTGGTGAGAATTTGTGGTTTGGCAGCTGGACTGACAGTACTTCAGATGACAGAGGTGTGCAGTGCTACGGCAAGGAACTAAAGCTGCAGCAGCTCGGCCGGTTTTATCAGGAGAAAAACTTTATTTATCAGAGGACCATTTTTAGCCCCGTTGTTCTGATAAAACCTGGCTGCAAGGGTTAGATTGCTAATTATTTTTTGCACATGTGTATGAAGCTGGGGAGCTGGTGAAAGTGAGATGTTCAGTATAAACGCTTAAAAAAGATCCAGGGATGGGGAAATAGAGTTATTTCTTACAGTGTCATGGCAACCAGCTCTGCCCAGAGGAGGCATCTTATTAATTACGATAAATAATTAGGAACAACATAGAGTAAAGTGAAGGAAAACAGTTGAGAGGAATGTGAGGCAGCTAAGCTTCTCAGCAGTGCAAGAAATGTGCTGTATCAATACTGGAAAACTTCAGCAGAGGCTTGAAGGAGACTTGGGGGAGAGAATTAACAAGATAGAGGGGAAAAAAAAACCTGATGGTAGAAACTTATTCAAACAATGTAGTGAAACGAAAGCTTAGTTTTGTTGAAAAATGGATTTTTGTTCACAGTGAGGTATTTTGCAACAAGAAATTAATATACACAAGCTGGGGTTTTTCTTTTTTTGCTCCTCAGCTGTCTCTGTCTTTGTTTTCAAGGGAGCAGAGAAGTTCTCTTTTGTTCATTTTCTTTCTTTTCTCTTAAGCTCTTTTCTTACACTGAAAACAAACTGGCAAGGAATCCTTCTCTTTGTTTTCTGCTTGAAAGGTTTTAAAAAATCAGAGGAAACATTGCTTTGTTTTTAAAAAAAACTTTTCACTTTGATGGTATAAAAAGTGAGAAAAATGAGTGATTAAGAAAATGTCTCATTTCTGTGTGATATTTCATTCTGAATTTTTCTGTGAAAAAATATAACATGGAGAACTGAAGTAAAAAATACCGAGTGAAATGAAATTGCTTATCTTTCTCTGTAAGATATTTGTATACATATCAAATACGTGGTGGTGGCTGTGATATTATTAGCATCATTTTTCTTTAGTTCCCTCTTGCTTCAATAACAACACCTACCCTTCTGTATGAACAGTGTCTGTGTTGCAGTGAACTTAGTGAAAGCAGATGCTGAAAACATCAAATCATTTCCCAAAGGCCATTTGCCATGCCTTTGGGAAATTTTGCATGCAGGTTCTTGAAGGAGGAGATGAATTTGTGTGTTTATTGCCAAACCTGAAACTCTCCAACATCAGCAGATAGTTTCCATTGACCTCAGTAAATTTTGGATCATGACCTCTGGGAAAAATGTGTTTAATGTAAGTAAGAAACATGGTAGGTTAGCTTGCAAATTTGGTTCAAAGTGTTTTTATTTAGGTTAGGTGAATGTGTTACACTTATTAATGTGTACTTACAGGAATAAACACTTGCATAAAGTGAGAAATATGTGAAAGGTTGTTTCTCCCAAACCATCAGTAGAGGAGATGAAGAGGCTCTGCTCCTCAGATAATAAATTCCAATGCCTTAAAAGATTAAAAGAAATATTTGCAATTTGATCAAAGAAACTGTGGGGAATAAAATGAGCTCTGCTGGGACTGATTTTGCGAAACTGAATAAAAATGTAAAGAAAACAGCTTTGCAAAGTCAACTACAATTAATAGTTCAGTATAAAATGAATGTACCGTATTGCAAAGGGTTGGGAACAAGCAGGCTGGAAGGCCTGAGAAGATGCTCTAATAAATGAGTTGTTGAATTTCATTTCATTGCATTTGAAGACTTCATCCTGCAAGGCTTTTAGCTGTTTCTTACTCACAGAAGTATTGAGTGTGAGGGACAACTGAACGTGAATGATATCTACCAGCACTGGTAGCACTAACAGGATTAAGTCGTTAACACAGAGGGACCAAAAAACCTCAGCAAACAGTCAAACTTCCCCTTCCACCTAGATTTCCTATTCTGTGTATAATTTAAACAATGGAAATATAATTGTGTGACACTGCAACGGCCGAACTGGGAGGCTGAAAATGCATTTTAAAAACTAATGCTTACTCTTGCTGCTAAAGAATTAATGTTTGAGAGGCATCCCATAGCTGTCAAATGCTTAGTTCACATCTAGATGTCTTTGTTTTGTCAAACCTCTCACGTATTTTCACTGGACTTTAAGGGTGAATTTATTCACTGTTGGATAGCATTCAAGAGCAGCTTTATCTGTATTTGCCCTGCTCTGAGAAATAGCCAGCACTTCTTATGGCAGAAAGATGATAATATCTTCCCAATTAGTGGGACCTAAGCCATGATGCTAGCATAAGCCTAAAAAAATCTAAGAAGCAATTTAATATTAGCCTGATTTTTTTTAATTCTTTGCCTCACAGTTGCATATGAGTGCAGCTTTACTCCCTTGTGCAGCAGGTCTTTTTTCTTCTTAATCCTGAAATTAGGGGTACTGGATTGATGTATCAATCCCTCCACAGAAGCAGTTGTGAAAAGGACAGATGAAATTCAGTGTCAGCACATATAGGCAAAAAATAGCTAGCTATACCTGTGCAATAATGATTTCTAAACCAGAGGTCAATTAGATAAGGGCTTTAATGATGGGAAAGCACAGCACAGGAAAGCTTGGAGAAACAGAGTGGTGCACAGAAGGTGCAGAGGAGCCATTCCTCACAAGGGGAGCTGGGAGTGGTCATTGTAATGCTGGTGCAGCAGGACTAAATGGTGTGACTAAATACCTCACTGCATTCATTTGATAGTAGCAGGACAAGGGAAAATGGTTTTAAGTTGAAGGAGGGAAGATTTAGGTTAGATGTCAGGGGGAAGTTCTTTGCTATAAGAGAGTGAGGTTCTGGAACAGGCTGCCCAGAGAGGCTGTGGTTGGATGGGGCCCTGGGCAGCCTGGTCTGGTATTAAATGCTGAGGTTGGTGGCCCTGCATGTGGCAGGGGGGTTGAAGATTAATGACCCTTGAGGTCCCTTCCAATCCAAGCCTTTCTATGATTCTGTGGTATGATTCTATGATGATGTTTGGTGAGAAAAAGCAGAAATAGTTTCTTTGAAAGGAATTAGGTATTCTCAGTGGAGAGATCTGGTTGCTGATCAATAAATGCCTATGCTTGCATGCAGTACACAGTATAGAAAGTTCCTGGACCTTGGGTTCATGGAGATGAAGAAAATGCCCTGCGCACCTTCTTTCTTATGGTCATACCAAAAGTATTCATGAGGAGCTGCAGTCAGGAAAGGGATTTTGGCCTCCATGGGCTGTTGGTGTGATGCTATATGTCACTGTTGTCTCTGTTTGCAGCTCCCAGGGCTATATGCCTATCAGCATTTTCCAGACCACTTCTGGAGCTGTACAGTGAGAACACCATCATCACACAGAGGGTGACTTTGTTGCAAGATGAAAGAGCAGAATAAATGTATTTAAGTGAAATGGGACATTTAAAAATGCTGCTAAACAGCCACAAAAAAGGCAAAGGAAAGTGATAAAATGCACTCAATTACTCTCTTCTGATGCTCTCCAGACATCAATATAATTTCATTGACTTCAGTGAAATTAGTGTTAATGTTGGAATGGAAATACAGCAAATTTAATTCCAGAATCTCCTTCCGGGAACGGTGAGCAAGAAAACAAGGGTAATCAGATAGAAACAAGTGCTGATCAGAAGGAGCTAGGCAGGGAGGAGGAGTGCTGCAGGACGGCTGCCAGGAAATACAGATGCTTTTCCCATCTCACGTAGTTATGCACATTTTGGCAATGCATCCACAGTGGCTGAAGTGAAGAGCTAGACTTGTTTTCTTTCTTCTGGTTGATCGGTGCATGCAGTCTTTCATCGTTCTGTTGAACATGGAAGGATTTCTTGCAACATCAGTAGCTGCTGCTGTTTCCTGCAGCATTGGTTTGCTTGGTATTGTGGAGAATTGGGGCACTGATGGGAGACATGCTTGATGTAGTATTTAGGCAGCTTTTGTTTCATCTGAAAACAGACCTGTCTGTGACCTTTGGAGTGCTGATGTCTAGTTCTGCATGCACCTTACTGCCTGTCATTATGTTCTTGTGAGGGAAAATGCAGAAGTACGTTTAGAGGATTGCATGTCATTTTACCACACTGTTGTTCATCAGTGGAGCAGTTTGTGGCACTGGCAAACGTGAATGTTGGCTATAGAAGTGGAAAACACACATGTTTTTGCAGCTAGGTTTCACTATAATTTCTTTAGAGAACAACTACCACCAAGTTCCTGAAGAAGCCATCTGGTCCAGAGGCAGTTCGGCATCTAGCATAGCTAAATCAATACTGAGATTAAGGTTGTGAGCAGTGTGTAGTGAGTGCTCCATTTTTTCTTATGCTCTTAAGACATTTTTTGTGTCAAAATGGAATTTTCTTCCACTGATTAGATTCTAAAGGCTGGAAATCGAGACAGGAGGAAAAAATATTTTGATATAAATTACTTCAGTTTTGTAAACATGAAGGTGAATTGTCTAAAGTCTTTCTGGGTTACTTTTTGTTTTGTCCTCTTGTTACTTTGAGGGAAGACCCACTTAAATTAAGACAGGCTTTCAACATCAGCACATAAAACTTCGGAGACAGAATTTTGCTCTGTTCTGTCCAGATCCTGAATTTGCAGAAAAGAAAATGTGAGGGGACATTTCTGTGTGTGTGGATGACTTGCATGAGTGAGAATCAGCGTTTGGTTCAATTATGTCAGTTCTGTGGTCACTTCATAAAGCAGAATTATTCTGAAAATAATGGGATGTAAGCATCACCTCCAGATTGGAGGTTTTTAGTATTTAACAGTATTAAATGCTTTGTTTTGTTCCTCCTAAAAATGCCCTTTACTTATATACAAGACCTGTCCTGAGGGAGTGCAGGCTGATTAATTAAAATACAGAAGGAAGGAACTACTGCATAGAAACAGCACTGCTTTACCTGTGCTCGGTCTCATTGTTTTCAGGTAGTTACGTGTAAGTGATACTCTGTTATGCTAACTGCTGTATTTTCCTTACCTTTCACGGCCACGCATGGCCAGTGTTTTATAGCTGAGATCATTTACCTAATTGTTCTGATTCCTTTCTTATTAATTGTGTTGAGAAGCAAATTGAACATCTAATTAAATAAATAAACAATGTTAGATCTGGGAGAAGTAGAAAGACTGAGAAAATTAGGAGACTAGAAGGAAGAGTGATGGTTGCAGAATGCCTGAGCCCATTCATACTGTATGTTCACCTCTACTTACACATGCAGTCATATCTGTGCGTACCTACATGGTGTAGATACATGTTGTCTTTCTGAGTGTCTGCACACCATCATCTGTATGTGGTACAAGTTTTTTATGTTGGCATATGGGGAAAAAAAGAGCCTGGAAGGAGAGAGCTAGAAGCTAGAAATATCTTCCACTGCAGTTAAGTACTTGGAAGGTGTGTTTACAAATTTCCTATTGTATTTTAACAAGACAGGCAGTTTAGGTAGTATACCTCAGAGCTCAAGTGATGTTCTGGCATCCTGCCTCCAGCAACATTGCTGTCCTGGGTTTATCTTAATGTGACAAGAGCTTGGTATTCCACTAAAAAAATCCCTTAAAAATACTGAAGAAAGGGGGGAAAAAATGTAGGAAAAAGAATAAATAAATAAATAAATAAATAAAAATGAAAACCCAAAGCCCAAATCTAGCAACAAGCTGTCAAGTTGTTTCATACAGTAATACTGACAGCTGCCAACTTTACACAGATAATTTTTTTTTTTCCTGGAAATGATTACTTCTGAGAGACTGTTGGTTCCCATGCTTCCTTCCATACAATACTTCAGGAGGTTCTGTGCACCCTGTACTTGCTCCTGGTGACAAGTCTGACACAAGGAGACACAGAGGAGGACAGATGGGATGGTTTTAATCCACAGGTGTAAGCACTAGCCAGTAAAAACACTGAAGACCAGCTGCTCCAGAAAAGCAGCTTTTATTCTTTGATGGAGAAAGGAATGTGAAGGATTTCTGTGATGGGTGATTGTTTGACAGGCACCACTGAAACTTTTTTGAAATGATGGAGATTTGCATGGAAATGAGGCAATGCTAAGAATAATATTCAAAATGGAGAAAATGATAAAGGAGAAAGGGAGCAAAGTGTAGGAGATGTGCAGTTGCTGGTATTCCTGGGGAACATAATTTTCATGAATTTTGGTCATCTTCCTCACTGCTTTCCTTTTGCACTTCAATGCTTTTCGGGAAGTGATTGCCTTAGTATTAACATTTACTATGGCAGAGGACTTCTTGCAGCATCTCAAATACTAGATGGGCTGTTTGGTGAGGAGGTGTTGGATTTCTGGAGAAACAAAAATAAAAAAGCATTAGTATTAAGAAATGGTTTAGTTCATTTTAACAATTTATGCTTCTCTCTATTCATGTCGTACTCTTTTTATAAGTGGAAACTTAAATATTCCTCCACCAATTGTCACCACCAGAGGTTGTGACCCCCTAGGTCTAATTTCTACTGCATATGAAATAGGTAGAAAAAGCCTCTCAGTCTCTTACAGCAGAGGTCTCGGGGAAACAGTTTCCACAGTTAAGGCTCCTTCACTACAAGACAGATTTTTCAGGTGATGTGAGGTTTTGCTGCTCAGTTAACAGAGGTTATGCTGTTTGCCCTGCTGCCTGTTATGGTGCAGTCACCGCCGTTTTTCAGGCTGTGTCTGCCTGCTTGCTCACCTCCGTGGAATAATACAGTGAGGAAGAAGCAGAATCAAGACATGCAAATCTTTTCAGATGAAAGAAAATGCCAGAAATTGCATATGAATGCCAAGAGAAGATCACTAAACCCGTGCAAGGCTATGCAGCACAGGGTGGTCTAATCGCATGGGGTGACTGTGGTAAGGTGTGCTGAGCAGGGAAGATACTGTACATGAGCTGTAACCTCAAGCTGCTTAGACAGCTGCACTGTCAGACCTAGGCAGCCCTTGGTGCTTAAATTCAGGAGGATTTTTTTCTGTCTATGCTGCCAAGGAACCTTAGCCAACTTCTGCTACTATCGCTTGCTTCCTATGGATTGGAAGCTGGACATGCTAATAGGTATGGGAAACACAAACCTTAATTTAATTGAAGTCTGTCTCAGCAAACCATGGTAGTGTACTTTGTACCAATTTGGCTCGTCTTGGATTGGAACTGTGTCCCAAAATATAGCACATCACATTTGCATGGCAAAGAGGCATGAGAGCTCTAAACTAGATATTTTCCTTTTTCTAAGTGCTCTTATAAACAAAAATGCTGCTGTTAAAAATTAGTGACTGCACAAGTGCAGTTAAAAGCCCTTGTTTTTATAAGAATTTATGAGGAAAGTATGCAAAATGTGTGACTGCATCCAAAGCAGCTGTTCCACTCAGCTGTGCAAACAGCAGCCCATGTAAAGAAAAGAACAGGCAAGTGTCAGTTCCTACAGTTTACTACTGATGATCCTTGTAATTACATAATTATTTAGTTCTTGTCAAATATCTCATCAGTGCAAGCAGAGATTTTACAAATCTATCATTATTATCATTATCCTCTTAATTTAGAGTTTGCATAACTATGTTGTCAGAACGTGTTGAGTCAAGAGAGCAGGGGTGAACATCACTTGGAGCCATGGAGGAGCTGTACACCTTCTGTGGACAGCAGTGTGAGACAGATGAGTGCATGGAGGACGACCACCTCCCTGTGCTGGCAATGTGGGACATACATCTGGATGCAGGAACTGTATGTACAGCATATAGGCTATATGGGTGATGGATTCATGCTGGTGCAATAATTTCTTGAACACAGTTGCATCCAGCACTCCTCTTATTTTGACAGTCAGGTGATTATGATGGGAAGTTCAGTGCTGAAATTCACTGCAGAGTCCAGGTCTTTGGCTGGACATAGCAAGGCTTTGGTGTGGCTTATGGGAGGATAAATACATTGGGTTATTTGGCACAGAAATTGCAGTGATATGACTGCAGGTGTACTAGGAGGAAAGAGGTTGTTGCTTTTTTTTTTTTTTTTTTTTTTACTTGCACTGCCTGCAGCTGCTTTGCAGTCTGAGTGATTGCGTGGAGGAAAGGAGTAACAGAAAACTGCTCTGCTTTTCAAATAGCTCACACATTTGTATTTGGAGCTTATATCTAATTATGTGTAGTATCTACAAAGCTGGATTTATGTCTAATCTCTCCAATGAAAGATGTAGCTTTTATAAGATTAATCAAATAATCTTAGAAGAGTGCCTAATACCAAAAATTCTTTGAAGAAGGTGCAGCTAGCCTCTGCAGCATGCAAAAATAAGTATCCATGTTTTTCCAGAACTGAGGCTTCACTTTCTTTGAAATTGACTTAAAAGTATATTGTATAACCTTAAATAATACTTTATCATAAAGCACACCATAGAGAAAATTTCATTTCTCAGTCAAGTCTTCAGTGCGTGAAGGCAGATGTTCCTATTTGGATTTGTTTAACGTACAGTCAGGATAACAAGGGATCTGAAATACTTTGGGATAATTTCAGTAAATCTGAGTCTTCTTTCTTTTTTTAATGAAAATTCCTTGTTTTTAAACAGTCCTAAAGTTTTATATAACACTGTTGCTAAATCATGCAAAAATATTTTATGCCTGTATGAGTATAGTAGCGCAACACACATTTTAGACATAAAAATATGTACCACTTAGATCCTCCTATATAATTTAGGGAACACTTCTTTAACGCAGAAGAGTTAAAATGGAAATTAAGATAACAGTTGATCCATCTTTAGGACTGAGCAGAAATATTTCCACATCATTACTTTAAATGGATCGGTATGAAATCCTGTGAAGACTGTTTGAGATTTACCTGGATGGAACAATTAAGTAAGTGAGCATCGCATGTCTGTAGGAAACAGAAAAATTATGGAGGTCTCTGACCCATTCAAGAGAAGATGAATAAATGGTGTCTGACCTAGCCAGTCATTTCAAGGAATCAGCTGAAGTAATTTCCCCTCCAGCCTGTGTGGCATCATTTCTTCCTTTTTGCCTGAGCTTCTTGCAAAAAGGAGAGACTAAATTAAAACTATTGAAGTGTATGTGTGATTTTAGAGATTGCTTAAATCCTCGTGCATTCAGGAGTCGCACAGTATTTTATAAGCTTCAAAACCTCTTGCAAATGATCTTTGCTTCCAATTCTCCCCGCCAAAAATAATTAAAATCCAGCCAAAAGTGAAAGGCCTTCAGTAACGCTCCTCTGCCTTTGTTTATTAAAGGTAGTGTCCACACCTGCCCCTGTGACATTTGCTCATTAAGCAAGTGTTCCTTTGCAAATGATGGGTCTCTTACAGAGAGCTTTCAGCTCTTATAAGCTGAGGAGTGCCCATTAGCAGTGCCCACACATCTCAGAGGCTGCCAGCTGTCCATGCAGAGAATAGCCAGCTGAGGAGCAGAACCAGCTCACCTCCCTGGTCCGGCCCCTCTCTGTGATGTTTGCTGTGCCCATCCTCAAGTTGAGTGCCTGTAAGCAAATGTAACTTGTATGCAGGCTCTGTGGCTTGTAGGCTTGTGAATTCTGGCTCACTGGAGTTCTATGGGATAATGTTTCCATCAGATTTTGCAATCTTATTTATTCTGTCCTTAATTTCTTGAGCAGACATGCTCTCTTGAGGTACAACTTTCCAGGATCCTATATTAAGAGACACAGAACTAGAATTTCTCTTCTGGCAGAGCATTTGCTACAGATATTCCCTGCCAAAGAGTCTTTATTTTTGCAGAGGAGGGTGTATGTGCCATTTGCTTCAGACAAGCTGTTTTCGCCATGGCACACATAACTGTTTCCAGCCTGGCAAGTATCAGAGCTGAGTATTTTTTCTTTCCTTATCTAACAGGGCACTGTGTCACGTTTTCAATCAGCCTGTGTCTTTTCCTGGGGTTTACGTGGCCAGGTTGCACTGAGTGCACTGCCGTTTTTTTTCACGTGACAGAATGTGAATATAGCTCCAGAATTTAATACATTTCAGTCATGCAGAAAGGCAGGGTTGTGGGGCCAGTTCTGATTTCTCTTTACCTTTATGGTCGGAGTCATTTTAACACTGCATCATCAGAAGGTGAGAAAGGGAGATGTTCTGCGCTCACATATCTGATGAGCTGCGTTTGAGATAAATGAGCACATCAGAAGGATGAAGAATGTCACACTTGGAAGTGGTACTTCGTCAAGCTTCTCCAGCTGCAAAATCCAGAGGAGCAAAGAAAGCTGAAAAGAACCCAATGCAGGGGGCATCCATCCTTTTCCAACTTTTCATGATATTAATGTTCATATACTCAGAGAAGTGTTGCTATCTATACAGGTGGGCACAGAGATATGGAAAACCCTTTAGTGGCTAGCAAATATGAAACAATGATCAGTAAAGCAAGGGAGGGAGGGGGGGAATTAATTGCCCTTTGCAGAGAGCTTTATTTTTCATAATCACGTAGAGTATTCATCTGCTGTGCTCTTTAAAACTGAAAGCTTGTTCATCTACACTCCTCTCTGTAAGACCTTATTCAGTACAGTCTTGTCATTTGAGATTCAAAAAACCCCTTTGACTGTGATGAAACAGCGAACGTTGTATTTCTCATGAACTCCAGCATCTAATTTTTATATTAATGTAGTGAAGCACAGTGCGATATGGAAATACACTTTTTTTTTTTTTTTATCGAATAGGCCTTAGGAAAGCATGATGTTTCTTTAAAAATGCCATCTTTCGAGTAGGGATGATAAACCATATTAAATAACTGTGAAACAGAGTGAGCTTTCTGGAATGATATAGACATGTTGTGTTGAGGGAAGACATTATGCACTGAGAGACAGAAAGCATTTTTCCTTTCACAATGGGTTATTCTTTGCCATTTCTGTTTTGTTTTGTTTTTTTAATGCAATGTGGAAATGCATAGCTGAACTTCAGTATACAGTATCTCTGAGTAAAGATTATTAAAAATGAAGGCAGACTTCTGTGTATTTGATAATGTCAAGAGCAGAAGTGAAGTGCCATGCATTGGCATTATGAGAAATCAGAATAATTCTCTTTTCTGCAAAACCTGTGTTGCTTAATGGAAGAATGTCATTTTGGGCTTCCTTGTAAGTGTAATTATATTGTGACTCAATAAGGAGCTTTAAACTTCCGTGGCTTTAAGACTATCTTTCAATCCACCGCTGTTCATGATAGCATGAGCAAAGGTGTACATTTATGGTTTTGCTTGAGTGCTTTGTCAGATTTAGGCTTTAGATATCAACCGTCCTCTTTCAGAGTTTCACCGCATCGCTCTTGCAGTAGTATACTGAATATGATGCCTTATCAATTGGAAAGGCTTACTCAGAACGTGTGGTTTTCTTGAATACAGCATGTCATTCTTTAGAACAACTCACCAGGCTACGCTTGAAAGTAAAGATAGCACGTTTAGAAAGGGGAGAATCAAACCAGAAAAGAAGGTAATGCCAAGAGTGGCTTTGAGGGAGTGCTTCCTGCTCTGCCTTGACCTCCTCTTGTCCTACTGGCCGTACACCTGGGAATTTCTATTGTTAGCTGATGCCATTTTTCTGCCTTTGAAATCATTAGTGACTGGCATTTTACTGGAGCATGCATATTTATTTTTAATTGTCTTTGTGATTTTTTTTTTTTTTTTCCCAGCTCTTCTTTATGCAACTATTTTTGGAAACGTCACCACAATTTTCCAGCAGATGTATGCCAACACCAACCGATACCATGAAATGCTGAACAATGTGAGAGATTTCCTAAAATTATATCAAGTCCCAAAAGGCCTTAGTGAAAGAGTCATGGATTATATTGTCTCAACCTGGTCCATGTCCAAAGGAATTGACACAGAGAAGGTATGAGTACATGAGGTAACAATTTAGATAGAGTTTGTATATATTGTATGCTTTCTTTGAAACAGAACTGTGTAACGGCATGTAACTTACTAACAAATTCTTAACTGCATGCTACTCCCTTATTATGGTTGTGGTTGGACCAAAAATGGAATGTTGTCAAAAATGGTGATTGTGCCACTTTGGAAATTTGCCTTTTATCTTTATGGTAAATGTTTTCTGCTTTCTAGTCTTGCTTTGCCAAAACGCTAAACAGTTTTAATGTACTTAATTATTGAAATCAACAGGAAATTCATCTTCAAATTATATCTGAGGACATAATTTAATGTCAAACCTACACTAATCAGTATTTTCTGAAAAGTATTGGCATCTGTGAGTTGCAATGAAATGAGTTTGATTGGTTTGGACCTTCTGCTGATGTCCAGGACATCGACATTCCCATCAGCCTAATTGGTATAACATTTTAATGGCAGCAGAGATTGATCTTGAGCTGAAATCTCTCAACTAGAACTTAAGGCCTTTGGTTGCCAGGAAGATGCAGAAAATGTGGTAGTGTTGTCAGCTGTGCTGGGTGGAAGTCCTACCTGACTTTTGCCCTCAGAAAGGAGTGGTTATTCAGGTGTCTTCAAAGGTCTGTTAAGGAAAAGGTTGTCTGCACAGTGTCTCATCCATTTTCGGGTTGGACCGAGTGAACTGTCCTCCGAGCTTCTCTCTCTGAGAGGTGTGTAGTGAAGTCTACCTAGCTTTGGGCTGGATGTTTTAGAGAGTTGGAATCAGATGGGAGGGTTTCCACCTGTAGTGCCTAGAATGAATATTTTAAGATTTAGAATTGCTGGAGACTGGTGATGTTCCTTCGACAAATCTGTAGAGCTGATACACATCAGCTGAAGTTAGGCTCTCAGGCTCCAATTTCCATGAAGTTTTGCTGTCTGAGAACTTACAAAGCAGTTTTCTGAAGGAGGGCAAGGTATTGTCACGGCAAATTAATGTCCTAAAATGTACAGTGTTTACAGAGCTTTGAAGTTCTTGCTTTGTCTAAATCTATTGTGTAGTATGGGATGATGATGCAGTTTGTTCAGACATGCAAAATTAAAGTTGCTACACTGACAAATTTAGTTTTACATCATGCTGGTGCAACAACAGTTATCATACTCATTTTCTGCAATGAAATTCAGTTTACCATACCAAATATAACAATATTAATTAATACAGATTTTGACTTTTTGGTTCAGTATGCCTCATTCCTTAATATGTTAATTTCTTATACACTAATACCCTAACTTCCAAATGCTGACTCATACAATGTTAGAAGTGAGCTTTTCTATTGTAAACTACAATAAATGCATTCAGTCTTACAGTGTAAACTAAAAAACATGTGAAAATGGAACTTTCATTTGCATTTATTTCCTTGTAGTTAAGCCAGAATACTGTATTATTCTGCCACAGTTTCATTAGATTTTAATGATGCTCTGCAGTTAATGAGGAAAACCTATGCTTTAATTACTGAAATTTCCTTCCATAGTTTCCACATGTCCGGTTTTATAGCTTATAAAAATGCAGTTAGAGCTATAATCTTCAGCTTGTGGTAAGCAGTGTTCTCTGGTCTGTAAGACAGTAATGGCTGCTTAGCTAGATAATTGATATGGCTGTAAAATCTGTGACTTAGGTTTTTAACAATTTTCCCTTGGTAAAGACTTGCCTAAACTTAGGCCTGGATCCAAAACCTATTTATAACAGTGGAAGGATTTCAGGAACCTCTGCATCTGGACATCAGTATTTGGATCTAATCGAACTTCCCAGAAAAGCCAGTGTTGCAGAAGAACAGAGACGAGATAAACGTAAGAACTTGAGCATCGGTTTGAATATGTTGGTATTTTGTATCCCCTACAGCCTGCAAGTCTGCAAAAGCAACAGCACCAGCAGCCCTTAGTGCCCACACTGAGCATCCCAGAGTCTGTATGAGAGCTTAAGGCAGTTTGCTTTTGGCTTCAGGACGTTAACTGAAGATTGATGTAGTGAAGATTGGTTTTGGAAGAAGGGTAGAAAGCTGTTTCATAACACAACAGTTTTCCTACCTTTATTTCCACTCTGGACAGTGTTGTGATATGCTTCACTGAGACAAATTAGAAAATGTAAATCCCAGCTGAGAGTTGAGGGGGACAGCGGTACAGTTCCAGAGGCTAGTCTTGTAGGGTGGAGCATTCCTCTTCCATTAGTTCCATCTTTATCCCTTCAAGTCCATTTTAAGGCACTCTGCATTTAAATTGAATCCATCTGTGCTAACCCCAGAGCATCAAGTGGATGGAAGCACGCTATAGAGACCTCCAAGGTACACAGGCTTAAATTTATTACCATTAACATAGTAAGGCTAGCAAGATTACGCTGCACCTGCAGCTGAGCTGCTAAATCCAGACAGTGCTCCAGTGTATGTTGGAATAGGGGATTACTGACCCAGGTCTTGAGTAGCTTCTCTTGCTCACCTTAGCAGCCTGGTCATTGCCTTAGGGGCTCCTTCCAGTCCGGATTTCAAAGCTCCAACAGTGAGATCCTACCCAGTCTGTAGTCCAGATATTTTTGGATCAAATGAGTTCCCATTCCAGTTCTTCTGAAGTCTTTCAGTAAGCTTATTATCCTGCAAAGCACGTATGCTCACAACACGTGGAAATTAGTGAGGAGTTTCTAAACTTTCCAGTTTCCGTCAGACAGTTTCCATCATCCACGGTTGTTTCTAAACCTAACGTACATTATTACATCCTAAACTGTTCCAAATATACCTACACTGTCACATTGGAATGTGTTTTGCAACATCACTTGCCACAGATTTACAATACATTTCATTCAGTCACTCAGCATGTTGAAATGGCTTTGTTTTGAAATCTAAATTCAGAGGACAAGAAGATTAATATATGTAAGAAGTGTTACAGTAGGTTCCTATGGTGATGAACCATCCTAGCAATTTGAGGTACTAAAAATAAGCACGTGTATGTGCTTCTTTGATAACTAAAGATTTTAACTTCATGCACTTGAAGTACAGCTTGATTGGAATTACTACCATTTAACATGTGTAGATGTGTTGTGTCAGAACTCGCATATCTACCTTTGAATGACACTTTTCTAAATAAGGTGTTAGCTAAAACCAGAAAGGATGAGTCCGTATCAGACAAGCAGCGAAAACAAAGTGGAAGTTAGCATGGAGAAAAATTAATGAAAATCTAGTCCTTGCTGCTTGTGGGAAATGTCTGTCTCAAACAGAACTTTGTTTTAAAGCTTCCATTGATTGTGTTTATATGTGGGAGAAGCGTTGATCTTCCACACCGAAGCAATGGTGCCTTAAGCACACAGATTAGACTTCACTGTTCTCCTCGGGCACAGCTCATCTTCAAATTCCATCTTCAAACCACAGCACTTCAACCTGTCTCTGAGTGTTCACAAATAAGGAATTAACAGTGACACTAAAAGCATTAGTGTATTTATTATTATTACTTAAGGGGAAGCAAGTGGCCTATGATCTATAATCTTAAATCACTTGAACGTTAGAGCCCTGCTCTGACAGCTAGGATGATGTATGTAGTACATGCACATGGACTCTGTCTCCTGGAGTAACACTGGCTCAGACAAGATGGAATTTATTTTTACATTTAATACTGTATGTTTTGGGGTTATTCATCTAATAATGACCAAAATCATCAAAAAGCTAATAAACCCTTATATACTTAAACAGGATTTCTGACACAGCAGAATGTGTTTCTTGGGTTTTTTTTTTTTGAGAGAGGTATAAAACAGGCCAGTGCATTCTCTGAATATTGTTACTTTTAAGCAGCTGAAAAAAATCTGTAGAGTAGTAATCCATGAAACACATACTGAATTCAAACCTCTTAAGTTTTTATTGAAATCTACTAGGCAGCAAATGAAAAATTTATAGATATTAGCTCTTCTACGAGAAATAGGTCATTATATGTGAAAGCAGAACAGCCATTAACATACACATACAGATGTCTCAAGGTCTCATCTAATGATAGCATTCTGAAATGTCAGAGATTTTCTGTTCTTGACCTCCATGCTGTTGTATGGCTTAGGATTTGCTCAGAAAGCAATTAAATAAATGCCTATCATGTTTTAATAGTCAGTTTGTTCAGAAAAGCCGTAGGTTGGAAGAAGAAAATGCTTCTATTTAGTCTGAACCTAAGCATCACTGGCAATTCAAATGAATGCCAATTCCACATTGAAATGACTGAAAAGGAAATCTGGGAAAGTAGTATTAAAACTATTCATTACTGGCCCACTAAGCTTTCATTTAGGAGAGATAGGTTTATGGTAAATAGACACAGTTTGTAACTTTATTAAACATTAGTCTACAAAGTACAGCGCAGTTTAGTTATGTTTGTTCTCAGTAAGATTTTCAAGAGCTACAGTAAGAATTACCAACACCCAGAGAAAAACAGGGAAATCAGGCTGCCATTCCTACGGTGCCCCACCACATAGAGGTGTCTGTAATTGCTGGCTGGACTTTCTACTGGATGACTGATGTACAAGGCTTCCAAGCTTCATGGCCAAAGAGATCTACAAAATTAGGCGTGACAGCTACCCACAATCCCATGCTGAAGAGGGAAGGTAAAAACCATTTGGACAAGTATTTTTGTTTCGTTGTAGAGGCGAGGTTGTTGGTCGTTCCTTGCAGATCGGGACGAGGTGAACAAGAAGTCTCCCCTCACCTCAGAGAGCTGAGCTAGGACCAGGTACAGTTGCAATCCACGGTTGTTTGGAGAGCGGGCTGCAGGAGAGACGGTCAGGGTCTCACTGTCCTTCACAGAGGTCCAAGCACGGGGTCTGTGCACCAGTGGGGCTTTGTGTTTCACCTTAATGAATGGTATGGATGATTCACCTCCAGTATGCACTGTGCAGAGCCAGAAAAGATTGTCCACAATCTTGGATGTGCTGAGTTTGGGTTGACGCAGGTTGAAATATGAACCTCTCATACTTGAGTGAATGCCAGTTCTATAAATGATGGCTGTAGGGCAGCTCATGAACTCTTTGCCTGGGGGGTAGAATCGCCTGCTGTGGATGGGTTGAGTGTTTCCCTGAGCATTACCACCAAGGGCATGTTGCTGATAGAGGAACTGTCGTTTCCAAAGACCACACCTTGGGGAATGATCACATCTCAGGGACCTCCAGAGGTCCCTTCCAACCTCAGCATTCTTTGATTCTGTCTCCTTCAGATCTGTTTTCTTACAACTTTCCTTCTTGAACGATATTTTTACAAAATGCTGCCTGTTAAAAAATTAAGCCACTTCCAGCAGAAGCATGAAATAAAAACTGTTGATCAATTCCATTCTTCCAAGGATGACTTTTGTGCCAAAAGTTGTTAATCTAAACAGTGTTGTGACTTGATTCTTTGATGTTAACTGTATTATTTCTGTTGTTTATTTTTCTTTCTGTCACCTAAAAAACCATAACTGTAATGATGAAATTCCCTGTACTGTGCTATCTTCTGCCTCATCAGAAAGTCATGATTGTGTTTGGGACAGACATTATTGCAAAACCAAACTCAATAAAACCTTTAACTGTGCAGAAATTTAGACAAGTTGTGATCCATTACTTTTGCCCATCAGTGGATGTTCTTAGTGTTGTTCTTGCTACGTTTTTCTTGCATTAGACAACTCCACATGTTCTGTACTGAAGAACCAGTTCAATCCTTACAGCAAATTGTGATACTTCTTATCTTTCTGCAGTTTTCCAGACCTTTAGCCGGATCCCGTTGTGTTTGACAATACTGAATTTAATGTACTGTAGAGATCTACAGATAATTTAATGTCTCTAACGTCTCAGCTAAAATGTGGTTAACTTCGGTATTATATTCTACTAAACCTAACCATTGTGATCACTATTTTAGGTCATGTATCATTCATAAGAAAACAATTCAAGCTCAGCTTACTAAATTTGATTTTTCAGATCTGAGAGTTTAAATCCACGTGACTTTGGAATTTAGACAGTTAATTTAAAATGAAACACAGTGTTGCTGCTTAGATTGAGTTCTTGGTGCCAAGGTACTCAGTGATGTACTAAAGATTACCCTAATGCATGCAGGGTTAATAACTGCTCAGTTCCACACATCACCTTTGAGCTACTTCCAAAATTATCGGCTTATTACAGGAAAATGCTCTGTGATTTGCCCATCAGCTGTTTTCTTCCCTTTGTCTCTTTGGCTCCAGACCAGTGCAAAATGTAATGCCTTTAGCTTGGTCTGCAAAAGAATTCAACACTGAAATGAGCCAAAAACTTCTAAAAATCTGAATAATTTGGTCAGGTGCCTAGAAGGCGGTGTGGTTTTTGGAAAGATCTGACCTCATTTACTGCCAGATACGGCTGAAAGTCCAGAAAATAAAAAGACCGATCTGGACGATGGCAGGATAGAAGCCATAGGAGTTTATTTATTATTGAAGTTGACATTACTGAATATCTCCAGTACTTGCTGCAGTTATTCATTTAAAAAACAGTCCTTGTTATTCCTCTGCTAAGACTGTCTAAGCTCTTCATTTGAACGTTAATCAATACATCCACTAGTACAACCCTGAGAAAGTGAGAATTTCGTGTGCTGAAAGAGAATTACAAAGAGATACCATTTGTGATTCACTGGCTTCTGTCCTCTTTGTTAACAAGTCTTAACAGATTCTGTAATATTTGCTAAGCCATCCCATAGTGTTTTCTAGCTGGCAAAGATTTTTTTAAGTACTTAAACCCTTCCTAAAAGCTATTATTTTGACACATTCTTAATCTGTACAGTTTTTGTTTCAATTCATTTGCTTTTCTTTGAGTTCTTTATGATCTCTGTTCCCTGTAGAGCCATTTGAACTGTGCAAGGGGCTTATCTTAAACTGCCTGAGTATGTCAAGGAGATGGATGGGAGAGGAAAAAAATAAAATTGAACCTCCTTAGGAATTTTATTTCCCCCTTTCCAGATTTTAAGTGGAAAAGATAGCAAAGTATTTTATGGCGATTCCCTGTGAGTCTTCCAGAGCTTTTCCCAATCTCTAGCAGCAACCAGGAGCGTTTCACTTACCACCAGCATTTTGGATATGCCATGGGATGTTCTAGTTACTGTGGCAGTGCTAAGTCTCCGCACTGAGTACACTTTGCTTTGTGCCAGCTGAGTGCCAAGGAGCAGTGAGTGCTTAGGACAGAGCTCAGCAATTTATACTGACTTTGAGGAGTTTTAATTTCCTACAAAAAGAAGGTAGGTGATAAATGTTATTCTACGCTTTACTTTGTCTTCTCTCAGCTTTATAGTGGTTCAGATCTTTGTGGATACACGTGTAGTGTTCATGTGCAGCATGGATCCTGGCTTCTTCTAGTTAGAAATGCCACTTACACAATCAGATTTTCCTCTAGGGTGGTTTCAGTTTTCTCTTCCAATTTTGCATTGAAACTATCAGATTCTGGTTTTTTTAATGATGTTTGGATGACTGTGAAGTCTGTGGCTACAGATTTGTTATGGAGCAGCTTCTGCAGCAGCACACAAGTATCAGGTCCCTGGGGGCAGCTGCTCTAAGTTGTGTGCTCCAAAGCCATCAGCTGGTAAAGCATTACAGTCAGCAGCCTTAATATCCTGACTTACTTATAAACTGCAGATTTCACCGAGAAAGGTCTTGAATCCTCTAAGGAAATTTCCTCTTCAAAAGCTTGTCTTGGTGGTTTCTAGATACACTGCAGAAACGAGGATTCAAACAAATGTCCTGGCTGAACTTTCATTCTGCTAACAAAAGTGCTGAAGGCATTTCGCTAAAAGAGAAATGATAGATTGAGCTTTACAGGTTATCTTCTTCCTTAAACTGAATTTCTTTTTTTCATGTAAGTGCATTTGTGCACTGTAAGTACAACCATAGGACCCACCTACAACTGCGTTGCTCTTCCTTTCTATCTTTTTAGCTGCATGCTAACTTGAAAATGCTGATATCTCGTTTAAGAGCCTTTTACAAGAGAAATGTCTGATTCTTGTGTTACCAATAAAGCATCTTTTTCAGAAGTTCTCAAGTTGAGGTGCTCATTTTATCATTTTCTGCTCTTACTGTGGAAACAGGAAAATTACTCCTACTCTGTGTCACCAACAAACCCTTTTTACAGTATGGCTAAAAGTGATATCAGAGAAACTGATGGTTTCTTTGAGACTCCTCCTGAATTCCTGATGTTGGTATTTGTAAACACAAACAGTGTTGCTGCAAAGTCAGCTTGGAGCTCATGAAGACTTGTCCTTGCAGCATACACTAAACACATACCTTGATATTGAGATCATCTGTCTCTGCTCTTTTACTTCCTCCCATATATGTGTCTGCAGTTGTCTTGATTGCTCAAAGCCTCTTTACCAAATATTTCAGCATTAAGCATTTCTTTTAATTTTGTCATCTGTTTCATTCTCTCAGATGCTAGATCTCAGTACTAGCAGAGTAGCAGGCAATAAAACTGAAGTCTCGTTTAAGAATATTCATCCCTGGCTAACTCTTGGATCATTACTCATTTACTGTTGTACTTGTTGATAAATGATATCTCCATGTATCTCCATTCAGTAATATGTCATTAGGAGAATCATGTTATCACGACATCAGCAAATTCCTGCATTATGCTAAGACTGGCTTTTTGTGTGCAGTGGTATTTTTTCTGGCTCTTTATTTGACAAAGTGTGATGATAGATATGTTTGTTTTGACTACAAAAAGAGTAATGCTTTGAGCTCTCACATTTAATAACCTGTATTTAACTCTGTATTTGAGAGGAAACAATATGCTTCTTTGCATCCAAGTTACTTTCATTTTGACCAGCTCAGTTCATCTACCCTTCAAAAGACGAAGGGTCTTAGAATATACATGAGTCTTACAGTAACCTCTTCTGCAACAGTTTAATCAATTTCAGATGCGTTTAAGGCATCGTTCAATTATTGTTCCTGCAGTTTGGAAGCTTAGAAGATAGAATTTGGAAATCAAAATCATGTGTATACACACACAATTGTTGGACAATTCACAGCTCATGGCCTTGTTAAGTCAAAAGCAGTTACATTAGTGGAAGCATTAGAGACATGAAAAGTTCCTAACAATGATTTAGACCCAACAGGAGATAAAAATGTTAAAAATCATCAATCATGATGCCAAAGGAAGCAGAATTTTTTCATGCAGTTATTCTTGTGAAGAAGAAAGGTGGCATGTTTCTATTTGAAAATAAAAACGAGCTTTCTGTTTGATTCAGAAGTATCCAAATGTATTTTTAAAACTAGAAAAATGAAGGTGTCTTCATATTTCTATTCGTAAATGAGATAACTCAGGTGAGTGTAAATTTGTAAAGCTGACATTTGCTCCTCATAAAATTATGGAAAAAGTGATACAGAATACGTTCACCAGTGACTCAGAGAAGATATTATTACTGATGCAAATGATGGTTTATGGAGAATATGTCTTGTCAGATGTGTTTATTATTAATTTTTTAAGATAAAACAGGCTTATGGTTTTTGAACCTGTTCTATACAACACTTTGTTACAGAAAAATAGTATTAAGCAAAATTAACCTAGTCTCTATCAAATCAAATACAAACTAATTACCTGTGATATCTGGGAGGGTTGTTGTAAGTGAGACAAGGAAGTTTCCAAGGAGATACTGTGCATCACAGTATTAGACACAAGAAGCATCATCTCTGTTGTTTATTCGAGACTGAGAGTTGACACAATTGTATTTTATAAACATGAAGATGTGGAAGAGATTTCTGATGATTGCAAGTTTTTTATCAGAGCAAGGTGATGTGAACCACTGGCTATTAGATGAAATCCAAACAAAACACATTTAGTAACAGCATGTTTTATAAGAGAGTTGTCCATTGGTACAACTAACCTATATAATTTAAAAGCATTAAATCAAGGCCTTCTAGACTATAATTTTACCAGGTATTTTGGGACCGATATGAAAAGTGTGAATGAGCTGACCCATAATGGGAAGAAGTTAGTACATATGGTTGCATAACCCCTTGTAGACTGGGAAAGCATACATCCATGTGCAAACTTGCTGTCATAGTACAGAGAATAAGAGGATGAACTCCTCCTTTTTCACCCTTTTGCATTCATTATGTATTTGACAGCAAAACACTTTGATCTATCGAGACAAGAAGGGGTCTAGATTAAACTAGAAAATCATCATCATTGTTTTCCCATTCTATGCTTTTGGATCTTCTAGTAATACTTTACAATAACTTGTTTTATACCTCTTCAGCGTTAAACAAAAATGAAAGTCATGACTTCTGAATTAATATGCCTCTGAGTCTATTCAGGGTTTCCAGAGTCTCCCTCTGTTTGCTAATTTTCAATGTTAGTCAGCACACTGACCCAATGCCCCTCTCTCACCAACTGTCTGCAGAGCAAGCTGCCAGATAAATTCCGTAGAATGAGGAATTAGGAAGTGCTGTTGATCTGCATTCTTCTTTACATGACTCTGAGTGCTCTTCATCTTCTTCCTTTTTCCATTATTTAACCTAGCAAAACATTACAAGGTTTTGTATGTTTCTCAGGGCAATTAGCTTCCACACAGAGAGACATGCATTTCAGAATTGTAAGGATGCTGGTGTGTTTAGGAGGATGTGCAAATACTAAACATTTTACATGCCTAATAACACCCACAGGTTTTCATTTTTTTCTTCAGGTGTATTTATTTTACTGTTTCAATAGGGAAAGCTATTGAAGGTAAGGACTTAAAGGCCTTATTTAATTGATCTGCAGTAAATACATCTTCACCTTTGCTGGGCAGTTTTCATTCGCCTTTACTTTACATTTCATAAGGTTTCCTAGTACTTTCTTTTTGCTCTAAGCTCAAACTCTTTGGGTTTTCTAGTCTGTAAGCCCTCCTGGGCAGGTTACTTACTGTATGTCTGTACAGTGCTGAAACAAAACCCTAGGTGTGTTTGGATACATGTTGGTAAGTGGTCACCTGCATCAACACTTTTGAAGATTAGGTTTCCAGATGCGACTAAATCTGTTGGTTTGGATTGTGAGTGGTCTGCCTTTGCATATCTTCAAGCTTCTTCAGCTCTGAGTGTCCATCCTGTGCTCCTGCAGGGACTGAGCATAGCAGTGGGTGGATGGTCTAGGCACCAAGTATGGAGGGACAGAGACAAAGCAGTGCCACCTGCAGTTGTGGAAGACAAGTGTGAAAGGGTAACAGAATAGCACCACACTTTTACCTGTGTTTTATGAAGCAGTAGATGGGTAGAAAATTAATACTACCTCATTTCAAGATAAAACTCTCACCAGAAGCTTAAGATCCACCCAGACGAAACTACCAATTCATTAATTTCATAAAGCGCACGCTGCCGCCCTGCCACGTTCCCAGCTGATTGTTTTTTTGTCTTTCTTTCATTCAGGTTCTCTCGATTTGCCCAAAGGACATGAGAGCAGATATTTGTGTGCACCTAAACCGGAAAGTTTTTAATGAGCATCCTGCCTTCCGGCTGGCCAGCGATGGCTGCCTGCGAGCCCTGGCCGTGGAGTTTCAGACGATCCATTGCGCCCCGGGGGACCTCATCTATCATGCTGGGGAGAGTGTTGATGCTCTCTGCTTCGTGGTCTCAGGATCCCTAGAAGTCATCCAGGACGACGAGGTGGTGGCTATTTTAGGTACTGTGATCTCTACTGTGGACATGGTGGTGCTTGGGATACATTTGAGTTCTGTGTAGGCTTGAATATTTGCTACTCTTGCCTTACGTCAGCTGAGACTACAGGAGGCTAGAGGTTGTCATATGATAAGGATGTTAGTTCTCAAGAGATACTGCTCTAGGAGCAAACCTTTCATTTTTTATTCCATAGAGAATGCTTGTTCTGCCTAGTATGGTTCGCTGGTCACAGCTAAAGTGTCCCTAAGCAGAAGAGAATGGCATGTTTTAAACATTCTGCTAGAGGAAATGCACAGTGTTTTATATCTGTCTCTCAGGAGGATTTCCACATTAACCTTTGCACTGGGCTTTCCATTTGTCTGTATTCTAGCCAAGAATAATACCTTCAAACAGTATCTTCAAGGAAGCAAAACTGTTGTTAGTGAAGAAACAGTTCAGTGTGTCTGTGTGAAGAGATAGAGGCTACACCATATATTCCAGCTTGATTCATGAAAATTCTGAGTGTTGGGGGAGCTCTATGTTAAACACCCCAGCATTACTCTGGAGTGTCTGGTTTGCCAGGAGTAGGTGGGAATTAGCCAAATGCAGACCCCCCACTAACTTATGTGGGATTGGGAATTTTGTAGCAAAAGGTGGAATTGAGTGGCCAGCACCCGTGCTGAGAAAGGACTTGTCCTCAGAGATGTAACAGTATGGATGAAGAATGAATGGCTCTCCTTGGAAAGGGTCCGTCTTGGCTGTTCGTAACAGATCTGTTTACTGTAGAACTCATCTCTGTTGAGCATTAGCTATTTGGCTTCTCTTAAACTGGAGATGTGGCTCTCTGAAGGCAAATGCAAGTGCTGGTACTGAGCTGTGGGACCACTCATGTCACTGAACTTCTGCACTGCTTCTTTCATGCAAGGGCAGACCCAGAGGGCACCTTGGGTCTCTTGTGCCTCATGAGAATGATTGAATGATTGCTGGGAAATGAGGGTCATGACGGCATTGGAGAGTTGAGCCAGCATGTGGAAAGTGGGCAGATACGAAGGACAGCACTGGTTATGTATAGAGAATACGTGCTCAGGGTATGCACATATACTTACTGCCGCTTTTGGTTCTCTAGAATATACTGAGGTTTTTAACAGGAGAAATTTAATGTAAGAATGAATGTGTTTCCATATTCAGATGTGAAGTCATGGTAAAAGCTCCTAAGTCTGTAATTTCCTTAGCAAAATACTCCTTGTACTTCAGCTTGCTGGGCCATCTCACTTTTATTATTAATTTCAGTGATGAAAGGATCTCTTTTGTTTGCTTACAGCTATTTAAAAAAAGAAAAGCTTTAAGAGTAAGTGGCAGTATTTAACCAAACAAAATGGTTTTCAGGCTACTAGAGTGAAACAAACAATAAATATATAATTTACTGAACTATAAGACATCACTAAGTGGATTACATGCAAAACTTTATTGCATTTACTAATGAATATTGTGTTTGGAATAACAGTGAGAACTTCTTGTTTCCTACTTGTATGTACCGTAAATCCAGTACCTATCTTATTCCTCATTTGGCTAGGGAGCCCTTTAACCATATCTAGTTAAAGTGAATTATCTTTAATTACCAAAAGTGACTTTGATTCTGTCATGGCTGCTGGCCATCTGTGGACTCAGAGCTATGTTCATTGTGTACTCTGGGGACTGGAAGAATGCGTATTTGTGACTTAGAGTGAGATAAACTGCTTATTTTAATCATAGGCACGCTAAGAAGTTTTCTTTTGGATTATTTAACACAACAGTGTACTGAGAAACTACGAGATATATCCTAAAAATTCACTTGTGGAAGGAAATCTCTTTCAGATGTAGTCGTGGAGACATTTAGAGTGACGTCAATTGCCCCTGAAATAACAACTGTGTTATCATGCAGCAGAGAAGAAAATTTGTTTTAATCTCTTCTTCCCCAAGAGTTAAAGCACAAGGGAAGTGATACTGCTTGAGGTGAAGACCAGGTTTAAAAACCTCTTCCAAACATGAAAACCCACATAGATTACTTTGAATACTCCAATGTCTTCACACTGGTGTTCCTAGGAAAAAATGGCTTAGGGAGTTGTACTGCCAGTCTGTCCATCCTCCTCATCCAGCAGTAACTTGTATTGAAAATGGGTAAACATCCTTCAGAACATGGTCCTTATTATGTTCTACTGTAGGAGAAGGAGAATAGGAGGACACTTAGCTCCTTTGTAGAACAATCCATTTCCTAAGCTTGATAAGGAACTGGTGTTGTGCCATTACTATTTCAATAGTGTTTTTCATCCAGGTGTTGTAGTTATTTGCATTGCAGAGAGAAGTGGTTGGTGGTTTCTTTTTGCCTTGCTCACCTGTAGAGGGAAGTTTTGATGTCTTCTTAGAACGATCAATCAGGAAGGTGCATCAACATGGATTAAGAGCATGACCCTCTGACCCTCACATTCATTCATGCTTCTCTCCAAAGGTCAGGGCTTTGTCCTCCCTTGGATCCCAGCATAAATTGCTCCTCAACACTGCTGCTTTTCCTTTCTTCATCTTCCTTGACTGAAACTCCCTCCGTTGCAGCCATAGAAAGCTAGTGCAGACAGCCTCCCTCTTTGCTAAAATGGTGTCCTCAGGAGCTTGGGCATCCCACACAAGTGCTATTCATGGGCTCTAAAAGATAGAGAAAATGTGTAGTAGCAGTTTCGCTGGCTCCAGGACCCCAGCCTTGGCACATCTTGTGCTTGAAAACTGGTGAAACACAGTGACTGACCAGTCAACTCTACATCATTATATTTTCATTCTCCCCTGATTCCGTTTTGTCCTCATTTGTGTGTAATTAAATGCCCAGCTACTGCAGTGATCACCATTACAGAAGTTGGTAGAGTAAGAAAATGAACCCAATTGAGCCCAGAGATCTGCAGTTTATAGGACTCATTAATGAAGATACCCAGGTGTCCAATTAGGTGTCTCCTCATTAGGTGTTTCCCTCATTAGGTGTCTTCATTTCCTGGGGACAGCCTCCTGCCTTTCATAAGCACTGACCAGTGCTCTGGCAGAATGAGCACTATGCTCAGAGCTGGAGTTAAGGGGAGCTGCTCTGCTGGGGAAAACCAGAGTCAGTCATTTTCACATACCTCGTATGCATTTGCCAGGATAATGGAGAAGTGCCAACAGTCTTGTCTCCAATTAACCAAACTTTCCTAGTGAGAGAGGTGACCCCGAGAAGGCACATCTGTAATTGTCCACCACCTCTAGCAGGAGTGAACAGCCAATCTGCCACTGCTCTGCAATGGGAGATGTTCCCAGCAGAAATATCTCAGGAAAGACCAGGGGTGTGAAGTCCTCTAATGGAACAAGGCATCTGCTGGCACAGGGCACTGAGCAACGCACCCTGCCACAATTAACCTGAATTTGCTTGTGGTGAGTTTTGTGTGCGGGGCAGTGCCAGCCCAGTGCCTGCAAGCTGCTTTCCAGCTCCCACTATTAGCACGGCTGAGTGTGTGTGAATTGTGCAGTAACTTAAAACGGGCAGATTGATCAGCAAGGCTTAGAGGAGTCCTTTTGCCAACGAAAAAATAATGACTCACCATGTTCAAGCGTTGATTGTAGGAACTGATTAAAACTATTGCTCAAACTACGTAGTGATAGAAATATATTGAGCACTGAAATCCTGGCTGGGGGCAGCTGCTGAACAGATTCAATTTTGATAGCCAAGCCAGGATGAATATAAATTTAATAGCTTGTATTTCAGACACACTTAGGATCCTGATCCTGTATGCATTCAGTTGAGTTGTTCTTTATCTTCATGTGCTGCATGTTAATTCTCAGCATATTCTGCATACAGTCCCAGTGCAACAGTGTTGTTTACTGGATTTATTCTTCTTAGACAAGCCAGGCTCCATCGCTCTGTTCCGCACACATTCGTAATTCAGAATTTGGGATCCATGCATCAACACTTTGAATTTCCATGATGTTACTCAGCTGGACGTGTGCTTCATGCAGGACAAGACTGACTATGTATGATGTATTGTATGGTGTGAAAAACTGTCAGTCCAATCCCATCTCCTAGTGTTAGTACCTGATTCTGTGATTTTAATTACTATAGTTGCAGCCTGAGTCACCTCTCATTTGGAAGGAAGGTAGAATGTTTGTCCTTACCTAAAATCAGCTTAACGTTATGTAATTTTTGGTTTTTTTTAAGTGAAGTAAAATAAGTCAAGCTGGTTTTGAGACTTTCCCCAGCTTCATAATGTGCACCTGGTAGCAATCTACAGAACTGCTGTTTTGTAGATTGCTACCAGGTGCACATTATTACCTATGTCCTATTGCATCTGTAGGATAACTCCATTTTGTTGCAGTGAGTTAACGCTCTAAATTAACTAATAGGCAAATGATTCAGAAAGGAAAGCTTTTCAGCCAGCAGGACTGCAATAATTAAGGTGATGTAGGCTGTTTTTCAAGTGCTGAATCTGAAAATATTTTGTACTGTGCTCAAAGGAGTATTGATCTGAGTCGCAGTGTGATGTGCAGCTTTGCACTGTGCAGCTCTTCTTCAACATACTTCCTGAAATGAGTCCTATTTTACAGGTCTGGGTTAACATGCATAGTACTATGTAAGATTTATTCCTACTATTACTTGTTCAAAGGTGTTATTAGCTCTTACTGACAGAGTTAGAGGGAGTGTTCAATTTTTCACATCATTTCGTAAGTTTAAAATATTTCTGTCTCTGTCTGCACCATAGCTAACTGTAATACAAGGCATCAATCTTAATTCAGTGCCAGCTGGTGTGCTTTAGATGCAATCTGCAGCCTCCAGTGTCAGAAAGATTCCTTCCACTGAATTGAGATGTTTTTGAATTAGACCTGCATACTTCACTGCCAAACCCAGGAGCTCAAAAGTCTTGGTTGTGCAAGAGAAAAAATTATTTTGCAATCATATGATATATTTCTTTTAAATCAGATTAACAGTCTGAGGCAATGTGATTTGCCTTATGAGCATTGAAGATGGTGGGTATGGTCATGCTTTCAAGTTCATTTCTTCAGTCAGGAAGGATGGATATTTGTTTAAGTATCAAATCAAAACTGAGATTTCCCATCATGAAGAGCTGGGGCTTCTTAAAAAAAAACAAAGAGGAGATTTGTGCTGAAAGTATGAGAGATGGGGACCATTAACCCATCACTAGCAGGAGAATATGGACCTTTCCCTTTTCTAGCAGTTTCTGACTGCTGGTCGAAGGGTACATTAATTTTGTGTATTTAGATGCAGATGGGGAAGCTTGCACTGTGTTTAATAATGTAAAGTGCCTTTGCCAGCATGGACCTGAATGTTGGGCACAGTTAATAATGTTTCTTTGCTGACTATTCTGACAATCTTTTGAAAAGTGCTCTTTTCTCCATTCATTCTGCCCTTTCACATGTTAATATATGGGGTCCCATCAAGCTGGATGTCTGACTGGTGTGAACTGGTTTTCAATAAACCCTGGCTCCTCAGGGTATCCTAGGAAAGGCTGAAATTTTGGCCAGAACCTCCACAAAGGCACAGAGCCATGTCTCACAGTCTGGTAGTCACCCCTGCATATTATGGACTGTGCTCACAAGAAGTAATGACATCCTAGCTGGCAGGAGACAGCTGGTGAGCTTGCACCAGTCCTTATCCTGTTTCCTCATAGTTGGATCTACCAATGTCTCATGGCAAGGAGCTGCTTACCTGCTCACCCAATGATTGCAGAGCTGTGGGCTGCTGCAAGTAACTGCAAATTCTTTCCTTCCTCATCAGCTGTTTTCATCAGCTTGAGATATGTCTGTCTGGCAGTCAGAGGTTTCACTGCAGATGTATAGTCACAGACAGGTGTATCTGTATGAATATATGTACCAGAAGCATTGCAATTATGGCTGCAGGGACTTGATATTTGTTTCCTGACCTCCATTTCTGTGCACCTGCCATCATTCCGTGGCTATTGGTACCTGAGCAAATTAGCTGAATGTTTTCTATGTATAATGCAGTTTTACTGATTCTGCAACAAAATTGGTCTGTATTGCCTCTGCTGTTTGTAAGTAACAGAAGATTTAAGCGTATCCTGATGGAAAGCCTACATTATTCATCATGTCTGGCTTTTGCTAGTGTGACTGGTGGGTGTTGGGAAATGTTTTAAAAGAGGGAATAGTATGGCTGGCCTCTATTAGCTAGGAGTGCACCGCAAATATTTTCCAAATTTGCTCCTGTCCACAAGAGCTATCGCCTTAAGGAGAAACCTTTGCCCCTTTTATTTGTTTTTCCTCTCAGAGCAGTTTTCCATCAGGAATTTATTCTCACTGTCCATCCAGGCTTTCTCCCAAAAGCTCTATCAAGTTATCGTTTCTACTGATATATTTTTTAGCTTGATTTCTGTCTGAAGAAAATAAATTTTGCCGTTTCATAGGTGCACAGGAGTTCTGAGAGTTAAAGAGAGTCTTTCCTGTCTCTGATTTCAAGGACTTTTTCATTCCCTTTTCCAGCTCCTGGGGAGTTTCATATAGCCTCACCTGAGATGTCTAGGCATGAGCTACAGTCTCGCAAGCTGAAAACTCAGTCCGTGGAGCAAGGTGGTGGAGAACATCAGTCCCCCGCTTCTGTGTGGCAGAGTTATCCATAATATAAAATGATAACATATAGAAATATAATTATCAATTATATAGTTACATATTGTTTAATTCTCTCTATATATGTAGGGATTCATGTGTATATTTAATGTATGGACATATACATAGGTTGCTCCACAAGTAATGCCTTCTATTTATTTCCATGGGAACTAGAAGATACTGACAAAGCACAGTGAATCAAGAGCTATTTGATAGAGCAAATTCTCAGCAGCAATAAATTATTTTTCAACACAGTTACCACCATTAGCTATGCATTTTGACCAGTGATGAACAAGACATGCTGTGCTTGTAGCAACCTGCAGCAGTGGAAGTGAGTAGCTGTGGTTTAAAACCTACCAGGTATATTTTTAATTACAATTCTAAGAAAGAGGAAAAATCCCATTAGTTACACTAACAATGTTAGTTACATTAGTTACAGTGAAAAATAAAACTTGAGTGAATAATTACTGCTCTCTACTCAGTGAGCTACAGTTACAGGGATGAAGTACAGTGCATTAATCTCTGTATCTATGAGGAAGCGTGCATTGTTTCGGAGAATCTGCTGGGGTGTTTTCATGCAGTACTGTTCCTTACATGTTCACAAAGAGCAAATGAGACTTGGAAGGGTGTGGGGAAAAAATCAAATTCAAAAAGTCATAATTGCTTCCAAGATTCTGTACTTTCTGAAGTACACTTTCTTAAAGGAAGCATTTGGGTTTCTTATAGTCACCTCTGGCGAAACAGTGAGCGCTGGCAGAAGACAAATACCATCTTTACCTTTTTAAGTTGTCACTTCACTTCCCCATTTAAGTGCACTGACTGCTGACCCATGAAGGAGTGCAGAGATGCAGTTTATCTTCTCAGCCTCATTCAGAGGAACGCAGTATCGTTCCTGCCTCACTGAACTGCAGAAGATGAGGAGATCTCAGTTTTATGAATGGTGATTTTATCTGTCTGTGACTTGGGAATGTTCTGTTGCACAGTTTCTGAGTCAGCATCCACTGCTTTCAGCTTGAATTATTTATATATTACCTTAAGTATAAGAAGAAGAAGAAGAAAAAAAAAAGAAGCATTTTGCTAACATTTCAGCAGGAAAATCGTATTACTGAATTCTGTTTAACTGCAGTCTGCAGTTGCTGCAACCAAGGCTCAATTCTGTCCTGTGTCCACCTCAGAGAGCAAATCCATTAAGCAATTTTGTGCACCTCCAAAATGGTCTGTTTTCTATAAATTATGTAACTGTGCTGAGTATGTCTGCGAAACAGGTTTTAAACTGCGCGTAGAGAGAAGGGCAATTAACTGCAAAGGGTAATTTGAAACATAACGTTAGATAAATTATATATTTGTAGGAAATGCTCTGTGATAAGGAGAGCATTTTAAGGCAACTTGTTTTATCAGCTGTATCAGGAATATTATGTATTGCAGTTCATTTTAACAGCATCTCAAAATGTAGAATTATTTTAAAGCAGTTCAGTGAAAATGCTGCAATGTTTCTGAGAGATGAGTCTGCTGCACAGGCTGCATGAGAAATGTTAGTCTAGTTACTAGATATGATACCTGAAGCAGAAATACAAATAGAGGAATAGTCTCTGACCCCAAAGAGCAGTAAGGTTGGATAAATTATTGTTCTGTGTTCCTGAAATAGAGCTGAGTGAAATGTTGCAAGTCCTTAGGGTAAGAAGCATTAAAATGTATTACCTTTTCTTTCCTCAAACTATAAAAATCACAAACCTTCACCAAGGGGCTGTTTGAGGTACCTGAAATCAATAGAGATACTACCACTGACAGATTTCTAGTTTCCTCTTAATAACTACAAAAATAAAGAGCTGGGATACCACTGGCAACCGAAGCAACCTTCCTTCATAAGTGCCCTTAGTACCACAGTTTCTGCTTCAGAATCTGAGCTGCCAGCCACCAACCACACTTCTCTTTGCAGTCCTCCGTGGCACTCTTCCCAGCAGTTCCCTGTCTTTCTTGAACTGGGGAGTCCAGAAGTGGACACGGTGCACCCAGTGTGGCCCCACCAGGGCAGAGCAAATAGGGGGAGGACCACCTCCTTTTCTTTCACCCCAGAAACACCCTTGGCCTTCCTGGCATGAGGGCACACTGCTGGCTCCTGGCCAGCCAGAACACCCAGCTCCTTCTCTGCAGGGCTCCCTTCCAGCAGGTCAGCCCCTAACCTGTACTGATGCGTGCGGTGGTTCACATCTGGCTGTGGTTATTTAAATATGCACGTGTCTAAGGGGTCAGACCCTTTCTTAGTCAGCAAATATTTAAATAGAGACTTCAGCAGAACCCTGTGTGTAAGTGGATATGTTTGGATTTGGAAGCCGGCTGTTGGATCTGCTTAAGATTTGGACCGAGTATTTAGAGGTTAGAAGTCTCAGGGATGGTTTTAGTGGGTTTTTAGAAGGAATGTTACCTTTCTCACTGAAGTAAAAATGTTTAATGAGCGCTTAAGAAGCTGGCTCTCAAACAGCATTGTAGAGCCATGGTGATAAAGAATCCTGAATGACACAGGCTATCAGTGAAAGCAGGGTTACTCTGTCACTTAGGAGTGATCCTCAGAAATATTCAGTCACTTCACCATTAGATAACTACTTCTTATGTTCAGGGGCTTTTGGGAAATCCATTACCTGCATCTTCAGCCACACAGTCTGGCTTTTATGCTCTGTGACACTTTGCAGAGCTATCTATAAATGTCTTAAAAACCTGGGGCTGTTGCTAAAGATGCTCAAATACCTCAGATATTTTTAAATCTTTTACCCTTATTAGTTTTCACAGTTGGGAGCTGATGTTAGCTTATTCAGAAGCATAAGAAAGTTTGGAAAGAAATCGTTTGCATGCTGGGGAGCACCACATAAGCGTTGACTTTTAACAAATTTTGTCCTGTTTTTCAGGTAAAGGTGATGTGTTTGGTGATATCTTCTGGAAGGAAACCAGTCTGGCCCACGCATGTGCCAACGTACGCGCTCTGACATACTGCGATTTACATATTATTAAGCGAGAAGCCTTGCTTAAAGTGTTGGACTTTTATACTGCTTTTGCAAACTCCTTCTCAAGGAACCTCACACTCACCTGTAATTTGAGGAAACGGGTAAGGCAGCTGATCTTGTTTTCCCTTTCTTTCAGCAGGAGATTGCACACTGTTTGCAGTGTTGAATAACCCCCAGTTTACTCTTGATGTTTTCAGGTCATTGCAGATTAACTGGCCTTTCAATAAATGTTGTAGCTCTTTGTTAATGATGGCTCAATAAAAGTGAGCCATAGATTTGCAGCTCCGAGAAGCAATCCTGGCAGTGTGACATATGAACTACACTTTCTTTTTCTTTGCTTTGCTGTTTTTTTTTTTCTTTCTGTTGCATAATGTATAAAGTTATATGTAATAGTGTGAGAGAGTCCGTATTTTAGATTCCTCAGAGGTGAGGCTCAGTCTCTCACCTGCTAGATCAGAAGAGAATAGTCTGATGGATTTATTTGCATGGCACCAACTAGGAGAGATTTATTGATGTTAAATAAATAAAATGTACTCAGCAAAAGTATTATTTTAATACTTGCTTCACTCCCTTGCACAGTTGAGAATTTTAATATGGCAAGGTTAATAAAGCTTGGTAGCAATTTTACATTCACAGCTCACTTTTTAAATCCTCCTGCTCATTTTTTAATCAATCAGCAATGCTCACTATCCATTAGTTCTTTCAAAGAGCACTCCATCTAAAAATTAATTAGCCATAAGGACATATCTTGAGAACAGGTTAAGGGATTCTTTAATTCATATTGCAGCTGCAAATTTTAATCTTTATGATGTTTTTTTTGTTTTGGTTTGTTTTTTTTTGTTGTTGTTTTGTGTTGTTTTTTTTTTAAGATTGATGAGGGTTATATACATTTTATTTGCATAGAGGAATCTCCTAACAATGATTTATAGATTATTGAGCATTAACTGAAGACCTCTAGCTGCTGAAACACATTTTTCTGCAGCTAGGACATCTCACCTGATAAGGTATCAAAGCTATCTCCATATTTTACAAGGTAATATCAGCCTCTGCAGCAACAGGAATTAAACAGAACTAGAATTTCAGTTTCTTGGATATAGTTTCTCCCTGGCCACTAGAGTATTTTACAAATACTTATTTCAAAGAAGATTTAATTTTTACTGTGTTCCTGTGCTCATTAATATACCAGCTATGGCACAAAATACCCATGGCAAAAAGTAGATGCAATGGGGGATTATAGCTCCCCTCCATCTCTGCAGGAGTCTGGAAGAGCTAAATTATAATGAAGTTTGGTTCCAGTTTCTCAGCTTACCACTGACTTGAAGCTTGTTAACTCCACTTTGGTCCTGAAGAAGAGCTTTTGGCTTGAGAGCTGCTTTGGGGCTTCTAGCTTTTTGCTTTTTTTATTGATAAAATGTTCTCCAGGTCATGACTTCAGCATCCCCATCCCCCCTTTCCTATTTGACACGTGCCACCAGCTCCACTCCCAGATGACAATTTCTTTCAGACTTTCCTGATGGTGATTTCATGGGACAAGAGTACACTGTATCAGAATTTATTCTATCCTTCTCAAAATGGGAAACCTGTCACTTCAGCTAGCTTCCTGGGACTCCCCATCAGCCATGATAAGGTTTTGCACAGGGAAAACACAGACAGATCTTTTCTTGTCAGGCCAACATGCTGGAGTTCAATTCTGCAGTCCTAGAATACATAAGGGAAATAATCACTTGGCTGTTTTTCTATTTATTTTCTTCTATCACATTCCTTTTTTGGGCAGTTTGGTTCCTTGCAGGGCCCTGGCACAGGGAGTCACACTGGAGGAAAAGCACTCAGGGAGCATTAGGTACATGCAGTGTGCCATGGAGCCAGTGACTCAAAGCAGGAAGTGTCTGAAGAGCACTTGTAAAGAAAGGTTGGATTTTGCAGAAGGAAAGGCAACGTCAGTTGGGTGCATGAGTTGGCACTGGAGTCAAAGGAAGATCAAATCAGTGTAGTACATGAATTAATTTCACTGAAAAGTTGGCCAGTGACATCTGAGCTACTCACCAGTCACTTTTATAGCCCATGAGGAGGAGTGCTTCCTTTAGAGTGCAGTTGCCTGTCCCTCTTCAATGCCTTATCTGGGATGAGAAAATCATCCCTTTTCTGTTGATTTTTGAGACAGTCCTCAGTTGCTAACTTTTAAATACCAAGGGTACATCAGATGAACTCCACCTATAATGTCTCCTACTCAAGAGCTATTTTAGGAAAAGTCTTTCTCCTGGTATTTAAGATGTGCTGAGCCAAAGCTTGCTTTTGCAAAAATTATGAGTATTGTTCCTAGGTACAAAACAGATCATACTGCTTTCAGCAGTGGGGATACAGTCCAGGCCCTGTTATGTAAAATTATTCAGGGGATTGTTTCAAACAACGTATCTGCTGAAAGTGTACCCAATTCCCTATTGGACATGAAGTGTCTGACTGTGAGTTCAGCCACGCCATCCAGAACAGTTTTATCAGGCGGACAAAAAGCAGTTGTTCAGTAAGTGAAAGCAGGCAGCCAGGGCTGCACTGTACTGCAGCAATTTGTGCTGGAGTCATGTAATCTAAATGGAAAGAAAATCATTGCATCCTTTAATTGATTGCAATAGAAATATACTTAGCACATTTTCTCCGTACTCATCACTTGTAACGTTTGACATTTAATCATAACAAAAATACACTCGTTGCAGTTCTGTGCTCAACAAAATGGCTGTTTGTTCTCACTGTCAAAAATATATAGATAGAGAGAATTGCTCTTTCATCAGGTCTGCTTTTCCAAATACGTATGAACGTGTGTGGGTGCCTACACACATGCATTTGTGCTGTATTGTCCCTCAACAAGCACTCAGATGTAGTCTGTAGACTGTGAAACAATTTAAACGTTCAAAAGGCTAATAAATTAATAATAGTGCTGAGCACAAAAGGTTAGTTCCACATGACGGGGAAGAGAAAGTCACACTGAAGTGAGGAAATAATGTTTTCTCACTCCCAAATAGCATTTAGAGGCTTGGCATGTCGAATGACCTACTTAAGGCATCTGCTCAGTGTGCTGTTATCAACTCTGGGTTTTTGTTTTCTTTTTCTGTGCATTAGGTAGCTCAGCCATCACGCTGCATTTATGAGCTCATAAAGTGAGCATGCCTGCTTGCTTTCCAACCTGCAGTCCTCTCTCCTGCTCATGGTGACGAAGTGACTTTTAATCTGTAGTTGCAGAGCATTGCAGCATATCTTGTTTCGTGCTCTGAAATTTTTATGGGACATCCAACATTGCTAATGTACACTGCAAGGCAGAGGCAGGACTTTGAACTTCTTTTTTTCCAAATAGGGGAAATAATTAATCTGGAAAGATACTCTATAAAATCGCAATGAGATTACATAGCTGCCTCTGAGGACTGAAAGTTAGAAAGCAGCATTTGGGATGAGTCTTCAAAGAGTTAAGTATTGCCTTCTGATGTTGGAAGAGAATATTAATAATGTCTAATTCATTAAGTGCCTTTCAAGATTTCATGCAGCTGGAGTGAGGGCTCTGCAAGCTTGAGCCATGAAGTTTGGCCAAGGGAAAGAAGCCAAGATAGACTTTTAAGAGACCCATACACATACAGATAAACACATTTTATTGATAGTCAAAATTTGGGAAGGAAGGCCTGCACTAAGCCACCAATTGTGTTTCCACAGAAAACAAGTTTTCAGCTGAGATATATTTAAAGCTTTTTCTTTTTCTCCATATTGTTTCCATTTACACCAACTAATGCACCATCTCCAGCTAACTACTAGATCACCGTGGTCTGTGGAAGTGCAGGAAAAATCAAACTGAAATTTTGGGCCCCCTGAAAGCAAAGCTGAAATTCTTCCATGCTTCAGTAAAGCAAAGATTTCCCTACTTAGCTTTTAAGGTACATGGGTGCATACTGCTGTTCTGTGCTGTGAGCAAAAAGAGTTGTGTTAAATGAATGTGGAGGAGCTGAGGAGAGGACGTCTGGCCATGTAGGGTCTCTGGCACATTTTCTCCTGGAAGTTGTGCTAGGAATGAGCCAAGGAAATGTGAAGAAAGAAAGTGCCTTTAAGGCAGTGAAATATCCTCCAGAGAGGCTCTGTTCTGTTCCATGTGACATCCTTAAAGCCAGGGACAACGCTGTGAGCAACTGATGTTATCTAATTCAGCCAGCACAGTGTGAAGCAGGTGAGGCCGTCAGACTCTCTTAACACAAATGTTCTGGCTATTTTAGGTCAGAATGATTTCTTTTAAAATCAGCTTTCTGTTTTTGCTTGAGGTTTTAATGAATCATATGTTGTTTCTTGAGTGAATCATACATCATTTCTTTGTCACTTTTTATTTTTCTTTTAAAGCTATGTTTTCATTTGAATTTTGTGCTTCTGTCTCCTGAAAGCAAAGGCTGTACCAAAGGTCAGTCAGGATCCCCTTCCTCTGTCACTTGTCAGGTTCTTCCAGTGTCCTGATGCAGAAGCAATGTCAGAGGCAGAAGGTGTTGCTCTGTGCATTGCTTGCCCCTCAGGATGCACACTTTCTGGTGAACCTGCAGATTTTCACAGGTTGTGAGCTTTGAAAGCCTTTTACAATTATGGCGGAGCTGTTTGCACTTGGCCAGCTGGTGCTCCTGCTTGGTTTTGACCGGCTGCGGGGAATGACTTGCTCACATAGAAAGGGATCAGAGCGTGGGGTTAGGGAAACGGGCATCAGAAAGCTTAGAGCTGTCTGTGTGGAAAACTGTGCTAGGAACTCCCTGTTCTACACCTTCACAAGGGTACGTCCATCATCCATTTGCACCCCTTTTTGCAGTCTGTCACTGGGAGCTTCCTCCATGTGGGATAGCAATGGTGACCAAACCTGTCTGGGCGAAACAAACTTTTCCATCATTACTGCTAAAGAGAAACAGGGAAATGTGCTGTTTAGGAAGTTGCAGTGGGTAGTTGCAGTAAGGTAGTTGAACTCCAGAGGGGCTCTGGAAAGGCAATCCAACACATCGATTTCTGTTGGGGCTTACACGTCCAGCAGGCTTTTGGCATGACTTTTGACTCAGAATGTGTTTGCAGTTCAGCAGCTTGCTCAATCCTACTGGAAGTTAATTTGATTCATGTCTTGATGGCAAAGTGTATATTTCCTTCCCCTGTCTTTGTCTTTCCTGAGACTCAAGGCATCTGCATGCTAATGCATCAGGCTGCTCACAACCCCTAGGGGAGGTGAGGAGGCACAGAGAGCCCTACATGGTGACAGCCATCTCCACTTGCCCAGCTGAAACACAGCATCATCAGCCTCTAGCTGTGCTGCCTGTGATAGTATGCTTGGGTGTTCATAGCTCTTCTTACTTCATTACTGCAGCAGCTCTCCTGTGACCATGGCAGACTACAACTTTGTCAGCTGTGTAAGGCAATAGTCTCACTTACCTGTTTTCCTATTCAGCTGTATCAAAAACAACACACCTTTTTCCTTATTTTTCCCCTTCTTTACAGCAATAAGGTCAGCTCAGTTTGAGCATACAGGTCAGCTCAGTTTGAGCATACAGGGTGACTTTCATCCCCACCTTTTCCTCTCAGTACATCTCACAGACTAGCTTTGCCTTTAATTTCACCAAAAGTCCTTCGCCTGTCTCCATGCAAAAAAAAAATTGTTACAACTTGTTTCAGGATGCTCCTGCCCTTTCTTGTCCCTCTCTGGTCTTTAATTATCTCTGTTTTTTTCTTCTTTTTATGTGAGTGTGTTGTCCTAGAAAGTGAAGTCCTACCACTGCAATTTAGCTGCAGCTACAGTTTAGCACAATTACAGAGCAAATAAGTTATACCTTCCAAAATCAATAGAGTTTCATTTTGTTCACATCTTAGCAGACCTTGCAGGCTCCATTATGCTCTGAGAAGCTTTCACTTAAGCCAATTTTCTTTCTTTATTGTTTGACCTCGTTGTATTCAGTTATCTCCAGATATGCCACTATTCCATTATGGTATTTCCTAAAGGGCTGTTTCACTGATTTAGATCTGGCACCACTTCTGGAGATGTCTAGACCTGTGTGTGAGACCCAGGCAGGTGTCTAGACTTGTGCATGTGCATGGGACCCAGCATGGCCCAGCAGCACAGCCCATGCTGCCCTCCTGCTGATGCCCACTTTCTGGAGGATAGATGTCCATCCGGAACTTATTGCAGCTTTTTGCTCTCATCTTCTGCTCCTCTGAGCATAATTCCTTGTGCTCCAGTTCAGGGCACAGGGATCTGAGTCAGTCACAGCAGGGAAGTCAGTGAGTCCTTGGGAGGGCCATGCATGACTTTGTTAGGTAGAAGAGCAGCATAATTCAGAGAGAAAGCTGCAACAGCATTAACTTCTCGCCTCTGTGCCTCTGCCAGACAGCATGGGACAGCTGTCCCTGAGCAGAGAGGCTGCTGTATAAAAGCTATCAATGGGTTTGCTTTCTCGCTTTTGTTGGTAGCCATGAACTTGACTTTCCCTTGTGCCTCGCTCTCCTCCCTCTCCTGTTTGCCACTTCATCATCTCCCTCCTTCTGGGCACAGGCCAGGCCATGCAGACTGTGGGGAACTGGGGCTGTGGGGGCAATTGCAGTGCCGAGTCCTCACTGCAGACACAGAGGAGAACAGTGGGGATCTTTGCATCTGCATGTTTCAGAGCCACATTAATCTCACAAGGTACCAGTGTACCCTTGTTCTATTCTGAATAGAATTTCTAAGTTAAATACCTCCTTCTGAGGTCACAGTTGTGTTTCTGTGAGACAAAGCCCCACCAACTCTGTTTGAAGTGGGATTGAGCACAGTCATGATAATCCTTTGCCATTACAGAGGTGTACAGTTTGTTTATTTGTTTGTTTGTTTTTTGCATGGACACGAAGCTTCTTTCCCTGTCTAAATCAAAATGGCTTTGATCTCATTTGTCAGACCAGTATTTCACTGCTGGTCTTTATTGAGAAATGCATAGCAGTTCAGCCTTGCTTTCAAGGAGCTCAGAATGGTACAGTGTGGCTGCAGAAGAGAATTGTATGTGCTGATGTGCTGCTTTGTGCACGCAGAGACTCAGCAGCTGTTACACAAGGCAGTGCTGATTTACCCCATCTCTTCTTCATGCAGCCAGGGAAATGCAAACTGAGTGATTTACTTGTGTGTGAACACATCATTGATCAGGACATGTCAGGGATTGGCAGCATCCACTGGAAAACAGGTGTAAACTGCATTTGTTAGAGGGAATATTCAGGCTGGGGGTGATTTGCTAATGTCCATGAATTAATACCATTTTCTTGTTTAGAAAGCTGCCATAATTAAGAGAGTCTCTGTAGTTCACTCAGAGAGCTTTCTGCATGCTGTCTGTTAATATCGATTCAGGGCCGTGTTGCTTACACTGGATTTGAATGATGATAAAGTAAATCAAAGGTTTGCTATTTTTAATCTTGTAAATACTACCAAAAAAAAAATGTTTTGTGTTCCCATTCCCTCATTAATTAAATTGAATGCTTCTGATTTCCTCCAACTGAAAGGAAGGCGGTGCGCATGGTGCAACAGGAACATTTAGGTCCTGTACTTAGGGACATGGTTTAGCAGGGAAATATTGGTGGTAAGTGCGCGGTTGGACTGGATGATCTGAGAGGTCTTTTCCAAACTTGATGATTGTGTGTTTCTAAGAGGCAACACTGCTATGTTATTTCCCATTTCCAGTTAAGAAAGTTTTTTCTTATCAGCCCCCTGAGCTTTGATGTTATGTACGCAGGCACAGCAGCTCAGCTTACAGCAGACCTGAGCAGATCGCCATCGTTGCATGCCTGAGCTTTGCTTGAAGGCTGTTACTTTGCCAGGCTTAGCTCTGCAGCACGCTCTCTTGGGCAGACATACTGCTGAAACTGGGTTTCCCAAGGCTTTGTATTGCTCCTCTAGTGCCTAATATGCCATCAGCTCAGGCACAGCTTACTGTGTTAAAAATGCATTTCTGCTGCTGCTGAGAGTAGCAAATCTATTCCATGATGTCCTCAGTGTGTCCCAGGAGCTGCCACTGCTGCAGGCACCCTCATGCAGGTGGGATTTGCACAGAAGGTGGGGAAAGAGGTTTGTTGTGTTATCTCACACCTTTCCAAACCAACTCACCTGGAGGAATGGATTACTTCTTGCATGAGATGCTGAGCCTAATTACCACAGGGCTCTACCACTTCTTCAACACGACTGCAGAGGAAAGGAGGAAATGTTAGAAATGTTAGGGACCAAGTTCTTTGATGGCTTCCAACATTGCCTAGTGCCAAGTGTGACTTTGAAATATAAAAATGAGTTTCTGTACCTACCTTCTCACTCCTACAAACCTTCCTTCCCAAGACGGGGAATCCCAGCTGTCATGCACCCAAAACCATGGCTGGGGAAAAGAGAACCCATTTGTTGGGGTCATATGAATGGATGCCCATTGACTTCACAGGAAGCAGGCAGAGCTTTAGCACTCACCCAAGTGGGAGTTTTCTTGCTTAGCCCAAAATGGGGCCAGTTTTGTCCAGTCCAGAAATAATCAGTAAAAATATCAAAGCTTTTTTTTGCTCTGAGAAGAGCACTGATCTTATTTTTGCCTCCATTTGGTCTGAGTTTTTGAGTAGTACTCTGTGGACACAGCAGTTGGACTTCATGATCCTTATGGGGTCCCTTCCAACTTGGGATATTGTATAATTCTCCAGTTTTGTTTTTGTCTTGGCATGCACAGAAAGACTCCTCAGTAGTTCCTTTCTCTGTCTGTAAATTGCTAAATAAAACTCCCTGCATAAGGCCTTACTTTCTGTGCAAATCCATCCCCCTGTTGTTTGCAGCACACGTTTCACAAGTGTAATAATACTCAAACATATGGTTCAGCCTCTGATAACCATTCAGAATATTGCAATTCCCAGATTTACCTTACTTTGATTGCAATTTTTGGGCTACTTCCACTGCAGAGAAACCACGCATTCAGTTAAGAGTTAAACTGTAGACAGAGGGCAAGAGAAACTTGGTGGAGAAGTTAGCATTAATCACACTTGTTTTAGTTAAAAATAAAACCCAACCTGTCACTTCCAACTTAATGACAGTTGTTTGACTTTGCCTTTTTTAATTGTCAGCCAGTTGCTGTGATTAGCAAGCTGTCTTGGTTTAGGTCCTGTGAAAAGAAGCTCTGGAAGAGCAATTTTTGAGGAGCTGATTTACATACATGCCAGAGGTAGGAACGGGGACATGGGGATTCTGGGAAACACCTGAAATAAGCTGATCCCATTACTGCACTTCTGAGCAACATGCTTGAAGGCAAAAAAACTTGCATTTAAGAAAGAATACTTATCACTAATCCACATCTTATCCTCATATTTTTACTTCTCAGTTTCCACAGCTCCTGGTCTTAATTTGTTTCCCTTCCTAAAGATTACAAAAACAGAATGTGTTCTCAGATGTAAGATACTGTTAGGAAAAGAGCATAGCATACTCAGTCTCTGATTCTGTTTACTCCATTAATTAAGCAGTCAATGATCTTTTGAACTCTGAGACCTCCCTTTGGACATTTAGTTGAATGTTAGATTACTTTTTATTAGTTTTCTGCAGGAGATATTTCAGCTGCCAGAAAGATTTTGTACAGTGCTTCCTATGTAAATATTTATATTGCTCATTATGCACCCAGGGCTGATGGCTTACCTCTGTGCACTCCAAGTTCATGGCTGTGTTGGAACTAACTGCTGATTTCTGCCTTTGTTTGTTTGTTTAAAAAGAGAGCACTTCTTTTCCTACAGACATAGGCTTTGGCTTTTTCTGAGAGTCCCAAACACTGCTCACTCTTCGAAACATGGCAGTGAGGACCAAAGCAAGTACCAAGACCAACCTTTTCTACGTGAGCTGTTTCTACTGATCAGCTGAAATACAGCATTTCTGCTAAGATAACCCCTACTCTTCCATTTGTACCCAAGATGCCCCTTGGTGCATCTAGGATTCCTTCTCCATGTCCCTGACCTTACCAGATTCCAGCTTCTCAGCACTTCATTCCTAGGTCTAGCGCATGGTTTTCACCAATCTGCCTTCCTTGACTGCCTGCCATTGTAATGAATTTTATCTCCCTTGTGTTTAAAGCGCATCCATTTTAAAATGGAGCAGCTGTTGGTAGTTCAGAGCTCCTTTATGCTCCATCCTTCTCCCAGGCTGTATTATCCCCCCTGCTCAAGAGGGCTGCAGAGAAAGGAAAATGGGGAACTGAACCATGCATGCTTTTTCGTGTATTACCAACTGTTCCTGTTTCCTGTTTATAAAAAAACTTATCCAGTAACTTTAGGATGCTCTACACAAGTATATGAATAATAATTTATAACCATAATCCAGCCATGCATTAGTATACCAAACAGGTGCATGACTAATCAGCATGAACCATCAGCCATTACTTCAAGCATTTGTCAGAAAGCTGGAACCAAGGCACTGTTTGCCATGCGGTCCATCAGAAATGAGTCCCTTCAAAGTGCTTCTTTTCAGACCAGTATTGCTCAAAATCAGTTCAATAAGTTAGACAGCTGCTAATAGATAGACAAGGACTCTGCCGGGACAGTGATTGACGTTGCAAATTCCCCATCAGCCATTCTTTCACACTGTTAGCCTGCTTGTGGGCAGGTACGCCTGCCCTGTGGATCAGCCCTGCCCTATGGCTGAAATATCTGGCATGGATACACACATCTTTGGGCATCCTCCCACACGTAAGGTGGGTGTCAGACTGCACTGAGAACAGGCAGCCTCCAGCTAATGCCTGGAAAAGGTCTTCCTGGGAGAAGGTGACTGAAGAACCGGTGTCTAGCTTGAAGTTTGGGGTTAGCTGCATTTTTCAGACACCAGAAAAATATCAAGTCAGAGGAAAACAGAGGGTGCTTTGGCCTAAGTGCCAGAGGTCAAAATGAGAACTCAAAGTGAATGCAGCACCTGAGATGAAAAAGGTAAGAGAGCCAGAGGTAGAGATCTGTACTTCTGTGTGTTGTCACTCTGCGACATTGCAGCAGGGTTTATGTCACAGCTGGTCTTTTGTTAATTGTATGTGCACAGGGATTGGTAGAAGAGGTACAAACAGTGTGTAAACAGGGTGCAGCATAATCACTAATGAGGAACTACAGAATCATCAATGTTATTGATTGCAAAGACCTGTTATTTGTCCAAGCAGAGTTTTTTTTACTAGCCCCAGACAAGAATAGGGAACAAATCAACTGGACTGACTCCAATTTTACAGGGGGGGGATCATTTCTGATCACTTTTAAAGCCAGATTTGCCAAAGTCTACAATACTGAGGATTATAAACTAATTTGTTTGGGTCTGGAGCAATGAGATAAGCTAAGGCTACAAAAACAGCAGGCTCAGCCCCTAAGGAGCATCCTGTGTTAGTGCCTAAATGCATGGATAGGAACATAAAGCAGTGCTGATGAGCTTTGCAGAGATCTGCATCTAGAAAATAGGTGACTGTGATGTAGGTATTAAGGAAGATCACCAAGAATCACATGGAGAAATTTGAAGGAACTTTGAGAACAGGCTTAATGCTGGGACACAATAGAATGATGCCTGCAAGTAGGATATAGCCAGATCACTAAAATCCTCCCTAGCAGAGCTGTGGCTTATTGTCATGAAAGCCCAGGGATCGATTTAATGCATGTAAATGGGAAGGAAATGGCTCTTCACCACACCATCTGTTTATCCCATCCCCATGCCCCCACTAGTTAACTCTTTTGTGCTGTCTCCTCCTCTTGCTGATGCTGTTCAGAAATAAACACAAAGCTCTGTGGAGTCACCATTCGCTGAGTTCCTCAGTCCCGTCTTCTGAGGTTGGAAAAAACACACCGAATGGTCCTTTGGGGAATAGTCAGAGCACTCAGTCCTCCCTGGGGGTCTGCCGTGGAGGCAGCCTGCTGGGTTTGCCTGCAAGAAGCTCTGATAGGACTCTCATCAGCAACTTCATTTCTTTGCAGAGTGCCTTCAGGGAACTGTCTGCTTCTCTTTGTGTTAAAGTTTGGGCTCTGCAGTATTCCTGTGCTGTTGGAGGGAGCTCTGTGGTTGGTGCGTAACTCTCCCCCAGGCTCAGCTGGCTGTAGGTGGTTTTCCTTGACCAGTTGCCCTAGAAGAGCTGTTCATTGGTTCCCACTTAGGTATCAGGAAACATTACCAAAATTACGGACTTATCTAAGAAGTTATCGTTTGATTATGCCATAATTTGAAGGCCTCTGCTCTTCTGGTAATTACAGATTACCTCTGAAAGACTTTCCTTCAATCTTTTGAACTAAGGTGCCTTCAGTGACAGCTCTGCACCAACCACTTTTGGCTAAAGGGAGATTTTATCCTTTGATGAAGGTTGCATATCTTCCTCATAGAATATTTCTTCTTGTTTGGATACTTTTCAGTGCTAGCATGCTCATGTCTTGGGTCTTTTTTTCTCCCCAGGAGATTCCTTCTCACTGAAGTGCTGGCTGTGAGCATATTAATGGCAATTACGGTGTGTTTCAAGAACCCGCACTCCTTGGTCACACACTGCCAGCATGCTGCTCTCAGCTGGAAAAATTTTAGCTCTTGCTGATGGAGGTGTTTCACTTGAAGAATCCCAGGGATACTTGTTAAGGTTATTTTAGAGCACACTTCATAGTTAAATGAGGTAGACATTAAAAGTTTATATAACCTTTTGGGGTTTTGTTTGTTTGTTTGTTGGTGTTAAATTGTGATTTCCCAATTGTTTCACTGAGCTATTTTGTGTCTGTTCTGCAGGGGGCTGACCCTGTCTTTCAGTTAGTGAATGGTCTGCCAGAGGTGCTCATCTTTGCTGAGTCTTGATTTCACTTTAAAAGAGTTGCCAGGTCACACTGCCAGTTTCGTACTGGTCTCTCTGAACTGAGAAGCAGAGGTGTGAGTTGCTGAATTGGCCAATTCATTCTCCTTGTTAGCATCCCTGTGGCTTCATTTCTAGGTTGTCCTGTGGGAAAGGGATATTTCCAGCAGTTGTGTGAGCTTGGGTTTCATTCAGAAGATCTGTAAAATGCAGTAAGCACCAGCAGCACTTATTACCCAAAGCTAGACTTTGTTGACTGGCAGATTCAGCCATCTTCAGCTGTATGAGTGTTTAAAAGATCTGATTCTTGACTGAGTTCTAGAGGCAAATAGGAAACAAATGATTAACCATCCACCAGCCTAAATCTGTTCCACCCAAGAATACTACCATGGAATCAGAGGCTGTGTCCTCAAAATCGATCTCCACTGTTGGACTTGGTTCAGGTGAGGAGTGTCTCCTCATGATAAAGCAGATCATTTGACTTCCTGGTTTCATAATATGGAAAGTTACAAAAAGGTCCAGTGCTTTGCTCTTCAAGGTACACAGAAAGTCCATTGTCCTCTCAATTGGATCTGTTGTTTGTATGTTCTGCCCTTTAAAATTATTTCTTCATTTCTGACTCACCATTTCCAACCAAAACTGATGGTGTTCTGCACCTCATGGCACTGGGAATGCATTGTTTTAATTGAAGCTCCTGTTGCAAAGGCTTTTCAGTAAATTAACAAAATGTTGAAAATGATGTAGTGAACAAATAGAGTAGCTGGTAGTGCACTCCCTGTAAAATCAAAGTTTCTGAAAGCCAGCTAGAATGTCTTCAGTATCAGAAACAAGGCTGATGGAAAGAGATTATATGTTTTGTTAAATGAATTGATGTGGCTGTAAAGATCCGCAAGTTATCAGTTGCAAAGCCCTTTTTTTTTTTTTTTTTTGGATCTGAGGACTTCAGATCAACTTTCAAGCACTTTCTAGTCCATTCAAGTCATATTTTTGGGGAGAAGGAGGGGGGCAATAATTTCAATTAATTTGAATTTCCACTTAACAATTGGAGAGAAACAATTGTAATTCTTTTACTGATTAATTACATTATAATCAAAGAGTGCATTTTAGGTATTTATTGAGACCATTTCATCTTCAGACAGAAACCAGTAAAAGGCAGAAACACAGAAAACAAACCACAAATTCTGCAAATCCTATGGGCCCATATTGTGTGCAGCTTTGTGCTAGGAACATGCAGGAATGCTGGGTCTGTCAGAAGTAGGGCTGGCCAGAAGCCAAGCATGTAGATGTTGGCATTTTTCAGTGTAATAGAAGCAAGACCTCCAGAAAATGTTCCCTGAAGGAACAGAGGTAGCAGTGGCTGTCCCCTCACCCACTTCTAACGCAAACCTGAACGGCAGTAAGGCTGTCCCGGACTGGATTTAGCTTTAGCAGTTAACTATTAAAGTTAAGCCCTTCCAACATTCAGCGCTTTGAAATCTAGTTCTGTATGTCCCAGACTGAACAGTAGGGAAAAAAAATCTATTGCTATATTAATTATTTAGTTTTAATGTCAGTCCTTATATTTATTTATTTACTTAATCCTTTTACAGCATGGCTTTTCCTACTGTGAGGGCTCTGGGCAGTAAACCTTTGTTTCATCTCTCACGCATCCACTAAGCTGCTCAGTGACCCTGGGCAAGTGAGATGACCTCTCTGTGCCCTATTTTTGACATCTGGCCAAAGGCGCGGCGTCATGCATCCAGCCTTCTCCCATATGGGGAAAGAAGAGTGGCAGATTAGAACTGCATATTATTATTGATGATTGATTTTCTGTTCCGAGCTAAATCAGGCTGAAGAGCAGCTTGAAAAGTCTTTTGGCACTTTGCCCCATCCCAGAGAGCAACGTTTCTGCAGTCTGCCCCAAGCTCAAGCCACCCTGCTGTCATATGGAAGCTTTGAACTGTCTCTTTATGCTCAGAAGCATATCGCTCTTAGGAGATACTGCACTGGACAAAGTGAAGGCTGTTTTCTTTGAGGAGTTTCTTTTTTAATCATCGGTACTAAATATCTCATCTGCAGCACAGCAAAGCCCTAATCAATTGACAATGCTGAGTTCTGACCTTTCATTAGGCCACTGCCAGTAGCAGGTATTGATCCAGTGACCAGTGTAAGTTTGCAAGGATCATACCTGCCTGATCTAATTGGAAGCTGTCCTGTTGAAGACACACTGCCTTCCAGTGAGCTCATTGCCACACAGCCAGACTAAGAGGCAATGGGAAGCTCCCTTCAGCTCCTGAGCCCTGAGGTTCCTACTGGTGATATGGTGGCAATGTGGTTGTATACTTCACTTGTCAATATGTGTCAACAGCTATCTACGTCAACGCGGAGTCCAAAATTTGTTCCCATTTGTGCTCCCCATAGAAGGGGCTGTGCTTCTTTGGAGCACAGTCACAGGTAAGCCTCTTCAGAAGCAGCACAGATCCATACTCCTCTTTGCAACAAATTGACTCTGAACTACAGCAGCTTGCACTGGGTCTTAGTTGTAGCATATGTTAAATACATAAGCAAACAGCCTTGCTGGTTATTTGGTTAGAATCACAGAATTGCAGGGGTTGGAAGGGACTTCAAGAGATTGAGTCCAATCCCCCTGCTAAACTGGATTCCCTACAACAGGTCACACAGGTAGATGTCCAGATGGGTCTTGAATATCTCCATAGAAGGTGATATAAAATAACCATGTGCAATGTGCATTTTGCTGTATTTGGAGAAACAGATCAATCTCACTGTTCTGCAACATAACATCTGCTCTATGGTTACAGCAATGAAATCAGAAAATAGCGAAGGCAAAGCTGGGGAAAAGAGTGATTAGTTTCAATTCCAAAGCCTTGTTTATAACCCTGTGGCAAAGCTGCTTGCATCCAAAGGTGCACAGTGCCCTTGTTGAGCATCCTTTTGCTGGCAGGAACACAGCCCAACAGGCATCTGATGTAGCAGCTATGCCTGCTGCAGCCAAAAATCCAAAAATGCATTGTTTTTCCCTGGCATGCAAAGAAACAGAGGCTAAGTGTATGGACAGGAGGTGCTTGGGTTTGTGGTGACTTGACCAGGAGAGGCTTATCTGTTCTTAAAAAATGTTCTTGTGGATGATGTATATGTAAATGATTGTATAAAAGGAGTAAAGGCTTGTGGTGTTTCTTTTGGAAATCTGACTCCTTATCCTCAAAGCATAGCAAACACTTAGTTAAATGTGTAATCGTGTCATTTTGTGAAATTGGTGCCTATCACTCAATCTGTGAGACTGGACTGATCTTTCCTTGCTAGGCAGCTGTCAGTGCTACCCTGAGCCAGGATCTGAAGGGTGTATCAGGGCATCAAGAAGGGCTTTCCTGTAGCATTATATATCCATTGTGCACCGCCCTAGATGTCTTAGCACAGCAGAAACTTAAGCTTTTTATCCTGAGTTGAAATCCTAAGAGCATCAATGTGTGTTTTTTATGGCTTCTCAATGAACTGTCTCTGTTTTGGCAATAGGACGAAACACTGGCCTCTCTCTGCTATCAGCCAATGAATTCTAGTCTCTTGGTTGTAAACAGTTAGCCATGATATAGGGATTTCCAATTAACTACAGGAATTAAGGCAATATTATTATCTTCTCATACACCAGATGGGATGGAGATACACAGAGACAGTGTGATTTGTACAAGACCCTCCACTTGGCCAAAGGCTGGATCAGCAGAATCATCCATTCTCCCACATCCCAGTCTGGTGGTGTATGTGTCAGGTCATTATGTTCCTGAGATGTGTGACAAATGTGACTTGGAGCTCTTTCTGCTTCTCTTTCTTCTTCAATCCAGACTTCTTTTTAAGTAAAGCAGGATGACTTCAGATCCATACCACGTATGAAATAGCTGGGACAAACTCTTTAAAACTGTTTAAGTATGCACGCTTGTTCACATCAGCATGCCTGATGTCTTGTAGATGCCTCTCCACAAAAGTAGTTGGATGCCATGCAAATTGATTGTGAACACAAAATGGAACTGGATTGAAGTTTGACCTACAATATCCGATTTCTAGAACACAGAGCAAGCAGTAACAAGGCCTCCCAAGTTTTGAGCTCTGGGAGTTTGGCCACTGTTGCGCTCTTCTGAAGAGTCTCTTCTTTGCGTGCCTTTTTTAGAAGAACAATTTGGGGAAATTGCTTTATTAAGCAATGCTGAAAGGACCTACCCCTATCTTGCCCGTAAAATGTAATTAAATTTCCCTTGAAAGAGCTTTTTCAAACTCACAGAAATAACTTTTCTTGCCCTGAAAAGACATCACTTTGTTATTTGTATTGGAAATCTTCACCTCTGTTGCAACTCAATTCTGTCATCGCTTAGAAGGAAACTGCATAAATACAGTTTCTCCATAGCAAAATTAAAATGTGCTTCGTAGCAAGGTTTTGCTTTTGCATGCAACCGTATCTGTGAAGTCAGGATCATTGAAATTAGCAGAAGGGTTATTATTTACCATTTCTTTCAAGCATCCAGCAGAGTAACACACAGAAACCTTCTTTTCATTCAAAATCCAGCATGAAACACTGTTCAGTGAAACGTTCCTATCCCAGAGATTAACTAATTGCTCAGCAGTCAGTCATTCCCACTGCCCAGCCAAGGACAGTGATTCCTTTCCCACATGCAGATGGAGTAGTGGTTTAACAAAAAACAGTTCCTGGTACAGGAGGATTAAGGAGAATTTACTGGAGAGCAATTAAAGCCGTTGTTAGAGCAATTTGTTTTTGAGGCAGATTTTCACATCAAAGTAAAGCTATCTATCTGAGGAGTGTATAGAGCAGAACAATAAAGCCATCATTTCGTGCTTCCTCAGAGCGTGGATTAATAAAGTCAGCTAAGAGGACAGGGAGATTTACAGGAGTAAATTAGGTGAAGCGGCCTAAATGCAGTTTGCATTTGGAAGGAGGTGCTCTGATTCTGATCTCTGCTCTTGCTTCTTGTGGCTTCTGCTGCCCTCTGTTCCTGCCAGCTTTCTCATCATGTCATCCTCAGCAGAGGGCTTCTGACCATGCTGCTTGCAGATACTCCTGCTAGCAGAGCACCATACAGGTCTGACCAGTACCAAAATGCTGTTACTGGAAGATGAGTTGGAGCCAGTGCTCCTTGCTGGCCCCTTATTGGCTTTAGTGGGTGTTGCTGGCTTGGTCTTCCCATCCTGTCTGCTCCAATCTCCTTGCCTTGTCCTGACCCAGGAGGAGGCATTACTCCGAAGTCTCCTTAGTATTAAGAGCTAAAAATGCATCTTGTGAGTAATGCTGCCATTGTCCTCTCTGTTTTGGAAGGGAAGGAAACTTGAAGAGAAATAGGCTTTCAAGACAGAAAACCAGTCCAGAGTGGGTCCACCCAGCAGTTTTTAGATCCTTCCCAAAGGATGGTTGGAATTGATGCTATTTGTTTGTTCTTTTCTTATAAGGGAGGTGAGGCACTAGCAAAGGTTGCCCAGAGAGGTGGTGGTGCTCTGTCCCTGCAGACATCCAGGGTCAGACTGGACGGGGATCTGAGCACCTGATGGAGCTGTAGGTGTCCTTGTTCACTGCGGAGGAGTTAGACTAGATGGCCTTTAGAGATCCCTTCCAGCTCCAACAATTCTGTGATTTGGATTTCTCTGGCTCAAAATGAAGGTCACAGTCTCTACAGTTTCAAATGAAGAACAAATACGGAGGTGCATTTCACTAGCCCATGCTCCAGAGGTCCAGTTTCTATTTAATGACAAATATAAGGTCTCAATTGAAGTTATTTCCTATGTATTCATTTTTGTACATTCTTTCAGCAGTAGAACTTTTTACATTTAAGTATATTTTTAATTAATATAAATTTAAAGGAAAAAAATCTTAAAAACATTAAAAAAATATTTAATATCTGAAAAAAATTACATCGATAAACATGTCACCCTGTATGTATCGTCAGTGTATCATGTTCTCTTTGACCTGCCTGGGTTTAAAAAGCACTTTGCTTTTGGAGCAAGCTTGTTTACCAAAAGTTGCATGTGAGAAATTGGGCTAGCTTTAATACATAAAGAGCATCTCCAGATATGCCCTTTGTTGGCAAAGCTCCTAGAGAGGGCTCGTCCTCAAGAGCTGAGGCGTGAAGCCTTCTAAGCTCATCTGGGCAGATGAGCAGTCACTAGAGGTATTTATTGGTGATTACCATCCTCTGCAATGGGAGAGGTTTGAGCGTGATCTGTCCTTGTGACACATCTGGGACTGGGATGATATTTTCAGTGCAAAGGGCTTGATGTACAGGGGCACACAGCCATCAGCTGTCTCACCCTGTCACTCTTACCTTGTTCCCCAGCGGTTTGTCTGAGCCCTCCATGCAGATAAAACATCTGTTTTCTTCATAAGATCTCACTAGGACCCACCAGCCTGGCTTGGTGCAGTCATCTCTCATCCTCCCCCTGCAGCTTTTAAAATAGTACTGCTTATCTGGAAGGGCTGGCTGGTCTCTGGGGGATGGGGAATGCATCCCAACTGACAACTGGCCATAACCGCAGCGTGCTGGAGAGAGTAAAAATAGCATCAGATGGAGGGTATAATACACACACAAAAGCTTTAAAGGAGGGCATTTTCAAAGCCTGATCCTAACCCTGATGCCTGCACTGCTAGAGGGAGGGCTGGGATATTTCTTACCTACTGTCACGCAGAGGATGTGTGCATCTGAGCAACTGGCACAAAGCTCAGTTTTTAGGCACAGGAGACAAACAGATGTTTCAGGGTGCAGATTGTCTGACCTGTTTTAACATCTAGCTGTAGGTGAGATGATTCACAGCCTCCCAGCTGTCTGTGGCTCCTGGAGGATGAGTTCAGTTGCAGGCATTGGCTCTGTAAGTGTACCCTGCTCCAAGGGCCTGTGCTCTGAAAATTGGGTGCAGTTTGTAGTTTGTTTTTAGGAAGGAAAATGGCACAGTTATCTGAGCACAGCATGGATTGGGTTATCCTGTGTTCACATTCCGTGTCTGACACATATTTGTCTCCCCCATTAGCATGAGAAATACACTAATTACTGTTCTACAATCCACTCGAAGATGTGGAAATTAACAGTGTTTTTTTCAAACATCTTCATAAAAGTTTGTTTTCTGTTGTTCAGCCTAGACATGAATTAAGCATTCCTTCTCAGTATTTTTGGTTGTATCTGTTGGGTTTTGTTTAGCACTGTTCCCAGAGAAACTGAAGAAATTAAGTATATGAGATTGCAGTATTTGTCTGTTATTGGTCATATTGTCAAGAACTCTGAAATCCATTTGTCAGCTTCAGCTAAGCTTGTGAGATGGAGGAAATCTCAAGGATAATTAAATTCCTAAAAAAACGTTGGTTGATAGTTAAAGAAGAAAAGCTCACCTGTCCATATTCACATTTTTGGACAATCCCAGTATGTAGCTCCTACAAAGCATGCTTGCGTTATGGGAGGATACAGGGCTTGGAAAAGAGGCAATGGAAGACAGTTCTTGTATTACTAAGCAGCTGTGTCGGATGTGGACAGGATCAGATCTCTCCAGTGGGATCTGAACACTGATGAAGGGGTTGCTCTGTGGGTATCAGACAGCTGCAAGTGAGCTTCGAGTCATTCTGTGTGGTCAAAAGATGGGTGTATGTCTGCAAAATTTTCACCGTTTCTACTATTTTCATTGCTGAATCTATTTGGGAAGTTTCCACTTGTACAGTCTGTGTTCCCTCTGCTGCATTTTCCAGCATAACTCTGGGCCTGTGCTGTCAGATGGATCACTGGCAATAGGGCACACAGCTATATTTATTTCTTCTAATTCCTTAACCTCAATCATTTCTCTAATTTGACTTCCAGTGCTTCTGGGGAGGGGAACAGTGAGTAGTTGTCTTCAGGGCCGCATCACTGAATGAGGGGGTCTGCCATGGTGTTCTTGTATTACATAGGTGCAAACCCACAGTGTTTTAAATAAATGCACCAGGTTATGAGTGACCAGATGTGAGGACATCTCCAAGACTTTAAATACAAACAGAACAGTTATCTCTGGAGCAAAGATTTCAGAGGTGAGCAACACCCTCCCCATCCTATCCATGAAGTACTGTATAAGTTGGCAGCCAATTGCAGCCCCAGTGCAGCCAAATGGGAGGGCTCCCTGTTCTATTTTGCATGGCCCTGCATAGATGTGGGAGACTGAAATGTCATGTCTGCTGCATGTTCCAGCTTCTGGAGCTGAGTCAGGCAGTTCTCCTAGGACAGAGAACTTCAGCCTCTCTTGAAAACTGCGCACAGTTGTAGGACATCTCATTCTGGATACCCAGACTATATTAATCACTGGGAAGATCTTTGCATCAATGGCCTCGTGTGGCTTCCCCTCTGCCTCCCTCCTTGCACACCCACTGTATTCGTCACCATGACAACTGGCTGCCCTTTTGTTATAGGTTTCTGTGAAATGTCGTGTATTGTGCACTGCTGACAACAGCAGTGAGACATTCTGAGAACGGGACACAATGATCCGTGGTCCAATATTTGCCACTTTCATGAACTTACTGCAGTTCTTCAAGATTAATTAATTCGGGTACTTTAATTCATTCATGCCCTTGGAATCACTTACTGAGAGGTCTTCGCAAATCGAACAAGGTTGTGGAGGGATGATTTTCACATTACCGGTACAAAGAAAGACAGAAGAAAATGAATGCATTTTAAAACATCTGAAAAGATCTTAGATTTACCAACTAATTCCACATTAAATGGATTGAGAGGACTTGTGAAGGTCGCTTTGGAAGTGACAGTGGGTTGGGGTCACCAACATGGTGAGTTACCTCTCAGTGTGGCGTACAGGGGAGGGAGATGAGGCTGACCATCAGTTCACTTTTGCTTAACCTTTGACAGCTCAGTAACTAATGTAACCCCCATTCCTCTCCTTCCTAAAATAATTAAATGAAAGAAAAATGGGAACTCGGTCTCATGAAACAGGATTGGTGTTGTATGGGGTGGTCTTTCCCAATCCCATCCATAAGGGAAGTGAAGTCTTACACTTCATCACATTTACTGAATTTAGCACTTGCCAGGAGACCCGAGTGTGGTTCTTTACTCCTCGAGATGTGCTCTGCTCACAGCTAATTCAGTTTCTTTTGATTAATTCCTTTGGAGTTTGTGCCTGTTCCTAGGATATATGTTTCAACAGGCCTAAGCGTAACCTTTCTGAAAAGGGTCAGGCACAACTGAAATAGCTCATCCAATTTAAGGTTTGAAAATAAGCCTCACTCAAATCACTGAGGAATGCCAGCAGAAGGTGTTTTTCTGTGCTTATTTACAGATAAAAAGATCTAGCAATAGTTCTTAGACATTAATGGAATTAAGTTGCTGTGTAAACACATTTAATCTGGATGTGACTTCAGCTGAACCACTGTGGAAGTGGATTAAATCCAACCATGTGAAAATATTCTTAATACGGTTAACTCTGTTACTGCAAAATACCCATTACTATTAGAATTCACATCCTAGGGTTTTTTTATTCCCCAGTTCTTTGCCTGCATATCTTTATTTTCTTTTACTTGTTCTGACAATATTGAGTAGTCCCAGCTAAGACTGAATCACTGCCACCCATCCCCACATCATGGCCATGTTGAGCTTCCCTGTGCTGAGGCACTGCAGCACTGCTGCTGACCCCTTGCTGCTGGGCTAAGCTCATCCAAGTGATATGTGGCTCGGTGCTTCAGGGTCAAGCCTCTGGCATAGAAAAAAACAGTAACTTCCTGGCTTTTGGAGGAGCCTACTTCAGAAATGAGAAGTACAGACTGTGTCAAATTAGCAAAGTTTTGGCTTTTCTCCCACAGAAGGCAGCAGCAGCAGTCACGGGTAATTATATTCTGTACAAGGAGATAACCTCTGGCTAGAGAAGTTTTCAACAGAGAAGAGAAAAGCAAGAAATGAAAAAAAAAAAAATAATACAAAGGCAGGTTGCAGGGGAAGAAAAGTTTTCAGTGAAGTGCAAGTGTTAGGAGAGGAAATTTTTAAAAAATGATGCTGTTGTTTCTGCTGTTCTATTGGTGGCTCTGGTCTTTGTAAACAAGTGGCAGAGTGGAAGTTATAGATGATATCTCGATGCTTTCCCAGCCCCATACTAACTGGTGTGTGGGGCATGGGAGCACTGCCAGCCCTGCAGGATCCTCATCCTCCTGCAGGCACCACCTGCTGAGGCCAATGAGCAGGGCATAGAAGATGTTTCCTCTCTTCTGATGTTTCCAAGGCACGTGGCCTGGCACAGCACGGTGCAGAGCAGCAGTCAGAAAATGTGGCTTCACTTACGAGTAACAAGCATAGAATCAACTTGAAGGATTGAGGTGGCAGTTCTTTGGGTCCTTCCACGTGCTCACATTCCTTTTGCTACAGAGCGTTGCTGCAGGGTGAAACAACTGCAGCACTAAATGCCTTCCTCCTCCGAGCCATACAGCATCAGTGAATATTGCTGGGTGTTAGAAACATACAGCCCCGTTACAGTGCTCCTGGGACACCCACACATATTAGATACATAAACTGTTGTGCTGCTGTGTGAAGCCATGTGACACGGCACACGGGGAACCTAATTGCACCCGCTGGCCACCGCCACATCAGTAGCTAAGAAATAGTGCACATGTTTGGATGTTTCAGTCTCTGAAAGGGTGTACTCGTTGAGTTATGCTTATGGCTGTGTAGTCTCTGCTGAATTACCATTTCCTTTTGATCTGCACTAAAGAGAGCAACAGAACAGGTATAAGTGTGAGTGTAATGGATAGGTGCGGATCTCTGCATTCAGGTTCTTGTTTGCTTTCTTTCTTCCCTTTTTTCAGTTTCTCTCCTCCTGACATCAGGATATTTTTAGTTCTTCAGGGCTATATCTTTTGCATCAACAATACAGGAGAAACTTAATTTTAATCTGTATCTTAAAGACGGTGTGTGCACGTGTGCATTTCTATGCAGTAGCATATATCTGTGGTTACTATGTTTTGATCATAGAATCATAGAATAACAGAATGGCAAGGGTTGAAAAGGACCACAACAATCATCTACTTTCATGTGCAAGGTTGCCAACCACCGGATCAGGCTGCCTAGAGCCACATCCAGCCTGGCCTTGAATGCTTCCAGGGATGGGGCACCCACAACCTCCTTGGGCAACCTGTTCCAGTGTGTTCACCACCCTTGATCAACACCATTGTAATTCACTATAGGAAACTGAGATACAAAGGAAGGAGAAATATCTTTACCCGGATAGGAGCGTGCTATTTCCCCATCTGCCACTTTTCTTGTACTGCATTGTTGTGTTTGGTGTCCTGACTCTTTTGGGTTTGTTCCCCGTAGATCATCTTCAGGAAGATCAGTGACGTCAAGAAGGAAGAAGAGGAGCGCATGCGCCAGAAGAATGAGGTGACACTGAGCATTCCTGTAGACCACCCCGTGCGGAAGCTCTTTCAGAAGTTCAAACAGCAAAAGGAGATGCGGAATCAAGGCTCAACCCACATCGACCCAGAAAGGAACCAGCTTCAGGTGGAAAGTCGGAGCGTGCAGAATGGGGCCTCCATCACAGGCACCAGTGTGGTCACCGTGTCTCAGATCACCCCCATCCAGACGTCCCTGGCTTATGTGAAAACCAGTGAGGCGGTGAAGCAGAACAACAGGGATGCAATGGAGCTCAAGCCCAATGGGAACGGAGATCAAAAGTGTCTCAAAGTGAACAGCCCCATGCGGATGAAAAATGGAAATGGGAAAGGGTGGCTTCGACTGAAGAACACAATGGGGACCCACGAGGAGAAGAAGGAAGACTGGAACAACGTCACAAAGGCTGAGTCGATGGGGTTGCTCTCTGAGGACCCCAAGTGCAACGATTCAGAGAACGGTGTAAATAAAAACCCACTGAGGAAAACAGACTCTTGTGACAGTGGAATAACAAAAAGTGACCTTCGCTTGGATAAAGCCGGTGAGACTCGCAGCCCCCTGGAGCACAGCCCCATTCAGGCTGATGCTAGGCATCCTTTCTACCCTATTCCTGAGCAGGCCTTACAAACCACGCTGCAGGAAGTCAAGCACGAACTCAAAGAAGATATCCAGCTGCTAAGCAGCAGGATGGCTGCCCTTGAGAAGCAGGTGGCAGAAATTTTAAAAATATTGTCTGAAAAGAACGTACCCCAGGTCTCTTCCCCCACATCCCATTTATCACCCCAGCGCCCCCCCCAGATACCTTGCCAGGATATTTTTAGTGTTTCAAGGCCTGCATCACCTGAATCAGAAAAAGATGAAATCCACTTTTAGCATATACCTATGTGTATATATGTATACAGTATATATGCAGAGGTGTATATATACCTTTATACATATATAGGTGTGTGTATAAGGTAAATATATATACATATATATTTTCACTTGCATCCAATATGACTTGAACACACCAAGGATTTTGATATGTAAATATTGCATGTCCAGCTGGATTCTGGCCTGCCAAAGAAAACAATTATTAACATAGATATTGCTTGTATAATATGCAGTTGACTGCATGCACACTTTACATTTATTTATAATCTCTATTATGTAATAAAAGAACGACTTTTGTTTAACAAAGGCAATGTACTATTTAAAGAATCAGGGTCTAACCTGCCAATATTGCCATGACAGTTTTGATCTCAGGCTGGGTGAATTGAGCTTTTACTTCCTCACTGTCTTTTCTGCCAAGTTAGGCAGTAAGTTAATGTGACATGGAAGACATGTTCAGGCTTCAAGTAGCACCATTTCCTGGTATCATTCCACTACAATATACTCTGTATTTGGTAAGAAGTCCCCCTACTCCTCCTGAAGGGTGGGCTCAGCTCAGTTGCCAGGGAAGGGCACCATGTTCGGTGCTGAAGTAGATCACTGGAGTTTATTCATGTGGATGTTGTGCATGCACAGCCTTCTCTTTCAAGTATCCTCCTGCTCTTTTAACATTGTAAGTAAGACATAGTAATGGTGATATATGTAATGAAATGCAACAAGCCGAAGCTCTCTCAGCTGCACACCCTGTCTATTTGGGGGTAACATCTTTCTGAAAAGCCTCCTTTTATTGATGCAGTTTTTACTGAACACTTAGAGTGATGTTATGTAGATTCTCTTTGCAGCACTTGGTGATGGTGTCCGCTTCTGTCAGTATCTTCATTAGGATGTCCTGTTTTTCTGAGGTTGCTCTCCCTCTTTCCCCTTTGTTGCCTCTGGCAAAACGACTTTGAATGAGGCCTGAGCAAGGGAGAAAGCAGTCGTGCTTCAGCTGCTCAGGAGCCTCAGGAGCAGATTTGGGAAGTTATAAGGCTGCAGTGAATCCCCTTACACTCTCTTTTCTGACGCTGTTTATCCATCTGATGCTACCTTTGAGAAAGAGAGAAAATCAACAGCCAGGATGGGAAGTTGGTGATGGTGAAATTCCCTTTGCCTCAGGCACTCAGGTGATATTGTGGTAGGAGACTGGTGGGTGTGATGTGGAGAAGAAGTCTTTCTTGCCTTGGACTTGATGAAGGTTTCGGTGAATGGGATGTTCACATTTGAGCAGAAGCTCTCTGCGCCCACCCCACCAGTTGTTAGGCATATTAAGGCCAGTAGGTCTGTCTTAGGTGCTTTGACCTTCCTCTTGGCTGGCTCCCGTCAGCATCTCCCATTCTTGATCTGTACTCAGCCTCCATCTCTGCCACTTAGGCTGATGCAGAAGGGTCATGATGGCTTTGCAAGGCATGCTTTTGCATTTGACCCTGTTTATTTCTGCTACTGGGAGCTGAACTCTTGGACTCTGAGTCTACACTTGGATAAGGTGGGGTTTTTTTGTCTCTTTGCACTGTGTGAGAATTTAAGCAGAGAAGTACTGGCAGCAGAAGAGGCCATCATGACAGATCTACTGGTGGCATAGCAGAGCGCAGTGACTCTTTCAGAGAAGGACATCTCTACCACACTTCAATGGCCTCTTGCAGTAAAGTCCCGTTTTCAGAAGTGCCTCAGGTAAAATGTGTACCAGCCACAAGGCATCACTATCAATCAGGTAAATAAAAGGCATGTTTATAATCAGTGGGCATCTTTACCAGATATTTTACTTCACGTTAGGAAACTAAGTTGAGCTAGATGACTTCTTGAGAAACCAAAAAAAATCCAAAGCCAACAAAAAACAACCAACAAACCAACAACATCTGTAGTAGTGCCAATTAGGAACTTGCATCTTTGGGTGATCATATCTCCTACATTGAAATCCAAACCCATAAACTACAAAAAGATTCTAAAAAAGCCAAAGAAGCCATTGCTTCTATTGTGTCAGCTCATGGAAAGAGGACAGTGATCTTTCTCTTTTGTTATTCCTTTCTGGCCATTTCTGCCTTTCAGTTTCTTTCTTCTGGGAATTATAGGAAGAAGGAAAAACAAACAAAAGTAAAATCTGAAAGGGACACTGAAAGGGACAGGTCTTCTCAAAGGCTGGTTTAGCCTGCTTGCTCATCATGCTTTCTGCAGCTGCAGGTGCCAATGTCAAAAGGGGCAGCTGTATTTTGCGGCCGCTCTTCAGACACAAGTACAAATCTGCAGCCGCACTTTGGTCAGCAGGAACAATCTGCACCCGCAGAACAGAACTTTCTGAGTCCTGCTGTAAACCTTCTCCTGGTACTCTGATAGAGTTGTGGGATTGCAGCGTTCAGGAGTTAAACGGTTGCTGCAGGCTGCTGGAGCAGGCATGGATCTTGGGGGGTACAACTTAAGTGCCGAGGTTTGAAGAGGTGGCTGTTGTTGCCTGGCTGGAGCTGTGGCTCAGCCAGACACACAGCAGTTTACCTCCCTCTGCCCAGAGCTGCCCAGTCAATAGCTGAGCCACGAGGCTGCCTGGGCTGGGGTTGGGTCAAGCTCCTCGCATGCATGAGTATGCCCTGAAAGAGCAGGCTGGGTGGTAGGGATGACTCTGTTAGAAAGCGTTAGCCTTAATGGCATTCCTCTGCCTTTGTGAAGGACTTTTTCTGTTTCTCTGTAACTGATATTAACTCTAGCTAGAACTGCATGGCATGCAAAGGGATCTCTGTTTCAGTTTATCTTGCAAGTCAGATGTAACTTTGTGCCACCTTACAGTGAGAGATCATGTAATAGGATTAATCTAACCTTGAAAATTATTTGAGCCCGGAATGTCTATTGCAGTTCAAGTGCAACTCTACTGGTTGAAACACTATAAATAATGTAAAATAGCAAGTTCCTGAAACAAATGCAGCATTTCCAGGGTCACTTTGCTCTGACTCTGATGTTCTGGTGTTGTCTATTGCAAGTTCAGTGGAACTGGCTGGTGCCTTGCTCAGTCAGTAGTGTGATGGGTGTCTTGCAAACAACAGAAACTCTTTCTGCAGATGGGCTCTGTGTGCTGGGGGTGCAGCTGGAGCTACAACTCCAGTTGCTGCTATGCTGAAAATACAGTTCTGAAGCATTTTGGAGCATAACGTGTTGTTTTGTGGAGTTGTTACCGGGGCACTTGTTCAGCTTTCCCATCTGCTAACAGCAGTGCATGGTGTGATCCAGCACGCTGTCGGCTGGAGCGTCCCTTTCCTGTTCAAGAAGCATGAGTCCGTGTTGCATTCAGGCTACACTCAAAGCAACCACTGTATTCATGCAATAAGGGACCACATGTGTCCCTTCCACTTATGCCAGCAGCCACGTGCTGCATGCAGGGAGCTCTCAGCTGCATGCTTTCCTTTCCTGTAAGAGCTGCATACATGTACAGATGTTCCTGCCACGTCTGGTAGTGGTGTTCATAGCACGTACAGTGTGCTCCGTGTGTTCCAAGCATTTTACCCACACACAAGTGGATTTTATCTTTCTGGATAAGGTATGAATAGAAATAAAACATGTAAACATTTTCCAAGGCATATGAACTAGAATACTTCAAATAGCATTTTTGTGTAATACTACCTATATGAGATAGAACAGCACTTCTGGCTAATAGCTGAAAAAAACAACTATTGTAGTGGAGATAGAGAAGGGAAGTATCCCTCAGTTCTTCTGATTTTGTATTTGTACGTCCCGTTTTCTGTGTTTCTGTCTTTGCCAGGGGACAGGGGTTAGAGCAGAGCTGGCTCTGGCAGTGACAAGCTTTGCCGATTTTTTCTTTTCCCTGTTCTGCAGAAGTAGCACAACTGTAGGGATTTGAAGCTGCTGGCACTGATGTTTGGGTTCATTGCCAGATCCAAACTGAGTCTTCATTCACCACCGTGAGGAAAGCAATCCTGTTACACAGGCGTGAGCTGAAGTTTGAATCTGATGAACGTATGGGACCGTACAGTGTGTTTTGGATTCCAGGACAATTGTAGAGAACTGCTGGCTGCAGAATTAATGTTGCACTATTTGCAAGCAATGAGCAGTCACTCTGGAGGTAACTGAGACCGTCGTGCAGACTTCATCGTTTGCATGGGTCACAGAAGAGATGTGTTCATAAAAGAGCTTGGAGGCTTTTTTGGGAAAAAGACATCCTGAGCTGGAAGGAGAAAATCCACAAAAGCCTAAGGTTTAATGTGCAGTTTGGGAGTGAGGAGGAGGAAGTGGGATGCATTACAGTGACTTGACGCTTTCTTACTTGGGTTTGGAGCATTTGAAAAACCCAAAGCTATCTTTTTGGATGTCACAATTGGACAGATGACTATTTGTTAAATATTTTTCCTCAGTGAAGTGCCATCAAAGCAATAGCCAATTTTTAAAAAACGCTTTCAAATAGTTTCCTAAGGAAGAGAGTTTTTACAGATTTTGTTACAGTTGTTTTTAGCAGGCTTTATTTGATCCTTTTTTTGTAGCATAAGCTTATGTTAACACATGTCTTTAGGTCCATAGATCTGTTGTGCTTTATAATCTTGCTGCCAACATAGTTGATAAGGAGTGTTTAAGAAGTGGGGTTCCTTTGGAGAAAAGCATCTCATCGTGGTACCCTGTGCTCTGTGACTCCAATCCTGAGCTGTGAGAGTTAAACAGCAGTAGTTTACATTTGTTTTGGCACTTGTGTGTCTGCACTGATTCCCTTTAGGGAATATAAGGAAGGAAATAGAAGAGTTGATGCAGTCCTTTACCTGGATGGCCCCATTCTTCACCTGTGTGTGTGCCACCAGAGCACCTTCCTATGGTGCCCACAGAAAAGGAGGGTTTGATCAGACTGCTCTTTGACATCTGAGAATAGGTTTTGTCATTTCCCCTTACTTTTCTTTTCATACAAGCAACTAACATGGTCTCTGATTTTTTTTAATTGTTTTTAATGTGTTGACATTAATTTAATGTGTTGTTTTTAATGCAAAACAAAATACATTCTTAAAGCAAATTGCTGAATGGAGATAAAATAGATAAGAAGAAAGAACTGTCTTGCTTTTTCTGGCAGAAAAGCAAGAGATGTTCATACTGACATAAAGAATATTGTGCAAAGATCAACGTTGTGATACCCAACAAATGACAAAAGGAATAAAATCATCCTTTCTAAGGGTGCATTTAATAGTACAGAAAATTGACCTTGTGCTGTGCTATGGGACAGATGACTTATATTGATTTTGAATATTCAGATGATACAACCATTCAAAAAGGGCTTGTCCAGCCCATATGTTATGTTGATGTGCCTCCTGTTCCAAAGCAGGTGGATTCAGGCATCTGGGGCAGTATATTTCCTCATCGTTTTCTGTTCAGAGATGTAAGGTTGCTTGGCCCACAGTCTGAGGCTGCTGGTGTGCACCCACACTGTCACTGGCTGTCTGCCACAAATATGTCAATTAGCCTTAATTAAAAGCTCTATAAAAAGGACTTTGTGTTAGCTTGGGATCAGCCACCCCAGTGACATGCCTGTAAGTTATCTGGTTCAGCGCAGATTCAATTCACAGTCATCAATGGCAAAGTTTGTTTCTGCCTGCCTGCCAAGGATGTATGGACACATCATAGGTGTATATACCTGCCCACTTGCAGTAGAGACAGATCTGGCCCTTTTGAGTCAGGTGTTTCAGACAGTTGGAATAAATTGTTCTCCAGAGGTGTCAAGTCTCTAACCACTTACAGTAGAGTAACGAGTTCAGATTAGACACTTAATTTGTAGGCTGCTGAAGGGTAGGTTAAGAGAATCCAACCTATAACTCAAGCTCCCAGCCTGATCCCATTTGTATGAAAAGGTGCCCTAAAAGAAACCACTTACCATCTTTCCATCACTGAGGCACTTTCATGCAGGTAAAATTGAAATGTCTCAGCATGCAACCAGAAACAAACTGTACAGCTCCTAAGCTGCTGAGACAGCTCCCTAAGAACACTCAGGTGCTTGGTTCTTGGCCAATGGTGATCAGATTTTTAACTTTTTACTCTAATACCTTTATATGGTACTCCAGGAACCCTCATTTTCCCGGGTATATGGCTATTGTGATGCTCTCATGCAACAGCAAGGTGTGGATGGCAATCACCCATCACTTTTTTGGACCCATCACTTTTTTGGACAGTGCCATCTATTTGGGATCTTTGCCTGCTGTAGAGCAGTAAGAATGCCAGGAGTCTCATAGCTGGGCTGTGTTGTGCTGTGGAAAGAGGCCCAGTCTTGGAAAAGTCCAACAGAGGGAAAAATATGTGCTAGAGAGCTTCCAAAGTAGAGAGTGACTGAGCATCAGGTGTTGCCCAGACTGAGGAGAGCCATGGCTCTGTATTGTGCAACATGGGGAGAGAGGAGGGAGAGAAGGATATAAAGAATGAGGGTCCACAAATGGTCACATGTTGCTGAAGTTGTTTTTTATTAGTCTCTCTATAGTAGCTGGTGGTGCTTTGTAATTTATTTATCTGGAAGCTGGCAGGCTCCTGTTTAGTCCTAAAGTTCTATGGGCTGTGTGTCATCACAGCGTATGGGCTCTGCCTTTGAAGCTGACTCTACTTTGAACAGGAGCAAAGAATTTCTCAGCAGTCCTGCCTGTGTTTTTGTATCATTGGTGTTTCTGGAGGTTTTAGTAGCGCAAATGGGAAGTGAAATATGAGAGTTCTTGGTTACGTCTCATTATCTTCCAGTTTTCAATATAAACTTATTGAGGAATGTGTTGTCAATTTTCAAGGTAAGAAGTGCTTCTAAAAGCTGGTACTTATCAAGCAGACACCAGAGAAATTTGGCATGTTCTGAAACTACACCATTTAAATGAATTAAACCCTTCACTGGGTATCAGCTAACATCCACACTCAGTGCCAAATGCTGAGAAAAATGTCTTGGTGACCATGCAGTTTCTGGAAGCAGTGGACTAAGACAGATACTTCTGCAACATCAACTCCCTCTTCCAGCCTCTTTTCCAGCCCATTGAAAGGTGATTGTAGTGTCTAGAAATGCCATTAAAAAAAAAAATATTCAGTAGTATTTGAGCTGATTTTCAGTGTTGCACTGGCAGAGATCCGTGGGCTATTCTTACTCCTCTGAATTCAGCCTTCTGCTCTCATTGTTGGCATGTTGACACCATTGCTCAAACAGACTGGGCCTGTCCATAGGCTCCATAGGGTCTGGGAACATCTATGAGGCCCACGCACATCCCTAGAGCCTGCTCCAGCCCCATTCCTAAGCTCATCCCCTGTTCTCTTGGTGTGATATTACAGGTTCATCCCAAGTTTTCTCATGGCCCTTTTAGATTTAAATGGAAGACTGCTTTTCTAAACACTGACTCTGTGTGTCCATGCTGTCTTGCGAAGTTACTCAAAAAATCCTTTCCAAACCACAGCTTAGTATCAAGTTTCCAAATAAATCAAGCACACCAAGGCAAACCTTCTTCCATTCTCAGTACATTATTTTATCAAACAAACCTTATTTTTTGTTTTATATTGGGCACTTATTTGCAGTCTTGAATATTGTAGTGTCCCATAGGGATGGCGAGGACTGTAGTGTTAATATTTTTTAATGAGCCCTTCTAATGAGAAGGGGAACTCAAATGAGACACCAGCTTCATGCTCAGTCCAATATCTGCCACTTGTGACTCTTTTCTCTGTTTTCCTCCTGCAGTTACACCTTAGTTGAAGTTCAGCACTGGCAGCACTTTGAACTGATGCCATGCAGTGCTATTAAAGGTCCTCTTCATTTCCTCCAGCTGATCCTAGGGCTCTGCTCATCATTTCCTTGTGAGTTATGCAGGGATGCTCAGGTGCTTTCCTGCCCTGGACTTGTCTTCAGAAGAATTACCTGATTTGTTTCACCTCTTTTCTCTGTCGTTATTTGGTTTTCCTAGAACAAAAAGCATTTTTTTGTGTGTGTTAGTAGATCAGGAGAAGATGTTGCAAGCCAGCAAGGAGCAGCAATGCCATACGCTTCACTTTCAGGATGATGGACCACTTGAGGTTGCTCTCAGGACCTTTAGTCTGAGGTCACAGTTCAGACTGTAAATTAAGCATCTTGCCCAAGCTCTCATGGAAAAAGGAGTTTTCTCCTAAAGCAAAAAAAAAAAAAAAAAAAAGTGTTCTGCTTCTAATTATTCCTCTGGTGTCCCTGCAGGATTAATTACTGCTGCCTTCACTTATATCATCAAAAGCTGTTTGGCCACAGCTTCGTTTTTTTTGTTTCTTTCTAGATATAATTAAGAGTTCTGGTACTATTGACAAGCTCAGTCAGATGGTACTTAAAAGTTACAGAGCTGAAATGTCACTTACACATGTTGCTTAAACCTGTCTTTTGAATGCTAAAACCACCACTGAACTTTTGGAGCTCATGCCTTTGAGATCACCCATACATCAGTGTGAAAGTTTTTTTTCTGAAATAAAGAGCAAAAGTGTATTTTTGTTCTTCGTGGTGCTCCCACGATGTGGCTGATAGGAAAGGACCAGGGGTGCAAGGATGCAATGGCACCTTCCAGCTCTTGCTACCACCTCTTGGTGCTCTGTGAGTTCCCAGCTACATTTTTTACTTAAGGGAAGGGCTGAGTGCCACCAGCTGCATAATTCTATCAAGTGGTAAATTCAATTTATTGAGTGGGAGAGGCAGCAGCTAGCAATAAGGCAGGATTTGGGTTTTTAAAATCTGCCTTGTGGGAATTGGGCAAGCAACCAAAAAGACAATAAAGGATTTATCTGGCAACGAATGCCAGAGGAATGCTAAATATGCGAGCAGTAGAATTTATTAATACCAATGAAAAAGCTCATTAGCACTAAAGTGCAAAGCAGCTCTGTAAATGTACCTTTCAGCTGTCCCAATAAAATCCCTCTACTCAGACGAGGGAACGAGGGGAACTCAAGGCCTGTGAAGTGCAGAACTGGCTGATCAGCTTTCCCACCAAATTGGCACACAAAATATATCTCTCCCAGCACAACAGTTAGCACTGTTATACTAGCACAGACAGATTTCACTACTAACCTCTATCTGTTTCCCTTGTTGCTAGTTTGACAGTCTCAAAGCTGTTTCTACAGCTCATGCTGTAGTGTTTCTCATTTTTCTCTTTGGATAGGTGTGTTCCCTTTGTTGCTTGTTGCTGGATGTTGATCGTTTGCTTTTCAAGAGATCTGTAGTCCTGTAAGGGAAATGGGAGCAAACAGAAAACCTGCAGCTTGTGAATGTGCAGGGAGAGGTGGAGAGGTCACCAAATTTTTAAGGACAATGTCCCAGTAGTAAAAATAATGCTTGTGCTTGTCCAAAGCTCTGAGGTCTGCCTGCACATTTTTGTGCAGTAGTATTGTTGGGAGGCATTGGGAGGCAAATGGGTGGCAACCCATTGCATGTGCATTTGGCCATGATATGCTTCATAAACTTTACATACCTATTTGCTGGTGTTAAGCATGACAGAAGCCCACAACTGGTTGGGGCTTTACGAGCAACTGCAGCTGAGGAGATTGCGCTCAATTCTACATGCTTTGAAAACTGCATGATCTGCAGCAATGCATTTGATGCCCACCCCCCCTCCCTTCCCTTCCCTTCCCTTCCCTTCCCTTCCCTTCCCTTCCCTTCCCTTCCCTTCCCTTCCCTTCCCTTCCCTTCCCTTCCCTTCCCTTCCCTTCCCTTCCCTTCCCTTCCCTTCCCTTCCCTTCCCTTCCCTTCCCTTCCCTTCCCTTCCCTTCCCTTCCCTTCCCTTCCCTTCCCTTCCCTTCCCTTCCCTTCCCTTCCCTTCCCTTCCCTTCCCTTCCGTTTTTCCCTCACTCCTTCCTTCCTGGACTCCTTCCTTTTTTTTTCTCTTGTCTAGGTTAGTAGGCTACCTATTAGCTTGTAGAAACAGGCAGATTTAATGTTATGCTGCCCTAGCAGATTTAATGAGATAATTATCTGCTTTCCTATTTGTGTTTGGAAGAAATAATATGCTAATAGGAGCTGTAGTTAGGGCTGATTTGTTAATGTCCTGCTTAAACACCAGCCAGTGGCTCAGTGGTACAGTAAGGGGATCTAAGCAGATCTTCTAAACACTGTTCTTCATTTGGAAGGTAAATACCTTCAGACTTGAAGCATCCTGTGTAAGAATTCTTATTAAGTGGAATTATTATTCCACTAGTTTCTCTAACTCTCACCCAGGTCTGAGGCACCAGGATGGATTTCTGGTGTGGATTCAGCTTTCTGAAAGCCAAGAACTGGTGATGCTGGAATTTTAATTTCCAGCCCTTGTCTAATGCAAATGTGTCCAAGATTGCATGCCCTACAAAAAGCATGCCAAATGTAGTCAAAATGTAGAGGAATGTGTTTGAAGATTGGGACAGCTAGGTAAATCTCCATAGAAATCAGGACCAATCAGGAGAAAGGGCACTTTATAATTAATATATATTTGAATCGAGATGACTTATTCTCAGTGTCTGAATTGTCAGTAATCTCCATCCAAATTAACTGCTCAAAATTCAGGACTGTCTAGAATATCTTCATACAAGCCAGATATGTACATCAGCTGTGCAAACTCTCTCTGGGGAGAAGAACAGTTAAAAATAAAGTTAGTATTGCTGCCATGGAGAGGGATGGTGACAGAGGCAGGGGGTTGTGCACTGGGTGTTGCTGGCCCAGACATGGCCCAAAGTGTTCCATGTTTGATTCCTTTGGGTTTCTTCACATCCAGACGCATAGGAGATAGGAGCATGGCATTGTGCAGTGGCAGAGCAGCTTGCACAGAGCTTCATGAAGTGTAGCCGCCTTCCCAAACCAGGCTTTGAAGGGTGAATTCCCAGCTCCATGGAGTGCCACATCTGCTTCCTCCATCCTTTTGAAATGCTTATGAGTTCCCACTCAACTTTAGACAACTAAGTCATTCTGGGCTCTTAGAGGAATTAAAATCTGGGGAATGTGAACTGGGAGGAAAGGAGGATGAGGGCTGGGGATGGTCTTTTGTCTGTGCCAGGATTGCCTGGTGATGGCATCCCCACACAGCACAGCACAGCACACTCAGGCTATTCACACCATTGGTGGCAGGTGGAGACTTTCCTAAACAAACCACTGTCATCACAGAGCACCTCACTACTATCAGAACTTTCCAGATTTTGTTCCTAGGCTTCCTCCTCCCCCTGAATGACAATGAAAACATGGAAATGGCTTAGTAGGCATGATGACAATGGGTTGACCATTGAATGAGATGATCTTATGGTCTTTTTCCAACCTTAATGATTCTAAGCTGACCTAGGAGCTGCTATACCGCTGATCTGTATGGGGAAAGGCTGAACCTACAACCACCCCAGCTCACTCTTACAAAACCTGCAGTCTGTGCTTAGCACCTACCCCAGCCTTCCTTCCTATCTCCTTCCCTGCTGTAATGCCTCTGTGTGGCCAAGGAGTGGGGTTTTCCCTTTCCTTGGGATTTGTGCATTGCCAGCCCAGCGCTCGTGCTGTGACATCTCACTCAGCATCCCTGAGCACCCAGCAGGGCCCATCCTGTGACACTAATCCTTGGTTTGTGAGACTGGTTCCACTGAAACTAGCAGGACTTTCTTGCCAAGGGAGGATTAGTTCAGAGGAGCGTAATGGGCTTTAAAACCTCTTTTTACCCTTAGGTCCTTAGTTTCGCTTTCACATTTCAAGGTGTTCAGTTAGCAGAAAAGGCACCACCTGGATAATCCCATTTATGACACTGTTATAGAGAAATTGGGCAAAACAACTGGTTTTAAAAGCTCATCTTGGAAAAACTGGCCTACAGAGTAACTTCAGCTTTTGAATGTATGTGATTTACAGACACTGGACTGAAGGGAGGAGAAATATTTTGTGAAAACTTTTTTTTCAAGGGAGAAATGGAGGGAATGGGTTATTGCTCAGTGATGTTTCTTTTGTTACTTACTGCTGTCTGTTTGTACACTTGTCAGTGCAGACGGCACTCGTGTTACTGGTGATATTTTTGAACAGCCCCAGCTATCCTTTTTGCTGTTGTTAATATACTGAGGATTTGGGAGGATTTTAAATGCCTCTGCCCTTCAGGATTATTTCTACAAAAGCAATTAAGAACTGTATTTTGACAGCAGGAAGCTTATAAAAACCTGGAGAGGAAAAAAAAGAAAAAAAACATTAAAAAAAAAAAAAAAAAAGCATTTGAAACTGAATAGCTACAAAAGGAATGCACCTCTGCTACCATATCGGAAATTCACAAAGCGATCATGAATGATGTCAAGGAAGGACAATCCTTCTACTGAGACCCATCCATCAGCTCACGCAGAATGGGCGCTCCTTGATCATTCGCCTGCCTGCCAATGAGGGACCGTGGGGATGCTGTGGTGGGAGGTGATGGTTCTGTCATTCCTGGACATTGCCACGTGAGGTCAATGCACATTGGTTAATCCGTAGCAAAAGTTTCTTGTTGCACTTTTTCTGTTTGCTAAATTTCAACAACAAGGAAAATGTGGGTCACTTTAAAAGCATTGGCAGACAACTGTTTCTAACCCAAAGGATTATGGGTTTTAGCACAATGAACTGTACTTCTTCAGGGAGGATCAACTTTGATTTTTTTTTTTTTCCACACGTCTTTATTTACATGTGGCTATATTTTCATTGATACAGAATAAAAAGTGCATTTTATTGACCTTGTGTTTGTGTGTTGTTTGCTTCTCATGAGCTCTGGCACCACAGAAATGAGAACTGCTGCTTTCCTGGCCAAAGCAGAACAGAGTTTGCTGGAATTAATGAGCAAAGTATAATCTTATCTTTAGAGGCGTGGCGGTGGGGAAGGCACTCAGATCTATTGTTAGAATAGAGCTTGAATACGGAACAATAGGTACAAGGTTTGGCCTTCCCCCTCACTAGCCTGAAGGCAACAAGAAATAAATCAAGCTGAGCCGAGCACAGCCATCTCATCCATAACATTTTATTGCATTTAATTCTTCCCCACCCCCGTGGCAAATTAGGAGGAAGAGAGAATATTTTATCTAAATGGATTGTAAGTATTTGTTTATAGCCTTTCATAAGGCGTTCCGTTTGGATTGGTTTAAAGGCATAACTTTGCTTCCAAAAAAAAAAATAATCCTATGTTCACTTCACTCCAAGTGAAAAATGAAGATTGGGAGGATGGATACAGGCAGAAATGTTTCCCCTGTGCCAAGGTGCCACTTCTCCTGCATACAACATTGGTGACCACTTCTCTTGCACACAATGTTTGTGACATGTTCATGAAACGATGCCTGTTTCTACGCTTTGGCCCAGAAAACAAAGCATGTGGAAATCAGTGGAGTTTTTTCTGTTCCCTGCCATGGGTTTGACCCAGATCCTATGGGCTTTGTGTTGGTACCAGTGTGTGACAGAAGTATGACAGAATGGAATGGATACAATCTGAGGATAAGGCATCTAAATCTACCCATCCACAGTCTCTACCATCCATAGGGACAGTATTCTGGGGGAGAAAATGCTTTCTGTTTACAATGAAAACTACCCATCAGTGACCTTTTATCTTTCTCTTGACTTGCTGAGCTCAGTCTCTGAAACACTCGTGATGCAGTGGCACAGCTGCTCAGGGAGCTGATGGAGTAATTCTCTGATCTTCAGCTGCAGTGAGGCGACCCAAGCTCAGCACAAAGAGGGGACATCTTACAGCCTTTGTGGCAAGCATAGAGAGAGAGGCCGTAATTTTCACTGCTGAAAGCTTGGTGGTAGAGCCTTGTCTTGTGTCATCATTAAAGCTGGCTTTTGCTATGCAGGGAGCTGGCAGTGTCAGTGTGGCAGCATTTCCAAGTGGGCATTTGGGACAGTGACACGGGTGTGTTTCCCAGCCATGGAAGCTGTGCTGGAAGCAGAGCTGCATGGAGATGAGGTGAGAGCAGATCTACTTGCAGAGCCCATGCTGCCTTGCAGATTGCTTTACCTGTGCGCATCAGCTCTACCTAAGCAAGCCCTGTAAGCCAGGAAAACAAGGTAATATATATGCACATCTCATTTGCTTTGCGCCAGCACCATTCAAAACACTGGGCTGAAGATTTATTCTCTAGGGCTGTTACTCCCAGTAATTTAGGATCCAGCCATAAACAACCTGTATGAGCCAACAGGGGCAGAGATGGAGATTTGGTGCAGACCAGCTCCTTCCCCACGTCACTGCACAGCTTTGATAGGCAACTTCTTATACATTTTGTTTTGTAATTTGTCCACAGTGATGTTATTTGGAAGAGCATGAAGCTAAAATGATCATCTTACACCTCTGGTTAGGCAGAGTAATGAAGACGGATTGAGGAAATTCTTTAATGCTGGAAATCCTTCAGTGGTTAAGTTTGCTGCATAGAAATAAAGCATCTGCTCACTTCAGAGCACAAATTGTGCCAAGCTTCAAAAGCTGTATGAGCGTGCTTAGTGGAAGCCTAATAAGTGGATAAAGAGAGGTATGCCACGGAAGTTAGTGACTTTGGAGGCCATTTGCTGTAATGTTTTACTCAGATGTGGAAAGTAGAGGTTTCATCAAAATGGCAACATCTGAATAGTCATTTTTCTATCCTGCACCCTGAGGCCTGTGTTTATCCCACCCGAAATTCAGACAGTGAATTGAGGGCCCCAAAATGGAGACTGATTTTACTAAAGGTTCCTTAGGATGGGCAGTACACACATCACTTCCAGCTCATTGAAAGCCTTTGGATGAGTTTGTCCCTATTACTAAGATACCAAATCCTTATACTGTTAGTGTCCTAGTAAGCCATGCTATACAAATGTGCTTTCCTGTGTCATTACACAGATCCTCCACGAGCATCACGTACAGTATCTGCATATTAATATCAATCTCAACGAACGTCCCATTTGCAAAAGATGAAAAAAACTACTTCTAGAGGAGCTGCGAAAGCTTTCTGTGAGCAAGTTATGAAGAGCTGGCTAAGTTCTGCTGCTAGTTCTGCCCTGGTTGTTGACCAGGTCTCTTAGTTCAGCTGCAGAGCTGCCTCGATTGGCCTGTTTGGACCAATGTAGGTGGTATCCAATGAGCTGTGTGCCACCCTCAGTGTCGGTCCCAAGGGAAGGTGGTACAGCAACACACATCTATCAGCTCTTCTTCTTTATTGGGCATAATGATGATGGGTTGACGGTTGGACAAGATTATCTTAGTGGTCTTTTCCAGCCTTAACGACTCTGATTCTTCTGTTTGGATGGGAGAGAGAAGCTGAGGAGGCCAGATGGGGAAACTGCCTCCACTCTAACTGCTCTTAACAGACTCAGTGAAGATTCAGTTTATTCAAATATGTTCTCTTTTAGGAGCTTGCTTTCCACTGCAGAAGCCAAAACAAAGTCTTGGCTTTGTTCCAGCAATGTCTTAAAAATGGCCATGGAGGCATTAAGGCGATCTTCCTGCCCAACAGCAGCGTGCTGCCCCAGATGGGCTCCCTGGCTCTACAGGCACTGTCCCAAGGTTATGCTCAGCACCTCCTCCAATCACCAGCAGGAAGGTCTATGCAGTAGAATCACCATCCCTGGAAGTTTTCATGAAGTGTGTAGATGTGGCACTGAGGGACGTGGTCAGTGGGTTGGGGTAGGACGAGATGATCTTAGTGGTCTTTTTCAACCTTAATGATTTTATGATTTTACAAATCCTCCTGATGTGGGCTGGTGCAGGCTCTGAAGAGCCCTCCAGGGAAGGGACCAGCAGCACATCACAAAGCATTTTTAAAACATCACTGGAACAAAGTCTGTAGTGTGCACTGTCGGGAAGTGCCACTGATTGGCAGAAAGACAGGCTGGCTGCTTTAATAAACCTCTTCCATCTCTTGCCTCTGTAATTCTGTGACATTTTCTACAGGAAAGTAGCATACTTCTAAATTAATCTGATTGCAGTCAGGCAGACTGTCGTCGTCCCCTGGAGAGAGCAGGCTCTGCTGGCAAAGGCAGGATGGAGCGGTACAGCAGTGGCTGGCAGCAGGTGGGAGCTGCCCTATGGCATGGCATGGAAGGACCCTGAGGGCCTGCCAAGTCATTTGCCAGTAATTAGCAGGGGAATGAAGAGAGGCTGGGTAAGGAGATAGGCTGAATCAAGTTATTGCCAGATCGATAAATAAAGCACAGGCGAGAAAAGAAGAGAGATGAGAAGTAGATGGACAGACTTGATGGATTAATCAATCGTCATCTACTTACAAGTAGACATTAGGAGGGCATTAAAAATCAGTCATGTAAACAGTACTCAAAGATTAGCACATCGCTGTGCAAGATCTGTGACTGCAGCACAGACGCTATTCTGCACAGGAGAAGAATTTGGCTGCATTCATCTGTTTTTCATAAAACCATAGAATCATTAAGGTTAGAAAAGACCTTTAAGTTCCTCCAGCCCAACCTCAACCCATCCCCACCATGCCCACTAAACCCACTAAACATTGCTTAGTGCCACATTTCTGTGCTTCTTAAACACCTCCACAGATGGTGATTCCACCACTCCCCATACAGCCTGTTCCAGTGCAATGCCACTCCTTTGGAGAAGAAATGTTTCTTAATATCCAACCTGAACCTCCCCCGGCACAACTTGAGGCCATTCCCTCTTATTCTACTGGGAGCAGAGGCTAACCCTCACCTTGCCACAGCTTCTTTTTCAGGGGGTTGTTCAGAGCAATAAAGTCTTCCCTGAGCCTCTTCTTCTCCAGACTGAACAACCCCACTTCCCTCAACCTCTCCCATTAAGACTTGTGCTTCAAACCCTTCACAGTTTCACTGCCCTTCTCTGGATACGCTCCAGGGCCTCAATGGCTTTCTTGTAGTGAGAGGTCCTAAACTGCACAGCACTTGAGGTGCTGTGGATGCATGTAGGTGTTGTAACGCTCAAAAGCCCAACTCCACCACAGCACAGCTTGTCAGCATGCTGCATCAGAGTCTGAGGGACCAGTGGGACCCACCTTTGGGGCCAGATGGACTCAGCACAGCCACCTACCCATCTACATCATGTTTATCCCAGCCACGTGTTGAGATGGAATGAAGGAAGGGAAGAGAACTGGAGAAACATAATTCTGTCCTTCTCATCCCATTTCTTGGATTCTTCCATTCAGATACTTTATGTTACTGTAATAACATATACTGTATTAATTACTACGTACCAGGTTTCATCGGGGGGAGAAGTCTGGAAATACCCACAGCCTTTTAGGAGTAGCTCAGCCTGTTGTGGTTTTCAGGACTTTCTCAGAAGTGTTCCTTCATGCTCAGGGCACCAAAGTTCCATCTTCAGCAGCAGTTTTTGAACAAGAGAAGTCTGGAATCAGTGGGTATATACAGACACTTAGAATGCTATCTCTGGTCCACAATCTGATTACACAGAGCATACTGTTCATATAAAACACCCCCATCCTCCTTATCTTCTATTTACTTCGTGAAGCTGAGCCAGGAGCCGTAGTGATTTCCTCCAGCCAATAGATCACCCACCCGTTGTCTTTCTCCTTCCTTCTAGAGATTAAAAAGCTCAACCTCCGTCTTGCACACTGTAATTTTTTAACTACACATATAATCAGCTTATTTGAGTAAAAGATGAAAAGTGCCAAGCAATAGCTTCCAGGACATGCACCACCCTCTGCATTCCTATAAGAAATAAAGACAGGCCCACTGTAGACTCATTGCCGTACTACAGCTTCAGCAGGCCAAGAAACTTTGTTAAGAGTTTATGGATGTATTGTATCAGAGTCAGGTTTTTTTCTGTGGGCTGATCTTCCTTTTCCTATTCATCTTTTTTCATTTCCCTATCCTTACCATAGAATCATAGAATCACAAGGTTGGAAAGGATCTACAAGATCATCCAGTCCAATCCTTGTCCCTTTCTTCTTTGTTTTATTTATTTTCTTTATGTTCTTGAGCTCCATCAAGAAATGTAGACTCTTGTTCTGGCTCTTTGACCCCAAGTTTCAAATTTGTGTTGCCAAATAACTTTCTAACTATAGCAGAAGAGAGACAAACAAAGAAAAAAAGCCAAACAGACAAAAAAACCAAAAAACAAACAAAAAAAAACCTACCACCAAAACCAACCAGTGGGGAAACCAAGATACCAATTGTAAAAATGCTCTAGCCAGTCTAGCACACTCTGCATTTCCAGATGAGCTTGCTTAAAACAAAGACAACAAAAGAAGACAAACAAACAGAAGAATCCCAGCCCATTAGAACCTGACAGAGCTGACCCCTTACCGGGTGACATTTGCTAATGAACTCCATGCAGTGACATTGTGTGAGAATCCTTTCTGAGGCTTTTTTAGGGCAGGTATTGGACTATTATCAAGCAATGTAATAAGCAAGCCTGAAAATGGGTTGTGGTGGGTGGTTGCTTTTTATTATTATTTTTTTTTCCTGCTAAATTACACCATAAATGTTTCCCTCCGCAGATGCAGACGCACATCATTTCTTTCGGGATTTTATAACCATGACAACCAGTTTTAAAGGAACCTCTTCAGTTTCTATAATTTAAATTAGAAGTATGTCCAAAAAGGGATTGTAAAATGAGCAAAAGTACACTACTATTCCCACATCTTAAGCACATCTTAGCAGAGAGTTCGATTTTTGCTTTTGTTATACACAAACATGCAGTGTAAAATAAAGATTCTGTGCATTTACTTTAAAAATATTTTAAAAGCAAAGTTTATTCCCTTGCTACAAAGCCTTCATTTTAAAGGTGATGAAATTAAATCTTCCTCATTTTAACTCGTGTTAGATTTAATGATACTGTAATTTATAATGAGTAAAGTGTGTTGGCATTTAATGCATAAGACTTCTTTGAAGTTACATCCTTTTAGTAAAGATGAATTTTGATGAGCTTTACCAAAAAGGTTGAAAGAGTTTAGGTAAGCTAAAAATAACTCAGCAGCAAGTTTAATCTGGGTTAGACATGGTTCCTTTTATCTTACATTGAAATCTCATTAGCAGCAAAGTGCAGAAAGACTTTCAGTGTTTTCAAATGCTTTAAAAATCGATGTGAAGCTCTGGGCTGGAGTCACAAGGAGGGGTCAGCACCCACATCCACCATGCTGCCAGTGCTTGTGTCATCAGCCTGCAGAGCTGGGCTTCACTCCAAAAGGCTCTTCTGGGCTCCCGCTTCTGCTTCAGGCTCTGTCCTGCTCTGCATCAGGTTCATCAGTTCTGACCTGCATGTGCTCAACCAAAACACAACCATGTTGCCCATTTGAACCCAAAGGTTCAGGGCAATGGGAAAATAAGCGTGCACCACCCTTACAAAGGGTTTACAAAGATCCTGCCCCAGAATTTCCTTCTTTATTGTCCCATGAAAGAAATCACAATAGAATGGAGATTGACCTCAAAACTTTGCAAAGGAAGAAAAAACAATATTGCAACATGAAAATATCAGAATTCTGGCTCCCTAAGCACCTTCCATTTGGGAGCCAGAATTCTGACAATTTCATGTTAGCTCCAGAAGTAATGCCTTCTACTTATTTCCATGGAAAAAGTTTTTCCATATGGAGGAATTCAGTGACACCTCTTTGCTCCATATGCATTTTCATGTCAGACACCATTTTGTCAGACCGCTTCTCTGCCGCCATCTGTCACACAGCAACAGAATGTAATGGAACATTGGTGGGAAGGTTTGACCTCTATTCCATATGACCAACATCTGCCTCTGACATTGTGGGCCAACATCATAAAACAGAAGGCATTACTTTCGGAGCAATCTCTGTTTTGCTGATCCCACAGTTTTCAGATCTGTTTGAAAGATTGGTGTTGGAGTGTAATGAACCATCCAAGGTGTTTGTGCTGATGATACAAGGAAGGATTGCTCTCATTTACTCTGATTTCTGAGAGCAAAGGAAAGGGACAGCTTTTGGGGTGACAAATCTTTCTCCCCTGCTGAACTTGCTATTGCAGAATTAGGGGAAATAACTAAAGAATTTGAATTTAAATTCCATACCTTTGAACCAGGTTTTGACACACAGGAATGAAGAGATTCATCTTCATCTAGCCTGAAGACCTGCTTAGCTGGGGGTTACAGAAAATAATAATTATGTATGTATATTTTACTACTGTTATGTAAAATTCTCAATGTCTGACAGATGTAAGATCATTAGACTTTACAGACATGTGAACACATCAGAGCCCAAACTTACATGTTTTTAATGTAAGCTCTTTTAACGTAAGACCTTTAAGAATAACATTCCAACTAGGTCTGTTTCAATAAGGGCTAAGAAAATGCTGAGTGTTATTTTCAAGCAGGAGCAAATGAATGTCATGGTTCAGAAAAGAGCCCAGCAGAGAGAGCAGCAATACACCTGCAGTGCAAATCACAGAAGGCACATGCCTCTATACAAGAATATACATATACATATGCACACACACATACAGACTCCTATGTGCATGAAAAGTAAGTTATTTAAGAGACGGACTGAAGGCAGAAGAAAGAAAAAAAGCAGAGGAAGATGCTGCCCGTGGTAGGAGGTTGGAACTAAATATCTTTGAGGTCTCTTCCAACCCAAGCCATTCTGTGATTCTAGGATTCAATGGGAAGTTTTCATCCACTGGAGCAGAAGCTGTTAGAAAAAAACACCAAGAAAACAGCATTGTAAAGAGGGAGTGTTTCCACTGCCTTTGCTATTCCTCCAGGCTGTGCTGCTCCCACCTTTCTGCCCTCAGTAGAGTCAGCCAAGCAGAAGTGAAAATGTGGTCCTGTCACCAGTTACTGACAAAGAGCCCAAACACTTTTACTAAATAATACAGCACACTTGAATATAATTTGGATCCACGAGTGCCCCTACTGAAGAAGACAAGAACACTTAAAAGAATAAAAACAGAAAATTCTGTGTTGATGTTTTTTTTTTTGAAAGAGATTATCTTTCCCAATCAGCTATGACACACTTAGTGAACACGTCATGCTTGGTAGGACTGAGCGATATATTAGACTCTTTTCTCAGAGCTCTGATCTTAGTTTTATCACAGTTCTCAGGAAATTAAATGCATGGTATGTTGTTCCTTCCTTTATAAGGTACCTGACTGTAGTGGAAATGCTGAGTCACAGCTTGAAACAGTGATGGAGCACCTGGTGGGAAGGCAGGGCTAACCCGAAGGAGCTCAGGTGCAAGCAAGTAGTGCACCTGAGTGACTGCAAGGGAAAGAGCCAAGATCCACCTCCTCCCAGACCTCATTTAAGGGCTGGCAGTGGAGGCAAGAGCACCTTGCTGGGGATTCCTGCCTACTTGAGGTTTCTGGGAGGTGAGCAGCTTCCTCCCTTGTCCCTTTTTTCTGCAGCTGCTGCACTTGGGCTTATCCTCACTTGCTGTGGCCTGGGACTGCTATCCTGCTGACATTGCTGTCTTTTCCATTATGTTATGGTGTTACATTGACTATGGTCTGGTTTTAGATGTTTCCAGTTGGTTCAAACTGGGCAGTCATAATTCCTCCTTTCTGCTGTTGTTAAGCCTGAAATATCTGAATTAATGAGGTCTCTAGATTTCCTATAGCATGATTTAAGTTACCAAGCTATTTACTTTCTCCCTGAGTGATGTATAGAAGAATGAGAATATGAATGATCTATGCAAAGTTCAAACATTCCTTTATATATGAAACACTAGTGTGGTTCTCTTTTATTTTCTAGGCTGTACTTTGCAATGCGCAGAGAATGCTCAAATTCTGTCGAATTTAACCAGGAGTATAAAGATAATGCTAAGCATGATGTGTGTTAGACCCACTTGAGCTGCAAAAAATCAGCTTAACCAAACTATCTGCTTATACTGTATCTTTGGACTAAGTCCCTCAAGCAGAGCTCCCAGCTCATAGGATAAACCGTAAGATACATTTTGAACTCAAATGAAGCCATAAAGATTAGGGATAGCTAAGACTTCTGTACGAGAAAAGGTTATTCTATTATACATTTGGAAGTAGAAACTTCCTGAAACAGGAAGAGAAAGCTGAAAACCCAATAAAAATAATTGTATTTTATGCTACACGTAATGAACAATCCTGTAAAAGCCCAGTGAGACAAAACTGCAGAATCACAGTGGTTGGATGGTACTTTAAGAAATCATCAAGTCCAATCCCTTGCTAAAGCAGGCTCCTGACAATATGTCACACAAGTAGGCACCCAGCTGGGTCTTGAATATCTCTATTGAAGGGAAGCTACTAGTTATAGTCCAACCAGACTCTGAACCAGTGATGAGCCCGCTGAGCTCAGCCGGTTCTCAATCCACCTCACTGTCCTCTTACCTATCCTATGTTTTCTAAGTCTCATAACAAGGATGTTGTGGAGCACAGTTCAAACACCTTGTTCAAGTCAAGGTACACAACATCCACTGCTTTCCCCCAGTGAGGCCCATTGAAACAGCATTGTTCTAGCCTGGCTTCAATTGGCAAAGCTCCATATTGACACTGCAGTGAAAGGCAAGTTAGCAGCAGATCTAAACCACTGTGTTTGAGAAGAATTGTTGTCTTGGGTGTTTAGGAGAAGATGCAACACAGGTGGTGTTGAGGGTTTAATGAAACTTTGAACAAAGTTGTTTTGTCCTTGAATTAAAATCTATTTTCTTTGGGATGATCTGTGCTACAGTTGTGCTGTTTTCTTCATATGCTCACAAGTTTGGAAAACAAACATTTAAAAAAAAAATCCCAAATATCAATAGAATTTAAAACAATGACTAAGGATGGAGTATCTTTCAGCTACAGGAGCTTTGTCTGACTTGAAAGAGGAGCTCCAGCTACAGGGCCAAAAATAACTTATTATGAACAGGGCTACCAACAAACCTTCCCTTGCATGAATTCAAATGGAGGATGGGTCACAGGCTCAGCTGGTGCAAGTTCAGCCTACAACAGCCAGTGCAAGTATTGCGATTTACACCAGCTGAGATGTGGTTTGCTGTTTCTGTTTTAATAAATCTGCTGTAAGAATAAATTTCTCCTTACTTGCCTGGCACAGTTCTGTTGAGATGTTTAACCACAGTAACAAAATGACTATGTTTGTGGTGCAGATCACAAATAAAACATCCGTTGTGCAACATAATGCCCATCTTACAGCCCAAATTGATTTTAGAGATGCTAATTATATTATAATGTTGCAGAAACTACAGTAATTCACTTCCAAAATCCTTTTTATTTCTTTTTAATTACTTGTGCTTACCAATTCCTATATATATTCAGAAACAGCTCAGAATTGCAACAAGCAAAGGAGGCTTGAAGTGGAATGATTAAGAACATCTGGCACATCATAATTACACCAGGCAATTTCTTATGCCTATACCATCTTGCTATAGCCGTGTTAATGAGGTAGAGTTGAATTCTATCACTTTCCTGAAAATTTAGGAGTCCCTTACTGCATGGATAGTTTCACTGACAAAAAATGGCAATAAATAAAGTGTGTAACACCAAACATGTAACACCCCCCACACTAATTGGAGCTTCTGACCCTAGGTACGGCTGACCCTATTTTGGGCCAGCCTTACCCATGTCAATCAATTCACCCAAGTCTGAGCTCAACTGGTGAGTACACAAACCCAATTACAATGGCAAACACTCCTGGGAAGTGCCACTAATGAAGAGTTACCAGTGGTTCCTTTGTCGTTGGCACTGTGAACAGTTAGGAGAAGATGTACCTTCCAGTCTGGAAAAGGATCTGGAGAAACCTAATTATGACCTTCCAGTATTTAAAGGGAGATTATGGACTTGAGGGAAAACAAGGGGGAATGATTTTAAAGTAAAGGGAAGATTTACATTAGATGTTACATGAAATTTTTTCACTGGTTGGGTACTGGAAGAGGTTGCCCAGAGAGGTTGTGGATGCCCTGTCCCTGAGGCCAGGTTGGATGAAGCCCTAGGCAGCCTGGTCTAGTATTTGACTTAGCAGCTGGTAAACCCAACGGCAGCAAGGGGATTGGAATGTGATGGTCCCTGAAATCGCTTCCAACCCAAACCATTCCATGATATCCTGAGGACATTCTTAGGTGACAAAATCAGCATCAAGAATAACTATCACAGATGTCTGCAAAAAGCCTTATAACATCACCTAGATGACCTTCTAAAGAGAAAAATGACCAAAAAAGAAATCACTGAAATGTGAGGTCCTTTCTCAGCTGTGTTTCATTAAAAAAAAATATTGCTCTCAGATTAATTTAGTCTCAAGAGTCCAATTCAAAAAAATAACATTGCTTTTGAAAATTCTGCCTTTTGAACTTCTGTAAGTTGCAGAACGGAGAAATCTGCCCCTACTGTACTGTCAGAACAGTTTCAGCTGGTAGGAGCCATGAAATATGGAAGGGACAGTAGATGAGTGAAAGACTTGGGCTGCTCAGTCCATTATGTCACCTCAGTTTGAGGCGACGACAGCTCTCATCCTGATGGAGGGAAATCATTCCTGCTCCTCTTAGACTGGTCAGCTGAAGGGACGTTTTGTGTCTGTACATCAGCAGTGGCTCAGAAGAGATGGGTAGTGAATCCTCACAAGCAACGTAGTTATTCTTACCACGAAACAAATTGCAAGGAGAGTAAGCAACAGGCCCATCAGTCACTCAGTGTGACTTCATTTATAAGGATGTCAGAATACACGCTACGTATGACTCCCGGCTACTGCGAGTAGAACTATAGGTCAGCAACATTGTCCAGCATCCATTTCCTTGTAGAAGGGCTTTGTTTCTTCTAGTTTCTTCAGCAGTCTCCTGTCCTACTCAGTCACTTGTTATTGGCTTCTGGTTGCCCTGTGGAACCAATTTCCATTTTTTGTTCTGGGGATCTGTCAAGTCCACAACAGCACTGACCCTTATTAATCATTTCTTGCGGTTCCAAGTGTGTCTTGCTCCATCTTTACTTCTGTTCCTTTGTGCAATTTCAAATTAGCTTACTTTGGCTACATCACTCTTGTAAATATAAGCAGGACTTTTATTGAAGATTCAGCTTTTCTTCCTCATTCCCTGTCTGCCAAATATCGAACCAGGTTTTGCTGGAGCCTACAGTTCTGAAACTGAACTGAAAGACATTTTATTCTAGTGCTGTTTTTACTTTAAATACTTTTATTGGCATGTATGAATGTTTATTGCTGTATGAAAATTCACATCTATGGCTGGTTCAGGATCCAAGTCCTCTTTGTAGAGTCAAAGCAACTCATTGTACTTGCATCATTTTCTTTTAATTTCAGCTTCAGGAACAAATTGGTGTTAGTGCTCAACACTGCTGAGGATACATATGGCTTTTGTTTTTTGAGTTCAGTTAATGGTATGCATTTATCAACACCAACTTCTACTGTTTAATGAAGAGAAACACCACCTACTGAAAGCAAGATGGTCTGACATCATTTCAGGAACATTTGTGCATGTACTCAAGGCCTGATTAACAATACTTGCTTTAAGAGGACCTGTTTTCTATTGCTTATATCTTAACCATACAGTTTTGGGTTTTTTTGTTTGTTTGTTTTGTGTGTGTGTTTTTTTTTTGTTTTTTTTTTTTTTTGTCAAAACCACTAGGGAACAATATTTAGAACTCCAAAACAAGAAGAAAAGAGAACAGGAAATGTATTTTCCTTTGCTGTCTTAAAATAATACTGGCAACCCTTCTCGTTTTGTTTTGCTTAGTGTTAGAAACCACAACCATTTTACAATTTAGTGAAAGGCTGATCTCTGGGGCCACAGTTCCACCTTTTCCTGTTGCTGTGAAAATCCACCTAATTATAACGTCCAGTTTAGTGGATTTTTCCATCTTTGGGAGTTGATACTTTTGAAGTTTGCAGTGTCACTCTCAGAGGATTGCACAGTCTCCGATGTGTGTGATTCAAATGAAGAAAAGAGGAACCTGCAAAGCAGCATAACGTAGGAAGAAGAATGAAGGGATGAGATGGTATCTAAACCTTGGAGAATGGCTTACAACAGGATTGCAAGATGCAATAGGAAAAAAAAGTCTAAAAATACGAGTAGGTTGGATGGACAGATCTGAAAAGCTAGGGTTGTAGATGGATGCCCACCAAGGGACTATATAAGGTAGGAGGATTAGATGGCAGTCAATTAAAGGCTATCAAGAAAATGTTGAAAATCATTGGACTTCACACAAGCTCTTAAAATGTGCCAGTTAACTTCTGAGTGTGTAACTCTGTACTTGATGATATTCTTGGAAAGTCATAGCTTTCTCTGCAACAAATGAGGTTAAGATAAGGGTTTTGAAGCACTTGTTGGTTGGTGCTTTCCAGCGACTATTAGTAACCCCAATACCTACCTGTTCTAAATGTCTTGACCTTATTTTACGTAAGTGGAAAGGCATCAGAAGATGATCAGAGGACTGGAGCACCTCTCCTGAAGTGAAAGGTTGAGGGAGTTGGGGGTTTATGTTAAATGTTAGGAAGAAATTCTTCTCTCAGAGGGTGGTGAGGTACTGGAAAAGGATGCCCAGAGAAGCTGTGGATGCCCCATATCTGTAGGTATTCAAGGCCAGGCTTGATGTGTTTCTGTGCAGTCTAATATAGTGATTAATAACTCTGCCCATGGTATGGGGGATTGGGACTAGATGATTTTGAGGTCTCTTCCAATCCAAGCCATTCTACAATTCTATGGTCTTTAGGTCGGCACCAACAGTAGTGCCAACCACATCACACTGAGATAGGAAACAAAGCAGAAAAAAAAAAAAAAAAAAGGGAATTCCTCTACTCTTTATACTACAAAATGCAATACAGTGCTATATAGGGCCCCCAGAGTTTTTAAAATCCATCTCACACTGCACTTGAATTCATCCCCCTTAAAGAATAACTGATATCGATTTCTTTCTGCCCTTTTCCTCTTAGATGATAGATACAGACAAGAAAATCTTTACCAGTATATAACACATTTTTTAAAGACAAGTTCAATCTCATGGTTGAAATAAATAAAATATTGTTGTTTGACCTTCCTTAAGGTCTCTGCACACCTATCCACGAGACATAATTTGTGTAGCCCACAGGCTTGTATATCTAATCTTAACAGACCTTGTTCATTCTCTACCATTAGTGGAGATCCTAACTACTTCAACACCCATTAGTGGCAAGCTCATGTGTAGCTACCAAGTCAGGTAACAACAATAGAGTTACTGTTAACCTGTACTGTTTTGGTGGCACAGCTTTTGTTTAATTCTTAAATTCCTCCTAGAATTGAAATGCTTCCCACCTCCTTCCTTTTACTGGAGAGGTGCAGTCTGCAGGTGCCCAGACTGACAATAAAAGGCACTGTGGGCAATGGACCCACTCCATGGAGCACGTTGTGTAGCACAGCACTGAACATTTCAAACATGCCATCAGTCATTTTAAGAATGCCATTTTGGAAGTTTGGGGTAAATGTAATCATGCTATTAAATTCAGTTGACTTGATGTTGCTGAATTAAACAATAAAATCAAAGAAGCTCTTCAAGCTATTGATTTTTTCAGTGCATTGTATGCATTTACGTAAATCTAATTAAAACATTTTGCATAACCCAATTACGAGCTATTCCCTTACAGCAAGTTTTATATTTATCTAAGCCAGGCTGTGCCAGCTGTGAGACAAAACCCTGGATTTGCAAATAGCTATTGTGTAACAGCTGTAGTGGTCAGATAAATACACTGATTATTTTGTCTTTTTGCTAATGAACCATGCACTTGTGGATCAGGAATATTTTTTGCTGTATCACGTTGCTGAGATTTCCTTCAGAAGCGTGTCTCAGCTATCAGATTGTGCAGCAGATTAGTGAGAAGTATAATTTAAAAGGCAGGCAGGCAGTTAGGGAGCTTAAGGACAACAGGAAATGCTCACTTTTCTGTTCTGCTGGTAGACAGGGTGGCAAGTCTTTGGAGGTAATATTAACACTGTATTATTCTCTGGGGAAGCCTGTCTCTACCCATTGGCAGTACAGAGTTATTGGCAATCCAGGGGAATGGACTTCAGAAGTTTAATGGTTGGTTCTCTGGATAAATTTCTTTGAACCTTAAGGTTCTTAGGTCATCAGTACTTAGGTTTTGATAGGAATTACACCTGTGTTCATTCCCCTAACAATCCTGAAAGTGCAGTTCCATCACCCAAGTAACAGCAGCAGAAGATGAAGAAGGGTACTGCTCTTGCTGTTTTCTGCCTATCCTATGCATTACTTTTTTTTTCCTGCAACAGATAAACACCACATTTGTGACAGCCTTTGTATACTTTTTTTTCTAATGCTGGATGAAGTAGCAGGTTCAGGGGAAGAAAACAGTAGAACAAACTTTTGTCCACAGGAGTAGAGCCTTCCTGAAATGTTCATGTCCCTTCCAAGAACACATTGAAGAAAAGTCATCCTTCAAGGCTCAAATCTATGACAGCTTATGAAGAAGAGCTAATGAAGGAGATCCTATTCTAAACCTGAGAAAAGGGAGAGAGAGGGTAAACCTATATGAGCAATGGAGTAAGAAAGTCCAGTTAGGCACATGGAGAGGAAGAGAGAGAAGAGGAAAGGAGAAGACAGGGATACACTGATGAGGGCAGTACAGACCAAAGCAGGCATGGGCAGAGCATGGGTAAGGCAGCACAAAGTGATAGTGGGAAGAAAGGATGCAGGACATCTTCCAGTGTGTCATTCACTATTTCAGCTCTCTAAGACAGGAACTGATGTTGTTAAGTGGGAAGCCTGTATACTTATAACACTCAATAAATTATTTTTCCTTTTCTTTCTTTCTTTTTTTTTTTTTTCTCAGATGTTCACAGGGACTCAGCTGGCTGGCCAGTAGCTTGTTATCCATCCATTTCAAGGAACACTTTTCCAAGAAATCCTTCAGCTTTCAGCACAGTAATTACAGAAGTAGTGCTGCTGGCTGCAGAGCAGCATGGCAAGTAGCTATTTCTCCTCATGCAACCTTAAAGTACAGGCTTTAAGTGTTGCAAGCGTTCCCTAGGGCAAGTGAGACTGACATGGCACCTCAGCACATGTACTACCCAACTCTGGGATTTCAAACTAAGTGCCATTCCCTTCCAGTTGAAGACAAGTTTACGAGCTTGAGCAGGCAATGAAAGCTTTTTTCCGTACTAATGAAATGTCTAAGTCCTAATAGATTAGTAGTTTTCATATCAGATTAAATCTGCTTCTTTTGCTGATAAAGACACAAAAGTCACTCCTAATAGGCTTTCAGATTTTGTTAGCAAAAATACATCTCAATAGAGCACAGTGCCAATGAGATACAAACAAGACAGAAAAGGCCCTAACATGTTATGACGGACTGCTTGGAAGCTCTACTTTCCTCCAACTGGCCAGAACACAGAGAGACAGCTTGCAGAGGTTTATTGCTGATGCACAGAAACCCTATGGGCATGTTTCTAGAAACTCATGCATAGCCAGACAACCTCTGGTCTCTGCAGAAGTCCCTGGAGCTGTTCTGGAGCCCTGGTCAGGCATGGGGACTTTGGAGCCTGGGGAAGTTTTCAGGCTATTTTGAAACCAGAAAGTATTCCATTGATTTGTGAAGCCACTGACTGAATAGAGATCCCAAATTCAATGGCTCACCAGTAACTTTCCACCCTACAAGTGGTGGGATAAAATATCAACTATGCAGTTCCTCCAATTCTGCTTAAAGACAACAGCCTCAGACATCTATCCCAGGTGAAAACATACATCCTGTGTTCTCTGCAGGCATGTTAAAATCCCTTCACATGACAATTCTTTTGGTGACTCTTCTGTGGTATTGATTTAAAGTATAGGATAATACTGCCTCAACCCAACCCTTCATGGCTACTTTTAAGTGGCTGTTTTTGTTCTTGTTGTTATTGTTTTCTGTAAACATTTCTGTTTGTTATTTTGGTTCCTAACAAAGTGATTGCTGTTTTAATCGCCTGTGTTCCAGTATGCTCCTCTCCTTTAGTTTCTGAATGAGTCTAAGGTAACTTCTAGAAAGGAAGAAAAAAAGATTGATGAATTATGGCACCTGAAGTCAGAAAGAAAATTCTGAAAGGAAAATGTAATTAAGAAATAAATTGAAAAACAGAAGCACCTGTGATATAGTGGTCAGGAATGATTATTTTAAGGGAGAAACCATTACAGGCAGCTTAATTCCCTATTATGCTTTTCTTTCAAGATTTGGACTGCTCGCTCATTTATTGGGATAAAACGTAAACCTCTCCTACTTTTGTTGTTAGATGTGATGAGTGCTATTTTTCAGTTAAATAAAATACCGACACACTCACACTGATGAAAAAGTTTCCATTTCTTTCCAGGAAGACCCAGATTCTTTAATTTGTAGAACATAGTTAAAAACTTCTTGGCAAATATGTATCTGGAATGGGTTTTGCTTGTAGGGCCAAGGACCACCAGTCCAGTAAGATCAAAGGTTTTAGAGAGATCGAAAGGGCTGGAAGAATTTCTCACCTCCAAAGAATTATTTAAATTGGTGTCTGAGCAAGATGGGAAAATATGAAGGAGAGTAATTGCAAAAAAAAAAAAAAAGAAAGAAAAAAGAAAAAAAAAGAGACATTTTGAATGTTTGATCAGGGATTGATTCTAATATAATTTTACATGGAAATATGAGCACACTGAGACATGAAGCACTGCTGAGATTTTATGGAGTTTTGATTCAGTAGCTATTTACCCACACTGAAGTGATGTGAGATGCAATGGAATTGCTGACACCTGAAAAGATACTTCAGATCTGGAACAGATCCACGGTCTGAATCCAAATGGAATAAAAGGGGAACATTTCACAAGTAAGATTGCTACTTTTCAAGTAGCCTGTAGTGTTGCTTCATTCCTATGGGAGAAGGTAGGCAGAGCAGGAGACAAATCCAAAACTAGTCCTACATACAAAATTACAAGTCAGAAAAATTCTGCTTAATGCCAATCCCATGCTGTCAACCTCATCCAGGTACCTTTTCATCTCAGTATTGGAACTGTTAATCTAATCAAAGTCTGAAGTACCAGAAGTATCTAGGAATTGGAGGGAGGCAGCGCAGTGACTCTCCAGAAATACCTGCTGTGTTCACAGCCACAAATAGCAAATACTCCTAGGATAAAGGGTTGCTTCTCTGGCCTTTTCAGTTGTTTGATCCAGTGATATTCTCAATCACCATTGTAAGACATTTCAATTGAGGAAGCACATTGGTATGATGGGAACAGATTCTACCCTAGAACATTATAAGAGCATTATAACTTGTTCTGGCCTCTCACACTTGTTCCTTTCACAGGGCCTGGAAGCAAGGTCGGATAGAAGTCTAGTAATGCAGAATTTCCTCTCTGTGATGGATCCAGAGCTATTCCACAACCACAGAACATTAATCCCTGTCATATTTCCTGACACACTGGAACAGGTTGCCCAAGGAGGCTGTGGATGCCCCATCCCTGGAGGCATTCAAGGCCAGGCTGGATGTGGCTCTGGGCAGCCTGGTCTGCTGGTTGGTGACCTGCACATAGCAGGGGTTTGGAACTCAATGATCACTGTGGTCCTTTTCAACCCAGGCTGTTCTATGATTCTATATTTTTTTTCAAAGTTGTGGGAAATTTCTGTCCCCTTTTCTTTTAAATTATCAGGTGCATCACAAAGAACATTCATTATCAAGTAACAAATGCTTCCTGAATATGTCCCTATTCCTAATTTCTAGGCTATTTTTTTTTTCCTTGTGTGTGTTTAAATACCTCAAAATAGAGAATTTAAATACCTCTGAAGAGAGAAGGATGTTTCATGTCTAATATCTACAGCTACAATCATTTCAGCATGCCTTAAGTGAAACACTGTAAAAGCAAATCTCTTGAAACAGATCTGGCATACAACAGCTACTATTAGCAATTTTGATTCACAACTTCTTAGCAGCACTTTTAGTTCACTGTTCATTTCTGTGGTATTACATATTTATCGAAACAACCTTAGTAAAAGAAAAAGATGTAAGCAGCATACTCCCACTAGATCATCACAAGGATAGTGAGAGAGAAATGGTAGAGGTGATATTAACCTAGTTAAGCTTATTAAATCTGAAGTACTTGCTAAAAGTGGAGATAAATTTTTAAAAAAGAGAAGGCTCCAAGGAGACCTGATAGCAGCCTTTCAGTACCTGAAGGGGGCCTACAGAAAAGCTGGGAAGGGACTTTTTATTAGGGTAGGTAGCAACAGGGCAAGGAGAAATGGTTTAAACTGCAAGAGGGTAGATTTAGACTAGGTATTAGGAAGAAATTCTTTGCTGTGAGGGTGGTGAGACACTGGAACAGATTGCCCAATGAGGATGTGGATGCTCTCTCCCAGGAAGCATTCAAGGCCTGGCTGGATGGGACTGTGAGCAACCTGGTCTAGTGGGAGGTGTCCCTGCCCATAGCAGGGGGTTGGAACTGGATGGTCTTAAATGTCCCTTCCAACCCAAACCACTCTATGGTGATTCTATGACTCTATAAAGTTGCTATAATTAAGTATCAACAGAACTTTGAGATTTTGAGATAGCAACAACGTGCATGAAGAATAACTAAGCTAAATTTATAGCATTTTTGTCGTCCTCAGCCACCTAATCTGTGCAGCTATTAAAATACTTCAGACTTGATGGGAATCTAGAACTAGTCCAGATAGTAAGATATAAAGTACTGGTTTCTCTCTCTTAAAGCTGGGCTGATTCTAATGGCTTTAGAATATTTTCACAGAGAAACTGTGGGAACAGCAGCCAGTAGAAAGTTATGTGAATAGCTGTTTTCAGACCAGAAAATGGCATCCTAGACAACTGAGGGAAAACAAAAGAAACGAAGAAGCAAACAAACAAAAATCCCACGAACCAAACTAAAACAAAACAACTGATAATTGTTTTCAAAACAAGTATCTCAACATGATGCAGCCCAGCAGAGTTGCAGACACACAGAATGGATGAGGTTGAAAGGGACCTAGTTTCACTTACATGCTCAGTCAGGGTCCTCTAGAGACAGTCACCGTCCTATTGTGTTTTGAATATCTCTAAGGATGGAGGTGCCAGAAGGTATCTGGCTGACCTGTTCCAGTTCTCCCATTTTTTTTTGTTTGTGCCCATTCTAGCTCCTTCATTGAGAACCAGTGAAAAAGAGTCTCAGTCTTTCCTCATATACATTATGCATTTGTACACATTGATGAGATGTTTCAATATAACGAAAGCATTGATTGCTACCAACTCATATAGTTAATTGAATAAGTAGAGAAGATCTTTGTAATTTCTAGACTTTGGTTCTCAAGTATTTGATTTAGTAGAAGTATGGAAGAGTTACTCCCTTCACAGACTGTACAAGGTAGCTGTACAGAGATGACACATTTGTGACAGTTTTTAATATAGCACCATGGACCAATACTGTCATCTTACTATGGTTTATAGCACCTCAGATTTTGGGGGGTTTGCAGAGCATTTTGTGACCACTGCTCTGATAGAAGGACACAATGATTACTTCAGATCACCACTTGATGTCACTTGACACCCATACTAATAAACTTGATCAAGTCCACTTCTGGGCAATGAACAAAGGTTCTTAGAATAGGTTGTCTGAAAATGGGAAACCAAGATGCTAAAGAAGTCCAATAGAAAAATAATGTTTAGTGGTTTTGGGTTTGCCTAAAATTCTTGTAACCAGTGTTGACAACTGCTAAATTACTTACAAATACACAAGCTCTTTGTCCACAGAAATATTGGTACCAGCTTTCTCATCCAGAGACAGTCTAGAATTAATCACTAAGACTGTGATTTATTAAGTTAGGATGTGATCCTCAATTATTAGATTTGAAGAGACGTGAAACAGACACAGATGTTTCTAGATCACTGTTCCAGAAAAAAGACTCCATATCTCAGTGTCATTTGTCACTTTAAAAGTTTTGGCTGAGCCTCAGTTTTTTTCTCCACTACATCTTCATTCCTCACCAATATAGTGAGCTCCTTATTTGCCATGCATATGAAATATCAGCTCTGAAAATGAAGGCAGGATAACACATTTCCTAATCTATCTAGTCCAAAGTAAAGTGAATTATTGTTCCCCAATGGAATTTGTCATACATCGGCATGACCCGAATCTTTATCAGTTTACATGGTCACAGTCTTACAGTCTCTCCTCTTCCACTTTCCTTTTATGTACTGCTGGGACACTGATTTATTTGTGACAGAAACCTTTATCCTGAGACTTGTGTACATTGGTTGTATTCTCTAGTAATCACCAGCCAGGAGGTCTTGCCAGAAAATAGATCTGACCATTTGTAAATTAAATGTTAACCCACAGCATTTTCAGTCCCAGAGCTTCTGGAAATATTTTAGCCAGAAGAGATCTTCCTTGCAATTTCACTGAAAGTGAAGTGTTTTTCTGGATACTGTTTTCAAACTATTATTAGATAAAACAGAAAAAAAAAAAAAAAAAAAAAAAAAAAAAAAAAAAAAAAGAGGCTTTTTGAGGTTGTCCCATTTTGTTTTGAAAATGTCAAAAGTCATTTGTTCTTACTTTAATCAAAGGAAGAGGAATGAGTGGCATTGAATTATATTCATAAAATATTTTGTATGGTTTTTGATGTTTTTTTAGCACTTCAGTGGTTCCAAGTTTAAACAGTTTGGAATCCGTATTACCCAAAGTTTTGAAGAACAGAAAAGATGCTGATTCTTGTTTGCCTTCCAACACTGGCTTTTAGCACAGGAAGAAAACATCCAGTGTAATGTTAGGCTTTTGCTCTCATTTATAAAATGTTGTATTTGCAGAATATACATTTCCACCTGGATAAGAAGCTTATCCTTGGCAAGGTAGTCTGAATCAATACCAATAAAATATCTGCACTCTTCTTTCAGTGTAATTCAACTGAAGTCTATAGAAACTAAATCCTTGTACTCAAGGACTGTCCAAGAAGCCTCAAGGTATCTCATTTACTGTTGTGTCTTACCAGCTATAACTCTTCCTCTCTTCAACAGCTGAGTTCCTGCTTGCTTTAGTACATCACACTGAAAAAAAAAAAAACAAAAAAAACCCAGAAACAGCAACGGTTTGATGTCTATACACATCAGAATGATCTATACACATCAGAAAACTCTTTGGTTATGCACAGTATGCATATATGTTGGTGGCATTTCTCACCATGCAGCGTTGAGAACATCGTTATTTGTGGGTTCCTGCATCCCACATCAAGCAATCTAGACTATCTGTGCTGTATAGTGAATCTGACTGGAAATTTGAGTGAGCTGTGACTCCTTCAGGAGGACCAAGAACATAAAAAATAGTTTTATTTTGCATACATTTACAAGGAACCAACATTTATTTCTGTAAGAACTAAAACTGGAATACTTTGGAGATCGAGATCTAAAGGGGCCTAAGATAGGTAGGAAGAGTATCCATTTCCAAAGTTTTGGTCCCCCCATTTAGGAATATTATTAAGGTAATTGACTTTCTTCCTTAGGGAGGTGCTTCAGAGATAAACTACTTTCCAGCACTGCCATGCCTATCTGCTAGAGCTTAGAGTTCTCTAGCGCTTTATAATCTGAATTTCCACAAGCACTGAGCAGATATTGGTGATTTATTCCTGTAATTATTGTGCTCCTGAATTTGTACCAAATGGAATGTATAGCTCCTTGCTAAACATTGCAAGTTAAACCCCACTGGTCAGGAAGGAGAAAAAGAAGCAATTTAAATCTATCTATAGCACATTTCAGCCTTTGCTTGGCTGTCCATCAAACAAAACGATCTTCTAGAGAAAGATGAGAGAGAGAGCCACATGTAATCTATCTTCTTTCAGTGCATGCAGCGCACGCAGGTTATTCATCCAGCAATTTAAACTGTGTCCCTTGGCCCCTGGCTTTCAAATAAGAACTGACTGGAATTTCTAGGGGCAGGAAATTTTGATATTTCATTGCAAATTGGAATGAGAAATAATTATTTTTAGAAATTATGGAAATAATTGGCAAAGCTACGTTCTCTTCTTTGCAATGACAGAGTTGGGTTCTAAAGCACCCAGAGATGTAATAAATGTGAAAACTGACATAAAAGCTGAAGAAAACCAGCAGAGACAGAGATAATAACTGTATCTCACCAAAACAAAATATATGACAGAAACAGAAATGATGGAACCATCTGTTCTCATACAAAAACACATTTGCAGATTATTTTGTTAAGGAAAAGTTGACAGAAGTGTTTGAAGTGTGTGTATTTCCTTAATTTAGGAATCCTGACCTCATGCCAATTCACTGTAATCTTAAACAACAATGAGAAGCAAGAATTACTCAGCTTTAGAACAACAGCATTTCTCTTCCTATCATCAGGTTGGCAACATGAAAGGAGGTATGTTTGCACTCGACTGCCAAGTTTGTCATGACACCACAATAGAAGAAACTGATCTACTGGATCTCAGTGTAACAAAGGGATTCTGCACAAGCTTAGCTTTGGTTACAGCAGATAGCATAGCATACATCTTGAGGTGGATAGATTCCCTCATACTTTGTTATGTTTGGGCACAGTGCATCTCTAGCAAATCTGAATGTCAATATTCTTTGCTCATTTTGTGTCCTGAATCACCAGTTACCCTTAACTACTCCTCTCACTGGCAACTGTTCACTGCACTTTCCACTGTCTTTTCTTTAATTTTGTTCCCACTTCCATTAACTCAAGAAATTCACAAATCACCTTAAGAAATTTGGGCTAAATCTGACTTCAGAGAGCTGTAAATCAGGTGTCCACACCGGTGTAACAGCTGCATAAGTGAGATGGAAAGACTTGCAATTTCATTCTAAGAAAAGAAGTCTGTCTTTTCTGAAGTCTGAAAAGAAGTCTTAAGAAATGTCTTAATCTCTTGGGAGATGATCCTGCTTAAATATGAATCTTGGAGGAAGTGGAGTGAGCTGAGCAGTACATGGCCAGCTCTGCATGGAACAACATTCAGTTCTCCCAGCAAGCTGTTGAGTTGTGACAGCAGTAGTTAATGTTCTGTTGAACACCTCTGAACCACGATGAAGCCAGATTCAAGAAGAACACCACTTTGGATAATACCTGAAATTAAAAAAAAACAATTGTGGCACAGGTTTACAGTTATGTTTCATGTCCATGCTAAGGAAACAACTTGAAGGCATTCTGGAAAGCAATTTATTTACTATGTGTACTCTGGTTTTCCACCCGGAAGCATCAGGAAGGCACACAGGTATTTCCTTGAGAGTTTGGGATGTATGACAACTCCACTGCAAATATCTACATTATAACTTCTCACATCAAAATTCTTGCTAAAACTTCCTATCAACTTGTATAGTCAATTAGTGGAGACAGAGAGCCAACAATGCTATCCAGGGTCCTACCTGGCATTGATCAAATGCAACCACATTTTGCTCTGAGAGACTCCCTGTCTCTGAGCAAAACTCAATTAGAATTTCAGATCTTGACATGCCCATGAGTTGCATTAATCGCTCTACAATGACCTCCAATGTGCTGCAATCCAATGGCTCACAGCTGTACCACGAGCTTCATCAGGAGCTGATCTAAGGATCTCTTGGCTGTCTCTCTAATGGCATGGGAGTGCAAAAAGGAATGCTAGAATAGCTAGCTGAAGTGAACCAACAGAGTTAAGATCCTAAGCACAATGGAACAAGCTTCCCAAGTGTTTCTCCAGTATCTGCAGCTCTAGTGGTGACCTGCACAATATTGTCATGGGCTGGCATATGCCAAGAGCATGCGAAGAAGTCATACATTACATTTATGAAAGCTTGCTTAACACAGGTACTGTTGTGATGTTCTCTGCATCTTAAAATGCAGTGTGAAGGCTGTGAACCTGGAACTCTTTGAAATGTCCCATGGCTCACACCGTGCTTCTTTGTGCCCCAGGGGTTCTCCCATCCTCAGTGAGACATCTCTCCTCACAGAGAGTGATGGGTTGGGACACTCCTTGATGAAATACTTCTTACAATCATGAATTTTGGATCAGAAAGCGCTGGAGACTGAGAGAAACAAGGGCTGGAAGTGACATGCAGAAGCCACCCTGGGCAGTAGCTTGATAAGGAGCAGTCCAGAAATGGTTTCTGCTTTTCCCATGTCAGATTTCTTTGTTCATTACGTGTTTGACATGAAGATAGATGTGAGTAGTTAATATCTTGTGTCAAGCTCACCTCACATTGTTGAAAGAATTTATTTGATAGTGTCACTGTGATTCCTTTGAATTTCTGAACTCCATATAATTTTCAGAAAGGAAAAAAGTCTCCATTTACAGGGAAGAAATCATTGAAAACCACCTATTTGTTACCCTAAGAGCTACCTAGGGTACACATCAGCGCACATTCAATTTACAGAGGAGGTTTGGAAGCTGGATGCTGGTCTAATACACACGCAGGTACAGTTGGGAAAGACAACAGGAACAACACCTCATCAGTCAAAAGCTGATGAGAAACTGCATGAAGAACTAAATGCACAGGCAGAACACATCTTGGGAGCTGTGCCACGTTGGGAGTGATGGTGCAGCCTCAGGAGACAAACAGCATTTTCATATCTTTTTCTTTTTCTTTTTTTTTTTTTTTTTTTTTTGTGATGTGAAGTGCACTTTCAATCAGGCTAGAAACAGCTGGAAGAGCTGCAGCTGCATCCAGACCTCAGCTGTGTGCCATTACCTGACAGAGCAGCAGTTAGAAGAGCGAGAAACCACAGGCTGAACCTGGGGAGTAAACTGCAAGAACAGGATATGATCTGCCTGCTGAGTGTTACAGCAGGTGAGGTGGGAGTCTGGGAGATGGGGGGAAACTCTTAGCATATCCCAAGAGATGAACTGATGATAAAAGAGGGGAAGCAGAAGAATAGTGAGAGAGGGTGGGTGGGGGTTGGGGAAGGAAAAGTAAGACTAGAAAAAAAATTTTGTGTGAAATTGCAGTTGCTAATTTAAGAATATCAATGGCAACAGATAGCATTATAATGTCAAACATGTTATGTTACTAGGAACTGGTGGAAAAGGGAAAAAGATTAATTGGCAGGATCCTACGGACAAATCAACAATCCCATTTTCTTCATCTGTTGGGAAGGAAGGTGCCCACACATTTTCTCAGATGTGTGGATTTTGGTGGTATTTCTTCGAGGCCAAGTGCTGATTGTTCAGGCCATGCTTGTGCTCTGGTCTAATCCTATGTTTAAAGCAGGCTTAGATATAGGCTTCAGCAGTAGCCTGTGCTGTCCATGTTTCTACTAAGTCTTATCTTGGTCTCTGCTCCCATCAGCTTTCTGACAGGATGTCAGCCATGTGATGGACATTTTTTTGCATCAATTTGGTGAGAGGAGAGTGCACATGGATGGGTGTGGGTGCCCAATCCCTGCCAGCTGTAAATGGGGTTGTATTCTTACTGTGAACCTTTATTTATTGGATTTCTAGAATTAACTCGTGTCGATAGAATCAGGAGCTGACAGTGGTGATAAAATAGATTATTTCTCATTATTCAAAAACTCAGTGAAGGGTTTTCTATCAAATGCATCTAATACATTAAACTGAATTTCTTTTATAGCTCCCCTACCCTATTAAAATAAGGAGATCAATAGAGCAAAAAAAAAAAATAGCCTGTGTTAGAGTGAAAGCATAGATAATAACCCGCTACAACTGTGAAGATAATTCATGTTCCATTGGAATGCCTTTCTTTTCTGCTCCAACATTCCTGAAGCGCCCCATGATCCTTACAGGCCTGTTGTGAGGTTAGGATGGGGAGGTGCATGAGAACTGTTGAGTCACGGCCTGCACCACTGATTGAGCACCTGGGGAAAGGACCCGGTCAGCCTTGGGAGCACAGCTGAAGGCAATTCAGCTGTGTGACCAGAAGGGGTGGAGCCTGGCTGCACCTCTCTTAAACCTCATTTAAGGGCTGACTGCCCAGAGGAAAGGATCTCTGGTTGGAGATGCATCCCTTGTGGAGTTTTCCTTGTGAGCCTAGCTCTTTAGAGACAGGTAAGCACCTTTTCTTTTTCTTTATAACGCTGTTCCATTTGTGCCTGTTGCTTTGCATTCCTGTATTGCCCTTCAACTGCATTGACCTTTCCGACTGTAACTAAAGGGAAGGGGAGCTGTGATGCCTGACAGTTTGCAGGGAGGAATAGGGTGAAAATGTTTAGCCCTGAAGCTTTGGTAGTGCTGTAAGCAGTTGATGAAGTCCAAAGCCAGTGTTAAGCCACTGAGTTAAGAGTCATCGCTAAAATGAGGCTTTATGACCTAAGTGCCTTACATCGTACCATCAAAGGACACAGGATGGTTTTACCCATCCAGTGTAGAGCTTCACTGACATGTCATTAGTCACAGATGACTGATGCTTCACAAATGGGAACTTATTTGCTGAGATATAAACTATTTTCAGCTGTTAGTAACTTCTCAGGAAGCCGTTTTGGTGCCTGTGATTTCCAGCAGTATTGGAAGGGAGCATATGAAGAGAACAAGTCCACTGCCTGAGTTGCTAAGGGAGTGTGTCAATTGTTTATTACTCGCCTAGTTTGCAAAATTAACACAGAACTTGTGTTTGTTTTAAAAGATCATTGAAGCAGGAGAAGAATTTGAGAAGCCTGTTCCACGCAAGAGAAGCAATGAGTGTGCTGGAACTGCACAGATACATCACATGCTTGAAAAAAGCTTTTTCAAGGAATAAACAGGCAACTGCTTACTGAAGCCTCATCTTTCCTTCCACAAATCAAGATAAGCAGCAAAGATGACAAGCCTGGGCCTGGTTGCCAGTGAGCTAGAGGCCTACACTAGCCCTTGGGTTTGTTCTGCTAATGATTTCAGACACACATTCCTGGATTTGAGTAATGAGGTCTCTCAGATGCGCTTAAGAGCAGGGCATAGAAAGTGTTTTACAGGAAGAAAAACATCTGTGAAATGGAATGGCATCAGCTTGCCTATTCCACTTGCGTACGTGTTCACCAGCCTCTTTGGCTTAGTGAAGAAGCGAACAGACATGATACCAGACTGTCAGTTACTGATCCCTGCCTCCTCTACTTCCTACCAATTATTTTTCTTCTGAATGTCCCTGAGCATTAATTACAGGCTAAAGTCACTTTGAAGCAGTCCACCTTATTAGTGTAGGTATGTTTATACTCCTAAAACTGATGGGACACAAAGGAGTGTTTGCATGATAACCAAGCCACCTTTGGCCTCCTAGACTGAATGACCACCCAGTCTGGTGAAAAGTCTGAACTGGCAGCCCCAGCTCTGCAGCAAATCACTCACAGTATTTTACCACTGAGCCAGAGGTGCTCTGCAATTGCAATTCATAAAGAAATTCCTGCTCCAAGCACATAGAAAAGAAATACAGATTGATTTTCATTTTACAATTCGGGAAGACGTGCTCTAGAGGATGTCGATTTAGTAATACCATACAAATAGCTGCAGACACTACTGAAGTAGTACCTTGCATATGATGAATGCTAGATGTGCTGGTATTTGTCCTGCAGATACCTCTGCACATGCTGCCAATCTATCTCTATGGGCTGCTCAAAAGAAGTGTCAAAAGCAGTGTGGCCAGCAGGTCCAGGGAAGTGATCTTGTCCCTCAGTTCTGTGCGGGTGAGACCTTATATGGAGCACAGCACCCAGATGCGGAGTTCTCAGTACAGAAAAGACATGGACCTTTGGAACACTCCTGAGGAGGGCCACAAAAATGACCCAAGGTATGGAACACCTCCTCCACAAAGATAAGTGGAGAGAGCTGGGGTTGTGCACTGTGGGAAAGAGAAGGCTGTGGGGAGATTTGAGAGCAGTCTTTGGGTATTTAAAGGGGGGCTGTAAGAAAGAAGGGGACTTGTTAGCCTGAGCGATGGTGGATACCCTGAGCTGGAAGCAATCAAAGTCAGGCTGGACGGGGCTCTGAGCACCTGATGGAGCTGTGGGCATCCCTGTTTGTTACAGGGGAGTGGGACAAGATGACCTGTAAGGGTTTATTCCAACTCAAATGACTCTACAACAAATGATCTTGTCATGCTCTGAACAGGTTAGCTTTGAGTCATGGAAAGCAAGCCCAAGGAACCAGCCTTTCCTTGCTTATAGAATTTCTGTTGCCTGTGCATACTGTGGACATTTCTCTAGCATTTTCAGACAACCAGAATCCAGATTTTGATCACTGGCTAATACAGGATGGCCATTGGTTGCCTCTGGGTATAGTGGAGCTAACAGGTTGAAATAGGGGACGAAATTGATAAGTTGCATGTGTAGGGATTTGGGAAAAGAACAGACCCTCTTAGTCCTAAGCACATTCCTCATAACCCGATCTCTGTTCCTGGATTTCAGAAACAAGATTTTCCGTATCTACCTCTCTCATGCCACTTATTTTCACAGTATGGGATAAGACAGGGGACTCCCGGACCCCATGACTGATTTGTCTCAGAGTGGTAAACAAGGAGAGTGTCCATGATGAGCATCAAGTAAAGGTATGGAGACAAAACGTTATCGTCATTGTGTGATGGGAACAAATCTCATGAGCTGCCCAATAGGGACTCATGTCTTGCACCACAGCAAATACAGGAAGAAAACACTCTTGTTTAAAAATTTCAGTATCTCCCCTTAATCGAAGAATCCACAACTTCTGTGTTCCTATTTCTTTTTGTTATCTATCTCTTCCTTTTTAGGAAGATTGTTTTATTTTGTAACATACACTCCTTATAATCCAAATAATAGTAGCTAAGCTTACTGACAGATGGTACATTCATTATTTAAAGATCCTTAGCCCCAGAGCCGCCAGAAAAACCAAAGCTGAAGAACTAATATTTTTACTTGCACCAGCAAAGTGAAGGGCTAATGCATTCCCTACTGAGAAAGAAATTAAAATAAGCCCAAAGCAACAAGCAATTTCTGTCTTTTCCATGTGTGTTTTTACTTCCATATCTCTGGTGTCTTACCTACCAGGAGGAGTATGTCAAAAACTTGCCTTAACTCCTAACTGATTAACAGAAGCAGAATTTCCACTAGGCTTTTTTAGCTGGTGCAGCGTGGGTGCACCTTTCCAAAGGGACAGGGAATCCCAAAGGAAATGAGGAGGTTTTGATCAGCAGGGAGGGGTTCAGCATCAGTTCAGAGAGTTTTCCTGGAGTGAGGAATAAGCAGGCTGAGGTGAAAATGTGCCCTCAGCTCACCGTTGGCAGCAGACATCCAGTCCTGCCTTCCCAAACTTGTTTGGTGGTCTATAGCTGCAGGGCCATTACAGTAGTGGGTTTGTTCTTGCACACCTCCCTGCTTGCTGCTTGCTTCGAAAGAGAAACTACTCACATTACAGCTATCAGCCTAGTGCTACACAGACAGTCAAGCCTGTCCATACATCCATAGTGCTCAGCCAGCGGTAATCAAAGCTGCACATGGTTCTTTGCTACTTCACTCCTCCATCACAGACCAAGCTGGGCTTGTTTCCCACTTCTGTGAATCAAAAAAGGACAAAGAGCACAAGTTCAACTCGGGGAATGTTTCTCAGGTAAGTTCTGCTTTGTAAGCATTCAGTTCTTGCTCGACTTTTTTTACTGCTCTCTGAACTGCCTGAAAAGAAATCAAACACAGACTTTCCTAGCAACAGGGTGTTAGAAGAAGATAGAACTTACAGTATTGGCAGTGCCTAAAAATGCAGTACTGTACTGACTACAGGCAGTCAGTTTAACCTAAAATACCTAAAATTAGAGTCTAAAATCGTAAGCTTTAAAAGGATGATTTTTCACTGAAAATGTTACAGATTGAGCCTGTAATTCTTTAGCTCAGGTTGCTAAGGGCCAAGTTTGTCTTTAGAGGCAAGTTGGGCTGCTCCCCTGTCTCTTGTTCCAGGGGCCCCAGAGGGATTTGCATGGCACTTCACCATGTGCTGCCTTTTCTCCACAAAAGGGCTCCATTGTAAATGACATATAACAAGTGATAACAGTATGTGCTTTTTCTCCAGCAACACTAAAAAAAAATTCTACAAGGATGAGAGCATTTAGGTTAGCAATAGTTAAACTAATCTAAACTTCGTCCCAGGTCTCCAAAACCAGCAGCACAATATGTTTTGGGAGGCTGAAGAAAGTCCAATAGCTTCATTTTCTCGTTATTATTTTTTGAACACTTCCCCTGTTCAGCCTTTAACAGAAGTGCTGAGACTACAAATGCTTCTTGGCATCTGTAGATAGCAATATTCCTTACCCTCTGATGGCAGTGTTCTTTTTAAGCCTCACATTCATAAATCTTTCAAATGCCCAAAAGATAACTAAGTACTATGGTGTACCATTATGGTAACCTAAGGCATTAAGAGGTTAAGCAATTCTTCATGCATTACTGAATGAATAAGAGCTGAGCACTGAACCTCCAGGTTCTGATGCCTTAATTTACTTCTGATTGCTCACCAGTCATCCCGCTCCCCATGGCCAAGCTTTCTGGCTTGGTGACCACATTTTTGCTGCTGATTCTTTTTCTTCCCTTCAGCAGAATCATTAAATTTTAAGATTTAGGCCTACTGCTTATGTAGAATTATGTAGATGCCTACTGCATGTAGAATTCTTAGCACAAAGGACTCAGAATTCCATTAAAGAAAACTCATTTCTCAGCAAGGGGGAGATAGAGCCTGTTTCTTCACCATTCAGTTGCTGCCTTCTCTTCCAGGGGTCCATCTTGGAAGCAAGAGTGTGTTCCAGCATCCACCCTGCTGACTTCCAGCCACATTCGTATGCTCAGCTTAAATAACAAGTGTATATTATGTCATCTGTGAGATAGCAAGAGGAGGTGACATTTCACAGCATAGATATAGGGGGAAAGGAAGTGAAAAAGGAGCACCACCAAGAGGAGAAATCTGCTCACTTAAATGTGGTTTGAATGTCCCTGGTTCAACACCTCTTTGCATGCCTCTTCCAAGCCATCCTGCACAAAGGATGGGCAATTTATATTTCTTCGGCTCCCTGCCTGCATCAGTCAAGCTGGGTGCTGATGAATTCAGCCAGAGGCCTTTAAATTGGATCCATGCTTTTTCCTATGCTTTTTTTATAAGGTGACACTAGTAAGTGTATTTTTCATTTTAAAATAAGAGATTCTTAACAAGAATTAATCTCGGATTGGATGGATGTTGGGTATGATTGGGCTGTCTCCTCAAGTGAAGACTCCTCCAGGGTCCACCCTAGCCTTTACAGAGCTGGAGACCTGAAGACAAGACTAATAGGGAACTGCCTTACACCGCGAGGTAAGGTGAGTAACTTCACAATCCACCCACTAGGTAGATGTCAGTAAAGAGGATCTAGAACATCTTTAACTTCCATTCAAAACCACTATGATGAGTTCAGTAGCTGCTCTCACAGGAGAGGTCCTCAGTCTGCTATCACCCATCTCTGACATGGGTAGAGCAAAGGTCACACCACTTTTGTCATCCCAACAGCATGATCTCTCCCCGATTTATTGACTTTCTTACAGGCAAAGGTGGCAGAATTAATGTCATTCTTCATAGGTCTTAGCAGGAGGGGCTACTGAAGGAAACAAGAAGCTAGATGTTGAGGAGTCTACCCTTACAAACAAACTATAGGGCTGCTGATACGTTCAAGCTAGCCAAAACGGACCAAAACCAGAGTCAAAGTCCTGAAGGCACAAGCATCTGCCAAGTTCCTTGGCTCTGAACAGTGTCTTTTAGTTGATCACTTCTTGCCCTACATCACCCCAAGGAAGATTTGGGGATTTCAGATACGCAAAGGAAAAGCTGCTGACTACCTCAAAGGTGGTTTCAAGCAGGTTTGTTAGAGACAGAAATATCAGAAAAAAAAATGCTACAGTTATTGATATCTATGATAAAGCTCAAGGAATTGCTGAGACAGTTGTTGCCAATCTATTTGCAAATTTGGAAGTGAGGCAGATGTAGCCCCTTGGCTCTGCTTGAAGCCTTCTGACAGAAGCTGCTGAAGGAGCAGGTGCTTTGAGCAGACCTTATTACCAAAGAGGCTACAAGATGACAGCTGTGAGAAAATGAAGCTGTTCTCAGCAGCATGGTTGGAGGAGGAGGGGGACAACATCTTGGAAAAAAGCCCTGTTACAGTTTTATTATTCAAGTATGAAAGGAATACTGTACATCCAGGAAACATATGCTGCAACACTGTTGATTCTCACTCTTTTTATAAGGCATGGGGAAGAAGTGCAGAAGTGCTTTTTGCAGAGCACTAATGGCAGACCTCATTGCCATGGAGTCTGAGCGGATTTCTGCAGCATCTGGTTGGTGAGGTTAATGCAAAACCAAACCCTTTGCTGGAATCAAAATCAGCTCCAAACAGACACATGAAGGCTTCCGTTCCATTTGAGATAAATTTTTGCAGAAGTTTTGGCTTGCTGTAATCTTCTTCTAATGATTTCTGAAAAGAATAGCGCCTGCGGCAACGTGTTGGGATTTGCAGCGAAGTCCTGGCCCACCCCAGCTCCTGTTAAAGGCAGAATATGCAAAGCAGCCTAAAAAAGACAGGTAATCCTGAGCAGGTAGCAGAACCACTATTACAGATAGTAATAGTGAGGAAGTTACAGTCTTGGCAAAATTGAAGTCATTAAGGCAATTACTTGATTGTCTTAGCAGAAAAAGAACAGCAATGTTCTGCAGATTCATTAATGAGACACAAACCAGAATATATCTGTCTTGTTCCACCTTAGGACACCACATCATATTCCATTTTCATCACCCTGGATTGTCCTTGAGCATAAGGAATTTGTCTGATTTGTTAATATGTCTGAGCAGGTTGGTAAAGAAAGAGGGGGGGCCGATAGTTATTTTTTTAGCTTGGTAGCCACATGATACAAATCTCATACTTCAAACCTGCTGTTGCTTCCATGCAATGGACAGAAGGGGAATTATCTCAGCTTCTTCTGTCCTCTTTTTCTCACACTCTTCTGGCATTTGTTCATTTCCTTCAAGTCATACACGGTCACAAGTGGGACATGTTTTACACTGCTTGCGTGTGTGAACAGTGGCTGTTCTGTGGACTTAACCAGCTTTCTTCTGCTTGGTAGCCTGCTCTTAGACAGTTTACATGCAGTGCCCTGGGTGACCCCTTTCGTGCCAATAATTTTACATTTAATTCATCTCTAGTTAAAGGGGGAAAAAAAGGAAAGATTAACAGCAGTAAGACAAAACATCATCAGGCTATGAAGATTATACTGTAGCTATACAAGAATCTTTCAATTTTATTCTATCAAGTGGGCCTACTTAAAAACTGGGCCCTATGCATTACACAAATGCTGCATGCCATGTAAGCTTTGCTTGCATTGATTCTGTTCTGACAGTGCCATGAACCAAATCTCAGAGGTTGGAGACAGGAGGAGGAGGGCAAAACCTCAGCTAAAAATTTCCAGATCCCGCCTGCTTCAAGACATGCTAGCAACATCACGTTTCTCTTAGTAGAAGAACAATTTTTTACCATGTGGTTAAAAGCCACTTCTAGGAATGACAGTCTTTTATGAGAACTTTATTTCCCACTCATCCTGATTGCCACCTCCTACTTTGCAGATTCTCTGGAGCAATGGCTAATGTTGCAATGCCAATTTACATAATGTGCTTCACAGGCAATTCAGTTTTAGCCACGGAAAAGAATAACAATTGCATGGGAAAATCTCTCAGTTGTTTTGCACTTAAAAACACCTCAGTGAGTGTACTGGCTTTCTAGCCTGATCCATTTTCCTTTGCTTGTCTTTCCTGTATGGATACATGCATCTACAAGGTCTGTGACTGCTGCATCACTTCTATGTACATACCTTGAGTAGTTCCTCACTCTAATAATCATCTTCTATAAATCTTATGGCCCATAACCACAACCTTCCAGAAGCTCTAACAATAAAATAATGCCACAGGCAGTAGACATGTACACATTAAAGACAAAAATGCATTTTCTTCTAAACAATTTCTAAACTACTTCTCTACATTCTAGCTCAGATATTTTTCAGAAGTTTTTGATAAGTTGAAGATATCTGATTTTGAAGCTATTCTTTTTTTTTTAATAGGCGTTTGGAACAGTGCTTACATGCAGAATTATACACAATCCAGCAAGTATTTGAATCCTTCCAATGTCTGAACTATGTAGCAAATAAAATATTGATGCTCCGAGTACATAAATATCACTGCAGAGTACTTAGTTATAATATTGGAATATTAGTGTCAGGATACACGTTGTCCAGTGGATATATGGCATGCTACTTACATAATATCAAGTATGTGACTTACATCCTTCAGACACAAAACACAGGTTTTGAATCAGGTGCATACACTCTTTGGTTTCCCGGTCAGAAGTACTTCATTCATAGGCAAGACAGATCAAGGCAGAGGAAAGCTGAAACAGCATTAAGAGCCTGAGCATTCAGCTCTCATTGTTAGTAGGTGACCAGGCACAGATGGCTCTTTACCAGCTAACATGGACTACACAATGTGTTTTCAGAAAGCGAGAGAGAAAAGCGGGAGGACAGGAGAAGATCAGAGGCAGTAAGGCCATCATGGAGCTCCTCTGTTACTGCAAGAGAGCAGAATCAGAAGATTGATGTATTTCACTTGTTTTTTTTTCAAGGAATTCTAGTCCTCAGCCAGAAAAAAATATATATATATATATCAGGCTCCAGTCTTTGAAAATATCCTTCTGCTGCCATTAGATTCAGGCTACCGTTCTGATGGATTGAAGTGCTCATGCTCTGAGAAAATACATCGACACTGGCACACCCAATAAACTCTTGGGGTCACCATTAACTGCATTGCTCCAGTCAAGTTCAGTCAGAGCAACATTCGTCTTGGTTATATCTGCCAGTGCTGCAGTGCTACAAGTGAACAACGGCCTTGACAGTCTGTTAATCAAAGGCAAACAGAAAAAATTAAGAAACTTTCTTGCTCCCCACCAAGCAGCCTCCTACCCCCTGAGCAAGACAGAGTGAGCTTGTTGATCACCCCAGGAAAATAACACCTGCAGAACATTTCACTTTGGCACAAGCAGAAAATCAGTGATAGCCTCAGCACCATGTGCCTTAATACAGCAAAACTCTACTTCTCCGCCATGTATCCCAACACTAGGCTATAAATTCCCAGGATCTAAAGAGATAAAAGCTGAGAAACTTATACATCATGCTATACCTCCAGTCGTTTGAGGCCCCATGTAGATCAGTACCAAAGGTTTCTTGATCCCATTTTAAATAGGAACTTATTTGTTTGGGTTACAAAAATATGAAAAAAACCTCAATATGCCTGAATGAACACTCCATATACTTACATCTCTATTTTGTACAGTGCTGACTAATATTCAGATTCTGATTCCTCTGAAAGAACACTAAAATGCTGATAGGCAGAATGGACCCAATAGACAAGGGGGTTCTACCAGGCCATGCATTTGCTGAAGAAAAGAAATGGAGACTGTAAACAGTAGAAACAAAGATTCTCTTTTCCACCATTGCATACCCCCCCTGATTTGAAAAACAGGTAATGAAGAACAACAGCATTTGTTACCTGTCCACAAAGATAGTCTGAGAGAAGCTGTCAACCCCAGTTATGTTCTTTGCATGAGGCTATGAACAAATGCATAGCTAACAACCAGTATTCGGGATCACAGCTCCATGTTTTACATTTTCTTGTTCAGAAGATAGCATATACTAACTGGAATTCTGCTGACTTCTAGCACATTGCTAGAGCTGTACGAAGATTAACATGCAGTTATCCATTTCAGAGTAAAAGTCTCTATTTCAGATATTACAGATTCAGGCAAGGATGCAGCAAATCAATCTTGACAATGTTAGGATAAATTTCAGTCAAATTTGCTCATATGGTCCATTAATCCAGATTGGCACTAGAACAGCTAAGAGCTGATGAACAATTGAATGCCTTCAGAATACCAATATAATAATAAACAGCATTTTTGTCTTAAAATACTCATTGTGTAATACCATATAATAAACCAACGTGCAAATTTATTCTAGTATCATTTATTAGTATTTTTATTTCTATACCTCCCAAGACACACTGCCCGCTTCCTGAACTCTCTTTTCACTTCCAGCACTTTCCATTTCTGTCACACCATTTAACTCCAAGACATCACTTGATTTCCTTATTCACTGCCACTTCATTAACACAAACGGCACACCAATCCTCCTCACTAAACCTGCTCTCCAGATCACTGTGACACCCCTTGAAGAGACAGGAAGACTCCATCATTTCCAGTTCGGCACATTTAGGTGAACTCAATGCCTAGATTGAGTGAGGAAAGCAAATAAAATCACTTTGGCGTCAGCAGAGCTACATGCTGCACAGGCATTTCTGCAGCATTGTCCAGCAGACCGTTTGTATAGCAGTGGATGTTAGAAAAGCACTTCTTGACTATGGCATTCATGTTGCAATAACCCTATCCAGGTACGTGGGCCTGTGGGTGCTTGACATCCTGAGCGAGTGACTCCCACTGGAAGAGCGAGCAGCTACTTTTCAAAACGCTGCTTTCTATTTCAATTTGAGGACAGCTTTGCCAGATTTTATTGTTGCTGCTATACCTGACTGATCACACACTCTGGTGATACATTACTCTCCCTTGCCTGCCTTCACCAATCACTGTATCTCTGTCAAGCGCTGTTGTCAGTTGGCACAGTTGCATTATGAGTGGGAATAAGCCAGGTCTTTTGGAAACCCTATGAATTTTCATAGTGCAAGAGAGTTCGCTACAGAAACCGGCTGAAATTTTTAGTGCTGGTGTTATGTCTTCAAGATGCTGAAAAAAAAAAAAAAAAAAATCAGTCAGCACTTAGCAGCACTGAATTATAGAGGCTGGACGAAAAAGAATTGAACACCCAATAACAAAAAAAAAAAAGAAAAAAAAAAAACAGTAAAAAAGGGCAATTGTGATTTCTGCAAAAGCAATTGGAACGTTTAATAGACTTCTTAAAATCCCAGAATGAAGTCACAAAGTCCTCAGACACTGAATTAAAATATTCACAATAGCCAGTTCTGAAACGGAGCTTCAGAGGTTTTATAAGTTGAATAAATGGCAGACTTCACACTCAGTGCCAAGACTTCAATTCCAACTTCTAGATGCTTCACTTCAATATTGTCTAAGCTTACTTTTTTTTCTTTTTTTCTTTTTTTCTTTTTTTTTAAATGTTGAGATTTAGAAATGATATTGCTGTGCTGGCAAGAACTGTTATTAGGTGCTGAAAAATTCAATCATGCAGCAGGGAGTGGGGTGGAGGGGAAATGTATGCCAGGTTATTTATTATCTCCCTGTAGAAGCCCTGTATTTTGTCAAGGCAGCATCCTAAGGAAAATATCACTGTAGTTATAAAAATAAAAAGACAATGGAAAATCCAATACAAATCTGAAAATTCTGATAGTAGCTCTACATTCAGTCTAGTTTAATTCAGCTGCATAACTTCAATGTATGCTGCTCTAATTCAGAACTAGTGAATAGCTATCAATAGAAACATATCTGGGATGCTAATAATGTGGGCTTTATGCCCCTGCATAGCAAAGCTGTATGTTAGAAGCAATAAGACTGTTAGTGTTACAGAGAGCTGCCTGCAAAAGGCAGTGGATAACTGCAAGCGGGCAGCATCTTCCCACTCAAGAGACACCGTAGATATCAGTGATGCCCCCTGCCTATGTGATGCAAAGGACTATCACTTACAGTTCCCAATTAATGAGTAACCTTTAAAAAGCACAGACAGGAAGGAGTTTATCCAGAAAGAGAAATACTTGGTGAAATAGCATCCAATACCTGGCATCCCTACACACAACCATGTCACAGCCCTTCGAGATCAGCTCTGAAAAGACAGACACGATCCAGCAAGGAAAGCTGAGTAGAGACAAAGCATATTGCAGAGTGGGACTAGAGGCATCCTCTGCAGATTCAGACTCCGACACACTGCTAAACATTCCAAGTGCAGCAGATGTGTCTGGTGTCCAGCAGGGGCTGAGGGAGAATATCTCCTCAGGTCTGGTGCCACAGCACCATGCGAGAGAACACGGTGAGACTAAATTATGAGGTTAACTGAACAGAAAGTCAGAGGCATTGAAACCCAAAAAGGCCTGATTCCTTTTCTCTGTGTTAGCTACCTAAGGCAAGACATCAATCTTGCTATTTGTTCTTTGGCTTTAATTTTCCGCTGTTTATGCACAAAATATCACGATTGACAATGGAGTAGAAACAAGTCTTAAAAGGCTGCTTGTTCAAGTTTTATGACAATTATAATTATTATTTTTTTTAAATTTTTATTTATTTAATAAAAAAAAAAAATCAGGAAGTTTTTCAGGACAGGATCAAATTCCATCAGTACTTTTCACTGGGAAATTACATTTCACTGTGATACAGTCCAATCATTTTGTTTCAATAGAATAATTTCAGCTATTATTATGACAGCAGAAATAAGAGCAAAGTGCTCCAAATTACCATTATGAAGCATTTCGAGAAAGCCATTTCAATTTTTCAGGGACAAAACATTTCCAAAACTTAAGCTTGTACTTAATTTTGACTTATGCTGGCTTTAAAACTAAACTTGCAAGTTTTCTAGAGCGAAAATTCCATTTTCTGACCAGCCACCTTCAACAGGAGCTTCTAAGATCTAATAGTGAAGGACAACAGACATATTATCACACACCACTAACGGGGCAGTGTTCCATTTTTCTCTTGGCCTTTTACCATGCAATAGCTACTATCCCTTCTCCTCATACAGAGGTATTTTTGTCAGCAGCCACAGTGAGCTGCACGCAACACACCAGCCTGCAACAGTGTCCAGAAAGAGGACTTGGTCACTTACATAATGATATTACCAAGCCAGGTTCAGGCAAATCTAATTAACCAAAAGACAGGAAAGCTATTTCAGAGAGTGCTAGAAGGGAAGAAAGGGTTAGGAAATTGAGTTGTGGGAATCCATTTACCCACTGCAGGCTTCAGTGGGTTTCACAAAAAATGCGTGGAGATAGAATGGGTAAGAAATGTAGTTAAGTTATCAAATGGGACAAGACATTATACATTCACACAATGCAAAAAGAAAAAAAATGGGGAAAAAGTGATTTGTGTTTAAACAGCAGAGGATATACACTCCCCTAGGAGTTACAGCCTGCATGCAAAGGCACTCCCCTCACCCTACTCAGGGCACACCTACACAGATCTTGCTTTTCTGAGGGTCAACATTATTCTCCTGTACCCTAAGGGAAGGAAATCCAAAGAGGATTTTTCTGCAAAGGTTGCACAGACCAGTATTTCTGTGCTCCCTCCTGGCTTACACAAGCTCTTCAACCCGACTCGGGCAGTGAGAGCAATAGAAACGAGGCAGCCTGCAGATCTGAGGAATTACTTTCTTTCCAACATGAAGCACAGTTTGAGAATATTTAAATGCTTTTTCCCCCCCCCCCCCCCCCCTGATAAACCTTACATCTCACAGGAGTGCTCTCTCAGCTGGGAGATAACACGGCGTTCCAAGGGTGAGCAGTCTGTTCCCCCTGGAGACCCTGGCACTGGGTGTAAAACCTGCAGGCTACAGCATCACAGCTCTCCTGTGCTTTACATCCAAGCTCAAAGCAGAACACAGAGGGCTACAAAGATGGGAAATGGTCTGGAAGGGAAGGTGTGTGAGGAGCAGCTGAGGCCCTTTAGTTTGTTGGGCCCAGAGCAGAGGGGCAGAGAGAGCACTCAGCTCTGCTCCCTGTGACAGCAGCAGGGCCTGAGGGAACAGCATGGGAAATGCTTTTTTCCCCAGAGGGTGTGAAACAGGCTGCCCAGGGCAGTGGACGCAGCCCCGAGCTGCTGGAGCTCAGGAAGAGTTGGGACACCACTCTCAGACATGTGGGTGGTGCGGGGCAGAGCCAGGGCTTGCTCTCAGTGATCCCTGTGAGTTCCTTCCAATGTGGGATATTCTACGATTCTGTGAAACAGGGTAGGAAACAAGAGAGGTGAAGTTGGAGGGTCTGAATGAGGCCACAATTGTGAACCTGGGCATAGAGGAAAAGAACAAATGGTTAAAAAGCATCTTTGGAGGGATCATGGCGACGGCTGCACTGCACCGAACACCCCTCAGCAGAGGGGCATGTTGCCAGGATACAGCTGGACATGCATCTGAGCAGAGCTGAACTCTGTGCCCTTCCTGGTGTGAAAGATAAACTCTTTCTGCAGGCTGTGCAACTAGGATGGATTTCATTGTTTTTCATAAGCATCTGTCCTGAATATCAGCCAGAACACAGAGACCCAGTGTTTGTAAGCCAGCCATCAGCAGGATTTTATTTCCTAGTCTCTCTTTAATTGCAGTGTTAACTTGTCAAATACCACAGTATTGCTTTCCCATGACCTTTGCTGTTAACCATAGACTTCAGGGCAGGCTGGATTGCTCCTTGTGCTCAGCAGCAGCTGTGGGAGCAGCCAACTGCATTAGGCAATCTGCAGCAGAGGGACTGACTCAGAAGCTCCAACTGAAGTGTTAAATTTGCCTTCCCCTCACTTCTTAATCAGCCTTTCACATTTAAAACCTCTGCATCCACTTTAATGCTACCATACTGGGGGGCAGCTGAGCTAATGCAAATCACAACGTATTCATTAATTATGAATATGCATTAAGCATGCAACTAGTGCCAATGTGCTCCTCATTGGGAGGGTCTCATCAGCATGACAGAAGGTTCTTCAAGAAGCAGCAATATTTTTCAAGGAAAAGATATCTGGGGGAAATGGAAAGCCATTTTAATACTCAGAACATGTTCTGTAGAGCTAGACCCTGCTGAGTGAATACACATCTTCCACATGCAGTTCTAACTAGTTCTAACTCTGGTCTGTTTGTAACCCCACAGACACTTCACGTCCTAAGAAAGCTAGTACTATTCCAGACAACGCAATCAGCTCTGTGGGCATATCACAGCTCAGTTAGGCATCTGAAGGGGTGACTAAAATAAATTCATAAAATGAAAAGATAACACCAAACAAATTCAAATTCTCCATAGCCACAGCAAAAGATCTTTATGAAATGGTTGGTAATGTTAGGTAAAATAATTCCAATCTGCCCTTTTAACTTATGATTAAAAACATAAAAACTAAACCCACACATTTGGAATATTAATATGCCAGACAATAGAAACTTCAGGAAAAAAAAAAAAAACAGAAATTAAATGGCTTCTGGGGGACAGAGGAGACAGCAGCTTCAAGAAAGTGTTTTTGAAGGTTTGCTTTCTTGACAGATAAAAGTGGCTGCCCTCTTCACATGTTCCTTGAGGAGAGCCAGACATAGCCTGTATCTGCTACACCACCCCTTGTCATCCCACTGCCTTAGATATGAACCTTGAGCTTCATCTCTACCAAGTGAGAAGACAATTACATTTTCCACAAGTCTAATGAGTTCAGAGCACTGAGTTCAGAGCACTTCACAAGCAAGATGCTTTTTTTTTTTTTTCTCTCTCTCTTTAATCCACATTGCATTAGGAGCACAATACAGACAGAAAGGTAGAGCTGCATTCCCAAATCAGAATGACATAAGTTGGTGATGGGACCAGACAAGGATCCCCATTCCTGACTCTTCATGCCATCAGCTTCTTGGCCAATGTCCCCAGACTGTCTCTGCAATGGGGCAGGTGGAGTCCGGAAGCACAGGAAACTGCTGACTTGGGTTATCTGTACTAGATTTCCCTCCTGGGCTGTGGATCAGTATACGGAGGGAATACAGCCAAGCCAACCTTTCTTTGCAGAGACACAGAGAATGTTTCCCCCTCCCCCCCCCCAAAAAAAAAAAAAAAAAAAAATCACAACATTTTCAAAATATTTCTCTTGGAAACATTTCATATGCTTTGAATGGTGCTGCTTATTTGAGATTTGGGGTTAATTTGGGGATAGGATAGATTTTATTAAAAAACAAAACAAAACGAGGTATGGAAAGAACAATCACATTGGTGGAAGCATGAAATCTGTCTAACCACACAGGGTTACTTACAGCAAGACACCTTACACTATCGCAAAACTTAACATTTTGAAGTTTGACTGTGCCTTTTAGCCATTCAAGCCCTGGTAGAGTCTGTTGAGCCCTTCAGCCCTCTTGAAGCTATTTCCAAACACAGATAAGGAATACCAAGTGTTTAACCAACTTCTAGCCTTCAGGTACAGGACTTCACAGAACATCTCTACTCTGTGCTGGTGAGATCTCACCTGGAGCACTGCGTCAAGATGTGGAGTCCTCAGTACAGGAGAGACATGAATCCTCTAGAGCACATCCAGAGGAGGGCCACTAAAATGTTCCAAGGAATGGAACACCTCACCTACAAGCACAAGATGAGAGAGCTGAGACAGTTCAGCCTGGAGAAGAAAAGGCTTCAGGGAGACCCCAGAGTGGCATTTCAGTATCTGAAGAAGTGGACAGATCCTTTAGCGGGATCTGCTGCGATAGCACAAGGGGAAATGGTTTCAAACTATTTTGACTGGATATAAGGAAAAAGTTGTGTTTTTTTTTTTTTTTTTTTTTTTTTTTTTGTTTTTTTTTAAAAAAAAAACAATAAGGGTGGTGGGGCAAAAGTCAAAAGTCACCCAGAGGTGGTAAATTCCCCATCGTTGTAGGGGCTCAACATCAGTCTAGAAGGGGCTCTGAGCACCTGATGGAGCTCTAGGTGTCCCTGTTCATTGCAGTGGGATTGGCCCAGATGGCCTTAATGGGTCTCTTACAACTCCAATGATTCTATAGTCTTGTCAAAAGGTCATGGTTTGCCCCAGCATTTGACTACTTACCCCCATGCACAAAGCTACACAATATATCTTACTCCTAACTCTGTTCATTTAAGAGGACATCCATGTAGTACCCTAAAAATGGATAAAAATCCACTTTCAGTAATGAGGGAACTTATTACTTGAGAGATGCCTCTGGATCTGCCAGCTAAGAAAGGAGAGGAATGTGAAGCTTCTGTTATTTGAACCAGCTCATGCACTCTTAGCAAAGACAGGGTAATCTTCAAACATCCTACGCAAGTAGAATGAGTTTTGCTGATCTTGTTGCACAAACACACCCCACTGGTCTGACAACTTTGGCTTGACAAGAGGGAAATGAACTCTTCCAGTTCAGTCCCTGATGAAAAGCAGGCCCTTCATAACCTTCCCTGCAGGCTACAATAACCGGCACCACAGCTCCACTGTTAGTCTGAGATCAGAAGCTGTTTGGGATGGGAACAGCAGAGGATGCTTCATGCCAAGGGATCAACACATCTATCTGGGGCAGTCTCAACATAGCCTATCAGTCCTACGTCTGACTCGCATCCATACTCATCCCTTGCACTCATAAGAGTTGAGCTCCATCTGCAAGCTTAAAAAAGAAAAACAAGCAAACTTTTTTCCCCCCTACATCAAATCCTGTCTAAGCAGTCAGCTTTTGAAGGGCTCAGCATTTTCTGAGTTTCAGACTCCCTTCATTTTTCTCACAAAGTGGTTGCCCAAAGTCATCAGATCTGTTTGAAAACCTGTCTTCACCAGATAGGAAGTCAGATGCACAGCTGCATTTCCCCAGGGTTTCAGAGTGTCCCCCCCAGCTCACAAAATACAGCATGGAAGAGCCAGGTTTTGTCAGAAATGCAGACAAATAAACAGTAGCTCACAGTGTGGGGATTTGTTTATTTAGCAGAGACTGGGAATGAAAGATGACTTGAAAGGAAAAGGTAATGTGATCCTTGTTTTGTCCACGGCATGGAACTTCTTTTCCAAATCCTTCAGCCATTTAAATATGACAGCTTCTGGAAGCTGCCAAGATCAGGGAAACAAAAGGGCAATCTTTCGTGTAAGCACCAGCCCTCCACTTTAAAAGCTCCCTGTGCATTCTTTCAACTTCTGCCCCCAATTATATTTTCTTAACATTCCAAACAGCAGGTGCCTTCCTCACTCACGCATTGTTCACACAATGTTGCCTGCCTTCCCTGTGGTTGTCATCTTCTTTAAAGCATCACATTTCCAGAAAGATTAGCATAACAGTCTTATTTCCCACCAAAAAGGGCAGAAAGAAGATTTGCTGTCCTCTAGCTACATTCCAGCCCGACCTATGACAAGCCTGCACTCTGATCTGCTTGATGTAAATGCAACACTCCTACTATGGAAAGAAATAATTTGGTTGGGTGTATACCAGCATCAGGGCAGTGTTCTGCAAAGCACAGCAAGGCAGCTCCCCAAACACCCCTCAGTGGGAGTCTATGGAGAAAACCAGAAGGTAATAAAGAAACACCATTTAAAAATTCATATCCACATAATGAGTCCTGTAACTTCCTACCCCAGAATGCAGAAGGTCCATTTAAAGCAATATAAGGCACTGCTTCCTCCAAGTTGTTATCATAGACATTAACACTGCAAAGAGTTTGCAAGTCATCCTGATGCAGAGCAGCTTGCACAGCACAGTGTGTTGCACAGGCTGCCATCTTGGTCACCCTTATTAAAAAATAAATCATGTTGAGAAAGGGAGGAGCAGCTTTGTGCTGCTCTGCAAGGGCTCCTGATTAAGCATGCTGCTGCTTTTAATGACCCTCAAATCTGGCATTTTAATGCCTGGCAGGGGTGCGTTGGTTTGATTTTAAAGCATCAAGGGCACATGAAAAACAGACTCAGATGATTAAGTCTATCAATATAACCTTTTGTTTCTCATTTCTTTGTACAATGGTGCAGGGTTTCAGGCACAGAAAAGAGACAAAGCTGCCTCTGTATTTTTGGCATGTCCTCATTATCTCTAGCCTTGTTTCAGATCATGGCCTAATCACAACAACTAACAACCAATTACTAGTGTCTACCTATGGAAGAAGGCTGTGGACGGCCAATGGGAGCATTTTGAAGGGGAAGGGAGAAAGTTTACTGTGCGTGCCATTCCCTCACCCTTTGTGTCTTTATCTAGTGGAATCTGCACTGGCCAACCCTACCTGCAGGAAACTCCAAAGAAGTTGGGAGTTTCAATCCTTACTGCCCCTAGAGAGCTTTCTCTAGGGGGATCTGATTAACGCTTATAAATATCTAAACAGAGATGGGAGGCAAATGGATGAGGCCAGGCTCTTCTCAGTGGTGCACAGTGATAGGACAAAGTGCAATGGCCTAAAACTTGTTTGTATGGAACTTCCTACACTCATGCGGAACTTCTTTACAGTAAGGATGACTGAGCACTGGAACAGGTTGCCCAGAGAGGTTCTGGAGTCTCCTTCTATGGAGACATTCAAGATCCATCTGAACACCTACCAGTGTGACCTATTGTAGGGAGACCGCTTTGGCCAGGGAAGTTGGACTCAATGACCTCTTGAGATCCCTTCCAACCCATGTAAATCTCATTCAACAGATCCCCTTGAGGGACATAGGAGGAGCAGGAGAAAAGCGTAGGATGTGCGGGAAGCACGACAGCAACAGTAAAGCTAGAAGGAATGCCTTCTGACTGCACACTGATAGTTCCAAATGTCTTAATTCCCACTGTCCCACAGCCTTTGGTGCAGATTTACCATCTGGTAAATAACACAGCTTCAGGGTACAGGGTCAGACAGAAATGCTGCTATTCTCTACTGTGACTTTCCCTGTAACACAGAACCAAGGACTTTTTGGGATTTCACCCCATTTAAACTGCAGTTCTGTTTTAGAAAAACAGCAGACTCTGAACATTTAAGAGATGCCAGCAACAGACAGCTGACAAGAACTCCTCACATTTGCTCCAGTGATTACTTGCCATCACTATGAAAAAAACACAGACTGTTGCTAGTCTGGATTTGGCTTGGCTTGAATTTCCAACGCCTTCACAAGTTTATGAAGAGGAAGTGCAAGTTTAACAAAGTTTAGCATGATCATCTTTAGGAACACCTACAGCATAAGAACAAACTCATTCACTACATGTGTAACTCATTTCTTCAGAGAGTGCACATACCTGCTCCTCCTAACAAACTCAGCAAAGCGGTAACCCTGTGTGACCTTTTCTACTGCCTGTTTGGGTCTATCAGTGTAGGAAAGATTCCCTTCACAGACCCTGACCCAGCCATTCAAACTACAGCCTTAGTACATGATCATTAGGGACCACAAGCACTTTGAGTTCAATGAAGTCCTCCAACTTTGTCACATTTTTTCAAAAACAATTAAATCATTTCCCCCCCCCCCCAACAAAACCAACTTGTCTTAGAAAAAAAGTATTAAAAATGCAATTCTGTGATACTTTTTTCTTCCCTTCCTGCGACTGAGGTAGCAGTGAAACCAAGTTGTCAGTTTTGGACCATCTTGGGAGATGGACTAGAAGCAATTACTTGCATTCTTTAAAACGCCATTGATCTAATGCTGCCACAGGAGAAATCATGCCTGATTCCGATGGCACATATCCTGCCAAAATGAACCTACACTGTCACTCTGTGACTAAAATATATAACAATGCAGAATAAAATATGTATATATATATTTTTTATCTTAAGTCAAAGATCCCCTGATATCTCATGGAAAAGCCTGGAACATGCTTAGAGATATTTTGCTGACATCACATTTTTCTATATATTTCCATCTATTTCAAGTTATTGGTTCCAGAGAACCTATGTACTTATACAATATTCTGGGCTACGCATCCTGATACTTGGATGAATGGAGTTTCTGGTAAAGCTCCTGAGCTGATCTGCTACTATTGCATATTTAACTAGATCTGTAATCTTCCACTGAGCATATTACATACCTGCCTAGAACTTTTTTCTTTTTAATTTTGTTTTTATTGAGGTAAGAGATGGTATAAATAAAAAATACCTGAACTTTTCACCAAAAACTGTTGATTCACTGAAACAAAACCCTTTCAGGGCAATTCACAAATTTTATGGCAACCTCAGTGAGGTCAAAAACAGAGCTAATGACTCAACATCAGACCAAAACTAACAACTCAAAAGGATACAATGTTTCACCCAGATCAAACCAAAGGCACTGTTAAAGAGGTTATTATTCCCAAATATGGCTATGCAGATGTACTGGATGTATATTTAAACCCAGAAATCCCATAGTCTGGTATCCTTATAATTGAGGATTGGGATCCCTGTAGCAGCCTGTCTCTTTCCTGCATTTCTTCTGGTGGAACATTTATCTTCCACATTGTAAATAAAGAGTAGTGGGGCAAAGCAGCAATCCTATGGATCTATATGATTCATCCCCAAGAACAGTAAATAGTTTCCCATAAACTAAGGTCTATACATTACTGAAAGAGTAAGCACATAAAAGAAACTAACAGCCACCAAGAAGTAGACCTTTCTCACTTAGAAACTGGATAAGTATTCCTCATCTGAGGAATAAAACAGCTGTGAGATGTCTCATGGCAGCTCAACAACCACAAGAACAGAGGAAAACTAGAAAAGATGACCATGCATCTCAGCTTTCCAAAGCCTACATAGATTAGTGGGAGAACACTTCCATACTGAATAGTGCCGAGGCTCCATCTTTCCTGGCATCCACACCTGGTAAGGCAGCTCATTTCCACTGCAAACATCCCCTGCAGGTTTCCATCCACAAGAAATGCTTACTAGCAAGTCAATAAAGTAAATGCTTTCCTAAACATTTTCAGGAGGGAGTCATTGTTGAAGCCATGTAAGCAAGCATTAAAGCATAAAAGTCTGGATGAGAAATTATCTGGGACAAAGTTCTCAGCAGTTTCATGCTGAGAAACAGACTGATCTCTATGGATGTATGCCAGTATCAATGATCAGCTGCATGTCAAGTGATAAGGGTAAGAAACACTTATAAAAATACGAAAGTTAAAGACAGCATTGATGTCTACATTTTGTAAAAGTTTTTTAAACAAAGAACTTGGTTCCCAAGTGAATTGTAGTAGCAGGCTGAACTTGCAACTTGAGAGGTGGTAGATGTTAGTCAGAAGTAAGACCACTAAACTACACTTAATAAAAATAGGTTAACATCACATTTGATAGAATAAGTGGAAGAAAGACTCAAAGCAATGCAACATGGCAAGGCTATGCATAGCAATGAGTTGACAAGAGTGTAAAGATCTCTCATAGCAACTCATTTATGTACTTGACCAAAATAAAAGTATTGAAAAGGAAAGTGGCACAAAAAAAATTTAAAAAGAGTGAAGTATAAAGATAAAATCTCCTAAAACATCCTTGAATATATTTATAAAGGGATCGTGTATCTTAAAGACATGTCTTGAAAGAAAAAGAAGAAAGAGGCTACATAGTATTTTTTCCAGCATCATCGTCTAACATCTTATATTACCTTTTCTTAATAAAAAAGTTTTCAATGCAAAATAGTCTTTTTAGATAGACTTCCTGTCAAAAAAAATATGGATTTAAGTCCTTGAGTCACATGTGAACATTCCAGTTGGCTGTCACTCCACCAGGTTATTTGCATTTTGTAATACAGTTTAATCAAGGATATTTTCTGCTCTAATTAAATTAAACGTCACAATCCATTATCTTTTATAGAAATCAGAATTCCTGTTCCATTTATGCTACTTCCTTTATTCAAGAGAAATTTAAGATGTGATTTAAATAAGAGACAGGAACAGTGAAAACGCTCTGTGCAGAAGACTTCATAAAGCACCAGAGATAGCTTCCAATGTTTGGATGCTTAGTCTGCAAAGTCCAAATACAGAATAAGACATCTTGAATGGTGAAAATAAGTAAAAATTGGAGGAGGGTGTGAAGGAGAGGGTAATACACTGCATCATTATCTATCTGACCTGTGTAAACAAAGATCATATACTTTATTAAAATGCATATATTTCAGTTGAACAACTGCACAGCAGAGCTTATATCCAAGCATTAGCCATGTGATTGAAACAATGATGTCTGTACTACACAGGACTTAATCTCTCCAGAAGAACAATCACCACGCTTTATCCCACCCCGAGCAGTATGCTGGTGCAGAAGTTTCCTTGTCTTCTGTTAGCTTACATAGTTTGAGCCCTGCTGAAGTTTTGTACTTGACTCAGTGCTGCTTTGTGCCACAGCCCTGCAGATTGCAGACCTTTGGCTTTCAGATAGGAAGAGAAAGGTGACAAAGTTCTGTGAGTGTACAAGACTCAGCAGCAGTGAGACTTGAGTTAGACTAGAGCTTAGAGGCTGTAAAGCTCAGCAGCAGGGTGGCAAAGTCTTTGGCAACAGGAACAAGTCCAAATACAGCAGTCACAGATACAAAAATGAAGGAAAAGAGCTGCTTACCTTTAGAAGGCCTCTGATAGGCAGGAACCTCCAGAAAAAGATACCCTCACCTCCACTACCAGCCCTTAAATGAGGTCTGGGATCCTGGCTCCACCCCTTGCAGTCACTCAGGTACATGGCTTGCACCTGAGCTTCCCTGGGCTGGCCCTGCCTTCCCACCAGGTGCTCAATCAATGTTTCAGGCCGTGACTTAGCATTTCTTCTACAGAGGTCTTTTCCAACCTTAATGATTCTAGGATTCTCAGCAAGTTTGATGGGATGGTAATGGATCTAAAAAAAACAGGCCTCACAAAATCTTTCTAATAGGGATGATCCTGTCCTCTCAGCTCAATAGCTTCTCAGGGAACTAATTCACCTGGTTTAATTGGGAAATCAATGCATTACTATATGGGTGTCCAACCTTTTGGCTTACCTGGTCCACATTTCACAAATGTGCATACTGAGGAAAAGCAAAGCCATGAATAAGTTGTGATTGTGAAGCAAGAGTCTCTCCGGTAAGATAGGGCTTATCAAAGTTTGGTGATGAAACATGATCAGATTTGTAGTTGCAATTCAATACATTCCATTTGAAAATGCCCTGGTTTCAGCCCAGATGGAGTTCATAGTGCACCCGTGTCCACTTGGTGCTGAGTGATGGACCCTGCCGTGAGGGCAGGCCAATGTGTGCTGTGCTGGCCAATGTGGCCTACGGGCATGGATTGGACATGCCTGTATTACTACTTCCCGTGAAGGCAAGAGGAATTTCAGCACGTTATCTCCAAGGTTCAGAGCTTACCAAGGTTACCTTGACACCCAACAGCACAGCACACTGCAGCTTCTCATTTAGAGATTGTAATACCTGTCCAGATCTTGCTCTTGGGGAAGCTGAGAAATTAAATTCTTGAGCCTGAAATGAGAGCTGACCGCTGTGACTGTGCCGAGCGTGTTCATACCTGATGCAGCCCTAGAGGACACTCCATGGCCAGGCAGACAAGCTGTTATTAGCTTTTCGGCTCATTTCCATTCTTTTCCCTAATTTCAGGGCAGTCATTTCATTGGCCTGGACTGCCAAGGCTTCACCAGCTTGCAAGCTGTGTTTGGAAGCAGTGTCAAAATGGCCTTTTTCAACCTACAGATGAGAAAGAACAGGAGTCTTAAGCTGCTGGTCGATGCTGAAAAAGCATTGGATTTATCAGCAAATGTATACAGAATGACTGCTGCAAGATAGAGCCATCTATCTTTGATCTGTCTATTAGGGCTGGGGGGTTCTCTGCCTGACTGGCATCTGCATAAGCAGCTGGACTCTATGTTTCTGAATGAGATTAAAATAATAAATATGATTAATTAAGAGCATCAACACCAGTTACATATTTGCATTACTGGAAGAGCTAATGTACGAATAACCTCAGTACATTGGATCAATAAGTAATAGCCGTACCTTAGCTATCCAGAGGAAAAGGTGAATTAGACTTATAGAGCCTGCCGTGTCTGCATCTGAAGTAAAAAAGAAAAACTAAAATTTCAGAAGAAGAACTGTAAGATTAAGTTCCTAACAGTCTGAAAAATTTAAAAAAAAAATTTTCAGGGGACTTGATGAAAGGGCTTAAAGTTCCAGTTCATTAGCTAGCACTCTGAGGCCTACTCTCCAGTTCAGGGTCTTGGTTAGACTGAGATTACCGAGGCAAGCAGAACATTCTGCATCTCAAACTGCTGTGGAAACAAGACTTGATGCCTATTTCTGAGAGATCTGCTCTAGCTCAAACAGAAGCTGGGATGCAGCACTCAAGGAAGGAATTACAGGGAGGAATTCTCTGCCCCATCTTAGGCAGGAGCTGAAATTGACTATTATAAACAGCCTCGTCAGGACTTAAATTATGGCTTTCTGGTCATTGTCTTCTGCAGGGAACCTGAGCATCTGAGGACCCAAGGCAGAGCACACAGGATGTGATCTTTTACCCTGCTCTTGAGCATGAGGTTGGACCCACAGTTCTAGCCTGCACTCAAGAAAGCATTAAATACATTTCCACAACAGGATAGTGTTCACAACCCATCCTGGTCATTACTCCCACTTGTGGCTGCACAGAGTAGCAAATGCACTGGAGAAAGAAGAAATACTGATGCTTCTTCCCTTTGCAACCACACTGGAGGGTTTTTGCCTCAAACCTTAATGTCTCAAAAGCCCATATGATCAGCATAGGGGGTGGTCACTGAACTCCAGGTCTACAGAAAAGTAAGGGATGATGCAAGCACACCCTGAGTACTAGAAGAATGTAAGGTCAAACTGAGAAGCTACATAAGAGAGAAGAAATGGAAAATTTCATGACACACCAAGTACAAGGAAAAAGGGTTATGTTTGATACCAAGACACGCTAAGAAGGCATGTCTGGCATTCTGTGGGAAGAACCACTGTGCCGTGTGCCATTTGCAGTCTGGTATATCATTAGTATACCAGTACCCCCAGCTCTTACCTGCACTTTTAGCATTTTCTTTGGGGCTTCACAGAACCTCGAGGTGGCCAAGAGATAGCAGTGTGCACTTATGGCCAAAAAGGCCCATGGTGTCCTGAGCTGCTATAGGCAGAGCATTGCCAGCAGGTTGAGGGAATTATCCTTCTGTTCTGCTCTGCACTGGTGAGGCCACATTTGGAGTGCTGGGTCCTGTTCTGTGCTCCCCAGAACCAGAGAGACCTGAAGATGCTGGAGCACTTCCCAAGAACATCAGATTTCCTCCTGCAGCTTATAGAAGTATCACCAGTTTTCAGGAGCTTCCTAATGTGTACTTAGTTCAGAAAGATTATATTGCCATATAATTTTTGATTTCAGGATGGGCAAGGAGAAGGAACAGTTAATAAAGAAAGCTGCAAATAGGTGGAGAAGAGGTCTCATGCATTTGCAAGGATAGGTCAAGAAAACGTCATAAGCTAAAAGTTTAAAGCAATGAATATGGAAACCAAAGCAATACTTCCATTTCTCTATTAGACACATTCTTCCTAAGAAATAAGTAGGAGTACTGAGGGTACAGTTACAGTTCAGTTTACACGTTGCCTTGAACAAATTTTACATGCAGCTTGACTTTGACTAAGATGTTTTTAAGTCAGATGCCAGACAGAAATGCTTGAGAATAGTGACAAAGCAAATGTCCACAAGACCTGATTCAAGATGGAAAATAAGACATTGTAGTTCTGCCCTGTACATGTCTGTCCATGGGCTTGGTCTGCAGTGGAGACAGGGTGATAAAACCAGGGTGTCAAGTGGAATACAACATATTTGAAGCCACACTTTATGAATACGCTGAACAAATAGTTGGATCTTGGCAGATTTAAGTGGGTTTGACTTAAAACAGGCATTTATAAGTATACCTGAAGTGAACTTGAGAATCTGGCAGCTCCATCCCCAGCAGGTATCTTCAGTATCTGATCTATCTATGTGGCATGGAGGAAGCTGGGTCCACGCTGAGGCTTTTCCATCAGATAGGTCTCATGGTGCCTGACTGGTGCCTACACAGGGACGTTGGATGGCCACCAGCTCGACCCAATGAGAGAGCTTGAGCTAGCACCATGACATGAACATGATCTGCTTAGTGGTATTTGCTGTTCAAAATACCCACCTAAGTGAGCTAAGACCTGGGAACACAACTGGGAAGAGGAATCTAATAAAAATGTAGAAGTAATGTAGGCTGTACAAGAGTCTTACCCCACCTGAGCCAGTTTTACAGTTAATGGAGCTGTGCCTTAGCATTAAATACTTGGCATGAGTAACGCTTTCACACTGACTGGAGAAAGACATCTCTCCTAACCTACCCAAGCAGCACACCATAGTTCAGCTTTCATCATGCAAAACGAAGGAATATTTTTAAATGCTAGAAATGACAATCTCACACAGAATCTTTCTTTCTCAGTACCAGTGTTCCTGCTTCAAAAGCAGCTCTGTTAAAACTTTCTTGCTTCACATAATCTTGGCAAAATTCTTGAGACAACACCTCAGGGGAAACCCAAGTAAAATAAGGAAGTCACATATCAGAAAAATAAGCATTAATGAGTCTTTCACAGACAACTCTTCTTACAGAGGAAACTTTTCAGTTCAGTTACAAGGTGGCTGCATGTCACACTTTTCCCTGTGACAAAGAAGGGAGATTACAACTGCAGAAGGAAGGCTATCAGAGCTCTAGGGGGCTGAGTGATGGGCACTGCGCTGTTAGTTCCTACGGAAGAATTGACTCTTGTTCTTTTGTTATCTATTACTGTTTTGAGGATCTACGTGCCAGTATCTACCCCTCTTGAAGATGCCCTACTTTCTGATCAAACTTTGGGAAGAAAAGACAAGGAGACTGATCCTCTGAGCTGGGCAGAGCATCTACCTGCAAAGCAACACATCTCTGCTCCTGTCCCTGCATCCTGTCCCTGTGTCCTGTATTCCATGGCCAGTTATATAGCAGAGGAGCTTTATATCACCGCTCTCTGTAGGGTGAGTTCATGGTGCAGCTGGATGCAGCACTGGATTGTGCTGAGGATGCTGAGACAAGGTTACGCATTCTGGCTGCAGCTGTCCAAGAGAGATATGGGCAGCCACTGCAAGACCTGTTGCTTCTGTTGCTTGTATAGGTAGAGTATGCTCCTTAAAAGGGGTGTGCTCTGCACAGTGCCCAAATATAGGTCAAGTTATTTTATTCACATTATATCCCCTGAAAGAAAAAAAAAGGTGCTATATACTGCGAGCCAATACTGTTGCTGCTGCTTGTTTCCAATGCAGCTAAGAACGATCTAAAAATAGAAAACAGTCAAAGATCCAAAACTCAACAGCAGCCTGCGTCATTGCTATATATCTTCAAATCACAGTAATATGAGATGATAAATAAAAAATAGAGAAAAATCCTCCAGGCCATAAAAACAGAGAAAGGGAAGAAATTTCCAAGGAAAAAAAAACATCTCTCAAATGTTGCAATTTTAAATGAAAAGCAACCTAATATTAAGATTAGCATTTTATTTATTCCAAGTCACTGAGAAATACCCCAGGTATGTAAAGAAAAAATACTGTGGCCAACAAAGTCTCCTTTTTAAAGAAGCTTATGTCATTGCTCAGAGCCTCATACCACCGTTAGCCTTTGGACCAGAGATCCCACACTCCAATGCCAACATCAAACCTGGATTTAGAAGGCTGTTAAATTCAGAGCAATGAAGGTCTCATAAGAGGTTTCAGTAGGGAATTATCCTCACTACCAGAATCAAACATGGGTTCAGTGACGCTTGGACTCTGGGGATGTCTCCACACCAGTTCTTGCTGCTCATCACACCTGGGTGGTCATGGGCCTTGCTTTCTTAACCAGAACAAACTGATTTCTAATCTTCCTTTTTATGCTAACCTAACTGCTTGAAATGATGAACACTTTTTAATTGGCCAAATATTTATTTAATGACAGGGGGTGAGCAGGGAGTTGTATTCACTGCCAGTCACAACTGTCTCTCTGAACACAATCTATGGTGGCATGAGCAGAATTCTTATTGCTTTCATCCCTGCACGGAAATGGGAAACCTTGCTGCACTGGGGCAAATCTGTCTTTGTTCTGCAATATGAATGCTAAATTTAAACATCATTAAAATTACATCATGGAGCCCAGAGCTTTCTAAATAAAGCTGGTTAGACTGTATCCCATTTCAGCTGCTGCTGCGGAAAGATAGTATTTACTTATTCACCTGCTTTTTAATAGCATCTTGCACTTAACTCTTCACAAAAGAGGTTTAAGAAACATAAAGATTTTGATAACAGGTAATTTATTCTTTTTTTCCCCCCAGCATTTTACACTTATGTTAAGAATGCAATATTTCTTTGTCTGAGTTAAAGCTATGGATGGCAGATTTGTGCTGCTTCAGGCAATTGAAATATAAAATATGAGCAGTTTGGTTTGCTCAGATTTATCAAGTCCAGTAAATTAAAATTTCTTCTGAATCCTTGCTGGTATTGCTAGGCTGCAACTGGATAACAAGAATTCTTTTGTTGCTGGAAAGAGATCAATGAAATTTCTGTTGTAAAGGCTGAAATAAATGCAAAACCAGAATTGGAGGCAACAATCACTGGAAGACAGAAACATCTTTTGAAATATTTTGGGGAGAATTAGCCAAAAGCAAACAAATCAAGACATTTCATGCAGTTCTTTCCTCAGCACCTTCAGTGCTTCTAGGGAAGGTGGGAACCAAAAACCAAATTGATCATTGTTGCAGTTTTGTGGAAACAGCTACACAGATTGTGTCTTCTTGAATCACTTTGCACACTCACGATCTTGCTTATCATCAAATGAAACACAGGAAAGAGAGTTTTTTTCTCTAAATTACCTAAGAGCAGAAGTCTCACTAATTTTCAATGTAAAGCTGTCACCCAGGACACTAAACTGCTTTTGAAAGTCATACAGCCTATGTCTCTATTTTTACACAATAGGACTTTCAGCCATACACACTCTTTGATATCAACTCAAAGTCTCAGAAGAAAGCAGCCTGCTCTGTTTGCCAGTGACCAGTTCTAAGGCCTCTGTTAAGCTTTTAAATGGAATTACTGAGGTTTTCAAAAGTTACCACAAATTTGTCACCAACAGTTAAGCTCACGCTTCCCATTGGTAGCCTTTTGTGTATGATATAAAAGCAGAGCAAAATGAAAACTCAAAGAACAGCTATCCCCACAGACAACACAGCGCTGAGGAGCACAGAATGAACAAGCAGTCAGGTGCAGCTAGAATTAAGTAGGGAAAAGATAAAACTTTCCCCCTTGCTTTGTTTCATAGTGCTTAAATGAGATGCACTTGTGTGGAAGTAGAAAGATTTCTGCTGCTCCCCACATCAGCAGTCAACCCACAACCAAGTTAACCCAATAGTCATTACAAAGGATGCCACCATTTCAGTCTGTGTCATGATGACTTAGCTGTGTGCAGCAGCAGCTTCTTGTTTTAGTATCTTTTTTAGGCCTTGTCTCTCTGAAACATATCAAAATGAGAAAGGGATGCCTGAAATTACTTTCTTGGTTTATCTTACACAAAAGAAAATGAAACCAATGAGTACTTAAGTGTCTCCCATGAGACACAGAATCTGGTTTCTATGAATCCTCAGGTGACCTTGGGCAAAATCTGATGCACAGGCACACCACTGCTTTTTTTTCTCATGCTCCAATTTGCCAGGTACAGGCCAGAGGCAGCAACAAGCTCATACTGGCTGTCGTAGTATGCCCAAACTGTTCAGATCCGGATTTAGAAGTTGGCATCCCCATGGAGATGTGTCTCACATCTACATCTACTAGCATCCTTTCAAGATTCAGATGTTTATTCCCATTATAATATATAGCCACCCATGTGAAATGGTAGCATGTTATAGCATCCTTTCCACTGATTTCTTATGTTCCCTTATCTGTCTCTGTGTCTTCTTATCTATACGACAACTAAGTGCAAAGAAACGTCCAAGAGCCTTTCAGCAATACCAGCACTATCTTACTAAGAGAGGATCCCTATATTAAAGGTACAAGTAAAATCAGAAGTTTTTATTAAATATGTCACCTCTGGTATCACTTACCCAAACAGAACCCAGGAATACTGTAAGACCAAGAAGTGGAATACATGTTAAACAAATGAGGCATCAACAGAGAGTGAGAACAAGGTGTTGCCTAACAGATCACTGAAAGCCCAATATCAGTACATCTGTATGCCTGGCAGCAGAACAGTAGGAGGCTCTGCATTAACTGGATGTGGTCCCATTTTGATTCCCACATAAGAAAGTCATGTGTCTAACTTGAAAGATGAAATCTTATATGCAGATGCCTTACTGGAGATGTTATGATTCCGACTGTGAATTCTCCAGACTCTCCTGGGGCCAATTTACAAAGGTTTATGTGCAAACCTAATGCTGAGAGATGAAAACACTACATTCTTTAATATGCAAAGAAAACTTGAACCAGAGTACCACGATCAGATGACTTCAGTGGCACCAAAGACAAAAAAATATATTGAGTTTGGAGTGAGCAGATCTTAGAGACACCTTAAGAAAAATGACATTTTGTGGCTACCTTACACACTTCAGCAGACACCTTGTTTCTGAAGCGGATCAAAACCTATTCCAGCAGACACTAAGGAAGAGAGAATGTCTTTATTTTTAAAGAAGAAAAGCAAAACAAAGGTGTGCACTCTCCTTGAAACATCTCAACTTTTTAGAGAAAATGGTATTCTGAGAAGTTCTTAGATTCCAGCCAAAAAAAAAGACATGCTACTGACGTCGTGTTGAGATGCCACATGCTTTCTTTATCTCTTTGGGCTGGGTTTCATGTGGGAAGCACAGAAAAAGGATTTAGGAGGCTCAAGGACTTTGGGAAGAGAGGGGTAAATCTGTAAACGTGGGCGGAGAATGGATGCACAAGGCATTGATCTTGAGTTCCCCCATTTCATCAGCATTTCTAACCAGACCAGGGAAGAAATGGAGAAAGGATGAAGGGCATCCTTGCTTTTGTTTTGATAGGAAGAAGAAAATAGCTTAAAAAATTGACAGTTGCCGGTTTTGTTGGCTGAAAAGTCAAAAACCTCCCATAGGGAACCCTTCCACCCCCTCACTGATCTCCGGCCACATTTGTTTGATGAGTTTTTCTGGGTACTGGCATGCTGATGCCGTGTTTCTTTTTAGGGAAAAGGAGGAGAATGTAGTCTGTCATATCTTAGGGAACTAGGTTAGAGATAAGAGAGAGATGACAAGGGTGATTGGGCATGGTGTTGGCAGGGTGTCAAGGGGAGCTGAGTGGAGGTGGGAACCATCTGTCTGGTGAAGGTTGCTGAGATGGAGGTAAAGAAGGTGGCAGAAAGAGAACAAGTTTGTACAGCATTTCAGGAAGACTTTCGGTTTAGTATGAGAGTAGGGTAAATATGGATCCTTTTCAAATCCACACACAGGGTAGTTGTTAATGATGCTTCTGTATGAGTTTACTTTCATTGAACAAAAAGTTGGGTGAACTCAGCCTCAGGAAGTTAGCATTTGGTTTGTTGTATAAGGCTGTGTCAATACTGAACAAACCTGAAGGGAAGTGAATTTCAGCTCTGAAAAAAAATCTTAAAGTAGATGTCTCATACTCTTTTCTAGGTATACCTGCCAGAGAGTCTAATTGTAGGAATCATATAATCTCAGAAACATTAAGGTCAGAAAAAAACCCCGAGATCATCAAGTCAACTCACCCCCACCATGCCCACTGCCCACATCCCTCAGTGCCATGTCTCCACGGTTCTTGAACGCCTCCAGGGACAGTGACTTCTCCATCTCCCTGGTCAGCTGTGCTGCTGTATCACCACTCTTTCTGAGACGAAATGTTTTCTAATATTCAGCTTGGACCTTGCCATGGTAACCAAAGATTCACTCCTAGGTTAAAATTGTTACCTGAATGCGTCATTCAGCCCAGTACAAGCAGTATCAGAGACAAAAGCATAAAATATGTCTCTATCTATAGCTCCAGATGGGAAGGTTAGTAGGAATCAGATCTTTACAGTTTTCTGGTTCACAGAGTACTGGGTATGTTCATGAAAATTTCTAATTTCCTGCTGTTCTCAGACTTTGCTGCAACGTTCATGCTGACCTACTCCTCTTATGACCTAGGCTTTGGAAATGTCCCTCATTTCCCCTGGGCACAAAGCAATCTCCCTCCCTCTAGACCTGGTACCCGAGATAATGGTTCAGAGGGACACAACACACAAACCAAACCGCTCCCCAAAACTCTGCCCTTTGCATGCTTAGGAATATGTCAGTCTGGATGTAGCAATTCTGTTTCATGTTGATTTCAGGCTCCATCCATACACAAACTTCCAGGCAGAAATACACATTTATGAGCCAAGAAATAGTTATAGATACATCTACTGTCCTGGCACTTCACTAAGCCACTGAGAGGGCATTTGGACCTGTGCTGGGAGTTACACCACTCATTTTCTTGGATATGGGACGCTCCTAAAGCCTCGTTGGTGAAATTTTCTGAATGGAAGAGTAGCTACATAAATACAGGCTTGCCTTTTCATTCTCTCCAGATATTTCCAGGATGGGAAAGGGTTGAGGTTCAACACTGAGTTCACCCGGTTCATAGCCAGCCACCTCCCTTCAGAGAACTCTGACTTGAGCAGGGCACAGATCTGGTCTCACACAAGCCCACACATAGTCCTAATAGCCATTTGTGGAGTCTTGGTCCTTCCTCTCCTTTCTGCTTCTCAAAACAGCATTTCATTTTAAATAACATATCTCTGCTGTGTGCTGTAGTTGTGAAGGCAATACCATTTAATTAAAAACATCCAAAATTAACTTAAATTAATTCAAATATAACTAAATTTGTGAACTTAAAATCAACATAACGCTCCAGTTCATGCTGAAATCTTATTGAGGCCAGGCTAATGAATACAGCCCAAGCTCTGCATTAACTACCTTATGTATTTGCATTAAAAAAAATTAGACTAAGGGTGACAATCTTATATGTCTGGCATCTCATTTCTCCTATTTCTGAAATCTGAAAAACTTTCCTCCATTTGGCATTCAGGCTTCCTTTTTCAACGGAGAATGTTCCCCATCACAAGAACCACGGGATGCAAGGGTGCAGGCACATCTGCAAGTGGCAGGAGTGCTGCAAAAAAGTTCAGATAAATCATTCCATCAATGCTTACAGAAATGAACATTTCCTCTAGCACAAGGGCAACCAATTAAAAAGGGAAAGATTAAATTTGTCAGGTAATTTGCTCTCAATGATTAATTCAACTAACTCCAAACAATTCCATTATTTAGTCTTCCAGTACGGTACTAATCTGGATCTCTTTACTCCTCCCAAGAAACTGTGCAAAAAAAAAAAAAGCTGAAATATTAATTTTTTAGCATTAAACAGCCTAACCTTGCTCTCCATTAAGCAATGTTTCCATAGCTTCTGTGTAATTTGTCATGGACGAATTCACCTACATACTGAGCAGACTCTTTATGTTACCAGAATTGCATGGGAAATAAAATCTGAATTGCTGCAGTTTAATGAAAATATAAAACCCAAAGAAGCTGTAAAATAAAATCCAAACCAGCAAACATTCATTTTTTTCTGCACAGCATCAAATGTCCACTACATTATTAGGCCTGTCTCTGCGTACTTGCAGAGCTTCCCAGAGAAAAGAAAATGAGGAGCAGGAAAGGGGGAGGGGAGAAGGGAAGGGGGAATGGGGAGGGGAAGGACAAAAGGGGAAGGACAAAAGGGGAAGGGGAAAGGGGAAAGAGAAAGGGGAAGGGGAAGGGGAAAGAGGAAGGGGAGAGGGAAAGGGAAGGAGAAGGGGAAGGGGAAGGGGAAGGGGAAGGGGAAGGGGAAGGGGAAGGGAAAGGGAAAGGGAAAGGGAAAGGGAAAGGGAAAGGGAAAGGGGAAGGGGAAGGGGAAGGGGAAGGGGAAGGGGAAGGGGAAGGGGAAGGGGAAGGGGAAGGGGAAGGGGAAGGGGAAGGGGAAGGGGAAGGGGAAGGGGAAGGGGAAGGGGAAGGGGAAGGGGAAGGGAAAGGGAAAGGGAAAGGGAAAAGGAGGACTGTTTTTAGCATTTGTAAGGATGCAAGTAGCAGAAAGACCTGAAGCCAAAGCCCAGATCCACTGCAATTAACAGGATTTGGGCCATTGATTTCAAAGGATTGTAAAGCTTCATAGCAACTTGTTAGAATTTCATTTCAGACCTTAAATTAAGGGCTTAGTTCCAGAGGTCCCATTGCTCAAGGCAGACACTCAAAGCTGCTGCTCACATAAGGATTTATGATCATGTTTTCACTTCTCTTTTCCACTGCAGTGAAGGCAAAAGCTCTCCTGAAGAGCACACACAGGCAGATGAGGAGGGTCCAATACCCCCATGTGCTGAGGTGCAGCAGACAGCTGTAGAAAACCGATGCAGAAACTCAGCGAATTGAAAAGCTGCAGCACCATGGATTTGCTCAGGTGAGGCACTGTGTGCTGAGCATTTGCTGCAGTTCAGTTGTCCATGCTGCAAAAGCAAACAGATCTGATGAGCTGTGGTACACTGCACATGCCAGCATCAGCTGGCAGCAGACCAGGAGTGTCACAGGAGGATTACGGAATGGCTTTAGGGTATTTTTTTCCCCTCAGCTAAGTGCAAATGAGAGATGCTGGCAAGTGGGATAAAATGTTAACAGCGAAACTTTCCACCCTCTTGGCAGCCAGAAAGAATTAATAGAGTTTCCTGAGAAGGTTTTCTAAATTGGCCAAAGGATTTTGCAGTGAAAAAGTAAGCAAGAAAAGTCTTGTATCTGAAATGGATGCCACAATCCACTGTTAAAGAGAGCACTTGGGGCTTTCTCCCTTACATTTCCTGAAGGAGAACAGTTCATGGTGAAATACAAAAGCATGAGCAGAAAACTTTGTATGCTATTACTTTCACATATATGTATATGTTCTTCCTGTACCTCCATGTATGAAACATGAGTGGCCTTGCTTGAGCAACCTGCCTGAAGGTAGCCAGAAGCAGTGAGCACATCCGAATCCCAAAGTTAGGAGTTTCAAAGAAAGGGACTGATTCCTATTTGTAAAGATAGTAGGAGAATACACCCTGCCTCCTTTTCCAAATGTAGAATCATAGAATATTGAGTTGGAAAGAACCCACAAAGATTACTGAGTCCAGCTTCTAGTGGTACTGCATTGAAAGAATAAATGTTTACTGCAATCTTCAGGCTAACCTCCAGGGTAGATGAAAACCACAGCAAACCTAGTAGAGCTAATGGCAAAGAAAGTATTTTAGCATTTGGATCATTCCTCCATCAGTGTGAATGCCTTCATTCCATGGATTGCAAAAGAGCACTGTCACTTTAATCACACTGGTACTGTCACTGGCACAGAGCAAAATGCTGCAGGTCCCTTAGGTGGGTGCTCAGTTGGAATTGCCCTGTTGGGGACTCGACACCATTCGGAAAAATCTTAAACAAGAAATTGCTATTAACTCTGGTTGGGAAAGAATAGGCATGACCATTCTCTTTTCTCAAATCCATTCACCTGTAGGGACAAGCAGTAACTAATTTTCTGCTGCCCTTGAAAAGTCACTGCTTCATATGCTAATCAATAGGCAAAAGCCACCACAAACGCACACGATTATCAGCAAATCGACATTTGGTGAATGGAGAGCATTACAAAAAAAGAGCTGCGAAGAGCTAACTTCATACAAATTGAATTAAGAAAATAACCTCACCTGCAAATGGTAAAACTTTATCACCAGTTTTGATGTCATAAAGTTAGATTGGTGAAATAAATCTGCAGTATGAGTGTGTGCATGTGTGCATCCTTCTGACTTCACTGTGGTTATAGGTACTGCATGCTGTGGTGGGGAAATGATTGATATCAGTGATGGTAACTCAATTCTACATCAGCATAGAGTCATCAGTCTTCTGATGCTCTTAAAAAAAGACTGAATAATGTTCTATTGATGTTCTGTGGAGTTTCTTCTTTCTGATGTTATGTATTATTGCTGCATCTTCTGAAATTGCAAAGATTTTCATTGTTTACAAAGTGAATTATGGCCTCATATATTTTGCCTTACTGCTTTCCCAATTGCTTAGCAACAAGTCTCCAGAAAGAAATACAAATAATCAAACACAGCAAAACAACCCCAACAGAGTATTCCTTCTTTCATGTCATGCATCAGCTACACCTGGAGTACAACACCAACATCAGCCAGCTTAATACTAAGGGTACATTTGGTCCAGGGTGTCAATCCCAATGTTCTGTAGGGTCTATTTATGGCAATATTTAAATACCGCCTCTCTGCTTCTATGACTGTTCCAGTCCTAGGGCCACAGCTTCCACATTCAACATTGTTAAGACTACTGCTACTGGCTTCCAGTTTTTCCTTTTCAATTGAAATCAGCCCAGTTCAGAACTTGAGGTAGGTCAGACTTGTGTGGGGTTGAAAAAAACAGTTACTTATCCAGCTAACGAGCATGCACAACACTGGAAACAGAGTTCCATGGTTTTCAAACACAGTATCTTCAAAACAAGTGTCAGTGATGTTATTTCAGAGGTTTTTTTTAAACAGTCACAGTGCTGCCCACCTTGTAAGAACTGTCTGTTTGTACTTTGACAGCTGCCTCTCTGTTCTTTGGCTTGGAATGTAGAGTTAAATGATTGGCTCCAATAATCTGAATTGACAATTGTTACATGCTAGATGGAACATTAGTAGGTATAAAACTCTTCTATGTAGGTATTCCATGCTCCCAAAGGTAACTGAATGAGGCAAGATACACTGAGTTATGACCCTGAACAAGAAGCACGGGGAGCAATCAGAGAAAAAAACATCCCAACAGCATTAGAAAATAAATTACTACTTCTCATAACAACACAAAAGGTCACACTGGAACACCAAGGAGGTGCCAGGCCTATGATGCCAAGGGGAAAGCAGTGCATTACCTAACACAATTTTCCTGTCTTTAATTTTAATGAACATCAAGCTGTTATGTCCATTGGAATGCATTCCCAAATGGGAAGGTTAAATAAGTTTACAGAGTTATATTGCTTTTAGAGTGCACTGAGTCAGATGACTTCCAACAGAAGCTAGTGCAGCTCAGTCAGCCTGTAATATAAATCTGGAGATGCACAATAAAAGTACAACCAAGATGCAGTGTGTGCACCCAGGCCAGAACACCTGTGCATTGCTTTAATAAGGTGAATTGTGAGTAAAGGGAATCTTTGGAATCTCACTGAATAGGGCACTCCCTGCTCTCAGGGAGTCAAGTCACAGCGATTTATCGAGCTTACTAACAACTAATCAACTAGTTTGAGGCAAAATTAGGCAACTTTCTAACGACGACTAATTGTCATGGATAAGTGTACATGGCATAAGTGTTATATCCTTATCAACTATTTTAAGGCAACTTTAGGCAACAGCTACTGCAGAAAATTGACTAAAAGAAGATTGAGAACATAGAGAAAAAGAAGAGGGAGAAAGAGAGACAGAGAAAGCAAGAGGATGTATTTCACCACTCCTGGATCCAGTGCTGTGTTGAGTCTGGAGTCTTGATCTGTGGCTAGTAGGTAGACAAAGGTGAATGCGTGTGTTCATGTTACATAGTCCAGCTGGTCCAAGACTGTCCCACTTGTGTCCAGAAGATCCAGGAGTTTTTTAACAGGATCTCTGGTAGTGGTGCATCCTCCTTTTCTGATGTTTATCAGTCACGAGGAGAAAGTGAAGATAAATAGCCCGCAGATTCCACATGCTCTGCTTCTAGAATGAGGGTCCATAGTTCTTACAGCTTCCAACTTGGGTTGTTAAGGCTTCATTATTTCATTCTCAGCCAGTCATTAAGCTAGGTATCTGAGTCAAGAAGTTCCCTGTACAGTCCTTAAGGCTCCATTCTGTATGGCTCCATTCTGTCTAGCTGGTTGAGTCAAGTTCCTTGTAAGACTCAGTTTGCTAGTGGCTAAAAGTTACAACAGCAGCCCTCTATGATATTTCAGTTTGATGAAGAGTTTCTGCTATTCAAGTGACAAAAGACAATATTCATGCTGGAATCCCCTGCCTCTACAGCCCCAACTCCTCTCTGTCTATGTTCACTGCTTCATTACACATCCAAACATTATGTAAAAGCCTAAAAGCGGATTTTTCTATTGTGGAGAAATAAAGACATTTCACTGAAAACCTGTCATCATTTTCAAACCAAGAGAGGTCCTAGAAGGTTGTGTATATTACTAAGGAGCCCACGTTTCCAGTTTTTAAAGCCCTTTGACTTGGCATTTTGGATTCAGCAATCCCATCCCAGCTAAATGGCATGGTGCTGCCTTTCCATCATCTGAGAGGCAGCATTTAAATAGCTTATGGGAGTAGTGGATTCCTTCTCCAAATGAGTTGTTATCCTTTTCTCATTTCTACAGCTCACAATTTATATACTCAGGTGTGTTTAATATGTCCCCTCAGACTGGTACTTGCCAAGAAAGAAGGAATACCCAAATATATCAACTGAATATGGTCATCCTTACAGGGAAGTATGAATAACTCATGTACAAATAGAATGCTGAATAGCTGGAAGACAAAGCACTTGAAACAAAGACTTTCACATACATTGGGACATACCCTAAAAAGTAGAGTCCATATTTATTTACCTTAAAATTTCTGCCAGTTTCCTCTGAATTCATTCAAAGTGCAATATTCACTGATAGCCACTGTGTAAAAAAATGAACAATAATTGTAAGAGGTTATGATGTACAACAAAACACCAGGACATAATTAATTGCCATTTGTCAGCTCTACTATCAGGCCTCAGATGTAGGGACTGACATTTACCTCTCCTGCCTTTTTATAGGTATTATTAGTCATATTCAAAGGTTAACTCATGCTTCAGCTTTTCAAAAAGAAATAGTTATTGTGTCACCCTTGCTAGTCTATACAGGATATTCAATAAAAGGTTGGGCAGAGTAGCAGCTCGGGGCTCTACTGTTATTTGGTCACAATCCCTGCGTATAAGACACTTCATCTTCTGTCCCTTCAGAATCAAGGCAGAAAACATATTGTACCTGTGAGTCATTACCTGGTTCCATTTTTTCCCATTGTTCACACATAAAACATCACTAATTGTCAGACTGAACAAGAACAGCCAAGAATTCACCTGTCACTGCAAGATCAAGCAAGCAGCCTTTGTGAGGCCATGACTCAGTGGGATAATGAGCACATAACAAAACAGGAAAGGAGGGGAGCCATACAGAGCACACCTGGGAGCATGAAATATGTCAACTCATGATTATGCAATGACGCTGTGCTGTTTGCCACGAGTAAAAGTCATACTTCATCTGAACTTGCATAAGTCTACAGAACAGAGGTGGCAGGTGTCTGAATCTGACCAGGATCTCAGCTTACCAGACTGTAAGTGGAGACAATCACTGTACTTCTATTTCTTATAGTATTGCAGGGTCTGAGATCTAGTGCAGACTACAGTATGATAGCAGGCAAATGGGGACCAATGAAGCCTCTGGATAGACAGGCCTCTCAAAACCTGTACAAAGCTAGCAGAAAACACAGATGAGGGATGCAGTTTGCCTCTGCCCAGTCTTGCATCTGGAAAGGTCTCTGCATATTTATGCAAAAGTGTGACAAGCAAGGATGCCTTCCAGAGTGCATTAGAACAAGTCTAGGCACAAACAGCTCTTCCCAGTAGCAAACGGATTTCTGCACTGAGACATCCCTGCACGTACAAGGCAAAGCAAACCAGCATCCTATGCAAGGTCGTGTTCTCTAGCTTTTTTCCACATTCTCCAATGCAGGTAAGGGACAGAATGATTTATTCCAATTGCTTTCTTCAGTGATGCAACATTCTTTCAGTTCCAAACCTGGAAGAAATCCCACTCCAGCTGCAAACTACACACCAGCATTCATGCAGCATTTGAAAGCCTTACACAACAATCACATCTGTGGAAAGTATACCTGAACGCACCTGACAATATGGGAAGATGAATTATCTCCAAAGAGAATACTGCAATCTATGAATACTACTTCTACATTTACTTCAATTTTTCGGTACCATGCATGGAGGCTGGCAAAGAGAACCTTGGTGGATTAACAAGTGTAATGAGTCAGTGCAGATGCCTCACAGACAAACTGATCCAACCATTACATACATAGTTGGCTAGGGTCACAGGTAGACCTTTCTTCCTTTCTTCCTCAACCCAAGAATTCCTTGCTGTCTTTCATGTTTCTTGAGCACAATAAACAAACCTTGGCTTATTGCAGAATAGGGCTTCTTATCCTGAAAGATCAAAACACAGCAGAACAAGCACAGGAAAACAAAGAAACCCAACAGATATTTCCAGGTACCCAAGTATTGCTCACTCATGTTGAAACACAGATTCCTTCAGGAATCTAGGGACCCCACAGCTGCACAAGTTTAAAGAGATAAATGGAACTTTTACATCAAATTGAAGGCTCAGAGGAAATGTACTGAGGAAATTCTGAGGGTAGAGTGAGGTAGCCAAGCACAGTCTGTCATAACCAAGATCTCCTCACTCTTGGAGCCATTAGGCTGCTCTGGGCTGGAAGCTGCCTAAAAACTGAAGCAAATGACTACCACAGCACTAATAAGTGATTCATCACATCTAACTTGAAGATTAGCCACTAGATTTGGGAGACTGAGAAGAGGATGGACAAACCCAGAAGAGATTAAAATACACCTCTTCTGTCCCAGCAGTGCTTTGGCCAGTTTGTGTCTTAGCTCAATGTAAGAGAAGGAGAACCCACTGCTATCGTCCTTCTTCCTTGCTTCAGAACACACTCCACTCTAAGTATTAAAGCTGCGTGAGTCATTCAGAAGAAACCTGTAATCCGTTTATTTCGACCCATTTCTACTTCACAACACACTTCAACTATGATTTCTATTTTTTTAACTTTTATAGTTACATTTTTGCAAGTCTTTCTCAGCTTCTGTCAGGGTGAAGGATGCTCATGAATTATTTACTGTGCAGTACATAAAGCGTGCTGATTTGTCATCAAATTTCATGCGGAGGTTCATGGGTCATACACAAAATGAAAGGAAAGTCAGATTTATTTTGCTAACTTTCATCTTAGCACTTTCACATGAGACTTTAAGATACTTCACTTTGTTCATGTTCTCAACCAAAAGGCCATGATGATGGTAGGATAGTGGAAGCCATGTGAGCAATCTCTGAGATGCATTTACTGAAATATTCCTTTATGTGTGCTTCTGTTCTAGATGTGATTGCTGGTCTTTGCCAATCAGCAATTTTATGCATGCTTTGAAATAAAAATGGGTGGTAATAATTCTACATCTGATTTTGCCATACTTGCATCCAAAATACAAATCTGAAAATACGCACACCTCACAAACCTTTCTGTTTTATATAAGCTATAAAGAGTAAATCCATCAATTTCAACACTTATTTGGTACATTACTTTTTTGCCATGTTGTTGTCATAACCATAAAAAGTGATTGATGTACCTCCATTTACTGTTTCATATAGGCAGATTTGTTTGCTAAGATACCAGTGCTCAAAGTTAAAGACTGCTCTTTTTATAGGGAGATATTTTATTAGCACACAGTTCGACATAAAAAAATCTATTGCAATTCCAATTCTAATGTGAGTGTGGCTTAAAAATAGCCTCAGACATAGCAGAATGTATGTTAAGAGTTGCACCTCAAATTTGTACCATGCTTTGGCCTTCTAAGAACCCATTACATACATAGTAACTTTCCTCTTGTTTCATCCATTTATTTTTATGGCTGTGCAAAAATTCAGGAATAATCTTTCACAAATTACTTATTCTTCTGTTAACAAGACAATAGATCACATTCCCAGCTTTATTGCATATGTAAATATAACTGTGAGAGATAATTTGCAGATTCAAAGAAGGACAGCAAATAATTACAATGATAAAATAATGTTCACAAAAGAATTTATCAAAGCCAGTTTACTACTCAAGGCATCACCAAGCGATTAGAATTTGGGCTAGAGCAATACTGGTCTAAGAAATTATATTAATGCCCCAGTTTCATGGCATTCATAGCCAAATGTCTATAGACAGCAACCAAGAGAAGAACAAATAGTGGATCTTGCCATGCACTGCAGAACACCATCTGAAAACTGCAAAAACAAAGAATGGGTTGATTTTAATTAATCACCCTGCATACAAAGGAGAAAAAAGAACGTCCACAATGTCTTTGTGTTGAATGTTGATAGAGTCAAGGGCAATTCAATACTGTGCAAGTTACAAGTTATGTCCCCATTCATTGCAGTGAAGCTGGACTAGATGACCTTTAAGGGTATCTTCCAACTCAAATGAGTCAATGCTTTCATGATTCTAGAAGTGAACCTGTTTCTTGCTTTCAGAATATCCAGTGTGAATTTTAGCACGTGGTCCAGCAGAGCTGGGAGACAAGCTGGAGCAGCAGAGCCCATGGTGCAGGACAGAGGAGACTGTGATGTGATGTGATGTAGGAGTGTTCCCCTCAGCAAGGCTCACAGAGGACAGGGCAGGGAACTCTGAACAAGGCAGGAATTGGGAGAAAATGCCAAAGAAACACTCTGTGGACTCAAGATTGAACTACAAGGAGGACTGGAAAAAAGCACTTCTCCTGTGGTGATCTGAGGCTGGGATTGAGGTGCACAATCCCAAGTTCTCTGTTTTAAACCACTGGAAACTCCCCAGAAAGCACAGGCTGGACTATGTGTTATAATGCAGACTGACTGAATCAGCCCTACTCCTGAATAGAGGGATCAGCCCTCCACCAGCTAAGCTAGCACTGCTCCAGGCATCACAGGAGCCTTCTCCTATTCATTCTAACTAGGAATGTGAACTCCAAAGCCTATTAGTTTATGCCAAATAAACCCATCTACTCTGCTGATCAAAGCTTCCAAACTTTGAGCTTAATTTAAGTCTCACCTTTGTATTTTCAGAGGCTGATGAGCACTACCAGAGAAAGCCAGAGGAGAATTAACCACTGTTTTATTAAATAAGAGAGAATACTCAGTACATTTGGGTCGCTCCACTTAATGCTGTGCAGAAGCATGTGGGCAAAAGCTCGATTTTCATTAAAAGCACTGCACCAAAGTGGAGCTTGATCTATTATTCAATCAATGCTCTTTTGAAGCAAATGGTCATTTTACATCAAACCCTTTTTCTTTTTTTCTTTTTAATGCCAATTCTACTGGGGAGCAGGGCACTAACCATCCGTGGGCAGTATTAATTCACCTGCAATGGGAAAGCAGGGGAAGGAAAAGAACTGTGTATTTATAGAGCTACAGAAGTTACTGTAGCAGAGCCTTATGCACTTTCTATGGGTGCTTAGATAAAAGGCTTTGTTTTAATATATATATGAGACAGCAAGGGAGGTATTTATGCTTCTAGCCACATTAGAAGTATACTTTATTTTAACCTGGGGTGTCCATTCCTTCATAAAGCTCCAAAGTTCTGTTTCTGGTCTCTGCCCACCATTTTTGCCAACAATGGAGGCTTCACAGATGTACCTGCCTGCACCTTTCCACAAGAAGAGAAAAGCTGCAGGAAGGGAACAGCTGGAGCCCTGACAGTGTGGGTACCATGCAGGGAGAGCACACAGACAAATAAAGGAGAAGTTTGCAGGCGTCTGCAAGACAAAGGCTGCTGCCAAACAAGCCTCTGCTGGAAAGGAAAGGCAAGTGGCAAATGGCTACATATTAAAGAAATAGGCTGGAGACAGCATAAACTGCCCTTTGAAATGGAAGGACAAGAACTGCATGCGATGGGGATGCTGGTGGGGTGGGAAAGAAAGCAAAACAGCTTTAGGTGGTGGGAGAGCTCCTTGCCTGGGAAAGGGAGAGATGCACGTGAGCAAGGACAGGAAAGTGGGAGAGAAAACAGGAGACAGCTTTTCAGAAATAGCTGCCAGCCGGAGACAAAGGGCTGGCAGGGAGGTGTGTGTGTGCACGCACATGCAGGGAAGGGGGGAGGCTGTCAGTGACAGCACAGCGGTAGTTTTTGCAGACAAATCATTCTGGAGGATGATTAATGTGTAACCCAAACAGTAACACCAGCTGTTTCAAAACGGGGGAGTTTTAGACCAAGAACAGCAGCGTACATCGGATCCTGTCCTAGAAGAGCCCAAGCTGCAGCATCACTCTCCACCATTAACCAGGAAAAGTCCCTCTCTTTACAGTCTGCATTTGCTAACAGCAGAAAACAATGCACGATTGGGAACTGAAGCCTTGTCTACAAAAGACAGTTGGAAACAAGACATTAAGTTCTGCTGGGTTAGGATAAGGCCTTCGTAAGGGATTAGATGGAACATATTGCGATGCTGGCTACGAGGGACCTGGGGCTCAAATGTGCTAGTTAATGAGCAGACAAGGACACTTAGACAGAAAGCTGCTTAATATTTTGCAAGTTATTTCTTGCAGGTTGTGGCTCATGGAACTCCACTTATCCTCACTCATGTGGTGTTGGCCTGGTCACAGTCAGGCAGAGCAGACAGGTGATTCCTGATTTGGGAAGGCATTTGGTCACAAAATGAGTGGCTGAGGCTGGAAGGCACATCTAAAGATGGCCCAGCCCAATCCCCTGCCAAAAGCAATGGCAGCAAGATCTGATTGCTCAGGAATGCAACCCATGAGGGCTTGAATAGCTACCTCAAAGCATGGAGCTTTTCCATGTTTAAAAGAAGCCTTCTCATCTTCAGATTAAACAGTTCCACCTCTCAAATTCTCCTTATATAAGAAATGATGACTCCTTTGCTTCAATTTTGGAATTGTGTGATTTACTTTTCGGACATAATTAAGTGTACTTTAGATTTCCAAACCTCAAAAAGTAGAATTTTCTTAACAGGATAAGAGATGCTCAAACACACCACAGAAATTAACCCCAACATTTCCTGGCCACCCAGATGAACTTTGTTTCCATGTACATTTTGGTAGGGATTCTTGACATTACAGAACTAGCCATTTTTTCTTCATCTTTGGGGGTGGTTGGGAGGTTGGACTCTGCATTTACAGAGAGCTGTTGTTTAAAACTTTCATACTCAGGACCCAGCAGAATGCAACTTCTAATCATTTTTTTGCAAGCATCCCCCATTTTGCTTTTGCATTTGGATCAACGAGACACAGAAGGAGAAAGAGATTCGCAGAACTCTGCTGAAACAACAGAACTAAGGACAATCTGCCCAAAGAAATAGCTGTAGCATTTTCTCATAATCCGAGACAACCTCTTACCAGACTGCTCAACTTGTTTCAGTTACAAAAGCAAGCTGATAAACAGCTCGTGCTGACTTTATTCTCCCAACTTTAATAATGCTTTAATAAAGCATTGGCAAGTTTGTGCTGGTAATTATTTAGAAGCTGCCTCACGGTCAGGTTTTGTAGCTTATTGTTGCTGTATGTTTTTCAGTTGTCAACAACTGAAAAAGGGCCTGTGTTAAAATACCTCATCTAGAATCTCTTATCATGCATCATGATATAAAAAGCACTGGAAAAAAATAAAAAGTAAAGATTTCATTGCATATTTATGCTTTTCAAATTCTCAGATTATTGAAGAACAGGAATAGACGAGCAAAATGGCATCCTCATTGTGCTGCTCCTTTTATCATCGGGATGTTCAAATCAGACAGTGGGATGCACACATACATCTCTTTTTAATAAATGGCCGTTCTTTCTATTTTACCACATTACGTAGCGTCTGCTTTATAAGACTGGCACTTCCTACCTGTCACAACATAAATGGGGACAAGATTTCAGATATGGGTTAGATCAGGACAGGAACAATGCAACATAACAAAATCCAGAGGCTGGGAAACTGAGAGTTATAATATAACCAGGGAAAAAGAAAAGAACAACATGAGAGGTTTGTTAAACCACAGGCCATGATGAAGCGTGCCAGGTTTTAACCTCCATCATTTGAAGACTTTCAGTCTTTTCTGAAAAACATTTCTGTTTATCTTTAGAGCAGAAAATGTGGATTATTTCAGAGAAAATCCTAGTAATATTTTGTAAAGCCTTTAAAACATCCCAGCTGAACCCAGAAATTGCACCAGTTTTAGTTTTTTGAGGCCAAAACCCAAAAGGGCACAGGCGTGATATCAAGGTCTGCAGCATGTCAAAGTGTGATATTTTGTTCAAAGAATAAAATTCACATTACTTTGTTACACATTGCACAAAAATTCTCACCTCGGTATGCTGAATAAATGACACTTAAAAGTCAACCATTGCTGAAGTCAACAGGACATGTCACAAACTGCCACCTTCTTGGACACAGCTCTATATTAAGGAACTGCAGAAAAGAACATCAGGGAAACCTAAATTCCAGCTGAAGCCTTCTGCACATAGTGTCTCACAAGCCTATCCTTATTCCTACCTTCTGCACAACTCTGTTCTATGTATACGTTTCTAATGGAAATGTACCAAACACTGCAAAAATTGGTACCAAACACCATTGCAAGTCAGTCTTTCTGATGTGGGGAGCCAAATCATCCCCACTCTTCTCCAAATCCTCCTCCTGTTACAACTTCCAAATTTAACATTACATTTCCCCATTGCTAAGCAGAACTGAGTGACTTTCCCACTTTGAAAGTCATAAGTAACACTCTGCATATCCAAAGATAAAATACTTCGGTTTTCCTTCTAGAAACAGTTTTTGTCAGCAGTAAGCCATTACCATCCTCTTTCTCCAAGGATTTCAAAATTGTAATCAGTATATTTAGCACCTGCACAGCTGTTGTTGCTGCAGCAACTCTTCTTCTCTCCTTCCCTACCCCGCTTTATTTTCATCACAAGTTAAACCAATTAGCACAGGCTCCTCTTGCAGTTACTTCTTGGATAAGAAAGGCTTTCACCATAACTTACCAATGCTATCCATCACCAGCCCAGTAGGATACCGGTGCAAGGAAGACTTGTCAAGTTCACCAAGAATCAAGTCTGGAGAACCAAGCAACTGCAGTACATCTGAAGAAAGAAAGAAAAGCATTCATTTGCTGATGTTTGAGATTCCCATGAGTATTCGTGGCAGTTTTAATAGAACTGCCACGTGTGGAGTGCACTACTTTACATTGGTACCCACAGGCAAGGTCACAGATAGGCATCAGATGTCAAAGCAGATGAAGGAGGTAGAGCCTGTGACTGGGAACATTTCAGAATTTTCCCATTCACAACCACAGCTCTTGTGAGGATCCAGAGAAGTTCTTGTACCATGAAAACCTCCCTGAGATAGGATCTGCCTCTCTGAGAGGTCACTTCTTTTTCCCTCAAACACAGCAGAACTGGCTGGACTGGCCTTGCCAAAACACTATGTTGCTGGCAAGAATCTCCAAAAAACGTCGGAACTTGGTGAGCCTTCCTTCCTCAGTGTCAGAAATAGGTCCTGCACCTGGCTGAAGCATCTGCAGCAAGCAAAGCTGATTTTTAAGAGACATTCACTCAAGGACAAAACATGACATTTCTTTGGAGAAGCAAAAGTTTGAGAAGTTTTTACAGTAACACAAATGTGTCAACTAGCTACCTAACGCAGGAAAGCAGACGCTGCTATTTCTACCTCACAGTCTAAGAGAGCAGCCAAGATTATTCATAGAATCATAGAATCATAGAATCACTAAGGTTGGAAAAGACCTAAAAGATCACCCAGTCCAACCGTTCACCTATTCCCAATAGCTCCTACTAAACCATGTCCCTCAACGCAACATCCAGTCTTTCCTTGAACACCCCCAGGCTCGGTGATTCCACCACCTCCCTGGGCAGTCCATTCCAGTGCCTGACCACCCTTTCTGAAAAGTAATACTTCCTCATGTCCAGCCTGAATTTCCCCTGGCGTAGCTTGAAACCATTCCCCCTGGTCCTATCACTAATGACACGAGAGAAGAGGCCGACCCCCAGCTCACTACAACCTCCCTTCAGGAAGTTATAGAGAGCAATAAGGTCTCCCCTGAGCCTCCTCTTCTCCAGGCTGAACATTCCCAGCTCCTTCAGCCTCTCCTCATATGGCCTGTGTTCCAGACCCCTCACCAGCTTTGTTGCCCTCCTTTGAACACGTTCCAGGGCCTCAATATCTTTCTTGCAGTGAGGGGCCCAAAACTGGACACAGTACTCGAGGTGCGGCCTGACAAGTGCTGAATATAGGGGAACAATCACCTCTCTGCTCCTGCTTGCAACACTGTTTCTGATGCAAGCCAGGATGCCATTGGCCTTCTTGGCCTGGGCACACTGTCGGCTCATGTTCAGCCGAGCATCAATCAATACCCCCAGGTCCGTTTCCTCTACGCAGTCCTCCAGCCACACCGCCCCAAGCCTGTAGCGTCGCCTGGGGTTGTTGTGGCCGAAGTGCAGGACCCGGCATTTGGCCTTGTTGAAACTCATCCCATTGGCTCCAGCCCAGCTCTCCAGCCTGTCCAGATCCCTCTGTAGGGCCTCGCTACCCCCAGGCAGATCCACGCTTCCAGCCAATTCCAAGGCAGAGTAGGGATATGGGCTACCTCAGTTATGAAATGCAATTTTAAGTGGATGTGGCAGTCACTTCTTCGCAGAAAGGCAATAGCACTTATCTCAAAGCAATGGGGATGGCTCTCTGAAGGAGAGGCTCCTTGATTTGCATTTTAAACAGTAGTTAAAGAATCACAGAACCGCTTGGGTTGGAAGGGAACTTAAAGACCATTTATGTCCAATCCCCTGCCATGGGCTGGTTGTCCCCTCACCAGCCCAGGCTGCCCAGAGCCCTACCCATGGCTTTGGACACCTCCTGGGATGGGGCACCCACAGCTCTGGGCAGCAGTGCCAGCACTTCACCACCCTTTCAGCAAAGAATTTCTTCCTAACATCTAGCCTAAATCTCCCCTCTTTTAGTACTATCACTATTGGACCACGTAAGAAGTTGCTCCCTTTCTTGCTTATAAACTTCCCTCAAGTGCTGGAAGGCTGCAATGAAGTCTTCCCAGAGCCTTCTCTTCTCCAGCCTGAACAAGCCCAGCTCCCTCAACCTTTGGTACATGGCAAAACTCAAACACACAGATCAATACCCTGAATTAAAATATGTTGAGAACATTCAATCCTTCCACAACTTTAAAATGTTAGATATTCAAGAAGTAAATTGATATATTCAATAATAAGGGACAATCGTTTCACAATAATTTCTGGTGTTTTATATGGAATATCACTTTAGTTAGCCAAACTATTCCAGATACAAACATAACTGCAAGGAAAATTTACCCAAACTTTAACTGAATATTTAATATAGCACATTATCGTGTTAAACATCCCTGGTGTTTTCTAAACATATTTTCGGAGTTGCAAAGTCTAACAGAGTACAATTAACTTAATGAGATTTAAATTACACTAATGTAACTCATTAGGAGAAAAAGCTTATAACGTCTTCAGCAGTTATTCATAGGCTCATGTTAACATAGGGAGACAAGGCTCCCAAGCTTCCTGCATAGTCCATGAAGAGAAAAAGATTCTCACAGAGAGCTACATTCAGTCTAAAAACTTAAAACAGATGTTCTGATTCAGCCTCAGAGGATCCTGTCTCTCCTCATCAACTCTTAATGAAGCCTAGAGTTGCACCTTCCCAGAAAGAGAGCAGCCTTTGTGGCTGACCACATTGCTCTGAAGCTACTGTTGTATTTTAGGATCTTCTCTATTATTTGAAAGCCTGATATGAAAAAAGAAATCACAATGAGCTGATTGATCCATTGATATATTTGTTTTCCATAAAGCAGTAGTGATTGAAACAAATAGAAATTTAATTTCCTATACCTTATAAGTAGATTGTGAACCTTAAGAGATCCAGTAATGGAGCTCTTTGTAAAACAAAAGGCTGAGTCTTGAGTCAGGCTGCTTCTTGAATCTATACAGATAAAGCATAAATTGAGCCCATTATGCCTGGTCAATAATAGGATTAGGAAAATTCAGGCAGAGAGCAGGAATCACAATACTGAACTCAAAGCCTGCTGAGTTATTTTAAGAAAGTAAAGATCCTTTTTTCCTGTTTTCTCTTCTTTACAGCCATCACAGAACATTTCAGACGTGAGTAGGGAATTGACTGAATGTTTTGATATGCTGCTCTATAATGAAGAATTTACTACAAAGGATGCCTGAAAGAATGTAAATGGGAGCGGCTGGGCATGCAAATATTAAACATCATGTGGGTAGAGAGCAGGGGCAGCAGAGGCAAGGTTGTCTTCATGTTAGAAGAGACCTAAAAGAGACCCTGGGCTGCCCAGTTTGAGAAAACTCTTTCTTCATCTGTTAGCAGTAAGATAATTCCATGTGCATTTCAGGAACATGGAGAGTCTGGGACTAACTAAGATAGCAATCGAATGCAAACATTCACACTGGAGAGCGTAAGTGACAGAGCTGCTAACTGGCAGCTCCCCATGGCTTGTTACACTAACAGGAGTTCAGCTATTGCTATAACAAGGATAACATAGCTGACAGATCCCCCGCATACAGGATACAGAAATCTTGACCCCTGTGAAGTAGGTGTCTGTCATTAAGTTAAATGAGGACATCTCTATCAGAACGTGCTAATGTTTCCTTTTTTAATTCCCCACACACATGAATACGGACCCTTCCCTCAGAAATACTCGAGTCTCAACGAAACCATCCTTTTCTGGATCCACCACATAGAGTACTGTGAGCAAGAAAAGTCCTTCAGCAACCCAGTTTCTATGTAGAGCATACAGAAATAGGGCAGCCCAGTCCCCCCTGATTGCAACACATATATCCAAGTTTTGCAGAAGGACTTTTCAAAATGGCTGAAGAAGTCTCCTGAAAGGGCACACTGCAGTGAATGGAGCTGCAGTCATCCCTGCCAGTGTGAGCAAGTAATGAGGACAAAGAGAAAACAGGTTTGCAGCACACAGAGAGGACGATAGGACTGGGTCATCTTGCAGGAGAAATCTCTCTGTTGTTTCCATTCATAGAAAGGTCCCACCAGTACTGACTTTCTCAGTAGACCTCTGAGCAGGACCACAACACAGACAACAAAGCTTACTGCATTTAATGAATCTTAGAGAGATCTAGACTGGACATCAGGGAAAAGGTTCTTTACACTAAGGGCAGTAGACTGGACTCGATCAGGCTGCCCAGAGAGGTGGTGGATGCCCCGACCCTGCAGACACTGAAGGTCAGGCTGGATGGGGATCTGAGCACCTGATGGAGCTGTGGGTGTCCCTGTTCATGGCAGGGGGGTTAGCACAGATAGCCTTTTATGGCTCCTTCCAACTCAATATTTTTCATGATTCTATGAAAAATACACGTTTTCTACTGTTTGTTCTACCAGGACAGCTACCAGGAACTTGTTAAAGACACAAAACTGCCTGCCACCCTAGCAGAGAAGCATGTGTAAACTTCTGGTCATTGTACCTGTGTGAGCTACTTTCTCTGTGTGTTTAATCTAAACCTCACATAAAAACAACAAGCAGAAAAAATGCCTGCTGTTCAGGCTCTGCTGCAATCAGCACTTCTAAAGTATTTGAAATCCAGGGCTGGGGGCAGGGGTCTGAAGGATGTTTAATTTCCATGCACAGTGATGCCAGAAAGGCTGTTCCAGGAGTGTGGCCATGTCAAAGTGGGCTATAAATTTTAAAAACAAGCCTGATCCCAGCACCCAAAAGCTGAGCTGGAGACAGCAGCCCTTTAGAACTACTTTTCAAATATACAAACCATCGTTTATACCACAGGAAGTTACTATAAAAAAGTACAGCATTTTTGTTCGGCAGATTCCAGGAGGAAGCTTAATGTGTATGCTGGCTGTGTTATTACATGAACCCTACAGAGAAGTGAAGCATTACAACAACTCCAACACAAAGGCAGTGAATGATCTGAAGAGCCTTGTCATAAGCTCAGGTCTGATGCTCAGCAGATTTTGGGGAAATCTTTGATTTTGAAAACTGAATTCAAGCTCAGATTCTCCCACACTTGGGCAACATAACAAGTGAATTAGTGCCTCTCACACCCAAGCAAGGGATCTACGTGTAAAGTACTGTGCTAGTCACCAAATCCAATTCTTTGCCTTTTGTAGCACTTGGGAAACTTTCCGTAGCTTATAGACTGTATCACATTGGTTCTAGTAAAGAGGGGAATTACCAGACAACTGAATAACTGATTTTTTTTTGTCATCCTGCACTTTTTCAGTAGTGTGATCCAGAAAGCATAACACTGAAGGTGACTGCCAAATAAGTAAGATAACATGGGTGGGGGGAACACAGCAGCACCCACACTGTCAGCCTGTGAGCAGTCCAGGATCCTGTAGCTATTCCTGCTACTCCTTCACCAATCTCAGAGTTTTTATTATCCTCAAAGCACATCCTGCAAAGGATTTCAATTCATCTGTGATAGACTGGCTTCGTTAACGCAAGCCAGCGATTCACAAGAAGTGCCAATTTTTCTGTAGACGTGGTCCCAAAGCATATGCTTTTGACAGCTATGTCTCCTCCAGCAGTGATCTCATTTTCATATTTCAAACCTATTCATTCAATCGTTTTCCAAAGACAAGCATTTCTCAGTCACCACTGTCATTTTTGTCTTAATTTCCAATCAGAATTCAACTTACACAGCAGATGCCACCTGCCAGCATGAGTACATATATAACTCCTACAAAAGTTTTGAACCCCTTAGCCAACTAGTCTCAGGAATAAGAGGTCCCAAAAGATATTACAGTTCCTACAGTTTGAATCATGACATGGCTGAACAGAGAAGAGACAAGCCAAGATAGTACTGCCTTCTTAGTAGACGCCAGAGAATTTACAGAGTATCTGAGTTCAGGGAACATCAGGAATATGTCCTAGTACTTCTTTTGCTCTCTATGTCTTGTTATCACCAAAGCACTTCCCGTGGCACCAGGCTTTAAGATATAGTCACAGGGGGATGTGGAGGGTGCTAGCTGCCCTTTATAAGTTCGTTATCCACATCATAAATTCATCAACATTCATAAAAACCACTGCATATCCATCTGAATCATCAGTGTATTTAGACACTGACACAAGAGAAAGTTGAGCTTCTAGAGAATATAAGTACTCCCATCACTGCATTTTAACCAGCCAGTGCCTAGCTGGGCAATGATGCTATCCTAAGTGAAGAGGAAACTGCCTTTTGTGGAGTTTTGACATCTTTCCTGTTCCGATATCACTCAGAAGGGAATATGTGCAGGCTGCATCGCCTGTGCAAGATAATGCACTGACACCAAGGCTTCTCTCTGAGACCACAAGCAAGTCTGGGACTTGGCAATTGATACTTAATTCTTCTGCACAAATGGGGGCAAGTTCACCAAAAGCCAGTAAGAAGTCGAAATCAAAATAACTCTTTAGCTTTATACTTCCCTTTCATGGCATCCTGAAGAAACAGGTCTAAGTTTCTTTTTTGCTGGAGGTGTAAAGAAAACAAAGGTGAGTACTTCCACAACACTGCTCTAATCCCTGATGTATTCAAACAAGTAGGACTCAGCCAATACATTCAAACATCCAGTAGAGAAGTGCTTTTGTTCTTACTGACCTCCACTTCATGTTCAAATTTTGACTCCTAAGCAGAGTCTCTTTGCAACCCAAGAGCAATGAAGCATTTACATGAAGCACAAAGGATACTGACATACTTTGCAGGCAGCACAGAGGCAAGCACTGCTCACCACCACTCTCAATCCAAGAGCCGAAGGACATCAAATGGACCTCATCAGCATCAGACTGTAAAGTAAGCAAACAGAACCAGTACTCCACACATCGAGTAGGTGGGAATAAGTGCTCAGATACCTTCCTCAGCTGGTGATGTTGCTAGGCAATGGGACATCCAAGATTTAGCCATCACAATGAGGGCCTCATGCCCTGGGGGCCATGAAAAAATGAAGTGCCCAAATACCTTTCTATACATTGATCCTAACCAGTGATCTTACTCCTTGCTGCTTATCGCCACAGACAACACTGCTTTTCCAGTGGAAGCAAAAAGCTGAGTGGTGGCTTCTGCCAAAGAAAGGTGTTTTGGGTCCATCTCTTGCTTCCATCTCATATGGATGTCCATTTCTCCCCAGATCAGAAGAAAAGGTATAGGAGAGCAACGAGAAAGAAGAAATCACCTCATGGATTTATGTATTCAAACCCATGTTTCTGTAATGCAGCTTAACAGAAGATCCCAGACTAAACATCACCAGCACTGAGCTTTGTCTGACGCCAGTCCATATTCACTGGATTCAGATCTGTTTTATTTTTCCAAAAAGCTACACATCTAAAACAGGGCTCCTTTGCTGTTCTGTTTGATCTTGCTCAAATATTTATAACATGCTCAAGCAAAAATGCATACCAATAGCATATGTTCTTTGGATTTCTACAGTAACATGAGAACGTCAGAAACAGGAAATTTCTGCTCTGCCTAGGGTCTTTTCTTTGCTCATTTAATACAAACAGTGTCTTCAAGCCCTTTCACTTCAAGCAGCTTATTATTATGTACCTTATTTCAGGCTGAACGTGAAATAAATCATTTAATAGGACTCTTTCTAAAATATTATATCTGGATGTCCAAAAGCTGAACTAGTTCATAATGCTCTTGGCAGATTAATTTTTATGCTCTAATGAAATAAAAGCAAATTGATATAGGATTAAGGTACTAGCCTACATTTCACTTAAAGTCATCATTAAGACTTCATTGATTTTTGTATACTGATATAAAATTATACAATAAAATGGTTCCACAAGCAATATATTACTGCTATTTGCAGCCCCAATGAGAAATGCAACTGTGATGCTGCTCTATTACGCTAAGTGGAAATTAATACGCGAGGTATTTTGACATAAAATGCTTAAAACAAATGTAGGTAAAAGATGGTGAAAAAGAAAAAAAAAAAAGTTCATCTTGCCTGTTTTATGAGCAAAATCCTAAAGCAAAAAATTCAGAAGCAGGTCACCATCCCTCTGATAGGACAAGAGGTAATTGTTTTAAGGTGCACAGTGGGGAGGAGGTTCAGGTTGAATATTAGAAAATATTTATTCTCGGGAAGAGTGGTGGTGCAGTGGCACAGCTGCACAGGGAGTGGTGGGGTCACCGTCCCTGGAGGTGTTCAAGAACTGTGGAGATGTGGCACTGGGGGATGTGGGTGGTGGGCATAGTGGGGGTGGGTTGGGGTTGGACCTGGGGATCTTAATAGTCTTTTCCAGCCTTTTCCATTCTATGATTCTTCCTTCTGTATTTCAACAAGCCTGAATAGTATTCAGACATTTTCAAGCATCCCAGTTGTTGTTGTCCTAATTACCTCTAATTGAATCAAAACCCCAGAACCTCCCCTAGGAACCAGTCTGCAGTGGTTATGATTTCAAATCCCAGAACCTCTTAAGGACCTTCCTGTAGCCTGCCAAAGAATCACTCTCTCTGTGCTCCATTACCTGGAGAGGGTTACAGAAGACAAGCTCTGGCAATCTGCCTTTCTATACTCATTCAATATCTCATCTCAGGCCACAAAGACTTTGAGGAATTATCTTTTCGCTCCATATTATAGGACAGAGTGAGCAATGCTATCATTTGGTACTTACCTCAGTCTGGTAATGAGCTTTTCCCCCCTCACAATGCAATAAAGCAATGTAAAGGAAGCTTATACTTAAGAGACAAAAGAATATTCTGCAATTTGCAGCACGTCTAGCAAGAGAGGATACATACATTTTGGTGCAAGTTTCCTCCATCCATCACCTGCTGACTCATCCTGGCTGTTCCTCAAAATATTCCAAAAGCACTGCACACTAAAGGTTACTGCTCTAGCAGGCAGCTTTACACTAGCTTGAAATTTATACTATTTATGATACGAACTCCATAAAGTTCTGGCATTCAGGACATCTCCAGGTGTGCATTCACATTTAAGTGAGCCAAAGTGGGGTTCCTAAGAAGAATGTGTTGTCTCACCCACCAAATAAAAAGTGGCTCTTAGTGACTGCTTCCCCCACCTTGTTTTCCAAGCCTAGCACTTTCTTAAACTTTGCATTTTAAAAGAGTAAAACTTGCACAACTATTTACGTGAAGTCTTGGGTTGGGTTTCAGAGTGACCAGAGAACTTTTTTTTTCCCTAGGGCATCTTCCGTCAGTCCTAAAAGTTTTACACACAGATTATGTGGCTGAAAGGAAGAGAAGGAAAGATCTAGTGATTTTTCTAGAATAAAAGAGAAGTAACAGAATCATATGGATTTGAAGGGACCTCTGGAGATCATCAAGTCTGACACCTTTAAATCTGAGTCACAAACCAAGATCCATGGGCTACTACTAAATAAAATAAACAATTTAGAAGTCTAGTTTGGACGTCCAGTTTTTTCTCATATCTCCTAAATACAGCTAAGCTTACACAGGCTAGGCAAGCTCTTTGTTATCTTCATTTATGCCAACAAATAATTGGCTGTCATCATCCTGAAATGCTTGCACTGCTTGAAAATATTAAGAAGTTATCCATTTGAGATAGATACCCATGTGAGATATCCATTTGAACTGCAGACCAGCTATCTTTCTCTGTGCCTCATGGGAAGCACACTTCAGATCATTCGTAGCCCTCTGACACGTGTTCCTGCATGGACTGGGCTCTTCACCTACACTTAAAATGTGTCATCTAGAGCCTTTTCTGACTCTCTGGTATTTCTGCAAGCAGCAGATGGCAATCTCTGAACTAGAAGCTGAAATTTTTTTTGTTGTTTTATTAAAATAATAAGGGCAGGGGGAGAGCAGCATTCAATAAGAAAATATTTCATAAAAGTACATTTTCTGTGAAAACCAGAAAAGTTGAAGAATTTTAACAACCTTTAAGGGTAGCATAATGTTCCTCTTGCATGTAACCTTTTACCTTCACATTTGCAAAAGTACTTTGTCTATGTTTGCTCTAATACAGAACACATCTTCAGCTTTCAATCATTGAATTCCAAAGCCTAAAGCAGCATCTCCTCCCATGCAGACTGGCCACTTTGTGAATACTCTTATTTCTACACTGGCTAGCTTCTAAGTTACATCCACTTTTTGTGCAAAAATAATGCTAGACGTTAAATTGGACTACAAATAACTAAACTAAAAACAACTCCCTGCCCTTCCTTTTCTAGAAAAATATTTTTATCTGGATCATTTCTGTAATGCAACATAGTTCCAAAACTCTGTATCTTCACAACTGAACAAATAAGACAGGAAAGATGAACAAAGAAGTCTTAAGCTGGCTCTGTGCTTACAGTCTGCATCTTAAAAACCACCCTGAGAGATTTCTCCTGACTTTTAGAGTGAAATCCTTTCTGGCAAATTGAGTGCTCTCAAGAAGAACCAGACTGGAAGAAGAAACATCCATCAGCATCCTCCATGTATGTGCCTGTTTGACAGAACAGTATTTCTGTTTACAACCATTAGAAATCAATCTGAATTCATATAATATTAAAGATCACTCCTAAATATGTCTTTGAGCTGCCAATCAATTTTCCCCCACACAGATGCCAAACAACATGAAGCACAGATAGTGCCCCAGCTCTCAGGATCCTTACTAGACAGCTGATTCAGCTGGCTTCTTTGCTGTGGTACAGTTAATGCCAGGAAGCTGAAAATCTGAAGGCATCAACGCCTGTGTACAGCTACTAAGATAATCCATCTCAAGATTGTTACTGAGTCATATAATCGATTTCTGGTGAAATTCTCATGGCTGTTTCTAGGAAGCACATGTTTGAATAAATTTCCAGGAGGTGTAAGAGATCCATTTAAGCAAAGTCAAACCTCCTTACTTTCCTACTTCAAACACAGTTAAGTACTGTAGAACTGACTGAAGCAAATCTAAAGTCCGTAAGAATTGTAATGATGTTGATATAATAAGGAAACAAGAGATCACTGCACAACACTGTGGTGTCCAAACAGCAGAGTTTGTACTGAGACACAAGGAAAAGCTTGCCACCTTAGCGAAGGGGCACAGGGAAGGCAGGCACTATTCATTTCTCCTCCTTGGCCTGTGATTCAGGTGTTCTAATATTTCCTTAGGCTCCAAGGTAGGCCAATAACGAAGAATGAGACACTAGTTTTTCACAGATATGCTAACGTTTATCAGAAATCATGCAAAATTTTCTAATAGACACATTCAGTTAAATAAACCTCAACACTTTCCCACCACTACCCAGAAATGTTTCACAGAGCCGCAGATACGAGCTACTGTGTGTTGTGTGGGTGGTGGGAAACCCATCCCTGGCCTGCAGGTGCCTATTAAATACAATTTTGTATAGCACCTTAGGCATTAGAGATGGAGAAACACAAGATGCTTAAAGAAAACTAAACTGAGTTCACCAGAGAGAAAGGAAAGTGGAATTCACTGAAGGATGCAAAGTGCTATTAGCCATCTTGGCAAAGTTGGAGAATATTTTTCCCTCTGCACATTCACCTCTATTTAATTCAATGAACATGTGGTACGTTGTCTAGATAGCTCAGCATGAGAACCCATGGGCAGTTCATTAGGATGTGGGATTTCTTGCTGTCTGGCAAAACCGGCTGGAGATTTTCAGATGGAAGAGATTGCTGTTGGAAAACTTCTCCTTCAGAAGGATGAAGAGTGCTGCACAGCAATGTGCTGATGCTATGAAAGTTTTGACAGACGGCTTTCTCAAGAGCTCCGGTTACGTGGAAGCCCTCCAGCCCAGGCAGCCCACGCACCAGGCAAATTGCTGGGCCAGAGGAAGGTGAATATCTGAGTTTCTAATTTATTTCTGCAAGAAGCAAAAAGTGTTGAGAAGTGAGATGGATTTTCTCACAGCTTGATTTCTTTTGGAAGGAAAAAATTTCTTTTTTTTGAGGAAAAGCACACATTCAACAGAGCCCCACATCTCTCTGTCGGGTCAAGTGAAGAACGCTGTAAGGGAGCAGATGGAGGCATGTTCTCTAGGAAGGAGCCACTCTCTGGACACTCTACTCATCATGAAGCCCAGAAGTTGAGTCCATATGCTCCAAGAGCAATGTGAAACCCACTACCATTACAGGGTCCAAGTGTAGCCCTCACAAGGCCTGCTGACGAGGCATGTTCATGATCAGATAAAGCTTATTGTCCTTTCCTACTCCACACGAAGTCTTGAGAAAGTGAATGGGTCTAAACATAAGATCAGCCAATGGAAAGAAGGTGTTCCATGAACCAGGAGAGAATAAATCAAGGCTCCAGGAGAGGCTAAATCAAGACATTGTATTGAGAAAATTTTCTTACATACCCAGCTTCAGGGCAGTCAAACCTAAGTTTTCAGCCTCACATATTGATACCAGGTAATTAAATCAGCTGTGCACTAGCTGCTTTGGGATTTTTGGTATGAGGATTTTACTCCTTAACATTACATTTTCAATGCAAAGTATGAAAGCTGAAGAGCTGCAAGAATTCCCCCAACAGCAGCTTCATTGAAAGAAAGCGATATGCTTAAAACATTATTGATTTAACCTCAGAGATAGCTATACATCAAAGAGAGACGACACTCTCAACTCACTGCCAAATTGAAATGACACTCAGCAAGCCACATAATGACAGAAGGACAAGGGCAATAAACTCCAGAGGAATTCCTTAACCTCCAATAGAATTAACGTCACCAACAAACCCCACCATGTACTGACAAATAAATATAAATACTTAAACTGAAGACTCGTGCATTTGCTTGTTTGATTTTCATTACTGACCAGAGATAAAGTGCACAGGGAATACAGCACAAAGGTTCTGATGCTTCATCAATTATCTACAAAAGATCAACACTGAAATTCAGGTAGTGTTAATCAAAATAAAAGATTTCTGCCTGAATGCAATTTAATGCCATAAAAAGGAAGACATCTAGTGCTTAATGTAGTTTGAGCACTATAGGCAATTGCAGCCAGCTCTAAGCACCTTGGGTATCATGCTCCTAGCAAGATGCAGGTGTACAGACTTCCATGCATTCACTTCTGCACAAAGTTTTGGAAAAGATGATTAAAAGACAAATCTCACTTTGAATTTATATTTACTGTATCCCCTATATAGTTACTGAACAGATGGTAATAATACAACAGCAGTAATAATGTTATCAGCAGCAGAAATACAGAAGCAAATATCTACAGAACCGACACATGAAAGCCCTGTGTAGAAACACATGCAATCAATTTTTTAAAATACAATAATTGACCATATCTACACCAATATACACCCTCCCAACAGTTACCCAATTCAATCCTTTGTCTGGATGATTTTGTGTTGTGTAGTGTTGCTTTTTTTTTTTTTTTTTTTTTTTAATTAGATTTACCACTGGATCTTGGGATGTACATTCTAATTGCTATAAATAAGTTATGAATGATTGGCTCAACGTGTTTTTCCATGGCAACTCCTGCGTCAAACACAGCATTACGCTTTTGAAAGAGAGCTGTGCTTTTTGAGAGAGAGGTCGAGATTCATGTTTAGGACACGACTCTGCTCGGTTCTGTGGTTTGTCTGAGTAGGATGCGTATTAGCAATAAAAGAGAACAGCTTTAGACTAATTCTAAATTGCTTAATTAAGCACCAGTGTCTACCTGCTGCCCCTCACCTGTGAAGAAAACTGCACGGCAAATTCCTATACAAAACATAGGGCTATTAGATTCTTCATGTGCAGATGCTATGGGACTTCTCAGCAAATATAGAACAACAAAACCCTGCTTTATTTATCCTGCATTAGAGTTCTAAGAAACCTGTCTTCTGAAGCTGCCAGAATGTGTGCCTCTCAGTAGAGGTTTTCCCATCAGTTATTTAGCATGCATTTTCTAAAACGTGTATATTTATGAAATCCATTGCTTATGTTATATAGTTCAATTTCCATTTATTCTTCAGCATTCATGCTTACAATTCTGCCTATTTTTTTTTCTCGTAGGTAGCAGTTTTCACTCTTATGAACATATATTATTTTCTGTTTTCTAGAAACATTGCTGAGCTGTTATTAAATATTTTTTACCAAAATTTTGAGACTTCCATTTTAAAATTTTCTATTTGTTCAAAGAAAAAGTCTTCCCTTCCCATGCATATCTATTTTCACCAACTGTTTCCAAAAGGGATGAATAAAGATAAATAACTCCCTCTGAAAAATTGCATTGGACAGCATGTTCCTTGGCATTATCAGCAAAAAAGGGGGAAAGAATTCCATTTGACAGAAGAGATTTTTTCATTATAATAACCTATGCGTTTTCAGAAGGAACTGTAACACTGGAATCTCTCAACCACTCAGTCTAAACTAAGCCCAACTAAACATGCACTTTCAGAGGTAAACTCAAGTTCTTGCATGGGTTATACAAAGTCTCTTTATAATTACAAATGATTGTTAACAGCAACAAAGCTATCTGAATAATAACAATCTGGCTCATGTTAATTATTACAGCTATTCTGCGAAGGTAACTTGCTGTCTCAGAGCTTCTAGACATGAGGCCAAATGAGAATGGCTTGTATTTCATCATACCAGTAAATCAAAATCACTTTAATTATTCTCCAGTGGGAATCCAAATATTTCAAGTCAGCATGTCACGAGCCATATGTTTCTTTCCATTTGGGCAACATTGCTAATTAGCAAAGTTGAGGAAATCCTATCTCAAAGTGATGAACAACAAAGCTCAGCATATGTTTACCTGAGAAAAAGAAGTAATTTTAATTACAGTGAGTACATTTGCTGCTGTACTAACAAGGAGGCTTCTAGGTTAAGGTATGAAATGACTTCATTATATCTTCAACTAGAACAAGTTAATGTTGTTTCGCAAAGGAGCTATGCTGAATTAGACCACGTTGGGCTGTAGCTTGTTGTGTTGTTCATTATTAAGTGCTTAAAACAACATAAATATCTCATGGCCCAATATACTCCTTTTGTTTGGGACAACCTGAAACAGTGAAGGGGTCATTTAGCACACTAAAATTATGCATCAATATATATGGTAGATTTTATATAGTCATCTTTTTACTCAATGAGACTTCAAAACTCTTTCAGAGATATCAGTTTGAAACTGGAATGCTTTAAGTCTAGGGAAAAAAAAACTAGGTTATTTGGCAAGTCTAAGAATGACCCATTTTAAAATAGAATTTAAAAAAAAAATCAGACATCAACAGCTACAATAAAGGAAAACTGCTCCCTGCTCAGGTATGTTCACCAACGCACTTCAAAGACCATCTATCACCACGTTTTGTATTTGCTTTGTTCTTTTTTAACTAAATTAATACATGGTCTATATACTATACCTGAAGGCCCACAAGTTCATTTTCTCAAGCCGAAGGTTTTTTGAGATACTAATTTCAAAACTCAACCCCTATATCCAATTCAGAAATTTACTGGGCAAGATAAATACTCCAAGTTGAAGCTAGCATGGCTACTACTAACTCTATGTGACCAGATTTCTAAGTGTTTCCACACTAACAGTTACAGATTGCCTCTAGGAGGTACCTCACTGGAAAAATGTTCACAAATATAAACATATTGTACAATTACCTGCAAGCCATAAAATCAGATTTTTCATGGAGGTGTCCAGTGACAGGACAAGAGAATATCAACATAATAAACATTCAAATGAGAGACTGGACATATAAAAAAGTCTCCTAGTGAGGGTAATCAAACTCTAAAATGAGTAGCTCAAGATGGAGCTACTCCATCTCCTTCCTTGGAGATATTCAAAAGTGAACTGGACAGAGGCAGTGGTCATTTGAAACCTAGTCTAAGGCTCTTTCAAAAACCTAACCCTACAACTAGCCACTCCTGAATAATATTTGGCTCAATAACATAATTAAAGGAATTGAATAGACAGTAACATTCAGTGAGAACACACTTCTCCTTGGTACTTTTGAAGAAGGCATTACAAGTATACTGACAAAAAATAAAATCACAGTGCTCTTAACAAAACCATATTGTGGTAAACATCCAAATCCCAGAGGATACATTAAAAAACTGTCACAAATAGAATTGAAAAGGAGAGAGAAGCTGCTTCAGAGAAGCCACAAGGTCTAAATACAGCTTTGTTGTGGTAATTCTAATGAAGACACAATGCAAGGCCATTATAAGTAAGTAGATGCATCTCCAGCATAGTGCAAAAGTATTTTCCATGTACTTCTAAGATGCTGTTATGTGAACATATAATCATTTTCCCAGTCTACTGCAAGCGAGAAAGTTTCATGAGTTCCCAGTTCTTTTGTTTCAAAGATTACTTTAGCAAGTATTGTAGCTGACATATTTTGACCTGCGTTTAAGTATGCATTAACAATCCACACAGCATCACTTTACACCAGTTTTTCAAAATATTATCAGTGAGAGTTTTAAAAGGATTTTATGGATTGTAAATAAAATTTTCTCATTTCCTCACTCTTTTAAGTCCCTTTTTGTTCCTGCGGTGAATCTGAATGTTTAGTAATTCTCCCAGACCCTTCATACGCCCTGCTTTCCTTCATAATTTCCATGTAGAATTTATTTATTTTATTAGGCATGGCCATTTCAGCCCCTTTAAATATTTCCAGGAAGAACATGTTCTGCTAGCCATTATTAGTTACAGGCTTACCTTCATGCTAACCTTCCTGCTTCCATCATGACCCCATAGTAACGGTATCCAATTATCCATGCCCATCTTCTCCCTCATTCAGTGGAAATTGGGTGTTTTAAATTCAGAACCCTAGCTCTTTCCTTCACCTCTACAGCTTAATATGGAAGGTCGAATCTAACAGCTAAGCAATTTCTGTCCCCCAAAGTCTATGTCCTTTACTCTACTTCTCCCCAGAGCCTGCTATCTTTAGGATTATCTCTTATTTAGCCAATTATAACCTGACAGAGTAAGGTTCTTACTGGTTCTCTTAATCTGTCTAGTGCTTCAAGTAAAGCATGAATTTCAGTACCCTGCTTAAATGGGATGTATTTCAGAATAAGGCATTTTCCTCCTCTCTGTTGCCTTATAATGATTCACTACTCAGTTACATACTCTCATTTGGGCCAGGAGACCCCCCCCCTCATTGGTTGTAGTTTCGCAATTTGCAACATTTCCTAAAACGTAGAGAGAAAGAAGATACTTTCAATATTTTTGCAGTGTTTTCTCTGTCTCCCAGATGCAAAAGAAATACCCACCAGCCACCCAACTCCCCAGGCAGTGGACTTTGTTCTACCATCAGATGCTAAGCTACCAGAGTCATTGCAGAACGATCAGCATCTGAAGAGTTACAGCATTCCAAACAAAGTGTCAGGTACCACTGTTTTGTAGATTATAAAACCTTCCACCACTTTCTGCAAGGGAAAATGATCACAATCACTAAAAGTCTCATCAGAATCAGGTAAATCTTTCTCGTGGGAGGTTAGCATTAACACCATATTTTAAAAGCATAGCAGTTCTTACATTTAAAATACAAATAAGAACAGCGTGTAAGAAATGCACCTAGACATCACGTTACAGATATGAATAAACTGTGTCTGTGTATTTGTTTTCAATAAGGAACAATGTATCAAATTCTGGTTGAATTGCAAAGTATTTATCAGAGAAATGAAACTCAAATTAAAAAAAAACACCATGTGCTGATTCTTAGTATCCAGAAACAAACCTCAGTGTTTTACAGCAAGAAAAGGGAGCAGATACACTTTCCTATAGAAATAAAAACTTCAAGAGCTTTAATATTTTTTTGTATTTCTACTCACTCTGCAACACATCTACATCAATCACCACCCACGTGTGCTTTGAAGGCTGAAAGTAGATACTAAGTCTAGCAGAACTTCATGGTGGGAGTTGCAGGCTTTTTCTGTAGAACCTTAGAGTACGCTTTTACTAGGTAACTTCAAAAATCCTCTTTAAATCCAACGGATGTTAAAATTTGGAACTGACTACCTATCTTCTGGACCCTATAGATAAAACCAGTGGATTCACCAAGGTGATTTTTAACTGAAGACTGTGTGATTTTTTAAATAACAATTTCCTTTAGTTAGTGGAAGTGTTTAGTGGGAAGCACTCCTTTGCTTCATACACACTTCCGTATCAGGCACTATTGCATCAGACTGCCCCTCTGCTGCCATTTGTCCCATGGCAACAACACGTAATGGGATATTGGTGGGAAGGTTCAACTTCTATTGCCATCCCAACATCTGCCTCTGATGTCATGGGCCAACATAATAAAATAGGAAGCATTACTTTCAGACCAGCCCTCGTATGACTGAATTCATTTGTTTTGGGTTGAACAAATGAAATTCATCTAAAATGGATGAGGTTTTGCCTTGATCTTACCTGCGTAGATGCCACAGAAAGTGTCCAAGCATATATTTGTATCTTCTGTGAGTTTTGCATAGCAATGTGACTTTTTTCATTCCCTAGTCTCCAGTATATTTATCTGAAAAGGTAGACACGCTGAATTATCAGGTTTTGTGTTTGTTTGCAGGGAATAATTGCAAAAATTCAAGCTCCAATAACTTTGCAATGCTTTCCTTGTATTTTCAATGTTTTCAAACTATACTGCTTTAATTTACCTCATTGATTCCCAATGGAATTAATGTGATATTTTTAGTCCTAAATTACTTTTTCTAATTCTGCAAGACTATTAGACATGAGAGCAAGCAACACAAGCTGCTTCTCATCTCTGATATAAGAATGTGGAGGAATAACTGCTGCAATACTACCTGGAAAGTTTTTGTCAGCCTGAGGATGACTCCAGTTTCAACCCTGAGTGAGGCAGCGCACTAACAGGGAAAGCAGTAAAAATGATCCACAACTTCCTGGAGCGTGCATTCCATCTGGTAATGTTGCTCAAAGAATCAAGATGAAGTACAAATTCAGTGGAGTCTTCGTTAAGTGGGCACAAGAAAAGACGAGTGGTGGTATAGAAAAAAAATATAGCTCACTTCTGATTTTGGAATCTCAGATCTAACAGAATATTTCAAAATGGAAGACAGTTTCTATAGCAGTCATATCGAGGAGAAAAGACTGCACACCGTGCTGAAACGCTAACAGGTATTAAAAGTGGTGAAGTTTATCCACTACAGAACAGAAGGACAAAGACAAGGTCATTCACTGCGTGAAAGAACAAGGATTCAAAATCCCCAAACAAACAGGGACAGAAAATAATCTCCTTGGCAAAGTTTTGCAGTACTTGAGGACCAGAAGAAAGTCAGAAGCAACATTATTGACTAACCAAGTTGACATTTGGCTACAGAAGTATTTAATTCTTTCAATTCCTACCAGACAAAAGGACACTCTGTCCATCTCCAAGTGATGCTAGGGAGTGTGGATCATCTGCATCTTTTTCTTGAGAGGGGTGAGAAAGAAAAGACAGTTCTAGAAGTTTCTCAGTTGCATACTACACTTTATCTTGATGGACTAGTTCAATTTGAGCAACACCTGATGTCATAGAAACATAGACAGCTTAGGTTGGAAAGGATCTTAAAGATTATCTAGTTCTAGCTCCCTGTTGTGGGCTGGTTGACAGTCTCTGGATCAGGCTGCCCACGGCCCCATCCAACCTGCTGTTGAATGCCTCCAGGGATGGGGCACCCCCAGCTTCTCTTGGCAACCTGTTCCAGTGCCTCACCATCCTCCTAACACCTAACCTGAATCTTCCCTCTTTTAGTTTAAAGCTATTCTCCCTTGTCCTATCACTATCAGACTGTGTGCAAGGTCAGTCCCCCTCCCCTTCAAGTACTGGAAGGCTGCAAAGATATCTCTCCAGTGCCTTCTATTCTCCAGGCTAAACAAACCCAGCTCCCTGCAGCCTTCCTTCATAGGAAAGATGCTCCAGCCCTCGGAGCCTCTTCATGGTTGTCCTCTGGATTTGATCCAACAACTCCACATCCCTTCCGTGCTGGGGGCCCTAGGTCTGGATACAGTACTCCAGATGGGGTCTCATGATGGCAGAACAGAGGCGGACAATCCCCTCCCTCAAGTTCTGTTAGTTGGCTTTTCTCACCTCCCTGCAGCCTTTACTCTGGGAAGGTGAGAGCAGAGAAGGCACCCATGACATATACTGAGTTCCAGCACCTATAGCCAGGCCAAGCCACCACATCCACACAAGAGGCAATGATAAGATGGAAGACAAACTCCTTCTTAGAGCTGGCACAGCATAAGACATCAGAGACTGCAATGTTGGCTGAACACAGCCTGGAAGGAGTACATCCATCCCTCGTCAACTGTTTCTGTCAAATCAGTCTGATCTGGAAGAAAGTAATGCAAAACATCTCAGACTCATGGCAGAAGCTGGTGAGAGAACACCAGGCAAGCGTGGACTGCTCAGAGAGGCAGCTCAGATCTCTCAGTACCTAACAATCATAGGACGCCCTTTTTGACAGCATTGTGACCCAAAGACTCTGAACAATTACACCTGTTTTTTGATAATACTCCCGCTGGACAGCAATTCATTACAGCTATCTGTATTTATTGCAGCTATCTGTATATCCTTGGAGGTGTTCAAGGCCAGGTTGGATGGGGCCCTGGGCAGCCTGGTTTAGCATTAAACGTGGAGGTTGGTAGCTCTGCATGTGGCAGGGGGGTTGGAGATTCATGATCCTTGAGGTCCCTTCCAACCCTGGCCATTCTGTGATTCTGGATTCTGTATTTTATTAGCAAAAACGCTGCAGTCCTTTATGATGTTCAAACACAGACAACATAGTACCTTCCAGTGGATAATTCAATGTAAACAGTTCAAGTCATACTCTTCCCCTCTGGCTTTCTCATTTGCCAGCTACCTACAAACAGAATAGAATTTTTTTCCATTTTACTCAAGGTGTGTTTGTAAAGATTCCCATGCATAATCTTTGATCCTTGGAGTGCCGCGTATAATTTGAAGTTCAAAATTTGATCTGCATAAATTTTGCTAAAATTGCAACTCTCAAGATCAGATTTATGGTACAAGTCTTGAAAAAGAACTGTAAAAATGTAAGAAACAGTAATAACTTTCGAAATTTTGATGATAAAATTCCCTGCATCTACTCTTTGGACTCAGTTATTAAAGATCAGTAACTTAGCAGAGAGAATCCATTTCAGTTCTCCTCTTTTTTTATTCATCAGCTTCCTGCTCCACCTAGCATCTCCCTATTTTTGAAATTAAGGAAAAAGAAAATTTTGGTCAACCTTCTTACGACTTCATGCCTCCTCATTCCTCCTCAGTTTCTTTAAAAAGCCCTCTTCTCTGTGCTAAACAGCCTCTTTTTGGGCCACCCAAAAGAAGCTACCTTGCCTGTAAAATACACTCATTGCCCTGGACTGAATCCCTTCCAATTTCCCTTGGTTGCAGCTTTTCGCTGGCCAGTGTTCCCACAGAGCGTATAACATTTTGTTCATGGACACCACGCCAACTGTCAGTACCTCTGCTTGCAGATGAGCCTCTACCTTACAAACTGCTTACCAGATGAGCAGCCAGGGCACTGCTGTGACCCTCAGGACCACTCTGTCTCAGAGAGGACAGGTAAGCAGCAGCCACATCCCACCACTCTTTTGTGCCCACTGGAACACAGCCCCTGGGCTGTTAGTCTCAGGAAAACTTGCAGGAAAACTGAATTTACATCCCACATCCTTCTCCTCCTTTCCCCGCCCCCAACTTCAAATATTATTCTGAAAGCTTCATACCCTGATGATTCACCAACACCTGGGAGCAAGTTCCGCTTTTTATTTGTCTCCAACTAAAACCTTTTCTTCTCCTTAGCAACCGAATGACAAGCCTCCAAGATCTAAAAGAAATGAGCGTGTAAATGTATGCTTGTATCCTTGGGGTGCATGAAAGGCTAATTACAGAAATTAAATGCTAATTTTCCAAAATTAATATAGGCAAGTAGAAGGCTTTTTGCATTGTTTGAGTAAAAGGCTACTTCACAAGCTTTCTTTCCTTTGGCTCCTCACATGTAATTTCCATCCTTCCTCCCTATGCTAGGTTGCACCAGGTCAGATTTTTAATTGGTGCTCGTTAGTCAAGCTGTGTTTGCACCTCTGGTCAGTCCCTGGGCCCACAGGTAACTGTTGTCTGCATCCCTGCAGGCTGTGAAGAGGAAAGCAGGCTTTGGCACCAGTTTCTTTCCTGACACACTGTGGAGAAATTTCAAGGGGAACAAAATACATACAACAAAATGTTGCAGTCCAGATCCTTTGTACGCAAGGAAGATCCAAAGAAACAAATCACATGCAGTCCTGAAGTCTACATTACATTGTTGCATGCATCAGTAGGCACTGATTTCTACAACTGTTTCAATTGATCATGCTAAGCTCACCTCAGTTCAACACAGCTTTTATACTGCCCCTTAAAGCTTACCAATGCAAACGTCTCTCTATATTGGGTCTTCATCTATACATATATATACGCATATATATATATAATATATATTTTTATATATATAAATAATCATATGTATATCTGCATACATGCAAGTACATATGTTTTATTATGTCTGTTTCATCCAGCACCAGAGAAGCTCATCGTGTTTCGTACTCTAATTATGGATTAGACTGAGGACACGTGTAAGTGTACATAACTGACACCGTCAGTCTCAAAGTAAGAAAAAAAAGTTGAAAATACATTATTTCAGTTGATTCTCCAAGCCAGCTCTCAGCAAACTCTTAGTTCTGCAAGCTACCATCTGACCATGCTGGTCAGGGCTCCTCACCAGGGGTGCTGGCTTTACTAAAACCACATCACAGCACAAGCTATGTATTTGATTAAAGCCCAGGTTATCTTTAGCAAGAATAGAAAGGCTCCAGATATGTCAGGAACACATTCCATTTTGTACCAATGTGAAAACAAAAGGTAGGATGAATGTAAAATATGCTGTGCTGTTTCTAGAGCACTTTTTTTTTTTTTTTTTTTTTTTAATGCAACGATCAGAAAAGTAAGTTTATGCTCCTGGTCTTCATCCAGTAAAGGCTACACAATTACTCCCAAGAACTTAGTTGGTGAAAAGAATAACAGAACTGCCCCAGTTCAAAAGCTGTAAGAGAAGGAGAGAAAACAAAGTCATCTGGTGTACCTAGGTGCACGTATTAATTAATGATAATGATAATAATTATACATTTAAGAAAGGCAGACAGGTTCTCAGCAGATCAAGGGGCCTATAAAAATTCTTGTGAAGAGCAGGAAAAGCTAAATAAAAAGGAGTTCAATTATTCCCCACCACACAACACTGCTGAATGCAGGAAGGGACAAAAATCACAGCAAGAAAATGTCACAGACAGAGACAGCAAGTGAGAAACACTCTGTAAAGACTTCCATTATGGAACATCTGAACTCAGAGTTTACGCAGCAGGATTTATTCACAGGACTTGGGCATTTCACACCTGTCCTCTCAGTGACAGTAAATGAGCAGGTGATTCTTGGAAACTAACTAGAAAGGATTAAGGTGGGCAAAAACTGGAACGGGTTTTCAGAAGGTGATGATGTTTATATTTCAACACTTTTAAGATCCAGACATGAAAACAGAGATTCCTCACCCCATTAATAAGCACAATACATCCTCCCTGAAATATTTCTGCAACAAAGGTCATGTTTGAGCAAGGCATCAGAATAAGAAAATATCATACAGTAAGAGGATTGCATGCTGAGACCTTTTTCCTACAGCACAAATGCATCATACCAAGTAGACCCCAGCCAACAAGCAGCACAACAAGAATAGCTTTATTGAGTTGATATCCTACACGAGCCATTCTACATTAATTGTCCAGTAATTGCAGCTGGCTCCACAGAGATGGACATCAAAACGCACACCCACTCTTGTACTTCAGGTGTTAGGAAAAGACAAGCAACTCTTAAGACGTGAACCAGGGATACTGAATTGCTCTGAAAAAACTGATGTCAATGAACACCTTCAGAATATTCATCTAAGCAAGTAAGATAGCCAAAAAGGCTCCTTTTGAAGTCAAAGACAAGACTCTTCCAATGCACTCAACACTGGATTGACAATGAATCTAAGTCAGGTTAACTGTTGAACTAGATGATTACGAATGTCTTTTCCAACCTAATGATTCTTTGAGTCTGAATAAATGGCATTCTTCCTCAGTGATAAACCTGTACATAAGAGATCCACTGTTTTAAAGGAAAAAGGCTGAATAACAGAATATGGCTTTTAAACCATGATTTAATTGAAGAATAGTCTACATCAATTCAAACCACCCCCAAATGTTGCAGAGAAGTTCTAAATTCAGAATTAAGTTAGCTAATTCTGGTAACAAAAAGGCAGTAATATTTTTTTCTGCTGTTAGACAATCCCAGTATATTTAGATTTTCACTGCAACTTTTGCATTGCACTGATTAGAAGAATAGGAAAAAAAGCCATAGTTTATGGGGCCTGTGCAGGAAAGGTACAGGTCTGCTCAAGGATTCTGAGTAACTTACTTCTCTGCTCCTTTTTAAAAACAAAAGAGTCACCACTAGTACACCACTAAGATTCCTTCACTTTCCAAGCTTTTTGTTCACAATTTCCTTGTGCTTTACGCTAGGCTTAAAAATCCATTAACTATTGCTACAATCATTAAAAAAAATTCAGCTGCATGCTGACTTGCTCTTCTTTCACATGAGATTACAGGAATCCAAATTCTTCCTAAATAACAGCATCCGCACGTTTATTCCGCCATCTAGCAGGAGATCGATGATATAATTGTGTAACAGATGTGCATAATTAAAAAAAAAAATCTCACTCTCAACAGATCTCTGTGGCAATGGTGGTGGTACTTTCAACCAGCTGAACAATATTTAGGAAAGTAAATTTCACATGAAAAAGCAGATGCTGGATCTCCTCTGTTTTGAAACAAAAGGCAAAATACGATACTGACGTTCAATTGCTCAGTTCTAAAAACATGAGAGTTCTTGGGCAGATTTTTGCCCAGTTACTGAATTGCTTTATGTAGTAACTTAGAACTTCCTTTTGGCAGTAATTATATGGCATAACATGCAGATGAGTTGTGGCACACACTCTACCATATGGGCTGGAAAAAAAGCAGATGTCTAGGGAACATCTTCAACTAAAAATATTGTGTCTTATCTGACTAGCAGAATTGTAAATATTTTAAATGATAGTCAGAATATTTAATTGCACTCCTTGGAATACTGAAATTTACATGCAAGCCAATATGACAATTAGATACAACATGTTGAATATGCACTTTCCAGTTCTTTTCTCTGATTGTGTTATGATAAAAAATATGCTGAATGTATAGAAAAAGGGCATAGCTGCTGCACATAATCTTCTGGTAAGAAAAGAGGCAAAGGGAAACTCTATGTCACCCAAGACATCTTTGATTGTCTTCAAAAGGCAGATCACATACCTGATGATCCTAAAGGCCTCTTCTCAATGTTCACAACCATCTAAGCTAAAATCGCTTCCCTTCGGAAGCTGGCTGCAGAATATTTGAGATTCCAGCACCCGTCTGTTAATTTAGCAGACAAGAAAGATTGTCATGGTGGATATTAGAATGAGTCACACCAGAAACTAATAATCACTTTCTACATCATGGTGCATTATAGAAACTGATTTCTGCCACTGGTGTACCTGAGGTATATATTATAGATGTCAAAACTCTGGAGTTGCAAGTGATATTTATTAAAACAAGAGAATTAGGAATCGTTATTTGCTCAAGCAATGATTTGATTTGCGCATGAGAACCAATACTTTTAGATGAAAACATAGTACCAAAGATATTTGTTGACTTCCAATACGCAAAAAACAATTGTAAATACTTCCATTGTTTCAACAAGCAGGATGGTTTAGATGGATATTAATATATAAAAATTCACCACAAACTGAACACAATACCCCAGCACCAATGCACACAGATGACAGCCCCACTAACACTATGAGTTTATGGATGCAGCAAGACAGTCCTTAGCACTGGGAATTGATTGTCCTAAAGTCCTTACTATACACAGTCAGCAGCTTGTAAAACTGTTCTCTTCATCCCAAACTGCTGTATCCTTGACCCATGAAATTATAATTTCATCTTAAAATTGAGAGCAAGTTGGCACGTCTGTTTGGAGACTCCCTCCTGCAGACATTGCTGGAGGGAGATATGATATTGTGAACGAATCTAGTTTTCATGAAATCACTTTGATTTTATTTTCTTCCTCGAAATTCCTAAGAGGAATTTTTTTTCTCCCCTTTTTCCATTAAACTTGATGGAAATGCTCTGTTCCTGTAGAAATTTGTTCTCATTGGAAAATTTATTGTTATTTAAAAGTTGGGCTGTACTAGAAGTGACTTGTCAGCTGCTGAATGTGAGACTGGACTTCTCTCTCACAAACAAGCTTTGCTGTGTATAATGCCAAATCCAGGAGATATTTTAAACCTATTTTTGTGTTGTATGATGCAACAAGGGATGTCATTCAGTACAGCAACAAAAGAGAATTCAACCTTTGTTTTCCACTGCAGATCACTGAGTCATTACTACTCTATTAGGTTTTCATGGTACTAAGACGATGCAGTTTAAAGCCATTATATATGAAGTCCATGAAATCAAGTCAGTTGCCTGTATAATTCCTTACTGCACTGAAAAATCTCTAAAGGCAACTGAATGAAAGAGCAGCTCAGACTGGAAGGGGAAAAAAAAAAAAAAGAAAAAAAAAGAAAGAAAAAAGGAAATAGACCAGATTTCTCAAAGCATTCAGTCGCTTGCTTAGCTTCTGAGTTTTCATTGGCTTTTCCATGTTTATGATGGAAGCAGGTGGTTCAATACACTGCAGGTTAGTTCCTCTGCTGTTAAAGAACTGTAGGACCGCAGATGAAGGGAAGGCACTTCTGGAGACTATCAAGTCCAACAGCCCTGCTCAGGCTGTTCTGATACTCACTGTAATTTCATTAAGTCCTTACCCTCATCTTAAACTAATGCAATTATGTTTAAAAACAAAAGAACAAGAAACAAACAAACAAACAAACAAAGACAGCACCAGAAACTCATCGGTTGTTATTTTTACACGAGATTCAGCCATGCAATCACTGATGACTTAAGTCCTTCCTAACTTCCCACGAGACTTCTCTTTCCCTTCACAAAATCTCTTATGTATTTGGTGTCCAGAGTACTGCAGAAATGAACTTCCTCTGCAGTGGAAATTGCCCTTCTCACTACGTGTCACTGGGAGGCAATGTGATATTGGAGTATTGCTGGTGGCTGGCTTTCCTTAACCATAGGAAACTGAGCCTTAGCATCTACAGATTTTAAGCCAGGAGAAAGAACGATACTTCCGCTTGGACAAAAATCATGTTCAAATATTTTTTTTTCCCCTGAAACTCTCAGCTTCTCTTTGTGAATTAAAATATGAGGCTCACACAGGCTTACTAATTTCAAAGTAACCACTGAAATTAAAAAAAAAAAAAAAAAAAAGTGCATTAACTTTCTTGGAAGCAGATTAGGCAGACCTTGAACACATTGCTAACACTTAAACTGCTTATCCTTTTAAGAAGCCAAAAATCCTCAGTAAGAAGTACCTTTATCCAAACTTGTTTTTCCACTAAGCAAGAAGTGACACATACCATTAGTTTTCATTCCAATTATTTAGCAAGCTAAAATCGTCCTTTCAAATCCATTTGTTCAGGAAGTTCCTGGAAGGAGAACTGCAGCATAATATACATGTTTGTGTCCCTAAAAAAGGAGTAATTTAAACTAACAGAACTGATGGATAGATCACATTATGCCTGCCCAAAACCAGACTGTACTACTGCGTTGCTCCATGCAACCCACACAGCATTTACATGTTAGCTAGCAATAAAATGAAAAAATAATTGCAGGTCCTTCTATCACAAGCAATCTGATCTTTCGTAATCACAGACTTGTTTCCTATTCCCAGCATGCTGGGTCACAGAATTAGACCGAAAATATGCAAACAGATTTGAGACCCTGTGGGTTTTCATGTCATTTCAGAGCTGGCAGTCACATGCTCCCTGCCTCGTTAGCGGTGGGAACAGGGAGAAGAGTTGAGGAGTTCTGCTTTTCCCATTGTCACCCATTTTTTTTTCCCCACATTTCTCTCTATAGTAGAAAAGCATCAAGAACTTTAACCATTACATCTTAAAAAGGAAAAAAGTTAGTACTTTTCTGTACTTCCAGACAGTAGATTAGTGCAGCATAGCTGCCAAATATGATTAATAACTCTGCAAAGGAATTTGTGCTGTTTGCACTATTTGCCAAAAATGGCAAAAATCAGAAGAGAAGGTGTGCTGCCATTACAGTTCTTTCAGATCCAAATGACTGATGGTTTTCTTTTTTCTGTTTTGCTTTCTTTTGGGTTTGAGTTTGTTTGGGATTTTCTTTGTTACTAGAGAGAAAAAAAATACACAAAGAAAATTCATCAACATCAACTCTCCTCCATTTACTTCCTCCCCAGACCCTTCCACCCCTTCTTCTCTAAAGTAATACTTGGCATCCCTGAGATTAATTTCATGGCTCTAAATTAAATGTTTCCAAAAATAGCAAGAGGAGCTGCTAATTCTGCAAACTGGAGTTTCTTAGCTTGTTTTCCAGAACCCAGAAGCCCTGCTTGTGTGAATCCCTTGTTGCTCTGCACAGCAAGTCACAAGAGGATAAATGACTTTCTGCATCAGCAAAGCACAAACACACTTCTGGTCTTGGGCTCCAGCATATGCAAAAATCAAATGAGTAACACAGGGCTGAAGGGGCCACGGAAAATCTCAGCATGGGTGGCAAAGACTAGGCTACCAAACCCAAGTTCCGCTTGATGAATAGGCTGGCTTCTGCAAGGCTAATCCATTCTTCAATGGATGCGGTCTCACCGCCACAGGCAGTCCCTCAGCATCGGTACCAGCTTCACCAGAAACATCTCCAAGAAGCACACCTTCATTCCCCACCGCATCTGACTACTTATCTCTTCCACTCCTGGTAAGCACAAGCTCAACACTGTCTGTCACCCCCAACATAAGTTCATAAGGTCTAGTGTGGGAAAAAGGCATGATGTGAGATGTAGGCTGTCCAGCAGCAAGGCAGCTACTACTGTGGCAAGACTGAAGGGTGGTAGTTCCCTGGGAAAAGTGCAGCTTCCCAACATCCCTAGCCAGCTGCAGCAGCCACTATCCACCAAACAATTACTTCACTCAAAATAAAGGAAGTAAAAAAGAAAAAAAAAAAAAAAAAAAAAAAAAAAAAAAAAGAAATGCTCAGGATTTGTATTAGATAGATATTTGTAATTTGTAAATTGTCATGTTTCCGTCTGAAAGCACACACACAGGAACTTCACATTAGCCAGGATGTTACCTGATAAGCACCAGATTCTTTGGAATGGGGGCTTACATGTATCACTGCTTTTTCACTGCACTGGGAGGCCACAGAGATGATCTATTCTGCCAATAGAACGTCCCCATCTACTGCTGGAGAGTGGAAGGAAATCAACAAATTCCCCACAAGGAAGCAATGGTACAGAAGAGAAATCTGTCACCCAGCAGAATTGCCAGGAGCCCATCTCAGAAGTGTGGAGGAACAAGTGTGAGTTACCAAGAAAGAGCTTCTCAGTTCTGCTGTGGCTTTCATCATAGGTTTACTCTAGTATCTACTCAGGAAAACAGGCTTCTAGGTGTCATTATTAAAAAAATAATAATAATAAAAATGAAAATTTAGAGAAGAAGTCAAGAAAAAATACTGCCTTCCTAATCTTGCAAAGAGTCTCAAATAATTGCTTATGCAAATCTAAGCTAATCTAAGGGGGATTATAGCTGGTAGTGATGTTACACGTTAAAATACATCTAGATCTTCTGCTCCTGCTGATGAAACAGATGATAAACCCAGTAGCCAATAAATTTAGTGAGATTAGTTATTATCTTTTTTAAATACTTGTCAAGTTTAGGGCATTTTTAAGTCGGAAAGAAAATATCTATTTCTTATGTTCCAAGGAGTTTCCAAAATGTATCTGAACAGAGATGAAAGATTCTAACTTTTGCAGGATTCTGAAGTTTATCGAACTCACACTGCTATCTTTGGTCATCTCCTAACTGACAAGGAGAACACAAATAAATGATCAGATGGAATGCACAGTAAGGATTTAGCAAGGGTAACTACAAAGCTAAAATTAAGATATTAACAAGCCTGTGCGTCAAAGAAGATGTGGAACGATTCCAGACTCTAACCTTCAACATAGTTCTCTAATTACAGATTACTCTTCCCAGAGGCATGATGAAAACAATCTTGATAAAGTTACCCATTCATCAGTTACTGTCATTTTCCCATAATAATAACCCTGGTTCTTACATAGAAAGCAAGAATTCAAGATCTATCACTAATACAGAAATGAACAGCTCCATAAACTCAGGGGATGTCTTCTGAGAAAACAAGCTATTCATCACTCTTCTATCGCCCTTTTTGTGCTTGTGAAGTACAAGTGGGCTAAAAATTGAGACTACTACTCCCATGCTGCCTAAGTTAAGCACCTACTTTAAACTGCTTCCAAAGAAGAAACAGAATTGCTTGCACACTCAAAGAATACTTGCTGAATTCAGGATTTTAACGTGGAGGGATGCCTCAAAACATCCCCAGAAGATGCTGTATTTTCATGATCAATTCAATAGAGAGTCTTTCCATCTTTAAAGTGATCCACTGCAATACTGAACTTGCAGTAGCTGCATACGTGCATACATGGCAGAGCTTGAAAAGGAATGAGAAACAGAAATCCAAGCTCTAGTTTCACTGTACAAGTACCATTTAACTAGTTCCAAACTAGTGAGATGTGTTTGAGAAGCATCAAAGTTTGCTTTCAGCAGGCTCAAATTTCAATCTTCAGGATCAGTCCCACACTCCTTTAGGGCACACCACTTCAGCCAAGTATGAGCAGAAGTCTCTCACAGCAGTCTCCTCATCTTGTAACTTGTTGACCAGAAACTTTGGACCATGGGAGCACACCATAACACCCCACACTCCCAGATGGCCAACTAGAGAGCCAAAAGGCCCATCTCTGCTTCTCAGGGAACACAAGGCAGAGTCTTTTTAGTTATCTCTTCTGAAGAACACTTTAAACAGCTGTGAGGGCTGCAGCGGTCTCTCCTGAAAAGCTTTACTAGAACACCTTGTAGTAAAGAAAAATTGCATAAAAGAAAGGACATAGCATCAGAAAACTGGCTAAGGCTTTGATTTCTTGAATGCTTATGCAGGGACAGTCCCAGTGAAATCAATTTGTAAAATTAAGCACATGCATAAATGCAGAATTCAGGCCTAAAAGAGAGCAACAGTACTCACACAAAGAGAAGTATATTCAGCAAAGGGTATTCTACTTTTGAGTCAAAATATGTTTCAATTAAATTTTCAACTCCATATAAACATTCCCAAGAGACTGTGCCCATTTTCTGCAGGAAGGATATAAAAGCAACAAAATAGAATTGAAAATGATTAGAATATCCTTATGCCTTAAAAGTGATCGTGAGGGGCATCCAAGAAGTTGAGAACATACTAATCTGTAAGTTTTATTAAACCCTGAGGGAAAGTCAGGAGCATAAGAGAGACCAGAAAAACACTACAGAGGCAATGACAGATTCCTAGAAATAGGCACTGGAAATCCAGACCTATTAGGCTAAAAGTTTCTCTCCACTCGTAAATAAGGAGCTGGGGTAAGGATGGCTGGGGATTTGAAAGGTTTTCTAAAAACTGAAACACTAGAAACTTTGCACTCAAAAAACAAAAGTTAAAAGAGAATGTGACTCAATAGCAGAGCAAAATCCTCAAATGGTGTTAATATAAACTCCATCGAGAGGGCTACAGAGCCACAGAGCCAGAAGCTGACAAGTGATAGTCTCCTCACTGCAGCAATTTAGCAGGTTGTTTAAATGAGAGAGATTTTGATAATCTTGCACATTAATTCAAACCAAAAACACTTTCCAAATCTAAAGAGATTTACTAATAAATAATAAGTTAATTTTAGAATCATTAAGTGCCCTTTGAGTTGAAAGGGGCCTTTAAAGGTCTCTTAGTCCAATTCCCCTACAATAAACAGGGACATTCATAGCTAGATCAGGTTGTCCAGGTCCTTATCCAGCCTTGCCTTGAAAGTCTCCAGAGACAGGGAATCAACCATATCACTATGCAACTGTTCCAGCCCCTCAGCACCTCTCTAAAAGACTTATTCCTTATATCCAACCTAAATCTACTCTCTTTAAGCTTGAAGGCTTTTCTCTTCCTTTGTTCTATCACCACAGACCCTGTTAAAGAGTCTGTCCTCTTCTTTCCTGTACCTCCCCTTTAAATACTGAAAGGTCACCTCACAGCCTCCTCTTCTCCAGGCTGAACAGCCCCAGCTCTCTCAGCCTGACTTGACAGGAGAGGTGTTCCAACCCCTGGATCATTTCTGCAGCCCTCTGGATGTGCTCCAACAGGTCCACATCTCTTCTGTACTGAGGACTCCACATTCAGAAACAGTATTCCAGGTGAAGCCTCAACAGCACAGAGTAGAGGTGCAGGCTCTCTTGACCTTCAGGCCACACTCTTAATGCAGCCCAGAACACAGTTGGCTTCCCGGGCTATGAGTGTACCTAGCTAGCTCATGTTCAGCTTCCCATCCACCAGTAACCCCAGGTCTTTTTCAGCAGGACTACACTCAATCCTTTCATCCCCCAACTTGTATTGGTAGTGAGCAACCGCCTTGACCCAGGTGCAAGATCTTGCATTTGTATTTCTTGAACCTCATGAAGTTCACCTGGGCCCACTGCTCAAGGCTGTCTAGGTTCCTCTGGATGGCAGAGCACATTCTTCAGCATGCCCTGAATATTCCTAGGGGGATTCTTAATATTTTTGTAGATATACATTACATTTCTGGCTAAGGAAAGGAAAATAAATGGTGGTCCTATTCTTCTTAAGCCTTATTCAGATTGTGAACCACCCCCACACATGCCCACCCTCATCCCAACTAATTCCCACTTGAAATTTGGCCTGGAGCACAGATAGCAGTTTCCTTCACTTCAGCAGCATCCTTTGATGCAAACCATTTCCTCACGGGCAAGAATTCTCCACAAGTTCTTCCCCCCTCTCCTAAGAGGTCAGAATAAGACAGTAACTAGAAATGCAGACATGTCAACATGAATAAAGCCACTATCAATAACACTCCTCATATTTGCCTTCTTGCACACTTTCACATTTCTTGAACTGAAGTGTACCTGTCCCCCAGAGAACAGAATTGCTACTGCAGGAAGTCCATATATGAGACTAATATGGACAATGAAGCATATTTTATCTCCAAGCAAAATGTTTTTAGGAATGAGAGAAAACTGGATCAAAACAAGATTATTTCTTCCAATATCCTGTTGTTAACAATGGCAAGTACCAGCTGATCATACAACAGTGCTAAAAACAGACTAAAGGGATGACCAGCTACAGAAAGAAGAAAAAAAAAAAATAGACATACAAAACAAAACACACCTCTCTGATATATAAACAATTTCTTTTCTATCACAGTTTTGCCATATCCACTGTAACTGTGGTGGTCTCTACCAATGATACAGCTTTCCAGCACGACTCAGAAAAAGATTTAAAAATTATCTTGTCTGCATCCAAGGATATCTGGAGTTTGATACAGTAGGTGTGCTGTGTAATATAGCCAGTGTTCTCAATAACTACAGTATTATGTCTAACATGATTTCTCTCTGGGTAATGAGAGCCTTGAAAACCAACAGCTACAGCAGCAGATCATTCTGCTAAATTACTAAAGATAAAAGGGTTTAGATTGTTATGGATTCCATAGAGTAGCTCATATTTAGAGAGCTCTGCTGGGCATATTAAAGTTCACAAATAACACAACCCGTAGCATTATGAGCATTAATATTTATTGCTGCAAGAGTGGAAGCAACATTCATATTTAACATAACATTGTTGACTACTATGACCTCTAACAATTTCTACTGACATTAATGGGAGTTGGAGCTTTTCTTCTCTCCAGAGTTAGAATCCACACAGGTCTTGGCTTTATTTTGCTTTAATCGGCTATGCTGCAGGCAATGGGGATTGGAAATTAGAACAAAGTGTAGATAGGTACCCACTCATGTTGATGTTAAGCATTCTAATACTGATCTCTATAAATTGAACTTGAAAAGTGAGGCAGGTAGCGACTTCAGCTGTGTAACTGCTAGAAAGTAGGGGATAGAAATCACTTTTCCCTTTCAGCTTGAAATATCTTTTCTAGCAAAAGAGAGAGTTGGAAGTGGGCAGGCTTCGTAAAAATTTCCAGTCTACACTGAGACAATGTCAGAAACCAGCTTTAAGCTTGACTCTGTTCATTAGACATTATTTTAGGGGTTTGTAACTTGGGTTTGTGGCAAAGGCACGGTCAGGTCCCCTTTTCTGCACAGCTGGGACTGACATCAGTGAGGGAAAAAAAGTAACACAAATACATTAATCTGATTTAAGGCAGGGTAAGCCCATCTCATTGCTGCCATCTTTCCTCCCATTTATCAAAAATTCTGTAGCACACAATCAAATGCAAAGCAACTTAAAATTGCCAGCTAGGCCAAAGACAGTAACTGTTCCCATGCTTTTACTTCTCTCTCCATTTAAAAAGCATCAATCTGCAAGCCAAAGTAACGCTAATTTCTTCCTTCTCCATACAGTCCTTCACACCTGCCACCACCTCGTTTCTGTTCTGTTACAACTTAAGGAAGGAAGCAATCCAGAAAGTGACATAGATTTCTGTCAGCCTCACTACTTGATTTCGAGTGTCATTTAATAGCTATTAGGAGGGTGAATTTACAATACCCATCAGCACAGGTTCAGAATACACTCTTTATTTACCACCAGTCTCCCTCTCACACTCCCTAATGCTCCTCATCCTCTCCACCTCCTCCCTCAGGTCAACCACTAGGCTGAGTAAGTCATCCAGCTGGTCGCTTCTAACACAGGTGCTATCTCCATTCCAGTGAGAAAACAAGCCTCACAAGATAAAGAAGTGAACCGGTGGCAAACGGTTACTCTGCATTTAAATAGCCCTCATTAGTTTCAGAACAAGCATCCCCCTCTGTGCAGGGCAGACCTCGGCTACTTTGATTTGATTTCTTTCTTCTCAGGTCCCTGAATAGATCCTTCTTCACCAGGCTCTGATAAAACAAAGTGAAGTTCCAATGCTGGAAGTCCCACAGCAATATCAGCACTTTCTGATGTTACTCTTAGCTGATGTGGATCAACTTCTGCTTTTGGAAAGCACATTTTAAGCCCTGGGCCCTTCCATTTTCTAAGGGACATTCCAAACTTTGGCTCCTGGAATTTGGGAATTTTAATCTTCATTTGAATGCTTCACAATTTTATCTTTCTTCCATTCACAAATTATGAACCTGTTCTGGGTCCATCAGTTCAATTGAAGCTTCTCCTTTGGGGTATTTAACACCTGACTTTCACTGATGTCTTCATTAGCAGAACTAGATTATCTTCCCTAGAAAATTTCAGGTTCTACCTTAAAACCAAAGCCAGTTTCTGGCAGCTGTCCTTCTGCAGCAGGAAGGTTTGGTTGTCAGATTTTAGGTAAGACCACCATACATTTCTTGTCAGCAATACACATTTCAGGAACTTGCTTCTTAATATCAGAGTTATTTACTCCAATTAACGCTATTTAAGAACATTTTAAAACTACGTTGAAGAAAGATTCACACAAACAAGAGACTACAGTTCTGATTCAGATCCTGGAATATTCACTGATATCATTAAGAGTTGCACAAACATTCCAGCAGAATGATGACCCATTTTACAAGAATAAGTATACAGTTCATCGAAACTCAAAATAAATAATTCCAAAGCATTTGCAGCAAAAAGGTCTTTGATGAGACAACAGTTACAGGCCCACGTGTGCTGTTTTGCTTGTTGTTATCCTTTAAAGGAGGAAAAGAATTGGTGAAAACTAGTATGTCTGCAGTCAAATCCAAGGGAAACCCTGGGAGCTCAGCCAGCCAAATGCCTCCAAATGGCTGTGATGCAAGAGCCATGGCACCCCAGGGTAGCTGTGAGGGGCAGTGCTAGGTGGTGTCGAGGGTGGGATAGGGACTTTCTTTCTTACCACAATCAAAATCAAATTCCCAGAAGCTCAAACAAGAAATACTAAACCATTTGCACTAAAAAGGCCTCGAATAAGCTACCTGCTTCAGTCACTTCTTACCTATGAAGGTAGACACATCCCTAAGCCTTCATGGAATTCTTCAGAGCAATCACAATGTATCAAAATATACTGACTTGTATAATTCTGACTGTTAAGAACTGTCATACCTAGCACAACCATAGCGCTGTAAAACTGTAAATGTTAAGCTTTTGGACTAAGATGCACTCAGAGCCAGAAGTTTACTGAAACTGGGGGGTGGAGGCAGGCTCTGCATATTGTGTGGCCTTATTGGCTGTCATAACCTGTAGAAAGCTAAGGTGCATTTTTGCCCAGCGTACATTTTCCCACACTGTCAAGTCAGACACTCTTTCAGGATCTCAGAGAAGGAAAAACCTAGACAAGGCTCAAGATGAACAGGTGCACTTGATTGTTTACTGCACTGCAGATAGGCTGAAGCATATTTGTCCAGGAGACCCCCCTCTTGAGTCAAGAAGTCAAGAGTGGACTAAGACTGGGATTTAAAATGGACCTGACCAGGCTTAGAACAGTTACATCAAATAAGCAAATAATAAGAAGAAATTATATCCCCAGAAAATGATGAAATTGAACCAAATTGCAATCAGAAATACAAGATAAGAACAAGTTGCATTTAATCCGTTATCATCCCTAGAGTAGTACAATAACTTGAAGCAGAAACTAAAGTAAAGAAAACTTGAAGCAGACTAGTATCTCCACAATCAAACCCAAGGGAGGCACTGGAAATTCAGTCCAGCCACGTGTGTCAGAACACCCATATCTACAATACCACAAGCATTTCTACATATGCCACAGGAGTCCAGGCTTTTAGATGCCTGGGCCACATGGAGTGAAGTCTTTGGCCACACAGAAAATACAGTTAACGTAGATCAGTAAAAAAAAAAAACTATTTTAGCGAAGTATGTGTTTCATTAAAACATAATGAACATTAAAAACAAACAAAAACAGTGGTATATGCGACCTTCTTTTGGTGAAACTAATCCATCAGCTTCTGGATCAGCAGCTGCAGTTCTCAGTGAGTTCCCAAGGGTTTTGACAGAGATTGTACTAAAAGAGTTTGCTCAGTCCCTGGGAGCTTAGTCCAGCCACGTGCCTACAGCCCTTCCTCTGATCCTTATCCATAGACACTCAACTTCACTCTTTTTGGATGGCAAACAAAAGCAACAGGAACTTTGAATTTCATGTTTCTTAACACTGATGTGATTTTACTAACTATAATACGTCTGTTACTTACAGTTATGATGTATATAAAGGTTTGGCATGTGATAAACCAAGTAACTCCAGCCGCCTGAGACATACAAATACACAGCACACAGCAGTACTTAACTGCCTACTTACCATGAATCTGTGAGCACCTAACTATCAATCCACTGTTTATGGCACAGAGACAACTTACCATTACAACATGTGAATAAGAACAGACCTTAATCATGAGATGGAAAGTGATGGCGTGCTCATCACAGGTTCAGGCTGCATATTAGGAAAATCATCTTTATCATGAAGGTGGTCAAACACTAGAACAAATTATCTAGAGAAGCCAGACCCTATGCAAGAGCACATGACAAAGCTGCTGCTGCTGGAGATAGAGGAGAAGAACATGAATCAGAGCAGGATGGATATGCAACCCTTGCACTTCTCTGCACTGCAGTTCTGGAAAATTCGGGCCTTGGCTGTACTGCTGCTTTTCTGCTACATCCACAACTGCTACAGGGAAAGGCAAGAGAACATAATGATTCAACATGTAAATGAGGTGTGGAGAAAATCTGACAGGAAGCTGAGTGAGCCAGTGTGCCATGAAGACCCCGATGACATTATCCACATTAGCAGGTTTTACCCGGATTTCTCCATTTGGCCACTGCAGACCAGGAGAGCCAAGTGCAAGATGGTGGAGGAGCTGATGGATGAACTTCTGAGCATCTGTCAGACAGTTCCCAGAGTTACTTCATGCCACAGCTGTAGCCAGCCATTGGGGCAGGTGATGGCTTAGAAGGCAGGGGTCCCAAAGGGATCTATGTTGTCTACTACATGACTGTGCCCCTGAAGGCATCCCCAAGACATGTTGTCTGCTTGGAGCTGGGCCTCAAGGATAGGGGTGAGGAACTCCTGCATCCGTATGGAGCTCCAGTGCATGTGCACAAAGGAGCAGCAGATGAGGGACATGCTGTGCTTCCTCCACTACCCTGAGGACCAGCTGAGGAGATAGCAGATGCCCAGCCTCCTGCAAACCCTCTGCATTGACTCCTACCTGGAAATGGAGAAAACCGCAACCAATTCCAGGAAATGAGATAAACCTGGGAGACAATGCCTAAGCCAGCCACAATGCAGCTCGAGTTGCTGCCTTCCAACTGATTCTGTAAGCTCAAGCTGACCACCGCCACCAGCACAGTCCTCATCCTTGGGTACAGGGAGAGAACTCTCATACATCCCTAGCCTTTGAGTAGGGGCTGTCATTATCAGCAGCACGAGGTGGCCACAGAGACACACTACCACAAAGACACGTTTCTTTGGGAAACAGCCACTACAGCAGGTTACATCTGATGGATTTCAAAAGAAACTGCTTACTTCAGGCATTTTTTGGAGTACAGCAAGACCATAAAGACACCTTTCTGAGCAGCCAGGAGACAACAGACATCTATACCCATATCCTAGTGGCCACCAACATTTCTACCTATGCCATGGGAATCCAGCCTTTTAGATGCCTGGGCCACATGGGGTGAAAAGGAATTGTCTTCAGCCACACAGAAAATATAGCTAAAACTATTGTTTGTACTGATTTACATTATGAATGCATATGTTTTATTAAAATGTAATAAACATTAAAAACCAAACAAAAAAGCCAGTGGTATATGCGATGTTCTTTTGGTGAAACTAATGCATTAACTTCTAGATCAACAGCAGTAGCTGAATTCTTAGCCAGTTTGTCAGCGGGTTTGACAGAGATGGTACAAAAAGAGTTTGCTCACTCCAGCGTCCTCTGGATTGAGCTCATTCTTGAGGTACAGCAAGACTCGGAAATGTTCCTGACCTTTGAGTAGGCAGGGCCCGTCGTTATCAGCAGCACGAGGTGGCCGCAGAGACGCGCTGCTGCAGAGATGCACTCCTTCACACAACAGCCAGGCGTGCCTGGCACATCGGATTCCATCGCAAACATCTGCAGCTCCGCGTCCCTGTTCTGGAAGGTGGCTACAAAACGACTGACGCCCTACCTGCCACCTGCCGCAGAGCTGAGCATGCTGGACGTGTAGAGAACGCTGCTCAGCAAGCGGGTGGAAGCTCTCTCCAAAGGAAAACCACACCTGAGGGAGCCACACCCCACGCAGTTGAAGAGGCCACTGCATGGACGCCTGAAGCAGACTCCCGTTAACAGCTGGGCAGGGACCAGCCCGCCTCTCCCTGAGCGTCCGTTTGTTCCGCAAGCCTCGGCCTCTACAAAAATGGGAGAAACGCTGTGTCCCTGAGTGTCCTGCTCAAGGAGATGCCCCCACAGCCAGCTCCCAGTGCTGTGGTGAGACAGCTTTACAATCACAGAATCACAAAGGCTGCAAGAGACCTCCAGATCATCCAGTCCAACCTGCCACACACCACCACTGTTTCCCACCATTCCCGCAGAAACCCAGGTAATACTCCCCGCCGTTCGCTGTACCTCAGGCAAAGGGCATACCATGTTGTGACACAAGCTCCCAGGGGAGCTGAACCCTTCGCTGACTCTCCTCATCCAGCCCTGTCCTTGTTGAAGCCTCTCTGCAACTCATTTTCCTGCATGCCCGATCCCATGACACACTCCAAACTATTCAGCATGCACAGCAATGCAGGTTTGCACTGATAAATCGTGGCACCACAGAAGTCACTCGGCAGAGATGGTGCTTCAGACAGTGCCATTCTCCCACATTTTGCAGGAGGTAAATCTGGGTGTGAGAGGGTACATTTTTAACCTGTCTTTTCTACACAGGGAACAGCGACTGAGTCCCTGATTGCTGATGAAAAGAGGACTACAATGAAGCTCTGCCTCCATCTCAGCGGGGAGAAGAGCAACAGCAGTAGCCCTTAGTGGGATGCAGGTATCCAGGAATGGTAGCTAACCAATGCAGATAAAACATACGGCTGAGGAAACAAAGCTCTGATCTAAAAAAAAAACAAAACAAAACAAAAAAAACAAAACACCAACAGATCATAGACTTGCGTTATTTTCGTAGGCAATAATTAGCTTCCCTTGTCACTAGATTTCAGAGCTAGCCCTCCCTGATGCCAGGGCTGGCTGCCTCAGACCTCAGGCGCTGCCCAGCAGAACACAGGAGGAGGCGGCACCCCAAATGTGCTCCCCTGGAAAAATCCACATTGCTTTGCAACCACATCAGCAACACACGTGTAGGACCATGACGCAGCCAGTGCCTGTACAATGCTTGCAAGCAGAAGCAAGGCACATGGAGAGCATCCAGACCTGCTCAGCCTGCCCCTCAGCTCCTCTTCCCATCCTCTTACTGAAGGCTCTGCAACCTGTGTGTAATATGTTGGACCACTGGAGTTTGAGAGAATTATAAATTGCTGATTTTTGGATTCTATGATCTCTGTTACCAGCTTGCTGTTTCCCAGCAGCTGTCTCCCTTAATTATCAAGCACTGTTTTAATGGAATGTTCATGATACATTTCACAACACAGCCTTTTCAGCATTACAGATTTTTACTTTTCAATTCTCTAACAGTTTTGACTTGCATTAGAAAAAATAAAGCAGCTGAGAAGAGTATCTGAAATGTGTGGGAAAGAAAAATCCATTTCCTTTTAATAGCATTCATCAAAAGAGAGAAACAGTTTAGCAAATTCATTTCAAGTTCCATCTTCCAGAAAGTAACCACAAGAATTTTCACACTGAATCTCCTGTTTAACTCAGTTGTGTTTGTTCCCCCCCACCCCACCTTTGGAAAATCCAATAGCTAAAGGGATCAACCTCCAACTCTGTGGAGAGCTGAGTGAGAGTAAACTCCCTGGAGATGTCCTGATTAGTTGCACTAGTCTAATATGCAAATAGTCTAATATGCTAATATGCAAAGAGAGGTAAGAGGAGGCAACACAGAATGGAAGTTGCTGATAAGATAACAGTTAGTAAGTCAAGAACAAAAAAATTTGCCAGCATGAGAAGATAAAAAACCCTAAGGGTGGCACCTCAAGATAGAAATTGAGTAAGACAAGGAAGCCCCTTTTCCAAAGAGCAATACATCCTCACCTGTCAGAAAGTCTGTCAGCTCAACAGGCACCTGCAGATCTCTTCAGCCTGCCATTGCTGTGGATATTCTGCCTCCCAAGTCTGTGTTGTGATTGATGCCAACATGAAAGCCACCAAGCAGAGGAAGAAGTGTATATTAGATAAGTGCGGGTTACCTCCAGCACAGAGATCCCAGTGCTGTCGTGCCCTATTCATAGGACAGTACTTCCCAAAATGAAGTCACCACTGGTAATGACTCAAAAATGCTGCACTAAGCAATAAGCACGCCATACAGTGTGCTTGTATTGTTCTCATCAGCTGAGTGACAAAGCGTTGGGTTGATGAGAGTATCGCAATCTGTGTTAGATCCATAGTTCACTCTTTTCAATTCTTCTGAACTCTGTAAAGACATTATGACTGTGTTTCATCTGGCAAGTGTTGTCTGGGAGCTTTTTATATTTGGATGACATCGGCAATCCCAAATCTTGACAAAGCAAGATTACAATTATTGCAGCAGCATTAAGTCATCAAGCGTTACTGTGTCTGCAGCTATAATGGACCGTACAGAAGAGAAATAGTCCCTACCACTAAGAAAGTACTGTTTCACAGTCTGCCTTCTGCTCTTTCCTCTGAAGGATAAGGCTTATTGTCCTTACCTTGATGTACTAATTTGTATTAGAGAGTTAACCAAGATAACTTAGGAAGCCTGCAGCAGAATCAAAACCTATATTCAAGCCTTCATTAAATACAAGGTAGTCTTTTTTCTACTTCTTAGAAGGGAGGTTTAAACGTTGGCTGCCAAAACTGAAGAAAGTTCTCACATTTTTTGCTCCGAATAAACATGCTTCCATTGAAGGCTGCCATCTCACAGCTCAACCCCACCTAATCAGAGAGAATCTGAGCACGTACAAGGTAGCAGAACTAAATCTCACTCTTAAAAAGGAAAGAAAAAACAGATATAAATAGCTTGTTTCTCACCTACCAGTCCCCAGCAAAAAATAAGGCTAAGGAGAAAAAGTTGCTCTGAGCCATCCTCAACTTATTTTGTTTGAGGTATTTAAGAGCTGTTTGAATATCAGAGGCTCCACCTTCTACTCCAGATTTTTGCTATTCTTAGAGCCAAAATTCTTATTCTAATTCAAACCTCCCTTGTTTTAATTTAAATTCATTATTACTGTTTCTACCCACCACATACCTCAACAGATTATTCCCATGCTCTTTGAAGCCACTTACAGACTTAACACTAATGAGGACTGTTTTTTTTCTCCATTAGTTTTTTCTCTACTCAGGAGACATGGCCCTTTCCACCTTCCCACCTAACAAGTCCATTTTCCAGGTCCACAGTCAGCACCGCACTTCCCACCTAGTCTGTCTCTCCCTGACCACATTCCTCCTAAAGGACAGTGCCCACCCTGAGGGCCATGCCAACTTTCTAGCACCTTTGTTTCCAGTGCCAGCCAGGAAGGGTGACATCACTTCTAGTTTTAGAAGACAACAAGAATGATTCAGGCTCTGGATTGCAGTATTAGGCAAAACTAGATTTCAAAACATTGGCATAATCAGAGAACGTTGCTAGCTCTTTCCAACTGTCAGCTCTTTGGCAGGGACACCACTTGACTTCCAGTGCCAATCTGTCTTTAGATATCAGAGCCTATAAACCTGCAGATGGAGTTTTGCACAAGCGGAAGCTAACATGACAAGTTGATCCTACAATCAAACTGACATGATCCAGCAGCACAGTCTTTCCTGCTATTTGCCCATGGGACTGAGTGAACAGTTTGAGCTGAGCTGAACTTTTCAGAGTTGAGGCACAAGCCAGCAATCCCTTGCTCCCTTTCCCCAGGCAAGGAAATGCAACAGACTAACCAGAAGAACTAACAATGTGGGGATGTTCATCAATATAATATATTCATTCGTAGAACAGGAAAGCAGCTAAAAGGATTACCCTCGTCTCATAGCTGCATTCCAGCCTGTTGCATCAGTGCACAAGCTAATAAAACCAAGTTCATGGTATGTGGGGGGGTCTTTCCTTCATTGTGTAGAAGTTTGACTTTAACACCTTCATTACCAAGTGCTTGATCTTCTCAGATCAGGAGCAGCCACATCATGCCCTATGTATATCTTGTGCTTTTCTGAGGGTGATCAGAGCACGGTGTAAAGGTCTCTTCAGCGCTGTATAACTTAAGTCAAGCTGAGTACCGTACAAGAGAGAGCTGAAAGATATATCAGTGTTTTTCCAGGAAGCAAGAAAATTAATTTAGGAAGAGTTTACAGCTTAAGTGAGCCTTATCCATTTAGCTTTTGAAAATAATTCAGATACATTTAGAATCTGAATCAGCCGCTCTCAGAAGATTTGTGCTCCACACCCCTCATCAGTTTCGCTGCCCTTCTCTGGACACGTTCCAGGGCCTCAGTGTATTTCTCGTAGTGAGGGACCCAAAACTGAACACAGTACTTGAGGTGCGGCTTCCCAGTGCTGAGTACAGGGGGATGACCACCTCCCTGCTCCTGCTGGCCACACTATTTCTAATGCAGGCCAGGATGCCATTGGCCTTCTTGGCCACCTGGGCACACTGTTGGCTCACGTTCAGCTGAGCATCAACCAACACCCCAGGTCCCTTTCCTCTTCACGTCATTTCAACCACTACAGTTCAGCCAATAAATAAAAACATCTTTCTAAAAAGCATCTTTGCAATAATAGCCTTTCAGGACATTCACTTATATCTATTCTTTCTAGTTGCCAAATATACACTCATGCCTAAATATTCAGCAGATAATTTGAGGTTTCTGAATATGACATTAAGAGCAGTATTCCTCTCAAAGTAGTGGGAATACATTATGACTCACACATAACAATTGCCTTCAGCATAAGTAGTAATTAAAACTGGAGTATTTTATCATAGGGTTATTAATTATGGAATCTAAAATAGTGAGGATTAGAAAGAGGTGGGAGAGGAGGAAAGCTGCTAGATGACTCAAAAATTTAAAACATTGTTTAAGGCAGTGTAAGTACAGTCATAAAATGGCAATTGATGAAAAATTAAGAAGATTGTGTCTGAGGTAAAGTGTACTCAGGACTACGGCAGTCCCTCCAATCACTTCAACAGGTCATCTACCAAGTCACCGTGGGGAAAAAGCAAAAAGCACCCATCATCACCCATCATGGCGAGTTTGTTACGAGCTTAACAGGAGATTGCCATGATACAGAATTTTTAAGTACACATGAACATTCAGATTGAGAGTCTGAGCTAATAAAACTGGCACAGGATGCCTGGGGACGGAGTGGAATCACCATCCCTGGAGGTGTTCAAGAACTGTGGGGATGTGGCATTGAGAGACATGGTTAGAGCACATGGTGGAGATGGGTAGGAATTGGATGAGCTTAGTGGTCTCTTCCAGCCTTAATGATGCTATGAAAAATGTTTTTCAGTCTACAAGACTCCAATTCCAGTTGGAAAATATATTTGACTCAATTGTACCTCACTACCACAAACACTGTAATTGGATGCACAAGGTGAACTACACATAGGATGCAAAAATATTTCTTTTCCCATCTGTAGCATTATAATATAGTCAAGTTACTGGCCTCGTGAGGAGAGGCTGGAGGAGATCATGAGATGCAGACCTCTAGAAGATGCCTAGAGATGCCTAGAAGAAACACAGAAACGGTTTAGCCATGAAAAGAGAAATCTAGAAGGACACAAAGCCATCTTCACATACCTAAGCCAGTTAGAAGTGTGGAAATAAGCCCCTCTCCACAGTCAGGACAAAGAAAGCAAGGAGGAGCAAACATAAATTGTAGCAGGGGAAAATCCAGACTGGAACGGCTTCAGCATTTCTAACGTTCTGAACAGCAAAGCAGCTGATGGGAAGGGGAGGAAGTTTTGAGAACCTTGTTTCTGAAGAAATTTATGCACAGTGTCATGGAATGAGCACGTTCAGAATGGCAAGAGTAGCAATTCTTATGTCATGGGGCAGGAGGATGCCTTGGAAAACTACTTGCTAATCATGGAAGAGAAGGATCTTGAGCAGCCATTTCCTATGACTAGCAAAAGGGCAAAGTTCTGTTCCTGCTTATACGAAAATCAAGCATGCAGCTTGGCAGGTTGTAGGTAAAGAGCATTCCCTAGTTTTTAGAGAATTTATAACTTACATCAAGGGATGATTGCCTCTCTCGCATACAGAAATACATCTTATCAGAAGATATCTTATTAGAGATGTTTAACTTCTCCATCTTGCAGTCAGAATAACCCACCCAGGGCTCAACATGAGGCAACATCCAACAAACTTTTAATGGGAATCCAGAGAGCCCTCTTTTTTATTATTTTTTTTGGAAGCATGAATATTAAACCCATTTTCCCAACTACATTTCTTGTCCTTTATAAAAAAGTAATGAAGTTTTTCTGAGTATTTATAGTACTTCATGAATTTGGGATGAGTACTAGTAAATGGCTTAAGAGCTAGCAGAACAATAGTAAATAAATGCATAATTTGGACTTGCACTTTTGGTGTGATATGTGTTCTTCCCTTGATTCCAATCAGTGAGGGACAGCCTGCACCTCAGGCCTTGAAACGTGTGAACTTTTACAGGATACAATTAACTTTATAGAGTCTTGGTCATCCAAATTATTTTTGCCTTCTACTTAATAGATCTGGTACTGGAAACTCCAAAATACACAGGCAGTGGGGAGCACCGGTGCTCAGAAATCATGAAGGGAACAAACTTGAGAAACTACAGGTGTGTTCAGCTGAGTGAACAACCTGCTAGCACAGACAGGTTTCAGTCGGGATGATCATGTATAGGGTGAGATAAGTCCACTGAAGAATAACATGACTTGTTCAATTAAATGGACAAGGTGCTTTAAGGCCAGAAGAGAGATGCCTGCGAGAGGAAGGAAAAATTACATTGGATCTACTGAAATTTCAGGACTACCTCCTGTGCCAGCCAGCAAGTAGTTGTTTCCTATCGTTTCAAACATAATAGCAGATACAAGATAAACTGCTCCAGGCAGCCACTTCCACAAATTCACAGATGGAAAGGCCAAACTCTTAGAGGCACTGTGTTATCTCCCACCTACTGGTGGAAAACCATGGTGCAGCATGTGTGACTTGTAGTTTGTGCATCTGCTGTTGCAATAGAAAGAAGGTACCACTCTCCACTGTATTTACTGAGAACCACCAAGCACAGAAAGCAAAGTTTATCCAGGTCTCTAGCAAAGAAAACTTGTTTTCTAATTTCTCCAGCACTTACATGTTTCTTTTCACCTGTTAGAAAGCTACAGGGGGAAGGTTCACCTCCATTTGACCTGAACTGATACTATTTATGGCTGCCTGTAATAAGATAGTCATGGTTTTGCCCAAAATATTCAAGAGGGGCAACATAGAATCATAGAATCACAAGGTTGGAAACAACCTACAGTATCATCCAGTCCAACCGCCCTCCCATCACCACTGCCACCACAAGTACTAAGCCACATCTCGTAGCTCCTCATCCAGACGCCTCCTGAACACTGCCGGGGACGGCAACTCCACCACCTCCCTGGGCAGCCATTCCAGTGCCTGACCATTCTCCGAGAGAAAAACCTTTTCCTTATGTCTAACCTAAATCTTCTCTGGCACAACCTGTGGCCGTTTCCTTGGGTCCTGTTTGTTGCCTGTTTGAGAAAAGGCCAAACCCTTCCTCATCACACCCTCCCTTCACGCAGTTGTAGAGTGCAGTGAGGTCTCCCCTGAGCCTCCTCTTCTCCAGACTGAACAATCCCAGCTCCCTCAGCCGCTCCTCAGAAGATCTGTGCTCCAGACCCCTCACCAGTTTCGCTGCCTTTCTCCGGGCCTCCATGTCTTTCTTGTAGTGAAGGGCTCAAAGCTGAACACAGTACTTGAGGTGCAGCCTCCCACTGCTGAGTACAGGGCGATGATCACCTCCCTGCTCCTGCCACACACACTGTTTCTAATGCAGACCAGGATGCCGTTGGCCACCTGGCCACACTGTCAGATCATGTTCAGCCAAGCATCCACCAACACCCCCACGTCCCTTTCCACAGAATTCCAGCACCTCAGCCCCAGGCCAAAACATATTTTTGTACAAACCCTGAATCTTTGTGGGAAACATGGAGGAAGGAAGAAAAATGTTTATTTTGGCTCCTGTCTTCTTCCTCCCATACCTCTTCGGGAAGAGAAATAGCTCTGCTATCTGCACAGACCAATGGCTGGGGAGGATGTTGCCTCTGAGCTCACTTTCTTTCTCAGATTGCAGAGCAGAAAACCAGTACAGGTCCATTAAAGAGTGGGATACTTTTCCTTTGCACAAACTTGAGGAAGAAACTTCAGGGCTTCAGCCATTGTGAGCAAGATATAGTTTGGGACTCCAAGGTAATATATCCAGCATAGGAGAAAACAGGTGGTACTTGCTTCATATTGTCCTAAATTCTTCCTTTACAGGCACAGAAACATCAACATTATTTATGAGGTTATTGGAACATTATAAATTTGCAATATCATTGGCAATTGAAAGCATCCATAGAACCTCGTTTCATTCAGGAAAAATATTTGTTAATTTTTACTGTGAGTCATGCATAGCATGATCCATGGCAAACCTTCTTTAAAACAGGGAAAGGAATGCAACTGAAGCATCGGCCTTTGGACTTGAGATACAATTTTGACATGATGCTCTGTTGAACACAATTATGGAGCATTAGCACCTTTTAAGGAAACAAGGTCTATGAAAATGTATTTTTAAAACCTCCCAAATGCTTGTATGAAGGAGGCAAAAAGTGCGGAAACCAGGAACCCTCACAACGCATCTTTCTCATGCACTTGCACATGATTGTCAGAGCTCCCAGGGGGAAACTGTCTATGAGCCAGTAGCCTTTCTCCCAAAACATCCAAAGTTGCTCATGTTATGACAGTGTGATGATTGAAATGGGATAAGGGCAAGCTCCTCCAAACTACTTGTTACGCAAGGCTGAACACAAACTCTGTCTTGTAGATAACTGACAGCTGAAGAAGGAAAAACAAACTTCTGAATTTCTTCACCAAAACGCGTGGCAGGAAACTCTACTTGCACACAAGGCACACTGCTGTTTTCAATGCTCACCAACTGGCAAAATGTAAGGTACAGAATTTCCCCTCCTGTTATAACACAAGTTAACTTTAGCCAGGTCAGAAGTGACAAATGCAAGTCCAGCAAGAAGCATTGGCACCTGCACTGCATTGGCAGTTGGCATCCCAAAGCACATGCCTACTCCACAACTAGAAGGCACTACCAATATCCACAGGATCATTTAATGAACCCTGTTGGTACTTTGCCAGCCTTGCTACCTCCTCTCCAACCAGCAGTAGTGTGAACTACTGCTCTCTGTAGTAGTAGTGTGCTCTCTGCTTTCAAAATGCTGGCGGCAGCCAGAAAGGCAGCTGGCAGAGATTTTCCTTGGTTAGAAAGGCTAAGCATTGAGAAAGCTCTAACACCCCTCTTTGCTTAGCCTTGGTTGGGCACTTCCATTGATATTTTCAACCACCTACAAATATTTTATCTAAAAGCAGTACATAAACTTTTCTTAGACCACAAGCAAGCATTTTACAGCTTGCAAAGCAGCAGTGAGCATGCAATACAGGCTGAGAGCCATGTGTTGCAGAGAGCTGGCTAGTAACACTCTGTTTTGCTGGCAAGTGCAGGCATCCTGAACTACCTTGTAAGGTGTCCTAGACACAGGGTTTCCATAGTCAAGTGCATTTCCATGGCTTAGAGACAAAAAAAAAAAAAAAAAAAAAATCTCGCTTCTCCACATAGCCCTGAGAGCAATTTGTAAGCAGCAGGGCCTGGATCTGGGGTCCTGATGTACAGTTTCCAGTCCAGACTGTTGACAGGAGCACACAAAGCCTTGACTCAGCAACTCTGGTACAGGCTCAATGTGCAGTATAAGCTCATATCCCCTCATCACTAGCTCATCTGGCCATTCCTGGAAACCAGGAAATCCAAGCAATAAGGTGATTAGGGAAAGAGGAGAAAAAAAACACATCACAAGATAAAATCATAGAATCATGGAGGTTGAAAAGGATCCCTAAGATCCCAAGGCCCAACCCACACCCACCATGCCTGCTGACCATGTCCCACAGTGCCACATCTCCATATTTCTTGAATACCTCCACAGACAGTGACTCCACCACCTCACTGGGCAGCTGTGCCACTGCATCATCACTCTTTCTGGGAGGAAATTTTTCATAAATTCCAACCTGAGATACTTGTACTCTCATAGAAGAAGTTTTCCTCAAAACACCATGTACCACCTGTTCAGTTCTGCACACCAAGCCCCATTACCTTGTGGGAAAAGACCAGACAAACCCAGCCAAGCAAAGCAAACGGAGCTGGCAGCACTGCTGACAGAGGCAGGTAAATCTCAGTGCTGTCAGTGCAATATTGTACTTCAGACCATGCTCCAAAAGCAGGCTCCCTTTTCCTTCTCCCTCCTTGCCTGGCATGATTTCTCTTTCTAAGCAGTGCCCTGCCCAAAAGGCAGAGAAATTAATGAGGTTTCATTTTTTCAGGAGTTCTTTTTTGAGGCAGTAAATTGCAAAGCTCAGCTGATCCTCTCCATTCTACCTAGCCCCTCTCGCCCAGCTTAAGTAGAGATGCTGCCTTCAGCCATTATCCTGTTAAGAGCCTGCAACTAATGCTATAAATATCCAGTATTCAAATGTTGGCATTGAGCTCCTGGAGAACAAACTTCCCTGATGGAAGAATGGGCTCATTAAGGTAACCAAGAGACAGCTTTGAGCAAGCTCCCTTTGCAGTTTCTAAATGCATCCTCTCTGATGGGATTAAAGTTGGGCTTCCAGTAGGAGAAAAGAGTGGCCTTAGTGTCAGAGCTGCCTCAGCTGTACACTTCCAATGGATTTTTTGTATCCTTAGGTATGCAGAGACATATAACGGTCAGAGCAAAGCAGTTTTAGCTCCCCAGGAGCTATTATCATTGCACTGGTACATATTATGCACATTTCTCATCTAGCCAAACCCTACACATTTCCAGTGCAGTAATACTAGCAAGAAATCAAAGCAGCACCATTTTTTCTCCTCCCTAATTATATGGGGAAAAAGAAGGAAAGCAAAAGATTCCCTATCAATAACATAACATCAGTAGGAATGGAAAGTAAATATGCCACATCAACTACTCTGATATTGTCGGGCTTTCTGGATGGATCAAAGTAATGAGCTTAGATCTTCACCATCATCTCTCACTGCTCTGCTGAAAAAGACGATGATCCACTCCAGTGTTCTGTGCAAGAGGTTCCTATTTCTACTTCTTCCTCTGAAAGGACACTTGGAGCCATGCAGCTGGCAGATTGCAATTACAGTCCTTGCAAACCACCCCCTCCCCCCCCCCCCCCCCATCCTTTCTGTATGTTTTTAGTGATTGCCAAGGTTGATGTTCAAGCTCTCGCCTTCTCGCAGTAGCACAGCCACAGCCTCGCATTAGAACACGAAAATTTAAACACACATCTTGCAATATTCATAAATCAATAGAGGTAATGCAACAAAATTGTAGTTGTAGTTGAGACAAGCTGCTGAGCTAAGATGTTTTCCACCAGTAACTATAGCTGCATCTTTTATTTACATCAATTTGAAAGAATTCATTAATCATATAACAATTCATGTTTTATGGCAAGAGAGGGCCAGCTGAATGAACTGTACTTGTTTCAGGGGGACACACACATGCTGGAAAATTTCAGGCTAGAGTCCCAGTGAAGAAACCTAGACAACCGTCTCAACTGCAGATGGTCCCACCCTGACTGTGCAAAATTGCCAAGTAGAAAGCAGCCTGACGCAAAGCAAGGAGCTGGCTTTGCAATGGAATCTGTCCCTTCACCATCCTCCTCTGCTAACTTCGGATGGTTTAAAGAAAGCTTAAATCCTGTGCCACGTCAAGCCTTTTTACACGTTGGCAGCAATGTTCCTAGAAGAGAAGGTTAACATAACATTTCCATCTCTTTTATTCATAGTTTGTAATACAGGTTCCTTCAGCAAGAAATGCCAGTGATATGCTGGGATAGGTTGTTTTCCATCAAATAGGAAGGTGATTTCCTTGACAGGAGCCACAGCCCACCCCATCATCCTTTATGTAGTCATGTACTTTTCAGAAAACAGGCAACGGAGAGAACCTGACTCATCCCTCTGACAAATTGTTAGTTGACAAAAAAAGTTTTGTTGACAAAATTAGTTGTTAGATAGGATGAAGTACTCTTTGGGAAGAAAGCATTCATGAAGATACCTACATAAGAAGATAGATGAATTCATATTTAAAATAGCATGTCTATTCTAAAATGAGAACCCTCTTGTCCAGTAAGCAATCTTCAATCACATAAATAAAAAAACATTCAAATCTTTCTAATTTTTAAATAAATGGATTAATACCATTTGAAGTGGCTAACTTTTAAACTAACTTTTTTTGAAGTGGCTATTTGCACGTCTGGAATACATAGACAAGAAAGACGATAACTTGAGAAGTCACCTCAGCTTTAGTTTACTATAGCCTTCTTTACACTGTTAACAGTGCCCCTTATTTTTGTCCCTGTCTCCTACATCCATTCTACCCATTTCACCTCTTCATTCCATGTCTGCTGCCACAAGAGCTTTTCTGCATCATCTCAAGCCTGTACTGGGCATTGTATGGTGGGGCCATGTTCTTGATCTCTCCATCAAAACAAAAGACAGTGTCTAGTTAGCATAGGAGTTATTCTTGGAAGGCTCAAAGATCTTCCTATCAAGATGAAATAATTTTGTTTTAAAGGTTTCAGAGATATTATTCTACTAGCTTTTCCCCAACCCAGTCATAACTTATTAAATGAGGCTACAAATTTACTTTAATCGGCACTCCTTCCCCTCACCTCCTCCTTCTTACAAGGTTTCAGAGGAGTCATAAATTTGCTTTATGCTTGTTTAAAGGCTTAATGCCATTTTCTCCTTTCTTGGTATCAAGAGTACAGGTAAGCATAACCAGCCTTTTGGAAAACATCTGAGATGACCATAAGTCTATTGAGTACTCTTGAGTCTGTAGAAAACACTGCACAGAGAACACACGATTAAAAGAAATATCCTACACATCCTGAGCAGGTGAACCTTAACAGATGCCAAGTACTGACCACAGCTAAACTCTACCCTTTACAAAAACAGTACCTACTTCAGTAGAGAGATGCCTTGAAGGTGCTGTGATAGGAAACATATTTGGCTGAACCCCAGTAAAAATCAGTCCTGCAATACAGCTATATTCAGATAGGCCATAGACATACAGAGGATGCCACACAAGGCTAGGAAAACAATCTCTTACAAGAAGAAATACCTGACTATCTGGCAGGTATAAATAGGGAAGAACTTCCGCAAGTCTGTTAAGGTCTTGTTATTGCAGCCTCAATGCTATGAAAGACTTTCCACCAGAACAGAATCTAGTTGTTGCATTTGATGCAAACGGACATCCAAGCACGCGGCTGCTTGTGACTGTCACTACTGTTACATCAGGGAGGCACTGGTCTGCAAATCAATCTGGAAATTTCCAAAGATGGGACTATTTTGCGACTTGCAATGCATCTGAACTGTACTAGAATACAGTCACCTTCCTTTTATTTCCCATGTGTGCTTGGGGATTTTAATGTAAATGTCTCCTTCTATCTCTGAATTTCCTGTGCTCAGGAATCAAGCCTATTCCAGGAAGCCCAGCTAGCTACAGCCAAGCCTGGTAGTCAGAAACAGAATCACACAATGTCAGGGATTGGAAAGGCCCTTGATTGATCTAGTCCAATCTCCCTGCCAAAGCAGGAACACCTAGACCAGGTCACACAGTAATATGTCCAGGGAGGTTTTGAGTGTCTCCAAAGAAGGAGACCTCACAACCTCTCTGTGCAGCCTGTTCCAGCATTACCATTACTGTGAAGTTTTTTCCTCGTATTTATTAGGAACCTTCTATGTTCCAGCTCACATTGAGAGGAGCCTGGCTCCATCCCTTTATATACTTATAAACATTAGTGAGATCACCCCTCAGTCTTCTCCAAGCTCAGTAGACCCAGCTCCTTCAGTCTCTCCTTGTAAGGGAGATACTCCACTCCCTTAATCATCTTTGTGGCTCTGCATTGGACTCTCTCAAAGCAGTTCCCTGTGTCTTGTTGAACTGAGTGGCCCAGAACTGTAATGTAACAGTATTCCAGACATGGTCTCACCAAAGGAGGGTAGAGGGGGAGGAGAATCTCTCTCAAACTACTAACCATACCCCTACTATTACACTCCAGGATGCCATAGGCCTTCTTAGCCACAAGGGCACAACGTTGGCTCATGGCCATCCTGTTTTCCCACCAGGTGCCCCAGGTCCCTTCCCCCTACACAGTTCTTCAACAGGTCAGCCCCCAACCTATACTGGTACCTGGAGTTGTTCTTGCCCAGATGCAAGAATCCACATATTATATTCCATTAAGCTTCTCCCCTCCTAACTTTCCAGCCTGTCCAGGTCTTGCTGGATGGCAGTACAGCCTTCTGGAATGTCAGCTACTCCTCCCTGTTTTCCCAGTGTCATCAGTGTCCCAGTGCTGGCAGTGCACTCTATTCCCTCATTCAAGCTGAGGATGAATATATCGAATAGTACTAGTCCCAGTACTGACCCTTGAGGGATTTCACTAGACGCAGGCTTTCAAGTAGACACTGTCACATTGAGCACAACTCTCCAGCTTCTTTCCTTCAGCCAGCTCACAATCCACCACACTACTTGATCATCCACACCACACTTCCTCAGTTTAGATCTGAGAATTCTGGGGGAGACAGTGTCAAATGCTTTACTAAAATCAAGATAGACCCCATTCACTGCTTAACCAGGTGGATAGATTATAGTAATGTCTTCATAAAAGGCTACCAGGTTGGTTAAGCATGACTTTCCCTTGGTGAAGTCATTTTGATACCCCTAATGACAGTCTTATCCTTGATAAGCCTAGAGACAGCAACAAGGATAAGTTGTTCCATCACCTTTCCAGGGATGGCAGAGAGGCTGACCAGCCTATAGTTATCCAGATCCTCCTTCTTGCCTTTCAAAGGCTGGAGTGACATTTGCTTTCCTCCAGTCCTCAGGCACCTCTACTGTTCCCCACAACTTACCAAAGATAATTGAGAGTGGCCTAACAATGACTTCCACCAGCTCTTCTAGCACCTGTCGGTGCATCACATCAGGAACCATGGATTTACGGATGTCCAGATTGCTTAACTGGTCCTTAACCCAGTCCTCATTCACTGAGGCAAACTCCTCCTTTATCCTGACTTCCTGCAGGGCCTCAGGAGTAGCAAAGACCAGATAATTATCTCAGCAATACTGACCCACATCCAGGCCCTAGAAGTATTGAATACCAGGTTGGATTGGATCCTGGGCAGTCTGACCTAGTGGCAGACAATCCCCTGCCCATGGTAGAGGGATTCGATCTTGGTCTTTAAAGGTCCATTCCAACATAAACTGTTCTGTGTTCCTAGCCTAATGAATAGCATGTCCAAGAAAATTTTCACTGGAATAGATTTGAGCAATTTTGTATCCCCTTCAATCCTTATTCTTCAGCATGTGATGCTTGTAACTGGTGCATATTCTTCCCATCAGCGATTTCTCAGCCAAGCAATGCAACTGAAAACTCTAACTCCCACCATGTTGCAAGAGCATGACATAGCCTTGAGCACTAAGAATTTCCTAAGAATATCCCCTAGCAGATGGCATAAACTGAGTAAGCCGTACATTGGAAAGGGAGTCCTCAAGAAACACTGTGAAGGAGATGCTTTGTGAAGACACAAATTATTTTCATAAAGCTCTAGACTTTTCTTCAAATAGTATTCAAGAATTGAGCATCTTTGATGAATCACACTTCTGAGATGAGGATGAGGAAGGGAGGAATAAAAAGCACCTGCAAATTTTGCAGGGAAATCTCTGAGAAACCTAAGACCTACCCCAAGATGTGGGATGTGAGATGAGGAGAACCAGCTCAGAACAGCATGTAGATGCACCAGTACCATTCAATTAGTAGCAGCAAATAAATGCCTCAGCAAACATTCTTCTGCACCCAGAACCAAGGGTAACATATGTTTCCTACCCCTTTTCTCAGTGTCACCTTCACACCTGGAATTGGAGTGCTTAGTCTGGGGAAGAGGGAAGACCTTATTGCTTTCTTCAAATACCTTAAAGGTGAATGCACCAAGAGTGGGGTTGGTCTCTTCTCACTGGTGACAGGACAAAGGGAAATGGCCTCAAGTTGCACCAGGGGAGGTTTAAGTTGGATATCAGGAAAAACTTCTTTACAGAAAGGGTTGTTAAGAACTGGAATAGGCTCCCTAGGGAGGTGGTTGAGTCACCATCCCTGAATGTGTTTAAAAACTGTTTGGATGTGGTGCTCAGGGACATGATTTAGTGGAGGGTTGTTAGAGTTAGGGTAGCATGGTTAGGTTGCAGTTGGATTTGATGATCTTGAAGGTCTTTTCCAACCTGAGCAATTCTATGATTCTACCTCCACGCTCGTGGGCACAAGAACTCCCAGGATGTGAGACATGCAAGTCACTTGCTGGACTGACTCCAGGGCCTCCAAGGTCTCCACAACTCTATCCACATTGACAATCCACACATAGAAGGTTATCACATAACATATCTAAGCAGATGCAACAAAACAATTGGCAAACTACTGGAAAACACCACAGCTCACAGGATCAAGAGAAGGAACCCTTTCTCATGCTAGAGAGGTCCATGGTTTGGTTACTAGACTAGCTTTGTGAATCATCATTTTAAGGATATTTTTACTGTAACCAAATGCTTAAGCATTCCATAGCATCAGTAACACCATCTAAAGTGATACTCGGACAAACGAGCAAAAAAAGTGCTGAGATTAAAAATGATAGACTGCAGTGAGTCACTCAATTAGCAACCTTTGCGCAACATTCAGTAGACAAAGGAGGGCTATCCTATCTGACAAGTGACTCAAAACAGAAAAGAACATAATACAGCAGTGATCAATCACAGAGGTGAATAAGCAGCAGCAGTTTTGTCCAGAGACTGAGTAACATAGGCAGCTACACATCCATATTCTACTCATGCTTCTTTCTGCTTAATTAATGAGCTCCCCAGAGCCTAAACCAAACATATCATGCATTGTTTTATCCAAAGGGTGGAGATTGAAAAGCATCAGAGGGAGAAGATTCCAGGCAATCCACACAACTTTTCTTACTAAACTCTACTACAGCAGTTGTCTGACTCCAGACAGCTCTTCAGAATATCCCAGGAAAGGAATTGAACAAATTCTGCCCTGAACTCTGACTTGGATCTACTGGGAAAGCTAAGAAAATTTTAATCCAAAATAGTAGCACCTATCAACTTATCTAGAGACAAAGGCTGTCTTTTCATTTATCCCTGGATGCTCTGTTGAAGGACATCCTGGAAGGAATATGTTGTTCAAATCTCCTCCAGTCATGCTTCTGTCTGCCCAGGTACCTGCTCTGTGGAACTGTCTCCCACCACTCCTCCCTTAAAAAGAGGAAACAGTCAAATAACTTCCCACACTGCAGTATTCTCAGTAGACCTGGGAGCTCAGGACAGCTGAGTTTGCTCAGCATCACGCAGGAATTCATCACACAGACCAAAAGTCCATGTTGCCAAGACATCCTGCAGCCGTGAATCATCCCCTCTCTCTTTGTGAGGATCAGAAGGACATCTAGAAACATATCACATAATTAGAAAGGAGATGACTGGGCAATGTGGCACCTCTTTGAGAAGATTCAAGTTCCTTTCATTGTACTCATATGTTAATGTCTCCATGAAACATAGGAAGACTCATCCAGGGAAGATATATGGAATAACATTACCCAAACATTTACTCCCTATTAAAGGAAAACTCTTTATTTTACTGCAGGAAAACAAAACAAAAGAAAGGAAAATGCAGAATCCAGCTCTTTAACATTGAAAGTTTGATTCTTCAACCTTATTTTTTTCCTCCTTTTAAGACACATAAATACAGATGAAAGTATCCTAACCATTCTTATAAAACCTTTACAATGATTGTGTCTGTGATGATCACATTATTCATGGGTTAGCAAGCTTTAAGTTAATGGCACAGCTCATTCAACTGATTTCTTATTCAACTTTCATACAGCAGTACATAATTGCACAGTATGTCATAAACCCTCTAGAATACTATCATAATTTCTTCCCAAAATACTCCTAGCCTAGCATTACAAAGTTGAGTAGAACCGTAGAGATAAATTATGTGGAATGAACGAACCCAAAGGGGCTGAACTCAGAAAAAATGTCAAGAAAAACATAAGAAGCACATTAAGACTTTATATTAAGTCAGAATTCCAAGGATAATGATGTTTTCCCACCTTCAATAGAATATCACAGCCAGACCCAGCCACAGTGATGAAGCTGTAGTGGGACATTCTGGGTAGACACCCCAAAGTCTCTTTTCCATTTGCCCCCTTCTCCATCCACTAAATCCATTCTGGTTTGAAGGCAGAAGATACAAGCTTTATTTACTATTTCCCCAACACTAGAGGCAAGACAGAGACCATAAATCCCACTGTTATTAATTTGATAGTATTTCTGTGTACATTAGCATGTTACCTTGGAAGTCAGCCCAAGCTCTTTCATTTCAACAACAGTTCATTCAATCTGCTAGTTAGACAGGAAAAATCCTAACCATTCTCTCTTTATGCAGACAAATTCTTGATTCAATAGATGCCTAAGCTAACCTGCACAAAAGACTGTGCTAAAGGAGCTTTCTGTCTCACAAACAGTTCCCCAAAATATGAGACAACATCTTTTGGAATTCAACCTTTGGGCAGTCTTTGAGAGCTGCCACAACTCAATTTCACGTCAGCCTTCAAGAAACCCCACTGTATGCATTATTTCTGTACGTTGACCCCATTCACAGAAATCTACAATTTCATTTCCAACCAAAGCTCATTGGCCAAAGTTATTTCAGGTTGCAACCACACCCTTGAGGATACCAAGATATAATCTCTTGGTCAAGTGATCTGAGCTCAAAAGGCACTGGCTTCAGAGCAGTCTTCCCTTTAACTCAGTGAAAAAGGAATCACATCTATGTAACATTATGAGTTCACCTAAGCCTGTACTGCTCTAATCCAGATTACATCCACCCTTTAAAACAATCAAGTCACCCTGTGAATTTTCTCAACATAACAGAATGAAGTTTCAGAGACCTTCAACAAATCAGGTCTGAGGAACACCTGTGTCAGACTAGGATCTCCAGATATTTTCAAACCACATCTTTTCAGATCTCACATTGTAGCAACAGATCTGCCCTTCTCCGTTACAAAACATGAGAATGCCACCCAGCTGTTAATTCAGAAATGACGACCTTCCAATTCTTTCAATTAGAAACAAGATCATTTGGATGCTATATGCCATGTGTCTGAATAGCAACAAGTCCGAATGAAGTCAAAAGGAGCAAAATACTCTTTTGGGAGTCAGATCTGTTATGCATTAACCACGTTTTCAGCATGAGACTAAAGATAAGCCTGTAAAGATAATATAACCAAAACATTAAAAGATCATTAAGTTACAACAAACTTACAACAAGCACAGAAAGAAGCTACTTACCTTTAGAAGGCCTCAGGTAAACAAGGACCTCCAGCAAGAAAACCTTACCACCACTGCCAACCCTTAAATGAGGTCTGAGAAAGGCTGAATCCTGGCTCTACCCCTTCTCAGTGTACATTGCATGCACCTGAGCTCCCCTAGGTTAACTCTGCCTTCCCACCAGGTGCTCAGTCACTGTTTCAGGCCATGGATGTGCATTTCCACTACAAATTTTAAAAAAAATCAGCATACACAGTTTGTGGGAAAAGTTTAATTAAACAGGTTTTTGCTTAGCCATTCTCAAAAGATCCCAGGTTTACATTGAAATCCACCACCACTTTATCGACCATATAGGTCTTTATACCTCAGATCTTACAAATGCTCATGATTGCTTCTTCTTTTTTGAAGAACTGAATAGAGAAAAAAAACATCAAAGTCTGAAGAGTAGTCTGAATGAATTTTAGCAATTATGAATGCTCTAAAAGTAAAATACAGAGAGAAATGTGAGTTTATACATCTCAAAACCAACCTGCCCATTTATAAACCATTATTACCTTGTCCTCAAGTTCAAATGAGCTTCTAGAGTTTTCACTAGATTCTGAACTGTTGCATTCTTCTGATTTGTTGGTTAGGATGCTATTTCCGAGTCATCTCTGAAAGAAACAAAGTGCAAATCTGATTGTTGAACATTTTCAGCTGATTGTGTTACCTCATACCCTGAGCCAATTAATTGCTTTGAGTCAGTTGAACTGCAATTCAATTGTTCCCTATAGCTGTGGATCAATGCTGCAGCATTGTATTGATAATACAGGAAAAGCCTGTTAAATCCATAGACTTACTATGGTGAATGGTGTCTTTAAAATAGATACTTGCTTCTATTATGAATATCGATGCTATTTTTCTTCTTCCTGATATCATTGTAAAAACATCAAAAATGTTCAGCAAGCCGCTCAGAATGAACTAGAAGAAACTGGGTAATTGCTCCTTTTCAGGGAGCAATTTTAGAAAACACTTCTTTAAAAGTTTATTTACTGAAAAGTTTCAAGGACATTTTAGATATTTTGCCCTGGAATCTTGTATTTAAAGAATTACACCATTAATGTTTTCCAGTTTCTTAAGACAAAGTTACAAAGTCAGAACAATTCTACACAGCCTAAACTCCATCTCTCTGTTGCTTACTATGACACCTTGGTCTTCCCTACACACTCTGCAGCATGCAGTCACATCTGGAGCCTGAACTGACCTCCAGGTGGGCACTGTTACTAGGGAGGTTTCTATAATGAAGTAGATGTAACTGGCTTTTATAAATGACGTTAACTCTTGGCCTTTCTATAACCAACAGCCACAGATCTTGGTGAGCACTGCCTCACTGGGATGGGAGGAACTCTCTGCTCATATAGGTGAGATGGAACACCCATTAACAAGATGTGCTGTAGTTTCAGATAAAGAGCCTCCAGCCCAGAGGAGAAATCACTAATGGCCGTGTGTACTTAAGATACAGGCTGCATCTCCTTAGCAAGAGGTGAAGTTGCACAAAAATGAGGCTGGAACATTTTAGGACATCACCACACTTTGCCCTGAAGAGGTAGCCTTAATTCTAGAAGAATATTTCTCAAATACAGATGATCAACATCAGAAATAGTTTCAGATATAGATAGAACTGCAAGAGCTCAGCCATAGTCTTTGCCATGTAGCTTGATGTAAGTTAACCTACAAGAAGGCTCTACTGTTTTGTCACTTTCAAGAGCCAGGGGTGTCAGGGTGTTCAGCTCATCCGTAGTGGTCAGTTTTGTATTCCCCAATGCTAATAAAGCCTAACTCCAAGCAGACACGCCTGGAACTGACCTCAAAAAGAGAGGGACTGGAAAGCACCAAATTATATAATGAAATTTTGGCATATCTTCTTGACACTACACCTGTTCCAAAAAGCAGGGACACTAGCACTCTAAATCCCCTGCCTGAGGTGATTAATTGGATGATTATTCACACACAGAGTTTAATCTCCAGCCCCTGGAGACCTGTGGAAGTTTACTGGCTAATGACCTGCAAGTTGCGACTCAGAGCATCCCCAAAGATTAATTATATACCAGACCTGCTCAGATTATAGGCCTGATTTACAACACTGCTCAATGTTAAGGGTGCCTAACACTTTCTATTATTTAGTTTAATTATAACTGTTTGTGCTGAGGTGTTTTCTTAGCTGCTTCAGGATACATTTGCATTTTTGGAGAGCACTGAAAGCCAAACAGGATAGCAGCTTCCAAGTGGGAGGAAAAAATCATAAAAAATAAAACATCATTACCAAAAGTATATTGTTCTGGTCCTTTGTGCCAGAATTGCAAGAGAGAGAAGGATTTTTAAGCTTTTATTTTTGAAATCCTCTAGCACACCCACGCTGTAGGAGGTCAGCAATTGTAATGGGGCTAGCATTCACCAATAGTGTGTTTTCTCCATCATCACATGAAGTTCCACATTTATGATTGTGGGCATTTCATTTGCTGGAATATCTCAAGGACTCTATTCTCAACTCTCACAGAAGATGACTTTCTGCCATTTCAACTGGACATCACTATGGGTTGGTCCAAATGGAAGCAATGAACTTCTCATTGGAAATGTCCTACTGTGGCTGGGCATACTGGAGGAAGAGAAAGCATCTCTTTCAAGTGCAGATGTGCCATAGAAGTGAGGGGAAAAGTGAGAGACTTGCATTTAAGGCATCAAGTTATAGAATGGGACGTAAGCTGTTTTGGAAATAGGAAGACTGAAACAAAAAGGTGGAGAAAATGAGAACAGAGAGGAGGGAGATCAGGTTTGAATATGAGGGAATTTGTACTTGGCACCTTTAAAGCAAGAGCACAGAAATACAAGCAGCTCTCACCAGTTTGCTATTTTGTATTTCATATGAATGTGCAAAAGATTGCTCTGATATTTGCTTCATAGTCCTTTCTTACAAGCTCTCTGTTCAGAAAAAGCCTTATTTTGTAAGTTGCTGTCTTCCGCCTGTGGAAGAATAGTGGGTGTCTTCACCTGAAGATAAGAAGTTCATGCTAGCATCAGCATCCATGCCTCACATCAGTACTGTCCTGCCTGCACGGCATAGCCAGAAGGAAAGTAAAGTTGGCTCTGAAAGCTAGGTTTCCTATCAGATCAGTGCCACTCACTGTCACTCAGATGTGGGAAAAATGAGCATCAGAAGAAAATCTAGAGCAGTGAGCCTCCAGTATACCAGTCAGCACAAGGGTGCACAAGCCACACTATGAGCATTCATGAGAGACTCTAAGAGAGCATAACTTCCTGACTAGCCCAAACTGGGTCAATAAATTAGGAGCAGGATCAAGGCACTTCCTAGACTGTAAGAGATATTTGGGCATGGAAGAATGGGTCTGCACTGTACAACAGATTCTATTTCAGATTGCGCTTGGCTCATGTCCACATGTCAATGCACAGAATACTTGCAAAGAGAAAATGACCCAATCTGTCAGAGCAATCCTTTAGGCTGAAACTTTTAAGTGAGTGTTGCATTAGGCTATTTGGAAAGGTGAGATAGCATCTGCAGAACAGAGCCTGTTTCACTGATAGTGTGGATTACAACATTGCAGTCATCTATCACTTGCAAGTTATGAGTCTGCAGTAGGGAGCAGTCTGAAAATCCAGACCTATACGTCAGGGATTTCCCCAATAAGAGGATTACTCATCAGAACAGCACAAAGGAACTGAGCTGAATATCTCCTCTGAGGCAGGAAAAAAAGCGACACAGAGGTGTTGAGCATAGATAAGTGCAAAATTGTGACTTCATCAAAACTGCTCTGTACAGTTTCCCGAGGATCTGGCCTTCAGACCTCTGCCATGCTGTTTAACCACAGCCACCGTTAACCGCGACCACCACCTCAAAGAGCGAAGGGAGGTGCAGGGAGAACATCCAGGAGACAGCCCAGTGTTGGCAAACAAGCCATCTGTGGTGGAAGGCAGAGATAAAGGTCCTCAAATAGAAAAATATTTATTAAATGAACAGGACTCCTTCAGCTGCATGGGATGGCCATGCTGAACCAACATGCTGGCACCAGCCCCAAAAAGGCGCAAGACAACGCATATTCAAAAGAATAAACAGATGTTAATCCTGTATAGAGCTCTGCTTGTACCTACAGTCAGCATCACAGAGCAGGTAGTATAAGGACCCTACCTTTCTTTGACCTCCACCCTAGGCTGATCATAAATTCCTTCAGCTGAGAAGGACACATTCTCAAAAATACGCTGTAGCGTCACTCATTCAAGTGTTCTGTGTCTTCTGTCACCAGTTTTTCACCTCTGTCAAGGACAAGTCACCAGACTGGGCCAGCTGTCCGGTAATGGGATGCTCTGAAGGCATCAAGACAACGAATTAGAAATAGGATTGATGGGAAGCTTTCTCTACTGGATTGTCTTGCTCTAGTCTTCCTGACTTCAAAGCTCACATCTGTCTTGTGAGGTGGGGGACGGTTTCTAATTTTAGTCGATCCAAATTACTTCCAGCCTTTTTCTGCAACACAGCAACACTGAATCTTAGCATTGTGCCTTTGATCACTGCTTCACCAAAATAAACTGGCCTGCATGTCTGTGCAAAGACAGCTCTACAGGAAAACTCATATAGACGAAGCCAATTGGTGATTCAGCTCTCTTTTACACAGTTCATATAGAATCATTGAATTGTTTGAGTTGGAAGGAAACTTTAAAGGTCATGTGGTCCAACTCTCCTGCAATAAACAGGGACACCTACAGCTAATCTCTGATTTGAAGTGGTAGAGAGGAACAATGAGCACAAAACCCATTGGGCTTACTTTTCTATAAGGTGCTGAGTTTCTGGGCATTGGACCACAACTAAGAGCAATTCCTTACCCAAATAAAGTCATGTCAAATACTGGTTCTCCATGAGATAGTCCTGTAAGTAGCAGAAATGAGCTTTCCTGTAGTCTTAGTTAAGAAAAACATTTTACAGACATTGCAGTCTGTCCCAGCTGTTGACTAACAGCAGACTGGGCCACTCTTCCTTTGTATCCCAAAATCTCTCCTGTCTCTGTCTTTTCTTTCCTCAACAAAAACACATACTCTGTAAATGCCAAATTAACATTAAGTTTCACATGAAAAAGATGTTTAGAACTAGAGAACATATGCTGAGAGTAAGCATTTTAGTGATTCATTTGAGGGAGTTAGTGCATTAATTTTGAGTGTATACTACAGTTGTATTCCTGCAGAGCAGAGCGAATGTAGCTCTTGCTCTTCAGTACTGCGATGATTTTTGGTCATCATAAAAAGTTGCAAAACTGATGACATAGTAGGAAAATATCTGTGACATTATTGGGGAGATTTGGAGTTTAAATTCTCTTATTGCAAACAAAAGTGGAACTCGAGCAAAAAACAAAAAGTGTGTATATATATATATATATATATCCATATAGCATTTGAGAAAAGAATAAGCCCATTTTTAACCACCACAAATCAGCAAAATACTCCATAACTTGAGCTCTTGCCTATTCAAAGGTATTACCCTCTTAAAAAACAAACAAAACAAAAAAGGAGAGAAAGAGAGAGAAAGAGAGAGATGTATTTGGTGGTTTTGTTTTTAAAAAAATTCAAAGCACCTTAATGGCAGGATATCAGGATATTATGTAGCTGCTATTAGACTCTATGTGGCATTAAACGTCCTGGCAAGTAACCAGCCAAGGCAACATTTTTGGTGAGAAAGAAAAAATAAAAACTGATTTTAGCAGAAGCTGTAGAACCAAAATTTGTTTCAACTGTTTTTGCACATCTATTCATCATGTGCTTACAGTTTTTAAAACTGGGTGGTAAATGTGTTAAATAGGTCACTCTCTGTGTCCAGCCCAGAGATAAGGGGCTGTTTATATCTCCAACTGCAGATCTTTGGCTCTTGAGCTCAACTGGTAACTGCTTACACAGCAGGTCTCCAGTGCTTGCCCAGAAGGCAAATGTTATAGTCACAGTAAATAAATAAAGCTGACTGCTCTCATGTTTAGCCCTGCTCCAGCACACCAATACTACTATATATGGCAGCCCTGGAGCTCTGGTGCACAGAGATCACAGAGGAGCTCATGAAGATTTGGAGAAGCAGTCCAAAAAAGTTAAAACATTTGACAGGGAGTCAGACTGGATGGTTTTGTAAAAGGAAGCAAGGAGAAAATAGGTAACAGTGCTGCCAAAGGGGACTCGCGTCCTCCGCTGCTCACAGAACTGACTCACAGTGACACTGTTTGACTTAACCAGAAGTGGGAAGAATGTGAACAAATGCTGCCCCAAATCTGCCTTCTCTTTTCCTTGGGGACTCCTTGGGAAAAGAGGCTACATGGGACAACACTGGAGTGGATTGGCCTCTCCAAGGCTGAGGGAGCCTGGAGCGTTGGCCCCTTGACAAGCGAGCAGTGTGCCCACCTGTGCTTCCCTTCCAAGAGGCAGTGCCACCAGAGTAGAGATGGCCACAGCACCAGCATTCTGCTGAGAGGCCAAAAAGTAGTGCTGGAGCTTCTCCAGTGCAAGTGGTGGTTCAATTCAATTAAATATAGGTAAACACCATTTAACCTGAATTATTCCCTGAGACCAGGAACCCTGTATGAACTAGAGAGTGCAAAGGAGACCTTTCCAAGTCCCATGGCCAGCCTGCCAAGAAACAGATTTTGCAGCTCCAGCTCCTGCAGTCCAGAGAGGATGAGAAACAATGGGAAGAAGGTTGGGGAAAGAGCTTTCCAACATGTAAAACATAATACTCAAAGACTGGAAAACTCTTCTGTCTACTGAGGATAGGAAAATAGGCTTAAAATGCAGTAAGGCCTAATGCAGGTCTCCTCCAGGGAGAGCTTTCCAGCGCCCAGGAAAATGGGAGCACTGGAATACACCACCTGGAGAAAGCAGTGGGCACTGAGGAACATGGTCAGTGGGAATGGTAGGGAACACTAGGGTTGGGCTTGGTGATCTTAGTGATCTTTTCCAACCTTAACCACTCTACAATTCTATGAATCTGAAGAGCAGCACGAGCAACAAATCAAATACGGCTGAGCCTAAAATAAGGGATTGGATTAGATATATAGAGTCCTGTAAAGCCCTTTCCAAGAGCTATATTTTATTAACAGCCCAGAACCACATTCAAGCAATGCTTATTACCCTGCATAAGTACTTTTACATCCAACTGTAACAGCTCCTATCTCTAAGCTATGCTAAAGGCTCAAGAAGACTGAAAGAGACCAAAGAAGTTCTGAGTCCTATACAGAGAGGGTTTTAAATGAGGTCTCTTCTTTCTCTTACCTTGAGTTTTCCAGAGACATTATTCAAAGCCAGAGCCCTAAATCTCCTCCTGGAAAGGTCTCCTTTTGTTAAAGCACTGGAATAGATTGCCCAGAGAGATGGTGGATGTACCTGGAGACACCCAAAGTCGGGGCTCTGAGCACCTGATGGAGCCATAGGTGCTCACTGCAGGGAGGTTGGACCATACGGCCTTTAAAGGTGCCTTCCAACTCAAAACAATTCTATCGCTCTATGAAGTCCAAGCCTGGCCATGAAGGATGTGGCTTGAGAGGATTTGAAAACCTCTAAGACTTTTTGTAGTTGCTGCCATCTTATAGTGAAACAGTATTGCATCAGCTCTTCTGCAGACTCCACTGCATCTCCTTTAGTTTTCAAGAGGTAATTCATCAATAATGTGTATCACAGTAGGAGCCCAAAACACCTCTCTTACTGCACAGGAGCTACCTAGAACACTGCCTTCTTTCTCTTTGAGACAGCTCTACCAAGGGGAGAGAAGGCATCTGGAAAGCCTTGTTACACCAAAGCCCTGAAAGCAGCAAGGTGTCTGCTTCAGAAATCTTTTTTTTTTTTAAACCCTGTTGGGAGCACATACAGAAACTGAAGAGTTCCATCCGATGGCTGAAAAGAGTTCGTGAGACATTGTTTGGAAAAGCAGGAAGCCAGAGGATACAGTGACTGAGTAGGAATGAAAGATTAGACCAATAAATTCTCTCATCACATGCAACCCTACCCAGCATAAAAACATTAAAAAAAAAAAAAAAAAAAAAAAAGAAAAAGTAAGGCCTGTGGGTAGCGAATGCTGTTCTCGTCTTTGCATTTCTTCTGTACCTCTGCCCTTTTGTTCCTGCTTTTGGGCACAGCAAGAGAAGTGTGGAAACAAATTAAGAACCAGCTGTACACAGGAGGAGCAAAATCTCAGAGAGCAACCAACAGAAAGCAGAACATATGTTTACTGTCATCTTCCTCCCCGCATTTGAAAAGCCACCTTACTTCCAAGGGGGAGAAAAATCCTTTTGCAAGGCTTTTGGAAGAGAGGAGAGCACCTCACCAGCCGGGTGCTGGCTCAGCTCACAGCAGTGGTTCATTTCCCTTCATCTGTGCGATCCTCCCCAGCGCACTGATGGAGCTCGTGATTAATTCAGCTCTTCACTCAAGTTTAATGCTGTGCCACGATCTTTTCTCTCCAGTGGAAGAAAACAACATATTTTGGGCCCTTGTTCCAGGTGGAAAGCTTGTATTGCCACCTCTCGCTGGGATGTTCCTTCCAAGATCTGCACCTGGGCATAGGGTAGGGGATGTGTCAACCCTCACCATACGGAAGGGCCAAGAGACCATCAGAAGGATGAAATTCGTCACCTGGGTTGGTCTCACTTCTGACACCTCTATTTAAGAACAAAGGTGTCTATTTGATGGCTTTATTCCACGATTTCACTTTCATCAGCTATCCCTCAGTTTAGTTCAGGGATGACTTCTCTCACCCAAAAGCAGATTCTGCATATAGTTTGTTTGCATAACCAGCTCACTGGGAGACCGAAGGATTCTTCATGCCTGGAAATGGATCCAACTATTATGCATGACAGGCTTCAGGAAAAGGAGGATTAAAACCATGCATGAACTACAAGCAAATGACAAATTGCAGTTGTAGGGCTGTTGTGTATAACACAGCACTAGATACATAGCCCAGAGTGAGGAACACTTTTATACACATAATTCCTTCACCAAAAATATAGTAAACAGATCCTGTGGGTTTCTGCCACTTCATTCTCTGTTTTGTTTCAATCTTCCCAAAAAGTTCACTTGGGCCCAGGCCAGTTATCTGTGGAATTTATTACCACAGTGGTTCCTCAGATTGGACAGCAGCTTTGAGAAACAGAAATGGAGAACCTTAAGTGTTCCTGAAATAGGATAATAATAAAACAGTTAGATAGAAAAAAAATCAAGCTTGTAATATTGCATATCAAGATGAGTGTCACCCTGTTGCTATCACACATGTTGGAAAGGAATTCACTCCCATGAAAGAGAGAGTTCGATCTTTCCCAAATATTTTCCATATGTATTTTCCCCACCTTACTCTGGCAAGGATGAAGATTTCACTTTTCAGATGGATAGTTTTCACTTTGTGTCCTGGATCTCATTGGCTACTGGCCAGTCCCACCTACAGCCCCACAGCACAACATTCTGACAAAGTTTTTTTCTACAGGCTGAGGTGGAATCATAGAATAATTAAGATTGGAAAAGACCTCCAAGATCATCTGGAGTCCCACCACAACCACTGGGCAGGAAGTAAAAAGATTCTCAGAGAGATCAAGGCTACAGAATTAAAAAAGTCTTGAACTGACAAATTAATGAGAATCAGGCAGAAAGTGAAAAATAATACTTAATGAGTCATTAAGGACATTTTGTTTTGCAAAGCAGTCATGGCTGCATGCTAACTGTGACGTTCCACAGCCAACACACTTGCTTGTTCAGAGTGTTGGGCATCAGTTGCTTGCCAGAAAGCTGCAAGGTGCTCTCTTTAGAAGAACTATCACTGGGAAATCAAACTTGCTAATTAAAAAAACTCAAGAAAGCAAAGCATGGGTTATTAGACAGTGATGTTTATATGTGCATTTCTGAAATGCCCTCTTTTTTCATAACTGGCATTATTTTATGATCTCTAGAAAGAAAATTTTCTATTCCACTGACCCTGTCAGAGAGGTAAAACACATCTGGCTTTATCCTTCTTTATCCTAAATCTGCAAACTTACAATCTTACTTTCCTCTCAAAAAGCAAGACCCACAGCTCTACTTTTGGCTTCATGTGTAGTCATTGCTTTTCTGGACCCTGTTCTTCAAGCCCTGGCCTCTCTTTAATTTGTACCCAGAAAAACAAGTTGGCAATGTAAGATGAACAATTTTAATCTGCCAAACATGGGAAGTCTGAGAACATAAATTCTTTTTTTTTGGTCACTGAAAGGCAGAGGAGCTACTAAGAAAAAAGAGCTTTGTGAGTAATTAATAACCCGGGTCTTTCTTCTTACAATCATAGAACCCTAGAGGTTGGAAAAGGTTGCTGAGACCACCCAGCTCAATCGTCCACCTATCACCAGCACTGCCCACTGCCCACGTCCCTCAGTGCCACATCTCCATGGTTCTTGAACACCTCCATGGATGGAGACCCCACCATTCCTGGGCACCTGTGCCACTGCATCACCACTCTTTCCTTTTCCTAATATCCAACCTGCTACTACATTTGGTAAAAGATAAACAGAAATATAAAGCAGCAACTAACTGGAATGGAAAGAGAACTACTGGTATATAAGAGGATATGCAATATGCTTCCTGGAACCTTTAGATGCTGTCAAGAGCAGAACTAGACATATAGCACGCACCATCATAAATCTTGCTGCACAGGGCAGTGTTTTGGTTTTGTTTCCTCTCTGCATTTCTCATTCATCCTCAGGAATGAGTCAGCTAGTAGCAAAGCCATCTGCACAAATTCACTGTGACAAGTCACCACTACGTTAGGTTCTGGTCCCAATTTGCTTCTCCATTGCCCCCAGCCATGCCCAGTCTGCATCCCACCTTGCATACCACACTGCTGGAAGTTTGCTTCGAAAGAAGGGTCCAACAAGCTTAATGGCCACCTGAAATTATCTGAATTTTACACACAGGAGCTTTACAGCATGGGGGTTTGCTATTGTAAGCATGTTCTGGACAGTGTTACAGTAAGCAGGATGTTGCAGAGAGCATATCCAGCTCTTGAAGCAAGGCTCAGGTTAGGTTTTTAGTATCAGTGTGAAGGCAGATCATCTCCTTGTCAGTTACAGCACTATAAATATTAGTCTAACCTTGATTTATCAGTCATTTATCCTGTCCTTGCTCTGCAGCAGCAGCTTCTAGCACTGCTAGCAGAAAGGCTCGACATTTCTGAAATTCATATTACAGAAGCAGGGTAAGATCTTCCAGGCTTGGGACTTCCTAATTAACACTGATCCCTAACACCTCATCTGTCTGGGAGAGCCCTGCACAGGCTGCAGCAACTGAGTCATTGGGGAGCTGCACAATGCACTGAGCTTCAGTGCTCCTGAGATGCAAGTGCAGCTCAAAGACAGCAGCTCAAGCAATGCCCAGTGTGGGCTATGTCTACTGTCCACTTTCTTTACAATGCTGGCCGTCCTGTTATCTTTTAGTAGGCACTATTTTTCTATTCACTTGGAAAATCAGATATGCTGCCTGTGGAGAATTTCATGTCAGAGTTCAGGATAATGTTTTCTTAGAAAAGATAAGACAATGAGAAACACTGTTATTCCCAGTGGGGAACCATTATAACCTTCTGTCTAATATCTTCTGCCCCGTAGCCATCACGCAGCTTGCAGCACACTTAACATTAGGCTTTCCTGTGTTCAAAGATGAACTTGCTGCCTCCACACCCTTACCACCAGGTGTGTCTGTCTTCACCTGCTTTGTCCTGTGTGAACTGAGTAGTGAGAACGAATTTAATGTTCTGGTCTTGACACAGGGATCCTAAACCCCTTCCAACACAGCTGTAGGGTGGTACATCCAGAACCAATTTTGCATCTTAATGTCTAAAACACTGAACCAAACTGGAAAAGGCAGGAGTAAAGGAACTGGATAAAGGAGATTTCACTCTGTATTGGCCATGAAATCCTTAATGCTTCATGTCATGCTTTAGAAAATCACTTTAGACTAAGACTCACTCAGTGATTACAGACCTGTTTTCAGCACCAGATGCCCAAGTGAAGCTCTGATGGAAGGTTTGGAAAATGCCTTTTAGCCACGGACAGGGAGTTCTATCCGTTTAGTCTCAAAAGGGAGAGACTGGAAGGCAACTTGATTACACTGTCTTCACGTGGGGAAGATAACAGGCACTTAAAAGGAATTCTTAATCTAGGAGAAAGGCTTAACAAAATGCTTTTGGCTAGAAGATGAGTCTAGACCAGTCCCAATTAGAAATAAGACACTTTAAAAAGGAATTTCTTTTAGAAAAGGCAGCTGTTCCAGTGGTTGTGATCACTGGGACAGTACTTAGAAGTGGCAGAGCCCCCAGGCCAAGAATCTGTGAGGTGTCCTGGCATCCTCCTTTCCTCCTTACTGAACACAAGAGAGGGAAACCTGTCTGTAATTTAGCACAAATCTAACCTAGCAGCTCCTTCTGAGCTTAGCTAAACTCTCAGAATAATTGCACTAAAAAGATGAAGCATCCCTTCCTAGCAAACACATTGCAGTGCTATTTTGGTCCAAATACACCTGGGCATTAACAGAGCTTATGCATTGAACCACCTTATCCAAACCATACTGAAAAGGAAGAAAAGAGCCACCCAAGACAGCCAGTCCAGCCTGTTTCACTGTGTTGATACCTCACTACAGCTGGGTTGTTGTTTGCTGTCATCCTTTTCCATGTTTATTTGAAAGGGAGCAGAAGCTGCCTCAGGTAGGAAAGCTTTCCACAATGCTCTCCTGCCCGTCATCCCATATGCAGGACATGCAAAAGTGGGAATGGAAGCAGGCACAACAGACAGACCTACATTTCCCCTTCACTGATGCATGTTAATTCCCAACGTCTTAAATAGAAAATACCAATAATAGTAACAGGAAATACCTTCTCCATACCAGTGCCTTTAATTGCTTACAAACAGTTATAGGGCTATAAAAGCTCTGAATGATCCGCAGGTGGTGCAACAGAAACTAGTAGAACTGCAGAGCTGCTTCTCCTGGCACAAACACACCCATCTTCTGACTGTGGAGAAGAAAATAATACCACAAGTTGCCTGAAAAATGAAGTTCCTTGCTCCTAAAGTATACATGCCACCAAGACATGAGGCATGTAACATGATGGTTCCCTTTTTGCAAGGGTTTCAAAGGAAGCACTGTGCTTGCACACTCTGTCTTTACAGCAGTGAGCATACATCTACATAGAAAAAAAAATTAAAAAGCACAGCTTTCCATCTTTTCACCCCACGGAGAATCACAGAATCATTAAGGTTGGAAAGACCAGTACGATCATCTACTCCAGCCATCCACCCATCACCAACAATATCAGGAGAGCACCCAGTCACCGACTCTGCTGTAGAGACATAAGAGAAGTAGAGGCTTCTTCCTCGAACTGCTGAAGACCAGCATCGAAGTTGTATTCCCAGCGATTTGCTGCCCTCTGTAGCCCAGAGCCCTCACTATTCAATTTATAGCAGGAACAACCTCCTCAATGAATGCTTTATGGGCCCTAGGAAGGATGGCACCACAAAAAGGCAGCAATGCCAGGTCCAACTGGGCAAAGGCCATGTCAGCCCACAAGTGGGTGACACCATCGGGGGAGCCCAGATTGCCCAGAGAAGCTCTGGAAGAGGCTTTGAGCAGCCTGGTGTAGTGGAGGTGTCCCTGCCCTTGGCTGTGGGGTTGGAAAGGGATGATCATTAAGGTCCCTTCCAACCCAAACCATTCTGTGATTGTAAGTCATCCCGAGTGCTTCCTAATGCTAATGAAGCACTTCCCAGGAGTCAATTTCAAAACCTCCAGTGAACCACACTTCAGTTTAAAAGGAGAAAAGTGTAGCTTGGGGCAATGCCCCAAAGACCACCCTGCTGCCCATGTTTCTAGCAGCATTGCCATGGCTGTAAGCTACAGGAATTCAAAGCCGGAACAGCAGTCTGCAAAAGCTGAAATAAAAAGAAAAAAACAGCAGCCTGAAGAAAGACCCCAGAGAGGCCCAACTCTTTAGCATACTTTAAAGCATCTGCAGAGATGACATTTCTTTTGTCAAGCTGGAGCTGCTTGTTTCTCTCTGGCGAATTACCCAGAGCAAAGCCCAGACAATGGAAACCTCTCATGCACGTGGAACCAAGGGAGGCTAAAATGTGGGATCCCACCATCCAGCACAGAAATACATGTCTGGCAGGATGCTCCAGAGACTGAGCACCTCTTGGCCTCTGATGCACATGGCCCCAGTACGTGGGTTATTTGTGGCAGAGGGAACGCAGCCCCAAATAAAGTAAAGCTCCTGTTCTCCTGCTATTCATAAGGAATTTTCTGCTCCCTACATGCTGCCTTTATGAAAACTAACCACAGATCTTCCAGCAGGGACAAAAGCTCTTTCATTGCAAACCGACAAAGCTCACAGCCAGGTTTTTCCCCAAAGAAAACATTTCTGCCTTCTGGCCCTGCCCATTTACCTCCACACAGCATGTCTCTCAAGGCGACAGGTGCTCTGGGTTGGGTGTAACCTAACTACAGTCTGCGGGTGGATGTAGCCCCCCAGTGGTGAAAATAGACACAAACAGCGAGGTGTTTTTTTTTTCTGTTTATGCGTAGAATTGTCCTAATGGACAACTACTGCTTCTGCTATGTGCATTTGGGGATGCAGATGCACAGACGTCCTGCAATCCAGCCCCAGCAAATAGCAGGTGCACAGGATCATCCCACAGTGACCGCAGCTGATGGGCTGGGAACAGGACTGACACCTGCTGGCTCAGCCACCCGTGGTTTATGTCACATGAACACTGAGGCAGAGCCTCAAAACGTACTTGGAGCATATTCTCATTCACTCTTCTACCACCAGCACATGGAAGGACAAGAGGGGATGGCCTTAAGTCGAACCAGGGAAGGTTGGATTTTAGGAAACATTTCTTCTCAGGAAAAGTGGTGATGCAGTGGCACATCTGCCCAGGGAGCTGTGAGGTCACCGTCCCAGAACTGTGGAGATGTGGCACTGAGGGACGTGGGCACTGGGCTTAGTGGGGGTAGTCTGGGGATCTCAGAGGTATTTTCCAACCTCAGTGATTCTATGAATAAATCAGACAGCTACTCGTGTTTTGTTATAAGCTTGTCACAGCCCCACAGCATTCAGCAACCTGCTGAGAAAGGGCTTTCATCAAAATAGCAAAACTTGGGCACTGTCCGGGTCCAAATGCTGAGGAAATACTCAAAGAGGCTGAAAAACAGGTACAGAAGGAGTCTCGTTTTGGGACTGCGTGGAAGATGAGGTCCTTCGAACCCTTCCGGCTCTCCCGGTCGCAACCCCGAGCCATCACAGCCATTCCCCAGCCATCCTTCGATCCAGCAGTGCCATCTTCAGGCAAAGCGTCCGCCCTGCACGGCATCTCGGACACATTTTGCTGTCCCCCGCCGCCGCCACCAGGGCCCGGTGCTGCGACCCTCTCTGCCGTCACATGTCCCCAGCAGGTCAGTGCCATACACAGTTGGACACAGCTCCGGCCAAGGATTTCCTTGACCTTCAAACCCCAAGCTACGTTTGGGTTTTTGGTGGGGTTTTTTTTGTTGGGTTTTTTTTTTTTTTTTCTTTTTTTTGGCTCAGAGGGCAGTGAAGCCCTGGCCCTGCTGCCCAGAGTTGTGGATTCCCCATCCCTGGAGGTGCCCAAGGCCATGGATGGAATCCTGGGCAGCCTGAGCTGAGAGGAGCAGCCAGCCCATGGCATGGGCTGGGGGGCTTTGGGGTCTCTTCCAACCCAACCAGTCTGCAATTCTATTTTCCTCACCTGTCTGGGCAAGAGCAAATCACCACGGCCCGGTTGCAGCTGGAACATCTCCTTCAGCAGTCTCAACACTGGTGTAGACTGTCCCTCTGAGATGATGCGGTTTTCCACCTGTGTGCACTGAGAATGCTGCACCTCACAGGGAGAGACAGACCTTTACCTTCCAGTCATCCTTCCTCCTCCTTGCTGTAAAATGGCAACAATTTCCATGAAGTGGTTTGCTTCAGCAGCAGTCACCTTGCCCTGGGAAGAGCTGCAATTTGGCAGCACTCAGCCCAGCTGGGTATAATTTGCCATCAGCAGCACATCAGCCTGTGGGCAGCACAGCCTGACCCACTGAGCTCGAATGGCCAAAGGATGCTATTGAGCATGCCTGAGCCAGGGGCACACAGCATCACCCAGCCTGATAAACAGTGCTGCTTATCTGAGGGTCTGAATTAATTAAGCCCTGCACCTGGCATGGGATATAATGCTGAATTACAGCTGTTGCTGCTCTTCCCTGGCACGGCGTAGAGGTGAGTGATTCGCTGCACCTGAGGCAGCTGATGGGAATGCTCAGATGTGGGACCTGAGCCCTGGCTGGAGATGGGCACTGAAGTACCTGGCCCTGGCTGCTTTAAGAGGCTTTTCACAAGCTCCCATCCTGCACAGGAGGAAAGCTCACCTTTTTATAAACATTCATAGAATCATTAAGGTTGGAAAAGACCTCTGAGATGACAAGGTTCAATTATCAACCCACCCCCACCATGCCCACTGCCCACATCCCTCAGTGCTACATCTCCATGGTTCTTGAACACCTCCATGGATGGTGACCCCACCACTCCCAGGGCAGCTGTGCCACTGCATCACCACTCCTTTGGAGAAGAAATTTATCCTAATATGTGTTGGGGACAGGACAAGGGAGTCCCAGGGTTTGCATGGCACCCGAAGGAACAGCTCCAACACATGACATGGGCCCGGATTCACCCCTGGGAAGCACTCCCTCCAGGAATAGGTGGGGTTTTCATTTTTCAAGTGTTAATGTTGTTAGAAAACTTTCCTGAATAGCTTTGTATGTTAACTCATGAAGAAAACAGCATATATTCAACAAGAGTCCGTCTGATTCAATAGAAATAGACCTTTATTAATAACATGCACGTTATATGTATATTTAAAATACCTATACATTTTTCTACTATTCACTTTAGAAAACGATTTCATAAAAACCTTTCAATCAGGTCCCGAGTAATTTTAAACATTAAAAAGCCATTTACCATCATAGAATCAGTAGGCGTGATCCCAGTGAGTTGGTGTACAGTCACCTGTAACACAGCGCAGGCTCATGCATTCCAGCAGAAGCGAGCGTTCCCCTTTCTGCAGAGTTAAGCGCGTCAAATATCAGATGAAATACTTGACGGCACCTGCCGCAGTCATTATATGCAGTTGTGATTCCCTGCTGAGAGCACAATATGGCATTTGGAAGCTGGAGACGGCTTTTGTACAACGGTTGGAGCTCACGTGAAGGCAGGGCGGCTAGTGCAGAACCCGGGGATGGCAGAAACTGGAAAAAGAGAAATTCAGGGACCGACCGCAGGGAGGAAAGCAGTCTAGAAAAGAGGAGAAGAGGAAATTGCCAAAGTGTGAAGTGGGGCTGGTGCTTCCCAAGGCCCTGTGGGCACAGAGCCGGAGCTGCATGGCGTGCATGGGGCTGTCGGCTAAAGGCGGGCTGCGGGTTTGCATGTACAAAGGCTGTATGAAGATGGGACTTTAAGGCACCGTAGTCCATGTACTCAACACATTCATCAAAAACAACAGTTCCATTTACAGTGCAATATCAATGTATTCCAGAAGTCAAGCGGCAGCTCTGCCATCACTTCTCTCTGGTAATTCAGCAATGGAGGAGCACATTAGGACAGGGCAGCCCCCACATTGCACATGCTGAGCATGGAGCACATAAGGAGCCTCGCACGGATGTGCACAGAGAGGTAATAACCAAGGTGTATGGTGGAGCAGAGCCCTACATTTTGGAGATGTCAGAATGCAAAGCTGATTCCATGCGGAGCCTCCTGTTGCTGCTCAGTGCCACCAGCTCAAGTCCAGCACTCATAGCCAAATGAGAGAGTGACACAGAGGGAGCTAAACTCTTTCAAACACTAATTACAGTCACATGTGCTGTTCCAAAATGACCACACATTGTCCTAAGCCAGCCCTATTGGGAATGACCAGCTACCTGTGAGCAGGTCTGTCTGTGCCACCCACCATCGCCTAGTGAATGCTATCTCCAAGGCAACAGAATCAAAGGGAAGGAAGGACCTTCCTTACATCCAGTGCAAACATAGCCCATGTGTGGGAGTTCCTACCGCAGTCATAATGGAACATCTATATATGTGTATATATATAGTTATCGCCGAAATCTGACCACCTACACATTCACACATCAGAGCCAGAAGAGCTGAATTGCAGCTATGAGCCCTAAAACAGAACAATCACTGCATGAAGCTGTATTAAAGGGCTGGTGCCCAGGAGCTTGGAAAATAAGTGATAGAAGCGGTACGTCGTTCAAAAAGTGTCAAACATTTCTGGAGCAACTTGTGATGCTACTGCACCTCTGTACTGCTTTATCACTGCAGGTTATGGCTATCAAGCGCTAAGGTTGAATGGTTGAATGTTGATCCACTTTTCACTGGCAAAAATCACTGTGTGAAGCATCAGGCAGCAAAAACTTGAGCAGATGCAATGTTTAGAGTTGAGGACCTGTAACTCAATTTCAAATCAAAGCCAACATTCTAGAAGGAAGGAGTTGTAACATCTCCTGGAGCAAGTAGAAATGTAAGAAATAATAAAATCAGACAACATTTTTTTGTTCAAGAGGAGAAAACGTGAGTAAAGTGTTACCTTCTTTCACAGGTACCCAAGTGGTTTTGTTGTCTGATCCCAGTTCTTGCCTGTGCTACCTCCTGAGCACGCAGTGCTCTGTCAGAGGAGCTCACAGTAGGCAGGAATATGCCTGCCCTGTTCAGCAGAGGAGAGAATTTGTCATTTGTGAGATGGTGGGATAATGCTAAGGTAAGGTTAAAGGTTAAAGGCCTTAATCCTACCGAGCATTCGTGCCAATGCAGCAATTTTTATTTGATATAGGAAATTTCATTTTTCAGGCCAGGACTATCCTCTGAGTGTAACAGAGCAGATCGGAGGGGGAAAGCACCCTAGCATTCAGTGTAGCCCCTGCACTGCTGTGAGCTCAGGCAAAAACAGACAAAAAGAGCGAAACAAGTGCATAAACCAGGTCAGTTTATAGCAGAAGAATCACACCGACTGAACAACCACATGGCACACTGTGCCCCCAGTGCCCTCCTGGGCACAGGCTCTACCTCTGCCTCTGCCCGCAGTGCCCCATTCCCAGCCTTCCCACAGTACCTGTGCTGCTCATGCTCCCTACTTTGCAGGTTATCCTTCTCCTCAAATAAACTGTTGTTTTGCACTAATAAGCTGCACCTTGCTGCTGCTTTCTGTCCCCTAAAGCTGTACTGCTGGGGCAGGAGTTCATGTTGCTCCTTGCACCTCCTACTCCTCTCCTTTGTCCTGTGCTGTGAACACATGCCCAGCAGCTGCAGTGTCACAGCTGAGATGCTGTGAGGCTCCTCCTCTAGCCCTGCACTGAGCACAGCCTGGTCAAGCAGTGGTATTTTTTGTACTTCAGAAATAGCATCAGCTACATCTGCATGAGAAAAGACTTCCAAAACTAAAAACAAATTCTGTTCTTCAACATGAACCTGCCTCCAGCTGAGAGTGCTCTTCTATTTGCTCTGCTCTAAAGATGCAGGGCTGGCAGCCTGCCAGGCAAGGCCAGACTCCCCCACAGTAATTCTGCAGCTCTGTAGGACAGGTTTGGACCATCGGTGTATTAGGTCAGCAGTCCTAGGAATCAGTCACTGATACATCACAGCTCGTTCATCACATTTCCCCAGGTTATAGTGCAATCATTGCTTTTGCTGGAGCATCATCTCTTCCCTTATATTACTCTTTGGTATTTTCATGGTACAGCTTTGGCAGCTATAAAACCTCCCACTTGTAATCACCAGTTTTGCTGAATAGCTCTCATGTCAATCCGCAGCTCATAAGATACATATTTACATAACCTAAGGTTAACTCCCAGGTCAAAATCAGACATTTTGGTTAGATGGGGCCCTGGGCAATCTGATCCAGTATTTAGCCTAGCAGCTGGCAGTGCTGCCCAAGACGGGGGTTGAAACTAACCATCCTTGAGGTCCCTTCCAACCCAAGCCATTCTGTGGCTCTATGATTTCACTTCACCTGAAACACCATTACCATTGCTGAGCAGCTTCATCAGGAGTACCTCTGAGCTTCTACTAGCATCTGTCACATACATTCATTCTCTATCCAGAGAAGTTACCACTGCTTTTCTGTCTTTTGTCTCATGTCAAAATCAATGTTTACCTATTGTTTCCTAGCACCAGTGTGAACCCCTTGCTAAACAGCAGGTCAGCATGCAGGAAGGTATGGGGGAAACAGCCCGAATGAAGCTAAGGGAACACGGCAACAGGACAAAGAAACAATCTGTCCTGTGAGCCGTTCTGCTCTGTACTAGAATAGCAAAGTAAATACCAGCTAAGAGATAATGTAATTAAAAAGGTGAATGCAATTATTCTAAAAATAATAGTAATAACCTTGCAAATCTCATAGTAGTAAGTAGCAAGCGAGTTAGTCTCTGAGCATCCTAAGCAAAGGCCATTCCTTTGGCACTGACCCCTTCGTGTACAAAGCATTTCCTCAGAGAAACTTCCTATCTGTCCCTTCACAGTCAGTAACTGGCACCTGGCTCCTCGCTGCCGGCCTGCTCCGCTACCTGGGGCTCCCCTTCTGCTAAGGGTGGCACAACTGAACGACAAAGTGATTCCCAGCATCTGTATCTACACACAAAGAACTGCAACGTGGCTTTGCTTCCACACGACACATTGCATGTGTGTGAGGCCTCAGCATCACGCCTGCCCTGTGTGTGCACGGTGCTTCGTGGCCAATTGGTTAACACGGGGCTGCGGAGCGGTGCCCGAAGCACCCAACTCACCCCAAGCTGCTGAGTCCAAGCTCCGCTCCCACCTCACCACGGGCATCTCTGCAATCAGTGCCTCATCCTAACGCCTCAGCAAGCAGTTCAAGCATTCAGAAACAAACATCGGTGGGTCTAACAGCTACTTTAATTCATTTTATAAATAAGCAATTGAGAATTTTGCTCCAGGTGGCTGCTTGTGTAGCCCATCCCATAAACGGCGTTCTCTGCAGAATAAGGCACAATGCGATACGAATGCAGCTCTTCATAATAGAGTGACTGAGAACAGCACTCGTGTACCATAAACTTCAGCCGTTTTCGTGAGTCAGAGTAAGCAGTCCTATAGCACGGAGCCTCCTTAAAGTATTCATAGCTCTCCCTCTCTGTCTCTAGGTGAATCTTCCTCAACAGATTGTTAATTAACACCGACCTACGGAGATAGGCTTCGGGATCTTCCAGGAATCGGAGTTTCTGGAGAGAAAGTTTTAGAATACAAGTCCGGTCCTCAGGGAGTATCAGGTGCTGGGGAGCAAAGAGCATCACACGGGTCTTTAGTAGGGAGGGATGTAACCGAGGGAGGATGGGAGCTGGAAGGAGAAAGCTACTCACTTTTGGACAGTACTCATGGTAATCTTGATGTAGATGTTCTTCTTCTGCATATTTTCTCTTAAAGTAGGCTACTTTCGACGTCGTTAATGGATTTGGTAGGCCCCAGTCAGATCAGCTCTGTGCAAGATTAAGAGAGGGTTTAGGTTAGATTTAGGTTAGATGTTAGGAGGAAACTCTTTACTGTGTGTGCCCCATCCCTGCAGGTGCCCGAGGCCGCAGAGGGGCCCTGGGCAGGCTGAGCTGTGGCAACCAGCTCTCAGCAGGGGCTGGAGCTGGGTGGGCTGTAAAGTCCCTTCCAAGCCAAACCATGCTCCGGAGCAGCGACCACCCGCACTGGAGCTGCTGCCATCAGTACCCCGGCTGGTGACCGCCCTCCGGACCAAGGTAGGCGATGACCCGAGCCCAGCTCCGGGTGCTGCCGGCCAGCTTTGCAGCGAGCTCTCGCTAGGTGGTAGTGTGGTCCCATGGCAGCCCGGCTCGGTGTGCTGCTGCTGCTCCCTGGGCAGCTCCGAGCGCTCGCAGCCTGCTTGGTGCTCAGCCCTTCAGCGAAAGGAAGGGAGCGCAGAGCCCTGGTGGTCCCGCAGGCTGCTCCAGCTGCTCCTCTCTAGCAGAGGAGTCACAGTGCTACATCACTGCAGTGGGACCGTAACTTTCCTTCTGGTGAGCACCAGACAGAACGCAGGCTGGGTTTTGGTTTCTTTAGACAGGAGGCGCATGTGTTTGGGGTTGACATCATCGTGGACAAAACTCTCTCTGTTAAAAGCAGTTTCTGTGGTTTGCTTTCAAACGTGCTATTTTTCTGAAGGTTATTAATGGTCAATTTTAAAGTCCACAGAAAGTCACCACCTGGAGCCTCTCACAGTCAGGTCTCGGAGCTCAAGCTTCCTTCTCCAAACTGAGATGCCTTTACAGAGGTGTGTAAAACTTTGGCTATTGGGGCAATAAAGGTCTTGGTTCTGGAGTGCAGAATCTCTCCTATGGTAACAGAACCAAATACACCACACATATAAGAGAGAGCTCGTGGTGCTGGATGGATCCCACCACGCTCTCTGAGCTGCAGGTGGGAGTGAAAGGACACTAACACTGATCCTGCCCCTGCTAGAGGCATCTCTCCTTCCCTGGTAGGACGAAGTGATGTGCTCTGCCTTCCTCTTTCCATGCCAAAACCCACAAGAGATGCCCAAACAGGACAAATCCTCATAGAAGACTCTTCCTGTGTTTTCTTGCTGAACTTCAGGTTAGTGAGAATGGAGGTTTGCCATAAAGGACACTACAAACCTGGGCAGAAATCCTTTGGCTGGTGGATTAATGGCCTGTCTGGAGCCAAGTGTCCCAGCCCTGCTTTGGGACCCAGCACTGCTCTCACAAAAGAGGACTCAGAAAGGGGCTGTCCCTCCTTGCAATAGGACAATGCCATGTTTCTGTCAACCTGGATGGACAACTTCACACAGCTCTTGGGAGCAGGGCACAGCTATGGCCTTCACAGCACTGCCAGTCCCAGGCAGCTGCAAAAAGTGGTCCAAATGCACAGCCTTCACTGCTGGCAGGTTTTATCCTACATTTGAATTACACTGGAGACAGGGCACCCTGGGCATTTAACTAATCTGACGCTGCTTCTCCTAGGTTCAAACCTCCCTGCTGTGTTATCTGAACACAGGCAGAAAAGCATTTATGCTCCCAAAGCTGTAGGATAAGAGAACATCACAAGGACTCGGGGGAGACTTTATAGCTCTCTATAATGACCTGAAAGGAGGTTGTGGTGAGGTGGGGGTCGGCCTCTTCTGCGTAACTAGCAATAGGGTGAGAACCAGCCTCAAGTTGTGCTGGTGTGGGGGGGCTCAGGTTGGATATCAGGAAAAATTTCTTCTCGGAAAGAATGGCCAAGCACTAGAACAGGCTGTGTAGGGAGATGGTAGAGTCACTGTCCCTGGAGGTGTTCAAGAAATGTGCAGATGTGGTACTAAGGGACATGGCTTAGGGGGAAAATACTGGTGCTAGGTGAATGGCTGGACTGGGTGATCTTGGAGGTCTTTTCCAACCTTAATGATGATTACAGTTTTCCTCAGCCTTTCTCTGAAGTGGACAGAGGTATGAAAGAAGAAGTGATGTTCCCATGGCCCCATCGGGGATGGGAATAAAGCCAAACCCAGAGTGCAAGGTGAGCCAACCAGGGGCTTGTTGTTCTCCTTCAAAACAAGCTTCTAAGTTGTAAAACTCACTCTGGTGATTTCCACTGAAAAGGCTGAAAGCACAGCCTGTGTACTCTGCATGCAGAACATGAGCAGAGGCAGGACAGAAACCCAGGGCATGCAGAGCATCACCACTCAAACCTCCATCTCTTCCATCTCCCTTGAGATGGAGGATGACAACTGGGACACCATTGGCCCTAAGGACAAACAGTCCTGAAGAAGGACCAGCAAACTGCTTGGAATAGCCATGCCAGATGGACAGGAGGAGGCTGTGTCCAAGAGCCATGGAGATGTGGCAGAGGGACACGGTCAGTGAGCATAGCGCAGATGGATTGGGGTTGGACTTGGGGATCTTAAACATCTTTTTCCAGCTTCAGTTTTTCTGTGATTCCATGAAGCTTCCTGCAGCTGGCCCCATCCCTGTTCCCAACACTGGGCTGCAAGGCTGATTTTAAAAGGACGCATTCCCACCTGCAAGCACAAAGCTCCTCAAAGACCAAGAGCAGAGCAGACGCAAGCTGCTCGGTGCTGGCTGTCAGCAAAGCCCAGCGGTTCCAGCCCTGCAGGACTCCTGAAAGTCAGTGCGGACTGCCTGGCCGGGCTGCAGGCACGCACGGCGGTAGTAATGCGGCAGTGAATCAGACCCTTCGTGTTTTGTTTAAATATAAACATATTGAATCAGTGCTTTTTTGTGAGGAAGGCTATTCTCGCCAGCCAAGTGTTTTGACAGCTACAGCAAGGTGGTATGAGTCACTGCCTCCGCCTCAGCCAGCCTTGGAGACAGATACATCTTAATCACATTACATTTTTTCAGTGCCGCACCACAATCCGAGGCACGGGGCCAACCATCCCCCCAGGGATGGAGCGGTGGATCCTGAGTGCGAAGTTTGCCCTCCCTGCCCAGCCGAGCCCGGCTGCTCGGAATGCACACAGCACCGCAGTGGCTCCCGCTGCCATTAGCACTAATGGAAGTTGGGAGCATAAATCCCATGCGTGGCACTGAGGGGATGGAGGCTGCTGCCTCCCAGGTCTCCCCAGAGCAGCTTCATGAGCTCTTTAACTGTACTTTCAAATACGTGCCTGTTCCTACTCCTTGCCCTGGGAATAATTACAGCGCTGCGTGGACCTACAGGGTTATTAGGCATGTTTGGGCAAAGGGTCTTATCTAAATTGAAATGGAAATTGATTTATAGCATGGCAACTTCATGATTGAGCAGCAAATGGCACAAGATAGTCTTCACCTGCCTTACGGTCCCCCATCACACAGAGATAGAGCCTCTATGCAGCATGAATTAGTGCTGCTGGTCCCAGGAGGGCCACGGGTCATCTCAGAGAGGGGGTTTAGCAAATGACCGAGCAGCTGAGAGAAAGCAAAGATTGTGCTTTTCCACTTCAGGCAGATGGAAAGGGGACTGCCAGCCCTGGGTCTGCAGGTTGTACAGAGAGCTGCTCTGGCTGCCTCTGTTTTTCCCACCTTTCCCGAGGAAGAAGACCTGTCCCTGCAGTGTGCTGCTGCAGTGCTGGGGCTGGAGCAGCTGCTGCTCTCAGTGCATCACTGCAGACGGCTGCAGGGGAAATTCAGGGGCTCACTGGGTGAGCCGGAGCCAACAGCACCACACAGCTGAAATGAGCCGGTGCCCCACAGGTCTTCCTCTCACAGCACAAGGGGATGGAAGTGCAGGAGAGCCGGCTGAGATGGAGAGCATCTTTGAGCATCTCCTGCATGCACAAATAGAAAATCCAGTGCTTCTGAGCATGCAGAGATGGGTATTTATTATCAGCAGGAGATGTGACTTTGACATGGCTGGAGATACTGCCTTGTCCTTGCGGCTGCCGTCAAGCTGCAGTGATGAATTCCCCTGCGATGAACCTGTGATGAACCTCAGCCACACTGCAATTACAAAGTGCTCAGCTGAAACCCTGCTCTGATTTCATGTTACACTGCCGCATTTCTCAGGACAAGCAGCCTCAGGTCCCGCCAAGGCTTTCCCAGCTCCAAAACACAGGCAGAGAAAATGTGAATGGGGAACACTGCCAGATCATGGGTTTCACATGGAATGACAATTGCAGAGCGTAGGGATGGATCTCCCACTCCCCACCCGGGCACAGAAATTCCCCTGTTTGATCACCTGAAGGAAGGTAGCAGCCTTCCTACTTGCTGGAGCTGTGGCTTTGCACTTTAAAACTGCTTTCCTTTTGGACTTCTAATTGCTTTACAGATCTCCCTAGTTCACCAGGCACAGGCATCAGGATAGCTCTCACGAATGCATAAAAACAGAGACAGTGATGGGTGATTGCTCCGCTCCCGTTCCCTGCAGCCCCCCTGCCTCCATCCCTCTGACCAAGAAAACGGGTGCAGCTCAGCCAGATGCAGCAGAAAAATAGAATGACACCTTAATTCCATCTGAGTCCCCCTTTAGCAGTCACTTCCCTTGCTCCAAAGCCCAGTCAGCAGTAGTTGGCAAACGTGACAATTACCTGAGGATGTGGAGTCAGTCTGCAAAGGGTCTCTCTGGGATGACGCCAGCAGTCCTGGTGAGATCTCCTCGCACGGGCTCAGCAAGCATTGCTGGCAGCACAGCCCTGCAGAACGTCACCTGTGGGGGGACCAAGGGGGGACATGGCTCAGGTGGCAGCAGCAGGACGAGCACGAGAAGAGAAAACAGGAAAAACAGAGTCCTGGTGTCACATCCAAATCATAGAATCATTAAGGTTGGAGAGACCACTGAGACTGTCTATTCCAAACTCCCAGACTTCACCCTCGCTTCCCGGACAGCCTTTCAAACATAAACCAGAACATGAGGAAAAACCATGTCAGCCTCTCAGTGGTACAGCTGTAATGCTCCCAGAGCAAATGCTGCACACACAGCTCCTCGGAATACCCGGAAGTTTGCTGAGCCAAAACACGACTGCAGCCTGAGCACAACCTCGTGAAACAGTGTGCTGTTTTCCCCATCAGCTCTTGTCAGCCTCACAGGAAAGCTGAAGGAATACAACTGAAACCACAGCATCGTTTGGAGCGGCAACATCCATTTCCCATCACACGGCCCCCCTCCCGGTCCCTCACTGCCTGCAGAGTAACACAGCCCCCTGGGGAAAGTCAGATTACGGGTTCTGTGTCCCAGGATTACTGCACTGTGCATGTTTCTACGTTCGCCTTCTCAAGGGTCCCCATGGCACCGTGCAGAGAAACATAAGCAGATCCACGTGTGCAGACCCACCTCTGCACTTCTATGTGCAGAGATGCTTATGCTGCCTAAGTCCACATGTGAAGAAAAAGCAGATCCAAACACTGTGAAAGATAGAGGAAAATAGATCTTGTGTGTGTTTGCGCGCGTCTCGCAGCTAGAACACGTCTATGCTTAGGTGGCTGTCTCATCCCTGAGGATGGCACTTAGCAAACAGGCAACAAAAAGTAGCTCTGCTTACTTTGCAGAGTTTGCCCATAGGAAGACAGCAGAGAGAGCAGCACCTCGGTGCACAACCCATAGCCCTGCAGGACCAACGCTGCACCCTGCTCGGTTCCATGCCCTCTTCCACAGCTCTGCAAAGCCGGCAGCTCGCACATACAAAACTCCCTGCGTGCCAGCAGCCGCCCGCAGCCCAGCAAATGCCAATGCTGTCCTCAAGCACCCTCAGCCCTGCGGCACTCACCCCGCGATCCCCAGCTGTGGAGGGAGAGCTGCTCCCGTCCTTCTTCCTTCCCCGGCCGCTCCGAGCTGCTGGCTGCCGCTGGAAGTGGTGGCACTGGTGGCAGCTCCTGCGGGTCCCTGCAGCCACTGAGGAGCGCATCACCGCCCGGCTGCAGCCCGCGGAGGTGGGCGCCCAGATGTGCCCTGCACGGATTGGTCCAGCGGGAGCAGATGTTGCCCGGTTGCTAGGAGCGTTGCTAGGCGCCTTGCTAGGAGACGGTGACGCTCTCCCCATCACTGGCGCGACTCGAGGCTGCAGGGAGGGAGGGGAGGTCCTGGAGAGCCCACCACCTCCACGGTGGGATGGGAAAGGCTGGAAGGAACGGGACAGGACAAGATAGGATGGGATGGGATGGACAGGGCGGGATGGGATGGGAGAATAGGGTGGAGAGGATGGGACAGGACCAGATAGGACGGGATGGGACGAGATGGAGTGGAATGGGATGGAATGGGTTGGCGTGGGATGAGGTGGGGTGGAACGGGATGGAATGGGTTGGGATGGGGTGGAATAGGATGGGATTGGACACAATGGGACGGGGAAGATGAGGCACATGCACTGTGGCTTGCTGCACTGCAGTGTGCCACAGCTCAGAGCTGGAAAGGGGATGAGTTGCTGCCAGAGGCATTATAGCAGGGCGAAGGATGTGTAAGTGAAATGCAGGAGCTAGGAGGGGGCAGCTCTGCTTCATGCCTTGCAGGTGGAGAGGACAGGTAATGTCCCATATGGGCAAGTTGAAGGGGGTATAGAGTGGAGCAGCGGCTGCAGGGGAAAGGATGCCAGGTAGCTGCCCCAGCTCGGAGAGATCGAGACTGGGATAAACCAGTGACCAGAAGGGAGGGAGTGGTGGCTCTGACTGAGGACTGCTGGTAATACATACTCACAGTCTGCTCTCCCTCCAGGTCACATCCATCTGCCCTCTCACCCCATGCCCACATCCCCCTCTGGGGCACAAACTGACCATTCCCTGAGCATTTTTCATGCCCCATCAGAGTGCCCTAGCAGGGGCACATATAGCTGTGGCCCCAAAGAGCCACCGAAGCACTCTGAAATCCCATGGGCAGAAATAGGAATTACTTCCTGAAGAGACACCACATGGAAAAACAGCCCAAACAGAAGCTCAATGAGGCATGGAGCAACTCAGGCATTTGTCCTTAGATAGGGCATCAAGCTCATGTTACCCTCATTACCAAGGGTCCAGCCAGAAAGGCTCAGGAAAAGTTTTAAAAGAGTAAGTAAAATCTTACATGCACAGGGCAGTCTGTGCATGGAAGGGCAATTCCTTTTCCGAAGAGCCCAACTCTATATGCTATGGTATATGGATAATGGCAAAAAGATTACTATATACATATATACATACATATACACACATACATGTATATATTTGCAATAGATGTATATAAATGCATAGTTTCTTCCTTTGCTCCCAAGAGCTCGTGCCACAGCAGCCCTGTCTGGGTGGCAGTTCCCTCCATCTCATGCTCCATCTCTACTATGGAAGGTTTGCCAGTACCAAATAAAGGCAAGATGTTATGGAAACACATCCGTTCTGGCCACAAGCTGAAGATCCTGGACAACTTCCTGTCTCCAGTGATCTGGAAGATAGGGTACATGGTGCCTGGGGGTGTTACTGCTGGTGGGATAGAAGATCCCCTCCTTCTTGTTGCTCCAAGGTCTGCAGGAAGGTCCCTGTAGAGCAGAATGTACCAGGCTTGGTCCTCCTCCCTCTTACATGGTGGAAACTCTTCATTTGGCACTCACCTGATCAATACCTCATCCAAATATTACAGCACTGGCTCTCGGTAGGCCCAAGTCCCAGTTTTCGAACATCAACACAGCAGCCTCAGATCAGTTACTCCTTGTCACAGAATCACAGAATGACAAAGGTAGATAAAACCTCTGAGATTACCAAGCCCAACGCCAGCCCACCCCCCACACGCTCACTGCCCACATCCCTCAGTGCCTCATCTCCATGGTTCTTTAATGCCTCCAGGTACAGTGATACCACCACTCCCCTGGCAGCTGTGCCACTGCATCACCACTCTTTCTGAGGATTTTTTCCTATCATCCAACCAGAGCATCTGGCTGTATTGGGCATGAACCACCATGCATGTGCCTGCACACGTGCAGCTGAAGAAAAGACCCAGCCACGTACCTATTTCAAAGTGCCTCAGAAGTTCCACTTCTTTTATTGAAAAGTCAAATGAACTCAAACTAATCTCAGATTGGAATTTTCTAGGACAATAGGAAGGCACTGGAATTTAATTGATTTTGATTACCTGCATTATTATTATGCTGCCAGTAGCGATAGTTCAGGTTGGTGTAACTTTAAATTTACCGTGAGATGAATCTGACATTTTTCTACTGTTGAACAGAGGACTTGAGCAATGCTTCAGCTCTTCACAAAGATGTCATAATTAATACAGTAATCTCTCTTCTGGATAGAAAAGGAAGACACAGTGGCACATACTCTGCACCTAGGAGCTGAATGAACGACAGATGCACTGCTCCAGTGTTCCTGAGATTTATTGTATTTTTTTTAAACATTCAACACAATTTCTGCTGCAAAGACACCTCTTCCCCTCTCCTGTCAGCACACAAGTGGGAATTATTAGCTGGCAATAACTTACAGCCAAAAGGTCATCTAATCTTCCCCCAGCTGGCCATAGGAAACATTTCCATCCCCTGAGAAGCCTGGAGCAAATTCTTCCAAAATCCAAGGCTTGCTGCTTTCTTCAAAGCAGTTTGAGCCTTTCTATCTCACTCCTTTCCCACCAGGTGTGCATACAGCTCCCCAGCTAAAGACAGGGTTTGTATGAAGCTGGGCTATCCAAATGCTTGGAATAAGTGCTCCAGCTAGGGAGCTCCAGCATGGGACCCCATTTTGAGCCACAGGAGCTGCAGCAGGAGAAGCAGACCAAAGCAGTCACAATGATGTGCTGGGAAGCATGCAGTGAGGCTCACTGCTCTGACACGGGGGCATGAGTGCAGAGCTCACTGCTCTGACACGGGGGCATCAACTCCCTGCATGTCAGCGTGTGCAGACCTAAATCCTGCTTTCCATTGCAGTAAGTGATCTGAACACTTGATCATGCAAACTGAAGGAAGATGTGCAGGAGATGCTCCATCCCACCCCCACCTCATTCCACCCCACTCCATCACATTGCATCCCACTGCATTACATTGCATTGCATTGCATCCCATCCCATCCCATCCCATCTATTGTCATGGAGACATGAGCCATGCCCTCCCCTCCCATGGGAAGAGTTTTCCCATCTGTTAGGAATGCCTGACTGGGAGCTGCTGCCCAGCTGAAGCACATGTTGTTTTCGTGCAATGGAAATTAAACAGAACAGTGAACTGGGACCAAAGTCTCTGTTGACAGTGATATTATTTGAAAAGATAAGACTTTAAATGCGTAGTGCACAAGATAAAACCTGGACAGGCAGACAATAGAAGAGTAGGGTGCTGGGTTTTGTTTTTCTTCTTTTAAGAATTTGGAAAGCAGGATTGCCTAGCATAGTTAGTGCTATAATAATAAACACGTATTTTAAAATGGTTGTGAGCAACTGGGAATATGAAAAAAACCCCATTTACAGAACAATGCCACTTACTTTAACTGCCAAGTAGAATGAGAAAAAAATCAGTTCCTTCATCTCACAACAGTTACATTTCTTCAAGCCAATCGAATTATATTAATGTGCCCTTCTGAATCAAAGCACCAAACATTCAAAAGATGTGTGCATAGGAGCAGCAGTGCTCCCAGGCAGCACTGACCTCCACAAGTGCCATACTTCTCACCACAGCCAAAGGGACCCACTGACATAATAATGAATTCCAGGTGGGCAGAAGGCACAGTAAGGATGTGATGCACCCAAAAAGCACATTTGTACCTGGAACTCGGAGCAGTTGGAGATGTGAGGAGTTGTGTCCTGGCCCAATTTCCACCCCTGGCCTGGCTCATTTAGCTGAGGTGTTCCCAGATACTGGTCCATCACTGCCCACCTCGGTGAGCAGCTCCCATGATGTCCTAGAACTGTTTTTCTGCTTAATCTTGCAGTGCATCGTGCCAGAAAACTTGTCGGTATGTGAGAACGTGTTAAGGGTTTGTTTTGTTCTGTTGACCTGTTTACACTTAAAAAGATCGATAGTGAGATTTCAGCAGGCAGCTGGGGAGCAGCACAACAAACACAGCCTGCTTTCCTGTCCATGTGTGCTCTTTCTTCCAACCAAGCACCCCAACACCAACACCCAAATTCCACTGCATCCCCACGAGGCAGCTCGCCATCGCGCTGGCTGACCTCGAGCTGTCAAACTCGTTCCTTTCCACCTCTCTGCGAGTGCTCCTCTGCCAGGTAACACAATTTCTAGAAGCATAATTGTCTTTGAGCCATCTACCCTTCTTTTAAATGTGATTGAAATTGGCCAAACTGCTCAAAAATGGGGATGGTGGGGGAGAGACTGGCGAGGAGACAGATGGCAGACAGCTCAGCTCCTCCAGCCTAAATTGGGCTGATTGAGACGTGGGAATGCTTTCACCCTCTCATGAAAAATTCTATCACTCTTTCGTTGAAATGCAAAACTTACTTTTGTGACATTCAAAATGTGACTTTTCCACCTGGCCAAAGCTGGGATGACATGAGGGATATCTTGGCAAAACAGCGCTTGGTGCTTCGCCAAGGAGCAAAGCAGCTCTGAGCAAGGAATTAAAATGCAGCTGGAGGGAGAACAGAATAATGGGAATAAAACAAAGCAAAACAAGGCAAAACAAAATGTGGAGTTTGCTGAGGAACTGAGGATGAGAGATGGCAGCATGAATTTTAAATGCATTTTAGGAAAAAAATGGACAGGGAACGCAGTGAGCCCGATCACCTCACCAACATCAGTCCTCAGCAACACAATAAAACTCCGTTTGTCTCAAGGATTTGTACCAGTGGGGACCTGCAGAGCCAACCCTGCGGATCCCACAAGCGATTCAGAAATCCTGCCTCCCCATATTCGCACATCACTCAGTGCTCTGAACACCCACAGCTCAAAATCACCACTTTTGAATTATTTTTGGGGGCTTTTGTCTTTTCCTGTCTCAATGTGGGCACGGGTTACAACGGCTCCCTGATGGAAGTGTACTATACCCCAGCACATCACGCTCAAAGGCACACACAAGCCAAGTGGCCATCAGACAGGGACATGACCTTCGCTGCTGCTGGGATGTGCTTGGCTTTGCATTAGCCCAATGTCAGCTCCCCAGCCCAAGGGACCAAGCACACGTTGATGACACAACACTCATTGATGAGACAGATAACCAAGAGCAGCCCTCATGGGAGAGGCAACATGCAGACAGACGAGGATGGGGAGGGGGGATAATTCCCATTCCCCCCACTTATGCATTATGCACTGACCACCTGCATCTTTGTTCTGGACAAAACACGTCCACCTCTCCTAGATGCATATTCACTAGATTCTGCCACAATGAGAACACAAAGGAAGACACGCTGGTTTTGCATGTCTACATGAGCCATCTGCTTCTATTTTATTGATAAAAACCTGCTCACTGAAACAAAATAAGACTGTTTCTAAGGTGTGGATGGTTGTATGTGTGTGGGGGGGGTAATTTCAGCCCAGAATTCTACAGAAGCTGGGTTTAATGCTTTTTTTTCTTTTTTCCCAGTCAGATATCATCGAGACATTAGCATTCCTAACACAGCATATAATTAGCGAGAGGCAATATATTGTATGATCATGCACGTTAACACTTAAGTAGAATAAAAATGTTTCATTGTCAAGTACATGAAAAGCTAAGAATAAATCCGTATCACTCTTCCTGTTGAATATCCAAACATCTTTTCATCGTATTTTCCATCCTTTTTTAAAATCAGTTTTGCACTTCAGCTCCTCTCTTTCAACCACACGTAGCAACCGAAGTGATGCTGATACCATTCCAGTTGGTGTCCACACCAGTTGGTTCCAGTCCTTTATTAGCTATGCAGAAGGTACAGTTTTTCAGTGCAACCTTTGGACCTTTACAGAAGTGAAAAGGGAATATCAATTTGTTTTGCACAACCTTCAGAGCATGAACAATTCTCCTTTGATAGACATATTCATAACTGAACAAGAAATTCAAGCCCCACAGGCCTCTCTGTGGACATGAAGTGCTATACCATGTCCTGGGATGTGTGGGAGAACGTGCCCAGCTGGAAATGAAACAGCAAGACATAGAAACTGACCCTGCCAGAAATGGTGCATTATTCCAGGAGGGAAAGAAGCCAATGTGCACTAAAAAACAACTTATTTAGTATGGTATGCTTAAATCAACAGTCAGATATACATCAAACTGTGCTGCATGCAAAGGCCTTGGGGGCACAACACCTAAAAACATTTCTATATACACGTGTATAAGTGCTAAGTGTACCACATGAATACTTCATTTACTCTTCATAAGAAAGAGAAGGCCAAACTCTGCTGGGAAAGTGTCACAGAAGAGAGCAGAGCCCAGGAAGACAAAACCCACAGCGGAAGGAGGTGGGACAGGTTTAATTGGAAACCCTGTGCTTGAGATGCCACACAGTGACAGCAAGAGACCAGAGAACAGGTTTTGTCCTGAGCACCATGAACAGAAGATACTGCTGCCAGGCATGGCCCTGACTTGGAGGGTATCTCTGCAGATATTAATGAAAGGATGGGAGATGGTGTGAAGCATAAGCACCTGCAAAGCGTTAACAAGACAACTGGGATGGGGAAAACAGACAGCCTTCCTCCCACTTCACCAGCAGCAGGATTGCGGTTGGGTGCCATGGCAGGCAGGACCCGAATTCCCCTCTAGTCCCCAGATGATGATTGACACTGATGTACCCAACTGCTGGGTATTCCCTGATTCTTCCTCCCATGTAGGAGCACAGGGGAAATAACACGACCTCAGCCTCCTAATTTAAGGGGGGGGGAAGCCTGCAGCATTCCTTCTGCACCCCAATCCAGGCAGGTGGTTTGCATGGAGAAGAGAGGGATTGGAACACTAGAAAAGATGAATGGTGCCTATCAAGTTCTTTTTCCAGGCTACAGCACTGACCTATATCTGCTTCATAAAGGTGAAAAAACATGGATAGCTGTGTGGGCTGAGCAGGAACATCTTCCTGCTGCCAGCTGGCAAACAGCTTGGGGATTACAGCATGAGGATTAATAGCCTTTGTCATTTGTAAGTGCAGATGCTAACCTTACTCACATGACGGACTGATCTTCTTTGGATTCTGTGCCTGTTTGCTGTTCCAGAAAGATGACCTTGGGCTGCCGTGAGAGACAAAATATTTACACATCCATTTCTTAAGACCTACAGTGTAGGCTGCGGGAAGGCACGAGCTCACTCCATGCTGGGGAGAGCTAAAAAAAAGTAGGAAAAAAGAAAGTGCTGTATGCCTTCAGCAGTACTGGAACTAAGGAACTGAGGTGGAACACAAGGAAAACAGCAAAGCCACACCTCAGCAAACACGAGCACTCAGCCTTTCCTCTCCACCACCATCCTGACCACCACTGGGGGCTTTCATTCCTTGCACAACCACCTGCTAGATCTGCATCAGGTTCCCAATAAAAGCCCATATTAGTTATCCTGTGTTTCTGTCCAAACTGCAAAACCTGTCAGCTTCTGGCTGCATTTATCATTGAAGAAGATCAGCTGGATGCCAACATCACTGCCTGAGGTACAAGAACGTTCTGCTGGGTAGCTCTCGCTGCAGGGAATATCCTGCCTCCTTCAAAGAGCGAGCTCTTCTACAAACCCTGGCTGCTTTTTCTTCCCCTCAAACCATAGTTGCAAACATCACACTCAGTACATTTTAAATGGAAAGCGGATGCTCCTGCATACTAATTTCTTCGGGCTCTGCCATCCTTTTACAGAACACAAAAAAACCCAGGAGGAACCAAACAGAAGAGGCCGTTCCTTCCACCCTTAGCTCTGTCCACTCAAGGCTGAGCAGATGTCACAGCCTTCTAAACATTACAGCATCACAACCCAACCAGCACCATTCCCATTCCACAAGCGTGGAGGCCTTGGGGCAAGCACCTCAAGACACAGCCACGCGGCCTCACTCAGCCTTTATGCCTCCATTTTGTGTGAAAGGCAGACGAGAGGTAGAGAGGTGAAGCGTGGCAATCATACAGATTAAAGATGATGATAAAGAGAGGAGTGAGGAAAGATCTGTGGGCACGTGAACTCCAAGGCCAGCACCAGCTTTAGCCGAAGGAGAAATGAGCGGCCACAGGACGAAAGGCCTCCTCTGCCAAGCAGCCACCTTGGGCTTTGTGCTGGAGAGATGATCGATAGCAGCTGGCGGCCTTCGGTTCTGCAAGTCTAAGAACATCTGAAGACATTCATGCTTGTAGATCAATCAATTACGTAAAGCACCAAGCAACTTCACGGGCTCTGCAGCCACTAAAAATACCAAATTACCTCACACAATCCCAGAACCGTAGGGGCTGGAAGGGACCTCTGGGCATCATCCAGTACAATCCCATGCCAAAGCAGGCTCCCTACCTCCACCCATTGCCCTCCATGCCCCAGGAACCACACAGCCACATCACCCTGTGACAGAGCACTGCACAGCAGAGCCTGAGTAATTAAAGCCAGTGGTAGAAAGGAAACCCAAACTAACCAAATCGTGTTGCAGACAGTCCAGAGAAAGCCTTCACAAACAGGCACGTCAGTCAGCTATCACTGCAGCACAGTGGGCTAAAAGAGGTACTCAGTTCTGTGGGCATCAGTTGAAAGTCGGCTTCACTGCAGAGAATACAAACGCGGTGAGATCATTCTGTTCTGTTGTCAATACACATTAAAAACAAGAAATAAAATAACAGCAGAGGGCCTAGCGGGACAGGGATGTGCTGCTGGAGAGAGACCAAGAAAGGAACAGACTGCAGTTAGCTGAGCGACGCTGCTCGAGATAGAGATGCATCCAGAGCACTTTGCCCACAGCATCCTGGGCTTAAGCCAGTGCAGTTAGTTCCTTCCCACACAACGGTTCTGTGGTTTTGGAGCTTTTTTCTTTCTTCCCCCTAGAGAAGAAAATTCAAATAACCTCTTTGGGGATTCCAGACAGTGGTGTCAAAAGGAGATAAATTATCTTAGAAAACATGCATTAGGAAACCTGCGTAGTCAGGCCATGCAAGCGCCCAAGCATTCCTTGAAGCAGGTCAGCTGCTCACCCCATGGCCCTGTTCTCCTCCTGGAGCCCCACAGGAGCAGGGACCCAGCACAGCACACATGGGGATGGAGGCCAGTGGGGCACAGGGCCCAGCTCCAGTGGCCATCGCCCATGCAGAGCTCAGTGCGAGGCAGAATTTCCAAGGAACGGAAGCATGCCTGGAAATTCAGACTTCTCAGCCACTTCTAAAGGAAATGAGGGGTTATAGCAGTGACTGAAAGGGCAGTGGTATTTACATGAGAAAGACCAGGAGCACAAGGCCAGCCTGTATCAATGTTAGCAATAACTAATTCAATCTGTCTATGAAAAGAATTACGGGAGGTCTGAAATAAAGGAGAGCTGCAGCTAAGCCTTCTTCATTTCACAGACAGTCAATACTGTACAGAAAAACAAACCAGAAAACCAACAAAACTCCTGAAATACAGCTAGCAAACATGAGCACCCCCAACACCGTTCATCCCAAGATTCATAAATTCCTCTGTGCTTCAGTAGGAATTTAATGAACTTCACAGATGTACTGCTCAAGGCATGGATGTGACAACAGCTTCAGCAGCAGCTCCAAGCAATGCTCCCCCTCACCTCATCCCTTTCTCCTTCCCTCCAATTTTTTCTTGTAAAACATCAGGCCAAAATGTTATTGTAGTGATGCAGGAAGCTGCTTCCATCTGAGAGCAAAGTTTTAACATGTGCTCAGACATGGACAGACTCTACGTATGCTGTTGTCTCTTGCCTTCCTCTGCATCTTAGTATTCCATAGTGGAAATATACTTCAAAATTCAATTTCATTTGTGCTTTATCTTCAGAAAAGATCTAGATATGAAAACAGCATGCAAGCCCAAAATCAGTTCACTTCATTGCTTTTTAAAACTAGCCCTTCCAATAATTCTTTTAAATCACACAATTATAAATCTGGGTTATCTCCAGTTCACTTGTGAAACGTACTACCAATTTATACTTTTCCCTTAGCTAATCATTAAATTAAGCAAAAGCGACACTTTAAAGGTTCAAGAAGATACTAAGAGAATCTGAATAACTTTATTATACACATCTCAGATAATAAAATTACTTATAAACACTTGAATATACATTTCATGCAGTTCAGGAAAAAATGCAGAGATTGAAAAACAACTGAAATCAGCGAATGCACCTTTAGATTTGGTCTGTTTTATGTGCTTTTTCCAGAAGAAAAACATACAGTAAAAAAAAAAAAAGCCACATTTAGACTGGTTTGCTTATTACTACTCAGATACTTGTTATCTCTCCTATTGGCAACACAGCAGAGTTAACAGTGCAGTCAAAAATGCAGTTGTGTTTTGGTTAGATCCTGATTTGAGATACAAAGCCCCAGTAGTGCAGAGCAGATATTGTGCCAGCTTATCGAGGCAGTGGAGGACAATCCCCCTGCATAGGACAGCCACCAGTCTCACTGGAAAATGATGCCCAGGCAAGTAAGTGTTAAGAACATACAAAGCCACAATCTGTAGGGGTTTTCTCACCCACATCAGAAATCCTTCTTTAGTAAGATTATCTTGCTGGGTTGCCACGTGAGGACAGACAAAGACTGTGTGTATCACACAAGTGAGAACCTGCATCTACCACACCACTGCCCAGTGGGTGATCACTAGCCTGAGTGCGATGCAAACCAGTACTCAGGCTCAATTTTGGTTAAACAGCCAGTGCTGAAACTTGCACAGCACCGCTGAATGGAAGGAGACAGCTGTGGTGCAAGAGACGGAATCTGGTGCCAGACGAGCAAATGACAAAAACAAAACATGAGCTGATTCAGAAGAGAGAAACCTTTCCAGCATAATATTTCCTTCCTATCATCAGAAGGGATGAAGAAACGCTCATCCTCTTCTAAAGAGCTTAGGGAATTAAAATCAGGCAGCTGATGGCATGTGAATATCTTGGCACCTTTCTGTCTACATACCATCACTGCCCAAGAGAATCCACATCCTCTGCTGTGTCACACGCAGCTTTCCAGCAGCTAATTACAGCTCAGTGTTCAACAGTCAAGCAGATGAAGACTTCTTCCCTAACCACTGACTCTACAACTTCAACTCATGGAGATGGGAAAAATGATTAAAATGGAAAATAACAAAACGGGACAAAAAGTAACTACACCGCTTCATCCATCAAGCCTCCTCCCTGCAAGCTGTCCCTCCAGGAGCAGCCCCCTGGGTCCTATTTCACCTGTTCTTGTAGGAGAGACTGTCCCAAAGATGAAGTGACTTGGTCTGCCGTTCTCTACTGCTCAACATGCCAAAAATGGTTCTCCTTCCAGTCCCCAAAGATACTACAGATAGCTCGTTTGAAAAAGAGCCCTCAGTAAACTTGAGTTGTGCTTAAGTGAACAAGAGAGAAATCATGGATCAAAAGCTTTTCTGTATAATGCTCACAGAAATGCTTTTCTGAATGAAACTCACTTTTACAGAACAAAATAACACATGATCAAAACAGTGATGCAGAAAAGAGTGATTCAGGCACAAAGGTGGACGTGCAGCTTGTTCTGGTCTTTGTTTTTTGGTATTCATGATGACAGAAGCCTTGAACTTCAAGTAAGCATCCAAACATGCATTGTATAGTCACAATATAAAACTACTATTAGTTATCCCTCATGCAATCTCTGTGGCAATACAGGCTAACAAGTGCACAGGATGCCTGATTAAGAGTACTGGCAGTATTAAGTCCAAATAAACACTATCAGTATCAGAAACAGTAATAACGCCTAGGCACTTCAAAGTGACAGAGAATTCAACAGTGCTTTCCCATGCTGCCTGAAAAATCCAGTCTATACTGGTACCAAATGTTTATTTCTAGGTCTTAAAAAATTAGATAGTAAAAGTGAAAAAATGTGATCTGCATGCAGTTTATCCTATCTGTGAGTTATCTGCGTGTCAAGAACATTTGCAAACTTCGTTAATATAAATAAGGAAGGGATCAGAGAATTTACTCCGGAAGAACATAGCATCAAAATCGGACTGTGATGATTAGACATGATAAAATAAGCTAGATGAGGAGCAAAGGGAGGATCTTGTAGGTTTGCCCTTGCTTTTGCTAGAGTTACTAATTTGGATGTGGAAAACGCAGGGCAACCTGGAAAGACAAGAACTAAATTAGCTTCCCAGGTGTTGTCACTTTTAATGCCTGACAGATGATACTGAAAAGTCAGGTTAAAGAGTGCACGGCCTCTCAGAGCACAGTGCTTGCCACGGGACAGCTGCTTCCTGCTGACTGAGAACGAGGGAAGACGGTCCATCGTCCTGGGATCCACAGGCTGCCCTGGTTACCATTAAGACTCCAGCAACGTGTGCCACCTGCAGACCTGCAGCCCCTTTGACTCCTTCATCTCCTGCCAATGACTTTGCTCTTCTCCTCCGCTGCTGTTCTGCCCCATGGAGATCCAGCCAATCATCTCTTTGCGCTTCATGCTGCGTTTGTTGTATATGGAGATCATTAGCGTGACATCGGAGAGCTGGAAGAGGGCAACCTGGAAGATGAAAGTTTCCTTGTAGACAGGATTGGGCTGCCCTCGACGGATGGAGGTCTTGCAGCGAGACATCTCCTGGCCCACAGAGTTGAGCAGGCAAAGCTTCCCATAGGTATCTAGGACAAAACACAGGAAATAAAACGTTTGGCGCAGTTAAAAGATTAAATGAAAGCCCCAAGTAGTCAAAAATCACCCAAAAAACTCCGGGCAGAGCAGCTTTGTCTGGTTGGACAAACCAGACAAACTACCTCATCCGTAGGGTGAAGAGTAGTAGATGAGAGTAACCCTTGGACTTCCTCACATCCAGCTGGGCAGAAGAACAGAAGAAAGTCAATGTGTGTTTCAGACCATGCTCTTGGAAACAAAAACAACAGGAGAACTGGTTTTCAAATCCACGAAACCTAAGGCTAACTGAATCGATGAGCATCTCCATGGATTCTTCATGTCAAACAGTGTGTCTGCACCTTTCATTCCTCTCCCTCACAACAAAGCTTTGGAGCTGTCTTACCAGGGCTGCCCTTGGCTGCACTTGCCCCTTCATCACTTTCCTTTGGAAAAAAAAAAAAGCCTCTCTAACTTCATTATTTGAAACAGCACACAAAAATGGTCCCAAAAAAGAGGGAGTGAAATGATTTCATCTCACATGATGGTTTCAAGACCTGTTTCAAATTTTCACCCTTTTTTTTTTTTTTTTTTTTGTTAAGGTCAATTTTACTCATAATTTGAGTGAATGCAAAGAGTAAAAATGATAAGCAGAAATAGGGAAGGTGTGGCCTTCAATATTCAATATTCAATTCAATATTTCCATAAGTTCACCCTTAAAACTCTTCCTGCCTCCCATGCTAATGATCCCATATCTGGTACGTGTTGCCTAATGCTGTGTCCCAGGCAGAGCCCTGTGCTCCCCCTGCTCCACAGACCCAGCTCAGTGCGATCTTTCGCCTTGCTCTGCAATCAGTGGTAGCAGATCGCTTGGCAAGAAAAACTCCTCTCCTAACCTCTCTGCAAATCTGTGCCCGGGCTTCTGCAAGTGATTATTATTTCAGAGTGTGCTGAAGATAGGAAATAAATAACAAGCTACAGTCTCTTATCTACAGCATGTCTATCCTCTTGCGTTCCCATTTGATGTGCTATTTTACGCACTTATCTGCTGAGCGACACAAGGTGTGAAATTACACTTCAGGTGTGAAAACACTTCTGTGTCTGCAAAGCAAGGCTCTCCGCTCCTCAAACTGTTCCACTGAAAAAGCTGTCAGGAGACTGACAATCGAGGAGCAAATTGTGAGCATGCACAGCTGTACAGCTATCGAGTTTCTGTGGAGAAAGTTCAGTCCAATCATTAGCTAGCGGTGCCAATTTGGCTCCCAGCATAACACTGGAGATGAGTAGATCCTGCCAACAAAGACCTACTCGTTAGACAAGCAAGCAGAGTTCTGACGTGTGATAGTTTGCTGATTGTAGCTGGGAAGGAACGAGCTGCTTTGCTAAGAGGTGCTTCACTGAGAGGCAGACTAATTCCCACAGTAATATTCAATTTCGGTGACGCTGAGGGATTGAATTCTCTAACAACTTCAGATCCATCAGAAACAAAACCTGCAAGACAGAACTCTCTGCTCTAACTCAGGGTGAAACCGAGCAGGTTAACTACCAGATGCAATGTCTTGCAGTACTTGTAGAGATGTCACTTTGCTTTGCACTGACTATTAAAGATAAATGGGGGGTAGAGGGCTGTTTTCTTTTTCCTCTCTATTCTGTTCACCCTCATTTGTGAGGGGGGAATTTCCAAATAGCTACAAATTCAGCCAGACTTATTTTTCAACACAAGCAAGCAGTAAGTAGGACAATTCCCTGTTTAAATTTCGAAATGTATTTTCTTTAAAAATTGAAATCTCACACTTACATAATTTCAGCACATTTTCCAAACCAATCCAGTGTGCAGGCAGAATGCTGAAGAGACTCATTTCTGCTGGCATGAAAGAGAGGAGAGCGCTGGGACACAGGAAGTCATGGAGACGAGACCCTCTTTGCTCCCTGCCCAATGTCTCCATCTTTCTGTAGATAATCCTTGGTGTCACACCCCCTTCCCCACCACACTGTGAGAACTGCTTTTTTGAGGGTGAGGGAATCTCAGTAAACCTTTCTATCATCCTCCCTTCTTACTGCCAGCACTGTCAGCCCAGGTGGGATTCATCACACCTAACTTCAGGCACAAACATTTCAGCAGACCCCTATAGAGTCAACCAAGTTACAGCCAATTCTGCCAAAGAGACATATGGCATAGTTCAGCAGCAGTGTAGCAGACAGTGTGGCTACTAGAGATGATGTACGTTTCAACACAAAAGCAAGTGCCACAGCTTAAATCTCACAGGATGCTGTTCCAGAATGTCCCCGTTAATTTTCCAGGTAAAGAATACATTGGTTCCTTGCGGCTGAATTCTAGGATCCACGCCCTCAACCTCTGCAAGCAGGGAATAACATAACTGGTTTTAAGACAACTGAGCACTGCACAGCTGATGACTTAAACCAAGCAAAATCAAAATCAGAATCAGAAAATTAGGCTTCATACATGTCAAATTCTGCTACATAATTCTTCAGAAAGATCCCCTCTGAGCAGTACTGATGCTGCTCTTCTACACATCATATGGATAAGGTGAGAACATGTAAGCTAGAAGGAGAATAAGCTCTGTGCAGAGCTAATACCAGGAGCTTTATTTATTCCTGTGTAAACACAAGAGCAAAACCATTGCAAGAGACAACAGTAGGCTGCTAACTCTTCTCAGATTTATTCCACTGGGTATATTTTACCAGCTGAAAGAATTGAGCTAGCCTGAACAGAAATAAAGGAGTAGGTGTGGATAATATATTTAGCATGTGAAATTCACTTTGCAGAGCTGGTACATCTGAAGCAGAGCTGATATTCTGCTTCACTAACTACATTTTAAGATTGTAGCTTGCTTGCCCTCACTGCATTGTGCTCCTTTCAGCACCTTCTTAGGTGTCTCATTAGAAAACACTTTCTAGCTCTCCTTGTGATCCACTTTGGTCCTCTGAGCTAGAAAGCTTTCCCCTTAGGTTGGTTTTGACAAAAAAAAATCCATTCCTGGACACATGGTGAGATTAGTGGAACTAGAGCAAGCATGAATCTGCCAATTCGTTGAGGAATGTATGTGTGAGAGCATCTATTCATTATGAAGGCAAACATTTTCCATCTAATTACATGCTCAGATTCAGTAACAGCCTCATTACTGCGGTATCTCAGCACTTTACACTCTTCTGTATATTTACTTTCACATCAGCTCTGTCATGCACAAAAGGAGAAGAGAGATCAGGCTTCCTTTAAAATACCAAAGAGCTTGCTTTCTCTTCAGGCACCTATCTCTGACAGAAAGAGCCAGACCTCTTAATAGCTGGGAGTGGATGAGATTGTAACAGGAGTCTGCGAAGAAGCAGGAACAAAGCTGCATTTTGCCAAGACCAATTTTAGCACCACATCCACCTGAGGAAGTTCTTGCTATGGATCATTTTTACTTTCAAGTCGTCTTTCATCCCTAGGATGAGTGGAGTGAACAGTGATCACGTGCACAAAATATCAGTGCCTCTGCATTTAATACCAGAGTGAAAAGCACTAAATTAAGGAGCACCGCAAGAAGCCAGACACATTTTGGGCTGGCGCTGCGTATTACTCCAGAGGTTTGGCCAAACATCTTCTCATGCAGACTGCTCTGTCTCCGTCAACAGCGCCCCAACCATAAAACACCTCTTGAGAGCTCATCTGCAAAGGCAATCAGTTTATCCGTGATTCTTCTAATGACCCATTTCTGTCATCATCCTTCCAAGGGAACTAACCGATAATGACAACTCAGGGGAATAATCAACTATAATTTATATGCTCCTGCTTTCGGAGCACGGAGCACAGTGCAAGCTCTGCTTTCACTTATCCTAAGCTCCACCATTATTAATAACACTGACCCAGGAACAAAAACACTGCAGTATGAAAGGGTCTGACTCCCTGCTTGAATTTATATTTAGGAAGAAAATAAACAACCAAAGCCTCCTGACCTCTCAGACTGTGGACTGCAGGGTACACCCCATGGAGAGTAGTAAGGACTCTCCCAGCCTCACTCCAGGCAAGCTTTTCATTCAACTCATTTCCAAAACCAGTATAACCATGCCAGTGTGCTGCAATCCAGACTAATATGTAGTCATAACCTCAAGCTGTCAGAGTTCAAGAAGCATTTGGACAATGCTCTCAGACACAGGGTTAGGATTTTGCATGGCCCCCCGTGGAGCAAGGGGTTGGACTCGATCTCCCTTCCAGCTCAGAATAGTCTTTGATTCTATGATACTGTGCTGAGTAGAGAAAGCTGCATAGGTGTTTCCACTAGCTCCAACTGACCTGTCAGTTCAGAAGGCTCTCTCCATTAGTGCGTGGCGTTACCTCCCCATGATGTCACCCTGGGGCAGAGACCACTGAGCCTGGATCACTGCAGCTGTACCAGGAAAGAGCATGGAGGATAGTCAGACTCCAGCTTTTTTTCCCCAGTCCCACACTGTGAACATCTACATTAGGCCAGAGGCAGCTTGTGGCCTACTCTATTTACTATACAAGCACTGAGATCTGCCTACTACGTTGCTGAGGAGCCAGATTTCTTTCCCCATTCCCACTGAGTCTCTGCCACTCAGGTCTGCACTGCCGTGGCTGGCAGCTCTCCCGCACGAAGCTGGGATCTGGCAGCCTTCCTTGCAATGCGTGAGTCACTGGGGAACCAGCAACACCTTTCATGTAAAAGGCAGCAGAAAGGAGAGCACTGTTCCCTGGAAGGGAATTGCCAGCATAAATGGCTTGTTTGGTGCGAGTGGAAGGGCTGCAGAGGGGCAGGAGGTAGGGCTCCCTGCAAGCAAGGTCCCTCAGAAAGGAAAGCTGCTTCCAAACAGCCTCTGAGCTCAGAACCTGGGTGATCCTAAGTGCTGACACAATCCTTACGGTCCAGCAAAGGGGTTTCACAGAGCCAGCCCCAAGCTAGGACACATGTTGTCTGTGGAGCCAGCAGCCACCTCCCCGACCCTGAGAAGATGCAGCTTCTGTGCTTATGCACCTGAAGTGCAACACAGGCACCTCTCCAGATGTTCAGGATGCTACCTCTAGTAAGGGCATTTTCAACACTTCTTACAATGCACAGTATGCTTTATGCATTGCTGCTGCCTTGGAGAGAATGGGAACTCTAAATTAGAGTGTATCATGAATGCCCAGCTTCTCAGCAATGGGAGCAGTAGTTCTGCTGCAGCATGCAGTAAGGATGCTTAAGTTTGGCTGTTCTCACCTCCAGCAATGGTGCCCACAGGCACGGCTTTATTATACAGCCTGTCATCAGATCTGCAAATGCTGCTCTGTGGAGTTACTGTTGATTTACATTAAACATTCAGCTCCAACTGAAATTTGGAATTAGCAGAATTCTACCATGGGAGCAATTGCTTTGTCTTCTGCTTATTTTGGGAGGGGGAAGAAAAGATTTTTCTTCTTGTTCACAGCTATGGGGGAGCAGGAGAGGCATCACCATACACTCAGCTTCAAATGTATCCCTCTGGTTCAGAAACATCTTCACTTTACATATAGCAATGTAATACCATCACAGACTTTTAGAAATACAAAACTATTCAATGTGACAGCAGATAACTGCATGTGCAAGATATCACAGGATGTTTAATTATTATGGAACATCTACCTCAAAAATCTCACTACTGCTCCTTACAAGTCCATTACTACATGCCTTGATTTTCAGTGCCAGGTCTCACGTGCCTCACATAGAAGAGCTGTACCAAGTCAGACCACCCAATATCACCTACCTTAGTAAGTCTACACAGAAACAGCATAAACTGATCCTCCCCCAAACACTCTCCCAAACTCCAGTGATCTGTGACTCAAGAACTTCCTTAGTCAGAGGCAATCTTTGTATTGCTTTGGTTCTCAGACTATTTTTCTTCATGGATTTATCCTGCTGAACTCAAGAGAGTTGTACCCACAGTATTCTGCAGTTAGGCACACGGTAGTGTGGGTATGCATGGTGTGAAGAGCACTCTCCTCCTCAGAGCCTGCTACCTCCTACCTTCATTTTAAGACTGTTTATTTTTTTTAATCAGGAGAGACAATGAATATTTGTTGCCAGCTCACCTTCGCAACACTTAGGATTTCACAGACTGCCACTAAATACTCTCCCTTCTCCCATTTGTTGCAGCACCACTGGGAGTCCAGGTTATCCAGTTGCAGCTTGCTGGAAGCTGTTCCCATGCTCCTGAGTATCTCTGTCATTCAACACTGCATCTCTCCAATCCTTCCAATATTCTACTTGAATGGAGGGAGCCAGAACTGTGTATGGTATTCATTATGCAGGCACTCGGATATTTACAATCAAATACAGATTTTTCCTTTTCTTTTCTATATAATACACATTTGACTTTTTTTTCCTCAGAATATATTTCCTATAAGCCTAATATCTCACTCCCAAGCGGCTCTGAGTCCACCCATGTTAAGTCTGAATTTCACAACACCATACCTTACATTTATCCACACTTCATCTCCCACACCAGTGTCCAGCTGCTCATTATTGAGACATCCTTCTGGGACTCCATACAGCTGGCCTCATCTTCACTGCTCCAAACAAAGCTTTCTCAGTGTATCTTAAGCTGATTCAAGACATACTCAAGGACAGACAATGAGAAGATGCAGAATTGGTTTTGTACAAGCTTACTCTGACCAACTGGCAAGTACTCAGCACTGAATAGTTGCCCGAACAACTCTACTGGACCCTCCGGACTGAGTGCACCCCAGCTAATCCTGGTACAAATCCCCCTCTTATTGGTGATGAGATAGGAGCATGAATTACAAAGCTTTAGGAGCTCAAGCAAGCTCCCTCTTCAGTGCCAGACACATTGGTTATTTTTTAAATTCAGTTTCCTGGCTTTAGTCACATCAATTAAAGAAATTAACCTGCCTTAGTCCTCTGGGATAATAACTTTCTTCACAAATAAGTTGATTAAAAAAAAAAACAACACTAATATCTTTCAAGTTCTCTAGTACCTGACCAAGAAATACCACCTAAGGACTCTAATTCTCCTACCAGAGCATCTTCTGTATTCCTTGGTGTTGTTATCTGGAACTCAGGCATACATAGATTTTTACTTCAAGAATTTCTCCTCTTCCCAATAGAAATTTCATAGCTTGTTCTTTCTCCCTCCTGTCTTCCCCAGAGTTAAGTGTTATTGTACTTGCTTAATGGGGTTAATATGCTACTGATATAATAATGATCATGTATGAATGTAATTATTATGTGTGATTAATTCTGCAGTTGCCAAAAAGCTTGGAGGACTATTCTTAGACAAGGGAATATCTTTTTACAATAGCCCTTCTCAAATCGCATTACATACAGACATAAACCCCAACATAAAAGTGAAAGAGGAAAAAGCAAAGGCTGGATTAGAGGAAAGAGAGCTGCACCCAGAGCAGCTGATGAAGGTTAAGCACCATGTGGGGAGAGACCGTCCCTCCACTGTGTGTTTATACACTGACTAATGACCCCTATGATCACTACAATCCCATATTACTACTGTAACATGCAAACAATCTGTAACCAGTTACAGATTTTTAAAGATGTGTCTGCCAGCACTGCACACTTCTCTTGCTACTTTCTTTATAATAAATAGTCTTTAAAGGAACACGCTGGGGTTTGGTCTTCTGAGACCAAGATGCAAATCTCTATGAAATGATAAAACAGGTGAACGGCTGGAACAAGAACCAAAGAGAATGAGGTGAACAATACATATGTCACTGAGTGTTAAAATACCTGGGCTGCTCACATTTGACAAATCTCTAGATGCTTTTCTGCACGAGGCTTTTTGGCAGATGCTACCAATTTACAGTGGAGTGCTGCTACCATATAGTCCAATGCTGCTACCACTCTCCTGAGTGCTTTTAAGTGCTCAGAGTGATAATGGACGTATTCACATGGTTAGGAACTGTGGACTCAGACCTGCAGCTCCACACGTTTCCCAGAACAATGCCTGAATTTTTATCCTTGACCAAGCTGTCCTTACATTTCACATATGTGATTAGAAGACTGCCTGGAAGATGTAAGTGCCTGTAAACTGCCCAGCTGTTCCCTAACCCAGCTATTACCCATGTAAGCACCCATGATTTTGATATCTGACTTAGTTCAACCCTCTGCATCCCATAAGATGTGCCAAGGAAAAAAGGAGAGAGATGCACAATCTCCTAACTCCAGCACTCCTTTCGCCCTCCAGAAATTACTTGTCACCTCTGCAGTCTCTAACGCCTTGAATCACCAGCTCCCTCTTCTGCACAGTAAAAACCCTGTGCAAGGATGCCGAGGGAGCATGCACACACACTGCAGAAAATGTTGAGCTCACCTGTGCAAGACCCCAGGTGGCAGAGAAAAGGGTCAAGGTGGGAAAAGAGCACAACTGGAGAATTTGCAATAATGTAAGATGCTCCTGTCATTCCCCATAGCTGCAGCAGTAAGCAGCAGACAATGCGAAATGCACTGGGCTACAAGTGGACCACACAAGGGTACTGTATGGGCTCTGTGCATGCAGGGGTGGAAACGGAGATGGATTCTGCCCACAGACTCTCAGTCTTACAATAAATAACTGTCAACCGTAGCAGCTTGAGCTTGGTATTTAAATGCCTTGAATCACTGTTACGTCTGAAATCCCCATGATACTTTGAAGAAGTAAATCATTCTCTAGATAGGATGCATACGAGAAAACACAAGGGCTATCTATTGAGCATCTCACTCAGGCAGCATGTTTCAGACACAGACAATCAGACCTCACAGCACTCCTCTGCAGTGTCTGCAGGAGTTATCAGTGAAATGCTACTCCAGCATGTGAGACAAGTGCTGGCTTTCTTCCTTCTTTCAAGCTTTTTTTCCATTTCTGCTTCACTGGGTCTTCCTCTTCGCATTCATCATGCTGCTGGGCACTTTGCAGGCGCAGAAGTGCAATGCAGAATGCAGAAAAATACACTGAGTAAGAGCAGATAGTGATAGATTCAGAACCTCTCTGTAATAACTGATGAATTTCACCTAACAGCAGACCTAACACAGAGACACTGCAGGCTTGATAATGCTGTAGTTGATCTGCGTATAGAACGGATGCAAAGGACAAACTCAAGATGGCCTTAATATCAAAGATAGGAAAAAATTGTTATTTTTCCACTGTCAGGAATATTAGTTTGGGTGGCTGACAGAGGACTTTGGCTAGTTTATCTGACTGATTTAACAAGGCTTATCTGAAGCCCCACAGACACAGAAAGCAGAAAATTCAGACAGAATTTAAAACAGAAACTCCTGCAAAGATTGCCTTCTTTCCTCACACACTGGACCTGTTCTCTTCTTATCAATAAATACACATAATGCTTATCAGCTTTAAAGATGCTGTCAACCAGCCTACTGTTTTTCTGTGTGCCCATCAGCTGAAAAGCTGAATGGAACATCTCACCAGGGCAGGTAACCCATGCTGATAGCAAACTTACGTGCACACGGTTAATCTGCCAAACCCCATCCAAGAGGCCCAGAACAGACACAATTCCCCAGCACCCAGACAATGAATTAAAGGGTTGCTCAACTTGCTGCAACATGCAGTGCTATCCCATAAGCACCCAGAAAGACATTCTTCACAATAATACCAACAAATGCCAGTCATTTGACCATTATATTGTAGGTAGAAAACTGGACACCAATTATTCAAGTTCTTTGCAGTGCAAGCATTTCATTTGCTGGGAAAGTGTGGGGCAGTACAGCTTCTTGACTCAGCTAGATACAAGACTTTTGCAGGGCTTGATATAGAAATAGAAGTGCTGCATAATCCTGCCCTTCAGGCAGTTATGTGACAAACCTCCAAGACCATAGGCAGATGTGTGAAAACACAGCAGAAAAACCACAGCAAATTAACTTGGACCTGTACTGGGTCTACTTTTATTTAAGAATGAAAGTAGAATTAGCCTACCTTTCCTTTAAACTGGCTAGAACCACTCTGACTTGATACTTTTATTAAAACACAAATGCAAACCGTACCATTTCTTCAAGTAAATCCCATGGAGATCTACCATGTTGTCACAGCTAATGAAACTAACTGGGGCTGCACAGACTGAGGCCAAGTGTTTCACTGTTGCACAGACTCGCCCTTAATTCTTGAAGGACTGGCTGTCCACATGGTCAAATTACTTCTGGAGTACACTGAAGTACTGATGTAGTTCAGTCAAAACTTAAGCTTTCATGTCTGCATTCTGAAGTATTACACAAATATTTGCTAGCTCTGGGACAATCAGCACAGCATCTTGCAAAAGCAATCTAAGCATTCTGCAAGATGAAGATACTACATCAAATGCAGTGAGTGCCAGAAGCTGTCAAAGGTTGTTACCTCTGACACACACACAACTAGATCCCAAAAAACAAACACAGCAGCAAACAAAAAATGCTACTCCAAATTGCCATTCGCTGCTGGTTTCAGCCAGCAGGCAATAGAACAATATGAGATGAACACAGAGCTGCCATTCAAACCCTGAGTGAGAGGCACAAACCAAAACCACTGTGTTTGCATGACCCCATCTATATCACAGACATTAGCACCATCCATCCACTAACTTTGTAAAGTACTAACTACAGCTCCAGCACTAACAAAATCTACTGCAATGCAATTTTCACTTTTTCCTTTGAGTTATGGAGGAAGGGAGCTCAACTGATGAGATACAGGAGAAAAACTTTGTTTTTTCTTTCTACAAAAGACTTTTTTGTGTGGCTACGAAGAATTCAGAATGGCAAGATCCCCAAAGAGCCAAAGAGCCAGGTCACCCAGAGCCCAGCCCACAGCAAGGAGACTGAAAGTACAACCCTTGGAAAGGGCCATCTAACAGCACCAAACAGGGCCTCTGCATAGAACCATTAGAGAATCATAGAATTGCTCAGGTTGGAAAAGACCTTCATGATCATCAAGTCCAACAACAACCTAACCATACTACCCTAACTCTAACAACCTCTCACTAAATCATGTCCCTGAGCACCACATCCAGATCATTTTTAAACACATCCAGGGATGGTGACTCAACCACCTCCCTGGGGAGCCTATTCCAATGCTTAACTACCCTTTCTGTAAAGAAGTTTTTCCTAATATCCAGCCTAAACTTATACTGTCACAACTTGAGGCCATTTCCCCTTGTCCTGTCACCAGTGAGAAGAGACCAACCCCACTCTTGCTGCAATCACCTTTCAAGTATTTGAAGAGAGCAATAAGGTCTCCTCTCAGCCTCCTTTTCCCCAGACTAAACAGCCCCAATTCCTTCAGTCTCTCCTCATGTGGCATCTTCTCCAAGTTTGTCACAAGCCTTGTTGCCCTTCTTTGGACCTGCTCCAGCACTTCAGTGTCCTTTCTGTACTGACATGCATGTCACACGGCAACATACAATCACTTGAAAAGTGCTCCTTTCTTTGTATGAATTTGCTAAGAATTACCCTGTGCTTTGGGTGTCAGAGCAATTCTGCCATAATCAGATGTTGTAAAGGTCTATGCAATAAAAGAGGCACTATGATATTACTGTTCTGTCAGCTGCGTCTTCATATGATTGCATCCACTTACACTGCAAAGTTTACCAGCACACACATTTGAAATAATGCTTTTAATTTTCAATCAGATACTCTCTGTAAGGAAATGACATAATTGAATATCCAGGGGAAGAAAATAAAAAGCAAATTTTGACTCCGTGGTGTTATTTAATAGCAGTGAAAGTACTTACCAGGTGGCCTATTAATTGCGAGGTTTCGGAAATGACTGCCTTTGATCATCTCCACTGACAGCCGCCCCGTAGTTGCATTGTATGACAAGCCCACGAGCAGCTCTGGCACCCCTCCATGCGACAGGGACTGTGTTGAAGAAGCGCTATCACTGTGAGAGATTGCTGACAGACTAAGCTGAGAGTCTGCACTCTGCAGGGAAAGAGCACTGAAAGTCTCATCAGAATGTTTACCACCACCCTCCCTTTGGTTTATATTTTGTGGCCTTGTTTAGTAAGATCACGCTTATGAAATGGCAGTGACTAAGAATGAATTACGATACGGCACAGAAAGAATGAAAGCATCACCTTTACAAAAACATATCTCTGAACCTTCTCTTTAAAGATGAGGAACTCTGTGCAACATGTTATTACTAGTGCAAATCAAAGCCTCCGAGATAAGCATACATCGCGATGCATTAGAAGCACAGTAAATCTCCTTAAAAATGGCTTTTGGATGAAATGCACCTTGCACAGTTTGGATTACTTTTGGTCACGTACTATATTTTCTAAATTTCCTTCCTTGAACCACAATGTACACTCTATCCCCTTCTCACCCAGTGTATCATCTTTCATTCATTTTCTGTGCATCACCTCTTACTGAGCTTCTTGTAGGCAGTGAATCATGTCAGAGCTCCTCTGCACAAGTTGATCGGCGTAGCCATACAACTGTGATGTGCATGGAAGGCTATGAAGCAGCACAGCCATTTCTTCCTCCCATGACCTACCTCTCCAGTCTGCCATGCAAAGGAACATCAGTAAGTATTTCTGGTAACATGGAAACTGCTCAGTGCAAAGATCCACAAGCTTGGAGTTAACACCAAATGAGGTAGCCTTCAAATTGGCAGTAATACAGCTCCATCAGCATAACGGTGCACAAGAACTACTGTTCTTGTTGAAATTAAGCCAATTAGTCTTGGAGATTCCAGGACTCAAGCTACAGGTTCTGCGTAGCCTATTAATAATGTGCACTTCTGTGTAGGAAGGACATGCTGCCTTCTCTCCCTTAATGCAAACTGTGGTAGTGACTGCAGGACAGATCCACTATTTGCATTCTGTCAGTCCTGAATTAAAGATATTAAGTACAGCCAATCCCCATTCACCAAAGGAACAATTTTATGGACTCCAAATTTCCTTCCTCAAACTTACGGTCAAATTACTCCTTGGCTCCAAGACCAACGTCACCTTCACATCCCCTTCCTGGCTGATGTTGCTCAGGTAGAACAACTGCTCTCCCATCATCTTCTCTCCAATCACCTTGTGCACAGCATAGAGGCGGAAACGGACAGCATGGCCACCTAACTCATGTGGCTCCAGCTTACTAAAGGTGATATTATCCTTGAACATGGGGATGGGTCCTCGCTGAACACTTGTCTTACCCCTCTGTTTCTTGCTAGGCATCAATACTGTGTGCACTTGCCAAGTGTTCACACCACTGCGGTCTTTGTCTGGGATGTCCCTGGCCTCCAAGACAGTAACTACGAGCTTTTGACTTGAGGCTTTATAACTGAAAATGACATCAAGATCACCGCATTTACAAACGGGCTGATGAGCACTGTGATGAGCTGGTTCATTGTTCACCTCATCAGCCTCCTGCAAAGAGAAGGAAGAAAAAAAACCTTCACTGGAGTTCAACTGCCTCTGTGATCCCAACTCTATTTAAAAAATGTTGATGACCTCACTTGTGCTTGCAACCTAGGCAGTTTCTCTGGAAAATAAGGACCCCACTTCTTCCTCAGAGGCCAATGCTAGTTAATTGCCTGATTCTGTGTAATATTCCCCATACAATCTAGTAAGCAACAGCACTTGTTGAAACATTTCCAACAAAGAATTTCATCAATATTTAAATGTTTAGCAAAAGACCGCTAATTTAGCAAAAAATTGTACACAGGGGAAAAACTAGTCCAAAAGTTGGGGTTTCTCACTTCATTTCATTCACACTTATTTTGAGGCATTAATAAAACTTTTGGTTTCATTTGGTTAAAAATGTTGCAACCTATTACTTGAATGTACATGGACTTATTTATTCATTTTACATTACTGAAATAAAAAAAAAATTCAATCAAACCTGATAACTTCTTGGGCATTTTGTTCTGTAGGATAATCAAACCTTTAAGCATTGTGTTCACTTTGATGGGAAGGGAAATCAAAATATCCAAATTTGTTGCAGAATGGAAATTCCATTTCTACATGCTACTCTATCTCTCAGTATTTTTCCCACAGCTAAAGCAATCATAATCAAGAGAAACTGTCTGATTAAATACATATTGATCCTTTATTCATTTTTTAAGTCTCCCAAGAGATGCATCTGTACCTTCTGTCTAGTATGGATACTAAAATGTTCAGATTAAAAATTCAAAACAGAAAACAAAAGTGTGCAGACCAGTTCACGCGCAATCTTTTATCTACTTTTAAAGCAAGAGTCATCTTGATAGAAGAAAATAAAAAACACAGATGCTCACCTTACCTTTTGATGAGTGGGCGTGCGCCTTTCTGTTCAAAAGTGCTCGTTATCTCAGAGCTAGAATGTGCTTCAAGTGATAAAGGGGTTGCTATAGTGATCAATGATTTGTATTTAAACATGAGTATACACTGTACTAGGGAAAGATTTCCAGTTAATAGCCTGAAGGTGAATTAAGGCCTGTCACTAGCAGTCTGAGTCACCCTCCTCCTCAAACATTTATCTTCCTTTGCATTTCAAGTAACGCTTCTTCTCAACATAGGAATCTTATTGTTTAGAGTACAGCTGATGGGCCATAAGACTTCTGATGTAATTCCCTTGAGAAGTTTCTAGGGTAGGCTGTCTCAAACAAGACCTCAAACAAATCTCAAAACTGACATCTACTTCCTGTTAGTCTACTTTTCAAGTGTTCAGATTCATCTGCCATGATGTTCAGAGCTCCAGCTTCTCATATTTGTATCGATGTTAGAGAGATTCACAGATCTGGATTCAGAAGTCCATTTCTGTACAATGATGGAGATCTGCTGTCATACATCTTGCAGCAGTAATGCCAAAGAGAGAAGTGTCATCTCTTGGTCAGTACACAGAATGACGTGCTTGCCCGTAAACATGCCTTTCCGTATGAGCAGCAGGTTTCAAAGGCAAAAACACAAGGCAGGCCAGGTTGCCAGGAGAGAATGTGATGTTATGCAGATGTAAGTGCTGCTATGTAGCTGTCAAAGTTATTTCTGTCTGTTTGTTGAAATAATATTTAAGAAGGAAATGTAATGGAACTGCACTTGATTCGCTTTTCTCTTTGCAAGTTCATCCCTCCTCACTTTCATCTGTGCATTTGCTGTTAAGGAGATGGAATCAAGACACAATTGAGAACTGCTACCAAAGTGTAGAGAAAACTATACTTGCAGCATAACTGCTTTCATCTACATGGCTGAGCAGAAGATGTGAACACCCATGCATCATCATAAGCCCACAGGTAGAAAAAGCCAAGAGATACTTTCCTGCCCCAACCCGGCTGAGTGTCTCATCTTCTGGCTGCCTGAAAAGCAGACTGTAGGTCAGGTATTCAGTCTTACATAAAATGGTTAAAAAGGTTAAAAATGGTAAAAAATGGTTAAAACACAAGGGGGTTCAGATTGCATACCAGAAGGTGACTGGGCATGGCACAGGCTTCCCTGGGCAACGGACATGGCCTCAAGCTGCTGGAGCTCGAGAAGCATCTGGGCAACACACTCAGACACAGGGTTTGGATTTGAGGTGGTCCTGCTGCATGGAGCCAGGAGTTGGACTTGATGGCCCTTATGGGTCCCTTCCAACTCAGGATACTCTATGATTCTATGAAATCTTGAATCTATTACAATAGCTGTGGCCATATCCACTGCAAAGAAAACTGCTTACATTGGAGGAAGGGAGGAAAAGAGAAATGCCAGACTGTGGCACTTGGGCTGATGCCTTCAGAGAGATCTGTGCTATCTGGCACTCACTGTGGGTTTTCAGCCCACAAAGCTTTCAGATGCTTAATCTTCTTTCTGCAGAAGTCTTAACAAAACAGCCACTGGCTTCTGGAACTCCGCTTAGGGCCGGGAGTGTTTTGTGAATGTACTGGCTACACAAATGGTTAAACTGGAATCCAAGGAGTGCAGAACCTCACATGAATTTATTTTTTCCCTCTTCCCAGCACTGTTGTTGTGATGCCAACCCAGTTATACTATATGTGTAACCCAGTCACTCAGGACAGAGCCAACATCCATTTCACTAAGTAAAAGAAGTCCATTTCTGCTAGGGAAACCTGTGAGAGCAGCTAATTATGGACGAGGCTTCAAATGGTACTTGTGGTTCCACTGTAGGGGCATAAAATTATCATTTTTGTCTCTAAAGAGAGGTGCTTTGAATGGAGCATAATAGCACTTGAACATTTCTGGCATGTCAGAACATTTAGTTCCTGCAATAAAAAGTCTTTCATTAATCCACACAATACCTTTGGATGAGAAGCTGCTCACAGAAGATAAACTGGGACTTGGGGATACGTGCCCCCTGATGCTATAATCACTGTTTGCATTTTTAAAATCTACATACCAGAAGTAAATCAAGAGATGTATTCCAAAGAAATTCAAGTGGAGGACATTTGAGACACTGCAGCAGACATGTACCAAGGGAATATTTGTCAAATGCAAAGGAGAAATGAGCCTCAGATGAGCAGACAAACACAGCATGTCAGGCACACAGCGAAGAGAGGTCAAAGCTGCCACTGCTCAGAGTTCCTGTGTGTTGTATAGTACTCTGTGGGACTGGTTGTGCAGCAAACCAAAATGCTATTCAAAATGTCCTTTAAGGCTGGAGCTTGGGAGCTGAGGAGTGGCTCTCCATCTCTTTAACCAGTTGCATGCTCTGAGGAAAGGAACCCTTTTCTTAAAGCCTTGTTGCTCCAAGTATGGAAGCATTAATTTCCACAGCTGAAGAGCAGTCTCCTTTAACTCGGGAAGAAGACGTGACCTTTGTGCTGTTCTTTCAATAAGCCTGATGCAGGCTGATATTTTTTCAGAAATTAAATCTTGTGGTAAAATAATAAGAAAATCAAACACATCACGCAGGAAGAATGTGAGAGACAAGGAGGTTGCTAAGTCATCAGACATTCACAACGTCTTAAATTCTAATGTTTTCCTGAGGCTTCAAAACAAAGGAGTAGAACTAAGGGAAAGCCAAAGAGCTCTCTACCCTTGTGCCCCCTCTTACCTTGGAAAGATGCCCATTTTCAATGGGGACCACAATGATGGTCACTTTAGCAAGTCCCAGACACCCCGCCAGTTGCCTCCAGCTTTCCAGATGCTGTCCAAATTATAGAAACCACCAGTACCATTCAAAATCTTACATCATATGTAATAAATGACAGTTCACTGTACCTCAGGGCTCCAAGCTGATGAGCTGTCAGTAGCATCATTTCCTTCAAATCCCTGGTTGTTAAAAGCTGCCTCCAATTCCAAACATCCTTCTGCGGCTTGCTGGCTGAAGCCATCAGCAGTGCTGGACTCCATCCTAGGCCCTGAATGCTTCCCAGCACTCATGCACTCCGTTGTTCTTGAATCAACAGATATATGGTCATTTCCATGACAGGACAGGTTGTCTTGGTAACTCAGTTGGCTTAGTCCATCCAGATCTAACAATTTTCAGTAAGAAAACAATTTCAGAGGGATTAGAATGAATTCCTTGCCCTCTCTCTCCCAAAACATCTCTCTCTTATTATTATTTTTTTTTTTTTGTCCGTGCCACTGTATGGCAGAGGCAGCTTCCCTTAGGAGCACTGCAGCACAGCACTAGCAATAAATCTGGTACGTATCAGCTTTGATGGAGTGGACATGGCCGCTCCTCACTCTCCACATCCTGAACAGAGAAACCAGCTTCTTTTTCTTGAAGAGGTTAACCACAAAATGCAATCAAAGGACTGCCTTGGGTGTTCTAGTGCCTTGGTGCTACTTCGTGGCCCCCAAGCTTACATGAAAACACAGATTGGACAAATGGCAGCACAGGATAGGCAGGAACAGGTATCAGCAACATCCTTTCACTCAGGAGAAAGAGGAAAAGGCAGAAGCCAGCACGGCTAAGGGGATGGTGCTGGTAAGAAAAGGAGTTTTGCAGAGGTAAAAGTACCACCACGACCCCATTGCTCATCCCTGAGAGCTTAGGAGATGCATTCCCTAACTTCCTTGCCTACTTTTGTTAGTTTTAATTCATCTGGTCGTTAACATTTACTTTATGGTCTAAAGGAAAGTTTATAAACGAGAACAAAACGGTCTCATTTTGTGCAAATCACAACAGGTTCCTCCTCTGTGCCATCAAAACCTGTGTTTTGAACACAGAGCACTTTATTCCAAGACATCAAGGAGAGCACTCTGTGTGGAGTGACACAGGTAATTACACGGGCAGGAACACAGATGAAAATAACATTGTGATTTGGCCTTGAATGTGTTCTGCAAATACTTGCAGAAGAAAACCTTTCTCCTTCCAATGAACGTGATGCCAAGCCTTGCTTTAGAAACACGAAGAGCCAGGTTCTGCCTCTATTGCTTTCAAGTAAGCTAGGAGCAGTTACAGTGAATGGGAAAAAGCTGCACTTCCAGACAGATGATGAAAGCAATTGGAACAGATTCAAAAATACTTGGAATTTAAATGTTTGTTCTCATGAACAATATTTTTTTCAAATTTGTCCTCCAACTCAAATCTTTAAATAATAGTAATAACTACCGCATTAAATAGAAAACAATTACTCTGTTTTGGTTTAGATTAACCAACATTTTCATTCTCTCCACATCCCACTGTCTGGAACAAAAAGTCCAAACCCTTATGAGTAGAAATTCAATGCTTGGCCCTCAGAACAAATATACTGTTAGTGATTCATATCAGCCCCACAAAAACAAAACAATCAAACAGAATGGAGAATAATGACTCTGGAACCATTTCTTGGAGGCGGGCAGAAGCCCTTGTCTCCCTTCTTGGCTGCTCTTTCCATTAATAACTAGGAGAACTTGTTCCTTTCCATCTGCCCATGAAGGGTCTCACCTGCTCCCTCCCAGCAAAACGCCTCAAGCATGGGCACTTCAACAGAGCAGTCTGAGAGCACCTCACAGTTTTATAATCACAGTGCAGCTCTGAGATGTAGGAGATGGTCCTTCAGGACAATGAGGGATCTGAATTCCGATCTCTCAGTGCCAGGTGAGTGCTCTTCTCACTCCCTTCTACAGTGCACAGTCCGCCTCTTCTTCTCCTCACCTCCCGTCTGGCAGACCTAGTCCTGCAACCAAGAGCTCTCATCCTCTCCCCTCTGCCCCGAGCTGAAGCTCTAGCGAAAGCAGAAAGCCATTTTTTTGCCATTACTCCCATTTTCTCTACGGTGTCAAAAAACAGAAACAAGTAAACAGAGCAATGCAAGAAATAAGACAACGAAAATTCCACATATACAAATTTACTGAGTGTGAATGGGTACAGGCGCTCCTTAAGGCATTTAATTAGCAAACCAACGTCTAATACACATTTTAAACAGTGGGTCATCCATCAAAGCACACACCACACAGCAGGCTTTCAGAATAAAATGCTACTGTAGTAAGAAATCATCCTCACACAATTGTCTTGTGGTTTTGACTCCTGCTGGGATAATATCTAGATCAATAATGGAGGAATTTTCAAAAACTACATTAAAGCCATAAAAGGCTATTCATAACAGGAAAACTCCAGAAATGTATTAATAGAGCAAGCCATCTCCCTGGGACTCAGACACAAAATGAATGTGTTAGGAAAGCAAATGTAGTATTCAGGGAGAAGAAGGGAAAAGGTGATTCACTGCAACCATTTAGTGAAACAGTCTGGCTTTTTTCTTTAAATTTAAAGTAGTTTGGTAAGCGATAATCACTTACAAGTACCAGTATTAGAGAATCGTTACAGGTAATAGCCCAGCTATACAGAAGAGAAAAACTGTACGTCTCCAATTACATCGGTTTTAGTATTATATTCACACAAGAAATGGTCAAAACAGAAGTTGTTCATGTAAGGGAAAAGGTCATAGCAGTAAAACGCCTGTAATTTACTTGAGAGAACTTTAAGGAAGAAAATGTCAACTGTCTTATGAATACCTGACATGAATAAACAGCACAGTATCACGGATATATGCCGAGACAGACTTATCAAACTATTTCAGTTTTAATTAGCCAGGAGTCCCCACAGAGCAATAGAGGTCTGTTCTATAATTAAGGGCGGATAGCACTGTATACTAAAAGAGTGTGGGTTTTTCAGTTCTGTCCCACCACTTGTCCCTGCTGTGTCACACACCACAAGTCGTAACAGAGACCAGGAGCACACCAGGGACCATCCATCACCACAGAATTGGGAAGGGCTCTGTTCAGGGTTGGAGAACTGGCTACGAAGAAACACGGAACTTGGCCAGATGAAAGGATGAGCCTCACCCATGGCAACAGAGAACAGAACCCTAATAGCTGCTGGGATATGGAAGAATTCCTCTTATGATATATGGAAAGTTCAGCATGTGCAATACTGAAATACTGCGAATATTCAAATTAGCAGATCAGTTGTTAGTTTGAGCTAAAATACCCTTCTTTTTCAACGATGCACAATCTCTCAGCTCTATGAACTACAATATGCTAAAGAAACATCCTGAGAGACCTCAATGGTTCCTAAAGTGCACTGTCAGAGTTAGAAGATGAAGCCCAGCAGACCTTGCTAAATGAATACCAAATAATTTATTAACCAGAAGGAAACACTGAGGTGAAAAGTTTAATGTGTGGCTGTTACTTGCATTGACCAAGGCGATGTCTGCTCTGTGGACTGCAGCAAATTGCTGTGATTTTACCAAAAAAAAAAAAAAAAAAAAAAAAAAAAAAAGCCTGTCTTTTCTCTGTGATTTTCAAAAATGAAAGAAACTTGATCCCTGCTTCTAGACTGAACATAAGCAAGCAAGGGAACTTGCAAGCTTGTTTAAGTCAAGTACAGTCGAGACAAGGAACAGATTTCAGGATAGAACTTGGTACTTCTGGACTAGAAATCCTATAAGCGGTGACTTTCATAGAATCATCTGAGTTGGAAGGGACTTAAAAAGGCCATCTGGTCCAAGCCCCCTGCAATGAACAGGGACACCCACAGCTCCATCAGGTGCTCAGAACCCATCCAGCCTGACCTTGGCTGTCTCCAGGCACAGGGCACCACCAGCTCTCTGTGCAACCTATGCCAGTATCTCTTCCTGAAAGACAGACACAAGAGCAGATGTGAGTCAGTGGGATTGAAACGCATTTGCCCTCACACAATACTTCCCTTGACTGACCTTTGCTGGAGCCCTGTGCCAAGCCACTTCTCAATACCTCAGCACCACAGTCTCCCTTGCATTGAGCCACACCAGACACAGGGAGACTGAGAGAAGCCCTTTGCTTATTTTGAGATTAGTCATCAAGGTGCTAAAAAAAAACCTTCCCAGAAGAGCCTCAAAGAAGCAGAACTATTATCTAATTACAATTAATCTAAACAAAAATGGCCTGTAAATTTTAGGACTCAAAGAGAAAAAGGATCTTAAATTTCAAGTTACATTATGCAATCAGGCCAAGATTGTTTAATTTACCACATGCTGGGTAATAGCACAAGATGACTCCATGATTCCACAACTAAAGCAGGCTCTTTATTAATAGGGTGATTTGCAGAGACGCTGTGGGCAGAGCTGGCATTCAAGCCATTCAGCTCCCTAGAGCATCCTCCAAATCCATCCTTCCTACAGTTCACGCTCCTCTTCTCAAGCTCTATCCAGGTTACTACAGAGATTTTTAACGGTTGAAAAGCTCAGGCTAAACAAGTCCAAAGTGCAGATCATGACAACGTTCATAACAAAAACAGAGGGTCAAGGGAAATTTTGTTTAAGAACATGATCTGAGAAGACTTTGCATGCCAAGGCTGAGTGGGAGAAAAGCTTATCAAGGCTCCCCAGGACACTCAATTTCTCCTTCTGTCTAAGTCTGTGGTAGGTCTAGGTCTCTGGTTCCATAAAAACAAAATTATCAATTTGAAGAGACTTGACATACTCAAGGACATCAGTATATAGGCATTAGTTCATAATGAAAAGTCTAATTTTGAATTGAATGTCCTTAGTGAAAGCAGGTCTCAACATGTGGCTGAATCTAATTTTTGAACAGCTATTTAAATAGCATTAGTATTACCCCTGAAAATAAGAGCACCTCTGCACCACGTTGTGCCAGAAGAATTCAGTGGAGGGCCATATCTTGAAATGTTCAGAGCATGTATTAAAATCAAGCAATCGTATTTCAAAAGTAAGGCATTCTATGGAACTAAAAACAGAGGGCACTTTCACAGCTCTTCCTTCTAATGAATTTATCCATGTGTTCGGGCCAATTTTCTAAGTAGCTACATTTTTAAATGCATCCCATCTTTGTTTGTATAGAAGAGTCATTACATTAGTCCATAGAAGATCATAAAATTCTTCCCTTCTGTGCCATAAATTTTCAGTTTCTGTCACTGCCTGACATTTGGCGTATGTGCTGGCAAATGATATAGCATAATTCATTCACTGTTCACCTTGTGTTTGCAAAGCTGTTGTAAAAGGCTTTTGCTAAAAGGCTTGACTTGAATGGCACAGATTAAAACAGATTATTAAAACAAAGTCCTGCAGTCATTATCTTGGCAAAACTGGCAATAAAATCCAAGAAAATCCATGTGGGTTATGAGCCAGAATTAAAAAACAATAGACTTTCATTGGAAAGATCTTCATAAACTTCAGCACGGCTTGGATCCAGACTCTACTCTCTCCAACTATTTCAGAACTGAGCTGCAAGTAACCAATCAGGAAAACAAGTTTAGTAAGAAAGAAAGCAAAATCACATCAGATACCTCTGTGTCTTGCTCCTAAAGGCTGGAGAGCAAGTGGTTGAATGTGGGACTACGCTTCATGCCCGCTTGTGTTGCTTTTTCAGATATTCCAGATCAAAAACTTTGTGAGCATGACACACATGTTTTAAGCTGCTAAATCACCTCATCATCGCCATCTGAGGATGCTGTCAGTTCTTTGTCCACCCCGTAACTGTCACTGAGAATGACAACTTGGGATTGAGATAGTCTTGCTCTAAACCAAGAGGCTGGATGATGTGGCACACTCCTAGCTCCCAGACAGTCTTCTGGGGACAAAAAGGGGAGCAAGAGTTTGAGGAAGATGAGGAATGAACTCGACGTGGAACTGCTTCTTCAAACCTCAGAAAAACCTCTGGATGTGATATCGTATCTGCAACAGTTATGAACTGTTAGACCTTGACCCATTCTGCGCGTCATTATTTTTTTAAATGCAAGTATTTAACAGAGCGGAACAGAGTAGGACACAGTGTACACACAGAACCACTTATAAAATCATTAGCACATGCAATGACAAATCAGTCAGCAGAGGGCTTGAAAACTTTCTTACTCTTCCACTCCCTTTCATCTCCCCCTAAGGTGGAGAGGGAACTTCTTTTGTGCAGAGAAAGCAGCTCAGACGTGGCCTGCTCTATGGGTAAGGCCACAAGCACACAGAGCACACGGCTCACAGGCACTGCTGACTCCATCTGCCAGCAGCAGAGGAACTCAGGAGACCAATGTAAATTGTAACCTTTAAAAGTGAAGATACGCATTTGAGCACATGGCCATGAACGCCCTTCCCCTCCTACTGCCAACACGTGTTTCGAATACAAGATGACTGCACCCTCATTAGTGTCAAAATAGCTGCCAGATGGGGAAAGAGGGTTTGGAACACACTAAATATACTTGGCCTTGCTTTGTCAGGGTGAGATGCAGAGGCATTCTGCTGATCCCCCCACCATCAGCAGGGAGGGAGCCCAGCAGCAGAATGTTCTGACCCACTGGCACACAGTGGTGTAGTGGGGGCAGTGGAGACAGAGAGTGGTCAGTGTGTGTGTGTTTGTGCGTGTGTGTGTGAATAAGCCAGATGTCTAGTGGTCGATTTACTGCTGCTCTTCAGCATGAAGTGTACAATAACGGTTGCCAAGATTCACTTTGATAATCACCACGGCAAATCCAAGCAGCTGAACAAATGAGCACTGCAGTGACACGGGCTGGTTTGGGACAAAAAGCAACTTTTTCACTTCCTATCTCATGACAACCACGTGGCTTCCAGCAGAGAAGCAGGATCCTGCCTTTACACCGTGTCAGGTCTATTAAATCCTGAAATGTAAACTTGGTGACAGTGGTATCCACTGCTCCATAAGCCCTCCTGCTGCCACTGTGAGGTCAGCGCACAGCTCCTTGGGCAGAAGAACTGAGGAAGAGCAAACTGCACCCAGCCACAGCCCAGCAGAATCACACAATCACTAAGGCTGGAAAAGGCCATCAAGATCACCCAGTCCAACCACCAACCCATCCCACCATGCCCACTCTGCCCAAGTCCCTCAGTGCCACATCTCCACTATTCTTAAACATCTACAGCCACTGTAACCCCAGCACCTCCTTGGGTAGCTGTGCCACTGCATTACCACTAAAGCTAAATGTTCCTATTCTGATTAAAACAGTAGTTTTAGGACATTAGTTTGTAAATGGTTGGTGACCAGCTACTGTAAAAATTATTTCTTATAAAAGCTGTTAAAAATAAGCTTCTTTGAGATTGCTTCAAATAAAAATTATTTCAAGTTGTAGCAACCCTATGGCCTAGATCTACCCAAATAATCAGGAGACATAAAACCACATGCTCCTTTTCAGCCAACTGTGTAGCCAATTCACTACCTCTGCAAAATTAATTTAAATGCTCAGGAAAAGCTGGTAAGCTCTACTTACACATGAATATCTTCTGAGCACTTAGGGCACGAAATAAAATTTTAAACAAAAGTCTGCTTTACACTCAGTTTGCCAAAAATCCTAGGTAAATCTTCTTCAATAAATACACCACGTCTTTCCCCATTTTCTAGAAAACATTCAGCACGAAGATCCTGGATTCACGAGCACTGTGGCAGCCTTATTTCAGAAGTGGGATAAATTCAGACCAAAACTTAAAAGTTTGAGCTGTCTGCAAAAAACACTACTAATTTTCTCTCTTTTGGGAAGCGTGAGGGCAAAGGGAGCTCTTCTTGTTTTGGAGCCATAGAACAAGTGTGGTGCAGCTGCTGCTGAAATGTGACCATGGCAAACACAGCAAGAATGAATCAAGAGCTCCTTGAAGAAAAAGAATTACAAATATTGCAGTTCCTAAAGAAAAACTGTAAGGATATACAATCTGTACTCATCATGCATTGGGTTCCCTTTGAACTCCCAGACTGTTTGAAAATCCAGTGCTACTTCTTAGGATTCCTAGCTATGGAGTATTTTAGCCATTGAACATTTGAGCAGTGCAAGAGAGAAGAGAGATACCAATGCTCTGCAGCAAAACCAGGGGGATTCCTTTGTAAATCAGTAGCAAAACTCTAAAGTTAGCAATTCAAACTGCAGCTTTAATTGGGCTGTGACGACCATTGCTTCATTGATTGTTTCCATGGAGCTCAGAAACATGATTTTTAAAAGAAAATTTTTTTTGTTTTGTTTTAATACGTAGGAGATAGTATTGAGCTAAACTAAGTGCCAAGTTACCATCCAGTGAATTCATCTACTGCATCTTGCTTGAGTAAAGGGAGGAATTCGGCCAGGTTTTATAGGCTATCAGCCTCTTAACTTTGACTCCAACTTTACAAATCCCCAAAGCGTGACTGCATCACTTGTTACAACACTAGACGCTGTTTCTTACTTGCATTTGGAAGCATATAGGCTAATTAAACGGCCGGCACTGGGGAATCTGTAGCAAATTCTTGATATGCCTGCTGTTGAATCTGTGCCTGAGCAGCAGACAGCTTCATGTCAGCTTAATATCTCTATATTAATAAAACTCACTTCACCCAGGGGAGAGAAAAATGTTCACCATTCAAATATACAAGTGTCCTGATTAGGAAAGGACAAGGGGGAAACATTTTCTGTATCACCATGGAAACTTAAAAAAAGGACCCATAATTACAATCTAAATTCTGGAAAGATAATGAATACATCTTGAGATCTGCAGATGTTGTGTAGCATATACATATCTCTAGCAACGTCAACTCAATTACTTCTATGCAGTATCTGTTTTATAAATCAACTTCCCACCACTTTTAAGGATGCATGTGAGTTGGTTTTGGCTTCTTCCCCAAAGATGACAGTGGGGGAGGAAAAAGGGTGACCTTTTCTTCTAACAAGGTATTTCAAACTACCAGTATTTATCCAGAAATTTCACACACCCTACCAGTTACAAAGTTAGCTTACAGGCATCCAGACACACTAAGTTAAACTGCATGAAATAAATAATTCAAGAATTCTCTGCAGCATTACCAAGTGAAAACAATAGCTTACCATTCGCTCAAAGCTGATCCAAGAAAGTAAGTTACCAAATAAAATACATAGTGTAGGTGTAAAATATAGATGTACCCCATGCATCCTGTCTGCCTGACTGTTAAAAAACAAAAACAAAACAGAACAAAAATACAGTGATTTTGGATGAGCAACGAAAACAAATTTCTGCTTTCCTATACATTTAATGCTACCCTTTGTGCATTCACTTTTTTTTCCTAAAGTTTTTGATCCAGTTTTACTGAAGCCAATTAGAACTTCAATGGGAGAACCACCAAGCCCTGAAGGAAGCAGAAGTGCTATAAAAAAAGAATAAAGCATTTGATCACATAACTGAGACAACATCAGCACATCTATGCATATTGCATTCACTTGGAGGATCCCAGGAGCTCTCTGTGCTGTGTTCTTTGCTATTACAGAAGCAATCACAGAAGCCTGGTCCTAAAATTTTCATGATCAGGATGACAGAGAAACAGAAATCTGCACTGGTTTCTAACTCAGCAAAACCTGGAGCTGCACACAGAGTGATGAAAAGGCCTGCTTTTCTGGAAAACTGGAAGGCTTGCTTCAAACAATGGGTTTGTTGAAGGTTCTCAGGTCAGAGGAGGAACCTTTTACCGAGGAACATATGGTACACATGGAGCTCCCACTACCAATTTCTGTCTAACTACAGCTCTGATTTGCACAGCGTCTTCAGTCTAGTGTGTGCTTTCATTCTTGGTATCAACACCTGACCTTGGGATTCAAACCAAAGCACAGAGCAATGCAACTGCCTGATCTATGGATTTGACAAGGGACTAGGGCACCCTTATCTTCATTTATGCTCAAAGCTATTTGGAGTCACCAAAAAGCCACCTGTTTATACAGCAGAAACATCCACCTCATCTTCACATGGTCCACACACATGGAGAACCAGCACTTGGCAGCTTTCAGACCAGGGGAAGTTTCCAATAGAAAGCAAACAGAAAAGTCAAGGAGTAATCTGAAAAAAGACCAATTGCAGTAATTGGTTCTGACCATCAAGCACTTCCATAGCCAAACAATACAGCAGTCAGAGCAATAAACTCCAATTCTACATGCTGCTGTGCAAAGAAATAGAGAGCTGCCCTCTCCATGCCAAACAGCATGAAAATCAACATCTTTTCCTATTGCCTTTTTCCTACTGCAAAATTTGGTTTTAAAAATAGGAACATGAGATTCAGCTCCAAGCTAACTCTCACTTTGTTGCCTAAGGTTCTTCCATAGCAAAAGGAAATGGCAGCCAAGAAGCACCTATTTTATGTTCCACATGTGGAGCAAGCATGAGTCAGGCTTCATTTGTGTCACTGGGATTTACGAGCACAGGCCCAGGACTTGCAGAGAGGTGGAAGACAAAAGACTGCATGCTGTAGAAGATGCTGCCACGCCAGAAACCCCTGTGGTGTGGGCACAGCTGCACCCATGAGTCAAAGCACACCCTTTGGTCTGGCTGCTTGAAAATGATATGTGGCTGCAAGGCAGGAAAGTCCCTTTCAACTGCAGATGCTTTGCCTGCAGCAGAATGGAGTTGTTAAAGTAGATCCAGAGAAGGGCCACAAAGATGGTCAGAGAGCTAGAGCACCTTCCCAGCAAGGACAGGCTGAAAGAGCAGGGGCTTTTCAGCCTGGCAAAGAGAAGGCACCAGGGGGACCTTACAGTAGCCTTCCAGTACCTGAAGGGGGCATACAGGAAAGCTGGGGAGGGACTGTTTATCAGGGCAGGTAGTGACAGGGTGAGGGGAAATGGTTTTGAACTGGAAGAGGGTAGATTTAAACTAAAAATTCTTTATTGTGAGGGTGGTGAGACACTGGAACAGGTTGCCCAGTGAGGCTGTGAATGCCCCCTCCCTGGAAGCACTCAAGGCCAGGCTGCATGGGGCCGTGAGCAACCTGCTTTAGAGGGATGTGCTCCTGCCTGTAGCAGGGGGTTGGAACTGGATGATCTTAAGACCAAGAAACTAAAAGTGCAGGGTCCCCGTGACCAATGTTTTAGGAAACACTGTCCTTTCTTTCTAAAAAAAAAAAAAGTAACCTTCTCTTTTTATAAGCATTATTCCCATGATGTCTTTCCTAGTAGTCTTTGTACTCCAACAGGTGGAACTCCTTCAGCTCCCCCATCACTCATCTCTTTTATTTGGCTTGGCACTAATTCTAAAGCAAGAGCCACTTTGTCTCTGCACAAACTATAAGGACATTCATCTGAAGTGGCACTGGCTCCTTCCAGAAAATGGCCTGCCTCCTCACAGAAATCAAGTTGGCCAAGGGGGTGCCCAAGAGAGCCAAGACTGCTCAGTTTCTCTGTGCCACACTCAGAAGCAGCTAGATCCAGCACATGCGTGCTGATTATAGGCCATTCCTTGCACTCAATGCGTAACCATCAGCTTCACACCCACAAGTCTTTGTTTGCTGATTAACAGGGTGGAAATCAACTCCTTCGCAAAGAGATTTGTTTGGGGTTGCTACGGATAACTACTGCACTGCAACAAGGCAGACATTTATCTTCCCACTGTTTTTCCTAATTGAAACTTTCTGTTTGCTACCACAGGGTTGATTTACCAGACCCCCCCGTATCACTGTTGTAACACCTTCATTTTCCTGGGAAAAATCACAACCCTGGGTAGCAGCAGCAGGCGAGGATGTGGTGTAACAAAATTCTCATGCGTTTGCAACCAACGCTGTCACCCAAAGCAGATAGTCTTGTCCTCCTTCTTTATCCCTGTTTCTACTTGCTTAAGCTTTAGTGATCATGTGGAATCATAAAATGGCTTGGCTTGGAAGAGACCTCCAGGTTCATCAAGGTTCCAACCTCCTGCCGTAGGCTGGGCTGCCAGCTGCTAGATCAAGCACTAGGACAGACTGCCCAGGGTCCCATCTAACCTGGCCTTGCATATCTCCAGGGATGAGACATCAATAATCTCTCTGGGCTATCTGTGGAAGGCTCACCTGATTTAAAAGCAATAAGTAAGGGACACATAACAATTAAGTGAAGCAAGAAGCTAATTCAAGGCACCATGCCCATGCAGCCAGGCATGGGAAGTAGCATAACTTGTGACCCAGGAAAGACAGCACATCTCAGCCACAGCTTTATATCTGACAATTAGAAAATAGCTAGCTACTGACAACTGCAAAATGACTCCCGGGCCCAATGGCTTAATAGCTACAGCATATTACTTAAGGTAAGAGGTCGAGACCCCAAAATCAACCCTGTGACACAGAGTTTCAGCAAATCTCCGTGCTGTCATTAATCCAAACTCAGGAGGGCTTTTCTCCAGCACCATAACTCTCAGACTACTTGCTGGAGAACACTCCCACATGGATTAAGCTGCTATGTATGCACTGTATGGGCTTCACTGTCTCTGAGCACACTGTTTGTGGCCACTCACTCACGCCCAGTACAGTGCTTCCAGGGATGCTTCATCATGCAGCAATGCCAAGTTCCAAATAGGGAACGTTTGCCTGAGTGTCAGGGAACTTTTTTGGTGGAGAGCGAAAGGCATGAGAGCATCACTGACTAAAAATCAGTTACTTCAAAGGATTTTCTACAGGCTTTGCTATGGACTGGTTGGAGATTCAACCTAAGTCTTTCATGATTGCTCTACAAATTGTTGTCGACAAAACATCCCTAAATCAGAGGTAACTGCACGAGAACCATGCAAACAGCATCTGCAGAGGTACAGCTCAACCACATCTTCCTCATTACCCAGAAGATCCCCACTGGCACAATATACCCATTTGCCACTTATAAAACTGCACATTTTTTCCTCCATGACTTCAATCTGCCCCCTTTACTTTCATTTCAGTCTTTTCCTTTGGTTACTATGGTTGTGTTTCAGGAAATTGCTAGGCCACCCAAGATGATGCCTGCTACCAACAGATCATTACAATAGCCTGAAATTAACTGTGAAAAAGATATTCATACCTAAACCCCTATCTCTGGCAAAAGACAAGGGCCACCATCAGCTCACCTTTTAGAAGGGTGAATTTATCTAACACAACTTCATATGAGTGCAGTATAGAGAGGCTAGGAAGAAACAGAGAAGGATTATCCATGCTTTCAGCAGTCCTAACGGTCATTCACTTCTGCAAGCATTTGCCTGCAATCATGGGTTTGCATGAGCAGCCTTGTAAGAAGCAGGCTAAACTAGCAATGACTGCAAACGTAAAGAGACAAAAAGTACTACTATTTGCATCAGCTCACAGAAATACTATGCTTGAGCTCTGCACAGAGTGCTGCTAGTATGCCTGCATGTAACCTCCAGCACAGCGCAGTGAGATCATTCACACCTGCCTCACCCGTAGTAGGAGATGGAAGGTGAGGAGGCAGGGTATCTAGGAGAGGCAGCACTCCCCAGATGCTGCCAAGATCCTGTTTATTGGCAAAAGAAGCCTCCTGAGCCCTAAACAACCTTCCCAGAGGAAGACAGAGTCGCAACTGCCATATGGGGAGTGGGAAGAGGATGCCACTTAGCAAAAGTGGATTAGAAAATACATGCACAAACACACACGCTCACACACAATTTGTTCTGCCACTGTGCTGAATGGCGACATCTATTTCTTCCTTTTGAAATAAACCTTTCTCCATACCGCTTATGCAACCTTCTGGATGGCAAGCACAGATGACAGATAATCCTAAAGAGAGTAACACCCCTCATGCCCATTAGGAAACTGGACAGGAGGAAGCCTTGCCTCCTAGACAAGGAAATTGGTGAAAATCCAAGCCATCAAAATTTCAACCTTTAAAAGACACAACTGCAAATTAGTAATTTAAATACAGAAAGGACCGTGGTGCCAGCTTCACAAGGACAGAAGTCTGCGCACAAGTACTTTCTAAGCAATTCTGACTTTTACATAGAGAAAGCATTTGATGCAAACTCATGTCTGCACTTCACTTCAGAAAGCTGTGGACTCTTATCATATCCTTCAGATCCCAGATGCATATCCCCAGTCACGTTATGCTTTCTCCCACTTGAGCAACCAGGAGTATTTTCTGTGAAGTGCTTTTGCCCACTATGTGCCTTTGCTTGCCTTCACTCAGTGTTAGTGCTGCTGTCAATTTAGTGTAGCCTCTTTAAATGTCCTGCTTGGAGTGCAGGCACTGATTTTATAGGGCTACATTCTGGCTGGAGCACTGGCTGGCTCCATAGCCAGACAGATAATAAAATACATCAGCACTTAGGATCTTCAAAAATGGAAACAGGCCATCTATCTATTGTAGATTCAGGTTCACACCAAAGTTTGATTTATCACACAAGCAACATATTTTTCTTGTGGGCCTATTTTGCTACATGGGACTACAGGACCTAATGAAAACTCACTTCTTGCCTAGGAATTCCTGGCTGTATGAAGGGTCGTTTACTGAGGTCAGGAGCATTCACGTACAGCAGAAAGAATAATTTCTTCCACTACAGCAATTACTGGCAAAAATCAATGACCCCTGTTAAGCTGGAGGCCAAGGTAAGTAAATGCAGTAGTGCTCTCTAGTTTTAAAATTCCCAGAGCCTCAGAGGTGTGCCTCCCTTTACATGCATTGAAGAGAGATTTCTAGCCATCTAGACAAGATTCCTATTAGGACATCAAACCTCCTAGCATTCTAAGGTCAAAAAATTTACTTTAGCTAGCTTTGAGATTGCCTAATTGATGGAAAAAAACCTCCATGGATTTCATGCAATTTAAGCACAGTGCTCACCTATATATTACGCTAGTGTTATGAACACAGTGTCAGACAGCTCGGGAGACTCTTCAGTCACAGAACTCTCTGTGCAAAAATAGATCCGTTTGATTCAGAAGACTCAGCTCTGCTGCCGTGTCTCTCCCCGTGCCTTTCCAGAGCAGTGGTTGCTGGAACCACTACCTCAGTGGTCACTAACTTTTTCTTTTGCAAAGGACATGGACCCTGAGGAAGAAGCAGATTAAGATCACTGTATTTACGGTGTGCTTATTGCTATTCCTCACTTTTTTCATTATTACTTCTCTTTCTATAAGAGAACTAGGCTGAGAAACAGACCTGTTCTACCCCTTCGTTAGCAGTGTACTACTTTTAGAAGTGCCTTATTGCTCTGCTGGTTTTTTTTTTTCCAACTCTTAAGCCAAATGTGCAATGATAGATTTGGCAGCCACACTTTCAGCAGCCACCCCCAGTCAGCTGATAGCATCTCAGACATAGGAGGATGCAAAAGCTCTTCCCCTACCCGCTCTTAGATGGACGACACACTGAGGCTAGACAGCAAGGGAGGGTCTCAAGGCAGCTGCAAGAGCAAGTTCCTCTGTATTTGCAACAAACTGTAAATCTGTAATTTACAATTACATGCTCTGTGAAGGGCAGCAGGGATCTGCATGCATGGAAGGGACTGCATACCCATTGCTAACCTCTTACACCAAGCAGCTTGCGCTACTGAGCAACTTCATTCATTTTTCAATTGTGGCTCAAAGGGATCTCAAGTGAAAAGCTTATCCCTGCATTTGTTTTTCAACTTGGCACAACATTACTAGCATCGCTGAAGCACAGACTGGGACTCAGCAGCAGCCAAACCAGCACCCTGCTGATTAGCATGCCTCAGTGTCTCAGCACTGCGTTCAAGAAAGGTTTAGAAGTTGTACAGAGGGACACAGTTCAGCAGCAAATATTGTTGATAGGTGGACAGTTAGAATGGACGGTCGTTTCCAACCATGGTAATTCTATGATCTATCAGACATTTGATTTACAGACGCCAGAACCTCACTGCTCAAATTATATATTAGATCCCTAAGCCTAAAAATGATTTTCAGTAATGTGTTTGCTGCTTTGAGGCCTCAGAAAAGCTGCTAATGGAGCTAGGACACTTTTCTTTAGGAGGCAAAAATGCAATCAAAAACATATTTGATAAAAAGAAAATGGGGTAATGATGGGTTTTTAACTGCAATTTTATTTTGTCTCAGAAGCACGCTTTAAGTTTAAGAGCAGTGAACAACTGGATTTTGTTTTGAATCTTTTTTTCTTTTTTTTTTTTTTTTAAGAAAAGAAAATTATTCTCCTCTGGGGCGTGGTTTTTCTCTTCTCTTAAACCTAATAAGCTATATATTGGAATGACCTTGTAACAGGTTTCTGTGGCTCTTTAATCACCAGTGGCTGCTAAATGAAGCATATCTATTTTCTCTGTTACATTACTATTGGCAACCAGGTCGTCAGTAAGTGCCCAGGAATATTTCCATGGCAACAAAAAGCATTCAGCATTGCAACTGTTTTGTGCCAATTTAGCTTTAAAATATTCTATTGTGAAGAGAAATACGGTACATTAAGTGAAATAAAGTCAAGATGCAATGTTCTGAAAGAATATAAGGATAAACAGGAAACACGCATTTTGTAGAAATGATGAAAATATGCCAAATGCAAGGAAAAATGCTCAAAGCTAATACTGATGCTATTGAATGCCTTTGGTGAATGTCAGCAAGTCCATATGCTCACTTACATTGTCACTTAGGGTTAGATAACAAAGCTAACAGAAATAAGGCTACCTCAAACATCTCTTGATCATTTTAATGCACGACTGAAATTTTAAGTTCTCAGGGTATTACAGGCTCTCTGCATGTCTAGGTTACCATCACAAGAGTTCATACTCTTGATGTTAGAGAATGAATCTAAAAGGAAAAAAAAGGAAATATAAAGAAATACATGAAATACAAAGAGCATGTGTGTGTGTTGTGGAAGATATTTTCATATCACAGTTCAGCACCTTCTCTCTTATTATACAACTTGGATAGCTTTGAGGAAAAAAAGGCACCAGGTCCCAGCCCTCAAGCAGCCAACTTCATGACTGTCATGTCTTGAGGGCACTGAATGGCCCTCTGTACAGTGCAGTGCAGAGATAAAGAGATAAAAGACCACTTTTGAGCATTTACAGTGACATTCCCTGTGGTGTAAAAAGCTGTGCAATGCCTTCTGAAGCGCTTCATGTGGAAGCAGAGAGCTCCAGGCTGCATCAGTGTAGGCGCTGGCAAGCTCTATAAAGACAGCCTCCTACTCCACAGCAGCTCCAGACAGCCTACTAAGAAGGAAAGCTATTAGGTAATAAACAAGAGCCCGGCAACAGCAACTTGGTCATCAGCACCTGCTCTTGACTGGGAAAAGGTTGACAGCAATTCTCTTCAGCTGCTGTGCCAGGTTACTCCAGTACCTGAGTGTCTCTCTACTGTGAGCCCATCTCATCCATCTGCATGCTTTTAAGAACCTGCTCTTCAGATATCCCCAAAGATAAGACTGCAAGTGAAAAACTGCTTTGACAGTGACAGCAGCCCATTTTTGGCCCTCAGCTCTCAGAGTTCATGATCTTTTCTCCCATCCTCTGAACATAGGTATGGGTCCAGAGATAGGACAAAGACCTGGTGGTCACCATCAGAACACATCTGGCACGTACTGCTCCCCAGCCTGCTCTGAATAGCTCTGAATGGCTCTGGCAGCCTCTGTTGGGGTACTTCTCTGAAAGGTCCTGCAGCAATCAGGGTTGCACATGCTTAGCCTGCTCCAGTGCACCTGTGCTCTGGACACTAGATCCAAACACTCACTAAACTCATCCCTTTGGCTTCGACTTGGTGTTTGTGAACAAACCTCCAGGGAAGGATATTGCACAGACAATGTATAGGAAAAATACAAAATACCTGGGGAACCAGAGGGTAGAGAATCTCCAGGGTGCTTTTCCAAATAAACTGTGCTCATTCATTTGGAACATGCCTGTCCTGGCACTTGGCACCACTGACAAGAGACTGGCTCCATACCTTCCTTTCCAGTATTTGCAGACATTGATGAGATCCCCCCCGAGCCTCCTCATTTCCATCTGAACAGTCTCAGATCTCAGTCTCTCCTTCTAGGAAAGCTAGTCCAGTCCCTTCATCATCTTATACCCTGGCCATGACAGTGTGAAGAACAGTAATAAAGAAAGGAGCTAATTTTAACATCCAAAGAATGCAGTCAAAGTTTATACCTTCAGCCTGATATTCCTATCAAAAGCAAAACCAGAAAGCCTAAACTTCGACAGCCTACACCAAAAAGGCTAAATGCATATAACACTTCCCTAGAAGCAGAAAGGTTCTTGGTGAAAGAACTCCTGATGAAAAGCTCTTGACCATTTTAAAGCAAACATTTTAATAGCTTCAACTTCCTATTTCAAACATTTGATTGGAAAACACACCCCTATTTGTTTTCTGTGAACCAGGGAACCTCTACCCACATCTACAGTGGTATCTAGAATAAAAGTCCAGTGGCTGTGATTCAGCCCTGAACGTAAGTACTTGAGAAGCTGTTCATGTCACTTAATTAGACCTAATTATGACTTCTGATCATTAAAACTGAAAACACCAAACTGATTTACCCATCCCATAATCTCCTGACTGCTGTCCTTTTCACTTTAAATCAAAAAGTCTGCGGTGGTGGTGGGAGAGAGGAAAAGTGATTTGGGAGCCTTTCATCCCTAAGATCATGAGATATGACTGGCTTTTTAGTAGAGCATTTCGCAGCACATGGCACAGTAACATCTTGAGGTTCCTGGCACAAAGAAACAAGGTTTAAGATTAAATACATATCTTTAATAGCAATGATGAAAAGGCAGATGGTTCTCAAAGCAAAGGCTTAAGGCTAAACACTCCTTCAAAAGATCCTGTTACCTGAAACAAAACACGGTGAGCATAGAAAAATGCTCTGTGCTGCCGCAATAGGCTCTGATTGGTATCTAATATACAGCATTTAATTCTGAAAATTTCCACTAATTTCAATTAGATCAGTTTCATGAATAAGAAAAGAACTGGGAAGAGAAGAGGGAAAGGTTAGACTTTTCTCTGGGATTCTCAATGCAGTTTTATGTCATGGTGAGAAACAAAGACTACACTGAACAAAATGAGCAGATATGCTACTACATCAAATCAATACCAGAGATGAGAAATCTAGGTGTTTGCTGGCTGCTTACCTGCAAAACTTGCCTTGTCTTCATTAATTTCTAAAGAGCTACCCACGCTGATGCTGTAATCATGACCTCTCATCCTCACAGAGCGCTCACTTTCATCTTCAGAGATAGTAGGAAGTGGCTGCAGATCTTCGTTCATCCAATGTGATCCATCGGCAGCCAAAGGCCCAGTCCTTTCAGTACATTGCTGGGGTAAGCTGGTGGTATTTTTAACCCATTTTTGCCTCTGCAGACTCATGTCAGAACCACAGGGGAGGGCCTTTGAAGGCAGATCACGACCTGCAATGTGACCATCTTCTCTAGGGCACGTGTATTCCTCATCCCACAGGTCTATGCGTCTTTCATCTTCTGATTCCACAGAACAATCCTCATAAGCTACTCCACTGCCCTCCAAGCCCCGGTTTCTATCTTCTTCTGACTCACGACCGACTCCACTCAAATTCAGCAGTGAAGCAGATATGGAGTCTCCTGCTTGTTGGATAGCTTCGTATATTTGAGACAACCAAGAAGAGAGCGGCTGAAGAAAACTCTGAACAGCCTCAGATGCCATGGTTAATACTATGACAGTATCTGGAGATCAGCTGTTCAGCTTCACCAGCATGTCACTTATGATTCAGAAAGCTATTAAAAAAAAAAAAAAAAAAAAAGTGTCATAAGAGGTTACTGTAAATTGCTTGTCCACCAATATATTATCCACCTCATGTCTAGAGAAAGGTATAAAGGACTTCACTGAGAATGCTACTGGAAATCCAGAAACAGTGGACAAACTGCATATTCCTGGAGAGTTCTGGAAAGTTTCCATTCAGTGAATAAATGCACCATAAATACACAAACATAGAACATGGGAGAAAAATACATATTCTAAAGCAGAAAAATTCTTGCAGTTCTCAAAAAACCTGGAAAAGAACAAAGTACAATACAAGCTTCAGACAAAAAAAATCTAAGTCTCCCAGGCCTGACATCCAGTGCAAATCTCAGCAAGTTCAGGGAAAATAAAGCACGGAAAATCAGAGCACAATTATGCTTTCACTGATTAAAATGACAGGTCAAAAGTTTCCAGAACAAGCCAATTTCAGAAAATCTCCTCACAGCTTGCATACTGCTTTAGTAAAGTACAATCCCATTTACTTTTTATTTTTATTTTTTTAAACAAGAATCATTATCAGCTTCCCAGAAACTCAAACAGGATATTCCAAAGCATTCTCACTGAAAAGGCATCAAATAAGCTACCTTCTGCCACTTTGTCCCTAAGAAGGTAGACGCATCCTAGGCCTTCACAGAATTCTTCAGGGAAACCATGATTCACCAGAACTACACAAGTCAGTGTATTTTAACTGTTGATTAAGCACTGTCATACCTAGCACAACTGCAGTGCTGTAAAAATGTAAATGTTAAGCTTTTGGACTGAGATGCACTCAGAGCCGGAAGTTTTCTGGAACTGGGGGTGGAGGCACATTGTGGGGTGGAGGCAGGCTCTGCATATTGTGTGGCCTTATTGGCTGTCATAACCTGCAGAAAGCTAAGGTGCCATTTTGGCCCAGCAAAATTCCCCAGAACATTTTCCCACTGTAGAGTCAACAAATACAAAGATGTTATAATTACGAAGGAAACAAGAGAGTTTGGCAAAGCAGATTATAAGAACAAAAAGAGGATAGACAGAAAGCTCACCCACCTCCTGGGCTAGTTGTAAAACTCGAGAGGAGGGATCTCCAGAACAGATCCTTCTCTACTGGCAGACAGCTCTTAAGTGGGGTCCAGGAGAGGTGCAGCCAGGTGAATTGCCTTCACCTGTGCTCCCAGGGCTGGCTCATTGCTTGCCGTTTCCTGCCTTCTGTGGACTCTTTGAGTAACCTGATGGGTGGGGAAGGGGCGGCATGCCGGAGGACCTGGCGGGCAGAGGCAGTGGGGTGGAGCTTCGGACAGGACCCGGAGCGGCTGCCTCTCTCCGCGTGGCCCGGCTCAGCCGCCTCGGCTCGCCGCGGAGAAAGCACGTGCTTTCTCTCGCGCTATCGTGGTTTGACTCTCATTTTTTGATACTCTTGTCTCTGTCGTTTTGCTTGAATTAGTTAAATTCAGTAAATTACCCTTCCTCCTCAGACCGTTGCAGTTGTGTTTTCTCTCTGTTATCGGCTAGCTCTTTGCCCTTCCCCCTCTCCCGGAGCGCACGTGGCCCGGGCTCGGCCGAGTCGCGGCAAAGCGTACTGCCCCTTTTTTTTCTCTCCTATTCTCGGGGCCTGTGCCCCCCTGTGTCGGACTTGTATCTAAGAATATCACCAAAACGCATGGGCTTTGGGAGCCTGCAGTGAAGGCAGCGAGCGCTCAGGGAGCCTGTGAACGGCCCTCCGGCAGTCACCATCAGCACTGGCCTCCGCCCCTGCTGCCCCCCAGCTCCCTCGTCCCAGCACAAGCTCCCACCCAGCCCCACTGATTAGGTGGTCTATTACAGACCCCCACCGTACAGACAGACCCCCTACAGGCCTTCACCCGATCTTTATCCATAGACACTCGATTTTACTCTTTCTGGTTGGCAAACAAAAGCAACAGGAACTCTGAATTTCATGTTTCTTAACACTGATGTGATTTTACTAAATCTAACACGCCCGTTGCTTACAGTTACGTTGTATATAAACGTTCCTCACGGGATAAACCAATTAACTCCAGCCACCTGAGACATACAAACAAACGCACAGCACACAGCAGTACTTCACTGCCTACTTATTGAGAATCTATGAGAACATAACTATCAATCCACTTTTTGTGGCACAGAGACAACAGGAGATGACCATACCACTACAGCGTGTGAATAAGATGAACAGACCACAGTCACGAGGTGGAAAGAGATGGTGTGCTCATCACAGGTTCAGGCTGCATATTAGGAAAATCATCTTTATCACGAGGGTGGTCAACCACTGGAACAAGTTATCTACAGAGGCCAGACTGTATGCAGCTGAAGATGCTGCTACACACTTGGGCTTCCTAATCTTCACTATCAGACCTATTGCTTCCAGCTTGGCTCCATCCAGTGACTCTCTAGCAGAGTGCACTTCAGAGCACCAGAGGTTGACGGAGCTGTGAACCAGAAGCACTTTGAGAGCAGCTGTACCGGACGTGAGGCCTGCTCCCTGGGTGGCATTCCAGTACTAGGAAGTGTATTGTGAGCTTTTTGTCATTACTAACTTATCTCGTTTAAAAAACACCATGTTCAAGTCAAGTACCACATTAGCCACTGTTAACCTTTCCTAACGAAATTTTACTTCAGTTCCTCGTTGTTTGCCTGGCAAAATTTCAGAGACTAATTTTGGTTCATTTGCAGATACGTCTCTCATTCGCTGTCTCGTTTTTCCAGGTATCATCTTTGGAATCAATATTTCACCAGGTCCTCCAGTTCCAAATGAGCTTCCAGGGATGATGTATTTGGAACTTAAGTTGGGTGACACAGGACGAGCAGAGCATCCACAGGCCCGGTCACCAATCTTCTTTTTGAGGTGGTCCGGGGGGGTCGGGTCTGCCTTGCAAAGGGAGACGCGGGGAGCTCAGTCCGGCCGCGTGCCTCGGAACAGGGCCGATGCCAGGGCCATGGCGGCCCAGGGCGGCTGAGAGGGGCCGCGCTGGGTGGGGCCGAAGGGTGGGGCTGGGGCATTGTGACATCACGGTGCATCACAGTGCAGGGCTGGTACTGAGGCCGTGAGCAGGCAGCGCCGCTCCACTTTGGCCTAGGCCAGCGGTGAGTACAGCAGCAGGGGGAGGGCTGTGCTGGGCCGGGCGCAAACGCCGGCCCGCGAGGGCTTTGGGAGCCTGCAGAGACAGCAGCGAGCGCTCAGGGAGCCTGCGAGCAGCTCTGCGGGCAGTCACCTCCTGCCTCCCAGCTCCCTCACCCCCGCTCCTACCTGACCCCAGGGGCTGTGGCTCCTGGCCCCGCTCCCCCAGCCGTGCGCGAGCTCCCACCCAGCCCCACTGACCTCCCCTCTCTCCCCTCTTCCAGATCATGGCTTTGGCGTTTGTCTTAGCCTTTTTGGCGCACAGAATAACATTCTTTGGTGATAGTTTGGATGCGGACACGCATGAGCACGCGCAGCAGTATGAGGCGTATCTGCAAGAGCAGATGACAAAGCTGCTGCTGGAGACAGAAGAGAAGAACGCGGAGGAGAGCAGGATGGGGGTGCAAGGCTCGTACTTCTCTGCACTGCAGTCCTGGAAAGTGTGGGCCTTGGCTGTACTGCTGCTTTTCCTGCTCTTCTGCTTCATCCGCTTCATCCGCAACCGGTACAGGGAAAGGCAAGCAGCAGAGTTGTCCCAACAGCTGTCTGACCTTTGGGACGAATGCGACAGGGAGATGAGGGAGCCGGTGTGCCACGGAGACCCCGGTGATGTCACCTACGTGAGCAGGTTTTACTCCGAGTTCTCCATTTGGCCGCTGAAGTCCCGGAGAAGCAAGTGCAAGGTGGTGGAGGAGCTGGTCGATGAACTTCTGAGCGTCTGTCACACAGTTGCCCAGGGTTACTTCATGCCACGGCTGCAGCCGGCCGTTGGGGTGGGCGTTGGCTTTGAAGGCAGGGGTCCCGATGGGTGCTACACTGTCTACCGCATGCTCGTGCCCCTGAAGGCACCCCCGGGCCACGTCTTCCAGTTGGAGGTGGGCCCCAGAGAGAGGATAGGGGTGAGGAACTCCTGCATCCGCGTGGAGCGCCAGTGCATGTGCCAAAGGGAGCAGCACATGCCACACCTGATGTGCTTCCTCCACCGCCCTGAGGACCAGCTGACAGAGCAGATGCCCAGCCTGCTGCAAACCCTCTGCAACGAGTCCTACCTGGAAATGGAGAAAACCGCAACCTGGTTCCAGGAACTCGTGAGAGAAGCCTGGGTGGCTATGCCTCAGTCGGCCACAATGAACCTCGAGTTGCTGCCCTCCAACCGACACTGCAAGCTCAAGCTGACCACCGCCACCGGCAAAGTCCTCTGGATTGAGCTCATTCTTGGCATGCAGCAGGACTCGGAAACGTTCCTGACCTTTGAGTAGGCAGGGCCCGTCGTTATCAGCAGCACGAGGTGGCCGCAGAGACGCGCTGCTGCAGAGATGCACTCCTTCACACAACAGCCAGGCATGCCTGGCACATCGGATTCCATCGCAAACATCTGCAGCTCCGCGTCCCTGTTCTGGAAGGTGGCTACAAAACGACTGACGCCCTACCTGCCACCTGCCGCAGAGCTGAGCATGCTGGACGTGTAGAGAACGCTGCTCAGCAAGCGGGTGGAAGCTCTCTCCAAAGGAAAACCACACCTGAGGGAGCCACACCCCACGCAGTTGAAGAGGCCACTGCATGGACGCCTGAAGCAGACTCCCGTTAACAGCTGGGCAGGGACCAGCCCGCCTCTCCCTGAGCGTCCGTTTGTTCTGCAAGCCTCGGCCTCTACAAAAATGGGAGAAACGCTGTGTCCCTGAGTGTCCTGCTCAAGGAGATGCCCCCACAGCCAGTTCCCAGTGCTGTGGTGAGACAGCTTTACAATCACAGAATCACAAAGGCTGCAAGAGACCTCCAGATCATCCAGTCCAACCTGCCACATACCACCATTTCCCACCATTCCCGCAGAAACCCAGGTAATACTCCCCGCCGTTCGCTGTACCTCAGGCAAAGGGCATACCATGTTGTGACACAAGCTCCCAGAGGAGCTGAACCCTTCGCTGACTCTCCTCATCCAGCCCTGTCCTTGTTGAAGCCTCTCTGCAACTCATTTTCCTGCATGCCCGATCCCATGACACACTCCAAACTATTCAGCATGCACAGCAATGCAGGTTTGCACTGATAAATCGTGGCACCACAGAAGTCACTCGGCAGAGATGGTGCTTCAGACAGTGCCATTCTCCCACATTTTGCAGGAGGTAAATCTGGGTGTGAGAGGGTACATTTTTAACCTGTCTTTTCTTCACAGGGAACAGCGACTGAGTCCCTGATTGCTGATGAAAAGAGGACTACAATGAAGCTCTGCCTCCATCTCAGCGGGGAGAAGAGCAACAGCAGTAGCCCTTAGTGGGATGCAGGTATCCAGGAATGGTAGCTAACCAATGCAGATAAAACATACGGCTGAGGAAACAAAGCTCTGATCTTTAAAAACAAACAAACAAACAAACAAACAAAAAAAAAAAAAAAAAACACCAACAGATCATAGACTTGCATTATTTTCGTAGGCAATAATTAGCTCCCCTTGTCACTAGATTTCAGAGCTAGCCTTCCCTGATGCCAGGGCTGGCTGCCTCAGACCTCAGGCACTGCCCAGCAGAACACAGGAGGAGGCTGCACCCCAAAGGTGCTCCGCTGGAAAAATCCACATTGCTTTGCAACCACATCAGCAACACACGTGTAGGACCATGACGCAGCCAGTGCCTGTACAATGCTTGCAAGCAGAAGCAGGGCACATGTGGGAAAGAAAAATCCATTTCCTTTTAAAAGCATTCATCAGAAGTGAGAAACAGTTTAGCAAATTCACTTCAAGTTCCATCTTCCAAAAAGTAACTACAAGAATTTTCACACGGAATCTCCTGCTTAACTCAGTTGTTGTTTTGTTTTGTTTTTTTTTTTTCTTTCCCCCTCTCTTGGAAAATCCGATAGATAAAGGGATCACCATTAAGGCTTTCACAGAAACCATCACCAGCTTTACCCTTTACTACAGTATATATTCTCTTGTCTTGACAGGATCATTACTCCTGAGTACTTCCCATTGAGAGGTGCAGTTACCCACACTCTCATCTTCTGCCGGAGAATGCTGTCCCATGCTGTGGGAATACAGGAAGGACTATTCAGAGCAGAAGCTGCAGAGCAAGATAAATAGCATGAGAAGGCAAGGCTGAGAACCCAGGCGTCTCCACAGTGCACAGGAAAAAGAAGCTACAACGTGATTGTGAACTGCCTGCTCTGCAGCTTTGGGGTAAAGAGAACAGTGGAAAATACGCCTGGGATGGGACTGGGAGTCTCAGCTAGCATAGATGCCAAAACACCCATAAATAAACTAGGCACGGCAACAAGTGATTTACACACATTACAGCATTCATTGTGGTCTTCTTTATCAGCATTAGGATCTAAGCAACGCTTCCTGTCTGATATTCTGCCTCAGTGGGGACGAATAAATAAAAGGGACCACCAACCAACTGCAGTAGTCCAATTTGTGTAGTCCAATACGTTGTGTCCATAGGTCTTAGAATCACAGAACATGCCACTTGTATAATCAATGGATATTAAGAATGTTATATAAACACAAAAAGAACAAGAGAGTTAGGCAAAGTAGACTAAGATAATAAGAGAGAATAAATGGAAGGCTTACGCTTATGCTGGGCTCACCACAAAACACCAGAAGAGGGGATCTCCAGACAAGATCCATCCCCTCTGGTAGCCAGCTCTTAAATAGGTCTAGGAGGAGCCTGGTTCCACCCCTTCTGGCAGCACAGGTGAATTGCCTTCACCTGTGCTCCTCTGGCTGACTCATGGCCCGCCTCAGGTGATCAATCAGAGGTTCAGGCCCTGATTCAGAAGTTCCCACACACTCCACCCCTTCACAGCGTGAACCAATGATCAGGTTGACTAAAGGGTAAGGTTTTGCTAATACAGAGATCTGATATATCGCAATGCTTATACAATTTCCATCGTGATGCATGTTGGTACAATTCAAGACCAGTTATGATCGGTGAACGTCCATATTCTTTTATGGGCCAATGGTCGATGCTACTGGAGGCATGAGGTCCTGAGGTGCAGGTCTGTTCTATGTTCCATCAGTCCCATGCAGACCATCACCATGTGTTGCACGTGATCTGACAGCAACACTGGAACGCTTGATGGCATTTTGTTCCTTCTGGTGCTCCTGAAGGCTCACAGACTCACGGGGAGTAATACAGATATTTCAGAGGTACCAGGAGGGGAAGGTCTGCTCTCCAGGGCAAGATACAGGCCATACTTCTATCCTGGGTCAACACTTCCGCCTGTACTGGGGCACGTCCTGGCCGCCTGTACCACACCTTCTGGCCGGATGTCTGCGGCTACATAACGATATCAGGCACCAAAGGAGGTGTCCTGATCTGCCACAGGGACACGATGGGGGTCCCTTTAGCAATAAAGATCGGAGTGCTGACCACAATATCAGTAGGCCATGTACCTATTACTGGAGGGACTGCTGAGCCTCCCACCTCTAATAGTCTCCCCCAAGATGCAAGTAGGCCACACCACTTGGGTCCTACCTGCACCCAGCAAGGCCATTTTATTTTACGGGTACCCAGATCTAAATTCTCAGGGGCAGGGAGCAGAAGATTATTTTCGTTACCAATCTGGGGTCTTACCTGATGATCAGTGCCCGTAATTTGGATCCTAAGCGGGGTGGCCCATGTCATCTGCAACATTCTCAGGGCACTGGGTCTGCCATCTTGAGGTCTTTCATTCAGGTCCCGCAGGGTTTCATACAGTCTTTTCGTCCACCCCTGCAGGGACTGGGAGTCTGTCTTCAGGGCAGCCTTAAGAATACTGTTACAACATTCAATGAGGCCTGGTCCCGTTGGATTATATGGCAGGTGGAATCGCCATTCGATTTGTTATTTTCTTCAGCCCAGCGCTGTATCGTTGCACCAGTAAAATGAGTCCCTTGGTCGCTCTCGATGACTTGAGGTGTCCCATAGGCAAACATCAATTTAGTGAGTGCCTTGATGGTATATGCCTGGTTTGCTTTCGGTACTGGATAGGCCTGCAGTAGCCCACTTGCAGTGTCGACACAGGTCAGGGCGTATCTTGCCCCTTTGGAGTGAGAAAGGGGCCGATGTAAGAGGATTGTATCCCCTAGCAAGATGGGCTGTTGTTTCAGGCAATGATCTCGGTCTCATCTTGGAGCAAGCGTCACAATCCTGGCATGCCTGGACGATATCAGATAGCTGTATGGGCAGTCCCCATGCTTTAGCAGCTGCCCACATTGTCTTTTGTCCAGCATGCCGTAGCTTCTGATGTAACCAGTGGGCGATGTTCTCAGATGGTGAATTCTCAATCCATTGAACTCGGGCCAGTGTGTCGGCTTCGTCGTTTCCCAGTGACTGTAAGGGCTGATGACCAGAAACATGGTAGACACGTACAGTCCTGTGTTTGACCGTATTCCATATATCTAACCACATGTCTTTGCTCCAGATCAGTCGGGCGTGGATAGTCCATTCCTGGGTGGCCCACTGTGCTATCCAAAGAGTGAGCCCCCAGTACACAGCCCAACTATCTGTGCAGACGTTCAGGATACCATCACGGGGTTCCTTGGTTATAACCATCCACACGGCTCGCAGTTCTGCCCATTGGCTGCTCTGACCATCCCCCTCGTCGAACCAAATTGTCTCGGTGGAAGGATGGTATGCTATTGCTCTCCACTTGCTCGGGTTGCCCTTGCTGGACCCATCTGCATACCAGGCATCTTCAGGGATAGGATATTTTCCCTCCTGAACGGGACTCTTCTCTGGTGGAGCGACCAGTGTTTCTTTTGGTGCATCACTGTGATACGTCACTGGGCCTAGGATCTTCTGGAGTTCTTCTTTCAAGGGTGATGAAGACAGACTACTCCTTTGGCTGAGGTAGGCCACCCATCGTGCTACTGTTTGTGCTTGGAAAGCAGAACCTGTCTTAGGAAGGTGGGTCAGATCTTTCACCCACCCCTGAATTGGCAGAGTGGTCTTGCCTATAACTTCAGCTGTTTGAGTTATTGGCTCTACTGCCTGTAATGCCGAATAGGCAGCCAATAACTGCTTTTCAATCATACTGCATCTTTCTTCTGCTCTGTGCCAAACCTGAGACCAGAAACCAATGGGGGTCCAAACAGAGCTCTGGCGTTGCCACAGGCCCCAACCGAAGCCGTCTTGAGTAACATGAACGTCCAACTCAGCTGGGAGGGTAGGATCGAATATACCCAATGCCTGGGCTTGTTTAACTGCCAGTTTCGCTTGTTGGAAAGCATCCTGTTAGGTTTTCCCCCAGTCCCATAGCTGCCCCTTTTTTGTGAGTCTGTATAGCGGCCTTAGCAGCTGCGCTAAGTGAGGTGTAAAGGAACGCCATTAACTCAATATACCTAGAAACTCTTGCAGCTGCTTTGATGTTGTAGGGACTGGGAACGCCTGAACCTTATCTATGACAGCACTGGGTAGCACTTTGGTCTTTCCTGACCAAACCACCCCCAGGAATTTTACAGACAGGCCTGGACCTTGCACCTTTTGGGGATTTATAGCCCATCCCCTCTGTTGTAAAGAGGTGGTTAATAAATCTGCCGCCTGTCCTACTGCCTCCAGTGAGTCAGATGTCAGCAGGAGATCATCAATATAATGATATAGGTGAACATCATCAGGTTTTGTCCAATCAGCCAGGTCACGCGCCACTAGATTATGACAATACGTTGGTGAATGCACGTACCCCTGTGGCAGGACCTGAAAAGTCCACTGCCTGCCTCCCCACGTAAACGCAAACTGATCTTGCGATTCCTCAGCAATTGGGATACTGAAGAATGCATATGCTAGATCTAGGACACAATGATAGGTTTTTATCTCCCTACTCAATGTGTCCATTAGGGAGGCAATATTGAGTACGGCTGCATGAATAGGCGGCGTGACCTTAATTCTCTGTAATCTACTGTCATTCTCCATGTGCCATCCGACTTTCGCACTGGCCATATGGGGGAGTTATACGGGCTGTGTGAAGGTCTTATAATGCCCACTTTTTCTAATTCCTGCACCGTTCTCGATATTTCATCTTGCCCACCCGGGAGTCTATACTGTCTGACGTTAGTAATCCGGCGCGGTTTTGGCAGGCAAACAGGCTCACGTTTCGCATGGCCTCTTAATATTGCCTGCACCACCCGGATACTGATACATCTCTGTTGAAGTCTGAACTCTCCCACGGTTGTCTGGAGAGCCAGACCCCATAGAATATCTATGCCCAGGATGTATTCTTGGACTGAGGCAATAGACACCTTGTACTCCTGGGGTGGGAGACGCCCAACCCCCAGTTTTAAACATGTTTGGGTGACAGGGATAATCTGTCCCCCAAAACCACCAATCATCACTCTGTCCCCATCAAATTTCCCCGGATCTCCACAGATAATTCCTGTTTCTGCTCCAGTGTCTACCAATGCCATCACTCTCTGAATATTTTTTCGGGACCAATTAATCATTAATTCTACATAGGGCCTCCGGTCCCATCTGGAGGCCCTACGGGGACTAGCATCCCTTGTCACGCCATGAATTGTGCTATGGCCAATTCTTTTGCTTCTGGTGGCTCAGGCATTGTGACCCAAGACACCTGAGGTGGCTTTTTTTTTCTATTTGGAACAATAAAATCTTCTAGGTTCCATGTTGTTGTTGCTACCCTCTCTATAACCCTCACCCTTGATTTCTTAGGGTAGCTCTGGAATTTTTGATTGTCCTTTAGTTGCCTTCAGAGCTGGAGAAGGACATGGTTCGGCTGGCGGTCAATCTTCGCAAATTGAACCCCAGCCCAAATTAAATCATTAAACATTTGTTTTCAGAATACCCTTCTGGGTCCCGATGGAGGAGCTCGAGTAGCCGGCATTCTGGTTTTACTTACGGCAGGATCTCTGCTTCTTCCAATAGCCGAATATTGCGCCTAGTCCACAGGCGTTCTGTGTTCTCCCATGTTGGCAACTAACTGGGCAGCCTGCTGGACTACGGCTTCTGAGGCCACCAGGGGATTTAATAGAGAGACTAGGGTACCATAGAGATGGGAGGGAGCTTGCTGTAAAATTAAATCTCTCATCCCTGCTGAAAATTTAACCATATCAGGGCCATCAAACGTGTCTTCATAGATAGCCTCTCTTACACCCAGTGCTCAGATATAATTTTGGATGTCCTCCATGGAGGACCACATGCCTGTATGCAAAGGTATGTCCGATTTATTTGGCCATACCATACGGCAGGCTGCCATTAACCATTCTATTACAGAACGGTTTTTGTCACAGTATTGATTACCCACATATAACCTCTGTCTGAGAGCAGGATGGTCAGTCATGGTGGCCAACTTGGCTATTTCTGGGCCATTCACCATGACACCTTCTGCCCCAGAATCCCACAGTCTTAATAACCAAGCCGGCACACTTTCTCTAGGCTTCTGCCGAAATCGCTGTACTAAATCCATTAATTCTGTTGCCGTGTATGGCCAGGCCGTTACATGTAAATGAGTCTGGGCAGGGGGCCACTGATCAGGCAGCACCCCTGCCGGTCTGTACTGCACTTTTTTTGTTTTCTGGGTTATGACAGGACAGATTTCTAGTGGATCAGTCAGAATTGGATATTCAAGATCTAATTTGGATTTGTTATTTTCCTGATCAACGAAGCCTGTTGATTCAGGAGTCTGGTCATTGTTTATTGAAACGTTACGAACTTGGCCTACTGGAAGATGCAGAATTGGCTTCTTCCCTGTTAATACGCCAAGTTCGTGCTCCAGTTTTTCAATACAGTCTTTTAAAAGTTGGTTTTCATTTTCTAAAGTATTATTTCTTACATCCGCATGATTAAAGGCACTTAATAGTGGCCATGCCACTGTGGAAGCAGCCAGTCATCTTTCTTCAGCAATAAGCACATCCCTGCTAAGTCCATGAAAGCAATCTGCCATGCGATACGGGGAGATATTGCCCATAACGCGTAAGGGACTCCATTTTTCAATGATAACTGCTAACTCATAATAGGGGGATCCCTCAAATCCTGGGATCTGCCCTGGAATCATTGTCTCGAGAGGAGTATTCTTCTCCCCCTTCACCCACTTACAGAAATTCCAAAGACAAGACATGATGTAAATATTAGTATATTTGACCTACCTGGCTCACCAAGTGTATAATCAATGGATATTAAGATGTTATAATCACAAAAAGAACAAGAAAGTTAGGCAAAGTAGACTAAGATAATAAGAGAGAATAAATGGAAGGCTTACCCATATGCTGGGCTCACCTACAGAACACCAGAAGAAGGGATCTCCAGACGAGATCCATCCCCACTGATAGCCAGCTCTTAAATAGGTCTAGGAAGGGTGGAGCCAGGCTCCACCCCTTCCGGCAGCACAGGTGAATTGCCTTCACCTGTGCTCCTCTGGCTGACTCATGGCTCGCCTCAGGTGATCAATCAGAGGTTCAGGCCGTGACTCAGCAGTTCCCATACACCACTGTTAACCTTTCCTAACGAAATTTTACTTCAGTTCCTCGTTGTTTGCCTGGCAAAATTTCAGAGACTAATTTTGGTTCATTTGCAGATACGTCTCTCATTCGCTGTCTCGTTTTTCCAGGTATCATCTTTGGAATCAATATTTCACCATGTCCTCCAGTTCCAAATGAGCTTCCAGGGATGATGTATTTGGAACTTAAGTTGGGTGACACAGGACGAGCAGAGCATCCACAGGCCCGGTCACCAATCTTCTTTTTGAGGTGGTCCGGGGGGGTCGGGTCTGCCTTGCAAAGGGAGACGCGGGGAGCTCAGTCCGGCCGCGTGCCTCAGAACAGGGCCGATGCCAGGGCCATGGCGGCCCAGGGCGGCTGAGAGGGGCCGCGCTGGGTGGGGCCGAAGGGTGGGGCTGGGGCATTGTGACATCACGGTGCATCACAGTGCAGGGCTGGTACTGAGGCCGTGAGCAGGCAGCGCCGCTCCACTTTGGCCTAGGCCAGCGGTGAGTACAGCAGCAGGGGGAGGGCTGTGCTGGGCCGGGCGCAAACGCCGGCCCGCGAGGGCTTTGGGAGCCTGCAGAGACAGCAGCGAGCGCTCAGGGAGCCTGCGAGCAGCTCTGCGGGCAGTCACCTCCTGCCTCCCAGCTCCCTCACCCCCGCTCCTACCTGACCCCAGGGGCTGTGGCTCCTGGCCCCGCTCCCCCAGCCGTGCGCGAGCTCCCACCCAGCCCCACTGACCTCCCCTCTCTCCCCTCTTCCAGATCATGGCTTTGGCGTTTGTCTTAGCCTTTTTGGCGCACAGAATAACATTCTTTGGTGATAGTTTGGATGCGGACACGCATGAGCACGCGCAGCAGTATGAGGCGTATCTGCAAGAGCAGATGACAAAGCTGCTGCTGGAGACAGAAGAGAAGAACGCGGAGGAGAGCAGGATGGGGGTGCAAGGCTCGTACTTCTCTGCACTGCAGTCCTGGAAAGTGTGGGCCTTGGCTGTACTGCTGCTTTTCCTGCTCTTCTGCTTCATCCGCTTCATCCGCAACCGGTACAGGGAAAGGCAAGCAGCAGAGTTGTCCCAACAGCTGTCTGACCTTTGGGACGAATGCGACAGGGAGATGAGGGAGCCGGTGTGCCACGGAGACCCCGGTGATGTCTCCTACGTGAGCAGGTTTTACTCCGAGTTCTCCATTTGGCCGCTGAAGTCCCGGAGAAGCAAGTGCAAGGTGGTGGAGGAGCTGGTCGATGAACTTCTGAGCGTCTGTCACACAGTTGCCCAGGGTTACTTCATGCCACGGCTGCAGCCGGCCGTTGGGGTGGGCGTTGGCTTTGAAGGCAGGGGTCCCGATGGGTGCTACACTGTCTACCGCATGCTCGTGCCCCTGAAGGCACCCCCGGGCCACGTCTTCCAGTTGGAGGTGGGCCCCAGAGAGAGGATAGGGGTGAGGAACTCCTGCATCCGCGTGGAGCGCCAGTGCATGTGCCAAAGGGAGCAGCACATGCCACACCTGATGTGCTTCCTCCACCGCCCTGAGGACCAGCTGACAGAGCAGATGCCCAGCCTGCTGCAAACCCTCTGCAACGAGTCCTACCTGGAAATGGAGAAAACCGCAACCTGGTTCCAGGAACTCGTGAGAGAAGCCTGGGTGGCTATGCCTCAGTCGGCCACAATGAACCTCGAGTTGCTGCCCTCCAACCGACACTGCAAGCTCAAGCTGACCACCGCCACCGGCAAAGTCCTCTGGATTGAGCTCATTCTTGGCATGCAGCAGGACTCGGAAACGTTCCTGACCTTTGAGTAGGCAGGGCCCGTCGTTATCAGCAGCACGAGGTGGCCGCAGAGACGCGCTGCTGCAGAGATGCACTCCTTCACACAACAGCCAGGCATGCCTGGCACATCGGATTCCATCGCAAACATCTGCAGCTCCGCGTCCCTGTTCTGGAAGGTGGCTACAAAACGACTGACGCCCTACCTGCCACCTGCCGCAGAGCTGAGCATGCTGGACGTGTAGAGAACGCTGCTCAGCAAGCGGGTGGAAGCTCTCTCCAAAGGAAAACCACACCTGAGGGAGCCACACCCCACGCAGTTGAAGAGGCCACTGCATGGACGCCTGAAGCAGACTCCCGTTAACAGCTGGGCAGGGACCAGCCCGCCTCTCCCTGAGCGTCCGTTTGTTCTGCAAGCCTCAGCCTCTACAAAAATGGGAGAAACGCTGTGTCCCTGAGTGTCCTGCTCAAGGAGATGCCCCCACAGCCAGCTCCCAGTGCTGTGGTGAGACAGCTTTACAATCACAGAATCACAAAGGCTGCAAGAGACCTCCAGATCATCCAGTCCAACCTGCCACATACCACCATTTCCCACCATTCCCGCAGAAACCCAGGTAATACTCCCCGCCGTTCGCTGTACCTCAGGCAAAGGGCATACCATGTTGTGACACAAGCTCCCAGAGGAGCTGAACCCTTCGCTGACTCTCCTCATCCAGCCCTGTCCTTGTTGAAGCCTCTCTGCAACTCATTTTCCTGCATGCCCGATCCCATGACACACTCCAAACTATTCAGCATGCACAGCAATGCAGGTTTGCACTGATAAATCGTGGCACCACAGAAGTCACTCGGCAGAGATGGTGCTTCAGACAGTGCCATTCTCCCACATTTTGCAGGAGGTAAATCTGGGTGTGAGAGGGTACATTTTTAACCTGTCTTTTCTTCACAGGGAACAGCAACTGACTCTGATTGCTGATGAAAAGAGGACTACAATGAAGCTCTGCCTCCATCTCAGCGGGGAGAAGAGCAACAGCAGTAGCCCTTAGTGGGATGCAGGTATCCAGGAATGGTAGCTAACCAATGCAGATAAAACATACGGCTGAGGAAACAAAGCTCTGATCTTTAAAAACAAACAAACAAACAAACAAAAAAAAAAAAAAAAAAAAAAAAAAAAAAAAAATCAACAGATCATAGACTTGTGTTATTTTCGTAGGCAATAATTAGCTTCCCTTGTCACTAGATTTCAGAGCTAGCCCTCCCTGATGCCAGGGCTGGCTGCCTCAGACCTCAGGCGCTGCCCCGCAGAACACAGGAGGAGGCTGCACCCCAAAGGTGCTCCGCTGGAAAAATCCACATTGCTTTGCAACCACATCAGCAACACACGTGTAGGACCATGACGCAGCCAGTGCCTGTACAATGCTTGCAAGCAGAAGCAGGGCACATGTGGGAAAGAAAAATCCATTTCCTTTTAAAAGCATTCATCAGAAGTGAGAAACAGTTTAGCAAATTCACTTCAAGTTCCATCTTCCAAAAAGTAACTACAAGAATTTTCACACGGAATCTCCTGCTTAACTCAGTTGTTGTTTTGTTTTGTTTTTTTTTTTCTTTCCCCCTCTCTTGGAAAATCCGATAGATAAAGGGATCACCATTAAGGCTTTCACAGAAACCATCACCAGCTTTACCCTTTACTACAGTATATATTCTCTTGTCTTGACAGGATCATTACTCCTGAGTACTTCCCATTGAGAGGTGCAGTTACCCACACTCTCATCTTCTGCCGGAGAATGCTGTCCCATGCTGTGGGAATACAGGAAGGACTATTCAGAGCAGAAGCTGCAGAGCAAGATAAATAGCATGAGAAGGCAAGGCTGAGAACCCAGGCGTCTCCACAGTGCACAGGAAAAAGAAGCTACAACGTGATTGTGAACTGCCTGCTCTGCAGCTTTGGGGTAAAGAGAACAGTGGAAAATACGCCTGGGATGGGACTGGGAGTCTCAGCTAGCATAGATGCCAAAACACCCATAAATAAACTAGGCACGGCAACAAGTGATTTACACACATTACAGCATTCATTGTGGTCTTCTTTATCAGCATTAGGATCTAAGCAACGCTTCCTGTCTGATATTCTGCCTCAGTGGGGACGAATAAATAAAAGGGACCACCAACCAACTGCAGTAGTCCAATTTGTGTAGTCCAATACGTTGTGTCCATAGGTCTTAGAATCACAGAACATGCCACTTGTATAATCAATGGATATTAAGAATGTTATATAAACACAAAAAGAACAAGAGAGTTAGGCAAAGTAGACTAAGATAATAAGAGAGAATAAATGGAAGGCTTACGCTTATGCTGGGCTCACCACAAAACACCAGAAGAGGGGATCTCCAGACAAGATCCATCCCCTCTGGTAGCCAGCTCTTAAATAGGTCTAGGAGGAGCCTGGTTCCACCCCTTCTGGCAGCACAGGTGAATTGCCTTCACCTGTGCTCCTCTGGCTGACTCATGGCCCGCCTCAGGTGATCAATCAGAGGTTCAGGCCCTGATTCAGAAGTTCCCACACACTCCACCCCTTCACAGCGTGAACCAATGATCAGGTTGACTAAAGGGTAAGGTTTTGCTAATACAGAGATCTGATATATCGCAATGCTTATACAATTTCCATCGTGATGCATGTTGGTACAATTCAAGACCAGTTATGATCGGTGAACGTCCATATTCTTTTATGGGCCAATGGTCGATGCTACTGGAGGCATGAGGTCCTGAGGTGCAGGTCTGTTCTATGTTCCATCAGTCCCATGCAGACCATCACCATGTGTTGCACGTGATCTGACAGCAACACTGGAACGCTTGATGGCATTTTGTTCCTTCTGGTGCTCCTGAAGGCTCACAGACTCACGGGGAGTAATACAGATATTTCAGAGGTACCAGGAGGGGAAGGTCTGCTCTCCAGGGCAAGATACAGGCCATACTTCTATCCTGGGTCAACACTTCCGCCTGTACTGGGGCACGTCCTGGCCGCCTGTACCACACCTTCTGGCCGGATGTCTGCGGCTACATAACGATATCAGGCACCAAAGGAGGTGTCCTGATCTGCCACAGGGACACGATGGGGGTCCCTTTAGCAATAAAGATCGGAGTGCTGACCACAATATCAGTAGGCCATGTACCTATTACTGGAGGGACTGCTGAGCCTCCCACCTCTAATAGTCTCCCCCAAGATGCAAGTAGGCCACACCACTTGGGTCCTACCTGCACCCAGCAAGGCCATTTTATTTTACGGGTACCCAGATCTAAATTCTCAGGGGCAGGGAGCAGAAGATTATTTTCGTTACCAATCTGGGGTCTTACCTGATGATCAGTGCCCGTAATTTGGATCCTAAGCGGGGTGGCCCATGTCATCTGCAACATTCTCAGGGCACTGGGTCTGCCATCTTGAGGTCTTTCATTCAGGTCCCGCAGGGTTTCATACAGTCTTTTCGTCCACCCCTGCAGGGACTGGGAGTCTGTCTTCAGGGCAGCCTTAAGAATACTGTTACAACATTCAATGAGGCCTGGTCCCGTTGGATTATATGGCAGGTGGAATCGCCATTCGATTTGTTATTTTCTTCAGCCCAGCGCTGTATCGTTGCACCAGTAAAATGAGTCCCTTGGTCGCTCTCGATGACTTGAGGTGTCCCATAGGCAAACATCAATTTAGTGAGTGCCTTGATGGTATATGCCTGGTTTGCTTTCGGTACTGGATAGGCCTGCAGTAGCCCACTTGCAGTGTCGACACAGGTCAGGGCGTATCTTGCCCCTTTGGAGTGAGAAAGGGGCCGATGTAAGAGGATTGTATCCCCTAGCAAGATGGGCTGTTGTTTCAGGCAATGATCTCGGTCTCATCTTGGAGCAAGCGTCACAATCCTGGCATGCCTGGACGATATCAGATAGCTGTATGGGCAGTCCCCATGCTTTAGCAGCTGCCCACATTGTCTTTTGTCCAGCATGCCGTAGCTTCTGATGTAACCAGTGGGCGATGTTCTCAGATGGTGAATTCTCAATCCATTGAACTCGGGCCAGTGTGTCGGCTTCGTCGTTTCCCAGTGACTGTAAGGGCTGATGACCAGAAACATGGTAGACACGTACAGTCCTGTGTTTGACCGTATTCCATATATCTAACCACATGTCTTTGCTCCAGATCAGTCGGGCGTGGATAGTCCATTCCTGGGTGGCCCACTGTGCTATCCAAAGAGTGAGCCCCCAGTACACAGCCCAACTATCTGTGCAGACGTTCAGGATACCATCACGGGGTTCCTTGGTTATAACCATCCACACGGCTCGCAGTTCTGCCCATTGGCTGCTCTGACCATCCCCCTCGTCGAACCAAATTGTCTCGGTGGAAGGATGGTATGCTATTGCTCTCCACTTGCTCGGGTTGCCCTTGCTGGACCCATCTGCATACCAGGCATCTTCAGGGATAGGATATTTTCCCTCCTGAACGGGACTCTTCTCTGGTGGAGCGACCAGTGTTTCTTTTGGTGCATCACTGTGATACGTCACTGGGCCTAGGATCTTCTGGAGTTCTTCTTTCAAGGGTGATGAAGACAGACTACTCCTTTGGCTGAGGTAGGCCACCCATCGTGCTACTGTTTGTGCTTGGAAAGCAGAACCTGTCTTAGGAAGGTGGGTCAGATCTTTCACCCACCCCTGAATTGGCAGAGTGGTCTTGCCTATAACTTCAGCTGTTTGAGTTATTGGCTCTACTGCCTGTAATGCCGAATAGGCAGCCAATAACTGCTTTTCAATCATACTGCATCTTTCTTCTGCTCTGTGCCAAACCTGAGACCAGAAACCAATGGGGGTCCAAACAGAGCTCTGGCGTTGCCACAGGCCCCAACCGAAGCCGTCTTGAGTAACATGAACGTCCAACTCAGCTGGGAGGGTAGGATCGAATATACCCAATGCCTGGGCTTGTTTAACTGCCAGTTTCGCTTGTTGGAAAGCATCCTGTTAGGTTTTCCCCCAGTCCCATAGCTGCCCCTTTTTTGTGAGTCTGTATAGCGGCCTTAGCAGCTGCGCTAAGTGAGGTGTAAAGGAACGCCATTAACTCAATATACCTAGAAACTCTTGCAGCTGCTTTGATGTTGTAGGGACTGGGAACGCCTGAACCTTATCTATGACAGCACTGGGTAGCACTTTGGTCTTTCCTGACCAAACCACCCCCAGGAATTTTACAGACAGGCCTGGACCTTGCACCTTTTGGGGATTTATAGCCCATCCCCTCTGTTGTAAAGAGGTGGTTAATAAATCTGCCGCCTGTCCTACTGCCTCCAGTGAGTCAGATGTCAGCAGGAGATCATCAATATAATGATATAGGTGAACATCATCAGGTTTTGTCCAATCAGCCAGGTCACGCGCCACTAGATTATGACAATACGTTGGTGAATGCACGTACCCCTGTGGCAGGACCTGAAAAGTCCACTGCCTGCCTCCCCACGTAAACGCAAACTGATCTTGCGATTCCTCAGCAATTGGGATACTGAAGAATGCATATGCTAGATCTAGGACACAATGATAGGTTTTTATCTCCCTACTCAATGTGTCCATTAGGGAGGCAATATTGAGTACGGCTGCATGAATAGGCGGCGTGACCTTAATTCTCTGTAATCTACTGTCATTCTCCATGTGCCATCCGACTTTCGCACTGGCCATATGGGGGAGTTATACGGGCTGTGTGAAGGTCTTATAATGCCCACTTTTTCTAATTCCTGCACCGTTCTCGATATTTCATCTTGCCCACCCGGGAGTCTATACTGTCTGACGTTAGTAATCCGGCGCGGTTTTGGCAGGCAAACAGGCTCACGTTTCGCATGGCCTCTTAATATTGCCTGCACCACCCGGATACTGATACATCTCTGTTGAAGTCTGAACTCTCCCACGGTTGTCTGGAGAGCCAGACCCCATAGAATATCTATGCCCAGGATGTATTCTTGGACTGAGGCAATAGACACCTTGTACTCCTGGGGTGGGAGACGCCCAACCCCCAGTTTTAAACATGTTTGGGTGACAGGGATAATCTGTCCCCCAAAACCACCAATCATCACTCTGTCCCCATCAAATTTCCCCGGATCTCCACAGATAATTCCTGTTTCTGCTCCAGTGTCTACCAATGCCATCACTCTCTGAATATTTTTTCGGGACCAATTAATCATTAATTCTACATAGGGCCTCCGGTCCCATCTGGAGGCCCTACGGGGACTAGCATCCCTTGTCACGCCATGAATTGTGCTATGGCCAATTCTTTTGCTTCTGGTGGCTCAGGCATTGTGACCCAAGACACCTGAGGTGGCTTTTTTTTTCTATTTGGAACAATAAAATCTTCTAGGTTCCATGTTGTTGTTGCTACCCTCTCTATAACCCTCACCCTTGATTTCTTAGGGTAGCTCTGGAATTTTTGATTGTCCTTTAGTTGCCTTCAGAGCTGGAGAAGGACATGGTTCGGCTGGCGGTCAATCTTCGCAAATTGAACCCCAGCCCAAATTAAATCATTAAACATTTGTTTTCAGAATACCCTTCTGGGTCCCGATGGAGGAGCTCGAGTAGCCGGCATTCTGGTTTTACTTACGGCAGGATCTCTGCTTCTTCCAATAGCCGAATATTGCGCCTAGTCCACAGGCGTTCTGTGTTCTCCCATGTTGGCAACTAACTGGGCAGCCTGATGGACTACGGCTTCTGAGGCCACCAGGGGATTTAATAGAGAGACTAGGGTACCATAGAGATGGGAGGGAGCTTGCTGTAAAATTAAATCTCTCATCCCTGCTGAAAATTTAACCATATCAGGGCCATCAAACGTGTCTTCATAGATAGCCTCTCTTACACCCAGTGCTCAGATATAATTTTGGATGTCCTCCATGGAGGACCACATGCCTGTATGCAAAGGTATGTCCGATTTATTTGGCCATACCATACGGCAGGCTGCCATTAACCATTCTATTACAGAACGGTTTTTGTCACAGTATTGATTACCCACATATAACCTCTGTCTGAGAGCAGGATGGTCAGTCATGGTGGCCAACTTGGCTATTTCTGGGCCATTCACCATGACACCTTCTGCCCCAGAATCCCACAGTCTTAATAACCAAGCCGGCACACTTTCTCTAGGCTCCTGCCGAAATCGCTGTACTAAATCCATTAATTCTGTTGCCGTGTATGGCCAGGCCGTTACATGTAAATGAGTCTGGGCAGGGGGCCACTGATCAGGCAGCACCCCTGCCGGTCTGTACTGCACTTTTTTTGTTTTCTGGGTTATGACAGGACAGATTTCTAGTGGATCAGTCAGAATTGGATATTCAAGATCTAATTTGGATTTGTTATTTTCCTGATCAACGAAGCCTGTTGATTCAGGAGTCTGGTCATTGTTTATTGAAACGTTACGAACTTGGCCTACTGGAAGATGCAGAATTGGCTTCTTCCCTGTTAATACGCCAAGTTCGTGCTCCAGTTTTTCAATACAGTCTTTTAAAAGTTGGTTTTCATTTTCTAAAGTATTATTTCTTACATCCGCATGATTAAAGGCACTTAATAGTGGCCATGCCACTGTGGAAGCAGCCAGTCATCTTTCTTCAGCAATAAGCACATCCCTGCTAAGTCCATGAAAGCAATCTGCCATGCGATACGGGGAGATATTGCCCATAACGCGTAAGGGACTCCATTTTTCAATGATAACTGCTAACTCATAATAGGGGGATCCCTCAAATCCTGGGATCTGCCCTGGAATCATTGTCTCGAGAGGAGTATTCTTCTCCCCCTTCACCCACTTACAGAAATTCCAAAGACAAGACATGATGTAAATATTAGTATATTTGACCTACCTGGCTCACCAAGTGTATAATCAATGGATATTAAGATGTTATAATCACAAAAAGAACAAGAAAGTTAGGCAAAGTAGACTAAGATAATAAGAGAGAATAAATGGAAGGCTTACCCATATGCTGGGCTCACCTACAGAACACCAGAAGAAGGGATCTCCAGACGAGATCCATCCCCACTGATAGCCAGCTCTTAAATAGGTCTAGGAAGGGTGGAGCCAGGCTCCACCCCTTCCGGCAGCACAGGTGAATTGCCTTCACCTGTGCTCCTCTGGCTGACTCATGGCTCGCCTCAGGTGATCAATCAGAGGTTCAGGCCGTGACTCAGCAGTTCCCATACACCACTGTTAACCTTTCCTAACGAAATTTTACTTCAGTTCCTCGTTGTTTGCCTGGCAAAATTTCAGAGACTAATTTTGGTTCATTTGCAGATACGTCTCTCATTCGCTGTCTCGTTTTTCCAGGTATCATCTTTGGAATCAATATTTCACCATGTCCTCCAGTTCCAAATGAGCTTCCAGGGATGATGTATTTGGAACTTAAGTTGGGTGACACAGGACGAGCAGAGCATCCACAGGCCCGGTCACCAATCTTCTTTTTGAGGTGGTCCGGGGGGGTCGGGTCTGCCTTGCAAAGGGAGACGCGGGGAGCTCAGTCCGGCCGCGTGCCTCAGAACAGGGCCGATGCCAGGGCCATGGCGGCCCAGGGCGGCTGAGAGGGGCCGCGCTGGGTGGGGCCGAAGGGTGGGGCTGGGGCATTGTGACATCACGGTGCATCACAGTGCAGGGCTGGTACTGAGGCCGTGAGCAGGCAGCGCCGCTCCACTTTGGCCTAGGCCAGCGGTGAGTACAGCAGCAGGGGGAGGGCTGTGCTGGGCCGGGCGCAAACGCCGGCCCGCGAGGGCTTTGGGAGCCTGCAGAGACAGCAGCGAGCGCTCAGGGAGCCTGCGAGCAGCTCTGCGGGCAGTCACCTCCTGCCTCCCAGCTCCCTCACCCCCGCTCCTACCTGACCCCAGGGGCTGTGGCTCCTGGCCCCGCTCCCCCAGCCGTGCGCGAGCTCCCACCCAGCCCCACTGACCTCCCCTCTCTCCCCTCTTCCAGATCATGGCTTTGGCGTTTGTCTTAGCCTTTTTGGCGCACAGAATAACATTCTTTGGTGATAGTTTGGATGCGGACACGCATGAGCACGCGCAGCAGTATGAGGCGTATCTGCAAGAGCAGATGACAAAGCTGCTGCTGGAGACAGAAGAGAAGAACGCGGAGGAGAGCAGGATGGGGGTGCAAGGCTCGTACTTCTCTGCACTGCAGTCCTGGAAAGTGTGGGCCTTGGCTGTACTGCTGCTTTTCCTGCTCTTCTGCTTCATCCGCTTCATCCGCAACCGGTACAGGGAAAGGCAAGCAGCAGAGTTGTCCCAACAGCTGTCTGACCTTTGGGACGAATGCGACAGGGAGATGAGGGAGCCGGTGTGCCACGGAGACCCCGGTGATGTCACCTACGTGAGCAGGTTTTACTCCGAGTTCTCCATTTGGCCGCTGAAGTCCCGGAGAAGCAAGTGCAAGGTGGTGGAGGAGCTGGTCGATGAACTTCTGAGCGTCTGTCACACAGTTGCCCAGGGTTACTTCATGCCACGGCTGCAGCCGGCCGTTGGGGTGGGCGTTGGCTTTGAAGGCAGGGGTCCCGATGGGTGCTACACTGTCTACCGCATGCTCGTGCCCCTGAAGGCACCCCCGGGCCACGTCTTCCAGTTGGAGGTGGGCCCCAGAGAGAGGATAGGGGTGAGGAACTCCTGCATCCGCGTGGAGCGCCAGTGCATGTGCCAAAGGGAGCAGCACATGCCACACCTGATGTGCTTCCTCCACCGCCCTGAGGACCAGCTGACAGAGCAGATGCCCAGCCTGCTGCAAACCCTCTGCAACGAGTCCTACCTGGAAATGGAGAAAACCGCAACCTGGTTCCAGGAACTTGTGAGAGAAGCCTGGGTGGCTATGCCTCAGTCGGCCACAATGAACCTCGAGTTGCTGCCCTCCAACCGACACTGCAAGCTCAAGCTGACCACCGCCACCGGCAAAGTCCTCTGGATTGAGCTCATTCTTGGCATGCAGCAGGACTCGGAAACGTTCCTGACCTTTGAGTAGGCAGGGCCCGTCGTTATCAGCAGCACGAGGTGGCCACAGAGACGCGCTGCTGCAGAGATGCACTCCTTCACACAACAGCCAGGCATGCCTGGCACATCGGATTCCATCGCAAACATCTGCAGCTCCGCGTCCCTGTTCTGGAAGGTGGCTACAAAACGACTGACGCCCTACCTGCCATCTGCCGCAGAGCTGAGCATGCTGGACGTGTAGAGAACGCTGCTCAGCAAGCGGGTGGAAGCTCTCTCCAAAGGAAAACCACACCTGAGGGAGCCACACCCCACGCAGTTGAAGAGGCCACTGCATGGACGCCTGAAGCAGACTCCCGTTAACAGCTGGGCAGGGACCAGCCCACCTCTCCCTGAGCGTCCGTTTGTTCCGCAAGCCTCGGCCTCTACAAAAATGGGAGAAACGCTGTGTCCCTGAGTGTCCTGCTCAAGGAGATGCCCCCACAGCCAGCTCCCAGTGCTGTGGTGAGACAGCTTTACAATCACAGAATCACAAAGGCTGCAAGAGACCTCCAGATCGTCCAGTCCAACCTGCCACACACCACCATTTCCCACCATTCCCGCAGAAACCCAGGTAATACTCCCCGCCGTTCGCTGTACCTCAGGCAAAGGGCATACCATGTTGTGACACAAGCTCCCAGGGGAGCTGAACCCTTCGCTGACTCTCCTCACCCAGTCCTGTCCTTGTTGAAGCTTGAGAACATGAACTGATAAAGCTCTCAAGGCTGATGAACCAGAAAGGAAAAAAAAAAAAAAAAAAAAGTTTCTTCAAATCTGCTGATTATTAAGGTGACTTCACATACCAGGAGAACAGGATTAACATTGTGGTAAGTGGTCAAGGCAAGATGTAACTGGAATAGTTTTGTATAAAGCCCTGTAAGAAAACCACAATTTCTTTCCTGGTCTCATGTCATACCACTATATAAATGAGTACAGTTCAGAACAAAACAGGCATTTTTCTTTTTTGAGTCATAGCACTGAAGCACACAGTCTGACGCAGCTCTTTACACAAGGGTTTGTCCAGCAATACCCAATGTTTCTGTGAAGTTCATTTCATTTGTGAACTTCTGAAGCAAAGGGCCCAGCAACACAGTAAATACCATCTGTAAGAACAATACCTCCACCTCTTAGTCATGGAATTCACACTTCAAGACGGGTTCCAAACCATCAGAGCAGCAAAAGAGGTCTCACACGAGACCCCGGTGATATTTCAGGCCTCTGCTTGAGGAAATGGCCTTCTTCCTTGTGCAGGTAGCCATTTCAAGGGGAGATTTCATCTCCCACACACATTCCCTCACCACCTTTAAGAATACTGATGCTGGGAGGAACAACTCCAGCTGACTCTGCACGTAGCCAACATTGTGGATCTGTATCACAGCAGCCAGCTCAGCAATCCTCCACGCCATCATACACATGCTTGGGTATAGCCAAGCAAGCCCAATATGTGTGAAGTTAACTATGGTAGATTTCTCTCACTGAAGCATTAACCAGATTCTCCATCCAGCTCTGCAGCCTGCTCTAAGCTTGCCCTTATAGTGCCAAGCCTGTCCAAAATCTGAACAGACAATGTCCAGACAAGGTCCAACCCCAGCAACGAAGGGTCTCCTGATGCTAAGGAGTAACATCAGCAGCAGCACATCCTCGTGCAAGGGATTATTAAGGTCAGTGAGGCAATCAAGAGCAGGATCCACAAAAGCCTCAAGCATCAGAAACGTTATCCATTGTGTCCTAGCAATTAAGAGCCTTTATCTTGGAGTTTCCTAAAAGGTTTACAATTATGGCGTCATTTTCACCAACATCTTTCCCTTGTCTTGTTCTTCTCATAAGGACACAAACTGTGCGATTACAATTAAATTAGGAACAAAACTGACATCATAGAGCCATGATGATGGAAATGTCTATTTCATTGTCACTTAACCAGTTCAAAGGTCAGGCTCTTTACACAAAAGACAAAACAAAACAAAGACTTTGGCAGTTTACAGTACGTCATCTGAATGTCAGTTCATGCACCTGGAGAGTGCAAAGCAGGCAGAACTGCTTATGTTTCAATACCAACTGTCTTTTTTATTGGCAGGGAAGTTAAAACTCAGCTTGATTCAAGGACAGGAGAAAAACATGCATCAAATCCAGAAAAATCTGTGCAGGCCACCACTGTAAAGTTGGGTTTATGCTGTTGTGGAAGTTACGGTCATGTCAAATGCAAAATGCATTTGTTTAGACAGTTATAAAACCAATAGTCATAGCAAAGCAATATGTTCTAACCACTGCTAATTCCAAATGTGGAGCAGTGATTTCCCCAATTAGAGAACCACAACACCTGTAGAATTAAGATCTCCTTGCAATAAACACAGCTCACCAGAAAAAGAAGTGGAGGATAGGAAAGGTGATTTTTTAAATTCACTTACATTTTTAAATTATTAACCAGTAAGTTACATGTTACAGACACTCCCATCCTGCTCCTTTCTACCCAGCAAATTCAGACCGGATTTGAAACCAACTCTTGCTTGTCAGCCCTCCTCTTGGGAGAGCTCCCTCACTAGGAACTACTGCGCCAAAAATGGGCTCTCATGGCTTCCCAGCCCAAGCTCAGGCTCCAGCTTTCTGCACTTGCCATATGACATGCCGTGTTAGCACTGTCCTCTTTAATCTGTCCTCTCGCACTGCTGTCTTTTAAAAAGCATCACCTTTACCTACGTGTATATTCTGTATTGGCCTTACAACTATCCAAACAGCATTGTGAAATTTTAACTAAAAATAGACAGCTGATATTTTTAAATAACTCGTAGCTCCAACTCACCAAGCTGATTTTGTTTGAAGGGAAAAAGCAGGCTCCAACTTCAAGTTTCCATTGTAATTAATGATTACAACACATTCCTCTGCCGTATCAGATTTAGCACCTCATTAATGTGTGTGGTATTTTGCTTGTATGGCACAGCTGTAGTTAAAGTTGAATTAGTGTTTCCATTATAAACCCATGTTTTCAAAGGTTTATTACTCAGATACACAAGATTTAGTCTGAAATGAAAACTGCCATCGAGCATGTCAGCTGGGAAGCAATTTTTTGTCTTTCAAAATTTGTAAGGAACAAAACATAAGAAAAAAAAAAAAAAGCCACCCTGTTTAGTAATAATTCACATTTTAAAAGGCACTGCAAATACATGTTTACATGATAGCCTGTGACAGCTCTATAGAATGTCAACGCCTACATATTCCTGCAAGATATGCCATCTCAAAAACTGAAATAAAAGCCACATTTTTACACTACTTGATGGGAGGGGAAGGGAAGGGATAAAAGACTTAAATATATTCTTGATGAAGAAAACATAGTTTAAAAAACGAAACAACAAAAAAATACCCACCATAATCTTTGCATAGAAACATTAAAGTCAGAACCTTTCGCAGGAGGACCTTTCAAACACCATTTGCTTTTTAAACTTGCTGGTACCATCAGCCTGACCTTGGCTCATTAACAAATTTAGCAAGAAATCTGTGAGCACCACTGACTTCACATTTGCTTGTTCAAAAAACTTGGACTCTTCAGGTATGACAGGATCTTACCCCTTGCAATAGTCAAGTGGGACTCACAATGCAAGGCAAAATGTGCACCAAAAAGGCTCCAAGGGCTCCAGGCTTTGCAACTATGCCCTTCTACAATTAGCTTTATGAGTGAACCACTAGGAAGCAGACCTTTTAATTGCAAGGTTTCTGAGGCCACTTCTTGGCTAATTGTTTTGATGACTCTATACTTACAACATGCAAATTCACCAACAAATATATGATGAAATCACCAAATTCCCATTTACCATCATTAACAGGATGGATGCATCTTCTGACAGCTAAGAAAAATTAAAATGTTATTTTTATAACAGAGTCAAATTCCCTGATGGGCTCTTTCACAGTTCTTTTGTCCCTAGGACTCATGGGTTTACTCAAGACATAATGTTTCCAGACAACAACAAATGCATGAAAGAGCATATAATAGCTACTGCGAGAAAACCAGGGCAGGCATATCCTTCAGGAGCAGAAAGGCAGTGCTGTTACTCCAAATTATTCACATTTTAACTGAATTAACAAAACACTCCCATAACAGAGAGCGTGGTGAGTGCACTTTTTTCTAGCATTGCCCTCCATTTCTCAGGAGAGTACTCCAAACAACAATGATAATGGGAGCCTGGCAGCAATTGTATATCCATTTGATCAAGTTCTGGAGGTTGCTACAGTCTATCCAAATCCCTGCAGTTAACCGCACAAACAACCTGAGACACTGTAAATATCTCTATTCTCTCCACAATCAAAGTCTCAAGAAGATTCTGTACATCAAAGGTGGTATAGTACTGTGATACTCACCCAGGTCATCATGAGCTCTAGACTGTAATGTTTTCTTCTCCCTTGTTGTTCCAGGCATGAGAACCCACCTTTCTTTTCAAAGTAGAGCTTCCTGTTGATGGAGAGAAGGAGGTCTGGAAGGAGGACAACGAAGACTCCTACCACAGGCAAAGACCCAATGGCCTCTAGAAGCATCTAGAGACAGAAATTTACAAAGAAAATATCAGCATAAATGGGATAAATTACCTAGAGAAAGATACGCTTAATGACACCTTGGCCTTGTGTTAAGTGGTTAGAAGATCCACATTAGGCCAGTCTTTTGAGGACATCAACAGCAAGTTATATTGCACACCAAGCAAGATTCTGATGGAGGTCTTCATTTTCATCACATTGTGAATACCACCATGGGAGACTCTTACCAACTCTAATAAACTTTCATATTAGTGCACAAGTCCTCTGGTTTCAGGAGAGATGCTGTCAATCTATCCTAGCAATGGGGATCCAGCCAAGATAGCACCATTGGCCTTAAAGCATTTCTGTACAGCTTGCAGTAAGTACGTAGGGCAGGCTGTGGGGCAGATTAGCTCCAGGTGAGAAGGTCTCAATACCTCCTTTTCAGTTTGGATGTTTTTCTGTAAGATTGACTATGCTGTAATGGCACTCATTAACTGCATTACTTCTACTAAGAACAGGCTAGCGCCTAGTCTATGAACCTTGTCAATCTGTTACCTTACCCTTCAGTAGGAAGTATATTACAGTACCACATAATTCCCTGTCTTTGTTGCAAAGGACCAACCTCCAGCTGAGGTAATTCAGGTTAGCTCTCCTGGTGTCAGTTTTGGCCATGTATAGCAAGCACAGTGGATATGCATCAGCTGATAACCTAGTCCTACACCTCAACATCCCTATGTCAAATTGTAGAGAAACAGTCTCATTTCAATTTATCAGAGTCAGCTGTGCCAGTAGGGCTGCTGAAAACCGCAGGCGCCAGCAAAAAGCTTTTAAAGCCATTTCACCTCTCTCACACATATCAAAATGCCAAAACAAGGGACAAACACTACATAGATCACCCACTGTGGATGGCAAGGGCACACGTCAAAAAGTGTAAGTACTGTCTGCAAAAGAAAAAAAAATAAAATTGGCTTGTTATTCTGATAATTACTTCACTCAAGAAGGGGTAAAGTTCAGTTGTCCGATTCAAATCAAAGATCCCATAAAAATGAAACATCAGCAGCACCAGTGGCACACCAGGGATGTCTGTGATTGCAAAGCTACAGCTCACAGATGAGATGAGCAGGAGGAAAGGATGTAAACAGAGCCAGCCCTGCCTGTAAAACATCCCACTGGGAGCTTACAAAACTTGACTCAGCAAAAGGCTCAGGCTGGAAGAGCTGAACCATCTGCAGTTACAGCCCTGAGAGCGCTCACCAGGACTATAATCAAGGGGATTTAAAAAACTGATTTCCTACAAGTCAATGTGCCTTAACTGGAAACAAGAATCACAAATGCTTAGCAGCAGCCCACATACAAAGCAGATGAGTGCTGGATGCCAAATCCAGCACTATATGGGTGACACAAACTCAGGAGCTGGCTCTGATGTTTCTCACTCCAGCCTGTGGAGGGAACGTTAACACACACTGAATTATGTAAACTTAAATGACAACACAATCAAGTCCATATTTGCCCTGCACTCTTCTACATAGTGCAGTTACTTCTCTAGCAATTGCACCTACATTCCCCTTGTGTCTCCCCAACCCAAAGCACAGCCCAAGAAGACAGAGTCTGGTCTCCCTTTTGGGGCTGAAATTTGCCCATCTCCTCCCCCACATCCCAACCCAAGGAGCAGGGCTGGGGATGTGAGAGCAGCTGAGTGATACACCCACTCCTGCTATTTTCAACTGCTGAAGTCACCACTAAGTGCCTGCAGAAGCCAAGTATAAATCAAAGGAGCTGAGCAGAAATCAAAATTGCCAGAACTCCAGAATATATACAACAGCCCAGCTGAGTCCCATTTCTGACTCTTCCTTTTCTCAAGCATAGCTTTGGCAGAAAAGGGGATTATTATCTCTACCTTACCGTACAAACACAATACAATCCATCTGGGATCATCACATCTCAACAGAAACACTTTTGTGCCTCTGTATGAATGTATGCGTTGTGTGAAGCTGAGCTTAAAATCTGCAGATTTAAAGTGGATTCGTAGCAAACTGACAATGCTATGAAGGCTGTCTGTGAGCGATTTCATTGCAGAGAGAATGATGTGGAGGGGTGCAAGGACACTGCTGTTCCTATTTATTAAGCCCTTTCAACAAATCTCAGTTCTAAGCCCAATGAGATGTCATAGTTTGCCCTTCTCAGACAAGAAAGAAGCAAGCTACCAATATTTTTGAACACCAGTTGCCCACCACAAGCTCTGTAATGCTACATGACCCCAGCCACAGAAGCTTCCAAGGTACCCCTTTCTCCAACAGTCCTGTATCACACCTTGCAAAATCCCAGAGGAAAGAGCAGGCATCCTGAAAGAAAGTTCAGAGACCTGTTACCATCTGCTGCCTACATGGATGCAGTAGTACAGCAGTGTAGGACTTGAGACAACCCTTGAGGCTTCCCCTACTCTTTGGGGGCAGGGTGTAAGGCACCTTCTGTACAGACTGCTGATACAGCACCGCTCATCTAAGGAATGCATGCTGAACTGCAAGAAGGTGCCTGGGGCTTCTGCAGCATAGGAGCTCGTGCATCCGGTCACAAGCGCTGTAAGCAGTTTTCTCTCCCTCATACTATCTGTGCCAGATACTGGAGGCTTCTGCCATGGTATCTCTGAGGGAGGGCTGTGAGATTTACACCTGAGCACTGTCTCACATACGTGGGTTGAAAGATTACAGTGTGAGCACCTGGCTCCTGCTGGAAGCACAGATTCCTCTGTGTTGGAGCCACGCTGGCTCTCAGCTCCTCTGCCATCAGAAAGAAATGAGCTGCACCTGCATGTGGTCCTAATGACATGTCCCAGCTCTCCTCTCTGCCTGCAGCTGAAGGGATTGCTCTGCAGGATTGATCTCCAGGCTAAGACTATGCCTGGGAAATTATTTCAAGACCGATTTGGGCTAGAGCTGTGCTCTGGCTTGCAGTAGGATGTTTGGACCTGGGAGGGTGCTGAGAAGGAAGAAGAGCAGAAACACACACGTGACTTGCATTACAGCATTGCTGGAGCGTATCAGAGCTTCATGCATAAGTGAAACAATCAGCCTCACAGCACCAGATGGAAAGGAAAAAACAGTGTGGTACTGAATTCCTGGTTCACACTCTGGGCAACCAAGGCTAGGGAAGGAGCGGGGCACCATGCACTTTGAGACATGTACAGTCCATTCAGCCAGTACAGTCTTCCACTCGTTCATGCATTTTTAAGCTAAGTAATCAATGCTGTAGATACCTTCATGCAGTGCCACAGTGAGCCCACGTGTTCTGCAGCCCCAGGTGAGATTGGAAGCCAGGAAATGGTGTTGACACACCCAGCAGGTTAAGGGCAAGCATAACTGCATGCAATCCTGTGTGTGCTCTGCTGAAGTACAAAGCAGAGGCACAATGGGAAGGGCCCCAAGCCAGGAAAGAGGAGATCAGAGACAAAAGGCAGGAAAACGTGGCATCTGGCAGAGGACACAGGGGGCACAAGATATTACAATGCTGTTCCTGCTCTAACAGCTTCCTCAAAGCCACCTCCATGCTAAAAGATGACCACAATGCAGAGTCTGCCTGGAAGAGCAGTAGAGAAGTATTGGCCACACTGTGACAGTCATCATATTCTGTGATCATATCCAGCTGCTACTTGCTTTTCAGCAGGTTTCACAGCAATTCATCTAGCCTGCTGGGCACCTCCAAAGAGTCCATGCAAATGAATGGAAGTACACTACATATGCACTTGAGAATCTGCTAATAACAAAGCCTTAATTAATTCAGCTTTGCAAGGGTTAATCTTTTGCATAAAATCCTATTCCAGGCAATAGCTCTTTAATTCCAATTGATACCAAGCTTCCTGCAATAGGAATGTTTACTGGTACTTTTTAATTACAAAAAAAACCATAAATTGTCTGTTTTACTGTCTACGCTAATTACCTTTCATTATATATTTGGAGTAAGCTATGATTTTCCTGCTGGTTCCCATGACATTTTTCATTATCAACCACTAATTGTCTAGCACGCACACTGCATTGTGAACCAAGTAGGCTGATGTGTGGGCAGAAGTTCTAGCAAAAGCTGCAAGGCAATAGAAGTGCACATTATTATTATTGCTATTATGATGTATTAGAAAGTTTCCACCTACATGCATACCTACGTATCCTCTTCCCTATCAGCAATGTCACAGCACAGCAAAGCACAGGAGTCCATCTGTAATAAGCCTCACGCTTGGCAATAATCAGCAGCTACTGAAGGAAAGTTATCTGGGGTGAAATGATGACAGCAGTCTTACTGCAAGGGCAAATTCCCTTCTGGGTGTGATGGAAACACCAAGAAGGTTTCTCAGGCACTTCTCATTGCTCAAAGCACACGAGCATCAGAATCTCAGGAGTCACCCTCCCCACTCACAAGGTCAGGGCTACAAAGGAAAACAGTGCCATATGTGGATTCATAGTGGAAGAGGATATATGGTTAATGGGATCTTTCTGAGGGTGCATGAAAATAAAAAGCTAAAGGGTCTTCATGAGACACATATAACACTGATTACAGAACAGCAAAGTCTATAATGAATCTGTATCTATGCAAACTGAGAAAGTGCCACAAGGGACAAAGCAGCTCATTGCATGCAGCACTTCCTAAGTTCCAACCGAGGTAGGAACCGAGGTAAGAGCAAATTCTTCATATAGGAAAGTGCTAGAATAAGGAGTGCATGATCACTGCTCCCAGGATCATCCTTATCAGTTTTAGACAGGTGGCAATTCTATTCATGTGCACCGCACACACAATACACAAACACTTCAGAAATAAATGTGTGTTTTCACAGGATTGCAGCTCTTGCCTGATATCTGTATTGAAGGAGACAAAGCCTGACCCTTCCTAACAGCACTGTGAGGGAACAGTTGTGCAACTTTTCCTCTTCTCCTCAAGGTGATCCACAAATACGTTATCAGAAAGACAATCAGATTCCATGCAGCACTGTAGCAGGAGGGTAAAATTCCCACCCAAGGCTGGAGGACTTGCCTTGCCCTTCATCAAGGTTCAAGTTTCACACGCTTCATTTTTATGTACTGGTTTACAGATAGCAAGAAATGAAAGTTCTCCTGGTTGTTATATAAGAAATATGAAGGACTGAAAGATACTTTTGACCTGACTGCATTTATTAGGTTTGTTTGCAAAACTGGATTGAACAAAGTGTGAAAAAGTGTGGCCACTGATAGCTGCTGATGTGTTTGCAGGTCACCTTTAGAGATTTAAGCAGCCTCACGGCATAAGACAGAAGGATGCAATTTCAAAGGCTTCCGAGACAGTACAGCACCTTCCTTTCCCTTTCTTCTACAACCCACACAGCTGCAGCATCCAAACAACTTGCAGGCCTCAATGTGTTTATGCCCCCAGCACCTCTGTGTACCAGTGAAACACCGACACAACCGCTCCACAGAATGGGAGCCACAGCAGAGTGAACAAAAAGCAGTAGAGTTTAGGTCCAAAAGAGCCATCAAGAAAAGTCCTGTTGATCTACACAGACCTTTCAGTGTCTAGACCCAACAGATGACATGAAGGCCGCATTGTGGCCTTCCAGCACTTGAAGGGAGCGTATAAACAGGAGGGGGAACGGCTGTTTGTGAGGGTGGATGGTGATAGGACAAGGGGGAATGGCTTTAAACTGAGACAGGGAGGTTTAGGTTGGATATTAGGAGGAAGTTTTTCCCCCAGAGGGAGGCGAGGCACTGGCACAGGTTGCCCAAGGAGGCTGTGGATGCCCCATCCCTGCAGGCATTCAAGGCCAGGCTGGATGTGGCTCTAGGCAGCCTGGTCTGCTGGTTGGTGACCTGCACACAGCAGGGGGTTGGAACTAGATGATCGTTGTGGTCCTTTTCAACCCAGGACATTCTATGATTCTGTGAAGTTCTCCCATAAACTCACATTTTACTTTTCCCAATACAATGTCTCACATTCTCGTCACCCTTTTTTCAAAGCCAGACTCACTGTTTTCAGGCAAGCGAATCTCAAAATTTGTGAGATCTCCCACCTCATAAAGTCTACTATAGAGCTTACTATGTAATACTCTGCAGCCACATTACTTTCTCTGCAGCAGAAATGCCATCCTAATCTTGAGCAATGCTGCTGTCAGTGTTTGAGACCAAGCAAACTGTTCTGTGAAATATTCTGCCTTCAACAGAAGGCATTTTCTCATTAGAAAGGATGAAGTATTAGTTTTGCTGGATGTGTTTCAAACAACTCCAGGTCAAATCAACAGCAAGTACATTGTGTTTGCATATGATGATGCCTGATGTTCTGCATTTAGAAGAGTCCTGGCTGTCAGTCCATTTCTCAGCACACACACAGAACAAACAGAAATGAAAAAAGGAAACAGAAGCATGTCATAATGGACAGGGGAGAACGCATGTCATCTAATGCAGGTGACTCAACTAACTGCCGAGGTCTCAAAAGAATGATTAGAGGAATAATTGTCAATCTTATTAATAACTTTAGAAAATTCAACGTGGCTTTTAAAATACAGTGAAGTTAACAAGACCAGGGAGACTGAAAATTGCAGCAGCACAACACTTGAGTTGCCATTCAAGGACTTGAAGTTGGTCCCCCTATGTATCAGGGCTGAGAGAGTTCAGCAGAGACAGCATGAGGAGTATTGTGGTACCTGCCAGGCCTCAGTTCTGACCCTTGCCTCAAACTACAACAGGAAGACTTTGAGACCCGCACAGATTTACCCCCTTTCCTTGGGACACTAGGAGCATTCAGCTCAGTCTGACCACAAACCATCCTTCTGACCAGTTTCCTCATATATATATATATATATATACACATATATATAAAAAACAGGGCATAAACTTTTAGCAAGAAACAGTCTTACTGTGCTCAAGAGTCAGAGATGGAATCAACTACAACACCTAGATAATCCCTTCTCTTCTCTTTCTGGCTTTTACCAGGCCAATGTTCATAAGCATTTCAGGCTGGGCAGAGTAGCTGGAATCTTTCTGCGTGCTCCACTGTCCACAGTGTTCACACTGCCTACCTTCCATTGAATAGCTGACTTTAACTCTCTTCTTCTTGATCTTTTGTGCGAAAAGCCCTCAGACACTTTTACCCTGCAATTTTTGCCCCATATGAAGAATCCCTGTAAATAAAAAAACAAGTTTTTTCTCAGAGTTGAACCAATGTCTGAGATAACCAGAGTGAGCTGCCGCCTTCACAACTTTCCTCAATGCTTCTCCAGACCAGCAAAGAAAAACTAGAAGAAGACAGAAAGTCCTCTTCCTAGACTCCCAGTAATTTGAGATCAGCGCTAGGGAAAAGATCTTTAGAAAACTGTAACAGACTGAGTGTGTAGGCGAGTGCTCTACCTGCCATGAGAAAACCCTTATGCCCAAGCCTGTGCTCTGTCACTTCCCCTCTATCTCAATTCTCACCCTAACCTACAAGCCAGTCTCAAACTGTTTCACACACTGCAACAATTTTCCATGGTAAAAACAGCCATCAGACAGAGCAGTGAGGGGACTCACCTGGTGGTGGAAGCCTTCAACTAAGACGTAGAAAAGCAAGAAAAAGACTGCAGTGATAAATATCCGTACAATTTGGATTAGATCAACTGTGATAAGAAAGCAAGACCCTAAAAGATAATCTTCTGCTTTCATGTTAGAGATGAGACCCATGTTCAAATTCAAGTCTGAACCAAGTAGGGCAGAGGCTTAAACTGGCAGCTTCCATGTGTCCTTTGCCTTACCACTGGAAAACCTACTGCTGTGGCAAGAGACATCTGGCTTCTCCTGCTGTCTCCATACCCTGCCCAGAGAGAAATACCATCCTGAATAAGGACACAACCTGTATTTAGCAAAGGTTTTTCAAGATGCTTTTTTTTAGAAAAGTTACGGATTTTAACCAAATATTCTTGTCTGTGTAACAAGAATATGTTGTCTCAGAAATTCCCAAGCAGCTTACTACAGTAGGTTTGCCTTTGATCACGTCCCAGGTTTGTTTTCAGTCACAGTACAACTCAGCTCATAATCACATACATTTTGTCACAGCTGACACCACTGCCTTTCTGGTAGAAAGGGAAGGCTTGGGCTGTCAGTCTGCCACCTTTCTTGAGTGCTGAAGTCATGCTTTTTTTTTTTTTTTTTTTTTTTTTTTTGCTTTTCCTTTAAAGACAACTTCTTTGTTGCCATGGTATCACTAATGCAGTATTTTGAGACAGGGAAAGAATATAACCGTGCAACACCACAGTGACACATCTATCAAATGCCATCCTCTCAAAAAAGGATAAATAAATGCAGACTTCTAAAGGCTCCTCTATCCTTTTTAATTTCTTCCTCTCATCTACAAATTGCAGTCTACAAAGGCCATGCACTGGTTTTATGACACAGAAGGTCAGAACGTGCATCTCAGCAAGCAGTGCCTAGGCTTATTTTAATTCTCTCTTTTCTCCCCACGCTACATGACACCAGCTCAGGTACACACACAACAGAATCAGAGCACCTGCGCTTTCAGAGAATGCCAGCCTGGCTCCCTGTGTTAGACCATGCAGTGAGCGCTTCCTAATTCTGGCCTGCACACTTATTTTCTTCTGAACTAATAAGGTATCTGCTGCTGAGCGCAACCCACATTTAGCTCAACAGTAAAAGAGACCAAAAAGGGCACTCTGATGTTGTTTCTCATATACCACTTTCAACTCACCAGGTGTGCTCTTGTTAGCCCTGTAGCATGTCTTCCCTATCAACTCCAGAATTACTTTATGGGGATCTTTATTAGCACATCAAGTCCTTACACACTCTCTGTGATAGCACTCCTCTCCTGGATTCTGCAAACATTGCACCCGGTGCCTTCCAAAATTTCAGAGAGAACTCAGCACAGCACTGGCACAACACTGCAGTCTCAACAAAACCAGGAATCAGCCACAGCAAACTCCCTGACTTGGAATCCAGATCAATGATCCAACAGCAGACAGGAATGACTCTGAGCACACTGCCCACTCCCCACACACACCTCAACTGCATCCTCGCAGTGGTGGCACACTGAGCATTTCATCTCGCAGATCGTGCAAAAAGGAGAATAACAGAACTTATACAAGCTGACTTCATCAAGGCTTCTGCAACAGAAGATGGAGTGGAGAACAGCAAGCAAAGCACTGATGGGAAGTTAAAATGTAAAGATCTACTGTATGAGTTGAGAATTCAACAGTAAGCACAGAGCTCTCTAGCAAATGGAAATACATATTTTACATTTGGGACACAGAGAAACAGGGAGAGGAGGAAGGAGAAAGGAGGACTTTTGTTAATGCTTCCCTCTTGTTTGGGGAGAAAAAGAATAAGTTGTTTCCACTTAGAACTGAAGTGCTCTCATTGCTTCAGAGAGGAATCTAATTGGGATCTTTATGTTGTCATGCACTTCTTTTTCTCACCCACAAAACCTTGTTCTTCGTTCCACTGGTGACCCAAGGCAGAATGACTCACCACAGTAAAAGGCCGGACAACAGCTTTCTTTTTTTTTTTTTTTTCCCCTCAAATACCTAAATAAGCTCTACTCCATCAATTGACCAAGGACGATGCAGAAGTAAACCTCTCACTGAAGGCTGTGTGTTGCCTTGGCAACCCGTCTGATCTCCATTGCTCCAGGGACTGGAAATGTGCTGCCAACAGAAGATTTCAGCTAATCAAACCAAATCTCTTAATACTTACACAATTTCCCATCTGCAGAGAGCAGGCCACGCGCCCACAGAAAACAGAGCACCCTCTCATCACCTTCCTGGCTCCTCCTTGACCTTCTTGTCAGTTCCTGGTAGGCCATGGACGCCTCCCAGTTGCTGCTGAAGGGGATGAGGGAGCAGCAAGAGGTCACAATATGTTGGATACTCACACGGCAGTTTCAGACCTGCACACAGCATATGCGTAGAGAGCCTCCTGGGAAGCCACGAGGAGACCATCTGCTCACTGAGAGCAGTTAATAGACAGCAGGACACTAACAAGGTCCATGACTTCTCTGTGGCTCAATTCTCCCTTGAAAGGAAGATTATTTTCAATGATTGGTAACACTCGCCCCCAACAAGCCTGGAGCCATTTGTTACAAGAGTGGCCTTCTCAATCTAACTCATCTCTTTTTCAGCTCCCTTTAAACACATCCAGGCAATATCAGCAGTGGCAACCTCCTGATCAGAAAGAAAATGGGTATGGTTTCAAAGAAAGATTTTATTATGGAAGATTTCTAGGCCTCTAGCATTGAACAAGTGACCTACGCCCTAGGAAAACATGTTTTACCAATAACAAAAGCCATTAAAATAAATGCTTGGGGAAAAATGCCAGTGGTTTCTAGATTCACAAATTTAACAGAGTTAAGAGCTTAGCAAGTACTGCCACCTTCTACCACACCACTGTGAAATTTTCTCTATATGAATTAGTATAACAAACTAATTAACTCATTACTAGGGCTGAAAGGAGAAGGGCATGAACTGATTCAGCTAACCACAAGCTCTGTAACAAAGGAGAGGAAATCAGGTTCAACAGGAATAATGAAGTGGGAATCAGCTCGTTTTAATGGTCAGGACACATGGGTGTCCACATGTGCCTCACCCCCCTGTACTCTCCCCGTATCACGTCTTCTGTCTATTCCAGGCACTCCTCAGCCTGGCAAAACTGAATCAGACTTGGACCCTAGGACTTATACTCAAAATATGTCTCTGGAATAGGACATGGAAATCAAAAGTAAGGTTCTCACTGACCTAATGGGGAGCAGGAGTGATCTCAGAAGAGAAAACAAATGATGATGCTCAGAAGGCGCTCTATTCCTTCATCTAAGTAAATTAGGAGTATGTTAAACAGTACTGGACCTTTAGGGAACACCGCTGGCTGCAGGCCTCCAACTAGACTCTGTGCCACAGATCACAGTCCTCTGGTTTCCGCTATTCAGATGGCTCTCAACCCATCTCACCATCCACTCTTGCAGCCCACACTTCCTGAGCTTGTCTATCAGGATATCATGGGATACAGTATCAAAAGCTTTGCTGAAGTCAAGGCAGACAGCATCCACTGCTCTAACCTCACCTGTCCAGACAGCGGTGACATCACAGAAGGCAACCAGATTCATTAAGCATGATTCCCTTCAATGAATCCATGCTGAGTCCTCCTGATCATCTTCTTGACTTCCATATGATTAAAGATGGCCTTCAGGATGAGCTGTTCCATCATCTTTTCAGGGACTGAGGTGATGCTGACTAGCCAGTAGTTCCCCAGATCTTCCTTCTTCATACAATCACAGTGTTGCACTGGAAGGAAGCTCCAAAGGCCTTCTATCCAACTCCCCTGCAATGAACAGGGATATCCACAGCTAGACCAGGCTGGCCAGGGCCTGATCCAGCCTTGTCTTGAAAGTCTCCAGCAACGGGGCATCAATCTCATCACTATTCCAATGATTCTCATCACCTGTTCCAGTGCCTCACCACCTTCACTGTAAGAGATTTTTTCCTTCTATCTATATATTCTTGCCACTTTTGAAGACTGGAGCAATATTTGTTTTCTTCCAGTCCTCTATGGCACCTCTCTTGATTACAATAACCTTTCAAAAACAATTAAGGGTGGCCTAGCAAGATGCCCATTAGATCCCATTCTCAAGACTAAAATGGAGAGCTATGCCACTTGAGAGTCAGAAGGACAGCAAGAAGGGGGGAGGCGGAGGTGACTGTTAACCAAAATAGATGCAATGGAGATTAACTAAAACACATTCCACATATTTTGCAGGCTTTTGCAGTTTGATACTTCAACCCACGTGAACAACCATCCCTGCACACATTCTGCAAAACACTTGCCATAGCAGACCCCAAGAACGAAGTGCAGCATGATTCCTCAGGTTATTCGGACACATGCAGCCAAGGCCTGCTTACTATTTTATTTTGGATATCTTCAGCTATATTCTCCCACAGCTACCATGCTACATTTAGACCCTTTTCTTAACCTACCCCAGCCACAAGTATCTGCAAGTATTGACAGCTTCCCCTGCACAGGGATCAGATGTACCCCTCTGCTTAACGTGAATGTAAATTCCCTGCACTCACATTACTTATTGTGGGCCTATAATTATGGTCTAACTACTATTCTGTAGTAGTAGATTTTAATCTTAAGTGCCAGTAGGAAACAGTACAAAGTCAAAGCAGAAAACAGAAGAAAAGGCTAACTCCTACTTCATTATTTGCAATTTCCAAGACCTCTGTATTACCGCTTTAAGAAAACCCAAGAAACATGCAAATTCTCAGTAACAAGAATTGTTGTAACTCAGGATTTACCTTTAAAAACCTACAATTGCCACAGAAGCAACAAAATAGGAAAGCTATCTTCACACCAAGAAATAGGCACAAATTATTCAAAGCAACAGGCTTACCTAATTGTCCTTACGTAAAGCAGCAAAACAAGTCAAGCCAGCAGTGAACATTCCCAGAGATACTCTTCTCACAAAAAATACATTTCAAAGCTTTCTTCCTGGGACAGGTTGCTAAATCCTCTGGACCTGTGCTGTTCACACAAGCAGGGCAAAGTGGAACAGAAGCACAGCCCTGAGTTTCAGGGACTGGAGCGGTGCTCCTTCTTTTTCTCTGCTTCGTATTTGTTGACTTAATGACCCAAGGAACGAGGAAGGCTGCTGGTTGGTAAACATGTGACAGCCACCAAAGGAATGTTAGCCTGAGAAACGAGATAAAAAAGCCAATACCACTTAACAGGGTTTTTTTTTTTTAAAACTACCTTACATGTAGCTTTCCTGACCATCCTGCAGCTTATGAGTGCTAGCTCTTTATTTGGGAAAAAAAAAAAAAGAGAAAAAAAAAAAAGAGCCATTCAGTTATCGTGAAATTGAAACTGTAAGTAATTATTTTCTCCTGTTCAGATACACATTCACTTTTCTGCTTAAATTCACATTCCAGTGATAAACACTTGGTATTCTCTTAACCTTTAAGGTACGTTAAAGAAAGCTCTGTGATACTTGATGTGAGATCACATCCTGTTCTCACTATCCATGAAACTTCTGCTTTGAACACGGATTTTGGATGCAGATTTGATTCCCCAAAGAAAAGTTACATCATTGAGGCCAAATCCATCCCTGTTGTCTATGCTGTAACAGTTCTCCCTGGAGAGAAATCAAACCTATTCCCTGCACTTTATTAATTACAGCAAAATTCTGTTTCTGGCAGCTGTAATATCCCATTCTCAGAAACAGCATGGGAAGGCTGCAGAAGAAAAGTCATGCCATCTGAACACAGGTGCTTTCAGCACTCAAAGCAGGAGAGTGCATGGGGAAGCAGACAGAAAAGGAAAGGAAACAAATACTCTACTCAGGAGGGGCTTGCAGACCTGGCTCCAGACACCAAGCCCTTTGACTTCCATGAGTCAACCCAGAGTTGCCATGCACGGAGCAAATGATAAGCTGCCACCCAGCCCAGGGAACCAGACAACTGCAGGCAGTATGCTTGCCTCCAGCGGCAGGAAACATCCCCACTGATTTAGGTGGCTGAAGATCTGCAGGGGTTTGACACAGCACCCAGGGAAACAATGCTCCATCCTTGCTGCAGAGCTAGATTCACATCAGAGAAGCCGCTTGCTCCCAGCTTCCTCCTACTGCTTATCTTGCCATTCCCTTACTTCTGAACTCTACCTTGAAAATTCTGCTGGGGCCTTTACCATCTTTTCTGTGGTAATTCACTTTAATTCATAGTTCTCCAAAGTCCACCAGACTGCCATACTTTTGAAGGAAAATGGAAGACAACTCGAGCCTTTCACTCCAACTCTAGTGCTCTCAGCTTCTTTCTTTGCTCTCCCACATTAATTTCTTACTCTAAACTTTACTCCTGGGTACATCCTTTGTAACATTACAATGGAAAAAGTAATGCAGAAATACTGCTACAATTATGCTAGGAGAACAAAGCTCCCATCCCGTCTACTCAACACTTTCCTTTCACCTCCCACTTCATTCTTTCTCCCCCAAACAATTGCGCTGGGAGAGCTTTAGCAGAACCAACATTCAAACCCCTCTTCAAACAGACCCAGTTTTTATCAGTATTTGTCAACCACCAGCTAAACTGCAGCAATATCCCTTTCATACCCCGCTAAATGTCAAGTGGTTATTTTTAAAACCCGGACGGTGCGTGTCACAAAAACCTTTACACCATTATTTCAAAGACCAGGCGTCCTCTGGCCGGGAATCACAGGCTGCCTGTTTCCCTGGCGACACGGATCGCTTCCAGTTCAATGGCAGCTCCACACAGCAGCCTCCTTCAAAGCCCCACCGACCCTCTGCTGCCTTTGTAGCTCTGAAACAAGCCCCTCTCAATCCACTTCCTAATTCTCCTTATCACAGGAGCGCTAGGCTTACATCACTCTGATTTATCTATTGCTGGGGCGAGAGCTCAGCCAGCCCTGGTGTGACTGGGTTACAGCAGGAACAAATGGCTTCCAGCAGGCCCAGTTGAATGCATCTCTTCACACAGACACCTGCACGGTGCTCCTCTGCCCTGCAGAGCAAACAGCCCAATCTCCTGCCAGCCACCAGAGCAGGAGAAATGTCCGGACCCGTGGAGTCAGAGGAGGGCTGAGCCCACTCCGTATACAGGCTGTGTCTCACACTGTACTGATGCTCTTTTCCCAGGACGTTTGATGTTATCATTAGCACTAATATCTGCTCTTTCTGACCCACTTTATGTGCCAAACCTTTTTGTTCAAAGCTCTCCAGAGTCTCTATCATTAACACAGCACAGCACTGACATTTTAATTTCCTCATGAAACAATTATCATTGAACACAGCATTTGCTGAAGGGGAACAGGGCTGACTATAATTCATATGCAGGGGAAGGAGGATTGCAGTATACCCGCACACAGACAGCAACATCTTACGCTTTCATTTTGTCCCCTACAGAAAACCTTCCTCAAAGTCCTCCAAAGTTTGCAACAACAAATGCAATCTCCTGCTTCTTAGGTTCAAAGCAATACTGCTCTTCTCCCTCTGGCGCAAACCTTATTCAAAAGAAATATGAGACAAAGGGAATTGATGAAACAGCCAGGCCTCTGAGGGTGCACCAGGACGCAGGGAGTCAGCGAGCCCAGACTGGAAATCCGTATGGAATGGACTGCAGGTCAGTGCAGTTCTCTTACACAAGCATGAACACAGCAGTGAAGAATACCAAATGAGCCTTGCTGAACTCTTCAGTGTCTGCCCAGCACTCCCCTCCTCCGGGATAATAGCATACAGGAGCTGCCCACACTGGAAGTAAAGTGCCTGCAATAATTGTGAACTCAGAAATATTCACACAACACATTTCTGTCCAAGCTGCATTCACTCTTTGCTTGCTAACAGCTACAGATGATAAGTCCTAGACTCAAAGAAGAAACTGCCTTAGCAGAATCAGTGTACATATCATTCAAGTGCCTGAACTGCACTGCATTTCCCCAGTAAATACCTATGAAGCGCCACAGCACAAAGCACAGCCTGTATACCTGAAACCACACCTGAAAGCTATTTGAAATGAGCTCATAAATCATTAATCACAAACAAAAAGATTAGTTTCACCTATATCAACAAAAAGTATCAACAAAATCCATGTGCCTGCTAAGCCTATGTTCGAGAAATCTAACCCGGTTTGCTAAAGTACACAAAGAAATTGTACCCATTCAGGTTGTTACAGCAGCTGTAATTTGATCAAGCAGTTTCCCTGTAGCTACTCCATGTGCTGTCCAATGGCCAGGCTCACTCAATCCTGAGTACCTACATGCTTCATGGCAGCATTTTCACATCCAACCCTGACTTGTGCCACAAGTTTGGACTTTGGGGTTCACTTATTGCAGTCAAGGTCTCCCACTACTAATTCCACCATGTTTAATGTGGATTTGAGCAGTCCAGCTCACAGATATTTGCTAAGATTCATAGAATCACTGAGTTGGAAAGGGGCCTTTAAAGGCCATCTGGTCCAATTCCCCTGCAATGAACAGGGACACCTACAGCTCCATCAGGTGCTCAGAGCCCCATCCAGCCTTACATTGGGTGTCTGCAGTGTCGGGGCATCTACCATCTCTCTGGGCAACCTGTGCCATTGTCTCACTGCAGCCAATGGTCTCTGTTCTTCCTTGCAAGTGAGACACTTCATGCTGTGTCAGTGAAGACGGGAGGAAGGAAAGCCTGGAGCAGCACTCAGCCCAGGGGAGCACTGAGCAAAGAAACTGGTGGACAAATGAACCCTTAAGAACAAAGCGTGCAGACAGGCCAACTTGAACTCCACAAGAGGTACATTTCCAAATGAAGAGTCTATGTACACAAGAATGGAAGAAAGAACCAAATCCATTTACAGACCTGAAAATCAATACTAAGGACCTTATTTTTCCAATTAAAGGTGAACGTTTTTTCTTTTTAGTAATATTCCAGCACAAAGAAAGGATGAGCACTGAAAGAGAGCACTGCCAGAAACAAAACCAAAAACACAACTACTGCAGATGAAATGAAGGGAGGCTGGAATTCCCCAGAAAAATGGAAATTTTCCATCAGAAATGAAGGAACAGTTGACAGTGCTCTTCACCTTGCAACTGAGTCTAGAAAGCACTCTGGAAGCAGCAGACTAATTAGAGAGCTTGGGAGTTACGTAGGTCCAGCATGCATATGCAAGCACATGGAGAAGAACAGAGCTGGACCTCCAAAAATGCCAACAGAAAGCTACAGAAAGCAAGCTGGGCAGGGGGAAACCAAAATGGGAACACAAACACCAAGTCAACATGGGCTCTTACCGAAACAACACAGCAGGGCAGATGAGCCAAAGGGACCAGGAATATAGGCAGTAACAACCAGTGTGCCATGGGAAGTGATACAAGAGGCAGAGAGGAAAACAGCCGCAGCAATCTCAACGAGGATGAGGACAGCCAAGACAGGACCAAATAGTCCAGGGAGGGGAAGAAAAACAAGCCAACAGCAACACACACACTGACTGGGAATACTGCTAAAGAATAAAGATGCATGCAGAGTGGCTTTAACTAATTCAAACACTTGCCAAGTACAAACACCACAATCTAATCTCAGTGACACTGATAAGCAGCCATATCAGACTGAAGGAAAGGGACCAGCTGCTCGTGATGCACAGTAAAATCATTTAGAGATGCATGAGCAAGTGCAGATGGCCAATAAGGAGCCAAAACCACCAGAAATATTACCACAAAGCCTTCACAGCACTTGACATACACAAGCACTGTCAGCTGCCCATGCTCAGAGCATGTCAGTGCCAGCCAGGGACCTGTAAGGAGCACAGCATCATAAGAAGAAAGGAGGATGCTAGGGCTATGCCCAGCCCTAGACCGGCTCCCAATAAAGGATTTGTCATCTTCTGTTGAATGGAGCGGGGAAAAATGGAACCCTTCAGCAGCAGGTGTCTGAGGTCCTCAAAATCTTTCAATGTCTCTGAAGAGAAATTTAAAAGGACTAAGGAAATACTTCAACCCCAATACGCGCAGGAAATCCACTTTCAATGGGTCAGCTATGATTCCAGGTGCTTCTCTGCAACTCCACTTGAGTGTAATACAGTTATCTACCAGCATCAAAACGAAAATTAAACAGTGAAAAGACAGCCAGCAGACTAGCAGCGCAGGCAAAATGTGCAGAGGACATTCTCCTATCAGTAACACAGCTGTCAGGGTAGCCCAGCTCAGAATATGACTGGAGGGCAAACAATGATACTTTCACTGACAATTTTAGGCCACAGAAATGACACAAAAGTCATTCTGAGAAAACCAAGCAAAGCAGGAAACTTCTACAACACAGGCACCAAGGAGCACAAAGCACACAGCAGAGTGTGACTGGGCTCCACTTGTCCAGCAGTCATGGGAAGCAATGAAAAAGCTCATGGAGGTCCTCCACAGTCAGGGCAGTGAGAAGGTGAACCAGAGGAAAGATAAAAATGAAGACGTTTGAATAAAACTACCTTTAAACCTCAAATAATACTTCTACACTCTGGTACTCAGTTTTTAGGGTATTTACATTTAGATAGATATGACGGATTTGAGCTAAATGTTAACAGCATGGTAGAACTATTGAGTGCAATTACTTAAAGCATCTACAGAACTTAGTTTTTAAATATCCACTTCGTTTAGCTAAGCAAAGTAACTTTCATTACGTTTCAGAGCTTATAATAACTAAAGTTTACAGTAAATCCACAGAATCCAATAGAATTAGCTGACTATAAATCTTGAAGCATAAAACTGGTGAGTGGAGGTAGTGTGTGGTTCTCAGCCTTACTGCAAGGTGCCAGCCATTGAGACAGCTGATTAGTCAGTCTATGATTAATTGCTTACTGTGTACGACCCAGGGTCAATCTACTCAATTAGGTGAAGGTCTGGTGGAGATCAGAGATGTAAATCAAAACCTACTCCAAGAGCTTCAGCACAAGATGAGGACAGAGTTGCAGCCATCCCTCCCCACAAGGATCCCTCTCCCCAGGCAGCCTGCCCTCCATCCACCGCCCTAAGTGGGAGCCTTAGGAAAGAACTGAAGCAGAACACACACATGCCCTCCACTCCTCTGCAACCCTCCCATCTTCAGTCACAGTCATCTCTGAGGATCTCTCGAGTCTGACATGGTTTGTCTTCTCCATAACTTCTCCGTAACATAACTGCTGTGAACCCAGAGATCCTTCAGCAGAGATGTCTGCAGGCTGACCACCCCACTGCGTGAAGGTTCCCCTCCTTCTGCTCCTTATGACACCCCCAGACCTCATGAGGCCATGAAGGGGCTGCCTACAAATCCCTCTGCTGCTAGTCTGTAGATCTCTATCAGACCCCAAAGAGCTAACTGCTTTTCCTTTATTTCAAGGCATGGTGAGGCCCTAGCATTGCTGCCCAGAACCGTGAGTGCCTCATCCCTGCAGGTATCCAAGGCCATGGATGGGGCCCTGGGCAGCCAGCCTAAGGCACGGGGTTGGAAGTAGATGATCTTTAAGGTCTCTTCCAACCTAAACCATTTATGAGTCTTTGCAAATCAGACCTGTCCTGTGCCAGGAGCCCCAGTCCAGCCACCAGGAACCCTTCCAGTTCTGCTGGAAGTGAGGGGATAAAAGCATGTGCAGTACTCAAGGTAAACTCTAGGCTTACACAACAGCATAGCAACACAAGTTTGCTTGTAAGTGAATTTCAGCGGCAGTATTCCACATTCCTATCATTTGGAAAAGCATTTATCTGAAAACAACACGTAACTACAAGTACTTTGTAAATAAGATGCCTGGAAATAATGGGCAGCTTTCCATCGTTGCTCCCCAGTTCCACATTAAGACAGGTCCTGATCTGGGAACCGTGGAGGCAACACGGAAGGTTCAGAGGCAAACAAAACCCACAGGACCCTGAAAATCCTAATGCAGATAGCAGAGGAGCAGCATAGCAAGTAAGGCCAGTGGGGAAGCAGTGCAATGGGATAAAAAGGAACAGATTAGCAAAAGCAGCCGACTTGGGACTGCTGCAGGGCTAAGGGAGACTGGAGTATGCAAACAGCAAGAAGCAATGATGTGAAACCACATGCAGACACTGAAAATATTGTGACACAGTTAAGAAAGCACTGTTTAGATGCTGTAAATAATGAGTTAAAATCTTGTGTCAGAGAAGCAGCCGGTCTTCAGATGCACAAGAAAGGCAACTCTTCAGCAGCCCTGCAGAAAAGAAAAAGCCCACAGAAATCCAAGCCATAAATTTTGAAAAAAAAAAACTATGTAAAAATCTGTGCAGTAATAACATGAAATAGCTGTAGAGCTGGAAACTTCCAAGAGAGCATGTACAGGTATTACAGGAAAGCACCAGGCTACCTGTATCACCAAGTTAAAACACTCTAAATGAACAGCAACAACAAAAGCTAAATTTCAATTCGTTGATGGGTTATACGACAGATTAAGATGACTGCTGGCAGTAAAGGAAAAAGGAGAAAAAATGTCCTTCGGAACGCAAATATCACGTTCAAAGGAGGAAAATAAAAATAAAAGACCGTGAACTTCTAGCAAGTTAAATGTAGAATCATAAGAGGGCAGACCAAGAAACAACTGTGGTAAGCAACTTCCTGACGGCATAAAAGTTTAATTACAATTCTTTTTCAAGTGTTGCAGAAATAAGATGCCTTCCAGAGAGCTGCTGGGGTCAAAGATGATGGAGGTGTACAAGGAACACTCATGAGGACAGGCCTAGAGCAAGGAAGCTGAATGTTGCACCAGTGTTACCTGCAGAGAACCTGAAGGACCTAATTCAGCTATTTTCGCTCAGAAAAGGGATCTCAATGACTCTCCAAACAATTCTTTGAAAACAGGTGCCTCAGAAACAAGGCAAATAAAGCAATGTGAAAAGCAGTAAGAGCACAAAAGCAGTACTGCCACTACAAACCCATGCTGCACTTCTTACTTCTCAATGCAAGGTAGAAATTCTGTAAAGGTTTTAAGCCAGCAGTTAGGAAAAGCAGGGGTATGCAATAGCTTCTGCTCAAGGAAGAAATGTGACTTTTTCAGAGGGAGAAAGAGGTGACAGTGAAATCAGGGTAATAGAAAATCAAGTGGTATGGAGGTGGTGAATAAGCAAGGAGATGTTACTGCTCCTGAGCAGCTGGGGGGCATGCAATAAAACAGGCAGGTATCAGGTACAGAATGCAATGCCCAGAAATAGGGCTCCATGCAAGCACAAGGCTTGGGAACTCCCTGCTGCAGGATGCTGCACGGGATAGAAACACCGATGGTGTCAAAAAGCAAATGGATAAATGGAGTATGAGCTCCTCATGGGCTACCAAACACAAATGTCATACTGACACTTTTGGCTTAAAGAGTCCCCAAGATGCTGGCTGTCAGAAGCTGGGAATGCACAGTCAAACTGCTTCTTAAAGCCTCCCCCCAGCACTTGTTGGCAGGCAGGGTCAGTGCTCTCCGCCCTGACACAGCACAGCCGTGCTTCTGGCACTGCACCATGGATTGCCTTTATTGGTTTAACTTTCAAAACTATTTTTAAAATTAATCTGAACACACATAATGGCAAGCTACAGCAGAAGATGAAAAATAATTGCTTAGTTTGCAGCTTGCACTCAGTCAAACAAAACAAAACAAACTACTCCAGTAGCTTCACCTGCCAAATGCACCTTTCTGATCTCACTATGCCCTACATCCCCTCTTTTTGCCCTGATAAGGATGGGAAATGAGAGGAACCTCAGCACATCACAGGCAGGAAATAGTCCAAGAAGAGCCATTACCTTCACGTTAGTGTTGATCCCCCTCAATCTTCCTGGACATTTTAACAGCCAAATAGAGGGGGGGAAAAAAAACAACTGAGATGAGGAGAGGGAACAAAAGAAAGGAAGTATGAGAAAAAGAAAGGGGTAAAAGAAAGAAGAGGGAGAAGGTGAATTAGAAAGTGGAAAAGCAATAGGAAAGGTTCAATTTCTAACTCTGAAAATAAAAACTTATTCCAGAATTTCTTCCAGCAAAATGACAGTATCTTTTTATGCACCTTTTCATGAGATGATGCCAAGTTCGTTGGCCAGGAAAATAAGTTTGAAATAAAATGTTTTGATCCACTTTGCCTGAAACACTCAATTGGCAGTGAGGGGCAGAGCTGGGTGGCAGGAAGGGGAGCACACAGCAAGCCTACCGAGCAGCTCCCACAGCTGTGCTCAGGCCAATGTGTGCAGCCCTTTCTCTCATGCACTCACATGCTCATCCTCTGAAGATCCCAATGGCCCCCACCATTGTCCTCAAGGATCCCCACCAGCTCAGGTCCCTCATGCCCAGCCAGGTCTGCAGGGACAGCCAACACTTAAAGTCAATCAGAAGGCTCTTTAGGAACCCATGGCTGCATGATGACAGTCAACAAGCTGGGTTAATACGACTCCGATCGCACTCCACGCACTCGAGTAACTGCTCAAACACGGCTGCTAAGCCAGTCTTCTTTCAGTGCTCAGATTCATGTTCTTCCTTTCCTATCCTCTCTTGTATTAACATAGCGCATCTCTTTGGCGTCTCTTTAACTTAATGCTCCATTTGCTGGCTGGCTGACAGGTCTCAAAAAAGCACGTCTTTCTGCTGCCAGCAAGATGAATTTTGTTTCATCTTGTTACTTAAGTGATACACCTTCTCCATACTTCTTCTCCCCCTCCTTTTCTGTAAGAGAAGGAAAGGAGTTTGAAAAAAGAATGACAGCAAGCTAGTTTTTAACCTAAACGGGAGCAATTTGCATACGAATCAGACTTTTCAGGTGCCACGGAAGATGTGGGTGCTCTGACAATCTGGAGGAAGGCAGGGTGAGTTTGACACAAACGCTGCCAAGAGGTGAACTTGCAATTTATAGCTCTTTCCTAGGGCAAAGCGTCCTGGAGAGTCTGTTCTATACTGCATTTATTTGCAGTCTCATTGACGCTTTCATCGTAAGACAAAGATCCTGTTTTTTCTTTTATTTACACTCCCCCTCAAAGCCCCTCGCATGCAAGCCCTACAAATGTAGTCAATATGAGTAGGAGCAGCAGGACGTAAACTCAGGTGGGAAGTGGCTTCCTTACCAAACATGATGAGAAAATGAGTTACCCGATCAATAAAGCAGCACCAGACCGTGGAGAAAGAGAGCCCTACGATGCACTAAGCAGCACAACATTCCCACCGATACATCACCGCACTTGGGAAGCTAGCAGGGCACAGCAGGCTGCTGGAGCAGGTCAGGAAGCAGCAGCCTGACAGCAGCACTTCAGCTCGAGCTGTTCTCCCAGCGGTGCTTTGCCAACACGCAGCTTTGCTGCACGTGGGAAAAAAAATCTGGCACTCCTTGTCATGAGTGGGGTTATTTGCACCTCACAGAGCAATCCTTTTTGGATAATGATTCCTGCAGGCTTCTGTGCTTTGGGTAGCACTGGAATGATCTTTTGGGGAACTAAGGGCTCCCAGTCCTCTGGCAGTGATGCTGCAGTCCTGCACGCTCAGGGCTCTGGCACAGCACCACAAGGAGGCAACGGAGCCATTCAGACCACACTGGACTAGATGATCTTTGGTTGGGTTGGACAGACGATCACAGTGGCCTTTTCCAACCCCAATGATTCTTAACTATTCTAAATACACAGTGAAGCACAGGCAGACAACACTGCAACAAGAACCTTGGACTAATCAGCTTTAACTTATGCTCAATAAGGCAGAGTGAGCGACTGGAGCAAAAATCCTGCCTTTGTCTTCCCGTGGATTCTGCAAAACAGAACGTCCCACTAGAAGAGCCTTCAGCAGCCATGGTGGCAAATAAGCTACGGCTGCTGTTTACTAACACAACCGTGCACCTGAGCCAGCAAGCCAACACTGAGCACAAGTTTCACAAGCACTCACTTTTCTGCTTTCTCCTCCAGCACTCCCAGCAGGCTGAGATCATCTACCACAACTGTTCTTACAGAAGCGTTACACCCTTTCTAAAATAAAATGGGGCTACGCAACAGATCTAAACCAGCAAATGCATCAGAGCAATTAGCAGTTCTGCTGCTTTTATGGCTCTGATTGGAATTCTGAGCTAAGGGGAAAAACAAGCTCTCCGACGAGAAGAGTAGTGGCTTTGCATACGGGCTCCATCTGCTGGCACACTGCTCCCCAGCTCCATTTAGCATATAGTAAACTGAAACAAAACCTACACGGCCATCAATTACATTTTTGCTGCTCACAGCCTAAGAATTTCAATAAATACGCCATCTGTTCATCTTCTGTGTGGGAAGTTCAGTCATCTTCTTGGCAGCAATATTATTCTAGAGCAATTACCTGTGTCTTTATCACCTATCATTGTGCTTCATCATCTTTTCATCATGTGTAAAAACCAACCACTTTATTACTACAATTTCTGTAGGCAGCCCGGTCCTGTTAGTTACCATGGAGATGATCTGTCAAAAGAAGGCTACATTTTAAGAAGTAAAAGCTGAGAAAACGAGGAGGAGAGAAACACAAAGAGCCAGGGAATGAACTTGTTTCTCAAGTCAGAGTTTAAGCACAAAAGGCACATCTCAGGCAGCAACACTGAGATGCCACCAACAAGCTGCCAGGGGATCCATCAGCCTGCCAATACAGGGGATGAGCTGGTGACTCACCGGCATCACAGCACGCTCAGAGGTCAGCGGCGCGGCTCTAATCCCTCAGCTGAGCCCCATGATCTGCTCTTAGGAAGGACAGTTTCTTATTACTATAAATCAAAAGATGAACTGGGAGGAGGGAGGGCAGGCAGCAGCAATCTCTCCTCCCTGGTGGTCACGAGCAAGACAGTAAATTTTCCATCAGCTATATGGTAGTTTTAAATCCCTTCCCGAAAACAGCTTCACACTGACCTCTTTCTTCCCCAGCTTCGCCCCATTAAGGCTCCACTTTCTCTCACCCCTGCCATGATTCCTGTCCAGCTTTCCTTCTCTGCTCCTTTCCTCGACCTGCATGCACACCTCTCTTTCTGTAAAACAAGCACATTTACAAGTGCTCCACCTGTATCTTTCAAATTCCCGTACATTCCTAAAGCAGCTTTCAGCATGAACTATTTATAAGCACTGCTCCCCACTCACCCACATACACCCCCTGACTTTGCATCATGAAATCCTTTTCTCGGATTTCTCCTCCAGCCTTCCAGCTCCCATCTTTCCAAGCTATAATTGCACTCATGTTACTGCAGGGGAAATATTAGCAAGGTACAAAGGACTTGCTGATGCTCTGTGTTTCTAGGATGCGTCATTAGCAGCCTTCAGCTGAAACACATCAGGCTGCAAGCTGCTTCGGTTCAATTCATTCTTATCTCTCTGGAATAAATAAGCAATCTCAGAGCTATCCGATTTGTTTAATATCAAGTACACATGGGCAGAGTTTTAATGAGGTGGGCTGTCATTCTGAATCGCTGCAGTGCAGGAGGTGACCACTGATGAGAAGGAAAATTAATTCACCATCTTCACTACTATCTTCCAAGGCTGAATTACTCCAACCTCACAGATCATGAAAAGTTGGTTAGGGAGGAAAGGAGCGTTTTCCAAAAGTTCTCCAGACTTTCAGATACTTTAATTTCTGTTTGTCCACCATGAGACACAAGGTAATCAATTTACTAAGCGGACGCATAATCCATTAGTTTCTGGCTGCAAAGAACCGTAGGAGACTGGATCTAAAGGGCATCATATACAGATGGATCTAAAGGGCATCATATACAGATACTGTGAGTGAGATAGAAGTCTGGGACAAAGCAACTGCTGGGTAATAATAAAACAACAATTACAAAAAGGTATTGTAGCAGTGAAAAAATCCAGTGCTAAAGTTCCAAGAAAAAGAGGAGGGTACATAAAGCTGGAAGGCAATTATGAACACAATCTGCAAAGTATCAAAAACACGCTGCCATGAGAGTTCAAATCAGAAATCCCATCAACACATTCAGAAGTACCAAATCTGAAAAATTCAGTGTTTGCTGAGGAAATACAAATAAAACAAGATTCTGATCTTAAATCTCATCCCCTCTGAAAGTTTATGACAGAGCAAAAGTTCTTCCCAAGCATCCCCTTAGGATGAGTGCTGCGAAACAGAAACCCCAGCTTGATCTGAAACTGCAGCTTCAGCTGCTGAGGAAGCGGCACCCACACAGCCTCTTTTATGTGAAGAGGTGCAGGCCCTGGGTTTCCTCTCTCTCTCCCCAGACATCTCACGCAGTCACATCGTGCCATCAGCTCCCATATGGTGATTTACTTTCTACAAGACAGGCCCTGGGAGTCACTTCCCTGCTCTTCTGCGGGGCTGGATGCTGCACAGATTGGACAGAGATGGAGACATGCCCCAGCTAAAAACTACTTTCTAGCATCATGGGCCAACTGAAGCCGCCACTTAGTAGGCATGCTGTAGGAATTTCTGCTTCTGCTAACCTTTCTTCTTCCACCAAGTGTTCCAAGCAGGCAGGGTCTGCAAGGAGAGCTGTCCCAGCAGGGAATACTGCCTGCCCTGCATGGCCTCTGCCTGGGCCAGGACACCCCACACACCTCATCACTGGGGATTGGACAGCAAAGTTCTTACTCATCACTTCCCCTAACTCCCAGCAGCTTTGCAAAGTTGCTGTTTCTGCTTATTCTTTGGCTTGAGCAGATGTTCCCAAGTCACTGCTGTGTGCTCACACAACCATCCTCTCTCTTTCCAGCTCTTACAAGGGCACACAGGAGGGGGAGAAGGGGCAGCACCACAGGCTTTGGTTGTCCTAGCATGGCACAAGGAGAGAACAGCAGGTGGTGATAGCTGGGCAGCAAAACAAGCATGGCCTTCTTCCCAGAGCATCCCACCACAGCTCTGCCGTCAGGCCTGTGCTCCTGCTGAACACCTTGCCTCTAGGGCAGGCCAAGACAGCTCTGCTCATCCATGTGAAGTGAAGTGACACCAGGCAATGCTGACCTTGTGCTGGGTGAGCCAGCAGCAACCACATGGCTGGGCACCTAGACTGCTTTAAACCACCATAAATTCATTCTGCCCAGCACCTCCCCTCATCAAACCACAAACTGGGGCAATGGGAAAGGCACAGGAAGCGGAGATGCGCTAAGGAGAAAGAAAGATCTACTTAATCACGTAACAAAAAGCATAATCGACTCCTTGTTCAGATCTACTTTATTCCAAAGAACCAAACAAATGGCAGTCTTGCATTCCTCGTGGCTGTAAGCAAATCAGCACAGCTAAGCAGTCATCCAGAAACCAGGTTGGTTTCCCACAAGGAATCCAGAAAGCAGGACGCCCTGCAACAGTGCACACAGCCCTTGGTGAGAAACCTGCAGCACCGAGCAAGCAGCCTTCCTGCTCACTGACAGACTCACCTCATTCATCTGCAGCTCTTCCACAACTGCATCTGTATGCATTAATAAAGCCCGTTTTGGTACACTGAGACTTGCTCTGCATTATCACTTTGCAGATGTCAACCATGACCGGGACACACAGTGCGAGGTGTTATGCAGCCACGCTGTGAAAGAGCAGGCACAGCAGGGAAGGGGTGGAATACAGATCATGCATCACTTTGCTGGCAGGGAGAGAAAACAGGACCTAATCCTCAAAGCACCCATCTGAAGGATTAGGTTAATGAGGAGGTATCATTAACACCTTTCACTCTTTCCTTTAAACTCTGTAGTACTCATACTGCACACACAAAGCAATCCATGTCTGGATGATAAAGAGCTGTTGATTATTTCAGCTCACAGCACTCTCCTCGGTTCAGCAGAAACCATTGCTTCTGCAAAATCCCAACAATAAAAGTCCCTGTGGCCTCATCGTGGGCAGAGCTCCCTGGTAGCGCTGGATGATGCACAGTCAGCACACACAGCTCTGCCCAGGGGAAGGGATGGATGGAGCTTCCTCCAAGGTTCTGAGTGGAAAAAAAAAGGTGGAAAGCCCTCAGAAAATCACACCCCCAGCTGTTCTCATGCCATTTGGGGAATGCACGTGCTTTTTGATTTTTCCATACGTATTACTGACTTATTGGCTGCTCCACAGGCTTTTTATAGCTTTTCCATTAAACAGCAATTAAAGCAAGCAGCCAAAGCCAAACTTGACCTGTGCATTGATGAGACAAAGTCTTGAGTGAACAGTTTTTCTTTCCCCAGTATAGATTCAAGGAAGACAGAGAGACACAGCAGATCTATGTCACCTTTTACCTTGCGTCTGCAGGTAGCAGCAGACTACTTTTTTTGAAAGTATCAAGGAAAATCTCCTTCAGGTAACTGCCTAGCCTTGCTACTTACAGATGTCTGATGAACAGAGTAAAGCCTCATGCTGCCATTTGCTCATGTGGATGAGTTTTAGGAACATCAAACATTAGGAACGCAACATCTGACTTTCAGCAAAACAGACCAGCAATCCACTTTCAGGTACTGTCACACAGACTCATGCTCCTCTACCAATGCAATCTGGGATCCTTCATCCCTACAGTGACATTTTCCTTCTGGTTTAAAACCCAAAATCAAGTTGAGATTCTAAGACAAGCAGTTGCAAGAAGCCCAGAGCTCCTCCTTTATCCTCTTCAAGGAACAGCTACTAATGGCAGCTGCTGTCAACAAAGAAAGGCAGTTAGCACTTCCCTGCTTAACACAACACCAAAATACAAATATTTGCAACACTGGCCACTATTGCATTCCCCTTCTCCATTGTCTCATTCTGCAGCCCTGGAGGAATCAAACTCTCATATGAAATAATCCTGGCAACAAATCATTTACAGGACAGAAGAGCCTGTAAGCTTCTCTGCAATTAAACCCTCTCACCTGTGAAGAGTCTTCTATAACTACAGAGCACCTACAGCCAAGAGATGTCAGCTCCATCTGCACCTGGCACTGCTGAGCTGCACATTCTTCCTCTTGCCTTCACACTGCGTATCTCTTATGACAGGAGATGTTTGCATTCAGTAGTATGGAGCTGTGACCATTCTTGCATGAAGCATGAGAAGCAATCTTTCCTCCTGTATTTTACAGGACTTCTCCATAGAGAATGGGAGTACGCTGGGGATAAAGAAAGGTGCAGTGTAAATGCCCACTGAAAGAATAAAATAAAGAAAGGTGAAGAAAAACCTCACTGCACAAGGACGGGGCAAAGAAAGGGGGTCAATTTAGGCTGAAAAAAGGAAGAAAACATACAAAAATTACTATGTATTGAAAGGGAATCTTAAGATCTCTATGTTTCCTGGATATGATGCAGCAGAAAGATCTGTTAGGAGTGATTTAGATAAGCTCATCTGTACACAGAGCAAGGGAGTGGACCTGTGGTCCTTCTACAGTTACTCTGTATGATTACCTGTGCTCTTAAGAACCCATGGTTCAAGACACTGTCTTGCTGATTAGACACAAAGCCAGTCAAAATAGGGTTTGGTTCCCATTTCATTCAAGCTACAGTTTCCTCACAAAACAAAGTCTCCCATCAGCCTTAGGTCCTAAGCATCCAAATAACAACAACCAAAAAAAAAAAACAAAACCAGTAAAAAAAAACCACAGCCAGATATCAGAAGTAAATCTACAAAAGGCAAGTCAGTATTAAAACCCATTAGGTGGAGAAAGGCAGACTCTATCAAATTTATTGCTTGATTTCAGGACTTGGGAAGAGCCTCTTCATTTCCTGTACCTCCTGAGTATTTACTATGCCTCCTATGAGCTAAGACTTCCAGAGTCATTTTAATGTCATGTTCTAAGCACTTCTGCATTGTAAATCATCGATTTTTATCTCCTTCTCCCAATCAATACAAAGATATTTATGCTGAACACATAAAAGCTCTTGACACTATAGAAAAAACAATTATACCCTGCAAGACGTTTGCTTTTGGTCGTTGACATCATGGAATTATCCATTACACTTTGCACATGCCTGCCATTTACAGGAAAGCAGAGTGACCTTGCCTGCCTGCAGTTCACATCTGTGCAGCTCGGGGAAGCAAAGCAACTGATAGCCATCTCTGCTTGAGGACTGCAAACCGTGGAAGCTGGGAGAAGCCATGCAAGCAGAAGCAGCTCTCATGTCTGCCTTGCTCCTGTGTTCCTCCTAGACGTCGCTTGCTGTCACAGACAGGATGCTGGCCAGACACATCTTTCTTCCAACCACGACAGATATGCTGCCCTTTACAGCCCTGGGGCAGACCAGAAAACTTCATTTCCTCTCGTTGCCTGCCAGCACTCCAAGGACTCTGCCAGCTTGGCCCTTCTGCCTCTTACCACCCCTACCCAGGAGGTGTGCAAAGACAATTTAAACCACAGGGCAGAGATGCTGAAGCACCTGCAAGCTCCTGCTGTACTGACTTAATAGAGCACACCAGGGTCCCATTTGTCTTGGCCATCCCACTCTTGATTAACACTGCACCCTTCCTGGATGCAGGCAGGGCACTGGGCACAAAAGCACAGCACACCTGAACGGTTCCAACACCCATGTCACTGCTAAGAGGGTCGTGAGAGGTGGCAGACACCAGCCCTTGTATCTTGGCAAAGCTGCAACAGACCTGTCAAGTCTGAGCAGCTTACGTTCATGACTCGCCCACCAGTCTTGCACTTTCTTCTTCCAGCAGCAGCAATTCACACCTTTCTAGCAAAGCACTCACCGTCTGTGCTCCTTGGAAGGGACCCACTGCCAAAGGGCCCTGGGAGGTGCAGTCTCCCCAGCCCCAGAAAGCTCACCCAGCACCGCACCAGACAGCAGCACCTGAGGAACAAGCACGCTGAACAGTAGCACACAGCAGAGTGGTGCACCTTCTCCAGCACTGCTCACCCACTCTGCCATTTTCACTTCAGGTGATGGTCTAGATTTCCTCTGAGGTTGCCAAATGCCTGCAGCCCAGCAGATGAGGACAGCCTTCACTAACAGCTAAACACAACTGCATTTCGTTTTAAAACCTCAGCCAGATCTTGTAGGGTAGCAGAGTAGTTTCAGCAAAGCTAGGGAGCTGTGATGATTGCATCAGCTCCATCCCAGTAAGCCAGGAACACACCTATAAAGGGAGAATTAAAAACCCAGTGGTCAGAGCAAGAATTATGAACGCAGTAACACCAGTATATAAGCTTTAGGGCCCACAGTCATCCTGCTTAATTCTCTCTGATCCCCACTGACCCAGCTGACAGAGGTATCTGTCACTAGGAGGACAATTAACTTTTCTCTGTAGCTGGTAGATAGAAGTTCCAAGCACAGCAAGGGAAATCTACACATTCATGGCCTGCTTATACTGAATCTGTATTTTTGAACTATTAGAGGGAGGTATTTTGTGTGTGTTGGGTTGTTTGGTTTTTTTTAATCTTTTGTTGTCAACACAGGCAGAACTCAGCCAAGTTCAGCACCTAATGGCAGATCTGTCCCCATTAATGGAGGACCAAATCACCTGGAGGAAAACAGCAAGAAAAAGCTTTCCTGTGCTTAAAAACCTCACAACCTCACTTGGACTCCCAAATTGCAGGAAAAAAATATATTGATTTTTTTCCTTTGTTATTCCTTAGCTTCTGAACAGCTGGAGCACCAGCAGTCCAAGGAACAGAGTGAGAATGCCAAGCAGACAATGAAAGCAGCAGTGGGAGCAGGGAAGGGGCCTCTCACTTTACAAGGGCTGGCAGAGATGCACACAGAAGAAACGCTAAAGGCAAGTACTCACAGCGTATCAGCTCAGCAGCAGCAAGGTCTTTTGCAACATCTCTTCTTCAAAAGCCAAAGCAGCCTTAAATCACAACAATTTGTGATTTCATCCTCTAATTTAAATCTAATAAGATAGCAGAATGCAGATCAGTTTTAAGCCATAAAGAAATAACAACCTTCATTCACAAGGGAAGTGTGTACACAGAGCTTTATCATCATTCTGTTAATCCACTTTAAAGTCACACCTTAACTAATTAGAAAACAGCGAAATTAATTGGCACAAACATAAATTAACTCTCATTTCTGCATAACACCTATGCAACACATTGCACAGCAGTCAACAGGATTCAGAAAGACTTACTGATAGGTAACATACTTAAGAACAAGTGTTTGAAAAGCGGGGCTGTCCAACAGGCAGCATCCATTCACCTGGCCAGCTGAACACACCAACACCACTGCCAGCCCTGAAAAAATACCCCACAGATTACAGGATGCAATGAACCAGGCTGATGTTACCTGCTGTGCTCCTACAGAGCTCCATGATGCTGCAGCTGGACTGCTCTGAGTAACACCCATGCCAGCTCACAGAATCACTGCACGGTGTAGGTTGGAAGGGACCTTAAATATCATCCATTTCCAACCCCTGTCATGGGCAGGGCCACCCTGCACCAAACAGGCTGCGCAGAGCACCACCTGACCTCGCCTTGAGCACTGCCAGGGATGGTTGAAACCAGAGAACATTGTGTCTTATTTTTCAGCCCTGAAATGTAAAGCCCTGTGTGTGTTACCTCCTGCTTACCTTTACCTATCAATTCTGATTTGCACCGACTGACAAGGTGCTCCCTAGTTAGAAAACAAACAGATATTTCAGAAGTATCCGAGAGAAGTGAAAACACTTTGCCCAGGGATGCTGGCTTTGTAATTTGCATAACATACAAGGCAGTAGCTGTACATCATGTCATTAATGGAATGCCCCTAAACAGAAGCGATGCATGGCAAAGGACAGTCAGCACTTCTGTAACGCTGAGTTCACTCAGAGATTCTTGTAAGCACCCAGAGCAACTCTTTGGGATGATCCTCTTTTTCTGTGCACCTGTGTGAACAGTGTGCAGGTGCTGGCCGAGGGAGGGGCAGCCCCATGGCACCTCTAGGAGGATGTGAGCACAGCAGCGAGCCTTGCTGATGCTGTACAATAGCAGGTGGTACTGCGTGCACCTCTTCTCTGCTGAAAAGAGGGAAAGAGGGTCATGTATGCCAAGCATGCCCTCCAAAGCATCCTTCTAGATAATGATGTGCACGTGCACACACACACTTCCAAAAAGAACTGCAGGCACCCAAGTGTGGCTCCTGCACGAGCTCACGGCAAGCAAACGCTCAGAGGACAACCAGCTCCACAGCCTTCCTGCACTGCCAGACCTGGGCTTCGGTTCACTCTGCTGAGACACAAAAGGTCATTAAGCAGAAGTCCACATTAAATGCCCGCTAGGTAATCAGCCAGCTGCATACACAAACTCTGCACTGAGTAGAAAGGAGCTACCGACCCCTTCTGACAGCTAAAGCTGCTCAATATCCTTACGAGCAGCAGCTTGCCATCCTGAATCACCACCTTATCATTTTGAATGCAGCTTCATAAGATTATCTGCAGACATGTGTACGCACATTTGAGCTCCCATCCAAATTTAATTTGAAACCAACCAGCACAGGGAAGTTTCTTTCCAAGCTGTGCTCTGCTGACATGATGATGTATTCATTTTTCTCTACACAAGGAAAGCACACGGCACCTCCAGTGAAAGGATATGCTGCTGGAGGCAGAGGAAAGCAGTGTGAAAACAAGTAGCTCAGATGTGGACGCTGCTAGATGCACAGGAATGCTGAGGTTAGGCTGGTTGCTTGCTTAAATCCCGCATGAGTATCCTACAAGTGCTTAAAAGCTTTCAAAAATCTGCACAGCCAGTGTTATGTTAGGAGTTCTTTGACAAAGAGCAGGTCTTCTCTGCACAAAACTTTTCAGCAGCCAAAACTTTCTCTAGAATACTAAACTACTTCTAAATATTTTAAGCAATCATCATAATGAGTAAGATTGTTATGAAAAACAAAAACTAGAGCTCCTCATATTACAGGGATGCTGCACTGCCCTCTAGAGTCGCCATCACTTTATCATTCCAGAATCTAGATGCAGAGATTCTGATAAAATTAGCTCTAAAAACTCTTCACAGGAAGGAGTGCTGTCTCCTGCATATGAAGCGGAGATAACAATTAAAATGAGAGTTCAACCCTTTGAGTGGTTCTCAGCAGTGCTTGGACAACACTTGCTTTCCTGGCCTCTCTGTAGACAGGTGCACCTATAAAATAAGGCATAGCATTTTAAGAAGGACTGCCAATATCACTATCTTTATATCCTGCAAAAATAAACATATAAATGGTGTACTTTCTTATCTCATGGTCCCTTCCCAAAAGCCACAACTAGTCCTGTGAACTGCATCACAGGATGGAGGATCTAACTGGCTCCTTCCAACACAGGCAATTGCTGCACTCAATCTGCTGCATTCAACCTCAGTGGAGGGCTACAGAGAGATGGATGCTGCCCCTATCAGTGGGAGCATAGCAGGCTACATTCTGTGTGTTCCACTTCCAGTCACAGTGGATAGGGGCGTAGGGCAGCCCTCAGAGCACAACCATAAGCCAAGGTCTGGAGGAGGACAGAGTTCCCCAGGAGACACTATGAACCCTTACTCTCCAGCATACATCACAAAATGGACAAAAAGTTGGCACTTCAGGGTTCTTTCCTGCAGTGTCCTTCCGAACTCCAGACTCTGCCATATCCTGTCCTATGAGGCATGAATCTGCATGGAAAATGCAGCTCATCAATCTCACATCACGGCTTACAAAAGCACCTTGCTTGACAACTGGGCCTCCCTGGAGGATCCTCAGACTTTAGTATAGAAGATGACAGACAAGATGACTGGGCTGCTACAAGGTACACCTTCATGTATATCACAAACACAAACTCTCCTCCAGGCTGGGTCCCTGTGACCGCTGTTATCTCTCTGGGTTTGGATTAGAACTCAGCTGGTTCTTCTGAAGCCTTCAAAGAGAGAAACGGGAAAGAACTTGCTGTTCAGTGATGACGAATGGATGAGAGTGGACAACTATATTCCTGTGCTGTAAATGCTTTCCAGTCCTCCTGAAAGAGATGCTTTCTTCTGATTTGCTGTCTTCACGTGCACCCTCCTGCTGTTGGAGTTTTCTTACAAAAAGAAATGAGATTCCCTCTGCTAATTCCCCCCATGTTTCACTACTCCCATGGCCATGTTTTTAGAAGCTACCAAGCACTGCTGCAAACACTGAGATACTGTTACTTCCACCCAAGATAAAGTTGGAAAGCTTTTAAGTTGACCAAAGGTACATCACACTGAATCACATTCAATTAACTTAATCAAGTATTTCTCTAATGAAAACATATATTTCTGTTCTGTCAGTTTCCGACTCGACCACAATTCATTCAGTGTTACGGAGAAGAAAAAACAACATTGAAAACCATCTGTTCTCCTTAAATAGAAAAGCTATTTTAACCTACATGATGAGCCCTAGTAATTACAAAAGAAGTGGAGTGGATGTCAAAAAGAAAATGAAGAGAGGGCAAGGCAGCTGCTACCTTGTGATTATCATAGCACAAACCTTTTATTAACCATGTGGTTTTGCCTCACACTCCTCACCTTGCTATGCAGCAATAACCTGCTGTCAGCCCATTAGCTGAAGCTATGCAGCGTATGCCATGAGGGTTACAGCACAGCCAAGACATTTGGTGAATGAATCTTTACATACTATCATATGAATAGAATCACAGAATCACAGAATGGCCTGGGTTGAAAAGGACCACAATAATCATCTACTTTCAACCCCCTGCTACGTGCAGGGTCACCAACACCAGACTGGGCTGCCCAGGGCCACATCCAGCCTGGTCTTGACTATAACGGAATGCCAACGGAATGCCAAAGTTAAAGGTCTTAGAAAAGGGTTACGTTCTGAAGGAAATAAATTATAAGTGCCAAATTCAAAACTGCAGCTCCCAAGGGGCCTGACATTTCTTGCCCTACAATTCCCCAGTAATCCATCTGCTCACAGAAACCGTGACAGCATCAACCAAATCAGGAAAACTCCTCATACTCAATTCTTCCTGTAACACAGACCTCAATCACCTGCCAATGCTTCCTAAAGAGCTGCTCCTCTTAACAGACCTAAGGGAGAAATGCCAGAGGAGCATGATTGCACAGCACAACAGTGAAAGGGTTGTTTGGCTCAAGGCAGTCCTGACTACTTCTTCAACATTCCAGAGACTCCAGGCAAGCAAAGGCTGCTAAGCAACACCATATGCAGAGGTATTCCTCCTCCCTGTCTCTCCTTTCCCTGGTCTAAAGAAGAACAAAACACAAACTGAGGTGAGAGCAGAAGCTGTGACTGCATCCCGCTGCCAGGCAGGAAGCAGAAGTTCACAGAGTAAGGAACTGAACAGGGAAGAGGCAAGAGAGCAACAGGAAAGCAAATGAGGAGAAGCATCTCTGGAGGTCCGTCCTTATGCCTTCAGCCAGGTAAATACATGATGATGTGTCCTGCATACTTCTTGCTGAGGAACACTGAAAACAAAGTCATTTCTCCTCTACTAGGAACCTTTTATCCACTTATTTTCCCTACAGAAGGGGTACTCTGCAGCTGTTACCAGAGTTGCTATCAAGCTGAAGTTACTTCGTGACTTATTGATTTACTGATGTAGCTACAAGTGAGAAACTCAGCTTTGTTATATGCTTTTGTTTCTAGCTCTCATATTTACAGAAATATCTGAAAATCAGCAGAACACAGACTAAAGTTGAAGAGTCAGAGTGTGTGCTCTTTCCGAGGCTTGGAACTGTTGATTTTCAATGTCAGGTTTGAAGCTTGGTGGCCTGAATCATTGCTTCTGAGCACATGGCAGAACTGTCACCTCAACAAAAGGCCTAAACTTTATCATTTGGACACTCCTAAAGCCATCTGCAGAGAAAACAGATCCGTCAAAGAGAACAGCACATCTCCTGTCTCCTTGTCATTGCAGCACATACTATAGCGAGACCCAGTGATAAAGAGGACATCAGCAGCATCAAACTGAGACATGTTGAGTTGTATCAGCACAGCCAGGAGAACCAACAGCTCAAGGACCCCTTCCTCACAATAGCATTTTCCATTTGCTTTTGCTAAATTACAACTCTTCTGCCATTTTGGAGTATTTCAGACTAAGTGACGCAGCAAGCCTCAGCTCCTGGGTAGTCAACAAGGTGAGAGTTTGCCAGAACTGGGGCAAAAACAAGAGCACTGTTGGATACAGACTCCTCTGTAACCAAGGAGAGAGAATTCACTGTACTCTCCAGCCAATGAAGTGCCCTGCATGACACTAGGTGCACATCATACAGCTCTCCACTGCATGGAAATGTTGCCAGGTGGCTCTTGGAGCCAAGCTAGCTGACTACCCTTGACATACAGCATCACAGAAGGGCTGTCAGATCCCTGCCTTAAAAAACATAGGCAGCCTAAGTTTTGGCAGCAGGAACATGCCTTAATTTGCTTTTGGGCTGTCTTTCACTTCTCCATCACGACATGTACAGTGGTGGGGTCTGAGAGGTACAAAACTTCTAATTGACTTTTGTAATTGGAAATTAACTTGTATCTACGCTGCGGTTCCATGCAACAGGCATGTTTGTTCAAAAAACAAATGTTTTTTGAATCTCAAGTCTCAAACAAATTGAATGCAACCATCATAACTTCACCAACTAAAATGTAATCCTTCACTGAACAATAATAGCTGTTGTGGAGGTGAGTGTGGAGCGATCAAGTGAAAATCTCAGCTGTTACAGCAAATAACTTTCAAGTCCTTGTGGCAATAAAAAAAAATATCCCTTCTTTCCTTTCACCTGCTCCCTTGAAAAGAAGCTCAGAGGATTTAAATTGCTGCAAAACAAGAAAGAGGACAAAAACCTCCCACACGTTAAACACTGTGTATGTGATTGTTACGGTGACTGCATTGTTCTTCAGGGCTGACTCAAAGTTTTTAAGCACAAAGTGTAACCATAGCAAGTTATGCAAAATGGGTTTCAAAATGCAAAGCTTCGTAAGAATTTTCAACAAAGTTGTTGTTATAAAACATTGGTTCCAAAGAGTCATTGGGTAACAAGAGAGAGGAAGAAGAAATATCCATCCTGGAACAGACAGCAGTTCAGTCCCCACTGCCTTTGTCTGATAAAAAGTTTTAGGCTCATTTTGAACAGTTACCTAAGAATGAAGACATAAAATACCCACAATACAGAATAAACACACAATCTTGTCACTCAAACTCACTCAGAACACCCAAAGTCCAGATTTGCTGCAGCTTTGACAGATGCCAAAATATTTCAGCTTGTCATCAAAAGACATCTCCGTCCAGCTGAAATCCTGCACTGCCGTCCCCCAGATCAACTTGAGCACTGGCTTTGCTAATGCATGAGTATTTTGCAGCTTTATGCTACCAGACAATCTCACCTGCCAGTGTTATGGCTTGCCCTATCCTTGGGATGCAGAGCATCATGACTGTGCATCCTCCAATATAATCCTCAGAAACTGGGCCATTTATTTTCTGTAACCAAAACATTAAATGATAATTACACAGTTTGGAGACGCATGTAAAGATATAATGGAAAACCATACTTTGTAACCACATATATTTTACTCCAGCTCCAAGAAATTCTTTCTTCTTTCATCCAGATCAAAAGATGCTGTGGCGCAGCCTGCAGGTGAGACACTCACCCTGTTCCCCATGAAGATCCCTGCTGTCAGAAGTCACTGTTTTTCCTTTTCCTCTCCAAAGATCTCTTCAACTCAGTGCCTGTCTTCACTCCCTCACACTTCTTCCAATGCTTTTCTCTAGTTTGTGACCTCAGGACTTCAGAAACCACAGCGCAATACTTTTCCCAAAGGGGAACTCGCTGTCTGCACTTTATTAATACTTGTGTTTCTTGAGCATGACTCACTGGAGCCTCCTATTGATGACTGTCCTGGCTGTTAGCTTGCTAACCCACTGGGAAAATAAACTCCTCTTCACTCATCATGCCAGAAGTCCACTCCTGTGATGTACTCTCTGCTGAAAGCCATACTTCCTTGTCTCTCTCAGAGCAAATTAAACACTGAAAAGGAGAAAAGTCTACTGCAAGTTATTTACTGCAGATGACAACCCAAGATCCTGACAATCACCTTTTCAAAGTGGCTCAAATACTGATCCTCTGATTAAATTAACAGCAATACCAACAGGAACCAGCCGTGCGCAGAGGCTTCTATCTGCAGAATCCCCTTGAAAAAAAGGAAGTACCAACCAAGGAGCAATAAACCCTTTTAGAAAGTTCTTTTCTTTCAATCCCTGTGAGATGCAGAAGACTGAATAGATGTATATGAAAATTACTGGGTTCAGTCACCGAACTCCTTTTTTTCCCCTATATAAGCATTTGCTTCTCAGGAGGAAGTGCAGGGAGAGGTTTGATGGATTTTTTACTTTCTTTAAACAATACACTACCTGCATATGCTGTCTAGACACTTGTCAGATGTAAGTCACATTCTGATTTTCCACATTTTCATAAGAAGTGCTTAAGTGTCTCAAAAATATTTTTTGACCAAGCTAAGCAGTTTGGCTACCCACAAAACTGTACTTGAAAAAAATCTAACTAGCATCTAAAACCATGTCAGCCAGCTGTAGAAGTAAGCATGAGATCCCAGGTGCTTTCAGACCCTGTTAAAGCCAATGAAGGCTAATTATGGCACCCAGTATGGCATACGTGTGAGCCATGAAGGCATCCTAACACTGCCTACCTCAGGAAGTGAGCAGCAGAACAAGGACCAAACACTGACACAAGGCGGCCCTATGTGCAGCCAAAGGTTGGACTCAATGACCCTTATGGGACCCTTCCAACTTGTGATATTCTATGATCCCATGAGTCTCAGCCATGCGTTCTGTGCAGGGCATGTGCAAAAAGGACAGGTCAGAAGTTGAAGTTTCTCTATGCATTTTTTCTTGTAGCTGCAGGTGTTGATGAAGAGGTACCATAAGGAACGAAATAAACCACCCTTATCCCATTTCTGCCCTTCTCCAGAGCAGCTTGGCCCCATGCTCTCCTCTGAAGGAGCTTTCATCAGGGAGCACGGTAGGACTGCTCTCTGTAATCCACACACATTCCTTCAATTCAATGTCTATCCATTCATTTAACCCTTCACCACCAAACTAGTCCATCTCGCATCTGAAAAGGAAGAAGTTTGTTCTGGAAACCACAACTAACATTAACAAAAAATAAAAGATACAAAAAGAGCAGGTCGAGGAAAGTGATCCTTCCTCTCTACTCTGCCCTCCTGAGGCCACATTTAGAATACTGTGTTCAGTTCTGGGCTCCCCAGTCTGAAAAGGACAGGGATCTCCTAGAAGGAGTTCAGCAGAGGGCCACAAAGATGCTAAGGGGCCTGGAGCATCTCCCATGTGAGGAAAGGCTGAGAAACATGGGACTGTTCAGCCTAGGGAGAAGAAGAATGAGAGAGGATCTGCTACATGTTTATAAATATCTAAAGGGAGGTGGGAGGCAAATGGATGAGGCCACACTCTTGACTGTGGTGCGTAGCAATAAAACAAGGAGCAATGGCCCACAAACTTGAACACAGGAAGTTCTGTACTAACATGTGGAAGAGCTTCTTTACAGTATGGGTGATGGAGCACTGGAATAGGTTGCCCAGCCCAGAGAGGTGGTGGAGTCTCCTTCTGTGGAGATATTCAAGAGCTGGCTGGACATGTACCTGTGTGACCTGCTGTAGGGAACCTGCTTTGGTCAGGGGGGTTGGACTCAATGTTCTTTTGAGTTCCCTTCCAACCCACCCCTGTGATTCTGTGACATCCATAGCTGACTAAGACATATCTAATTGGATTTATTTACAGTCACTGTAATAAGTTCAGCACATACTTATCAGATAAACAGACGATAGCTGTATTCTCTTTTAAGCGGGAATTCATCTCCTAAAGCTACACAAAGAACAGCAGCACAGGGTCTGCGTGCTTAAAGAGCAGCTCAGAGAATGAGCTTGTAGAGCTTATGCCTCCCCATCCCCTAGATAGACTCGTCAAAAGCCCCTGGTGGATAATTGATCGAGCTTTCCCAGAGCACAGGAGTAATAAGCAATAGATCATACAGTGGGAAGTGAACACAAGGTCTCCTTAATGACTACTTAACCCCAACAATCATGACGTCAACCTATCTGAAGCATGTAAGAGGCTGCTTTTGAAAGCAAAGCTGCCTGATGTCTTTAGATAACCTCTACTGATAATTGGCACTACTCCTATTTCGCTAAAAGTCAGCTCTGCAGCTGAGCAGCCCCATGGAAGGACCTGACCAGACCAGATGGTACATGCTTGTTTTCCACGTGCATGGGAACCAAAGGAACACTTCAAGAGTGTAATATGCGCAATAAATGTTATGGACTGCTGCAGATGGGACCCCAAGGCAGAGCTGGCATCATTACTTAGAGGGAAGACCAGCCACAGACCTTTGTTTTACAAATCCCTTATGCAGCTCACAGTCTTCTTGCTGCCGCAGCGCTTCCAACACAGGGCACAGCGCATCCGCAGAGCCAGCACCACGCTCACAGGACTTGTTCCTTAATGGCCCGTCTGCACCAAAAGGATCTATTTCACCATGACCTAAGCATACTAAATGAGTGCTACAGCCATTATGAGCAAGGCTCTGGGGCCAGATTTGATTTGAGATGTCCTACATGCCTGAAAAAGCTTGGTTTGCTACCTCGCTTGTGTCTTCAAACCTCTAAAAATACCTTCAGAAACCTGGCTCCAGGGCCCCCAGGCCCTTTAGCTTACCTCTCCTCAGAGCAATAACACTGCCTACATCCTGCCACTGCATCCAGCTCTCAGCTGAGTCCCTCCCCACCCTCTCCCAGAGCAGTTGCCTGCCTTCAGTAACAATAATAATGCTCAAAGCAAGCTCTCCTCAGAGGCAGTTTCCCTGGAGAATGCTCTCTACTTCAGTGCTCATCAAAACAGGAAGGAAACAGATTTTAAATGTTCTCCAATCTATTTTGCAAGCCGTTCTGAAGCCTGAGTATGTGTTTCTCTTTGAACATTTTCTCATAGGGACAGCATGTAAGCACAAACTTGGCCTCTTTATAAAATTAACTGTGCTTCAAGTATTTAGAAATGAACACGCAATGGCAATTCATGTTTTGCACAAAGCAGGCATTTTTCAAGCTTTGCTCTCAACACAACCAGATGTGACGCAGGTCTGTTATTAGCAGGAATTTAAGCAACGTTATGTCAAAATGAAGCAACATCAAAGCATCAAATTATTCTCAAACAGAAGGTTTTTCAAGCACACTGGTGGGGCAGGCCTCAGAAAGCCCTCCATGGTTACATGCAATTTTACAGCCAGCCACCTGGCTGTAAAATGTACAAGCATACCAGTAGTTCCAACCATGCATAAAGGGGGAGATTTAGGTTAGAAGCTGGGCAGAAACCCTTTGCTCAAAGGGCAGAATGGCCCTGGCACAGCTGCCCAGAGAGCTGTAGGTGCCCCATCCTTAGAGATGCCCAAGGCCCTGCATGGGGCCCTAGGCAGCCTGAGCTGGTGGGGGGCAACCAGTCCACGGCAGGGTGTGGAACTGGATGGGCTTTTAAGTCCCCTCCAATCCAACCATTTTGTGAGTCTGACATTTCCTAGGACAAGCAACCCATGATGGCAGCAGTCACAGTGAGGGACTCTTGATGGTAGAGATGAAGGCCATGCTAAGCCCTTCATTTCCTATCCTTCCACAGAAGGATGCAATTATCCCTGCAGGGTGAAAGCTTGCCCAGTCCAATAAGAGCACCATACATTAGAGGAGGCAGAGCTCACTCTATGATGCTCCAAACTCCTGAGGAAAGAGAGGAGACTGAGGGATTCTCCTCACCACAACACTGAGTTTTATCCACTCCTAGTAAACACCTGAGCTGCAATACGCACCTATCTTCTAATTCCTAACAGCACCATAAAAACTCAAGACACACATCTACATGCCACCCAGACAAAGCAAACTAATCAACCAGTTCCTGAATTGTTACAAGTTAATCCGCCTATTTCTTCAAAGAACCATGAGACAGTCTTGCCTGTATTTTCTAAGCATGTTTACAAAGATCTTGAAAGCCATGTGAATGGGAGTGCACCCTTCTACAATTCTATACCAAACCTACACCTAAAATCCCAGGCAGAGTAACTGAATCCTGGTGGCTTAACAAAGAAACTAGGATTCGGTCACTCTGCCTGGGATCTTACTACTGCCCCAATAATTATTAACGGCATGTTGTTGCACTGTGATACCCACGTACATGAAGTGACACAAACACAAAGTGTTTAATTAAAAGCTTTAACAGAGTGAAGCTGCTTTCAGGTGGAATACAGACAACCCGCATGACAAAGAGGGCTGTAGATGTGCAGCGTGGTTAAGTCCCAATATTGCTGAAACCAACTTTCAAATTGGAGTCACTGTCCCTGGAGGCGTTCAAAGAAACGTGTAGATGTGGCACTGCGGGATGTGGTTTAGTGAGCATGGTGGTGGTGGGTTGGTGATCTTAAAGATCTCTTCCAACTTCAATGATTCTGTGATTCTACTCTGAGAAGTGACTTGCGTGTCCATTTAACTAATCTTTTCAGTATATTCTCTTGGTAAAATTTTCATTTAGAAACACCTGACGCACACTTACTACTGTGAGGAGACCATATTTATTACCATTAGCAGTGTATTTAAGTGACATGCAGCATTTGGCTCACTCCAGCACCGACCTGAACTGTGTTTAAGCTGCACTCATTTCAAATTGGGTTGAAGCCAAAGCTTTTGGAGACCAAACTTGCTTCTTTTCTGATCCCTCAGCCAGCAGGAACAATGAATTATTTAACAATAAAAATCAGAGCAGACTGCTCAGACATTTAACTCCAGATCACCACAAGTCATCATTACCACCTCCTCTGGCAGCCCAGAATCACAGGGAAAGAGAGGCACTCCGGCTATTACGCCTTTCTCTGAGGAACAGCTCTGATTCAAGGACAGAAACTGGCACCACCTAAGCTACACGATATCCCTACTCCTCCCCAAGTTCCCTGACCAACACAAACCCTGCGATCCACCAATGGTACCACTGCTCCATGCAAGTACAGGCAGGGTTGGCACCTGTCAGATGACAGAAAGCTGAACAGAACAATGCACCTTCGCCCACATGAAAAAAGATCACAGTTTATATCCAAATGGAATTTAATACAAGTACACCATCTTACCAAGTCCAGGAAATGCAGCCTAATATTGAACACTCCTCAGGTCTTTTGTGCTCGAGGTATTATTCCTCAATGAAAACATTCACTAAGTGTCACAGGGATAAGGAATTAACTGCTAGATGTGCTTACCAAGATTAAATATTGCAAACCACCAAGGAACCTGATAAACACAAGGTATGTGGGGAGTTTTGAAAGCAGTACAGCCCAGGGCACGTAGCTCTACAGGATGGGACCACTAAGGCTGAGATATGAACTGGTGAGAAATAAAGGAACTTCAGCCAGGTGAACCTGGCGCACAAAACAAGCAGAAAATGGCAAGCAGTGCAAGATATTCCAGTTGTTCCAGACCAAGACAGATGAGTTTAGCAGGGTTTATTAGCTTGGTCTTGCTGCAACACCAGTGAGAGGGAAAAGCAGCCACAAGACAGCAGTGCACAGCAGGAACTACAAGGAACACAGAATCACAGAATGGCCAGGGTTGGAAGGGACCTCAAGGATCATGAATCTCCCTGCCAACAGGCAGGGCCACCAACCTCCCCATTTAGTACCAGCCCAGGCTGCCCATGGCCCCATCCAACCTGGCCTTGAACACCTCCAGGGACGGGGCATCCACAGCCTCTCTGGGCAGCTGTTCCAGCACCTCACCACTCTCTCTGTAAAGAATTTCCCCCTGGCATCCAACCTAAATCTTCCCTCCCTCAACTTAAAAATATTTCCCTTTGTCCTGCTGCTATCTACCCTTTCAGAGAGTTGATTTCCCTCCTGTTTGTAGGCTCCCTTTAGGTACTGAAAGGCTGCTATTAGGTCACCTTGCAGCCTTTTTTTCACCAGGTTGAACAAGCCCAGAGAATAGCATCCAGCAGAGCACAAATGCTTCCTACTCTGCAAAGCAAACCTCTGCTAATAGAAGGTAGAAAATGATGATCAGCACCAAAGCCTCAGTAGCTGAACCAAAAGGCAGTACACCTGTCTTCAGGCTACAATCAGCGTAACAATGCTTGAACTCCACCTCTGGTGTTAGTCAGGCTTGTGAGGAGGGTCAGGTACAGCACCACAAGCAACTGTTTCACTCTCTGCTGTCCTCTTAGTTCCATCTACTCACATTCATGGGAGGAGAACTACAAAAGCCACGTCCACATCATGTCGGTCTGGGCCTTGTCCAGGGTCACCTCCCCTTTGGGGCACAGTTTTGAAAGACAGTGTGGAACAGCAGACACAGGTGAGCATCACTGTATGACAAAAGGAAGAGAGAAATTATTCTCCCCACTAAGTCCAATCCTTATGAAGAGCTCACAGAATCACAGAACAGCCAGGGTTGGAAGGGACCTCAAGGATCACGAATCTCCAACTCTCCTGCCACATGCAAGGCCACCAAGCTCCCCATTTAATACCAGACCAGGCCGCCCATGGCCCCATCCAACCTGGCCTTGAACACCTGCAGGGACGGGGCATCCACAACCTCTTTGGAACAGCCAGCACCTCACCACTCTCTCTGTAAAGAATTTCCCCTGGCATCCAACCTAAATCTCCCCTCCAAGCTTGGGATTTTGTTATTGCAAGCTTATGAACCGTAGCATGCCATCCTGACGTCTTTCAAGGCTACCAGGTCTATCTGTCCTCCAAACAAGCTGGGGAAAGACACAGAGAGATCCCCGGGCGCTCGGTAACAGCGCGGAGCCGGGATGTAAGCGGGGAGCTGCGCAATGAGGTGTGAGCAGCAGCGCCTGCCCTCCCGCAGCCGGGGCTCTACTGCAACCCAGGCTCACGCCGGGTGGGGACGGGAACGGAGGAATCGATCGTGGCGCGGCAGGCGATTACCTTCGCATCAGCGCGGTCAGAACCCCAGCAGCCCCGCCGTGCCTGGAAGCGCACGGACGCAGCCAAGCCTCCCGTAACCACAAGGCCACCCGCTCTTTGTTCGTGCTTTTCAAAGCGCGCGTCTCTACGCGGTTTCTCTCCCCCCAAACCCGTATCCCCGCGCTCCTACCTGCCCGCCCCGCCCCGCCCCGCGGTAGAGACCGCACCGACACCCCCCGCCTTCGCTGAAGTCCCCGGCCGCGGTCAGGGACCGACCACCCCCCCCCGCTCCGGGCGCCGCCGGCTCGCACTCACCGTCCGTCGCCACGGCCGCAGCGGCGCGGCCCGACTTCCCGATGGCGGCGGCCGGGGACTCGGAGCTCGGCCCGGGGAGGGGACGCGCTGACCGACCCGCACGGCACCTCCCCGCCGCCCGCCTCGCCGCGGGGGGAGCCCCCGGGCCGCGCGGAGGGGATCCCGGCCCCGCCGCCTTCTCGTCGCACGGAGCCGTGAGGGCTGAAGGCGGCGCGGCTTTCCGCAGGAGCGGGGCGCCGTATCAGCCCGCACCCCATAACCGCTGCCCGCAGCCCCGGGGCGCGCAACGGAACTCGGACAAAGGCAGTTAGGGAGGATCGGCGGTTTCACCCCGTCTCTCCCAAAATGCTGCGCGACTTCCAACGCCTCGAGGTGCCCCGGGACCTGCCGACGTGCCTGAGGTGTGTGGAGAACGCAGCGGGCTGCGCCGCGCACAGCTGAGGGCTGGCTGACCGCAGGGAGCTTTTCCAACCTTAGTGCTCCAGTTCGTTTCTTCCCGTTGCTGTGACCTGGAAGGGTCTACATACACGTTACATAGCTATGAAGTCTCTTACAATCACTCTCAAGCCTTTCCCATGCTAATCTTGCATAGTCTATTTCTTTTTTTTACTTTTTTTTTGGTTAGGATTCTTCTAGACGTGATGTTCACTCCCCACGCGGCCCACAATACCTTTTGCACTTACCTTCGCTTGCTTGGGCCTTGCTGATTTTTCCACTGCAGTGAAAATTACAGTGCAAAATGTCTTCCACGTGTCTTCTAAACAGGTGGCACCTGAACATTTCAAAGTACTGCCCCACTGCCCTTGTAAACATGGCCTCCACACGTTCAAATGCCCACACAGAGGATCCTTTAGCTTTGCTATATAAATGGTGATTACTGTGGTATGAATACCATTCTTCAGTCAATTACATTTTTGGCTTTTTAATAAAGCACTTCCTTGTCCATAAATGAGGGTTTGAGTGCAATACTGGTGCTTAATTATTAATTTTCCCAGTGTCCAATTTTTGTCACTTCAGCCTGCTCCTCCTTACCAACTAATGCATTTAATACCTGCCCTTTTTATATTCCAACCCTTTACCTTTTCACTTCAGAGTTCCTTCATCTAGGTAAAGGCACTTTCATTCCTTTGGGCTCTGAAATACCACAGTAACTCACTCAGTTTAGACCCCTTTTATGCCAAAAAAAGTCTTTTGTATCCCTATTTATTCTTGCTCAAACTCCTTGGCCTTTCTTGACAGGTTGTGGGGTTTTTTTTTTTGCAGCTGTGTTTAACTGCAGAAAATACCAAAGAGAATAATTACCCACTTTGTTTATTTTTTTTTTGTTTTAATTATCAACGGTCATAAAACAGTATTTAAGCCTGCGGCCTTACAGGGCTGAATGGTGACACAAATGCTAGAGGATGTTACTGTTTACAGAAAATACTCCAGCATGATTCTCAGTCTTTTTGCTTTTCCTGCAGTACTGTTGCCTAGCAATTGTTTCCCCACTCTGTACCTTTTCCTAGTGCTAAGCTTCATGTTTACTTCCATTCCTACTTCTTTCCACATCACTGCTCCAATTGATAAAGATCATTTTGAATTCTAGTCCTGCCTCTGTACAGCTTGGTGTCACCTACAAAAAAAAAAAATAATCAATAAACATGCACTGTATTTCCTCATTCAAATATACAACAAAGCCAGATCTGCTGGAGACTGAATACAATAAAAGGCTTATCACCAAGTTCATTTCCCACACCTGTATAAATTTATCAATTTATATTGATTATTATTGCTGAATTTGCGTGCTATAAAATGTAGCAAGTAAACAGTGAGAAATAATTTATTGTACAAACACAGGCAAGTATTCTGTGAGCTGTTCTTTCAAGAGTGTCTGCTAAAAAGTCATTGCAAGTCAAGGTGAGTTCCAAGAGATTATCGCATTATAGAAACTAAATATAAGAAGGAACCATCTTCTCCCTCTTCTCATCTCACACAGCGCAGAGCAGCTTCTTCTCTCACAGGAATCATCAGCCAGGTGAATAAAGGCACCAGGTGCCGTACCATGAGACTGCTGAGGTACAGCATTCAGCACCAGTACTCCAGTGTCAGCTGTAGCTCTGGTCCCAGCCAGTTCCTGTTGTACATCCAGTGGAATCCAAACAAGCACTCTGTGTTACATCTGACATTTACATTTTGTCATCACAATTCACTTCAGTGTTCTCCAAGTGGATCCTAACGTCGTCTTCTCCTCTTGGAGAGAGGTACTTCTGAAAGGAAATAAAGAGATTTTTCTGACAAACTTTGCAATCTATCTTCCCTCCTGGGAATAATTAAACTAGAATTAATTCTGCCTAGAAGAAGAAAATGAATTAGATGAGCTCCTGAGATTCCCTCAGGAACTCCTCTCTGCATGACTTTAAATACGAAAAAAAAAAATCTTTCCAGATTCTATGGCATATTATCATTCAAAATATTAAATGAAATCCCACTGATTAACAACGTACTGTCCTTTCCAACTTATTCAACTTCAAGAGCTTTCTGTTCCTCATAAACATCTTTAATATGGAACACTTAGTAACAAAGTTACACCTAAGTTTGCTTATGGGTATTTTTTAATGCTTCAAATACTGGTAAAACTATTCAAAGAACTGAGGAACTGACTTAGAGACAAAACATCATGACAACGTGGAGGAGGAACAAACAACATCATGTACAATATAAAATACACCATCGTGCCTTCAACCTGTCTAAAAGTTGAATGAATTCAAATTGTCTGCAGCTGACTATGATGATCAGAGGCCGTACTACTTTGCTGTGGATGTATTTTGTTATTATTCTCTCTTGTATGAAAATAATCTTTTGTTACATACGGTTTTTGATAGTAAGTTAACTCCAAAACATGTATTCCTCACACTCATCTATGCTGTCAGGCCTTTACAGAAGTTGCACTTATCCTCTTGTTTTCCTTTCAATAAATTAAATCCCATTCTTTCAGGCTAACAGCAAGGATCTCTGGTCGAGCTCTTCAGTCTGCCTTCCTCTTTGTAAGCAGGATCTATCAGACTATCAATGAACTGCCAATGGAAATAATTTTATGTACAATGAACATGACTCCCAGGATTTTGCCATCACGTTTGCTTGCAACAAACTATCAGAGCAAAGCTTCGGTTTTGATGTAACAACTTACAGGATGAAAACTAACCTAGCTTTTGCAAGAAAGCAAAGCAAAGCGATTCAAGGCACCAACTTTAGTTTAAAAAAAAAAATACAGCATAGTACAGAGCAATTAACAAAACAAGCCTACAGACTCTTAGAATTTCAATCATGATACCTTCTGTATCTAAGCTGTCTTCTTCTGTGATTACAGGCATCCCAATATGGCGAGTAACAGTTTCCTTTTCTGCTTGCATCTGACCTGCAGACAGATTTTTTAGGAGAAAAAGTCAGCTTTGGGTTTTTGTTTTTCTTTTTTTTTATTAATATTAGTTTCTTTTTCACTTCTGTATCTTAGCTGCAGTAGTTAGAAGACTGTTCTCTTGTATCTGTTTTGACTTTGCAGGCAAAGGTTGTGGAGAAACACCTGTTTCCAGTACCTTCATACGGCTCACCAGAAAAACGCTCTGTAACAAGTAACTAATAACATTAATCACCAGCTCAGTTCAGAGATTATTCAAAACTCCTCTCCTTATTCTCTCTCCAATACTACATCTACTGTTCTGAAGTGAAACAGAGCCAGCGTAGCCTAATGCACACCTCTGAAATGGGCTGAATTTTCTCAGAAGCTAAGCAAGGCAGACTTTGGAACTCTGAAATCATTCTCTTCATGGTGGTTTATTCAAAACTACTTCACTGCTCACTTTTCGTTAACCTTCAATAAACAGTAAGTCAAATGAAAGACTGAAATGGCTGAGCAACTTTTATCAGTTAGAAGTTGGACACTGGAAAGCTGACTTACTTCAGAGAACAAAAGCCTTCAGAACTGGCAGACGGAGATGAAAGGACTATCTTTCAAGTCCAAAGGAAAAAAAAAAAAGATGCACAAGCAGGGATGTGCAAATACTTGGAATGTAAGCAAGTGCAAAAAACCGTTACCAAACCAGTTTCTTGAGACCCGTAAATGAATCATCCACAACCTGTCTGTGCAACCTGTTCCATTGTCTCACCACCCTTACAGTAAAGAATTTCTTCCTAAACGCAATGGAAAAAAACCTCTGATTTCCAGAGAACCTCTTTTCTCTGCTGGCTGTGGTCTCCTACTGCTTTTTTTACTTCGTTTTGGAGATTTCCCATAATCCAGTCCCGATTCAGAAGATTCTAGTATTACTTGACGATGTCTTCTGGATTTGGAGGCCTAGAAGGTAAATATATGTAAGAACTATGAAAAAAAGAAGTTAACCTGCTATAGCTGTGTGTTACTGTATGTCATTTAGTGCTTCATTCATAAGTCTGAACTGCTGTACATCCCAGAGTTCTGTTTCATTCCATAATGAATTCTCCAATAAATAATCTAAATAAACAAAGAATGATGCAATGTTTCTCATGGCTCTGCCATAAGAAGGATAATTCAATCCTATTTTTCGAGTAGTACTTAGAGAAACAATTCCAAAGATTTCCTATTGGCTTTAAACCCCCAAGTTCCATTCTCACAAGAATCTTCACAGCTTCAAACATCTGAGCCTCAAGGAACCACTGAACTCAAGTACTTCTTAATTCCATTTACTTAAAGTTCCATCTATTAAAAACAGAGCACTGACATGAAAAGATACCTTGTAAATGAAAACCCCCAGGCACAGACCACACTGGCATTGCTTCATTAATCTAACAAGAATAGCAAGAACCTCACGTTTCCCCTATGTGTTAGATATGGAAAGCAGAACATTCAAAAGCTGAATTACAGAGTGCAATTTTAACTGCTTCCTTTTTGATCAATTGTTTACACTGTTAGTGCTTTAAATTATCATTTAAAATAACTACATCTCTACCATCAAATTTTACACCTACCTCAACAACTGCAGAATAAGACTTGTGCTTGATTCTAGCCAAAGCATCTGCTCTTTCAGAACCCTGCAGAGAAACAAAAGGATTACTCAGGAAAAGATTTCATTTTCTATTACAGTAGCATTAAAACAAACTCTTAAATCAGACTTCACAGTATTTCATTATTGCTGTAATTCCATAATAAATGGTGACAAATTGTTTCTTAAATGAAGTTCAAGTTCCATTAAGAATGCAAAGCTGAATTTGGTTGCCTTCAGGTTCCTGCCACAGCTCAGGAACAGAAAATAAAATTTGAAAGTTCACTTCTTAGTCAAATTCACAGTTGAAACTAGCAGGCAAGTACAATACAAGAGAATTTTACAGCATTAAAAAATAGTTACTGCATTTAGGTGAAACTCTGGGAGGGATCATGAAGGTGTTTGGCCAAGAAAACACAGCTCTTTCCCTTCCTTACCTGAAAGGGGCCGTATCTTTTTACTACAAGTATCCCAGAACAATCACAGCAGCGTCTGCTCAGAGCTTAACAGCAAACAACGCAACTTAAAATAAAAACCCCAACTCTACTAATTATTCCTGGAACTTACTTTGACTCTGTCAAGCCCTGGAAGGACAGGAAAAACCCACCTCGCCTATGATATTAAGAAATTAGCAGATTCTGCCTGTGCAATGTAGCAAACAAGTTCATTTTTCTTACTTCTGATCTTAGCGAAGTTCCTTCTTCCACTCTGTTTGGCATTTCATCAGCTTCTTTAGCTTTTAGTAACAATTTCTGAAAGACACACAATACAGAATGTTTTTTAAATGTCAGTCACTCACAGAGCAGTAACCACACGTGCCCATTTTCTTCACTAATCTTACATTACAGCCTTTCCTTGCCCACAAACTGCTACAGAGGTATTTTGCACGGTTATTCTAATACCATCCACAAATCACACATTCCAGGGCAAACATTTCTGTTATCATGCAGCCAGTGTCACATACAAGTCACCATCCTTTCCCCCACACCATAACCCTGAGTTTGACTCGCTCCATTCTTCGGTGTTCCAGTTCTTAGACTGAGATCCCAGCTCTACACCAGTTCTTACACTCTCACATAACCCGTTAAATTGCCACAGCACAGTGGCTGGTATTACCTACCAATCTTTTTTGCTGCCATTCCTGATGTTCCAAAGCCATGTCTTTAAGAGAAACTACAAATTCCTCTTTTATCAAGCTCAGGGCCTTGTCTGGCTGGGATTTGTCAGCTGATATGGCACATTTCATTTTCTGATAGTGCTCATGAATATTCATCAGTTCCTAAAACAGGAAAAGAGACACTTCTCAGGCAAAAGATTACAGCATAAAGTGATATGAGTTCTCGCTGAAGAAAACCAAGATTATATAACCTAAGGACACCACTGAATTAGCAGAAGTTAGAAACAGATTATTTGTATCAGTTTCATTTCAGAGAGCCTAGCAGTAATATTACCTAGCATTTCCCCATCAGCACACCAAGTAAGCAAAAGAAGAAAGAGTATCTTTTGTTTAAACCAAGAAGGAAGGCTCAGTGATGCCAAGGATCAGATCTCAAGGAGGTCTCCTTTTTTCATCTCTTCAGAGGAATCACTTCACAGCCTTCTCATGCCAACATTTCAGATAACTCGACTTTTTTAAGCAAGGATTTACTGAGTTACAATGTACAATGCAAGCTATAGCCTGCTTCAATCACTGTTTTGTTGTGTTTTTTTTTTGTTGTTGTTGTTGGTTTTTTTTTTGTTTTTTTTTTTTTTTTTACAGAAATATTTTATATGTTTAAGAAAACCAAGTTTTAAAAGGAAAAACAGAGGTTAGAAAAGGCTATAACCTTTAATGATTAAGGTCTTATTATCCATACCCAGCCTCCAGCTGCAATCTGCAGACACAACAAAACAAACCTGCTTTTCCCAACTCAACATTTTTCTTTTTTTTTCTTCACCCTCCCCCACCCCCAAGTGACACATGGCCATTTTTCCCTTTGCCATTTACATCTTATTGAGGCAAAGCCAGAAAAAACATAGGAATGTGTGGTACAGGTACCATATGGTAACAACAGCTACAAAAGTTCTTCCCAATTAAATACTGTGTTTCTGAATATTCAAAAAAACTGCTAAGACAGACTATCACCTTAGTCTGCATTCCATAAGAAATGCACAAAGGACCATCTTGGGCTAATTAGAGAATGTATAGCTTTTCAATAACAGAAAAAGAACCCAAAACAAATAGAAGCTTAATCACAGTTTAAAGTTACTGTACCTCCAATACATCATTCGTGATGAGGCTGCTTACTCTGTTACTTGGATCTTTAAATTCTTCTTTACATTCATTTTCTTGGATCTTCTTCTTAGTTCTGTAGTTGAGCTAAAGCAGGAGACAAGGCTTTGTAACGTGAATGGTCAACTTAAACCACCCTCCTCTTGAGAGTTTTAGCTGCGTATCTAACAATCAAGAGATGCTGAAAGGCATAAAACTACCACATCGACAACAGCATGCATCTTCACAGCCAAGTGCTCAACCAGCACTTTAAAAAAAATTATTCAAGCCCTCTAACTCAGGAGCTCAACATTTCCACAAGTTATACGACATCTCAAATTGTAACAAGATTAGATACTGAAAAAAAAAATCAGGTGAGAAGCGTGGTACATTCAAACATCCTCTAAGCTTTATGTTGTGTGCCCAGTTACATAAAGCAAGGCACAGTGCACAGCGTCAAGCACACCAGTGCTGTTGGACTGCCAGCCATTGAAAGCTGAAGATATTTTATTAAAAATGGTAGGTTGTTAACAAAATAACTCACTAGCTTTGGCATTGCTGTGAAATGGAATGCTCTGGCACGACGCAGTGTCCTAAAGATGTATGCTGCATCATAATGCTGGGAATCTATCAGGTCCTGTTGAAAGCTCTGGACTTCAGGCCAATCCTTGAGTGCAATCCTGATCTGCAATAAATCAGTTGTGTACTGTTACAATGCCCTGCTCAAGAAAGTCTTCCTCATTTCTTGCTTTCCATCCTCCCATCTGCTCAGCCCACTTCATTTTCACTCTACCTAAGACACCTTCTTGGATGATTCCTGCACACACCAACATTTCCTGTATAGCAGTGGCTTTAAAATTGCCAGAATTCATCTCTGTAAAATTACTCCTCTATAATTAAGATTGAGATGTAATGACATCACTGTAAAATACTTTGTTTCCTGTGTAAGGAATTTGGACTCAGTTGAGCACACAACATACACAACTGTTTCTGCACAAACCACTTGCACTGATTTTCTAATTCATTTCTATACCAATCTCTTCTCCTAGAGGCAGTAAGAAGGCACATATTGCTCAGGCTTTCCACCTATTTACGAATTCTACTTCTAGTTAACAGGAATTGGAAATAATTTAACCATCTTCATTTTGTTGAAATTCTAATAAACAACCAAGGCCGTCGTGGAGTTCTCTCCACATTTGAGGAGAATATGCTAGCTTCCCACTGACTGTGGAGAAAAACCTTGGTGTCCTGGTGATAATAGGATGTTCCATGAGCCAACAGTGTGCCCTTGTGGCCAAGAAGGCCAACGGTGTCATGGGATGCATTAAAAAGAGCGTGGCCAGCAGGTCAAGCGAGGTTATCCTTCCCCTTCTGCTCTTTTGTGGAGCACTCTGTCCAGTTCTGGGCTCCCCAGTTCATGAAAGACAGGGAACTTTTGGAGAGAGTACAGCCACGGGCCACAGAGATGAATGGGGGATGGAACATCTGCATGAGGAAAGACTAAGAGACCTGGGACTGTTCAGCCTGGAGAAGAGAAGATTGAGAGGTGATTTTATCACTGTTCATAAATGTCTGAAGTGTGGGAGTCAAGCAGATGGTTCTTTTCTCTCTCTTTTTTTTTCTCAGGCTCTTTTCAGTGGTGCCCAGCGACAGAACAAGTAGCAATGGACACAAACTGGAACACAGGAACTTCCATACAAACATAAGGAAGAACTTCTTTACTATAATGGTGACAAACAATCTCAGCAACCCTTTCCAACCTTAGTAATGCCATGACAACATCTCACGCCCCACACCTTCCGAGGAGGCTCAGTAAGTTACCTTTATTTTCGGCTGGCAGAGCTGCGTGTTGTAGAGCCCGTACAGAAGGTACAGAGCGCCGACTCGGATCTGGAAGGCATACGGCGGCAAGAAGTACTGCTGTGCCAGCTCCAACGTCTTCTTTGTGATCTTACTCCTCTCCAGAGCTCTCATTCTACCACTACAGCAAACAGAAAGCAATACGCTGCAGCAACCAACAGTAAAAGCACGGGTGTCACAGCATCCATAAGGCAGCAGTGAGCTCTAGGAACTTTAAAACGTGACTCTTGGTAACTCCACAGAGGGCTTTGCTCTATGTTCTCAAGCAGCATTGCGTGTAGTAAATTAGATCCGGAGTGAAAAAGGCAACAATCTACGTTATACTATTTAATGCCAACCCACAAGGGCCGGTCACTCACTGGAAGATGGTGTGGAAGCGGCGCTCCCGCCACAGCTCAGCAAAGCGCTCGAAGCGGACGGTGTCGGCTTCCTGGAAGGCACCGAGCAGCGCCTCGCAGTCCTCCTGCAGCCCGGGCACGGCACTCATGGCTCGCGGCTCACAGCTCACCCCGCCGCCATTAACGCGCCCCGCGTCCCGTCAGGGCGCCTGCGCAGCTCCCGGCCATGCGCGCTGCGCAGCGCACGGGTTCTCCGTGAGGGGGGGCGGCGGGGCTTGGCTGGGGTGCGCTGTGCCGGGCGCTCCCCGCATGCACTGCCACACGTAGGCGGGCGGGGAGCGGGGGGCCGCGGCTGCCGGGCTGCACGTAGAGTGGGTGGGCGCGGCTTCGGCGCGGAGCGGTGCGGGCTCTGGCGGCTCTCCGACCCCTCGCTCCCCGGCGCACGTAGGCGCGGGCGGCGGCCGAGGCGGCGGAGAGCGGCCGGAGCGCAGGTCTGTGAGGGAGAGCGGGAACGGCGGGGAGCGGGGCTGTGCGCACCGAGCTGCGAGCGAGCGGCGAGGCCGGGTGGTTGGTTGGTTGGTTTCTGAAAATACATTTAGTTCAAGTGCTGTTTAAAGACGTAGGGCTGCGACCCCGTTCATCCCCTGTGTGACCCCGGTTAGCTAATGGAACTGGATGCTGACGCTGTGGAGAGAGCGGTTAGCGTTCCTCAGCCCACACGTACGGACCCCGATGGGCGCAGGGACAGGAGGCAGGGGCCGGAGCCATCGCTGCAGTTACGGCGGTTATCCCTTCGTCTAACGGCAGCGATGCGGCTCGCCAGGTGTGCTTTCCCAGTTTTGACGGTGGTTTCTCAGGGATGCCGTGTGAAGAAGCACCAGGCGGATCGGTGCTTCTGTAAGGCAGGCAGGGCTGCAGCACCGCGCTGTGAGAGAGGATGCAGCGGGACGAGGCTCGTGTGTGTGTGTGTGTGAGAGAGAGAGAGAGAGAGAGAGAGAGAGAGGAAAACAAACGGGATCTTCTTGCAGAATTCTCATTCTGTTGCTTTTACACTCAAATAGTGTTGTTTTTTTAGGCTCATTAATCCTCCACGTTTCTTGATGAACTGTTTTTGTTCAGTGCTCCTTCGTGTTCTTTATTAGTATATTTCCGCTGTCCACTGACTGCTTTCCAAGGAACAGCGTGCTAGTTACCGTATCTTCTTCGTATAACTGCTAAACAAAGGGATACGAGTTCCCACTTGTCCTGCCCTGTAAGATGCAAGTTAAGCTATTTATCCTGCGTAAACATAGGTATAAATAACAGGTTTCTCAAGTTGCATATGGCACAGGGTAACTCGTTTATTTTTGAGTATCGTATGTGTTCAGAATACTTTTTCAAATTGAGAACATGGAAATAAATTTTGTTTTCATGAGCGTACGTCACGTAGCTTTAATATGCTATTTAACAAAATACGTAGACATCACTAGTACTGGGGATCGTATAATAATGGGGTCGTACTCTGCTGAGTTGATAGCATTCGTGCGTGCTTTCTGCTTTCAGGCTTCATCACAACAAAACAGAAATATTGCAGGAAATTTCTGATTCATGCAATAGGAAACGGTATTCACTTAGCAAGATCTTGGGGCTCTTACTGTCTTACTATTTGCATGTGTTGAGAGCAGCTGAAATCGCCTGGAAAATCATCTCGGATTTGAAATTGCTTCTGTTTTGTTACTGAGGGTGTTCTTGATTACTCAGAGGTTTCTTTTAAAACTTAGTCTCCCTGCCTCCATATCCATTGCTCTATTCTCTGTGTTTTCCCGCAGCAGCACCTGCACAATCCCTGGTGTTAGACTGGAACTGTGTGCTTATCCTCTTCTGTTCAGGGGTGTTGTGCACTTAATTTAGATGGGATAACCACCGTGAGTGGCTTTGGCTGTAAGGGTGAGAACAATTCATAAATGCTTTTGGAAAACAGACCACGTGTATGTTTAGTGACCGAGGTTGTTGACTTCAGCACGAGGTGGGTTGCACCTCAAACACGCAAGTTTCAGTTGTGCTCATAGTGTGTATTTACTTTCTTTTTCAAAGAGTTTTTGCCATGTCCATCTTTCAGAATGGGGCTAATTGATGAGCAGAAAGATCACAGGTGTCACAGATTAGAAACAAACCCTCTCTTTTATTGAATTTTATACCGTTACACAATCAAAAAGAAGTACAATCACAAGTATGTCAAAGTGTTTCGAGAGAAATACAATTGCAATAGGTTGTACTTGGTTCCAGAAAAGAATTCCATCAAAATATACCACTTTTTTTCATGAGAGAATACTGCAGTTATTCACAAAATCTACCATACTGTATAAATCCAGTAGCAAACTCTTAACTTTTTGGTAACTTGGCAAGCTTTGCTCAAGGTAAGCAGGGAAGCAGAAAGAAAATGACACCTCAGTTTTAGAACATGGATCAAAATCGCAGTTCTCAAGATTAGAGTTTTCCAGGGAGTCAAGCGTATGATTGCTAATGAAAGCTGGGTATTCAGCTCACGAGTTCCTATGACAATACTGGCCTTCCTACAGAGTATTCCTGGCCTGTGAAATGTTTGTTTTCATGCTGGATAATTGCAATCTGAACAATATCCATAAGTGCAGTGACATTTGGGTGAATTGTGCGTGCTGTTCAGTAGCAGCTAATCAGAGGGGATGGAGAACAGATGATTGACCTCAGGCCTATCCTCTAGCCTGCCTCCTGGATTTGTGGAAGGAAATAATTCATTCAGCAATTTGACAACAGAGAACAGAGCCAGCCAACAGCTATCAGTGGAACAGCCCATGTTTCTGTCTTCAGCTACCTGTGTTTAGCTGTTTAAGAAGCTGTTTAAATAATGAATGTTACTTCTAAATATGCAGTTATTAAACCTGTAATAATTTTTGATCCCTATACCTTTATTTCATTGCAAGCATGTAGAGCTTTGATTGTTCTTTCTGGCATCTGTCTTTCTAAAGTGATTCATAATTACTGTCAGGGACTTTGTGCGTACAACAGGAATGGAAACTGTTAATATAAAATGTTTCTATAATACCCAAAGGTTTTTCAAGATCAATATACAGTCTAAATCCATCTTACTGCATGGCAAAAGGTGTGGTAGGAAGTGTGCACTCTGGACTCCGGGCAACTTTAAGTATATTACACCTAAGCTGCTGGACAACCACTCAGTGAAGTGCATGGTTTGATTACTGCTGCAGTCCCGATGAGCTGCTGAAAGCAAAACTGTCTCTTAATTTGTGAAGCTCTTAATTTAGTATGTTTCATCTGCAAAAGCAGGTACCACATCCAGCTGCAGTTCCTTCTTTACTACTGGTAAAGAGTAAGTGCTATAAGATAATGCCTCAACACTTAAAAAAAAAACAACTAAACTTATTCAAAATCATGAAGCAAATGTGTAGAAATGAATGTATACAAAAATCTTGTCCTCCAAAGGATTAACATGAGGCTGGAGAGTCCTAAAATCTAAGGAAAGAAATGAAAGCAGCTACAATGACTGCTTCCAGGTTTAGCAAACACGCAGCAGCGTTTAGCACAGCTTTGAGCAGCCCGGAGCAGTTACTGTTACTTTTCCATGCTTTCTTCAGCATCTCTGAGAGCTGAAGAACCGTTCCCAGTAACTACAGCACATCAGTCTTAGTTGTAAAAATGTAGGGAAGCTGTAACTTCCAGAATACAGCCATAGGGAGCAGGTCTTGATAATTACTGTTACAATAATTAGGGGTCAGTGGGAGGGGAAAAAAAAGGGAACGCTTGAAATCTCAGGTCTAACTTTGAAAGTTAAGTTTTCAGGCTAAGACCTTTTCTTTTTTTTCCTCCAGTTGCCCACAGTGCAAACAGCTGCACGTACTACAGTTCAGTCTTCTTTCATTCACTTCTACAAGCATAGTAAACAACATGCTGTGCTTGTTAGTACATGTGACAGAAAATGGGGAAGATCCTTAGGTGAAATAGTGCTCATTTAACCCCATGTCTGCTGGTGCCTTTCCTAAGCCTTTACCAGCTTCACTATCACAACTGCTACTGCTGTTGGAGAAAGCGCTGCCATGGGAAGCACACCGCCACATACAAGGGCTTCTGTGCAAACCCTTAATATCTATTAGGTGTGTGTATTCAAGATGTTCATTCTGCACAAATCCTGCAGTCCATGCTCATGCTCTCTCTATGCAACTTCTACTCAAACACACAACCATATTTCGCTACCAGTGCCTTATCTTTTAACGATGGTTCCATTTAGTTTCATTAGCACACTTGTGTCAGTTTGGAAAGTGCTCTTGCTTCTGTAGAACTGTAACAGTATTTTTAAAAAGCACGTGAAGCTTATTCACCATCACAGTGATTTTAAAGTACCCTAAAGGAGGTCAATGAAACGAAAGATTCCAGAATAAATCGTGACATCCACACTTCATTTCTTACAGTGACATAAGTTTCCTAAAATACTTTGTGAAGAATGCACAGAATATCTGGACCCTATTTACACATTACAAGGTTGTATCAATAGTATCAGGTTTTAGGACAGCAAAGTTACCAAGTCAACAGCACAACAACGTAGAACAACCCTTCTCTATCACAGAGTACCAGCTTCATTTCTCACTGCAATTTTAAGAAGTTCATCTTTAATTGATCCCTCGTGAATTTTACTTTTTCCTGCTTTCCAGTGTTACCTTGATAATGCTTCCAGAGACGAGCCTCTAAGCTGGTCTTAAGGAAAAAGTCTTTTTGCTCTGCCATAACACATGTGCTGTCTTCTCCCTTTCAAGTTTGCTAACTGGTGTGATAACAAGTGAAAAAATTGAACATCTTTGGCCGCCGGTAGTACAACACTGTGTAGGAGAATTTAGTACTGAATAGGCTCATAATTAAGTTGGAGGTGGTACAATCAAAGAAGGAAGCTGTGATTTCCAATCAAGTCTAAGTTAAAAAGGGAACATGGATGAACAATAACCACTAACAAAAATATAAATTATCTCATTTTTCTCAGATAACACACTCCCCGAGGGGGCCTGGTCCACATATAGTTTATTGATGTAAGAAAACAATACAGTTAGTGTTAGATCCAACCACAAAGAGCAAAAGAACGAGCAAATGAAGGTTTTGTACAGTACATATAGGAAAATAAGATGTTTGTGACAACTATATATTTCTAAATAAAAAGGCTTCTAAATATATTCAAGTTATTGAAATCTACACAAAAATATACGGATGTTAATAGCAACAAGGTGCTTAAAACCAAAACATTAAAATATTGAGCAACTCAATGATGTACTAGATAAAACTGCTAACAATGCAAGATGGTTTACAATCTGCTTGAAATATCACCTATACCACACAGGGTAAGCTGAACATTTAGATTTAAGATCATACACAATATTAGCATTAACTTCAACAACTACAGGCAGGGATTTCTTTTAAGCTGGCAAAGTGACTACTTTAAGAACATCAAACTCTCTCTCTAAATTGAGAATGTACCCAAATAAAATGCTGCTAGCCCTTCCCAGATAAATCCTTTCCCTTCGACTACTCACACTCTTAAGTCAAAAGCATAAGACAGCATTTAAGAACAATTTATATTACAACGTGACTAAAATAATGACGTAATCCAGCTTTAAACATGATTTCGTAGGCAAACAAAAGATTCTTCTTAAAAACTAGTTTTTATAAATGCAGATATATTGCATGAGGAACTGCTGGTATTTTTTAAGAAAATATATTGTGCGATTGTGGCTACAATGCACTGCTGCAAAGCGTTGTTGTTTCTTATAAAAAAATATTAAAATTAAAAAAAAAAACCAACATACTTGAACATAAAGAGTAAGAGAGCACAAGTCTTCCAGCTACCTACAAAGGGCAGGATGGAAGTATTGCCAGTTTTTCACGTGCTGACGTTTTACTAATGATAGATTTTGGTGACCAACTCCCCAGCCAAAAAAATAAATACATTTTTTAAATCAGGTGCATATTTCTAAGCTGCTATTGCAAGTGTGTTTTAAATGTAATGGACTTGAAGGTGTATGTACCAAAGAATTATAAAAATGCACTACGGTTTGAGTTATTGTTACATAAAGAATGTATTAAAAAGACTGTCAAAATAAGTAGAAAGGGATCAAAACTGAACTAACTGAATTAGTGCAGTACTGTAGCCAGGCTTCTAAAATCAGATATAGAAAATATAAATAGACTGCTTTAGGTGATGATTCACCAGTGTCCAAAAAAGGAACAACTACTGTGAAAGCTCAGTTAACTTGATCCAGAGCTCTGAGCAGTTCTTCACCCTGTAGCAGGTTTCTGTTGCCTTGTATGGGAGCATTTACTTCACAATCGTAACTCGTGAGTTGGGGTAGTCCACTCTCATCCATCGACTGCCCTAGAAGTTTACTCGCTATGTCTATAGAGGGAGGGGAAGGAAAAAAGTGCACTTTATTCACTTTCCTCCCAGATTTTTCAGGAATGAGATGAGCTTGGGTATGTTTGCATCAGTTTTCTTTCACAGCCCCTGCCCCCCTCTACGTACATTTTGTTGTAAGGATACTAACCAGTCGATAGTAGAATGATTGTCTTTTGCTCCACTCCGTTGTGTCCGTTTGTTTTGCACGCCTTTACGCGTTTCCAGGCCAGCGATGCGTTTCCTCCACGGTCACCTGTCTGCTGGAATAAAGACCCCTAGGAGAAAGTGAAACAAAAGCTTCTTTATTGAATAGTGCATCTTTCTGGCCTTCTGCATCCCTTTGCCAAACTAGGGGTCCCTATCGCTGATGTTGGCTTTATTACAGTTTACAGTGGATTTCATTCGGAACCGAGAGCAAATATATTTCCAATATAGTAGCCTTAAAAATTAATTTTAAAAAAATGGGATCAGATTTCAAGAGATTACCTCCCTTACACCAAATAATTACTGAATCCTGGTTATCACCAGATACCAGGCTCAGGGTTAACACAGGTACACATACACGCCCATTTGGTTACCACTGCTCTCGTGTGATAACTATCAGGATTCCACTGGAGTCTCTAGTGGTTTTCTGCACTGGCATTAGTAGTGTAAACAGGAGAGTCAGGGCACCTCGCTCAGTGGATTTTATCTATGTTTAAGTTGTAAATTCTGCTTGTGCACCAGTTGTTGACACCAAGCCATCCAATCTAAAGCTTAAGGGAATGCAGTCCTGAGCCATCCTATTACAGAACAGCTCCTTAGCACATTCTTTTGATGGCAGCATCCAAGATGTGGGGATCAGAAAGCTTTTAAAAGCTCCATATAATTAGGATTAGAAAAGGCCACCACTGAAACAAAGATGGGATGGAAGGAAAAAACACCATCTTAGTAACAAGGGTTGAATCTGCAAGATTTTGCCTTGTTAGTAATGCTGACTGTTGAGAAAGAGGAAAAAGTATTTAAGAATGCTGCCATTAAGGGACATGTTTTCAGGTTATTAAACATGCATACAAGTCAAAAAGACAGTTGTATAACAGGAGTTAAACAACTCAGAAGCTGCATTTCATAGCAAGATAAGTCACTGGTATTGTTCCTGTTCTGGCTTTTGTTTTGTTTTCCTACTGTGAATGCATTACAGTCCTCCACATGAAGAAAGATACCTCACTTTTTTCTGCTTTAATTATTTGGATCATTATTTCATAATCTTACTGTAGCACACCTTGTCCTTGTCTAATTCTCTCATTTTCCAGAAAACCTGAAGTTGCATTTTGTCTTCAATTATTTTCACTCTACAATGATTAATACTGCTGCCATATAGCCAGGAAGTCATGGCAAGTTTTTGCACAGTCCCAAATTGCTATGTGATACAAGCCTGGATTTAATATAATTTTTCTTCTGTGCATTTGCAAGGCCTGGTTTGTACACTGAGAAATCCATTTTGGAGAGAGAAAGCAGACGACGAAAAGTATTTGCCTGTAACAGTGTCACTAAGACCCCCACTGTGTGGAAAATTCAGCTTCTGACAGTGCAGAAACTGACAAAATATTTCTAACGCATCGGATACAGAAAGGACGCTTACAGAGAAGTCTGTATTGGTTACAGTAGCTTATACAGAACTGCTAGTGTGCAGCTACTTTGAAATACGTATCAGCAACGCCATAGCACCGCTGCATGAGAAAGAGGCAACCAAAGGCAGTAAAACTTGTAGCAGAGCTGTGAATTCTAAAGAGCTACTGAAAGCAACAGAACAACATGCATGAAAGTGCAAAGCATTTAGCAAATAAGATCAATAGCATAAGTATGTTTGTTGTTTTGTTGTTGTTTTTAAATCTGCTAACCCCATAGCAAAAAATAAGATAAAATAAAGCTGTATTAATGCTTTCTCAGCTGTCACAGAGGACAGCAATGCTAAGGCTGCATACAGTGACTTCTCGCATGAGTGAACCATTCAGAGGAAAAGTAGCCCTGCACTGTTAGACATGATGGATGACTCCATCCAGGAGAAGGACGGACTGCTACAGAAACAAAATGTGAAAAGCTACGATGCAGTAGAAAAAGACAAGAATTAATTATGTAGAAACTTAAGAGAAGTGGGAATTTGCAATGAAACCAAGAAGAGAGATGCAAATCATTGCAAAGCCCAAGATTTCAAACTACTAAAAAAAATGACATTAAGAATCAAAGATTGTAGAGACAAAATACCCTTACAGAAGATAACAAACTGAACAGTGCCAGTCAAGTACAGAAGTCTTAGAATACCTACAGAGTTCCTTTTGAATAGCTTAGATGGACAACAATGTGGTACTCGCAGTCACAAACGAGAGAAAAACTCATGGTACCAATGCAAGTTTGCTAGATTGTGTGCACTCACATTTTGTATGGTCTTGTTATCTGACCAAACTAAAAAAAGGAACCTCAGACTCATGGAGAAATGAAAGAATAAGAAGTGCAAGAAGGCTGTCCAGTACTCATGAATATGAAAACTGAGTTTGAAAGCAGAAGTGAAATAAATACGACAATTTTGCCTTACATTTGTGCATTATTCTGCTAATGAAGCATGCCTCCTCGCATGTACGTTCACAGATATCTTCTATCTAATCAGAAATGCACTTAGGTACAGAGGGCACTTTGAAACAACCGACAGTAAAAGAACTAAAACAGTGTTTGCATAGACGAGGGAATTTCATGCCCAAACAGTTATTTTTGATCCCAAGATTCCATTGCACACCAACAGCTAAACTCTGGAGTCTGCACTGAAGCCTCATGTCAGAAATGGCAAGGTTAAAAGTGAATATGTTAAAACGGTAAAACAAAACTCACAATTCCAACTGCCTGAAAAAGTGAACCATCATGTTCCATTTTTCGTTTTCTCTGAGCATTATGCAAAGCTAGCATCTTTGGATTTAGTTCTTCATCCATTGCAGTAGATCTAAGAAAAATTGATTCAGGCTGTTAAGAGGATTCTACTGTTCTCGAGCCATTCTTCTTTTGTGGACAAATACAATATGACAGAACTGAATTTAAGAACCATACTAGTATTGTTTAGTAACTGTCTAATTTAAACAATTATGGCCTAGGAGCATAGAAAATGTTAGCATTTAATCTTTGTATGGAGCTCAGAATGAGTTTTAGCAAAAAAAAAAAAAAAAAGTATGTAAAAAAAACACCAAAAAAAACAAAGCATAATGTTCAATAATTCATTTTCTATAGAAAGGAGGGGGGGGAAGGTTGAGGAAAAGTCTTCTGAGTATTTGTGTACACATTTTGTGTTAAAGGTCTGATGTTCTGATTTTGTAGAATTTCGTCATCATAAATATGTGCTACGTATGCCATAGTCCATCATCATGAATTACAGCCAATTTTAAAAGCAGTGCATGTAGCACAGACTGCAGATGCCTCTCACCTCAATGAAGTAGACAAGAAGAGCATCAGAAATGCTGTGTAGGTATAACTACCTGCTCAGTGCCTGCTGCAGTCTTTTTAAGTGGCTATACATCACATACAAGAGCAGAACAAAATTGTGAACACAGCTGGCATGTAGGAGCTGCCTATTGCATGAGATGTTTATGTGAGGGCTACTGCAAAAAAGCTGCTGAGAAATTAGAGAAGCTTACTATATAAAAAACTGGTCTGGATTTAAATTTTGATTTCTACTTTGATGTAGAACGTTGAAGATAATGTACATCAGTTGCAGTATTTCGAAGTGTATCACGTCTAATCTCTGGAATAAATACTGGGGCTTGAGCTTCACGTTTGAAATACCTTTTGTTCAGCGTGACTGTTATCAAACTGGGTGCTCCTGGACAAGATTTTTCTGTCTGTTCCAATGTTCCTTTTCCTGCTCTGATTGGAGATGCAGTTCGACTCCTGTTCCCACTGTAAGGTGATGCTGGGGCACTACTCGTGTCGTTTATTACGTGGACAGGAGATGATGGAACCATTAGTGCTTTCACATCATCCACACGTTCTGCCACTGGTTTTATTTCATCAGCAGCAGTTGATGGTGTCTGAGTCTGCTGAAGTATGGTAATGGTGGCTGCATTTTGAGAGCCAGAAGAACTGCTTTCCAGTGGAGATAGCTGATCAAAGGAGCGTAGCTGGAAGTCATCATCCATTGGGATGTAAGGAGCCAACATTTCCAAGTCTAAATCAGTCTCCTGGAGAACATAAGAAGTAAAACTTATATCAGAACATCTCAGTTATGACTTCGTGGCTCTGCTAAGCCTCTTGCTTTTACCAAACCCTCAAAGTAACTCTGTGCAATTTATTTTTAATAAAGCACTGTGTAAAAGAATAAGGTTGCTGGAAGCATTTAACAAAATGAGAAGCACGCTGAGAGCACTAAGATGATACAGAATTTCAAGTTTATGTACATTACCTGAGTGGAGAATGGATTTTTTGCTTCTGTATCTATTGCAAAGAGCTTCTCCACTAATTCCAGTTTGAATTCATTAGCCATGTCATTATCCACATCAAAGCAATAGTCATTGGGACTACTGGGCTGTGAAAACATTTTGAGTGCAGTTTTAACTTTCTATCGTTACGTTATTTTGCATCGTATCTACAGACTCTCTGAAAAATGTGTGAATGCCAAAACTAATTCCAATCTATGGCTGCACAAAACTGAAATGGGAAAGGAAAACATATACGTTTGGGAAGCACTGGATGAGTTAGAACCCAGAAGTAGCCTATGCAGTAATTTACTGTAGCTAATTTGGTGTTTACAGAAGCCAGCTCTGAATCATCCTTTTCTGGAAAGACCTACCTTAAGCTCTTCTTTTCTATCACATGTACATATTTGCAAGACTCACTTCCATGAGAAGTTAATTCTCCCTGTGAAAATGTATTTTTTCCTTAGAGTATGAGCATAACTAAGGCACAACCTAGAAATAATTTTGAATTCATGCCTTGGGCGCATCTTTAACTAGATATGCTCTACAAGCCTCAACACAGCACATACATTTTAATGACAGTGTATCCAAATTACATAACTAACCTCAGGTGAACTTTGGCTGGTACTTGCATCAGAAGGGCTGGTTGGTTGCTCTTGCACCTGAGGCATGGTAAAAGAAAGTTCGAGTGTCTCTGTGTTTGGCTCCAGCTTTGATACAACTTCTCTATTGAGTGCAGGATCAGCATTGCTACGAAGTGGCTTTGTAGTTTCAGAGGCAGGCAGTGGGGACATTGCCATATTTATATTCTGCAATTTCTCACTGGATGAGGGGAGCATTACATCGTTATACAAAGGAACTTCATCACATTGTTGTTCATCAGACTCTATAAAAATTAAAAGAGACCATCAACCTAAGTAACAAATACTAAGTGTGTCTACGGACCTCATTACATTTTAACACTAGGCAAGTGAGAGTGGGAAGTTATTTTCCAGAGTTTACTGTGAAATACTAAACTTTACTGATTAGCATGCTCTCCAACTTAAACACACACCCACCATTGCTGCTGAAATCTAGGGAGATAATTGTGTCTCCAGCAGCTGGAGCCAGCACAGTTAAAGCATCTGGTTCCTGCTTAAGTTTTTCAAATAGGCTGTTGGTATCATCCAGGTCATCTTTGCTGAATATTTTGGTCATTTTCATTTCAGGAGACTCCACTGGTTTCAGCATACACTCAGTTTGTCCAAGGGAAAATATCAAGTCCTTCTGAACAATTCCACTGCCAGACAGAAAGGAAGATGATTAAAAACCAGCTAAAATTTGGCCTTCACGATTTTCTAAGTTGCAAGCAATTACAAACAAGGATTGTTTCCTCAAATGTAACAGATTAAATCTGGTGTCATAAAAAGGTAACAGATAGAGATACTACTTCCATGAAAGCATCAAGAGAGTCAGAAAAGCAAGTAAGGCAAGCTTTGGGGATTTCCTTAAAAGTCTTCTGTTAAATGAGTGTACTATGTCTTGGTGGATTTATACAGGTACATTCACTGAAACTGTGAAAAACTGACTTAGGACTGTTTCACAGTTGCAGAAAAGTCCTTAAGTTGAACCTTTCAGTAAAAAGAATTCTAAGGAAGAAAAAGATTAATTAGGAAACCACTATAGCTGCTCTGACTCCATCACTAAGAATTACAAGCAAATATAACTGTTCCAGACTGTGGACAAAAATTAGATAAATGTCTGCAATGCACAAGTTCTGAAATGCTTCTACCATGATAATCCAAAACACTTTGGTCCTACACTCGTTTGCCTGCAGAGGTCTCCCCACTGATATCACTACATCAAAGAAGTGGTTGTCTTTTTTAAATCCTGATTCTATGACTAGCAGTATTCTAAGTAAAAATCTAATTGGTAGGAAAAACAGCAGTGTAGCATATTGAATAGGGACCGAATTCTCAGCAAGTCAAAGATGTAATCAGAATCTGACTCAAAAAAATCACGACAGAAATAGCAATTCCTACTCAACTTACCTCAACACATAGTTTACACATACTATGCACTGTGGCTGAGAATTCTTAGTGTTGTATATAACAGTTGCTTGAGTTTCTACCCAGACGTAGCCACCTTGCTTAGCAAGCATTCTGTATTGTCCCGTTGTCACCTGCCCTTTTGTGAACACTAAAAACAGAATGGACATCAACCTTAATTACAGGCAGAGATAAAAAATCAGTTTTCAAAGCTAGGTATTCTCTACAGATTCACATCTGCAATTAAAAGGAAAACCCTTGTTATTCTGTGGCTTTCCTCTGGCACTCTCTCATATTTTGTACTTCGGGAGCTTTAAATACATCTTTTTCACTTACTATCATGGTGTGTTTTGGTCAGATGATCAGAATCCAGCGCATGATAGTACTCATAGATTGAACGACCCAGGAGTTCCTCTGGCTCGTATCCCATCAGCTCTGTAATTCTTTAAAACAAGAGAGTATTTGCTAAGCAGGCATTGAGCAGCACATGGATGCCACAGAGGACTGAAGAATCTCTTCCACAAACTTTACCAGCAATGCTGGTTTACTGTGAGTTTGCTTTTTTTTCCTAATGCTTCTTTAATAAGATACAAGACATTTCAGCAGCCATGGGATTTTACTTCTCATTGAATATTTATAAAGCATGTCCTGTGATGGACAGGATTAAGTAAATCCCTGCTTTTTAGACGTTATTGCTTAAAAGTAGACAAGCTACTTACAGACTAGAATATCCAGCTTACACAAATAAGAATACAATAAAATAAAGACATGCTTTAACAGTTTTAACCATGCAACTAAGACAAATTATTAATCAGATTTATTCTCACCGTTGGCTTTCAAAGAAAACAGTATTTTCTTCAGCCCCTAGAGGGCAGAGCTAACTAGGAGAAAGCGTTCATCCAGCCCTGCCCTATACACATCATAATGCATTTTATGTACCACCACTGGCTTAGAAAGGTAAAGTTACTGCACAGAGTAAAAAGTAACCCGCATTAATGTACTTTTGTATCTAACTGCTGTCACTGATTAGAAATTCGTTTTTATATTTAAAAAAAAATAATAATCTTAGCAGGCAGTAACAAATAGAACCCAATTAAAAAAAAATAGGCCAGTGATTTCCTTCACATCTGTTTTTTCAAATTTATCAAGCATGAGTTTTCAAAGGATAGTAAGGTGAGCATTGGACTACATCAGTGACATATTATGTACCATAATACAAAATCTCATTCTCAACTACAGATGCATTGCATTAAAAGTAGAACAAAGCCCTTTTTTTTTTTCCTGACTGGAAAAAGCAGATGCTGATCTGACAAAACAGTGGGGAAGCAGTAAAATGTGCCTGACATATTATATATGTACTCTTTTTGGTCTATAAACTGCACCATCATCTCCAGCCACCCTCAAATCCTTTCCATTTTCTCAGCATCCAGAAAAATCTTCTCATTTCAAAGGAATTGTTGCCACAACACTAAAGGCCAGTTTGAACAGGCATTTAACTGAGGAATTACTCACAAGTCATAACCCTACACCCTCCTTAGACTTAAGAGTTTGGCTTCTAATACAACATCCTGATCAGTCAGTATAAAAGCCAAAGCATCTCACTGACAACTCCGTTTTGCAGATAATCACGTTACCCAGTGAGCCTGTAAAAGCACGAGGCCCACATTAGCCAACACACACAACCCCTGCAAATCATTCATTCACATGAATGCAGCTGTTAAGAACAGAATATATTTTACCTTTCATCACAATAGGAGAATTTCATATCGAGACTGTGACGACTGAGGAACGTTTTACTGTCCAAGGGGACCTCAATGTTGGATGGGTGAGGAATGGGTTCACATATCAGCACCAAGCACGTCATGGGAGGCTTCTTGTAGCCACAGTGAGTTTGATTATTGCACGTGTCGTATACACGTATGTGTCCAGTGCAGTGCAGTACCTGTGGGACAGTTACACTTACAAAGAGACCAGACTGCTTTCTGTCAGACAACACAGACGCACTTCCATTAGTGCACACAGAGTGAAGCACCCCCCTCCACACCTCTCTACACTTAGTGTTATCAACAGCAGGAACACAATAGTGCTTTCAAACTGATTGTTAAAATACAGCCTGTTCTCCTCATCTTACACAGGCTGTTAGTGCGCTCGCTGCCAGCTCCCTCCTCTCTTGTGTCTGCAGAAGCAATGCCAGAAGTTTCTGCTTTCCTGTCAATTTCTTTCAAAGTTAAATTCATTACACTGGAAACAACTGCCTCAGCAACAGGCATCCTACTATGTCGACCTGAGAGTTATGCTGATAGTGTCAGCCTCCATTTTAGATCATCTGCAGAAGTGATGTTAGAAGAAGAAATCAAATACGTTCTTCAAAAGATGAGAAGGTTGCATTTTTTGATTTTCCCCTTTTAAAAAAAGAAATCTGAAGTAGAAATTGTTCACATACAGCAAAGAAGAAAGAAGTTATTTGATCAAGAGTAACTAAGCTCAAGTTAAAAAGAATATTTTTAACTGTAATGCCACTCCATACAATAAAAGGCTGCCTAAAGGAAAAAAATGAAAATGCATTCATCTCAGACACTTAACAGACTGGGCTCTTTTAGCTCCAGTTATTACAAAAGGAATAGCCAGCAACTTCAGAAAGAACAACACACGAGTCCTTCAGAGGAACCTCAACCATCAGATTTACAAAGCTGAATCAAAAGGAATGGAGTATCAGTATAGAAGGCGTCAGGCAGTTTTCCCTCAGAGGAGGCAGCTTTACGCAAGCGTTTAGTAATTAGAATTTCTAACAAATGAATAACCTCTAATTTAAAATGGAGAATTAAAGAGTTTTGAAAAACTAATTTTAAGCATTGTTTCAGTTACCTCCCTGATGTATTTTGCATTAAAATTCAGCATATTGAAGCACGATGGTTAAATTAAATACTTACTGAAACTCAACCTCAAGTTACATGAAGTGAAAAATGTTGAAATACAGTAAATTCTGACATCTGAAGAGGAAGCTGCCAACCCATCCAAGCAGCCCTTTGTATTCATTACCTTCCACGTAGCAGACTTTATATTCACTGTTCTTCCCCTGCTGGTCAGTGTACACTTCATTCTGAGAAAGAAGCTGCGCTCCGTGTTTTGCTCTTTGCCCTTTTTCACAGGACCTAGCAAAAGGAAATAGTAACCAGTTCTTGAGCTCATGGATCATCTTCTGAATGCATTAAAATAAAACAAAACCACAACTCAACTACTTGTGTAGTAGAACTAAAGAAAAATAAAGACTGAAAACTAGCAGCGCTTACAATTAACAAAGCTTTTCAGCAGGGGTTTTGCTGTGAAATAAAGAAGAAAAAAGAAGTTTTAATGTTTTAACGCCACTGTTATATTTGTAGTCAACTTGACAATCCCAGATTTCAGGCAAAAGATGACTGGTGGAAAATGTAATATATTTTAAAACTGTGATAGGAGTCAAGAAAAGCATATGCAGGAGGAGAAGCACTTTGGGCTGATTTGCATTAAAACAGAACTCTTGGGTGCTTAGGGCCCATATCTGTTCAGGACTACAGTATTTTAAGTCTTTAAATTGTGAATTAATAGCTCAGCTGTTCAAACGCTTCTGAGTATTTCCATGGTGATTTGCAGACACCAGGTTTTTAAACACGCTATTTGCATTCTTGAAAAAAGTCAAGAAATTCTGATACAAATTCATATCAGCAGTGTTAACTTTTTTAGTCTTGCTTGCTAGCAGCAGGCTCTAGATTTTTTTTTCTTTTTTCCTTTTTCCCCCCTTTACAGGGGACAACCTTCCAAAGTCAATTACTAGTTCAGCTATTCAAAAACCAAACAGCCTAATTTGGGCACAGAAAACATACTGATCCTATCAGGAATGCTGCAAGCAGCTCAGCTGTGTGCAGACAAAGGCAATAAAGCACCCAGGGCAAGGAGGTGTGGAACAAAGCAATCTCACAGAGGGATGCTTAGAGTGGGGACCAAATTAAGATACAGCACCGAAGTTCAGAACACGTGAGCTTGCTTTTGATCTGAGCTTATATAATGGTTTGATTGTCCCCACGACCAGCGGTTGCAATGAAATTAGTCTTGGTAGTCTGAACTACCAGCTTGACAGAAATCATCAGAAAAAAAATACACTACAGATAACAGCCAGCACACTGCTTTGTCTATTGCTTGCAGATGCAAAAATTAATGGGGACGAGCCTACTGTATGCTGCATTAGAACATCCTTAAAAGGAGGGGGAAAAAAGTAATGCAGAGTTCAGAGAAATAACCATAGCTTATTTTGTGCTGTGCTTTTAAAGGAGCAAAACCAATCTAGATATTCATAGCTGAAGATCAAAATGTCATTGTTACTAAATGCTGATGCTGAGGGCTCTGCTTTAAGAAGCAGCTGTAAAAGATGGAGGAATTTTCTCAAGTCTCGGTCAGCACTGGACATTATTTTTATAACAGCCAGCTAGGAAAGTTAAAATGCAACCTCCCAACACATCAGAATGTAGTTCAGTTTCTGCCAATCAGAGCTGTATTCGCTTGCACCTGCACAGTCCCCAAGAGGATTATTTAACACTCAAATCAAAATAATTCCACTGATGTAAGAGGTGCAGTAAAATACAACTTGGGAATACTATTAAATATAAAAATGTATTATTAGTGCAATGTAGACTTTTGTCTGCTAGCTTCATTTGCAAAACAGATTTTGTAATAATGCTTTCCAGACACCGTATTCCAGTCTGGTCAATTTAGACATGCTACAGTTCATCTGCATGAAACTCACTACGTTTAAGAATATGCTTCTGCACCACACCAGCTTTCACACCGCTTTAGTGTAATAATGCATCCCTCCAGAAGGCAGGGAGGATGTCTGATATAGCTTTACAGCTATGCTTCAGTATTAGGAGCAGAGAAGTTTAGAGAATGCTTACAAAATCAAAGCCAGGGCCCTTACCATGGTGATACAGTACCTAGTCACTTCTGCTAAACTAAGCAGAATTACAGTGATACAAGAAAATAGAGGTCAGTCCTAACGGTGTGGTAATTAATCACTATCTAGATTTGAAGTTCATATAACCCTCTTGTTTGATGAAAAAGGAATTAGAGAGGTCCAATTCTAGATTTACTACGACCAAGTGAAGAAGATTTGTTTGGAGGCATGCATGTTGCCAAGTCTTTACAGTCATTAACAAACCTTCAGAAGACTTAAAGGCAGTAATTCATGGGCATTTGCTAAATCCCAAAGCGTACAGCATATGTGAATACAGTGTTCTATTCCCTTACATGGAGAAATAAAAAGTCTGAAATCTGAAAAGATACCAATTTCATGCACCAATTAAAAGGTGCAGTGAAGCATAAATCCCAAGCCCAGAATTAACAGTTGCTTTATGGGGCTTTCCGAGTGTTCTTTTCTATTCTTACCCAAGGAAAGAGCATTTGATATCTGCAAGACCACTACCCAATTAGTTTTTTCTGCGTCCTCACCATCTCTATGTACTGAATCTTGCACCACAAGTTTTTGAAAGAAACCATTTGCTTTTAAGTTGTCCTGTATGGGCTCTCTGGGACCAAGACAGACATACCAACTCAATGTCTTTGTATTTTTCTACAGCAATCATTCCATATCATTCTCACCCAACTTTCATCTAAACTCATTTCATTTCTGTAAGCATGCTAATTCTTTCAACCCTCAATAATTTCAGTCATTAATTTTTAGATTAAAGAGTGCTAATGAAGTCTCGTGTCACCTACAATTAGAATATTTCCAAAACATTCTGGCTGTATCTGTTAGTATCTCTGGAAGACTAACTTTGTGGTCTGAGCAGAAAAGCATACCAATTTGTTCTCTCTATGCCTTTATCTGGCAGATATCCATCTATTGTAGTGCCAAGAGAAACTATCCTTAAGTAAATTAGAAATTGTTTTTTCTTCTCACCATTTCTGTGTGTAAGCATTTCTCTCAGTTCTTCATGGTCACATGGATGAGTGAAATCAAATACACTGTGCCCCGTCAAATCGAACTGCAAAATAAGAGGTATACGGGTGTCTCACTTGATACATACACAAGTGCAACAACTTTTTACAGAAGCGAAACACTCTTAGGAAATGTCAGTATTTCACCTGAGTGAGTCCCATACACTTGTTCACGTTTTCAGACATGTAAATCATGTCCCCATCCTCAGAAAGCACCATAACAAATCCATCAAGAGCTTTTAAGTAGAAACAGTTCAGTTCCTTCTCCATTTTGGCTTCTGTCTCTAGCTCACCTACAAGAAACCATGAATTTTTATTAAAGTAAATATCAGTCTTTCTTCACTTGTCATCAGAAATGACTTCTGGCACCAGTCTGCAAGGAGCCAGTCTTGCAGGACTGTTCAAAAGCAGTATCATTGGCTTATCTAAGCGATCAATTAAATTCAAGATCTACTAATGGTATCACGAATCTCAAAAAATCAGAGTGAGATTGCTTTCACACATCCACCAGTAAGCTTTCTACCTTAAGGAAAGTCTACCTGACAACAATACTGTTGATTTCTTTTAAACTGCTCACTGGTTTCAGAACTACCTTCTCCCTCAATATACGTCCAGCCCCTCTCCAGGCTGTGCACTTACCAGCATCCAGCAGCTTCCTCATGCGCAGGTAGCTGATGGTCAGCCTCATAATGGAGGCCTTGTCGAGGTGGGCACTCACAGTGTGCGGAAGGGGCAGCTGATGAGCAAGTTCATAGAACACTTCTGATTCCTTGCTTCTTCGGCATCTAGCTGCATCTCTTGACTTCTCTTTCCTGCGTTCAGAACTAATCCTGCATTAAAAAGGTTTGGGATCAATATAAAAGCTACAAAACTCTCTTAAGTAAAATGTCAAACGCTCTAAGCTGCCCCGTAGCCAATTAACCAGTTCCTGAAGTTGAATAGCTTCAGACTTCAATTTTCACGTTTAAATGCTATTCTGTGTATTCAGTTCTGCTGCCGGAATCAGTTGCAGAACCATGAAAAGTCAGTTCTTCAGAACAGTTCTTTCAGTCCTTATTTGAACACTGACTTCCACCTCTCTAGCCTCCAAAACCTGTTTCCCCCCAGCCCCTACAGTCTCCCAAAAATGCTACAGCTGACATTATCTCTAGCAATACCATTTACACTCTTCAAGCTCTTCCCTTTATACCACCTCATTCCTCACATGCTAAAGCCATCATCCTTACAAAGCCTGCCAAACAGGTCAGATAAGCAAATTTACCATGAGGTGTCCTGCTTTTCAAGTGTTTGGAAAAGTCCCTTTCCCATTTCTCTTTTCCCAGTGAATCCTCTTCCATTGCCTCCCCCAGAACACATCAAGTAAAGGGCAGCTCGCTAGCAGCAGGCATAAAAACAACCATGATCCTCAGCCATTCGATAATGCCAATAATCATCCCTTCTCCCTGTACCCACACCAGTGGAAATTGGGTCACTGCAGTTAAATGTGCTTTTATTTTTAAATGGACTATGGAAAGTAATACATTATGCTTTTGCATTGTGTGTATACACATACAGACACCTTTTGAAGGCATCTTGCCTTCTTTTTGCATGCAATGGAGATATCACAGCTGTACTGATCAGTAGATCCTCTTTTTTCCATTTACTTGCATGAAAGATAAATGTATCTCTATAAATACGGTTGTTATAATTCAAAGCATGTGCCTTTGAAGGTAATCAAGAAGAGACCAAGTGTTACTAGTTGAAGATGGCAGAAAATAGACCTTTGTTATATTGTATTATATTTGCTACCAACAGTTGAGGAATGACACGTTTCTAATTTCAGTAGGCCGTTACCAAGTCATCTTTGCTATGTCTGTGGATCTGTGCAAAAATAATATAACTTTCTAATTAGCACATCATCTTATGAGAGGTACTGTGAGTGACAGAAGACAGTGACTCACAAGCTGATATTACCAGGGAAATAAGGAACCAGATTCAATGGAAGCAGTTAAATATATACATAAATCATGTGCTGCTTGCAACAGCCAGAGAACCTGCTTAGTTTGTGCAGAAATATCCAAGTGCTCATGCTTTCAGGGCTGACCTTGCAAGCGTGACTGCCTTGAAATATTAAGGAAGCCCAAAGAGTTGTTTCAAAGACCAAGTAAGCCATCAGAATTCCTTGTGAAATTAACTTGATTTTTTTTCCAACAAATTGAGACCATCTGATAATTAACTTGCGATTATCTCAGTAAGGATTCCTGACGCACTGAGTCCATCAGTTTCTGTGACCATAGCTCGTGTTTCTCAGAAGTGCAGCACGAAGTCACTAGTGATCTCTCTTATCTTGCAGATCTCTCTGCATTCGGTCTCAACCTGAAGACTGAGAAATGGATATCTTGGCCTAAGAATCCTGAGGCCCTGGACATACAGGTATATCCTGAAAGTCACTACGAGAAGCCTGAGCTTTGATGGTACTGAAAAAATACTTCAGCTGTTTAAAACCGAATAGATTAAACATTTCTTACTGAAGTCAGGCCTCAAGTATCTTTTCTCCCAGTGGAAAACTAAGGGTGGAGGTGAAAAACCACTCCCAACTCTGTCCTTTTTCTATGACCACAGGTTTTGCCTCTGACAAAAGTAATACAGGTAATTGTGCTTACTAAAACAGTTTCACCTTTACACCTCTGATTTTTCTTTGTTAGCTACTCATTCAAGATCCCTTCACTTGCAAACAGTTCCTTCTACTATAGAATTATTTGAAGTAATTGGTTCCCACTGGCATGGATGCCAGAGCTTTACTATAGCTTCCCTTTCAACTGCAGACAGCACTTTTTACCTAAAGTTGTACTGTAGCAATAATGCTGTGTACTCAAGTCTGAGCACTTGTCAGGATCAAAAGTAACCAAGAAGAGTAGGGAAGGGCAGTGCAAGAGATGGAGACAGTCCTTTTCCATGCATTTGTTTTCTCTCTGAAAGCTCCATGTTCTTGAAAACATTTCAGCTGGATTCTAGATGCTTGGTTTTAGGACACTCAGCACAGATTTCAACAAAGTCAGAACTCTCCACGGCCCTTAAATTACTAATTACTGACTTGAATATTGCTCAAATCAAGCTCCCAGTGCTGCTGTTAAAAATGAAAGCCAGAGCAAGTGAATCAAGCACTGCCTGCTGAAGCCCAGTGTTACAACGGGCAAAACTTAAGGAAAGCCCAAATGTTCGTAACGGTGATGTCCCAGCAGCAGGCCCAGGTCTCCCTCTTGCTATATATTTCCTTACGAGAAAGGCTACTTCTATAGATAGATATTTAAACTGTACAGCAGAACGCTTCACTATTTTTAGCTGTTGCTGAAAACTAAGCTGTAACTAATCTGGGTAAAACCCAGCAATTTAAATGGGAAGATTAACCTCCAGCTTCAAAGAGCATTTCTTTAATGGATCAAATTAATGGAAAAAAGGTCTTTCATAAAGGAAGTTTAATTACCAAGTGAAGTCAGAGTTGCCTCAACATGGGATGTCACCAAATATGAGAAAGCAAAAAAGAAAAAACCAAAAAACCAAACCCTATGCTATTGCAAATCTAAGCTTTGTTACTTCCAGTTGCACAAAATAAATGAAAAAGCACGCTGTGTAGCTGCCAGAAAATGTCAGTGTAGTCAATTAGAGGATGTTTAACTCCTGTAGAGAAAATACAGTTCTGAAGTGAGCTCTCTCAGCTAGAACAAAAGGGAGCTCAAGGAAGAGGACTCCAAACAGTACAATGTGAACCAGTTCAAAATAGGTTTGAATAAATTATAGAAGAGATTTTCCAAAGTGCCTACGTTTAAAAATCTTCATCTTAGCAACAGAAATACAACCCTGTAAGAGCAACAGGAACCTGAGTTCTTATTAAGAAAGATCAACATCAAAAACTTAAGATATTTATCACAACCTTCGGACTGTTGCACATGAAAACACCTAAAGGTTCAGAAGATCACCACAGTAGAAGATTATACATGCAATGAAAATATCAGAAATGCCCATGCTAGGCAGGAAATTGCCCACATTTTCAGGTATGATATTTCCTGCCCAATTTCGCTGCCAGACATTCATTTCCATTTTGTGTTTCTAGCCTTGGAATACAGAAGCAGAAAGCAATCTAATGCAGGATATACACAGAAAGCAGTGCTTCACTGACAATTTTAGAGCCAATTCTTCGCACACCTATGTAAAAGATGTCTGCATGTAATAGCTGAACAAACTACTGAGTTCCAGAAAATACCAGAGCTAGACACGCAAAGCAAAACTGTATTTCACCACCAGGTCTCACTGCAGCTGAAGGACATTAATTACTCAGGTTTCCACTCACTGCCCCCAGATGAGAAAGGCTTTAAAATACAGCAGCATGAATATAACAAAGTTTTACAGCAGGCTTTTGCAGCAAGCAAAATCTGGACCAGCAACTGTCACATGCACCAGTTACATCTCAGTGCAGCCTCTGCACCCGAATGTGCAGTTCCTCTAAGTCTGACCGTGCAGACTATTTGGGCCAGAGCATCTTTCTTACAGATTCTTATATATTGCTATATATTGCTCACCAAATCATCTCAAAGACCCCGCCACCCACCGCTGCACGTTTCTATGAGTGACTCCTCACTCTTCTAACATAGCCCCCAGCTTTCCCCTCCTTCAATGTAAAACTAATTCACAGCCACATTTACATCTGCCATATTCTTCCTTACATAAGACCAGCATCCAAGACCTAGAAGAACCCTGGAAAATGCCATTAGTAACCAATAAATTGAAATCAAAAATTATCAAGTTAAAAATTGGTCAGTGGACAGGTCTTAAAACACGTGCCACGTGAACTTTGTCTTCTGGTTTCTTAAATCATCACCTTATGTAAAATTTCACCCTATATACACAGTATTACACAATATTTTCTATTTTTCCTGTAAGTTGCTGTACTGCTACTATTTATTTTCTATCCTTTCTAGCTGCACATTCATTCATACTAACTTACTGATTCTCTACTCAGATTTTTTCTCTGTAGCTGTTTTCAATTCCCATGTAAAATAGCCATTGTGCATGTGTTAATTAATCCACCTGGTCTTTCCTGATTCAGGTCCTGGCAGGTCTCTCCTCAGCCACCCAAACCCCACCACAACCAGCTCTGTTCATGGCGGCTCAGCCACACCAGCACCTCTCACCTGCCACTGCACAGCTGCACACCAGCTTCAAGCCCACGGGAAAGGCAGAGGCTGCCAAAAAGCATCTCACAGCCGTGCTATACTCAGCTGCGCTCAACATGCAGTTATTTGTTTTTCTTCACTGTTTGCTAGTTTGATTTTGCTCAGGGCTGCTAGCCACAGCGCTTACTGAATTCTTCTACCATGAGAAGACCCAGAGAAGCCCAGCGCTTACCAGAAAAATTAAAGCAGCAGAATTCTACTTCCCTAAAGACACTTTCCTAGGAAAAACAACTCAAAATGTAAGCAAAGCACACCACTCAAATCCAGTTAGTTAAAAATACGTATGTATGTCAGTATTGACTAAAACAAAACACAACACCTGTTCATCTCCACTCAGCACACACGGGCAACGTCCCTGCTTTTCCCTCTTTTCCCCTCAGAAATCCCTGTCCCCTGAAGGTGCCCAGGCACAGGGTGGCCTTGAGAGGGAGCTGCCATCTCTGCTGTTTAGCTGGAGGAAAGGCAGGCAGCAGGGCAGAGAGCAAACTGGTCGGAGGATGCCGTTCACCTCACACATCTGCCTGAGGAGCGCTCACTGCCGACATCCAAACCTCCTCCTAGAAGTAAGGGGAAGAAATTTCAGCCTGTGCTCACCAACGCGAGGCCAAGTCTGAATTTTCAGTTGAAAAGAGCAAGGGACAAGCTTTCCAGGAACTGTATTTGCACGCAGATTTCCCAGAATGTTTTTTCCAGTTGGTTTGGAAGGGTGCTCCTTCTTTCTCATGCTGCGCTCTACTACTCCTACAGTCTCTCAGCTCACCATCAGTTCTGCGGTACAGCTTCAGCTCTTCTTGCTTTTATGTAACTTGCTTTTTAAAGATATTGCTTTTGGCATTATGCCATGGCCATTTTGCCATTTTATTTACCCATTACCTTATTTTGTAATCCACATAGAGTTGTTATGAGAGCAATCCAGCACCTTAACCTCGTGTGTAGTCACAAGCATGTGACCTTCTAGATTAAAGTCTTACTTATTATGAATTAATGAACTTAAAACCCAGTAATCTAACAAAGAAAATATGTATTATTTAAATATGATAACTTAGATTTTTAAAAATATTTAACTGCAAAATCTAGTGCAATATTGAAGCCCAGAGACAATGCTTCTGTACGCAAACTATTAGTTAAATGTTATTCCTTTGTACCTACAAAGCTATTTGAACTGTTTTCTTGCTGTTCAGGTGTTCACAAGTATTTGCCATAATTTGAACACCATCAAAAAACTGTGACTAAAAGGTACCCTGGCAGACTCAGAGCAGGCAGGCAGTTGGAGCTGAATTAACTACAGCAGCACAAGCTTCCTGAATGAGCGCTGCCTTCAAAATCCACTGCTGTTGGCAAAGTGGGGACTGGTTCTCATTGACAAGAGCCCACCGAGCTACATGATGAACTGCACACTAGGAGGTCTTACTCCCAAGACCACAAATAATAGAATCACAGGTTTGTGTTGGAAAGGATCCTTACAAGCCACCTAGTCCAGCTGCTTTGCTATGAGCAGGGACCCCTGCAGCTCGTTCTACAAACAGGCAAATTGTGGCGCTTGATAGCCAGCAGCAGAGCCTGGCACTCCTGAACCCAGCACAACATCGCACTTCCAAGATTATCCATCACCTGAGCTTGGCCTCAAACTGACCTGAAAACCTTCCTACCTCCCTGCTTAGAAAGTGTAAGAAGGTAAAAGCTTCCAAAATTAGCATTGCTAATTAAGAGCATGGTGAAGTGATTCCGCTGTGTCGTACTACACTGAGTAATACACTGATATTTTCACTCTGCACAGTAGTTTACTGTATACAAATTACCATATGGCACAGAAGGGTTATTTGTGAGAAAATTACAATTTTGTCAACTAAGTTATTTCGGCTTTTTTTAGAAGACAGCCTTTTTTTCTTCACTAAGTGCTGTGCTTTATCCTTCAGGATGGGAGATGCATAGCAGTTACCCTGTGCTTATTATGAAAGAAAAGACACAACTACTGTAAGAAGATGGCTGGACATGGGCTGGACAGAACTCCCTCCGAGTGCTCTCCTCACTTCAGCACTCTTGTTAGTCTTTTGCCTCCCCAAGGCACACAGAGCAGCAGAACACATCCCTGAAAAGGATTCATCACTTGAGCATGCTCTCAGTTACCAATATTTTAGCTATGAACTGCTCTGTCTTCAGACAGGTGTAGACTCATGATAAAATACCTAATTTCAGTCTAAATCGTGTGTTTTCTAAATATGTTTTGTAGTACTGCATTCAAGCTTTGCAGATCAGAGGCCAAAGGACTTTCCTCATTGCTTTAACACAAGTTCTTGCCCTTCTGTTCACTTTACATTCCTCATCTGCTTTCACTTAACAGGGTATTTTGTCATCAAAGGTTTTAAAAACAAATTCAAATAAGTAGAAATAAAGATATTTTATTTTTCCTATATGAATAAAGAACCTGCAGGCAAGAAAAGTGCTTACATACAGTGGTATCAGCTGCACAGTCAACAAGAGAAAAGTCCCTTCTGAAGAACCAAGCCCTGAACACACTCATCATCAGCTCAATCGCTTCCATTTCGAGCGTCCTGTTTGCAGCTTCTGTATTTGACACGGATTGCTTCACGTCTTCAGCTCCTTGCAGTATATTCCCACCTCTTGCAGTGGGTGTAAGCACGGGGAAAATGTGAGGAAGCCAAGCTCTAGCTCCCCTGCATCATAACAGTGCAGTTATTATTCTCAGTCGCGAGCAGCACAAAATAATCTCACAAACAAGATTCTTGGCCTCGGCGTTCTTTTCCTTTTCGAAATGTAAGAATTGTCGTAACACCATCGGTCTGCTTGTGGTTGTGCTGCATTCTGGTAAACAAAGTGGGTCATCTTTTTCAGGCAACGCTTCCAGGATTATTACGAACTGAGCTGAAAGCGATACTTTGTAAATTACAAAGTCGTTCAGTAAGACCTTTTGCTGTTGCAAATGTAAGAGCAGAGATTTCTTCACACCAGCTCTGATTCTCTTTTGTCAGTTCTTCACTAGAAATTCAGGCTCTACTTTTGTGTAACAAGGAACATTTTTCCTCTGAACGCTTCACAAGAATTCATTCACACCACACTGAATTAAACAGAATGTACAGTTTCTCTACACAGCCTATGATGTCTACACGTCTATCATGTGTTAGCTATCTTAAAGGAACTACTAATGCATCTTCTTGAAGCACCAGTTCTTCAGCTTCAGACGACACATTTCAAATGCCTGGGTAAAAAAATTCTCAACATTTTAAACCAGTACATTGTTGTACAGGTCCTAATGCCATCGGGCTCCAACAGAAAGAAGTGACATGTTATGAATGTGATGAGACTTATCTTTAGATATCAGTGCACTTATTCTGATATCTTGCATCAAATCCCCAGGCTGGTACAGGCATTGCTTCAATGAACCTGTGCTAATTTACACCAACTGAGGCTATGGCTCCACATCAAAGAACCCTGAAGCATTCGTCACCTACATAAACTGTATTTAAATATATGCATGTATATGCTGGCATGTATTCACTTGATTTCATGTTTCTAATCATTTCAGAACTTATTTGACTTAAAACATAACGCTATGCAAGTTGACATCTCAGTAGAGGAAGCCCCTCCTAGCCTTTATAGCCAATTGTAATTTGGTAACCTGCATCCGTCCTGAATTTTCTGTCACTGAAGTGCAAAGGCTCCTCTCTTCTCCTTGGCCATTTCTATACATCTCAAGGCCACAGAACCATCTGAAGCATCTCCCATCTCAGAGCAATGCTCAGTAAAAAACAGATTCTCCTGCACGCTCTCCTGCCTGCCCTAATATGAAAGAAGGTTCTTGAGAGAGGCTCCAAAAATTTCTCAAATGTGAAAGACAAAGGGCTGCTATGACATGAAAAGATGATTAAGGTCTAAGCTCTTTCCATGCATTGCCTAGGATTTTTGGAGGCATGTAAACACCTGCCTATATACCCCGTGTAGGTTAAGATAAAAGCAGCACTTGAGCTGATGACTCGTCATCTGGAACATTCCTCTTTCCTTTTGGGCATCAGTGAACAACACGAGGCAATGAAGTTCTTGCAAGATTTGTTTTTGTTTTGAAGTATTTTGTTTTTAAAGAACACGCTGTAATCTGATCTGCCTTTACATCCCCTTAAAAGAGCGGTATCAGGAAAATCTCAGTGCTCCCTTCTGCCACCGCTGAGCCGTGCCAAACCTCCCACCTGGCGCTACTGAACAATGCCTGGGAATTGTTTTGTTAGCTATCATAACACCAAGCTCTCAATGAGACAACACTGACCATTTTCCCCCTGCAGTGCAAAATCGAGTACACAGAAACAGTGGTTTCTGAGATGCAAAGTTCCCTCTCATACTGAAAAAGTCATGAGAACCCAGCTGCAATCCAGCCTAAGACAAAGCAGCGCAGAGCAATTCCTGTGCAGCGTGCACACACAAGAACATAACCTATTTTACTACATAGGCACAGTGATAGTCTTCAAGGCTTTCAGGTAAGAAACACACCAAGGAGCACACGCACACTCTTATGAGCTTCGGAAGTGTTCGTGCTTACTCCAAAACACTGCCAACATGAAGTAGCATTGTGAACGGCTGAAATTTCTTCTCCCCAACTTCAACGTCAGCAATCAGATTCTGGGGAACAGCTTTATAAACTCCAGGCACATAATTCAAGGATATGAGGGAACAAAGGTCTATCAAGTTGTTTTCACTCCATGTGAAGGAGGAACAAGCAGCTCTAATTGCACCCACGCTGTTAGATATCGCAGTAGCTTTACATCAGTAACAGCATGGTCTTCTTGGATCTCTGCTCTGGTGGCAGCAGGCACAGAATCACATTTCTCAGGGCTTATAAGTGCCGTATTTTAACATAACTTTAGCTTAAGCTAAAGAAGCTCTGGACAGACATTTTTCCAGGAAAGATAAAGCAGAGAACGGGGATGGCAGTTGGAGGAGGAAATAAGATAGATTTGTTACGTGAGACCTCAACCTATAAATCAATAGCTCACAATTGCCAGGCTTCAGGAGCCAGCATCAGCACGCAGCCCCTTGCCATCCCAGCCCCCCAACAGCCCCAAGCACCCCAGACACCCACCGCAGAGCTCTCCACTCGGCGCAGAGCAGTGTAAGTGTGCCACCAGAGGGGCTGGAGAGGTTGTTTTAAAAGGACAGAGCAAACTACTCCAAACAAAACCCAGAAACCCCCTCCTGCTGCTCCCACCAACACACTACCAGATGCCCAAACCTTCACCAACAAAAGTGAACCAAACCACCAACAGTGCAAAACTAAGAAAAAGTAACCACAGTAGGCAAATCCTCCGCAGCTGTCCCTTGTTCATCTTCTGTGCCTTGAAAAGCACAAGCAGTGCCACAGCACTACGCTGCTGCCTTCATTTTAGCACTGAAAAGTGAATTCTGATCACTTCAGTTTGAGGAAACAGTAAAGAACAGACAACTCTGGCAATGCCATTTAAGTCCTAAGGGAAGCCAAACAATCCAGAAGAATCCTGAAAGCTGTAAAAACAGCCACTTTATGTAATCCATGAACCGCTCTGCCCTCCCCATACCTGCAGGGAGGTTCTATGGAAGACTGAAAAAGTTTTCTCCTCTTCTTCCAGCACAGAAAGGCGCAGTTATCATATGTACAAAAGGTTTTTGTATTAGCTTTCAACCCCATTAATGGTGGCTCAGTTCCACCGGCACTGAAAGAAACACACAGACGGAAAGCAGCAGCACACAGAAATCCTCACAACCCCACACAGGTTGAAGGATCACAGCCAGCAGCACCGAAGTGGGCACCTCGGGAAAGTGGGCTCTGACCTCAGTGGCAGAGATACAACAGAAAAACCTCGCTTTTTCCTATCAACCCTTGAGATGCCAGATGATACAAAGTCCCAACTATAAGGAACTGAAAAGCTTGACCAGCTTTTCAGACGCTCACCTACATCGCACCCTTCTATACCACCCGAAGACCCAGAGCTCTCAAGAGAATACTGTTACAAAACCTGCTTGTCACCAAGAATGTCTTTAAGTAACTAGTAACCCTAATTGTTGCATGTACTTAAAAGCTTGCGAGATTCTCTCTCCTAATAACAAAGTGTCACAGTGCAGAATGGAGGGAAAGCTTGTCCCAGCACCTGGACAAGGGTTTGTTTGAAGAATATTAAATCATAGAATTGCTCAGGTTGGAAAAGACCTTAAAGATCATCAAGTCCAACCATGACCTAACCATACTACCCTAACAACCCCCTGCTAAATCACATCCCTGAAAGCCAGCATGCTTCTAAACCTGAATAAAATGGTAGATATAAGCAAACAAAGCTCAAGAGAACACAGTTATACTCACTGCATACACTGAGACAAACTGAGCCCTTGCAACAAGAGGGGGAAAACTATGAGGAGCACATAAAAATGCTCCAATTACTGAGGAATAGCTGAAATCCAAGTAACTGTCAGTGCATAATGGCATGGGGGGGGAGGTCAAGATTCCTTGAGAAATCAAATGAGACTGAAGTTTGGAACTACACAAAGGAATGCATGCCACAAACCCATAAGTGAATCTGCTTCCAGTTACTGTGATGACTGAATTTCACTTATGTAAGAATGAGGGACACACAGGGTCAAAATTCCTGACTTCTGCATCTCACAGCACATCGTTAGCAAACAACAAGCTTCACTAACTGCTGAGAGATAACACCCAAATGCAAGCACGGCAAGAAAGGACCCTAACACATGCTGAAATCAACGTGTGCTACATCTGCAATCCAAGCCTTCCCATCAAGGGACAGGACGGGAGGGAGCTCTCCTTACAGGTACTCCAAACAAGGACTCGGTCAAACCTAAACCCTTCTACACCAACCCAGGCTCTTGAGCAATGCTTGAGATTTACAGCAAGTTCTCTGCTGAGCTCACATCCTTCCTTTCTCCTTCCTTTCTTTGCCATCTTTGCTCAACAGCAGGCCCACAGCCCCAGGATGAGCATAGCACAGCCCCAGCTTTATGTTTTAAATTAAAGCATACCCTGCAACGGTGGTAACCTCAGTACTCCTCATTACTTGATAAGATACATTCTCAACCTTGAACTCCGTCTATGGCAAGCACGAGACAACGAATGCTCCTTCCTTAAGCCCTCCCTTTAAGGAAGGGTAGGATAAGCCACGCATACTGATTCTTGCATTCTGAAGAAAGCAGATTACTTCCAGGATAAGGAGATTGCAATAAATAAATAAATAAATAAATTAAAAGTACCAAAGAGAGACAGAATAGTAAGGAAAAAAAATAACAAATGCTCGAGGACAAAGAAAAACAGCAACAGAGAAAACCTTAACGTCTCAAAGCCCCTCTTTAGAGCTGCCTCAAAACGAGGCCAAAGCACAGAACAATACCCCGCTGCCACGATTTTCTGAGGCTTCTCGATAGCACGGAGTAGAAAAAACAAAGCAGCGCCTCGTTGTAGCTATTTCATCGGGCCGAAAGGCTCAGCTCGTCCATCCCGATGACATTTGCACGGAGACGGCGCAGCCCTGGAGGTACGGCACAGAAGCAGAGCGGTCCCAGCCCCACGCTCCACGTCCGCAGCTCAGCACAAAGCTCCACCATCCATTTTAGCAGCCAGCCAACTCCTCCCCAGCCCCACTTCCATACTGCCCGCTTATCCCGGCCGACCCTTGAATACCACCAGCGCGGAGACAGCCCGTCTCAAAACAGCCCCCGCCATCAGCACAGCCAAGCGCTGCCTCCTCGCAGGCGGCATCGCAGCACCCCCTGCTCGGCACGGCGCATCGCCCATCGAAGATCCCATCACCTGAGCGCCCCGGCTCCAGAACTTCGCCGTGCAACAAAAGCTCCGCGCACTTCATTTCCCTCTCTCTCTCTCTAATTTGAGCTCACGATCCTCGGTGAATTATTCATCCTCCCCAACTCACATTGTTCGGCGGCGGCCGCCTCCCCCACCGCCACGCTTCTCTCAAGCTCCCGATGCCGAACTCGGCCCTTCCCGAACAAAACCGGAGCACAATAGGAGACGAAAGGCTCGCCGGACGCCTCCCGCAAGGCGCAGTGCATCCCTCCCGCCTCCTTTTGGGAAACAGCCGCAGCTCTGGGGGCAAACCAACACTCAGCACGCATCCTCGGGGAAAACGCGTGCGTCCCGCTCGGCGCTTTCTCCCTCTCGGCGCCTCCTTCCCCCTTCGTAATTCCCACCGCCGTCCCTACAGACACAACGTTCCCCATGCCCCCGGCATCGCGGGGGCCCTACAAACACAACGTTCCCCCCGGGAGCCCCCCGGCATCGCGGGGCCGCGGGTCCGGCCCGCTCCCCCCGCCGACAAAATGGCGACGTGGACGGCGGGCGGGAGGAGGAGAAGGAATGAAAGAGCGGAGCGCGCTGCGGGGCGGCGGGCCGAAGGCGCGGGGAGAGGAAGGGAAGAAAGAGGGGAGGAGAGGGGAGGAGAGGAGAGGAGAGCAGGGGGCCCGGCGCGGGGTGCCGGGGGGCGGCGGGCGGAGCGCCCGGCTCCGTACCTCTTCTTGTCGGTGACGCCGCCCGGGCTGTCCATGGCGGCGGCCCGGCTGCTGCTCGCTCGATCCGAGGCGGAGCGGCTCCAATGGCCGCCGAGGGGCGCGGAGATGGCGGCGAGGGGCCGGGTTTGGGGCCGCGCGGCCTCACAGCATCAGGGCAGGCGCCGTGGGCCTGCGTCGGACGGGGAGGTGCGGACGGCGGCGGCGGCGGCGGCTGTGGGCGGGCGGGCGGGCAGCGCGGGGCTCGCCGGGGCTGGGCGCGGAGGCGGCGGCGGCCGTGGGCGGGCTCGGCCGGCCCGGGCCCAGCGCTGCGCCAGTGAGGAGCGGCGGCGCGGCCCGGCCCCCTCGGCCGGCGGGGTCAGCTGAGCAAACAGCTGGGAGGAGGTGGGGGGGCCGGCGCTTCACGTGGAGCGCCGTGTGCGGGGCGGGACGAGGCGCCGCCGGCTCCCCGCGCCCCGGGCTGGAGGGGGTGCCGGGCGGGCGGCGTTAGGACCTGCGCGGCCCCGCAGCGCTGCCCCCGGCTGCCCCTGCGCGGCCCCGCGCCCGCAGGGGGGCGCCAAAGAGCCCGCGGGGCGGCGGCCGGCCGGGGCTGGGTGGTCGTAGCGGGGCTGAGGGGAAAGGCTCGGGTCGGGTCGGGTCGGGTCGGGTCGGGTCGGACCGCGCCGCCTCGTGGCCCCGGTGCGGCCGTTCTCATGGAACCGCAGGGATGGAGAACCGGAGCCACGGCTGTGCGGGCGCAGAGAGGAAATGTACAGCCGGAATCCACGCGCTGAAAATTAAAGGCCCCGCAGTGACCTTAGCTGTGCTCCTTGAGTCATGTGCGTTTTCAGTTGTGTGGAGATGTGGGAAAAGGGACTGCACGGAGCTCCCGCATTCCTGCACTGGAGGCTGAGGGGAGGCCACATGGCAGCCTGCAGCTCCTCACAGGGAGTGGAGGGGCAACACTCAGCTCTGCTGTCTGTGACAGCGACAGGGCCTGAGGGAACGGCATGGGAGCTGTCAGGGGAGGGCAGCTGGGGGTCAGGGAAAGGCTGTGCCCCGCAGGGCGGTGGGCATGGAACAGCCTGCCCAGGGCTGTGGGCAGAGCCCAAAGCTGCTGGAGAGCAGGGAGCGTTGGGACACCGCTGTCAGACATCGGGTTGGGGTTGGGTGGTGCTGTGTGGAGCCAGGGCTTGTTTTCAATGGTCCTTGCAGGTCCCCTCCAATGTAGGACATTCTGTGATTTTACAGTCTTGTCGCTTTCCTCCAACAGGAATTTTAAGTGCTCATACAGACCTCAGCCATACGACACCACTCAGCTCACAGCTCTGTGGTAATGATACCTTTTCAGAAGAAGAAGCTTTGACAGGCATAAGTAACATCCCTGCACTGCCGTGTGCACATGTAGTGTCATAGGAAACACCTGCAGGGAAAAATGATGTTGTTACAGTACTGAATCTTTCTAACATTTCTGCAGTGGGTTCTGAGCTCCCATGTAACCAGCAGTCATTTTTGCATGTGGTGACCATGACATTTAATAGAAATCACAGGAAGTTTCTGTATGAGATGAATTGCCTCTGCCCACAGCAGTCTGATGCACAGAAGAGACACAGGTGCTACAGACTCCCTTTTATTCCTTCAAGGTCTTTCATCCACACGCTGACAAAGCCCAGCTTTCCCTGGCTTATGAGATGTGACGATAGCCCGTGGCAGTGTGGCTGTGCTATATTCGTTGTGCTGTGCTCCCTGGTATCTTGGGAAGAGAAATCATCAGACTCAGACTCAGGTCCCTTGCATAAGTCCCAAGAAGTCCCACACAGAAGCTCAAATCTTTCCAAATGTGATACAACTAGTTTATACACAGGGATAAAATCACTCCAGCATGGCGACAGTGCACTGTTCAACACACTCACAGAATTGCCATCACAGTCTCTAAGGAATTTCCCTGCTCAAAGGGAGATGCCCTGGCAGGTGCAGAAATGTCTTATCCTACTCACTGCCCTCTTCCTCACCCAGGCCACTGCCACTGGGACACATCAGGGGGGTTTCTGTAGCGAAGCGTTGCCAACAGAGGTACTTCCCATGCCTTAGAGGAGGCTGTGAGCAACTGTTTCAGCTTCTCTGATCTGGGTGTGAGGATGAAGTGGTTCCTGATGAGCTGTGACACAGAAGTGAAAGTCTGCTTTGCCCTTCAGCTGCTCCGTGCTCGACAAAGATGATTGGGCTCCCTTACAAGCAATACTGCAGTCCAGAGACTGCCTGGCTGTAACGTTGCTGAACCCTCCTGGACCCACTCAGTAGTCTCTTATTTTCAGTCCTACAACTGACACTCCACTGAACGATGATTAATTTTGATGCCAATAAGCATTGGCATTTCAGGATTCACTTGTGCAATTTCATGAACACCATCTAAATTTACATACGGTGCAATGCATTGAAACAGTTCTTCACTCGTGCTGGGTTCCAATCATTTTAAATAATTGAGTCACCAAGGCTCTCGATGCATTAACAGTCCCTGAGTAAAACACACTGCAGAAAATCTCAGTATACAAATTACTCACATAGCTCAATTTAATTGTTTGAAGATGTCAGACTTCCCAGCATGAACCAGCTGAGGAGCTGTGAATAAGTGCTGTGGTCTCCTTACTAGACACATTTCTCTCATGCCAGACTTGCTTTCTCCAAACCCATAATAAAGAACTCTGCATCGAAAACTAATTGTGTTTCAGGATGATGTCGGTGGAAACTTGTTTAGCAATTGAACATTTCATGCTATAGCAGCTCCAGAGGGATGTTAGGCAAACATTCTCCTCCCCATCTTCCTATTTATTAAACTCTTGAGTCACACCACTCAAACTCTGCTATGCCTTTTCCGCTTTGCCAGTGCTGATAACAGAACCTTATTACAGAGGAGGGTAGTCACTTTTCCTGAACGTTATTGCTGTGTTAAGGTCACACTCCAACTTACGTTAGAAGAACTTCCGGAAAAAAAAATAAAGTTTGCATATGAGTAATTAGGGCAAATGCACAGAGGGCAAGCTGGTGAGTCAGCAGGTGGCTCAGTGAGGACAGCAACAGGGATTCGGCAGCAGAACAAATCAACACAAAGATGTGACATAGGCTCTGTTTGTGGCTTCACGATGCTCTGCTGATGGGTCCAATATCACCACGCTGGGCACTGCGTACGTTTGTTCTCAGGACCCTATCACACCCCAGTGTTACTGATTGGCACAACTTCTGTTGATTTCAGTGGGGAAAGATCAGGGTCTGAGCTTTCTCGGATATCTTTCTTCCAAAGAACACTTACAGTGTCTAAATAGGGGCTTACAGATGGAGGATGAGAACTAAGAGATTAAGGACTCCCTCCATCCCTCCCTGGGATGCCACTGAACATCCCATACCACCAGCACTGGCCTCCCTGGCCATTTGCTTGGCAGTGCAGCCCCCTATGTTCAGGGAGTGATGTTCATTGAGTCAGTAAATGAGAATCATATAACAGTGAAGGGAGCATATTAATCTACCAGTATTTGACACAAAACATGCCATGCCTGTACATTTACTTTACAGGGCAGTGCTGCAGGGTCTCTAAGGCTGTGCAATCCCTCGGCTCTGCTGCACGCTGTCAGCAGTCCAATGTCTGTTGCTATGACTTCTTATGCTTAACAATGCCAGAACCTGAGATCTCTGACCAGCATCTCCTTTCCCAATAGAAATATGAATTGAAATATGAATTGCATTCAAACCCCAGCATAATAGCTAATGCTGCTGTTACTCACATACGAAATATTTGATGAAATGGGAGAACATGATGGCAGTCAGAATTTCTCTTTGGCAACCGTGATTTCCGCTGGTCTTTTCTATCTTTATCTTCTCTCCCTCCTATGCCTGGATCTTACTCTTCTTTTGGCGTTTGCACAATACAATTTTTTTTTAAATATGACCACCTCTTAAGGGGTGCTGGCCTCACTGAACATTAGGCTATTGGGAAATACTCCCTTGCCTTTGATTTCCACACAGAGAAGTACACCAGTGTGGATAACAAAGTATAATAAAAGCACTATGTGCAATTCAGGGTAATTAGATTTGAGGGATCTACCAGACAAAAGCGGAAGGCAAGCAGAAGCTCAGCAGGCTTCGCCACACAGCTTTACCAGTCTCCCATATCATGCCAACCCCAGGCCACTTCTGAGCAGATATTGCCAATTGTACGGTGGTTTTCCTGAGATGGACAAAAAGAGGATGGAATTTTTAAAATTATCCTTCCAGAAAATAATGGTTTTGTGGTTGAAGCCCTGAATGAGAGCTCAGGGGGAAAGAGGGGGAGCAGATTTGGTTACAAGCTTCCTGTGGGACACTGCACAAATCACTTCAAGAAAGACTTTGGATCTCAGCACTGCAGTCTCTTGCTGCACACCAAGCAGAAGTGTTCACAGATATATTCCACTGCTCAGGATACTCAGCTGTTGGCTCTGGCCTGCATTTGGCACAGTGATGGGACTGGGAAACTGTAGCCAAAAGTCTGAGGCCGGGCTGCCTACACTGCAGGTTCTGCTCAAAGGATCATAGAATTACAGAATCATATCTTAGAATGGTTTAGGTTAGAATGGTTAGAATGGTTTGGGTTGGAAGGGACCTTTAAGATCATCCAGTTCCAAGTCCCCACTATAGGCAGGGACACCTCCCTCTAGCTCAGGTTGTCACAGCCCCATCCAGCCTGGCCTTGAATGCTTCCAGGGAGGGGGCATTTACAACCCCTCTGGGCAACCATTCCAGTGTCTCACCACTCTTACACTAAAGAATTTCATCCTGATATCAGTTTAAAACCATTTGCCCTTGCCCTGTTGCTATCTGCCCTTATAAAAAGTTCCTCCCCAGCCTTCCTGTATGCCCCATTCAGGTACTGGAATGCTGCTACAATATTCCCTCAGAGCCTTCTCTTCTCCCTGCTGAAGAGCCCCAGCTCTCTCAACCTGTCCGTATAGGACATCTTCTTGGCCCTCCTCTGGACCCACTCCAACAGCGTGATGTGCTCCTGTGCTGAGGGCTCCAGATGCAGATGCAGTACTTCAAGTGGGATCTCACAGGAGCAGAGTAGAGGGGCAGAATCACCTCGTTCAATCTGCTGGTCACGCTTCTCTTGATGCAACCCAGGATATGGTTGGCCTTCTGGGCTGCAAGCGCACACTGCTGGCTCATGTTGAGTCTTTCATCAACCAACACCCCCAAATCCTTCTCCTCAGGTCTGCTCTCAAGCCATTCTCCACCCAAACTGTATCTGTGCTTGTGATTGCCTGTTACCAGTCCATCTTGGTCCCTCTGAGCACACCAGGCACTGTTCCCATGGCCATCTCTTCTGCTCTGTGGCATGGGGACACAAACACGTCCATCTGCTCTTCCTCACCCTGCTCACACACCCAGAGTGCGATTTTCTCACGAGGCTGCTGTGAGCAGCGCGGCACCGTCTGTCATCACACAAACGAGCTGCATTTACTTGTGACCAACGAAGTGCTTTTAACCTACATCCCCGAAGCCAGCAGGACACTCCCAATCTGCCAGTCAGACCATAATACCTCATACCTACCAGGCTTGTTTTACTTTCGTCTTCGCCCGGCTTCCTTTTTGATGGTATGGTAAACACAAGCGAAATGCCTTGAGAGCAGCAGTCGGCAGAAACAAGAAGTGTGCTGCAGTCTGTGCATAAGTTATAACACAGAGCAGAGGGAAAATGCATGTCTCAGAAGTGGTTTCAATTTCATGCAGATATCCGACTCCTACAGCCAGTTCTGATCAGTAGCAACATTTTAAGAATGGTTTCTTATTCCTTTTTTTTTTAATGCTTTCTGTCCCTCCTATTGAGTCCTTTGTTATTTTACAGGTTGGACCACAAGTTTCTCACACAAGACTAAAAAGACTGAAGTAAATGCAAAGATGAACATGAATAGGCTTCACTTGGAATTAAAATGCAAAAGGGAACAAGCTATTTTGCCCGATCAAATACTGGGAACTATTTCAAATTCTGTTTTCTTCCTGTTTTGGCATTACAACACGCTTTTGAGTGATACATGTTTGTTAGATGTTTCTCCTTAACATCTCCCCAACTTGGATCGAGCTGAAACAAACAGGAGCTGAGGTTTTGCTTGTTTGTTTGTTTGTTTTCCTGCAGCACATCAAAAATGCAGTGCAAGCTTTAATGACTGTCTGTTATAACATGCCTTTCGGAGGATGGCAGGCATTTATAGGGGAATGAGGCAATTAATATGTTACTTAAGCATGCAAAGACAAGTTAGAGGTAGATGTCTTTCTTCCCTTGATACAGCAACACAGCATTAAAACAAAGACTTCTTAAATCTTTTCTTTTTGTCTATCTGTGTTCACAGGTTGCTTGTTTAAGTCAAAGCTTCAGAAGATCACCATATTTTCAGGACCAGTCATTTCTGTCTCAAGCTCACTGTCCTGTCAGTTATTTCAGCTAACAAGATGAAAATCAGTATCTTGATCCCTTTAAGGGAATGCTAGTAGTAAACTCAAGAGCTCCCACGTCTCAGCCTCTAAAGAATGGCTTCTATGGAACATCCATTTCTCCTTCTCGGTTAATGCAGAGCCTGGGCTGCATGTCTCACTGCACCTTGCTTTGCCCCTAACCAGGTGGGTGGGTGAGGAGAGATGCGTAATGCTTTCTAAATCACAGGGTCAAGGAGCTGCCTGTTGCTCTAGGCAGAAATCAGCACTTTGCCAGCCCGATAACGAGAGCTGAGACGCAGCAGATTACAGTTCCTTTAATTTTCTTCCAGTTAATTAAATGATCAATGGCAGCATTGGCTCTCAGCCATGGCAGTGCCAGCTGAAGTGAGCTCTGCAGTTTATGAGAGGCTAATCAATAGGCATCATTTACAGCAGTGATGCAGGTTTTTATTTTAAAGCCAAATATCAAAATGCAGAGGCAAAATACTGCTGTTTTCACAGCAAACGGGATCTGCCCCCTAAATATCCTAAGGAAGGTAAGGATGGCACTGCAGTTACAGCTTCAGCTTGGAATGCTTACTTCTTAACTTCTTACTTGACTTAACTTCTTAACTTAACTTAACTTAACTTAACTTAACTTAACTTAACTTAACTTCTTAACTTAACTTCTTAACTTCTTACTTAACTTCTCTGCTTACCATAGACTTCCCTCATGACCACAGACAAAACCCCTAAGCCCACACATGCGAAGACATTCGGGCAACTGAGATAAAAATCAGCTGGACTTGGGTACATAAATAGCTTGTGGATATGGGCCTGTGGAAGATAGGCTGAGCTCCCTGTTTACTGAGGGGTAATAGGTATTTCCCACTGCCACAGCAGGACTGCAGCAACTCAAGTCACATTGGCTAAATTAGAGCAGAGAGAAGGCAGTGACTGAATGCCTGCAAAGGTGTTTCACCACAAGCAGCATCTGAGCACTTTGCTCAGTGCCTTCTCCAGCAGCATTAAGTGCTATCAAGGGCTACCCACCTCCATCAGCAACAGCAGAGACCAGTTTAATCTTTGCTTGCTTCCAGCTCTTCCTTGGTTCAAACTCCGTTTCCAGGGACTGCAGGCAGAGACACTACAGATGTAGCAATAAAAGCAGCACTACCAGCACTGGGCTGTCAGTGTGCTTCAGGAGGTGGGAAAATTAAAGGCAAACTAGTTGAGGCGTAGAATGGACAGGGGCTACTCCTGTGTTGTTAATGAGGAATTCAGCAGTCCTGCCAGGTTATGGAGCTAACAAGCACAGAGGACAGGAGAGCCCTGGGTTCATGTGTCAAAAGATGTCATGACAAGATGGAAAGTGTCTGCCCAGAACTGAGTAAGCAAAATACAGCACCATAATGATTAAGTTTGTGCACCAAATCTCTCGGTGCTATCTGAGATCAAATGTTAAGTAATGAAACTGTTTACCAATAAGAGGTAACTTATGAGCGTGGGAAACAAAGATCTCATAGCAGATTGATCTAGATAAGAATGACCACAGACCTCACCATTTTCAGAACCAAATGGAGATGTGTTTATGCTGCCAGTTTTTGCTCAGCATGAGTCTTCAGTGCATGCATGTATTAATGCCCTCAACAGAGAAAATTATATGCAAACTAATGAAGTTTTCTTCTTCCTGTCTTGGAAAGAAGGAAAAAGGTGAATTCATGGATGTGATTTTCAGTTTAGGCACTGAAGCCATCAGTTCATTGTGAGCAAAATGCCACACCAAAATCTAGACAGCGGAAACCGGTTCCATTTTATCACTGCTTCCTGTCACTGCATTTTAAAAAATATTTTAAAAAATACGCGAAAAAAATACGGAGCAGCATCTCTACCACTCATTTATGTTACTAAAACTGCTACACAAAGCTGAGAGGAACTACTGCCAGAATCTCCCCCAGGTAAAAGCAACCATGGGCTGAGTACAACAGCTTGTGGATTATTGATAGGACTGGCAGCTGAACATTAAGCCATCTTCTCCCAGAGCAGCAACAGAAGGAATCTAATGGACGTAGCAGGGCTTGTTTTTTGGAGAAGGAAGAATCCATTCTGCTGGAGCAGGAACAGTTTTGCAGGTTGTTTAATTGAAAACAAACCAAATCAACCCATTAGGTACCAGGGTCCATAGAAGAGATCACTAACCTACAGGGCCAGAGATTCACACGTCAGAGTCTTAGCAGCTCCTGGAAATGTCTGTGCAAGTGGTTTGTTGGGCAGGACCATATGCTTTCCAGGCTCCTCTGAGGCTCTCAAGCCCACATGAGGTGCCCCTGGCCCTGTGCTTCATGCAGTGCTGCAAAAGGACCAGCACAGCCACGCTGCTCTGTCCGTGGGGCTTCTCAGTGAAAAATTGGAAACAAGCACAAGGACAAAACCCAGGAGAAAAGCACTCCCTCTTCCACCAAAATGCAGATGAGCAGGCTTGGCTCTGTCAAAAGATCGGCTCATTGACTTCTTCAAGGTCACGTACATAACCAGCAACATTCTCAGGAACACAACCCAACTTTCCAAACTATCTGTAACAGATCTGTGCAGTAACCACTAATCTTCCTGGCAGGGATTTTTATGGGCAAAAAGTTCCTCAAGTTTTTTTTTTCTCCATCAAGAATGGACAAGTAATGTGCATCATATGACTTCAAGACTTTTCCCTTTAAAGCAGACTTGTCTTAAAAAAATGGACTGAAAGTTATTTAAACAAGCTGAAAAGTACCAAGGAGCACTGTTTACTTTGCAAAACATAGTTATCTCATGTCCAGGAACCCTCACTAATTTGAAAAGTTTCCACATGACCTCAGAGTTTCTGGAGCATGTGTGAGCCTTCTGCAGCATCTGCTGCATAGGATGGTAAAGAAATTGCTGCCATAGGCCCACGGAAATGCTGATGAAGTTCTGTCTGACAAGTCTGAGATGGCACAGCTGAGCAAGTTGTTTGAAATAAGTGTGCATACAACTCATGTCCAGAGAGCTGTGCGTGTCCCATCCCTGGAGGTGCCAAAGGCCAGACTGGATGGGGCTCTGTATAGCCTGATCTGGTGGGGGGCAACCAGCCCACAGCAGGGGTTGGGGCTGGGTGTGCTTTAAGATCCCCTCCAACGTAAAGCATTGTATGGTTCTGTGGTTTTCTCACTTGAAAAACTCTGCTCCACACACACAGCCCAGCTGCTGGTCTCAGGGCTGTGGCCCGTGCTACACACAGGGAGGTGTCCTGGCACTGGATGTGTCCAGAAGTGCTGGCTGTCAGAGAAATCAGGCCGTGCTTCTGCAGCCTCACAGGAGGGGAATGAGGAAAATGGCGTTTCCTGGAGTTAGCCAACACCCCTGACCAGAGAAAGTCAATCTCATCGATTGTTATCTCTCCTTCTGGTGGCCCTCTCTAATCTTTTCTACTGGGGAAACTCCTCCCAAATGCCTCATTGCTAAATGGCAATTAAAGCATGAGGACATGAGCAACCCTGTGTTACAAAATGGCTCACAGGCCACAGAGGACTGCCAGGCCTGGCTACAATAGAGCACTCTGCCTTTTCTGACTGCTTTCAGGAGCCAAGAACATCCATCACTCATCAGAGACCCCATGAGGGATCACGTCCCCTTGTAACACCATCCCAGGCCTCTGTGCAGTGCCTGAGCTCTCTCTGGTTTGGCCCTATGGCAGGTGGCAGCATCAGCTCTTCAGATACCAACATGGGACCACTCTCCAAAGCATTTTGTGTTTGGCTCAGTGTGTGAGCTTCCAGGTAAAAGCTTCTTTCTTGTACATATCATCTGCATTTGCTCTGTGGTGAAATAAGCTATCTGAAATTCCAGAGAATTCAGTGGGAGCAGGGTTGGGGCCTGGTCTCCCAACTTGTTTTGGTAGAAAAACTTCTTCTTTGGTTAGGAAAATCACCTTCTCCAAGAGAGTGGTGATGCAGTGGCACAGCTGCACAGGGAGTGGTGGGGTCACCGTCCCTGGAGGAGCTCAAGAACCATGGAGATGTGGCACCGAGGGACGCAGGCAGAGGGCATGGCGGGGGAGGGCTGGGGTTGGGCTTCGGTGCGGATCTCAGAGGTCTTTTCCAACCTGAATAATTCTATGATTCTGTGAAAAGCAACAGTTGAGCTTGGGAGGAGGGAGCCTTCCATTGGGCTCCTACTGAGCTGTCCTGGGGAAGTCCCCAAGGTCCTGAGCTGCACAAGGGATGGGGAAAATGATGGAGGTGACAGTGAGCAGAGAGATGGTGAACACATGATGCAAGGACAAAGTGGCTTCAGAAGAGGGATGGAAGTGTACAAGCAATAAAATGGGAGTTACCAACACAGTGTTTCCTGTTAACCACAGCAGACTGCTCTGCTTCCCAGTGAGAAGGCACCACAGAGAGGTGGGGGAATCTGCTGAGGAGCCATGGTACCATAACATCACACTAGATGCAAAAGGTGAGCAACTCCCATAGCAACCCAGAGGATGCACCTCACCTTTGGTGAGGCATTGGCATAGGCTGCCCAGGGAGTGGTGGAGTCACCATCCCTGGAGGTGTTCAAGGGAAGGACAGATGTCACACTGAGTGACATGGTCTGGGGCGGTCACAGACACGGCTTGATAGTTGGACTAGAAGATGTTATTGATCTTTTCAACCTTAATGATTCCATGATTCCCAGGGCCGGAGCAGAGCAAATAAACAGAACAGGGGTAATGCTACGGGCTGGGAAGGGGCTGGGTGGTGCTGGGGGTTTGCAGCTGCCCCATCGAAGGCAGAAGCACTCTAAAACCCATGAATTCTTCCGCAGAGACCCATCAGAGGAAAGCTCTGCTCCCTGTCACCCACAGTATGATGGGCTGCCAGCTGCCCCACGAAGCCGCACGCCTCTGCTCACGCTCACAAAATGCATCCAGCGCTGTTCTGCGCAGGAATGTACTGACGTCAGCAGTTCACGGAAAGCCACCGGATATGAAAAAAAAAAGGCACTGGGATTAAAAAAAAGCATACACGTAAAAAACGTAAAATATTAATAGCGGCACTGGCTTTTAAAAGCCTTGACATAAGTAGAAAATAGAGCTAGCCACATTTCATAAATGTTTAAAGGATGGATGGTATTCCGTGGCAAAATGCTGCTCTCTGTGACAAGAGTGGAGGGAGCATCCAGGGGCAGAGGGACTCAATGACATACATTTGTCTTTCTGTGTATTTTGGAACATGATTTATTCGTGTTCATTGAAATGACAGCTTTTCTGGTAATTTCTTCCTTTCCCAGAAAGAAGCCTTAATCTCCTTACTGGAAATTGTACTATTTATGCAGCAAATCCTGCCTCTGAAATTGCTTGAGATCACAAGTTATGTAACGTAGACAGATGGAGTCGGACCATTTTTTTGGTGTGTCAATTCATGTTATAATCTGAGCAGACTGTGATCGTTTATCAGCTCGTTTGCAGTGCAGAGAAATAGATGGAAGAGTTTAAATATGCAGTTAATATACGCTTGCATAGGAGTGCTTACTCCCGCAACAAGACCATCACTAAAAAGCAATAATAATAATGCTTAATAAGGACTTTCCTCATTCTTATGAACAGAAAGGCTCTGTCTGCCACAAAGTGCATTATATCATGACCATCATCCCACAAAGGCATACACATGGCTTTACTTACACAGCGGATAGATGCAGTTATCTGCAGCTCTGGTGTGAAGTTACATCTCTGAGAGTGTCAGTGAGATCGAACAGATGAATGAGGGGCAGGAGGAGCAGGAGAGAAGCAGGCAGTGAGAGCCCTGATGAATGCTGCCTGCTTCAACCCTTCAGCAGCACTAAGCACTAAGTGATGGATCGTCCATCCAGCTGCCACTGACCTCATGCATTCCCTGTAGAAGTCAACATACAACACACAATACCCAGTTTTAAAATTCACATTAGCTTAACAGCTCTTCTGCTAACGCTCCTGAGCAGGCAGATAAAATCCTGAAGGGCTCAATTATGCTTGTGTAGATTTTATCTTTTTTTCCTCACTCGTGTGGATTTTTTTGTTTCACGTGAGTTTAAGCTAAAGTGAATCAAGGCTGCAGGGAATTAAATGGAAAAAGAGGATGAAAAGGAATGGAATGGAAAGCTGGTAAACAGAGGTATTTCCAAAATAAGATAACAAGGCATGGTCTCTCTAAGTGTACTTAAAACTATGGGGGCTCGGTCAGACACGTTTGGGGAAGGGAAGAAAAAAGAAAACATTGAGCACAAATCTGATTTTCTAACAAGCCAAAGTTCAACCAGGGCTAAAAAGCCACCGAGTCTAAATATAGTTTCAGTCCAACCACATTTTATACTTTTATTCCATTCTGTGGGAATTCCCTATATGACACACTTGCATATTTGGGACCAAACTGCAATCTAAGTCTCAACCCACGGCGAGCAGCTTTGCAAGAGGAGAGCTTTCAAGAAAATCTCAGAAAATCTCTGCCATGATACAGCATTTTCTGCAAAAGCAAAACCATAACGCAGCTGAGGGTGCAGTTTTTCTTCTGGGGCAATTGCTGTGCTTGCAAATGGGGCAGAGGATTCCAAGATGCCCTATAGATGTGCTGGGATGATGGCAACTCAGGTTTCATTGCAAAGCAAAACCTCCCATTTTGACCCCATTATGGCTTCTAAATTCCTTCATCTCCTCAAACTTCAATTTTTTCCAAATGTATTTAAGACTGCAGAGAGAACAACAGATTTTAATGAAGCATCAAGTGATGCAAGTTGTCACAAGGATGAACTGATGGTAGAAGGAGGAAAACATTTCAAGTGATTTTCTTTCGAATGCCAGGGCCTCCTTTCTTCAGGATCAGAGACTTCACATACCTGGTACTGCTAATGTGAGAAAAACTATGAGGGGTTTATAGTTCATTCTGGGTGTTGGCTGGTGATTAATTGAGCCCAATGCTCTTCTGCTAGAAACAACTTCAGAGAGCCCTTCTTTTTTTCACAAGGAAAGAAACAAGCCTATGCTCCTGCTTGTAAATACATTGAAATGTTCAGCTGAACATTTAAGCTCAAGCTTATAATGTGTGCTTTCTTTAGAATAGCTTGTCCCTGGATGATGTAATTTGCTTGACCGGGTATTTTCTACTCTTGCACAACTGTGTTAGTCGACCTAAGCAGATTAATCTGAGCACCAGCCTGGCACACAGTTTGCCAAATGGTTATTCAGTGCCCTGCAAAAAAGGCTTTTTATTTCAGTGAGGATTGTTTCCCTGTGCCCAAGATGACTCTCAGATGGATGTCAGTCTGTTTGTGTGTAAGTAGGTCTCACAGCCCCGAGCACTCGCTGACTGGGCTGAGCCAGATGCTGCACGAGCAATTACCTAACAGAAGCAGTGCTAGGAGGAGAAAAACACTGTTCTCCTCTGTTCCTCCCTTAGGGGAGCACTGCAGCCCTGGCTGTGCTGACAAGTCACTGCCCAAAACTCCAGCTCACCAAACCTCTTTATTTTAGCATTGGTGGAGGACTGGGGGGGAAAAAAAAAAAAAGGGGGAGTGGGGTGGAGTGGGGGAAAGGAGAAAAAAGGAGGTTTATTTTTACTGGAAATGATTCTCAGCCATGGGAAATGGGACAGATTGATCACCTTCGGAAAACATATTTTGCTTCAACCTAAAACCCAGGCTGCAGAAGGCAGCGCCTGTTTGTAAGGCGCTCCAAAGCGCTTCAGCGCTGCTCCATCCGCCTGCCCTCGGGGGAGAGATAATTAAGGCTGTGCTGTCTGAAGCATTGATTTTTTGGTTCACTGATCAAAAACTTGTTTAAAATCAATTTGAAATGAAAATTTCACTCTTCGTTTGTTGGGGTCTGGGGGAAGCAGACATTTTCCTTTCTTTTGCTCGGAGTTTTTAATGTAATTCAGACAATAATATTTACGGGAAAAAAAACCTGTTGTCGTTGGGACTAAGGTTGTTTCAGGAAAAAAAAAAGGATCACTGTGCTGTAGGAATTTGGCCACAGTGAAAGTACTTCCTAAATTCAGCACAGGTGACTCTGAAACTGCATGGTCCTACAGTGACATTTCTGCCTGGATTTCTGATGATCTCAGTGTGCAACTCCTTGATATTTCTTCATATCGAAGGCTTTGATCTGGCACATCCAATCACATCTCCCTCTTGTGGCTACTTCCAAGGATTAAAACAACCTGCTGTTAATTCACCACTCTATGGGATTATTTGGATTGCTTTTTTGGCTCACACACAGTTTTCCAGCTCAAAAACAACTGATGACAGTAAGGGGACATTTGAAGGGCCACAACACAATTTCTTGCACTGTGCTTCCCAGTGAGATGCCATCAACTGCACAGGGAACATAAATCCAAAAGAGCAAGAAGAAAAGCACCAAGTTCCATAGTATGGGCCTCTGGGTTTGGGGGCACTGTCTACCAGCAGGGCAAGAACTGGAGGACCCCAATAGTCCCATGCCAACCCAGTCTGCTCACATTCTAGACAAGCCACAGATCAATTAGCAGTGGAAAAGTGTCTGTATCTGCATGGTCCATCCACAGACGTGCTCAGAAGAAGGAAACCAGCAAATAGGCAATCCCAAGGAAACTTGGTCTTTATGGGAAGTTTTGCCCCCCCAGCGCTCTTGCGGAGATTTCTAAAGAACGGCATTTTGCAGCAGATCGCTGCTACCCGGTTGGGTTTTACAAATAGCTGCTTTTGTAGCTACATTCATCCTCCTACTAACGGTTTCACAGCAAAGGATATTTCATTTTGATGAGGAAGCTCTTGAGCAGAAGCCAAGTTGCCCCAGGCAAAGCAGATTTTGTTTTCCTGCAGTTTAATCAGTAGGAAATTAAGAGGCCAATACTGAGCTGTGAAGGCGAGCGGCTGCCTATGTTCAGATGTGCTTTCTCTTTCCCCTGCGCCCAGTGATGTAAGTGGGAGACAGGAGTCACACTGCCCAACATAAATCCAACCATCCCAGCCCTCAGCCTGTATAAATCAGCACTGCCCCGTCGGGTTAATGGCAGCGCTGCTTATTTACAGCCCTTGCCCATTGGCGGGCGCGTGGCACTGATCGCAGAACTGCCCGTCATCAGCCAACCTCTCTAATTTGTTAAAAAGTCAGTTCTACCTTCCAAGAGGAAGCGGAGGACATAGTTCAAACTCCCGTTTGTGTCCTTGCCCTGAGAGGCAGCAGCTCCGAGGCGGCTCCTGGCAGCCATTCAGACAGCACAAACAGCCACTGAAATTATATGGACGTATTTTTATAGCTCCGCTGTCTGAAAGGGTCAAGGCTGGCTACTGTGAGGGAAGGTGTTTCTAGACAAACATTAATGTGACGCTCTGTTTGCAAGAGGTGACTCAGCTACAAAACTATGTGCCTTTTATTGCACATCTCTAATGCTTACCTACAGACGGAAGGGGCACAGCTCTGCTTATCCAGTGGTGGGATCCAGCTCAGCTTCTCTGTAAGAGAAGCAGAATCATAGAATCGCTGGAGTTGGAAAGGGCCCTGATGGCCATCTGGTCCAACCCCTGCACTGAGCAGGGACCCCACAGCTCCATCAGGTGCTCAGAGTCCCATCCAGCCTGACCTTGGGTGTCTGCAGGGATGGGGCACCACCACCTCTCTGAGCAACCTGTGTCACTGCCTCACCACCCTTGTTGTAAAAAGCTTTACCTTTATATCTAATCTAAATCTCCCTTCTTTTAGTTTGAAACCATTTTCCCTTGTCCTATCACAACTGACCCTGCTAACGAGCCCACCCTCTTCCTTCCCATATCCCCCCTTTAGGAGCTTTGTTACAGTGAAGGAGCTTGGCTGTGAGGTTAGCAGACCACACGGGGCTGCCTCTGGTCCCCACCGCTCAGCCCCACATGGATGCACTGCTGATGGAACTGCTCTCCCCTGCCCCCTTTGCATTGCTGTGAGGCAGTCACTGCAGCCAGTAAGGAAGGAGCATTTTCCAGCACAGCCCCAGCACTTGGTGACTTGCCTAGGAAGGTGGCTGTCGATAGCTGTTCGTAGGGCAGGAGATGTGACGTTGCGCAGCGCCCTGTCACCTTTCTCCAGGTTTCCCCATTTCAAGGGTCAGCTCTTATCATATCACTGGCGGAAACTATTTAAAGGCTCCTTCATTAGTCTGTGGTCTCCGGCAGTTCCTGTGCTGACTGATAGAATCATAGAATAGAATCATAGAATCACTAAGGTTGGAAAAGACCTAAAAGATCACCCAGTCCAACCGTTCACCTATTCCCAATAGCTCCTACTAAACCATGTCCCTCAACGCAACATCCAGTCTTTCCTTGAACACCCCCAGGGTCGGTGATTCCACCACCTCCCTTGGCAGTCCATTCCAGTGCCTGACCACCCTTTCTGAAAAGTAATACTTCCTCATGTCCAGCCTGAATTTCCCCTGGCGTAGCTTGAAACCATTCCCCCTGGTCCTATCACTAATGACACGAGAGAAGAGGCCGACCCCCAGCTCACTACAACCTCCCTTCAGGAAGTTATAGAGAGCAATGAGGTCTCCCCTGAGCCTCCTCTTCTCCAGGCTGAACATTCCCATCTCCTTCAGCCTCTCCTCATATGGCCTGTGTTCCAGACCCCTCACCAGCTTCGTTGCCCTTCTTTGAACACGTTCCAGGGCCTCAATATCTTTCTTGCAGTGAGGGGCCCAAAACTGGACACAGTACTCGAGGTGCGGCCTGACGAGTGCTGAATATAGGGGAACAATCACCTCTCTGCTCCTGCTTGCAACACTGTTTTTGATGCAAGCCAGGATGGATGGATCTGGGCAATGCCACGTGCTTCCTATTGTCAGATGGAAAAAGTTTTCACCTAAAACACAGCAGAACCGCGTGTTCGGACGGCTGCTGGGAAGGCTGGAGCTGGGGCAGGGCAGTGGGGGAAGATAGGGTTTGTTTGTGTGAAGCCCTGATAGGCAGCAACGGGCTCTGCATGAGCTGGATTTCAGCAGGTCTCAGTTTAATGTGCTTCCTGCTGCTGTAAGGGCAGTGCTGTATTTTGTGACCTGAAGTCTTACAAAAGCCTTTTTGCAGGACCCGACCAGCACCACAAACCGTGCCTCAGGGTACCCAGCTCTGCAGCATCCCCCACAGTACCAGGGCTCCCAGGCACAGCCTCAATGAGTGGGACAGGGAAGGACCTTTCATCCTGTTGAGGCTCGTGGCAGAGGTTGAGTTAAAGCTTTAAATCAGTTCCTGAAGCTGCTGTTAAATTCAGATGTTCAATCAGGCTTAGAAACCTGCTTTTCAGCTGGGACACCTAGCTGGTTTCCCCAGTGCTTGGGCCAAACCTTAAGCAAATCAAAACCACAGTTCCTGAGTTAGATGGGGATCCAAGACCAGAGGCTTAAGGACTTCTCCTCTCTGCCCTGGTCTTGAAGGACGTGCTCCCCACGACTTACTCAAGCCCCACCTGTTGCTCACATCCCCATTAATGGGACAAGGCAAGAGCTGATCCTGCCTGGATCACCTTTACCATCCCCCGTACAGCCCCCCAGCGCAGCTCCCTCCCACCCTGTAAATCCTCCAGCTGCCAGGGATACATATCCTACAGCTCAGAGCTTTTCCCTGTACACAGGGGTGCCCCTGCACACACCTCTGCACCTGCTGTTATGGATCAAATAGCACTTGTATGATTATGCATGCACACATGTGAATATTGTTGTATGTTACAGGCAAAAGTTTCTCCTCCAAGCATCCAGAAAGGAGCAATCAGGTACCACAGAGGCTTTCACAGGTGATAACAACTGGAAATAGATTTCTGAAGAAGTTTGAATTAAGAATATTTTCCTCTGTTTAGGCAGGCATTTGACAGCATAATTCTTAAATACGCTCTATTGCTATTGAATTTAATCCCTGCCAAGGATTACATATCTGCTTCATTGCAAGTCTGGCAGGGTTAGGAGCACGGTGTCTGCTTAGTGTTTTAGAAACATCAAACACTAACACAGTCCTGAGCAAGAAACCTTTTCTGAGGGCTGCAAAATGCCCAGGGCCGGGGGAATTGCCCTGCAGCAGGACCTCTGTGGTGCCCTTTGTGGGGTACGTACTGCAGCTGCCAAAAGATGGGCAGAAGCAGACATGGCTGGAGCAGGATGCATTGCCACCACTGCCTCATGTGAGTGCTCAAATTCTGCTCTCTGGGATGATGCTGGCTTCAGCATTGCTGAACTATAGAGTTCTCCTTAGGGGTGAGAATTCTAGGATTTGAGATTTAAGTATTATTCACAATGTGTGAATATTGCAAGTTTTTGTCCATGGCTGCATTGCTCGTAATTACCTCCATCACATCACATGGACCTGTGGAAATGAATCAGTGCCTGAGCACTCTCTCCACAGTGTCCCATAGACAGTGGCAGCAGCAGGGCAACTACAGGAGTGCACAGTGCAACACTGCAGTGGGATGTGCAGCCATGGGATGGGATGGGATGGACAGGCTGCCCGTGCTCACTTACTGCCTTGAGAGTCATCTCTCTCTCTAAAAAGGATACACAGCTTCTAAAAGAGGCTGAAACTCCATATCGTCAGTGCTAATTAATGGCCTCACCAGCCTTAGGCAAATCATCCCAAAAATCCCTTGGAGTAAACACAACCACCCTGACGCACAGGCATGTGTGCAGGGCACAGCTGTGGGCTCTGTGCTTGCTCTGCAGGGACCTGGCATTACCCAGCCCCCTGAGCTCCACACACAGGTAATACACAGCGGGAGAGGTGTGCTTTGGGTTTAGCTGCAATTACAGCAGCTCTGGAAGAAGAGATCAGAGAACAAAAACGATTCTAAGAATTGCCCTTAAAACTCAAAGCAGCAGATTTAAATGTAATCTCCAATTACTTCTGCACCTCCACAGCTAAGCTGAAATTCCTCCTAACTGTTTCTTTTACATCAAAGACAAAGAAACTTGAAAATATATATATATCAAAGCAGCAAACAAATCATAAAGCAACTTCTCAAAGCAGCAAGCCAGGTGGGTCTCTGCTCATTTGCCTATGGAGAGCCCAAAGACAGAGACATGCAGCTGCTTCCAGAGCTCAGCTCACACGGGAAGCCTGTTTGCTGAATCCTCCCCAGCAAAACAAAGGTGAGTCTGCCATAAAGCTGCACTCTCAAAAATCAGTCATCTGTGTGGGAGAAGAGCTGGGTGCACAGGATGAGCTCTGGGCCTGACCTCAGTGGGGCTGCCTGGAGATCCAAGCCGCCCCAGGTTCCCTATGCCCAGGTCTCACCAATTACCCATCCCAATTAGCCTTATACGAAGCAAACACTTCCTGATGAGCAAAGCTGGGGGCGGGGGTCACCACACCACAGTGATAGCAGCTGGCATAAGCAGTTCCAAACAAGATAACCAAGAATAAGTATTTTCAGCTCAGGTTCTATGCCATCACATGCCGCTGGCCCAACAAGGAGCAAAGCAGATTCTATGCAGATGGCCTGGCTGGAAGTGGACCTTTGAATGACGCTCCAAATTTGTAGTTAATTCATTATCCATCCCTCTGTAGTAAACGCCACTCAGCTTACACTCTCCATGCAGAAGACTGATTGCTCTGGCAGCGAATGGTGCTCTCCTGGGAAGCTTCCCTTGCAGTAAGTGCTTTTGACACTAATGTTGGTGCCTAAGCAAACACATTAGGATGACTAAAATGGTAGGACTGCCCAGAATCACCGCATGCACGCACTGGGAGCGGCGTCTGTCACAGGGCAGAACAAGAGGAAACCACCACGCTTTAGTCTTCACAGAGAGCAAGGGAAAAGGCCAAACCTTACTCTCCTGCTGCTCTGGTTGCTCCTGGCTTTGCACAGGTTTAGCTTTGATATTGCAATATACCAACCAGGTGAGCAGGGACTTCCTCCCAGCACTTCAGCTCAGTGCCATTTAAGAAGTAAGCCTAAATATTCTGCATGAAGAACTGGTGTGTGTGAAGATCATGCTCAGGTGAAGATTAATTGGGTTTGACTGTGCTCCTTACAGGCACAGCCCACACTCAGCACAACTGTGTTGTAAGAAGAGATGAAATCAAGAGAAAACCAAGCTCGTATTTGGCACAGCACAAGGCTGAGCATTTGGGTGCACAGATCTGCAGCCCAGATCCTCCCATTTGCAACAACCTGAGATTCAGGGGATTACGAAGGATCAGTGGGAGTATTAGGCAGTTCTCCATGCGGGAGATGAAAAAGACGCTGATAGAAACACTTAATGGCTTTTGAAACAAGAATAAAGCACACAGGATATTTTTAGCAGCCCGCCTGCACTTGCCAACACCTGCATCTGCCCATGGCAGAGGCCGCCGAGTGCCGACACTGAGATCTGTGCAGGGCTATCTATCTGCTGCAGCCCCAAGGGAAGGGCAGTGCAGAATGCATCGTGAGGCTGAGGCAGGGTGCTACGGTAACCCTGAGGTCACCTCTGAATGTCTTTAGGGGCCTTGGTTCCCCTTCTGCACACTGAGAACGTGGTTCTGCTTGGAAGATGCCGCTGTTGCACGGTGGGATCACCCCACGGTGCATGAGAAGGTCGAAGGTGGGACTTTGATGGCTCCTTCCCTTGCCTGTGCCCCCTCTCTTAGCTAAGGGCGCAGCATCTCCAACCAGTTGTCTGTTTCAGGCTTCTTTCTGGAGAGCTGGGTGGTGGCTGCCGTCCAAGGACACCTTCACCAGTCGGTTATGGAAATGCTGAAGTGCTGCGAGTTAACATTTCTTTGGAACTCACACTTCAAAGCAGCCTAAAAATACAGAGTGGTTTGGTGTTTTGCATGTTCACCTACCACTCCAAAGAATGGTTAGGAGCAGGTTGATAAGCGGGGTTCTATAATTATCCTCCGTGTCTTTCCTTTTACCCCATTTGCCATTAGTTTCCTTAAAAATACATATAGGCACTGGAACTGAAGCATTTTCCCATGAAGCACTACCAATGCCAGATTGTGGTGTAAATTCTCAGGAAATTACTTGTTATTACTTGTTTGGGTTTTGATATTAAAACTTCATGCAGTCTGAATTTTCCAGCAAGAGAAATTTAATCTTATTCAATTATTGTATAAGAATTCTCCCAGGCCAGTAATAACATTTCTGAAGAAACCAGTCATGGAAAATGAGTTCCTCAGAACGGTTCTCAGGAAAAGAAATTTTCTAGGAAGATCTGAAAGTTGAAACAAAATGAAAGTTAAAACCCATGGGCTTGGGACTGAGCTGGAACTGCACTGCACAAGTGGTACGACGTGTTGCTGCTGACATTAAGAGGACTCTCCTCCTTCACCAGGACGGCCAACTGTTGTGCCTCTGATCAAATGGGCCACCTCATGTGGGAATGGCAATGAGTGCATAGGGGTGATCTTTCAATTATAGGATAGAAAGCACCACCATCCATCGCCCCTTGGGATTGGTGTAAAAGTCTGGGATGATTTTCTCCTTGCGTGGTCTCCTTTTCGGTCCCGACCAGGGTCCTGGAGGAGGACAAAAGAAGTTGCATCTCCACTGCAGCATCTTCTGCTCCCACCAACCAGTGGTGCAGACACCTCTCCGGAGAGGGATCCGTGTTCAGCTCAGCCTTTGGTGCTCCATGCTGGGGGACACACCAGCACCTCTCACCCCTGAGGGCTTAGTCTTAGCAGTGGGCTCCTCACCCAGAGCCGTCCATGGGGAACACGTTATGCTGACGGTGTCTTATCTGTCAGCTCTCCCATTCAAGAAGAGATGTGAGTTTTGTCTCAGCGGAGGCTTGTGTGCGCAGTAGAACAACAGAGGCACCAAGGAAACAAGCTGGCTGAAAAAGCAGCTGAACTGTAACAGATCCCATCTATCATCTCACTGGATTGCTGCCATGCTTTGCTCTTGCCAGGCTTCTTCTCCAGGCCGGGCTGGGAGATGCATCCTCACCCACACCCTGCAGAAGGTTGAGAAAGGGCTAGACAGGGAGGAAAAAAATCCCAAAGATGTTTTGGCCCTACCAGACTATAACATCAGTGTGATAAATGCGATTCACCAGCAGCAGTAATTATTTGCTTGGGAAACAGATTAATTTGGAGTCAGTCTGACACAGGCCTTTTTTTCCCCTGTATTTATTGTTGCTTCTCGGAGCCTTTCACTGTGGTCTAAGGGCACACTGCAGAGCTGAGTGCGCTGCTCTCGCATTATTCACATCCTGGGCCAACGGGGAGGATCTTTGTAACAGGAGGCCAAGGGCAATTTCAATCTCCTTCTGAAAAGCCGCATTTCACTCAGGCATCCTTTGAGGATCAGAGTTTCTCCGTCATCTGAAGCTACTTCGTTAATCTAAATTGTTGGTTCAATTGCTTACAATGAATTTAGCACTTAAAGGAGTGAGGGTGAAAAGAGCTCTAATTTTCCTTCTGACCTTTTTACATCACCAAATGAAAGCTAAGACGCCAGCAGAGGTATTTTCTTAAGTCAATAATGGTTTTGTAGTGACTGTACGCTTGGGAGCCAGAAGGTGCCCGGCGCCCATCGCTGCTCCATGCATGGAACAGTCATCTGCCATTGGCTTTGGGATTTCGCTTTGCGTTGGCCTCGCCAACAGGACAGGACTTGCAAACAAGGTGAGAGAGCAGCAATCCAAATCCAAATCACAGCAGCGAGGCCGCTCCGCTCGAGCCCCAGCGAGTTCTCCAAATGGGATCGTGCTGAAACCCTGACCTTACTCGCTCTTGGGCTGCCGAAGCTGCTGCTTACACCGTTGCCAAAGTTAATTAATTTTTTGTATTGATGTGTCAAGCAACTTCCATGAAATCATAAAACAAGCAGAAAGCTGCTGGCATCGTGCAGCAGTTAAGGAGGAGAGAAGGAACCAGCAGTAGGACTCACAGTGCAATGTGCACGGCCTGAAGAGAGGCAGCTTCAGGGACTTATTTGTATGACTGGGCAGAAGCGAATGGATTTGCACGGGAATAAAGCATGTGAAAATGAAGGGAGAATAAGCAAGCAGGCCTGATTTTGAAGTTCCATGTCTAAAAGCTGTGCTGGGAGGCCTGCTTTGCTCTGCGGTTCGGCACTCACCCCACGTCCCTCTTGCTCCTTGCAGGTCTTCCTCTGCTTGGGAGGGAGCCGTCTCTTGCGACATCGGTGTGGTTTCCAGCACAATGAGACCCTGTCAGGAGTCTTAACTCAATGCAGGACCAAGGTACGAGGGAACCACAAACAAGAGCTGCAGTGTTACAACACCGTTAGGCTGTCACAAGCCATCTCTGCTAAAAATAAACCGCTGGAATAAGCTGGCAGCCTGAACAGACTTCAGACTTTCTTTCACCAGATGTGGTAAAACAAGACATCCATCACGAGCATTAACTCAGAAAGGGCACAAACAGCTTCACATACTGGGATGAGTTTCCTTTTTTGCCTCTCTTCTAAGCGTAATTTCCCCCCTAGCCCTCTCCTGCTCTTCTGTCCCAAGCAAGATCGTCAATTAAAAGCTTTTTTCCACACTCTCATCACACCAGGATATTTTGGGTAGCCCCTGGGAGGGTAAATTCTTGTGCAGGGAAAGGAGCCACCAGCATGGAGACTGAGCCGACACTTGTGCCTTTGCTGCAGCAGTGCAGCACTGGGGCTGTTTGCTGGAGGCACTGCTCCCAACCCAGCACACAACCGAGCCAGTGTTACACAAAGAGCTCTGACCAGGCCTACTGAATGGGGAGCATACTGAATGGGTCCACTCGCCTCTCTGAAACACGGCATTGTGGATTTAACCCCGTGGAAAGGTTTGCTCTTGCAGAAGCTGCTCAAAAAAGTGAGGCACAGTCATTTCTGCAAAGTTCCATCCCTGATGCTTCCAGTATCATTTCTTTACATTACTGGAAGACGTAATGGCAATATCAAAACGCCCTCTGTCCTGTGGGACACGTGGCATTGAAAACGTATCCGGTCTGGATCAGACACTGAGAACCACAGAGGTGGTGAGTGTGCAGGAGCAGCTCCTCTTTCCCTGTGCATGGCAGCAAAGCTGTGTGAGCCTGGAAGGCAAAGCATAGGAGTCCAGAGCATCGCACAGCTTTGAACGCCCTTCCATTGCCTTCATTTGCTAATGGCAAGGCTGGGCAGGAGGCAGGCAGGCGGTGCAGTTAGCGATCTAAAGAATGTTGTCAGAGATGCAAGGCATGTTGTAGTTCCCTGCTTCACCCCAACTCAGTGATCGCAGCCCTCTCGCTCTGACCTTCAGAGTGCGTATTATATAGACATACATACGCTCAGGTCCTCTGCGACCTCCTTGGCCACAGTGCCTGCTGACAGCCACAGCCTGGTGGTGCTGACAGCATCTCCCTTGGCTCCTAGAAGATTAAAGAGACCAGGACATGCCATGTGCTTGGATGCTGAGGGAAAACAAAGCTGGAGCAGGAGCTGCAGCCCCCTAAGAATCGTGTTGTGAAGGCACAGCCCAATTTGCAACAGGTTTAACCCCCAGGTGTTGGGGTTTTTTTGGCAATCAGGAAACAGCTCAGCCTGAATTTTCTCTTTTTCTGCACAAATACTTACAATTCTCCTGAAATAGCCTTTAAAAGCATTCTGTTTTGAATGCAGTCTTGAAGTTATAGAGGAAAAAGAACTGCTGCTCTGAGCTGCATGTGGCCAGGCTAGCCAGCATTGGCCAACTATAGGATTTATGCTGCATCATTGTTTTATTTGGCTCTTCCTAATGTCAATACCCACTGTGCTTTTGGGGTTGCATTAAGAAGTTAAAAAAGGAACAAAACGAAGAGAGCTCAGGCCAAACTTTGGTGCCATTAAATCAGTCAATATACAAAGCAGCTGCTTTAAAGCCCAGAATCAATATTTTCCCACCAGAGTCCTGCACAAAACACAGACCAGAGAAATCTGGGAGGTTTTGACGGAATTTTGTTTGGAAGCTTCTGACTCGGCTCAGATGGCTTTGGGGGCTGGGCTGGGAGGGAGTCAAGTCTGCAGGATGTGTTTATAGGAGCTCTGCACAGGGAAACATTCAAGAATTGCACGGCCCTTCAGCCGCGTGGGCCCCAGTGGTGTTTGCTGTTAGGAAAGGAAAAGCTTAAGCCAGGGAGCTTCATTCCACAGGTGAGATTTGTAAAGGAATCCATGCCAGCATGCTCCTGCCAGCAGGTCTCTGATCAAAGCGGATTTGAGATGAATGGAGAATCTCCCCACATACAACATGTAGATGCACATGAATGCCACGCCTGCATTACTGCCTGCCTCAACCGCTCTCTTGCTCCAGGAGATGGGAAGGTCAGAAAATCTGGATCCATCCAGCTGGGATCCAGCATGACGCACAGAATGCTGAGGGGGAAAGGAAAAAAATCCAAACAAAACCAAGGTCAGAAAGAAAATAAAGCCTGTAGATGTCAGGCATTAGGGCCTAGGGACACCTCTGCTGCTGGAAGCCACCAACAAATGAAGGCCATCTTAGCAGCTCTGCCAAAGCCATGAGGCAAGTGGGTCCCAAATGCACCCCAGCTGCCCTCAGAGGAGGCCAAACAGCTTCTGTGACCTCCCCAGCATCTCCCATTGATCCCCCTCACGCCTCAATGTCCCCATTCCCTTTCCAGAGGAGCAGGAGTCCCGGTGCTGGCTCTGTGCACATGGGGCAGGCTCATGAGGATGGGAAGTGGCATTGGGTTCTCCCTGCCTGGCTCTGTGAGATGGGAAGAGATGAGTCATGGTGGGCAGGAAGAAGGAAACGGAGGGGCAAAGGGACAGAAGGCTCTGATAAGATGGGACCAACAATCAGAGCAAATACTGAGTCACACAGCAGCAGCTGATTGAGGAAGGGGCACAACACAAGGGAATCGGACTGCAATGGCACAGAATCTCTGGGCCACATGGCCGAAGCCTCTGCTGCCATCACCAAGCTGCAGGGCCTGCTTGTCTGCTGCATCAGCCCCCAGACCGACTGCCAGGCTGCCATAATGTGAGAACACTGCATGGAGGAGGAGATGTATGCTCCGGTGGGTCTCCATCCTGTGGGGACGGCTGTGCAGGCAGGAGGCCAGGGCAAACAGCGAGCATCGTTTGCCATGCATCCTGAGAGAAAAACACTGGTGGTGACCAATGTTATCTCCTCGTGTGGTGATGAAAGAAGAGTCCCTGCTAGCCGAGCCTCTAAGAGGGCAGGAAGGCTAAACCACATAGGCTCAGGTCTGAAAAGACACTGGCACTGCAGGCCCTCGGTTCCTTCCAGTGGAAGGAACCACTTCCAGGCCCTTCCAGTGTTGACACCAGGAATGTGAGCTTGGATGTAGGGCTGAGTGTCCTCTTCAAACATTCATGTGTCTTAAGGATGCCAAAGCCATAGTAGCAATCTGCTCAAGCAGCACAGTCCCACGGCAGACACACGCCCATCCCTACCATGATGGACAGAGCTGTGCTCATTTACACCAGCTTCTAGTGCTGACACAGCACAGGAGCAGCTTGGTGAGCTGCGCAGAGGAACAGCAACACCCTGAAAACACAAAGCACAGCACAAATGGTGACAAAATCTACTTCTCACAGATCAAGCTTAAATTTCTTCCTTGGTACAACAGTGCTCCTCCCCAAACAGAGAGCTGAAGTAACACGGAGGATCACAGACAGACAAAAAACGCGGAAGGAGAGGGAGGAGGATAGGTGAGACAACAGGAGGCGCGTGTAGGTGCTGAGCAAGGCACGTCCACGGCTGACGTGACCTAACGCGGCTTTGCAAAGACCTGTCCAGGCACTGACCAGCCTGTGTGAGCACAGGCATGGCTCAGCACGGTCTGCTAACCAGGTCAGTGGGAGATGGAAAGTCCCTCCAATGCTAACAAGTATGGGAAAAAATCAAGTGGGTGATGCTAACTCCCACAGAGCACAGATCACAGGACTTAATGCACAGCCCTGCTGTTGCCTGACCACTTGAGCTTCCCCATCAGCATAAGAAGTCAAACATCATTTGGATTATGGCAACCACCAGCGATTGCATCACTGTTGGTGATGTATGGTGCTGCTTGGTGGCTGGGTTTGTCACTGCTGCTCCGGGCCAGTGCTTCCCAGTCTGCCATGCCTCCCTAGCCACCTTCCATGGCCTTGTTGACAAAGAGAATGAGGAATAATTGAGGCACGGATGGTGGTGCTGGTAGTCCCCAGAGAGCAGCGCCCTCCTCTTGGTGGAAGCATGCTGCCCATGCACAGCCACCAGTGATGAAGAAACGCTGTGGAAAGTGGCTGTACACAACAGATTTGGGGATATCCTTCCCACCAATGCATGGGTCAGCGCATGGGAAAAACACAGAATGTTCGTCAAGGGCTTTTTGCCACAGGTGCTTGCTCCTAAACCAACTCAGCTCCAAGATTTCATGCTCTGTCTGTCGAGCGGCCATGAGTCATGGATGCTCACAAATCCATTTCAATGCCTTAAGATGAGTTGCGGGTGCCACGCAAAGCTGTAAACATTCACACCCCACCTACCCACCAGGCACAGCTCTGGTACCACTTTCTCACCTCCATCCTCTCACCCACAGGAGAACAGGCAGAGGAACACCAGGGATCTGCCAAGGAAGCAAACTGCCCTGGCAGCCCTTGTGCAGCTGCTCACTTGCCCCGCACCAGCCCAGGATCGCAGGCACCGTGGGCGCTTTCCCTGTGCCAGTGGTGCAAGAGCCACGGCCCATTGCATCACCCCGTGCCATCGCCTCAAGGCACGGCTCCAGCACCAAACCTGGCAGCTCCCCGGTGGGGCGGGGGGAACGTTGGCAGCAGGCTCTACCATATAAGAGGAAATAGGGAAATGCTTCCTTTGTCCTCTCCAAAATGCCCGGGGTCTGGAGACATTTCTGGGCCGCGCCAAAGCCAAGATCTGGTGAACAGAGATAGAAACACTGTGCCCTCCTTGGAGAACTCAGCACAAGCTTGTATCTGCTTGCAAAGACTCAGCCCAGAAGGACAAGGGTTTTAGTTGCTTGAAAACGCTGTGGGTGCATATTCAGATTTACCCATCATGGACTGGGTGATTTTGCCCAGCAACGCTTCCTTGCAGACCAGAAATTAGGGCTGAAGTGGAGCAATTAGCATCTGATGAAGGAATGAGGAGGTTACACTTTAAGGTCAGGACGGTTGTTTCTCAGCAAAGCGGAGCCTGAACGCTGTCAGGAATTTCTCAACAGTACTGTGAGAAAGAAGTTGCTCAGAACAGCAGCTCCACTTGGGCTGGAGAGTGCTTGGAGATGCTCCAGCTCCTGCACGGTCACACTGCAGTGAGCTCCATTTTCCTTGCAAAGCCTTCCTGGCTGCATGCAGCCTGCAACTGTGCCACCAGCACAACAGGGCAGGTTTAAAAAGAGTTACAAACATCATTCATAGAAAAATACAACTACAAAGAGCTTCTGGCCCAAGGGAGTCCCTGGAAGCCCAGGGTAATGGATACCCCTGGTCAGAGACAGGTCAGGACCTCAGAGCACCCAATTCTCACTGGGGCAGCTGAGGCAGGTAGAGCCATCACTGAGCATCATCACTGTATCATACCCACAACTCTTAGGCCTTCCTTTGTGGTCTTTTCTATTTTTGACCTGCTGTCTAATCGTGTAAGCCGCTTTCCAGAGCACCTAAAGCATTTGCAGCATTTGTTGATCTCCACCTGGTGCTCAGCCCTTCCACAAAGGGCCAGGAGGGAGGTGGAAGAGACAGGTTTGGTTTGACCTGGTTTCCTCACCCAGTGCTCCACAGGTTTTGGATAAAGCCAGGTGGGCATGGGGGCAGTGGCCGTGCCAGCCGGCACTGACATGTTTGCTTGGTGGAGACCCAAAGCAACATATATCAACAACGCTTATGTACAGCTCTTCCCACACAGCAGGGCCTGAACCAGAAAGCCAAATCACTTTGGTGCACTCAGCTCCACAACAAACAGTGGGCGTTGGGTTTAAAGAGCGTGTCACCATGACCTCAATGGCCCACTTTGTGTATGGTGGCATGGAAGGGAGCCCATAGGTGAAAAGGCTTAATTAGTAATACTGCAAGCTGATTACCAGAGCCCATATATAGGGTGACCTGCATCTACTATCACTTAGCATAGTAATGACTAAGTACAGCCCGTGGTTTAAATATCTCCCTAATGCTAAAGCTAAATGCATCCATAGCCCTAACCCTCTAATTGAATGATTCTAAATATGATAGATTAGCTTTCCATCTCATTATATGCATCTAATCAGAGGATGAGGGCGTGTATACCCTGAGACGCACGGTTTTTCATTTCTACTGCACTACAACAGCAATTACAAGAAAATTACCTGTATACTTGGGCTTGCCGCACACTTATCTCGTACCTCATCTCAGAAAGCTGCCATATTCACTTCATGATGGTAATAAAACCAAGCCACAGAATCCTGCTTCTATTTGGACACTGAGACACAGAAATGTAGGTGTTGCTTACTGACTTCTGCCTGACGACCCTAAAGCAGCACTGGGCTCCTGCAGCGCCATGACTGCCCCAGGCAGCAGTGTGCTGTGGGAGAGGTTGGAGTAGGAAGCAGGGCAGGGTCATGGCACAGCAGTTTCTTAGGCTTTGACTGCTGATACTCAGCTAGGCCGGATATTGCTGCAAAATCTCCCGCTTCCAGCCACCAGCTGTATGGGGTGCTCTCTCAGGAGCTGCTCACTGCCCCAGGAACTGCTTGCCATGCCCCAGCCTGGGGACACGGGTGGGTGGAGGACGGAGGCGATGAATGACCTCATTGCCTCTGCCAGTCCAGCCGAGCACTAACGAGCTCGCTCTGTTGAGGCTCTCACTCCAGGTCGGGTAGCTCCAGGCACCTTGTCTCGTGCCTTGTCTTTTGTAGGAACCAGTCCCACCATGGGCTGGCTGCCAGCGTTGGGCTTCCATCAGGATCTCAGCAGCGTCACCAGGCCCTGGTTGTGCATGGTTGTGGGTGCTTCACTTCCTCTTTATTTAAACCATGTAGAGGCACCAGAGCCAAAATAGAGACCCAGAGCACCTCTATGGTCACGCTGGCTGATCCAGACCCACACAGAGAGGTCTATATGCAGACACAGACTAATTCATCACAGGGAGATGAGCCACATTGTAATTTTCTCATTTTCCACTCAAGTGTCCCAGGCAGCGATTGCAGTTTGGGGATTTTCCAGCTCAGACAAATTACCAGGCTCCAACAATGTAGCTGAGACAACCCATTTTTGGGTTATGGCATCTTCACCAGCTTGGCAATAGCTGAGCTCCCTTCTGTCTGCACCAGGGAAGTGCCTGCTGTGCATCGAGACTCGGGGCCATGGTAAATTGTTGCAGTGCAAGGAAAATTAAAGGAGTAAGGGCAACAGATTAGAGAAGGCATCCTGAACTGGCAGTGGAAATTCTTGCTCATTAGGAACAAAACCAGAAGACAGCTTTCAATTTCCAGGGTGTAATTTAGACCCTGGCTCTATGCAGCAATTTTCATAGGTCTGCATGGAGCCCCAGTGACACTCAGTGATGAAGGTTCCCCCAAGTGGAAATCCAGGCTTAGCTGAGCAAGTCTAGAGGCCATACTTGCCTTTTCTGCTCCAGTTAAAACTGAATTAAGAGTATTGGGAGTGACCTGGAACAATGTCCTGTGACACAGTGACATAGGGCTCACTTGTCCAGTCTCTACAGGCAGCTGCAAGCAGGTTTTTTCCAGTGTCCAGTGGACAGTGGAAAATGCTCTGCCTTCTCCATGAAGAGAGGATTAGCGAGGAGTAAGCATAAAGGGCCTGAGAAGTGGCAAACAGAAATGCTGCCCCAAGGAGAGCAACATGTTCAGATCCGTCTATCAGATAACAATACTCAAGCACAAGCCCAAGAGTGTGTTCACAGAGCGTAAGAACAACAGTGACTCAGCTCTAGATGAAATACTTACTCATCCCTACCACTGCCTCCCTGCCACAAGTCAGAAGGTTCTAGCTACCAATGCTGTGTTCACTCCAAGTTTGGGAGACACCAACACCCCAGAAGCTGAAGGAGATCTCAGTCAGAGGCTTGCTGTCATTTGCAAACACAATGACCCATTTCTTGGGGTGAATGTGACATTAAGTCTCATTTCAGAAGAAATCTGTGGTTAACACCAAGCTCCAAGGCAACTGAGATCTTCTTCCTTCTAGTTTTTGCATTTGGGAACAAGCAAGACTTGTGCAAAAGGTAGCTCTGGGCAGCAGACAACAACTAGGAGCCCTGGAAGTGTCCTGTGTTAGAGTCTAGAATTAAATAAGATGGAAAAGTATAAAATCACCTCTCATGCTCAGTCCAACCACAGAGCACCTCAGCTGGTCTCCAAAAACAGCATTACTGCCAGTTATCGCAATGCTTTTCTGCCTTGGTGTATTTGGTGGCTGCACTGCTCGTGTTGCAAGTGTTGCGCAGTTTTGAGGACCTTGAAATCTTGCTCCTGGAATGAAGTGAGATGAAGAAGGAGCAGGTTTCATTTAACACATTTCTCACTGTCGTAGAAAAACTGAAACCATGACCCCAGCTCGCATTAAATGCTAGGAAATGAGAAATCAGATGAAAACCAAACCCCACTCTTGAAGAGAGGAGAGGGAGGGAAGGGAATTCTGGAGGAGCTGAGTCACCAGTTTTGAGCAATCCTGAACTCAGTGCTAAAATCTCTTATCTCCACTTTTACAAAACTCATTGCTAACAACAGCTGTGGGAGCTCAGAGCTGGAGTAACAGCAACCCAGAATTGTGACCCAATTCTCAGAGGTCACACTCCTGTCCCTTCTCTTTCTTAGCTTTAAGCACTTGCACAAGAGGGGAGATAACCAGGCTTTCTCCCACAGCTTCCATATGGACATCACTAGGACTCTGGCTGACTCAGGGTCTCCACCATCTCATCCAAGATTCCCAGGTACCAACTTGGTACTGCTTGGTAACCATGCACCAACCCTTATTTATTGTTCCTCCACGCTTTTTGACCTCCTCTTCCTCCTGTGGGCTCGGCTTCATCAGCAGAGGACTTCCAGTTGGCGATGGCCTAGGGGCGATCCTGAGCACCGTGCAATGAGTGAGGATGGATGAACAGAAGGCAAAAGTGACATTCTTGTGAAGGACTGATGCAGGAGGTCAGCAATGCTGCTCGACGAGCTCTACGCACAGCAACGATACAAGTCATCAACGCCTTCCCCAGCCTTCCTCTTCACCTTCCTCACTCCCATGTTGCTAAATGGGTTTGGAGACAGCGAGGCAAGGAACCACACAGTGGTGACCATACAGAAAGAATAGGAAGAGGCAGAAAAATATGTAAAACCCATCACGTCTTCTGTTCTTGAGGTTTTATCACTCATCTTTTGGTATCTGGCATTTCTCTCCAAGATCCAATGCCTGGATTCTCGTCAATTCACAGACTCCAGCTTTCATCTAAAAAAAATGTGATTACAAGACATTCCACCTATTGATGTGGAGAACTGCAAGTCAGAATCTGAAATATTCATAATCCAGATGTTAAAAAAATGAAAAGATTTTGACATTTATTATTTTGGAAAGCTCTTGACTTCTGAATGAGCTGTGATTTTTAGAAGACCTGACTCATCATTTCTGAATGCTGGGGTTTGGCAGCCTTGTGTCTATTTAGTAATACAAAGCCTTACTTGCAGCTTCCAATAAGAAACCTAATGGCATGATAAGACAGATTTTTATCTCATTCAAGTAATTTCTAAATATCAGGAAATTTACTTAACAGCAAGAGCTGTAAAAGCTGTGAAATGATTCCCTGGGGAGGAGCAGAAATCTCACGACTGCACACTGCTGAACAAACCAACAGCTCTCTTCTTTCTGGCCAGGATGGAGCGGATGACCCCAGACACATTTTCCCCTTCACTTCTCTTGGCTCTGGCTAACCAAGTCCTCATACTGCAGGCACTGAAGCCTATCTCCTATCCAGCCGGGGAAACAGCAACGTCTGCAGAAGGAACACTCAGCTTCAAGCAAAAATACTGTTGGCAAACCATTTCACAGAATCACTGATGTTGGAAAAGACCTCTAAGACCTAGTCCAGCCATCAACCCACCCCCACCATGCCCACTAACCACGTCCCTCAGTGCCACATCACCACAGATCCTGAACACCTCCAGGGACGGTGATTCCACCACTCCCTCTGCAGCTGTGCCACGCATTAGCCCTCTTTCTGAGAAGAAATATTTCCTAATATCCAACCTGAACCTCTCCTGGTGCAACTTAATGCCATTAACTCTCATTTAGGACTTCACAAAGAGAAAGGAAGCTGTGCCAACCTCTGAGAATGTACACAAAACATCTTTATCCAGCACTTAGAATTGAATTTTTTTACATTAAAATCCCTTAGGCACTTGGAGTATAGTGAGATTTTTTTCCCACTGCCTATCAAGTAGTGGTATTAAAAATGATGGCTTTGGCAGCACAGCCGGTATGAGTAGATGCAAGATGATTTTAATCTATTCATTCTATACCATCTGCTTCTTACCCTCAACTTTCAAAGGCCCCGAATGAGATGTAGGCCATTGACTTTTATAGCTAAATTTCATCAACCTCTTTGAAAATGAAAGGATTGCGCAGAAGACAAATTTTGAGACATCAAAGGGACCTTCCCTTTTCATGCAAGCACTAAAAGCAGTGCAATGGGAACTAATTACAATTTGCTCCATTGCCAGTTTTCACACTGGAGCAAATACAAGCATTTTATGCTTTAAACCTTGCAACCTGTGTCTGCCAGCTTACACTCCTGAAGCCAGAACCAAATTAATAGGCTAAAACCATCTTGCATTCACTCAGGCAAGCAATGAAGCCAGAAGAGCTGGCAGGCTAGCTCATGGAAAAGCTCTTCCTGCTTTGTTTTAAAAATCACCATTTTTTTACATATTCAACAGCAGTGTAAACATTAATTCAGCTTTTCCAAAAGCAGCTCTATCGCACAGATACTTTTACATGAGCTGATCTTCATCTGTGCTGCTGACAGAGTTTGGAGGGAGCGCGGTTGAAATGGCAGCTACTCGTAAAAGTACAGCAGAGCTCACGGATCTCGGCCAAATGTGGCTGACTCAAGATCTGCTGACTCGAGCGGCTGAAGTCATCACATAAACAGGCAGGCAATGGAAGGGAAAAGCTACCCCGAATAGTGAAGCAAGATCCAGGTGAAATTGTGAAAATCAAAGGCATTATAGCAGAACATGAGACTTCTAGTCCCAACATGCTGTCCAATGAGGTTACGGGTAGGGTGGAGTGACCCTGACGGCACTGGAAATCAATGAGAAGTGAAGCTGGGGAAGAACTTCCCTTTGATATTTCATCCCTGCCCCATCAAGTCAAAAACCTCTAGGCCAGAGCAGGCATTGGCTGGCCAGGGCGGGAGCTCTTCCTGCTCTGTAGGATGGCCTCAGATGCCATTTTACATCTTCCAGTGACCTACAAGCCTCAAGCTCGTGTGAATTTACACTTCACACAAATCACAACGGCACACCTACAGAAGCATCCTAGTTTCCATTCCCCAAGCTTTCAGGATGGATTGGTTGGGGTGGGATGTGTTATTCCAGCACAATTCTCCAAAGGTGTATCTTCCACATGCTTTGTGTCATCTGTAGTATAAGCAGAGCTGCTTGGACTCTGTGGTTGTGGAGACAGGATCAAATGTTTTGATGCTGAAGTCAACATCAGCTCCTCCAAGAGGAATCAGTCCAGGAGGTTTCCTGAGCCCCAAGGAAAGCACAACCAACGAAAACCTGGGATGTCACCAACATGTTGGCAAAACCACCTGTCCCTTACTGTTCTCCTGCACTGATCTCCAGGGGAAGACGGCTCATTCATAATCCTCAGCAGAGAGTGAATCAAAAAATTGTCACAAAATTCATAAAAGGCTGCATCAAAAGCTTTGGTGCTCCCAGTCTCAGTGGTCACATTTGCTGCAGCTGCCCCTGGGAAGCCAGCAATGCTGCAGTTAGTAATGCTCGGGCTACTTAGGGTCACATTTACACCAAACACTATGCTTAACACACATGCCAGTGAGATGCCATAGTGACCCCTTCACACAAATGCATTCATTCCTGTACCACTTCTTCCTATATGAGAAAGCAACTCAAGCTAGCTTGCACATCTGGCTCTTGGATTAGTTTTCTGGATATCCACTCTTTCCACTCTTCTTTCTTTCACACCCATTTGTCCTTCCTCCTCTCTTGCCCCGCTTTGATGAAGCCAGCTACCTACAGATCAGCAAGGGCCTGAGAGCCTAGTGGGATGCAATATAGCCAGAATATGTCCACAGAAGCAAGGAGACCAGAGGATGAAGCCATGTTCAGATTATAGGGAAAATACAGGAAATAAGGAGGGAGGTGTGGTACAATACACAAACACAAAGGCAGAAAAAGTCCAAAGGTAACAAAACCTATGCTGCACCTGCTGAACAGTTCAGTGGATGGTTTAGGGGTAGAAGTAAAAGGTAAAAGTAAGGAAAAGTAAACACCCTCTCAACAGTAAGTTTGAAATCCTTCTTCTCCTGTAATTCATCAGCCCAAAAAGACGTTATAATACTGACATAACAGCTTCAAGTCTAGCACAGAATGCAAAGTTGTACCACGGAGCTAAAGGAAAATCATTCAACTCTCAGAGGAGCAGGGAAATCACAGAAATATCTCAGTCTGACTTCTGTCTGGTTTTCACAAACAGCACTAAAAACCTGCCTCCATCTGCCTGGCAGAGGCTTGAGGATGCAATTGCAAAGAAGCGCCCATGTGAGTAACAAGCCCTTAAATCTAAGCCAGACCAAGTCACCCTTTTCTCAGATAAGGCTTGTCATTCTCTTGGGAGAAAGTCATTCTTTTACTTTACTTACTGGTCAGCAACTTTGAGGGATTTCTCAGCTTCACAGCTCCCATCACAATAATGCTACAAATTAGCAATACCACTTCGGATCAACATTTTAATGAGGCACTAAACCCACAAAAGGGGCTCTGTATAGCATAATTAAATAGAACGGGCCTAAATAAACAGTAAGGTTTTACTGGTTACATTATAGTTGAAAACAGCTGGGAGGCAAAGAATGGAGCATTGAAGATGCATGATGTAAAAAGGCATTTCACAGAATGCAACACTGAAACTTTTCATATCGCACAAACGGTAAAACAACAAGCACGTGACTTCCCTTTGATTTGGAAGAATCTGTGTGGGCACAGGGCACTTGTTTTTTTTCCTTCTGCCAGTCAGCACAATGAAATATTTCACTTGCAAACCCAAACAGCGGCAAAGAGAGTCATCTGTCCTTTGGAAAGAAATAAATACTTCAGAAACAGGTAAAGTCAGCAGGAATATCTGGTTCAATCAGGCCATGGGATGCTGGATCATGGCTCTCAAACGCTGGACAGTGCTGGACTCCACAAAACAGCCTTGCAAACAATCAGAATTCTTACAAATCTGTTTGGCTCAGAGCTGCAAGACACTTGTTTCGTGCTCATGTCAACTCCTCGAATTTGCTGCAAGCGATGACATTCAGGCTGAGCCAAATAGCTCAGCATCCAATTCTCCGTCTGCAGCAGCTATTTACAATATCACATTTGTTCCACCCTGTCAATATTTGATCCAAGAGCTGAATAAATCCCACAAACACAGGAAGGTTTCGATTTCACATTAAGGTAACGTTGACGGTGGTGCTTCTGTATCATGTAAAGTCAGTGCACTGTTACTCTTTGAGAATGAAATTTCTGGTAAACCTGGTTTTCATTTCATCCCCCCCAGTCCTCTAAGCAGCCCTTTCTCAGAATCGTAGCTATTGCTGCAGTTCTGGGCTTGTGAATGAAAAGTTTCTAAATTCATCCTGGTTTATCATTGGAAGAATTCCTTCTTCAATGGGAGTCAGAATGGGCTCCTCTTTTATAAAATCGGGATCAAAGTTGCTCACGTCATCTTTGGATTTCTGTCAAATGGAGAAGACAAAGGGAAGAGATGTCACAAGTATGCATCATCAGCTTGATACTTGCTTTGCATCTTTAGTCCAGTCCTTAGTGCAATGAACCGTTACCCCAACAAAGCTTACAGAGATTTTTCTGTGTCTGTACTGGGAGCAACTGAGTACCCCTTAGAGCCTCTTACAGCGTAAAGCCTTTTAGAGTCTTTGCAGGCTTTTGACAGGCAAACCTCTCGCTGATTTAACTGATACTGCTGCTGAAGGGTTGCCTGCCTTGATGCAAAAGGACAGGGCACATAAATCAGTCCCTTTCCTCCAGTGTTAGCACAGATCAAGGCATTCAAAATGGTCCATCAGCAGTGTTCCCAATTAGCTGACTCCACACAGTTCTTCCTCATCTGCAGGTCTCAGCTGGGCTTGCTGGGGGCTACACTCCTCTACATGCAGTCATTAAACTTACACAATAATGAATTATGAGGTAGCAGCAAGACAGATGGCTTGACTCCAGGTGTTGGACTTCTAGCTTCACCAAAGTGGGACTGTTTACAGTGTACACACACAAATTGGGTTCGTGACACATTTTCACAAGGCATGTGTTTTCCTTGAATCCAGAACAAGATGTTTTATCAACTCCTAAGTCTGATGTTTCCAGATTTGGCCCAGATCGTGGATGCACTAAGGAGGATCCCTTAGTCTTTGATTAACATTAAAAACCAATCAAGTGGCTGATCCTGTAGCTGCAGTTCCCCAGGATGCCCTATCCTGCACGCACTGAGCTCTGTGGAACAGGACCAAGCTGCCCACTGCTGTTAAGAGTTAGCTGTGTGACCCAGCATGAGATACAGCCAGCCTAGCCAAAAACTTCAAAGGCAGTGAAGCCATAGAGAGTACTTTGGAAAGTCTCTCCACAGGGAAGACGAGAACATTACAGAGCATCATTTTGGACATGTGGCACCACTGGCAAAATGGGCAGCACTGGTAGTGGAGCAGGTAGAATGAGGATTATTTACCCTGTTTTACATGTGGGCAAGGCAAAGGGTAGCTAGGTGCCTGACCTGCAGCACAAACCTGCCTCTTTTGGCACTGAGCTGACTTTGAAAATCCAGCATGGAGAGGAAAAGCAATCTGGACAACGTCATTTGTCCAACCAGCAGCCAAGCCAAGACCAGAGACCTCACCTCCTGCTTCCCAGACCAGAGCTTTCAAGTCAAGGCTGCATTTCCTCCTCCGCCTTTTGGATGTCACACCAATGAACCTGCTTAAAAACCCCAGAAGAGACGAAACAAAAACAGGCCCCTTTCTTTCCCCCATCCCTCCTTCCCACATACAATTCGGGGTCTGAACGGTGGCTCCATCTGGCGCTGGTTCAGCAGCTCCCAGTCCAGCTCTTTGAAGTAGGGGTGCCGCAGGATCGCGCTCTCACCACCCAATGCTGTGCTGCCCAGCCGCATGCTGGGGTTCTTCGTCATGAACTGCAAAACAAAAAGGGCTGTTTGTTTCCTCCTGCCCGGCAGGGCCAAGGGAGAAAGACCTATTAGCGGTGGCACAAAAGCTTGTCCTCAGCTTTCCTGTTGAACCCAGTTGCTGGCCAGACTTCTCGATTTCATTGTACTGGAACTGCATGCAAGGAACTTGACTCATTCTCTAGAGGAAGAAATCTGGGTGTATTTCTCCCTGGTCTCTTACTATTTCAGTCAAAACCTTGGTAACCACAACAAGAAAAGAAAGTTGAAGTGCATCACTTGTAACGTTGTAGATGTTACACAGTGTCTGGGGTGTTATTTATTTCTGTATTAATTTCTGAGGAACACAAGCTCTCACTCAATGCTGTTCACCCACCAGCCAGGCTTTGGATGAGAGCCTGTCCTGAGCTGTGTCTTTTTCCTAAGCCTCAGCCCGCTGAAGTGCAGCCAGAAGCCTACGCTTTCCTTCCTGTCATCTTAGGAAACAGAAAAAAAAACAGAGAGGCATTGGCTTTCAGAGTTCCCAAAACTTTGAGCAGATGAATACTTACAGGTGACTGTCTCCTCCTCTCAATGGTGAAACTCCAGAAGAGGGCTTCCTTTTGTAATACACTTTACTCTACTACTAGCAAAAAGAAATCTGAAACTTCAGCCAAAGCGCCCTGATTTGCCCAAGGAGCAAAAGGAAAGCCATAGACCGTGCACACAGTGTGAGAGGGCATTGATGGCTGCCCTCGTTAGGTCCCAACACGAATGATGAAGTGTGAGTGTTTCAGATATTTCTTAAGGGGAAGGGAAATATTGGGGGAGGAGAAGAATCCTTTCCCAAGGCAGGAAAAGAGCTAGTGTGCTTGTTAACTTAGGATTATAGTTCTTAAAAACTCAGTAACACACAATCTTTTCCTTCCCCTCAAGTACTTCTAATTCGTAGGAGAAACCAGGTTATGTTTAAGCTGGGAAAATAGCTGCTTTTATTTGCCTATTGAAACAGCAACATAAAGCAAGCCCCACTCTGGTGGAGGTGTCCAGACGATTTCCTCGAAGATGAAAGAGCATTATGTTTAGCAAATAGCTGAACCAGCCAAACCAGACAATCGGTCACTGTTTCGGGAATGACCAAGTCTGCTGCATCTGGGCTGTGAGGAAATGAAAAGAAGGGGAGATGCAGCAAGAAGCCAACTTGTTTCTGACTGCGGGAGCTTTTCAGCAGGGACAAACTCTGCTAGGTCGAGAGGATAAAAAGTCTGGTCATTCCATGCCTACAGAGATGACTGAGAGAAGAAAGAAGACTGCCAGAGTACTCCCCAGGGCTCTGTCTGAGGGGGCCTTCAGAGCCAAAGATGAGGGGTATCTGCAGCTCAGAGACCTCACAGGACCCCAGAAGCTGATAAGTTGGCACAAAATCCCAGCTCCAATGTGACCTCTCCCCATCCTGACAGCTCTCAGGACAGGTACTGCCGCTGCATTTCCTACGGCAGAGCTGTTTTCCACCATCCCACCCCAAACCACCAATACAAGCACTGCTGAGAGCATCTAGGTTGTAAGAGCCATCACCAGGACAGGAGCAAACCAGCATGGCTCTCCCCAGCTGGGGTGTCCACATGCTCTCCTTGGATTCTTCACTCATGCAGCTTTTTCAAGGCCAAGCCAAAGGAACGGCACAACTTCTATTTTTCCCTGACCCTTTCAACACATTTTTGTCCCTTCCTACCAACAGAAACCAAACACAATTTGCTTCCCATGGGACTCTGGCCCAAAATTTCTGTGTAATTCTGATCTCCAGACAATATCTCGGTTTCCAAACCAGAAATAGGTCCAACCAAAATCTCTCAAGAGACTTGGTTCAAACAAGCCTTTTCAAGTCTTTAACTAAACTTCTCTGGTTTGCAAAACATGCCAGAAATCTGCTGGTAAGCCCATATTTCTCTAGAAATTCCCTGTCCAGATCTTTGTCCCCACAGATGGATATCTGCACCTCACTAGCTCTGATTTGCATTGCTGGAACATCTAGAAAGCTCAAACAAGATCAGAGCTTGCTGGTACTGGGAGTGGTAATGACTGAAAGAGTCCAAAAGAAGAGGCAAAGAGGAGACAGAGAGCTGGGAATAAGGTCCATATCCATTGGCTCCCAACCTACTGGCACCATTATGCCAGGAAGCTTTTGCTAAATGTGTGTAAGGAAAAATCATGTAAGACTTCATCTCTGGAAAGTTAACATATTTTTCTCAGGTTCCCATTCGTGCGCAACCGTAAGAGACCAAAACCTAAACCAGACTGCTCATTCCCAGACCAGTTCAGGGCCCTGGGATATGAAAGTGTGTTTACATTCCTATTTGCTTGCTTTGTTCAAAATGATGCCAAAATTGCACCAAGCAAAGGCATCCGATGCAACAAGCAGAGAGCCAATGTAAATGCATTCCTTACTGCTTAAAACACCCCTTTTGTTAGGATAAGGATTAGCCAAGTGCCATTCCTTGAGGTGGGCTGTTTTGGGCTCTGAAAAAAAACAAAAACAAGAGTCAAAACAAAGACTGTTTAGAGCTGACCAGCTAGCTCTAGTTTGTGTGCTCAACCCGTGTATTGAGAAACCTCAGCTGACACCAAGCGTCAGGCAACTCTAGGCTCCATCTGCTCATGTCTGCTGCACAGAGAAGGCAGGAGGTGAGTGAACACTTCAAACTCACCCACTGCTGGAACACGTTCTCCTCACTGGCTGCTGAGTGTGATGCTGAGGCTGCTGCAGAAACTCTCTGAATTAATCCTCACCACAAAAGCAGTAAGCTGATGGATGGGATACACAATCAAGCAGCACAATCCCTAGCCACCAGGCACATGCTCAGTGCTGCTGCCTCTCTTCATCTGTAAAAGCAAGGTGCTAGAGTGACCCACCAGCACCCAAAAGATTTTGGCAAGGTTTTTTAAACTCCCAATAGCTTCTCTCTCAGATAATGCAACCCTCTGAAGTGAGCTAATGGAGTGTACGTATATCATGCACTCTATAATGAGTATCAATGCAGCACGAAGAGGCTTGTCTTTCATGGCAGTTAACCTCTAACAATCTGCTTCAACAAAAGGGTGGGATATGATTTCAAAGGATGACCTCTTACTGTTAACCTCCAACCCTGATAAATGTACTGTACACTGTGCTGAGACCTCTTGACTGCATCTGTGCATGGGAACTGGCACTGCGAATGTTGCCTCCACAAGTCAGGACGTGAAACACACTGCTGTCTCCAGGCAGCCACAGCTCCCTGTCAGATCACTCAGCCTGTGAATGTGCTTATATGTCCACATCCAGCTGCTGTGACAAAAAAACAGATAACAGCCATTGCTGCTCTTCCCTTGCATGAAACGTCCTGGTGAATTTTGGAAGCAGCAGGCCTGCCTCAGCAGCCTGGTGAAGGTTGGGCTGTCTTATCCGGGAAGCGACTCCAGTCCTTACCAGACAATCAAGCTGAAAATCAGATGTGCAAACCATGATTCCAAAGAAAGAGCACTGCTTTTGCACCTGCTGTCTTGTATAAGAGACACAAATTAATAGATGGCATTATTGAAGTCAGTTTCCACAAGAGCATACAGCTAACACACTCAAACCCTACCTGAATTCACCAGAAATTACTGCACTGACAAAAAACTGGATGATGCACTTTGCATTATGCGGGAGGTCAGAAAGAAAGAAGAATATAATGACCTCCCAAGGCTTAAAGTCCACAAACTCTTCTCTCTCTGTACCTGAGGCAGCATTGACATTTCTCTGCTGCAATAGGGCAGTATCTGAAGGCCTGTCTCAAAATGGTTCTGGTATCTGATGGCATTTAGAGCACAGCAAACAAAGAACTAGGGGTTTCTGAGGAGCTTAATGACAAGCTCAGCTTTCATCTCTGAAATAAGTACCTGGAGCCTGTACCCACAGCTCTGACCATATAAGCAGCACCTTTGAAGCAATCAGCAGAATGACAGGTAGTGCTGGGTGCTCAGAGCACAGATGCTGCCCTCTACACAAGGGCAGGCTGTGCAGGGGAAAGCTTTTTGGAAGTGCAGATCACCTTTACTGCATTCAGAAACAGTCAGGCTCTGGGGCTGGAAAAAGCCTTACAGAGTGTTGGCTGCTCCTGGCATCCACAGGAAGGCCAGGGTCAGTCTCCTGCTTTACAGCTAGGCTCAGGTTGGGTAGTCCTAAGTTTCCTTCCAAGTACAATTCTCCAGTGTTTTTGCAGGTGGTGAAAGATGTTCTGCAGAAAGTTTTCCATGGCAAAATGTAATCTCCCAGTGTTTATTATCTCTAATTTTGCATGATTACCCAAAATCCATAATGAATGTCACCCTCTGGTATGCTAAGTCCAATGAAGAAACACAGAAAAGTCCAACAGCAACACCAACAAAGCAAACTAGCAACGTTCCTTAGCAAAAAGAAACACGTCATCACCGAAAATCAGAAGGCCTCCCAGCAAAATCAATAGTAGGTCAACCAACTTGAACTTGGCCACCAGGCCTTGGCTATGATCACATCCAGCCACGGGGAGTGCAAAGAGCACCCCTGGGCTGGGTCCCTAAGGGCAGACTGGAGCAGGGCTCTCACTGACCTCAGCCAACCCCTCAGTAACAGCGCAGCCAAATCCAGCAGCAGGAAAGAGCCAAAAACATGACTTCATGAAGCCATTTGAAAAACATTTACTGAAAGAAAATGCAGCAAGTCACGACAAGAAGTGAAGAGGTGGAGATCAGCCCCTGTGTGTGAAGTTACAAGGAAAAAATGCAGAAGCAGCAGCGCCAAGCAGTGGGAAAAATCTGCGTCAGCCCTGGGAGCTCAGCCCACGGCAGGTGAGGGAGTGCGGCGGGGCACAGGGCCCCACATTGCTGGGACCATGCTGGGAAGGGTTGCAGTCCCCCAGCTGCAGGACAGGGCTGTACTGTGCTTCAATAGCACTGCCCACGTGCTGTGCTGCAGCTCCCGTCTCAAGAGGCAGCAGCGTGTGTAAATGAGTGCAATGGCTGGAGGTCTGTGAGGGGATGTCTGTACAAGGCAGATGTTTGTAGGTGCTCATTTCCTAGTTTACAGGTTCCCTCTCTCAATAGTGACATTCTGATAGGTTTCTGGGTAATTCATTTGCGTGCTATTTGCATCAGGATAATTCATGCTGTGAGTAATATTACAGCGAATAGATTCCATGAAGTTCCTTCATGTTCTAGGAAAGCAGCAACAAACCCAGACTCCTCCACGGGAGAAACGCTCCAGGAATACAATCATTCCTTTCACACTGTCAGCCATCTGGAAGAGGAGTCCATTGTTATTTCTTGTGTTAAAGAACATCTTGGATGTGCCAGCTCCCCCCAGCATTCTGTTGTACTTGGCAGAGTACATTCACCTTGAAAGAGAAAGCACTGCCCCCAAGCAACACATCTGTTAAATGCAAGCCCACAATATTCCCCATCTTGCAGACTGGCAGGACAGAACCAGAGGAACTCCTGCTTTGCTTTGCTGAGCCCAGGGCAGCCTGCCATGGGTATGAGAGCAGATCTTCAGTCCCACCTCCTCACCACGACTACTTCCATTTGCCTCAAAATCTTCTTTACAGAACTACAGAATCGCAGAACCACAGAAAGGCTTGGGTTGGAAGGGATCATGAAGATCATCTAGTTCCAATCCCCTGATGCAGGCAGGGTTGCCAACTACTACATCAGGCAGCAGCCCAGGGCCTCATCCGTGGCCTCCAGGGATGGGGCACCCACAGCTCTGGGCAGCAGTGCCAGTGCCTCACTGCCCTCAGACTGAAAAATTTCCCCAATATCTAACCTAAAACTCCCCTCTTTTGGTTCAAAACCACCCCTCCTCATCCTATCACTATCCACCTGTGTAAAAGTAGATTTTTAGTTGATTTCTTCAGGATTGTGCATATGCAATCATCAATCCCGAGCTGTTAGAAGCGAGAGAGATTTGCCAGTTCATGGCACTAACTCTTCCTGCCTGCTGGTGCTCCTCGTGTTGCTATCCAAGTGCAGACCAGCAGCAGAGAAGGTTAAGGCCCCACAGTCTCCCCTCTAGTAATGAGGGACAGCGGGGAGATTGCGAGATACTGAACATGCTCGTGTTCATTAGGACTCATATGCTGAACTAACAGGGCAGAAATTAACTCGAAAGGAAATAAGATTTCTCAAAGATCCATTTGATCTGAGACAAAAGGGAATCGTTACATAAATAGAGCAGTTACTCTAATTAAGGCTTCTCTCCATGAATCTCCTGACGGAAGGCTGCAGTTGCTGAAAACAGTTTGGTTGTCCATTATGTAAGGCAAACAGGCCTGCAGTCTGAGGTTTCACTACCCCTCATCCACCTCTAACAAAGAGAAGAAAGATGGCTCTATGGCTCCAGTTGTCAACGTCAGTATTATTTTTAACGACTGGAAGTCAAGAGGCTTTAGTATAGCAGGGAGACTTTTTTATTTCTTCTTTTATTCTGAAATGAAAAGCTGCTCTTTTGAGCCAGCTTTGCATTTTGCTCTCTTGGGCAAGGCTCCTACCGCCCTCCATTGCTGTCATACCACAGTCTGGTCCCACTGACCACTCTCGAGTGCTGCCTCAATTTAACACCGAGGATTTGCTCTGACAGCAGCCACTAATGGCCATGCAACATTTCAGCTTCCCACCCTGCACACAGCAGGATCGACTGCTAAAAGCCATGACTTGCACCACTACAACCCACTGCAAGCTGGGATACATGTGCATCTGGCACCATGACCCCATCCTGGGGTCCCGGTGACAGAACTGTGAGCAGGTGAAATCCTCCAGTGCTAAACAGGTCTGGTGAGCACAGTGCCAGGCTGCAGCACAAAACTGCCCTGATAGCATTTTAAAGGGGAAGTGAAGGAAGAGATAAAGACAGAATGAGAAGTCTCAGTTATTTCCCTCTCCAGATAAAAAAGGAATGGGAAGGGAGGTAAAAATCAATTGTCAGTCTTGCTCCTAAATGAACTAAGGCAGACAGAGCACCTCACATATGGGACGGACGCACCTGGCTCCACATTTCCTGGAGGTTCAACTTTGCTCACTATCATTAAGTGAGACTAGGGCCAAAAATAATCATGCTTGAATAGTTACACACTTCGTTGCTGTGTTGAAATCTGCCTCCCTGCCTCCTCCCACCCTATTTAACTCATCCACACTAATGCAGAATGAAAAGGCCACAAACACTAGACGCAGGAGCTTTATACTGGGCTCTGATGATAGCTAGTGATTTTAGACACTCCTGACTTTGGTACTCATCTAATAAATAATACAGAGAAATTAACTTTAGTCATCGGATTATTTAACATAGGTTTGAGTCAAGATGTCACTCTATCAACCTGTGTTTTGAGAACGAATGGGCACGGCCCAGCTCCCACAGCCCAGCTCCTACATGGGTCACCCGCCGTATGGGCTGCTTGGAGCTTCGATATCAAGCTGCTGTTGTTAAAGTGCCCCAGTTGGATTATGGATACACCATGGGGATACGCAGGTCAATGACTAAATCAATACATCAATCAGGGTAACACAAACGTGCAGAGGGAATGAGCAGCGCACTCATTAACGGACAGGGGCACGATCCCACTCTCCTTTTAACCAGCTCTAAGATCTCCCTAGGGTTCCACGGGAAAACAATTAATCCTTTTCTGATAGTCTTGTCAAGAGGAGCCGGGAATTTATTACACAACCCTGGGTGGCCTATTTACATAGGGTCAAGTACAAAGGGGACTAAAGTGCCCTAGACAAACCTGTAAAGGCCAATTAGGAAGGAAAAAAAAAAAATCACAGGAAAATACTTCAAAGGAGCACTTTCATGGTGGTTATATTTCAATTCTTTTAATTTCAAAGTTCCTGAAAAGACACAGTGGGTCAGAAAGGTCAACGCTGGGAGGACGAGTGGACAGAAAGACCTACAGCCCTGAACAACTGGGCAATTGGAGATTTACGGCCCCGAGGGGAGCGCTGAGACCCCCCAGTTGGATGCACTGGCTCTCCATGGGCAGAGATGGCCCCAGCCGCAAGGAAGTGGTTATTCCCATGTCCAGGTGGCAGCCGGGTTCTCAAGGGAGCTCTCGTCCCTTCCCCAAGATTACCTTATAATGAACTCCACCAAAACACTCTTGAGGGTCTATAATCACTGTGTTTATCTGTGGCAGAGCTGAGCAGTCAGCCCAGGCCGCAACTTTTAGGCTTGGCCACAGAAATTGCCTCTTCCTATGCACCGAGAGCAAGCAGAAAAAAAGAAAAAGTGGAAAGTTGGCACAATGAATGCTGCTTCACTTTTTTTTTTTTTTCTTTCTAAATCTCTGGCAGGAAAGAGAAGGATGAATCATAATTGCCACAACAATAGGCAGGGTTAGGAGCTTTTGTTGTGAAGCAAATCAGAGCCTGCATGCTGTGGGCTTAAATAAGAAGCCAATTTCAGCCTATTGAGAAAGGAAAGGTAAAAGATCTGATGACAACTTCAAGATGAATTTGGCATTGGCAGGCTATAGGAGGATGGCATTAGCTTTCCTTCACAGTGAATTATTCAGAAGCATGAGGCTATTACTGCAGGGAAGAGGAACACATCGGAAAGGAGTGTGATCAATCAACAGAAGAGATTAAGATCACTGGGGAATACTGATTGCTTTTTAAGAATTACATGGCAAAGGGACAAGACATTATAGTAATGGAGATGCCAGCTCAGGCAAAAGAAGTAAGACTCAGCTCTGTCACTTAACCACACCGCATGTTTATTGCATAAATGGTTCAGACAAGAGGCCGTTTAAAGCTGCAGAATTCCTTCTTGCTTGGGAAACAACCGGCTCCAGGGTCCTGCTTTTCCTGCAGAGGCTCCAGAGCCAATCAGGAAATGCAAGATGAAAGCATTTTAGAAAACAAAACAAAGAAAAAATGTTTACACAGATCCGGCATAGTGTTTCAGAGAGATTCAAATATCTGCCCGAGTGTGACAGCCAAAGCTTAATCAAACTGTGAAAGGGATTTATGGAGCCGGCCAGCTCTGAAGGGATGCCAAGGAGAATAATTTATTGGAATATTTGAAGGCATTTTTAATATCTGCCTCTGTTAGCTGTCTCCTTGGCTCTAAGGATAAAGCAGTGAGCCCATCTCACTCCCTCTTTGATTTCAGTGGGTCCACCACTGTGTTGTTCCTTTTCCTTTTAATCTTTGTTTAAAAAACACTCCCAGCATCTGGTTCATTCAAAACCAGGTTCATTCTGACTATTCCAGCACTGCATGTGGAACAGATTATGTGCATTTTTCTGTCTGTTTGAAAGAGCCCAGCTCAGATCTGCAGGATGCAAGTGCAAAGAGGAGCCAAACTGACTGCCCAGGGCTGAGGGAAAAGGTGAGGCAGAAAGGCAGTGGGAAGCACATATGTATGGTGCTTGGATGTGCCAGGTCAGGTACAGTAAAGGTGCTCTGAGTCATGCATCGTTTACTGCAGCATGCAGGGAGGATTCAGGCATCTACCGTGGTGTCTGAGCTGATGACAGTTCCCACTAGTTCTGACTTCCCAGCATCCAAATGTGCTGGACTGCAAGCAAGCACAGCGAATGAAGAGAAGGACCATCTCCTAAGAACAGTTCAGAAGACCTCATCCTCTGTATTGATGTTCAGGGAGCATCTGTGGAGAGCAGGCAGCTTGGAGCATGCACATCTCTTCACTCAGATGTCTAAAAACCAGCTCTTTCTTTCCACTCTTCTGTCACTGCAGGCTGTTTGCTTAGATTATGTTAAAATCTGCCTCTAAGTCTTCCTGCTGCAAGAACCCTGGCCTCACCCTTCTCTCCACATTAATGACATTTTCAAGTTACTTACAGGCTTGGGGCCAGTCTGGTTCAGCAAGTGCTCACCAACCAGAAAACCTTCCTGAAAACAAGCTAAAGCACACACAAAAGGGACGCTCACCAAGACTTTGGGTGCTCATAATGTTATCCCCTCACCATGCAGTTCACTCCTCCTGTACCTCAGCTCAGTCCTCACTTTGCTTTCTGCTGCCGTGCTCGTGTGGAGTGCCCTGGGGGTATTTGTATTGCTTCTCCCCAGTCTTTCCTCTCAGCCTGTTACAGTAAGCTCTTGTAGCACAGTCCAGCTCTCCAAGGGCTCTGCTGGAGCAGTTATCCTGCATTCAGCCAGACTGACCTGCCCTGTGCTCTGGGCATGTGGGTTAATTGAAGCTCCTAAGAATTACTTCACAACAGCGGGAGATTATTATCCTCAATCTGCACTCTCCACGGACTCGTGGATTTAACTCTTACACACACAAAAATAATAGTAAATAACATTTATATCTCATTCGGAGTCACCACTTACAACTGTACTGAAACAAACACTGCTCATTTTCATTGGAAGAAGGGAAAGTGAATACAGAACATTTAGTTTTTCCTTGCCCCGCGCTACTTGCAGATTTAGGGAAGAATAAAACTGTAATGTACCCACACTTTTTCTACTGTTATTTAACATCTTTCTATATATGAATATAAAAAAAACCCCAACCATCACAAAGCACTTCTACAATTGACTACCCATGCTCCCTAAGTCAACCTCTTGTTTTGAGGCAGAATTTGGCCCCATTTCCAGCAATATGCATGCTTCACCTTCTCCAGCTGGAGAGAACTTGCCTCTGGAGCCACACACAAACAATTGCACACCTGCCACCAGCACTACATTGTGGGAAATTCTCCTGTGGCCCTGCCTGCTCTGACATTAAGTGACAGTGGGACCGAAGGCAGCCTTGTATTCACTTCTCTGGGCACCAAAGGAATAACAAACTCCTACAGAAAGTTTTGAGCGGCTTTTTTAACTAGCAAGCTGAACGTTGGCCGAGTGGTTGAGAAAGGGCCCCAATACTTCTTTCCCACTGAAAATTAAGTGACTTGGTGCCATCTGCACTACAACATTCCTGAGCGGCTTTTTTGCTCTCCAGAACAAGCTGTGTGTGCTGCCTCCTAGGAGAGAGGGCTGAGTTACACTGCCAATGAGCTCGTGGCATTGAATACTGCTCTAAGTACTAGCTGCACAAGCAAGCTAAAAGAGCTAAGGAACTCACAGAAATCGTTGAGTTTCTTGTCTTTGGTCTGTCATGGGCTCACAGAAATGGGACAAGAGGCTTTTCCTTTTAGATCAGGCTTCAAGGCTGTCTGGAGCCCATAGGGTTGGATTTAAAGTGTGGCACAATCATAGAATCACAGAATCATCAGGGTTGGAAAAGACATCCTCCAAGTCCGACCCAGCCCAATCCCACCATGCCCTCTGCTCACATCCCTCAGTGCCACATCTCCATGGTTCTGGAACTCCTCCAGGGAGGGTGACCCCACCATTCCCTGGGCAGCTGTGCCACTGCACCACCACTCTTACTGAGAAGAAACGTTTCCTAACATTCAACCACTTCCCCTCCTGCTGCTCCCACACAATCTCGCTCCTGGCTGCTGATGAAATCCAGGCACAAAATCCCAAGTCCCTTGCGCTCCAAAAGCCAAAAATGTATCTGTAACAGTTCGGCTCAGAGCTGGACCTGGCTTCAGCTGACCCACAGAGCATCATTATCTCCAAATCTGAGCTTGAAGCACTAATTCACAAATGCTACAGCCCCTTGATGTTAACTTAGCAACAGAAAGAGAATGTGAAGCTAGAGCAAAGCCTGAGGGAGCGTGGGGTGGGTGTTCACACCTCAGTAGTGTGGGAGTTCACAGAATGCCACAAGAGCCAGAGGGGGGAACTGAACTCAATGGCCCAAAGCAGCAGAGACTGCACTAAACCAGAGCACTTCCCTTTTGACTCAGCATCACTTCCAGGCTATTATTCTCTAGAAAAACAGATGAACTTCAAGCTTTGCTTTTGCATCCTTTTCACTGTATTGCTGGTGTCGTGTCTTCCCCGGGACATGGATCAGGTTTGCTTCCTCAACTGAAGTCACTAATCCTTCCATCTCTCCCAGTCCTTACAGTAATGCTCATCGTGCTAATTCTCCTGCATCAGTGCTACCTGAGCCAGACTACCAAAACCATAGCCAGCTTCCTCTGCATCTTCCTCTTCTCTTGCCTGACGTTTATTTTTCACAAGAAAATCACTCAGGGGAATCACTCTTTTTGCTTAGCTCTGGTGGTGCTTTCTCCAAAGCAGCTGGAGGGCAAACAAGCATCAGTCTGACTTGTATCCCCAAGAACAAGTCCCCCAGCTACGTGCCCGAGCCTCACTTTTTGAAGCAACATTTCAGCTAGACCAGAAGCACTTCAGAGCTGACATTATGACTGGAGGTTGGTACACAAATGCTAAGAGACAACCTCAGCTTCACTGAACCCAGCTACGACAGGTTCAGAAACTCAGGGTGCAAAAGGCAGAGCACTGTTAACACTTCCCCAGGGAGATACTGCTTTCTAACCCGTGCTGTCACTTGGATCGGAGAGCAAAAACATCAAGTCGCAAATCCTCATCCAAATTTCCAAACCTTTTGGCCAATCACTGCTATCTCAGAGGATTTGTCCGCGGAGTAACTCAATAGACTTTGTCCTCCTCTCCTCATCTGACACCAAAGAAAATCCCTGCAGCTTTCCCTGTGAATTTACTTCCCATTACCCACTTTTGGGCTCCAGTTCTCACTGGAAGGTCCCTTCCTTCCCCCGCCCAAACAAGCCTGCCTGTTATAAACACAGCGTGACTGCACTGCATTTGTAAAAGTCATACGTGAAGCAAGTGAAACACGCAGCCAAAATATCACTCTGCTTATGGGAAACAAGAGGGTTGTATTTCATTTTGCAATTCACTCAGCTTAATCCCCAAGCCTCCAGCTGCCTGGAAAGCCACTTTCTTTGCTCCAGCATTTCTTGCTAGTAACAATTCACTAATTCAAAACGTCAACGTGCTGTAAGAAAGCAAATCCCAGCTGCACTTCCACCATAAAAGACACGGTCCAGCAGTCTCTGCTCCCTGCCTGCTCACAAAGTTTCTCTTTCACAGCCTCTTCGTCATCAAACACTGGTGATTACTTCACTGATAGCAGAGTATGTGAAAGAGTTTCTTTTACAGGCACAGATCGCGTAGCAGTAGGGCCAGTGCTCCCCTGGCATACATTGTTGCTATGGGTAGAGATATGGAAAAATAGAATTTTTGAGGGAGAGGGCAAGAAAGGATCGTAATCAAAGCAAAACTTCTATTCAGACTGAGATAAAGTGGTCTAAATCGATTCAGCAGTAATTTTCCTTTTCTGCAGATCCTTCCTGCCCACAAGCAAATCCATGCCCAATTGGACTTGCTTGACCAAGAAGCAGAAGACCTCAGTTCATGTTCACTCTGCCTGATTTGAATCCGTTACTCCCTAAATTTCCCAGTGACTCACTCCAGTCATGCAAGGTACTGTACACATATGGGGTTTGGGATTTCCCAGTTCCCTGCTCTGGGAGTACTGATTCCATCCAAATCCTGCTCATGTACACGTTTAGCTCTACCCTGCTTCCAGCACTTCAATGACAGTATCAAGGACAAAAAAAAAAAACCCCAAACCATTACAGATAAACAGATAAAGAAAACTTCTTTTAGAGCCCAAATCTTTCTGATTTGAATTCTAAGCGTGGTCTCAGGGCACTGAGGCTGTTTTTGTTTTCCTTGGTACTGGTGCTCAAAAACGCACCAGTAACACCCACTGCTCTAAATGAGGGCCTAAGAACATATCTTGGTCATTATCAGGAAACTGCAAAGATGAGCAGCATGCAATCTTCAGAAATCAGGTGGTTTCTGATGAGGGGAAATTGGTGACACACAATTATGGTAAATGAAAGCAAAACGAAATAACAGCATCCATGAAACAGGTCCTAAAACCTATTATCCTTGTTTATAATGAAGCTCTTCAAGAAAGCAGGCTGATCAAGTGCTTTCTAAACCTACATACACACATTTGTAGAGAACCTCTTAGTACCTACACCTAATCGCATCTTCCTGGCAGGGGAATTTGATTTTAGTTGCAGAGCTTTGTACCACTCAAGAGCTAAGTGAATTTTCACTTGTTCTGCTCAAGGTTATAGGCCAGAATTTTCAGTGAGGAGATAATCCAATTATTGAGGCTATTAAGGCCTCAGACTGCAACATAAGAGACCCTGGCTTTAATTCCCTGCTCTTCCATAGACCTCCCATGCCATGTAATTGCTTATTATCATTTCTGCCACTGCAGCAGTTTAGTGCTCTGATTTTCCTTACTTTTAATATCGTGGGTTAGAAAGCACTGCCACAGCTGTAAGTCAGGCGGCTCTCATTCACTTTCTTTTGAGATAAACAACACAACAGTGATTAGAAGGTGCTCACATAGTAATGACAATGCTGTATCTACAAAAATAATATTAACATCAGAAGACTACAATAAGCAATTCTCCTTAAAGATTCTGGCTACCAGATTAAAGCCCTGACAAAATCAAACCCTCCTTTAAATGGTTCTTTAAATATTTAATTTCTCCATTTCTTTGAGTCAGCACTCCACACGTTACTATAAAATGCCATCTTATCCAATTATTTCTTTGACCTTCTATTACCATTTAGTAGTACCAAGCCTTGAATACAGCGGCATTCGCAGTGCTTTGCAAGGAAAGGACATACTCTGATCCTTCTCTTACACGAAGTGTGCTTAGAAATATGAAGAGATGTGATCATGGGCAAGAACAAGTCAGTAGCAGAATAGCCAAGTTAGGGCTCCTGACTCCTAGGTTAATGCCTTTGTCATTGATTCATGACAAAGTCAGGGATCTCCAGTACACTAGGCACAGTTTGTACATGCAGAGTCTGACATCTAAAAAAGCTTCCTTCTCACATCACAGGCAAATATGTGAGACACAGGATAAGAGAGGTCCTGGGAAAATTCATGTAACAATAACTAAGTATAGTCTACAACTGCTCTCCTCGAACAGTTTGCTGTACAGACCCTCCCTTTTTTCCCCCAAACACAAAAATCAGAACCTTATGTACACAGGTAGGCAGTGGTCCCCAGGGGAAAGCTGATAGTACCAAGAGTCAAAACAATGGATTATCAGGAAGTCTTCACTTCACTGACGCTTGAGTCACATGGAAATCACAAAATCAGTGAATGGCTTGGGCTGGAATCGACCTTCAGGACCATCTAGTTCTAGTCTCTCACATGGACATGGACACCTTTCACCAGACCAGGCTGCTCAATGCCCCCATCCAACCTGGCCCTGAGCACTTTGAGAGATGGGGCAGACACAGCTTTGTTGGGCACGCTGTGCCAGGGTCTCACCACCCTCACAGTGAAGAATTTCTTTCTCATATCTCATCTAAACCTACTTTTTTTAGTTTAAAACTGCTACTCCTTGTCCTATCATACAGTCACTGCTGGTAATACTGTATATACCTGCTACTTCTGTTCTGGAAGATAACCATACGTTGTAAATCATTAAGCCAGCAAGAGAATGCCCAGAAAGGCAGATAAGTACACACTTTGCTTGCCAAGTTGGCTGCTGGATTGTATAAAGGACATAACTATGCAAGCATACTGAAGTGTGGCAGGATATTCTTTTTTAGTTTATCTTTCAGCCCAAGATAAAAAAGGGCCAGGGTCAGGGAAACCACAATTTCTGAGTGCCCATCCTCCAGACCTGTTTCCTTTTGCTAGGTTTAGTCTGAAGAAAGCCAGGACAGAATGAAGACAGCAAAGGGAACTCACCGCTTTGAGGATTGCCACTGCGTCCTGCTGGAGCCATGACGGATAGACAACTTCATCGTTCAGAATGGCCTCAAAGAGGTCGTCCTCATTCTCCGCCTCGAAGGGCGCGTGGCCACACAGCATCTCGTACAGCAGCACGCCCATGGCCCACCAGTCAACATCGGGGCCATACAGCATCTCTTGTAGAATCTGGAAAGGGGATGAGAATGACATGTCACCCCTACAGGCTCCTAAACTGAGCCAGAAAGGAAAAGACATTTGGAAACACTGCAGAAGATCTTGCTGTGCCCTAACGGTTCTCTCTGCTATGCTGGCTGGATGTCCACATGAACTTCTAACTGGGAACCCCTTGATCCGCATTAAGGTACATCGGCTCTATTAAATGACTGAACTAGCCTGGCTGCTCACTGGGTCAACAATACCTTAGAAATGATGCTAGAGTTTATCAGGAGGAAAAAAGACATTTCAGCTAAACTATCTGAGCCTCAGAGGCGGCAGAGCAGCCATGTGCATGAGCTATACCGCCCTTTCCTTGCCCCTGGGAATGAGATGCTTGCACAGCTCCAACAGCAGCACTTTCAGCTGGAGTGGGGAAGGAGCATGAGTGTGTGAGAAATGCACAAACACCAACCACAAACAAAAATTCATTTGTTTTGAAAGGAGGATCTGAAACCCTGTCAAAACATCTGTCAGCATCTGGAGGGCAGATGTCCCTTAAAGAGCTGTTTATTAATTTTGTAGTGAGGCTGGTGAACAACAGGGAAGGGGATAAGTTAGAAAAAGGAAGTGAGAAATGAGGGAGAATGGGATGTCCTTTCAAATCAAGCTGGGCCAACATCTGTATGTGCCTCTTCCTCAAGTGTTTTTGCAGTTGTAGCTCCACTATTTACCTCACCTTTGCTTAAGAAAAAGATATGGTTACCTTGGTGCCTCATGTTTTGTTTGCACCAGGGACCAGTAACAGAAGCATGCATCTAGTAGGAAACCTTGCACCCTGCAGCCAAATAACATGTAACTAAAGACACCAGAGAGCTGACCGGCTGCTCAAAACTGACATTTCATGGCCAAATGAAGATTCCTCATACCTCTGGAGCAATATAGTCTGGTGTACCGCAGAAGGTAGCTGTGGTAATGCCATCATGAATGCCCTCCTTGCACATTCCGAAGTCTGCCAGCTTGCAGTGTCCCTCATGGTCCAGCAGCACATTGTCCAGCTTCAAGTCCCTGCAACGAGACAAGTTGCTACGTGCTTGGAGCAGCCCCAGCACAACTGGAGGCAGCGTCCCAGGCCCCAGAAGCTTAACTTGTAAACTGGACAAACCTTATCGTCATTAAAAATAAAATAGAAGTAAAATAAACAAAAGTCACGCAGGAGGGGTCTTCTTTTGATTCATCTCTTACAAAAGGGAGGGAGGAACGAACACATTTCTGCCAAACTGCATTTAACAATGGGAGGTGCTACACGAGTTTGCCCACATGGCTTTCCAAACACACCACAGGCCTGACCGGCAGAGCTCCTGCTCACTCACATCTGAGGCTCAGAGGAACAGAGGTTGCCAGAGCTGTCAAATTGGGTAATGATGCCGTGATGCAGCAAAACGCCATACAGGTGACACGCTGTGATTTGGCAAAGCACCGTGCAGGGGGAGCACATCCTCTCAGCTCCTGATGGTGTAGCTCCCGAACTTCCTTGCATGGAGGCAAACTTGACTGATAAACCCCACCCGCAAATTCTTGAAGTCTTTAAAGTCTTCCCAGCGGCACCCCTTCCAGCAGCTAATGCAATCAACTATTTCCCTCTGTAGTGCTCGTTGGGGCAGGGGCTTCCTTGTTTCATACCTGTTCCCTGCCATGAAAATCCTGGAGCCAAATGCCATCAGTGAGCAAGCTGCAGAAAGGCACATTTTCCAATACATCACCTGTAACTGCCAGGAAGCACCTCATCAAAAATAAGGCTGCCAAAATGACAAAGTCTTCAGGAAGCTTATCGGGAAGAATGCCTTAGGGAATAGCCTGCAGTCATAAGTATCGTCAGGAACAAGACCAGAAAGTACAGGTCATCTGCAGACTTAGGCAATGCCTTCCTAAAAATACATACTAGCTCTTGGCACCTCTGCTTCTCAGCTGTCAGACAGGCTCTAGGCACCATCACAGATGGAGAAAAGCAACTATGATGGGAGTGCAAATAGATCACTTTTTTTTTTTCTTCACAGTTTGGAGAAAATCTGCATCAATGAGTGTCCAAAAACATCCTGGTAGTTGAGCATACTAAAATAAAAGTTTATGCTGCTTCCCGCACAAGATGCATTTAAACATCTCCAATACAGAATAAATTTCCAGCTCACAGCTCACTCACAGTAACTACCTCAGCTGAGGCTACCCTTGACCAAGAGTACTGCACAGCCTTCACAAAAGCTCTGAGACAGGGAAGTGTTACCATCAATATTTTACTGACCTGGATGACAGGCTTATGGGCCTAGACAAAGCCCATTTCAAACTCACTTGGGTGCCCAGATCGAAACAAAAAAATCCAATTGTTTGAGGGTCTCAGGGCTCCTTTTTATGAAATCCATGCTGGAAATCTAATCAATTTTGACCTCTGATTAGACATCTATTTTCCTGGAAAGGAAGAGCAATGAGGAGAGTGGAACACAGGTGGCATTCCATACAAATGTGAAGATCTGTGGGAGAGCTGAAATCTGAACCAGCTTGATCATTTTCTATCCTCTCAAAGTGAAAATCAAGTTGTTGACTGATGCTTTGCATTAGCATTCTACAGCCCACACCACCACCAGAAGCCTCTGTAGAGTCTGAGACAAGCTCTCTCACCTTTTCACCACATCCTGCCCTAAAGAGATACGAAAAATTATTATTAGCTTCTTTTGAATGGCTGGGTAAGCAAGGGATAGAGGTCACAGAGTTGCCCATATTTGCCAGAGCCAAGACCGAACACCGACTTCCTGAATACCAGTTCAAGATCTTAATCATACGATCACACATCCCCTCTCTCTAACTTTAACACGACAGAGCAACAGAAGCCAGTGAAAACCCCTCTGTCAGGATGCTGCCCTTCCCAGAAGGTCATTGGCTATCTGGTGGCCAGTGAAATTTGGAGGTCGAGGACAGTGCCCATGCTTGTCTTACACTGCACTATTTGCTCTGGGTGGGATTGCTCAGCAGAAGATACTTATTTTTCTCCTTCTCAGAATTAAGCATAACCGTTAAGCCGTGTGGGCAAAGGATTAGGTGAGCACAATGAGCAGTATTGTACGTGCTCGTCCAGGACAGTACGTCTTCAACAGCAGTTTACAGTCAAAGCTGTTGTTGCTCTTCCCTGTGGTTACTGGCAAAGCAGGGAAGACCTCCAAGCATAAGGGCAGGCCTTGTTTCCAGGAATCTGCAGTGATGTGGTTGAAATGCACGGTTTATTCTTGGCTTGGTGTTAAATGCAGCAAATGCCTTTTCAGCCCTGGGCAGGCCTGACTTTTTAGGGAGGGTACACCTAACCATGTGACCAGAAGGAGAATTCTGGTGAACCTGCTTGGAGATCCCCCTTCCAGGCCTCCTCCCACTCCCCAAAACATCCGCCATGTCCTGAAGTGCTTAGGAAACATCTCAAAACACACCTTCGTTACACCTGAGCCAGAAGAAACGCAGCTATGTACACAGACTAAATGAAGCTACAGTTGTAGAGTCACAGAATCACTACAGTTGGAAAAGACCGCCAGGATCTCCAAGTCCAACCCCAGCCCACCCCCACCATGCCCACTGCCCACATCCCCAGCGCCACGTGTCCGCAGTTCTGGCATACCTCCAGGGACGGCGACCCCACCACTCCTCCTGGGAAGAAATGTCTCCTAATATCCAATCTGAGCCTCCCTTGGCACAGCCTAAGGCCATTCCCTCTCAGTCCCTCACGCAGAGCCTGAGGAGCAGAGGCAAGAACCTGGCAATGGCAGGGCCTGCATTCCCTGCTGGCTGCACGATGCAGTGCCCTCATCGCAGCACTGAGAAGGCAGGAGGTGCTGCAGGCGCAAGGCCTCTCTGCTGCTTGACTCTCTCCTATGACCAAACAGCTCTTTGCTGGCCAAGCCTCCATAAGGCCCCACACAGAAGGCCTTATGGAGCAGGTCTGTGGGCTGGCCCCACAGCAAGGCCTGGCCATGCAACTCTAGAGCAGGTCCCTCCTGCTACACCAGGCCCATCGAGCTGGGCCTTGGTTTCATTGCCTTCACAGACTGCAGCAGCCGTAAGCTCTGTACTGGCTGCTGTATGCTGACAGCTCTCCCATGCATCCCAGCACATGAACCAGTGTGGCCATGTGAGAGGAAAAACACAGACAGGTTTCCAAGATTTACAAGGAGCTCTTCATTTTAGCAGCAAGGATTCCGGGAAGCTGATGAAACTGGAAGCCATCCAGCTCACAGGGCCCAAATCTACCTCATTTCCTTAATACTTGCATTTTCCATTCAATATTTTTAGCAGTTCCATGAAGCAAGAATGGCAGAAAGGTTCTCTGAGGACTGCGTTTCTAAGGTCCTGATGAGGCTCTGCCTTAAGCATTTCACTGGCAACCTTCCCCTGGAAAACAAACTTCATCCCGACTCAGAAAGGCAGCCTTTGTCCTCACACGCAGTTATCGTACATTGGGTTAACAGCGTCGTTTTATTCTAGACCCAGAAGAAATGACAAAATGAGCTGCCTAAGCGTCCTTCACCGAGAGAGGTGTTCTTCACATCGCACATCTTCACACATCAGCCACTTCAGTCTGACATTTGTAAAAAATGCTATTACAATGGCAGATGATCCAGGCCTTTCTGAGACATGTCAAATACAATTTCCCAGCACCAGTGAGTTTTGCCAATAAAGAGGTGTTTGTTATACAAGTACCTGCCTCTTGCTCTGCTCAGACTGCCTCACTCGTGACTTAGAAATGTGTTTTAAAGGATGAACCTTTGCATTTTTTTCCTTTGTCTGGCTTCAGCACTCGGTGTTGCAAGGGCTATGCATGCAATAAGGAACTCTGCAGGAGCAGCTGGCTTCCCATTTCAGTTGCCTCATGTTGAGGTCCTCCTAGGTTTGGAAATCCCAAAGGCACAGTTTAAAGCTCATAAAAGTCTAGAGATCCCATCTCAAGGCAAATGATTTAGTCACAAAAGATGTGGATACAATACAGCAACAGCTAGACACAAAGGGAGCTGCAAGGAGAATTACACTCCAGCCAAATGAGAACAAATATACATTTATATCGCATATATACCATAAAATACCCAAACCCAGAATTAGCCACATGATTTATTTTTTTGGCATTCCTGAATGGGAACATTTTGGTTTTTTCAGTCTTCAGCATGCAAAGTAATTTAGATATTCCTTTGGAGTGAGCAAATGTGCTCTTAACCTCCTTTGCATGCAGGGACTAGACTTCGATTCTTCTCCACCTCTTCTGTTGAAATCATTTTACCTTGCAGAAATACAAAAATCTCCATTACGATGAAGAAAAAATGTGTTTCTATTGCTTGCTTTCCTAGCCAGAGCAATACATGTTTCCATCTCCTGATGCTCCAGTGAAACTGTAATTCCTTTTTCCAGAATGAAACAACTTCAGTGGAGGAGAATGAAACACACACAGCAGACAGAGCAATACAGGTGTTAAGGTACTTACCTAAGGGGAAGGATTTTCCAGCTAGAGGACCTACTCCAAATATGTACTGGGGACAACACATTTACACTAATACTTTGACTAAATGAGGAGAACAGGAGGAAGCCTCTGATTGACAAAAGTCCTAAATACCTCTGTGAACAACATTCAGAGTTTTCCTTTGCATAACACCAAAATTGAAATATCTTGTGGTACCTGAAACCAGAATTCTCTTGAGCAGCAAAAATGATTTTAACAATCATTTTGGGCCCAACTGAAACTTCCTTTCCTTCCTTCTTTTCACACTAAGTTTTGGGGGTTCACCAGCCAACTTCAAGAATATAATTGATTTCACAATGCCATCTCCCACTGGTTTTGGAATAAGGACATCCAGATTCTGTTCCAAAGAATTAAAGAATTCTTAATTCTTAAAGAATTAAGCCTGGGAAAAGAATTAAGGAATTGAAGCAATTTATTTCTAATCCCACAAGTCTTAGGTTGTATAGAACTCACTGTTGCTTAAAAGTTTCTTCACAGAAAATGATTCGCATCTCCCACATTCTTCCAATAACAACCACATCTTTAGAATAGGGAGAAATATTGAAATCGCAAATGAAAAGCCAGGTTACCAGCCTTTGAAAAAGGAAGCCACAAACCAGAGATCAGAAAAAGATCAAGCTGTGTGGCACTTGGGAAAGCAGCTTGAAAGCCTCAGGTTTGTTGCTGAATGAAATGAAGAGCGACTGCTCCCTTTCAGCCTCGGAGGCTTATTCCAATGCAACTCTTATGGTGCTTTAAAGGGGAAAATCACTACAGCCTGAGCAATCCTGCCGTGCCTATGGATAGCACTGATTCCTGGGAGCAGAACTGAAGGAAGAACTGAAGGTATCATACAGCACTGTTGTACAACAGCCTCTGGGGTTGACATGCTGAGATAGTAAGTGCCGCTTTACCCACCCACTACTATGCAACACAGTCTCCAATCCTTGTGGGATTTAGTCTTGATCTCTTCCAGCCTCAGCTCCCCAGTTAAGCAAAGCAAAAGATGTCAGAGCTGCATGTTCCATCCTTCAGGTACTGCATGGAGTTGCACCAAAACACAGCTCAGGGAATGCAAAATGTTAATTCAGCTCCAGACTTTCTTGAAAAACATTCTCCTGAGTAAAGAAAATGTTCCATCTAGTTTCCAGTCAACTTCTGAGATGCAGTGGCAAACTCAGGCTAACATGGGACAACCAAAGACAGCAACCAAGGAAGACTGGCAAGCTCTCCATATAAATGTAAATAAATTCATAATTACAAGAAAGCAGGAATGAAATGGAGAGAGGTGCTCTTCTCCACTGTTACAACATCCAGAAGTTATTTTTCAAAGCTGCCTGCACCTAGGTGTTCAGTGTCCATAAATATGGGCACAATTGCTCCAAACAGAACAGAAATTCTCATAAACAAATGAAAACAGAAGTATGATATCAAAATCGAAGAATAAAACTAAGATCCAGTCTAAGTGGCTTGAATGAGTAAAAACTGCCTGGGCAGTAGAATAAAGGCACAATGGATTACGGGCACCCAGCCTCCATACAGGCTCTTGCAGACACCAGGCTGGCATGCAGTGATGCAACTTGTGCTCATGTTAGGGCCCAGACACAGAGCTTTGGGAAATTCATGCCAAGCACATGGCCAAGGACTGCTCTGGAGGGCAGATGGGTATTCAAACCTGTGCAAGGTCTCATACCTACCTGTACCTGTGCCCATCAGTGTGTCCAAAGGCACTCTGCATCAATCTTATGCACTAGCTGGGATAAGACTGATTAAGCCTTAAAATGCATCCTTGCTTTGCTGCTTGGACTTCAGACTAAGATCTTGCATCAAACACTTGCATCCAGAAGTGCTCCATTATTACGTTTTAATCTTAAAGTCAAGCAGCCCTTCAAGCATAAACTCAAGTTTCTGCAAGCCACCAGCCCCAGTAAAGGCAGTGCTGCGTGTTTTCTGGCAGAGATGGGCTGGGAATGGCACTCCAGGCTTCCTTCCCCTGTGCCCAACTCCTTCCTGCTGGCAGGGACTCTCCTGTAATCCTGTTCCTGTGACCAGTCCCGAACCCACATTCCCTGGGCTGCTGCTTTGGAGATGAAACAATGCCCATATGGCTGACTTCTCTTACAGCAAAGCAGCTGGCAAGCTGGCAGTGCTCGGGATCCAGGATGTCTGCTGGTTTGAAACACCAGCAATCCCACCTTCCCTCCCTCTGGGCACTTCGGAAAAGTACCTGTGGAAGCTAACACAATTTCTGACATGATTTCATTGGTATTGAGATGAACGGGCATGATTCACCCTCCAGTTAAATTAGAGTGGTAGGTTAAAGTATACTTGTATAGACTACAAAAACCCCTGGCACACCGCAATATGTAATCACACCTTCCATCACATTGGTGGGTCTGAACTCATGGGGCACAAATCCAGGGGGACTCCAAAGCTGCTCCAAGTGCCCTCAGGGTCAGGCACACCTATAAGAGCTTCGCCTTTACCATATGCATGGCAGCTAATGAAAGCTTCCACAGGCAGCTTTACAAGGGCAGAAAGATATTCTTGTGAAAGGCAGCAGAGAGCTGGGGCCATTACTGCTGAAACACAGACGCGCTGGAGATTGCTACGTAATCCTAAAGATGGTGCAACCTTTAAGTATTTATATGTCCACATGTGTGCAGACCTTTTCTTTTTTATATACATGTATGTGCATATATATTATTTGCAGCACTTTTATGTGGTATTCTTGTCAGGAAAGAGGAGTTACACTCCAGGTGTTTCCCAGAATCCCAAAGTAAATGTCTCATTTACTGTGGGAAGGAGAGAGGTGGATACAAAAAGGCTTCGAGTCCTCGGTATGCACACCACATACAGCTCTCCGGATGAGCTGCCAGGCGGAGTGCCGAGCCCTGTGATAGACTCCTTGGTCCCACTGGGCAGCAACACCGGAATCTGTTGGCCCAGAAATCATCATTTGCTGAGTTGCTCCCAACAGAGCTTCTATTTTATCCCTGCCAAAAAAAGAGGGAAAGAGAAAAAAACACAAATCCAAAATACAACATTTCTTTCTGTGAGTCCCTTTGCCTGAAGTCTTCAGAGGAGGCATATGACAGACTTGAGACCTAAATGCACGAACAAGTCTAAGAGGTGGATTTATGATGGATGGTGCCATGAAAGACTAAAAAGCATATGCCTGTTATGTCACCTTGACAAAAATAGAGCAGTGCTGACTCAAGTCTGATACAGAAATTAAAATAAAACCAGGCCTATGTCTGCAGTACAGCGTGGTCCCAGTGCTTCCAGACGGACGGAAGAGTTACCCAACGAGATCAACGCCAGCTACTCACAGCCCACCTCAGAGCTGCTCTGAGGCCACGTCCCTGTAGGATCAGTACAGGCTCATACTGCTCAAGAGGCTCCTCTCTCCAGCAGCACAGTGAGATATCCTCGTGTCACCACTCCTGCCACTAATCCTGCCCTATGGGAATTAGTCAGTAGTTCAAACCCAAGTGACTCTGCGCTCACCGCTAATCTCACGGTTACTCATGAAGTCTACCCTCCCCACACTCAGTGTTAGGAGAACACATTTCACTCCAGCAAACACCAAAAGGGAAAAAAAAAAAAAAAAAAAAAAAAAAGAGAGGCACTATCCATCATGCTTTTATGTGCAGACTGCCTCTAGCAACAGCCTGGGCAGCAAACAAACCTGTATGGGCATTTGTAATGCCAACAGCACTTAGTGGGGAAGAAGACACTCCCGCACTGAACCTGTATGTCTTGTCAGACTTCTTCATATTTGTATAACATAGCTAAGGTTCACTTTACTCTGACCCTTACCCCAAATCTTGGGAAAACAGCAGAAGATGTCCTATCATGTTCAGTCAATTTTGGATTAAGTCCTCAGGAAAACAACAACAACCTTCCTAAGGCTCTGAATTACAGATCCAGATTTATGAAGCTAAGGCTACAGGCACTAATCTCCTTTCTGTAATGGAATGAACAATGTTGAAGGCAAGAGTATTCTGTATTTTTAGAGGGGATTTCTTAAAAGCACTTTGCTTTGGCCTGTAGATTTCCACTGTCAAATTTACTATTAACTCTGGAAGGAGCATTACTGGGACAGAACGGACAGTTTGCAAAATCACACCAATTGCACAGAATTTTCCTGCACACGATGAAAAAGCAGTCTCGGTGCTAGAGACACACTGTGGGCATAGAGCACGCAGATGTCACAGCCCTGCACAGGAGGGACAACTGCCTGGCCCCAGCAGAACAGATTTTAAGTATGCTTCCTAGGAGATGCTGTCTTTAGATGTTTATGGTCATTGCTGAGAGCACCGACTCCTTTTTCTAAGGCTCCAGTGAATCTGTGGGCAAACAAAGTGCCCTCCTCACTGCTCTGATCTCTCTGCTTTTTGCCACAACAATCACTTAAACAGCAGCAGTGAAATCAGATGGAAGAAGTATTTGCAAGAGTGTGGTGAATGGGTCATTATTCCAAGATTTAGTTTCTCATTTCATGTGGTTTACTGTTGCTGTTCTCTCGTTACAAGGAATTCAATCTAGGCTGTGTGAAGCCCACATACCCTGGATAAGCAGGGCAGAGCCAGGTAAACTCCTGGCTGGGTATGCCTAGCTCCCTGCAATTCCACTGCCACTTCTGGGGACTCCTCTCAGCTTTGCATCATGATGACAGTGATGAGATGCATCTCACTGAGTACCATGCTGGCCGCAAACAAAAGCCACCCATGAACAATTGTCCCTGCTTCCATCAGGTACTTAACCTATGAGACTCTTTGGTCAGGACTCCCTCTTCAGCTAGCACAGAGAGAGGGGTGCTTTCCTGAAGCAGTTCAACCCCTCTGAAATTTGATTCACCAGCTGGCAAGGCCAACTAAGCTTCCAATGTAGGTGCCTTAGCTTTCTGCTTGATGGCAAGCACAGCAGAAGTAACCCAGAGCTGCAGGCGATGCTCAGCTGACGTGGTTAGCATGCTCAGAAAGCTGCCAGCTCCCCACTCCTGTAACATAGGAAACGAATCAGAAAATGAAAAATAAGCTCTGTCCCAGGGCCCCTTTCCTTTCATCATCTAATAAACAGGGTATCAACACCATGGAGCAGACTAGGAAGTTTATGTGCAAGAGGCACAAAAGGGCACTTTTAGGATAGGAACGGGAACAATGACTAAATTCAGAGTGCAGCAAGGTCTAAATACGATGGAAATTTGGAGATGTTGCCCATGTGTCTTTCAGTCAGCTGAAAGCTGACTCAGAGTCAGTTCACACTGTGACTCCATGTGCTCACTCTTCTCTTCAGGACCAGGACACCTCAATTACTGGAAGGTATCTGGTGACTGGTCTTAACTCACCCTCTTCAGGCCAATACCGGATTTCAGGAACCACAGCTTTTACTATTTTAACTAGGGAAGATCTGAAACTCTCAGATTCCTCTTTACATAAGCCTTTACTAAGTTCTTAAGGTTTTTTTCAATTATAAATCTCTTTCTACAGGAATAAGATCTGCACTGACTTTACTTCTAATCTAAGAAGACAAGAAACAACAGGGAAAACAAATCTTTGCTTACAGTTGTGATGATGTCACACCAGATCAAAACTCAAAATTAAACATACTGCATCTGAACAGGACAGAATTGCACAACAATATGCATTTTCTACTACAGTACAAAAGTTAGTCAACTTGAAGGGCAAGATGTTTTTCAAAGAACCTTTTGTCTGCCCTTGCTAAAGGTACAAAAACCCAGGTGACATCTAAAGTGCTTTGTTTTATAGCTCACGTCCCCATCAAAGTTTAGCACATTTCACCTACAACTGTATATTTCTATTTTGTGGCAGGAAAGCAGTTCTTAATGTTATTGACAATTCCAGTGGGTTCTGCCATCAAGTACTCCAGACCCACCTACACAAGGAAGTACAGCTACTCTTAGATCGGTCTATTGTTTTCAGATACTTTCCCCATCAATAAATAATTGCTTGAGGACTAATGGAAGACCACAGAAGCTCAGGGGAAGTAGGACTCACTACTGACCTACGTAAAAGGAACAAAAAGCAAATTATTTTAACTTTCACATGCCAAAGAGCATCATCCACAAAAGATATATTAAAACTTATGAATTTCTGAAACTCTTCTAGATAGGCTATGCAGACAAGGAATAACAGAAGACCTGTATCCTCCCTGCACTTTAGGAACACTATATACACATGTGGTTTATCTGACCCCTACTTCTGTTCTCAAGCAGACCTTACAGTGTTTTACTTTACAGATGGTTTGCAAATCTCTTTATGATTTTGCATGCAAACTGACTTCACAGTGGAGCTGTGAGAGCAGAGACGTATGGGGGTGCAGCAGCATCCTTTGGGCTGGACCACAAAAGGAAACTATCCACACCTTGATACGGAGACCACTTTCACATCAAGATTACATCCATTTGCATTGGGAACCAACTTTCAAACACATGGCTACTTTCACTTTTCACCCCACATCGTCCCTGTGGTGATTTGGGAAGCACCATTATGATAACAAATGCAAACCCAGCTTCCTTCCCCTTCTTCTATACTATTTGCATTTCCCCACCCACGCCCGCCTCCACAGCCAGCCCTGCTTTAGAGATCTTGGCCCTCGGGATCTGGTGCTCTGCCCTCTGACCAAGAGCTTGTGGTCCCTCCTGGCGCCAGCATCATGGCTGCAATGGCTTAAAACAGAAAACGCCCAACAAAAAGAAAACCCTTATCAACAGCTTTCATTCCCCCACAGCAACCAAAGCATGCTGCCATAGCAGCTCTGCCCAGACACGAGAGTGGGAGCAGCTGACACGCAATATGATGTTTGGATGCAGCAGGAGCTGCCCCAGAGCTAATCCCAGCTTCGGGGATCGGGCAGAAACACTTCCTGCTGCGCACTCATAGATGTGGCCATACAGCAAATTTATTCAGAGAGCACTGCTTTCTGTCTCAAGGGGAGGTGCCCCACAGCCCCACAACTCTGGTGCCCACGCTGTTTTCATTCCAGAGACGCCGGAGCTCTGACACCAATGAAGCGTTACTCAGATGCGCGGTGGCTGCTGGTTTTACCAGCAGAGCTCCTTTGTCCTCAATTGCCCTGGGCAGCTGGAGCTTTTTCTGGCATCTGATGAGCAAGCCTGTGGCTTTTACTTCATGTGCAGAAATGAAATAGCATGTGGATCTGGGCTCTGTTTTTTCCTGAATCTTTAAAGGAATGTGCTCATGTTTAGCTGCTAAGCTACCAGCAGAGTTGCTTTTATAAGCTAAGGATAAGCGTTCTTGCTGTGGCATCTTATCCAGGAGCATGGCACTACTTTCCTGCTAATACTACTTTTCCTACTACTTTCCCATCCCATCGTTGACTTTGGGGTGCTGGGCAGGTAATGATGCAGCGACAGAAGGGCAGCCAGTGCCTCTCCAGAGCTACACCCAACCCCAGCCCTGCACATGGGCACAGCCACAGCCCTCATCAAGCAGAGGACACCATTCCACATTACTTGTGTTGCAAGCAATTACAGGAACACAGACACTGCCCAGATCACCCTGGACAAGCTGCGTTGAGGCTCACGGTGTTGAATTTCAATGCATTTACTTGTACTGCGCAGTCCCTGCTCTGCAGCGCTGTCCCATCACACAGGGTGAGCCATTCCTAGGATCAAGTACCATTGAGATGAGCAAGGCTGGAAAAATCTCCCCCCTCCACCGCACGAATGCTATATGGGCTTGTCATTGGTATAAACCACCGATTACTTCACAATTTTCCGGCAGCCGCAATCCACATCATCAGTCGGCGTGTGGGTTGGGCTGCATACGCGTGCAAAGTGCTTAAGTGTTAACCCTGCAGTGGGCTGAGAGGAAAAGCAACCGGCACAGAGGGCTCGCAGAGCAGCCAGACTGTGACTCACGAGCAGGGTACACAAATGCAAGGCTTTCCGAGAGGCAGACAGAGAGGTGAGGAATTTCTCTAGAGATTCATCCTAACAGACAGACAGATGCAAGGAAACGCGGCTCACCTTTCCCATAACTGAGGCAGATCGGGTGACCGCCCTGCCCAGGGAATTGCTGTTGTCCAGCTTATTGTTTTTTGCCTGGCTAAAAAGGGGATAATAGGAGACTAATTGCCTCACTAGAGGGGGGGGGGGGGGGAGGGGGGGGAAAGCAGTCTGGAGTGACCAGATTATTTTGTAGACTGTTGTTGTTTGGGTTTGTTTCCATCCTGGCTTAACAAACATTAATGACTTCAGTTGTATTTGTACGGGGGAGGAAAGCCATTAGGGTGAGAACATGGGCTGCACAGAGATCTCCTGCTCAGCACACCCCAGCTGGCCTCTACAGCCATGCTGGCAACAGTGCATTGCAGCCGTCTGTCTGTCCATGCCGGACGTCAGAATGAGGACAGCAAAGAGAAACATCACACTTTCCTTTCTCATCTGTCTGACTTCAGCAGCTCCAATACTTTTGGGTGTTAGTTGCACTCAGCAGCCTCTCCAGAAAAAGTGCTGCACGAGGAAAAGGAAAGGAAAGTTTCCCCAAAGAGTGCATGTTGCAGAGTAAGGCACTAGAACCCAAAGCCTGCAAATAAAGTTTGGTTATTCGGGTTTTCTTCGTTTACAGAAGCAACAGTGAAATTTCTGAGACTACATCTGGTGTCCAGATTGACAGAATAAATCGTAAAGCCAAGGCACACAATTAACACTGAAACTCTTCCTTACATAACAGCACCTGGGATGCAGCCATTCACTTGGCCAAGACTGTGAGTGGCCAAAAAAAGCCCAGAAGTGAGAAATGCCTGTGCTATACCAGCGGCTACATAAATCCTCACCCATTCAGTGCAGGCTTCAGGGAATTGGGGATCAGGAGCCTACAGGAATTCTGAGCTCACATCTATAAACCAAATCTGCTGGGAGACAACCATCTTCTAACTGGAGGAATGCCACCAGGCACAGAACAGATCGAGCCATCCCAGGTCACATTAGAAACATCACCAGGGAAGAGGTGGAGAAACTCAGCATGAGTTTTGGTTATAAGAAAGTGAAGGGAAAGCAGGGAAAGCTCTCTCTGCCAGTTAAATAATAACTTCAATTAACCTGTCCTAGGCACGACAGAACATGGAGATACCTGATTCAGGTTGAATATTAGGAAAAATTCTTCTCAGTAAGAGCGATGAGGCCCTGGCACAGGCTGCCCAGTGCAGAAAGCAGGGCAGGTTCCAAGACAGATCTCTATTATTTTGTATCATATTTTTAATTTTTTTTTTTGGTCTAGTTAATCACCAATGTGAGCCATAGGCGAGCTGAGAGGTTTCACTAGGTAAAAAAACACAACAGAGACTTTCCACTCATTAATCAGACGTGCCTACTCAAACTGCAGACCTTTCATGGCCTCAGAGGCTCAAAAGCCAGCCTCACTTCACTCTGACTGCTTTCCATCACAAAGCACAGGTTAGCACTGCCTTCATGAGAGCAGACAAGAAAACAAGTTTCAAGAAGCTCCTTTACAGATTAAAGCATCTGTCTGGCAGATATGGTGCTACAAAGGCTTATTTGGGCAGTTTTTAGGGATACCGAGTTCAGACAGCAGATGAGTTCAGTTAGGAGTTACACTAATCACCAAAACCCCAACTGGCTGCCATCAGTCAGCCATCACAACGCTTCCATTAACTCTGTAGCTCAAGGCACGAGGACTTTGGGCCCTCCACAGGCAGCAGGGCATCATGTAGAGGGAAGGAGTGCTGGGCCACACTATATAAAGCTATACAGCTATCCACTGCTGGCTCCATTTGCACAATCAATTAGTTCCTTCCAACAAATCATGGCACTCAGCCCCTGTTCCACTTTGCCTCCAATGAATATGGGTACAGAGGCTGTTTCCTCTTCTCCAATGTTTGTGGACAATCCTCATCACCGACAGTGGGAACAGCCAGAGCTGGATTCCCTGTTTTGCCATGTCCCAAGCAGCACAAAAGAGACAGAAAGCTGTAGTCCTCCTGCAGCTTCAGTCCTGGCCCTGATGAGTCCCCGAGGAGCAGAGCCAGCAGGACCTGCTCCTGCTCTGTGCCCGGGTTGCTGCGGCAGAGCTCTGACCTCGCAGTGGGTGGGCTGTCTCCTTGGGAGCGTGGCCAGCTGGCAGAGCCATGGCAGCTCCTTGCCTTCCTCATCGGTGTCAGGGCCGGGCAGAGAGACAAGAAGGAGAAGCCCGCTGCCAAGATCTTTGCTCCTTTTGCAGAGCAGAGGCTGAATGCAGAGATTCTGGCCATAGTGTCACTGCTTGAGCACCGAGTGTTTCACCAAACACTGAAACAAGAAATACTGAAACAGCAAGCTTCAGCTAAGAACAGTTATAAAGCAAGAAGAAAGTTTAAGAGAAACACACTGACAGTGACAATAGCTAAATTACATTGACGAGATCAAGATCTCCAAAACACAGATAAGCATACAAGAATCCCTGAGATGCTGGCAAACTGAAATACAAAGCACAGTAATTAAGTTTCAGGCACAAGCGAACGAGGATACAGGACCTTGCTTGGCACTTGTTACTTTTTCATGCTCAGGTAAATGTCAAAAGGAATGTAACCAGATCCAGAGAAGGGAGGAGAAAACCCAAAGCCTTCTTGCTAAATGCCATGCACCAGCTCAGCCTCTAACACGTGTCCCACACAGCCTGCACGCTGCAATGTGCTGCAGCTGCACGGTGCCAGCACTTGCAGCTTAATTTGAATGATGATAAAGTTGGAAGGGACAGCTTTCTACTGCCCCTTCTGCCACACCGATCTGACAGTTCCCTGGGCTGGCTTGTGCAGCTAACACAGCTGTGCCCAACCTCCCACTCATCCCCTCCTCCAGCCTCCTTCCACAATAAATGAAGCTGTGACCCACTTCAGCAAGGCACCACAACACTGCTGCTCACCCCAACGTGCACAGAGCCCCGGCACTTTGCACTGCCTCATCTTCCCTTGCCACATGGTGGTTCAGATGTGAACATTCACATTCTGACTGTGCCACTGAGGGACATGGCTTAGTGCGCCATGATGGTGATGGGTTGGTGGTTGGACTGGATGATCTTAGGTCTTCTCCAATGATTCTATGGATGAGCTTTGCTCCAGTATGCCTGGACTGGAGAATTAGCTAGCAAACAGCCTCTCCGAGCTGGAGGTAATCTTCCTGATGCAGGAACTTTTCAAACACTTGTTTACTCTCTCTGCGTTTGAGAGATTTGTGAATGCTGCTCGACCTGTTAATAATAAATCATGTTTCTGAAACATCCACTGATGCAGAAGAAATCAGTTCAGAGCGTGGTGCACCTCTGCAGTTTTGAACATATCACACCTTGTATACAGTTGAGACTTAAAGACCTGCTGCTGTTTCCCATTGTTATTCAGCTGGAATATCTCCACTACCTCTAGAGGAATAATAATCAGGTAATACAATTCTGAGACTACACTGTGCCTTTAGGCACAGCCTGATAAATGGGAGGATCTCCATGCCATTAACAGCAAAAGTGTTATGACTCAGAGGCCAAATGATGAGTAATGCTCTCCCCTTTCTTCACAGGAACAGGCTTTGCAATTTGTACCCTGTGCTGTGCCAGCAGCCAGCTACAATCGCAATAGCCTCCTTAGCTGGCACATAGAGGGTAGGGGCAGAGCTGTGCCTGCTGGCCTGCTTGGGGCAACACGGACACAAGGTGTGCTCCTCACCGCATGGCAAAGCCGGGCTGCCAACTCGGTCTGACAACCAGCAGTGACAGTGCCCACTGCTTCTTCTTAAGGTGGTTAGTAAAGCTTAGGCTATGGCCAACAGCTGCAAGGTGCTGGACAAACACAGTGAAGGAATCAAAGCTGCTTAACACCTGGAATTTCCAGCTTGCAGAATCACTTCACATTGCATTTGCATTATTTGCTGGAACAGAAGTAAAAATCGTAGGATTTTCTTCCCTGGAAAGTTTTACTGTAAAACAGACAGTAATTACTGTAGCATTAACAAATAATACTATTATTATTTCTAGTTTATTTACGTAAACATCACGGGCAGCTAGTTATTTTGAACTTGAATCTTTGGTGCTTTGGTTGCTCCACTACCATCAAAAGCTGCTGGATGACTTTACAAAATCCCTCTGTTTGCATAAAAACAGTGCATCTACATGCATAAACGAGTACCTAGCCATTGGGATCACTGGCCAAGGAAATATCAGCAGCTCCTCATCCCTGGAGGCATTCAAGGCCAGGCTGCATGTGGCTCTGGGCAGCCTGGTCTGGTGGTTGGTGACCCTGCACATAGCAGGGGGGTTGAAACTGGATGATCACTGTGGTCCTTTTCAACCCAGGCCATTCTAAGATTCTATGATTTTGATACCATTCCAGAACAAGTCAAATTCTTCCCGGAAAGCCACGGCAGTTGCTGCAGGCCAACTATGTCAGCAGAGCTGACTTCTCATTGTCACTCTTACATCTCTAGCAGCTTCACTCACCGCAATGTGTCGTACTGCCCGAAATCTTCCATTTCAGCAAGCCAGAGGGAGCAGATGCAACAGCATTTTGTTGGCATAATCTTTGTTTTAAAAACATTGTAGAAAACATTCATTAAAGTTGACAGGGACCTTTTCCTCAGCTATAAATATCAGCCTCCCTAATGCTAACTCATGGGTCATATTCTCTGACATTAATGCTGAAAGCTCCTTCAATTCAGTGCATTTCCAGAATGCAGGTGGGTCCAAAGACCAACCAAATGACTGGATTAATGCTGGGATGCTGGGAAATCACTAATCGGAGTGCTGCTGATATCAAGGAAAAGTTAACAATCAGAAGAGCACTTCTTGATAAAGAGGCTGCAATAAGCTTTAGGTGTAGTTTTAAAAGTAAATCTTAACATCATTTCTTAAAATCACTTTTGTTTTCACTCATTCTACTTTTCATGCCCTTCACTCCTCTAAACAGAAATGGGAGGGCAAGAAAATCGGTATTTGTAGATAAGACCATTTCTTATTTTCAGAAGCTCTAATGTACATATTTCCAGGAGCCCTGGGACCTAAAAACTTGACTCTAATTCCAGGCTTCTTCTTTTGAGAACTAGGCTGTAATCATTATATGTAGCAAATTCATAAATAGTATGCTTTCTAATTGTGAAATGTCTTCATAAAAACACAGTAGTCCCTAAAAACACCAGAAAACAATTAACATTTAACTGCTTATCCCTGCCACACACGAGCAATAGTGCTTATTTCCACTGAACTGGTACCAGGACTACCAAGCAGCACAAAGCTCTTATTTCAAGCACTGGCAATGAGAGTCCATGTCTCACTGTGCAGCACACAAGCCATTACATGCAAAAGCAAAGCTACACCAAAGAAGAACAAGAGTAAAAGTACCAGGGACGTACATTTAGGTGAAGGTTATCCAGCCCTGAGGCAGCTGGATGAGCCAGACAAACTCTTGAGGCCCCTTCGAGCTCTGTATTTAATGATTTATACAAGCTCATTGTGTGCAGAGTTTGCAGGTTTCAAATCAATCCCTTTAAATAAGCATAAAGGACAAGTAGACACCAGCAGAGCCAAAAACTTCTGTAGGCTATTCATTAGCCCTTAGTCATGTGGAAAGTTGCATTAAAGTTCACAGACTACACACAGTGGAATCAATGGGGCACAGAGATCTGATCTGCGGATCTCAAAGCAGGACTGCTCTCGGTAAGCACAACTGTAAATCAGGACTGTGCTGTCTTCACACTGACTGATTCAAAGCGACACGGAGCTGTGAGAGGCTGTGTTTTATCTCTGCACTTTCCATCTGATCAAGTGCAGACAAACAGTGCTTCCAACAGCACAGGCAGGAGCCCAGCTCGCAAGTGTGCCACAACCACATTTTGGTGAAAAATTATGTAGAAGAGACATCTCCCATAAGCACAAATCACTGTACACAAGCTGCTGACTGTCACACAGGATAGCTGCAGACATTACCACGCTCCCCACCCTGACAGACATTCCTTCATATTTTCTGAATGAAGCACTTCCAGGTATTCCAGCATGAAGTTCTCCCTCCTGCACTAAGTAGCTGCTGCAGGGACCAGGCTGCTGGTATGCCATTCTGTGCCAATTTGCAGCTTCTAGCTGATTTGCTTCACTTGTTCACCGTAAAATCAGTTTTCACCATATTCTTTCTGCTCTCCTAACAAAACAGATCCTGGTTTTTTTTTGTTTTTTTTGTTTGTTTTTTTTTTTTGGTCCTTCTTACACGTATCTGCTGCAGCCTTCTCAGCCCCAGTTCAGGAAAGCACCAAACCCAGGAGCTCCCTCAGTTGAGGTGTCAAAGAAGCAGGAATCCCCCATCCCTCAGCTGAACTTATGCCACACCAGAGTGAGGAAGCATTGAGCACAGCAAAGCCTACCTACAGGTGCATCACATGTAGCAGGCTCACACGAGAGCTTTCAGAACAGCTGTCCAGCTTAGTAATAGCTCATGAAACAAAAGATTCACCTGTATTTGCTAAGAAAACAAAGTCATGCATAGCACCTAAGCAAGGCAGCAGTAAGCAATCCCCAGCCAGCCTCCCACCAGGCAGTTTGCCTTGCAGGGCAGTGCTATCAGCAGCAGACACAGCCCACCTGCCTATTCACATCCCTGGGAAGAACACTTCAACTTCAGGGGAAACCAGATCCGACTCCAGATGTGAAAAGGAGCAACATGAGATGAGAATAAACAAAATCATTAGTTGCAAAATAAAGAAACAGAGGGAGAACATGAGAGATCCTATGTCTACAATGTCTTGACCAATGGAAAAAGCAAACAGCACACTAATAAGAGCTGCTCTGTTAACAGTGACCGTGTAATTAGGAAAGGCATTCAGCTCCTGTTTTCAGCATGTAATTTTTAACTGATTTCATTGAAAGAAACTTTAGTGTTGTTTCAGTTAATAGAAGTCATTCCAGCAATACTGTTCTCCTTAAAAGGCTTATGTAAACCTCTCTCCAAATGTCACAAGCTTACTGTTTGAATTGGCTGGGAATTAACCTGTTGCAAAAAACCACACTGCCTATAAAAGCCACCAGTCATGAGACACAGAGCTGCAGACCTGACCAGCCTCCTACACGAAGGAAGGTGATGATTTCAGAGAGTTGGCCAGCACCCAGCAACCCTTCCAGATCTCAGAGGAAAAGCATTCCCTGTCCTAAGGAGCACCAGACACATGAAGGTGATACTTTCAGATAACAGACAAAAAAAGTAAATGCTTGCCATTAATGAGCCTCTCATATTTTCCCCAAGAACTAGTGCTCAGCCCCGAGGCGAGACCACATGCTCATTTGGATAATTGCATAATTATCTTTTGCCTTCAAAAAGGACCACGCATGCTATTAAGCACAGTCAAGTCACAGGATCTACGTAACACTGCTGCCCTTATCTCAGTGCTGGTGGCACAGCAGAGCAGATTTGGTGCATACCATCCCATGCTCAGACGTGTGACATTGCACAAGCAGACCCATGTACCTCTTCATGGGCCAGCCACAATAAAAATCAGGCAGTCACAATGGCACTGGAGTGGGCTAACCAGCACAAGCCCTGAGAATATAAGAAGGGTTTTTATCTGTGCAACAAGCAGGCCTTTTCCAAGCTTTCCAGCCCTGAGCTTTTCTGGCTTTTCATCACCTGGCTTTTCATCACCTGGCTTGTCTACACACCTGTGACACACCTGCTGCTGTGCTGAGGTGAGCTGGGCCACACAGTCCCATACCCTGCTCTGGCAAAACCAGCCCAGATGAGCAGACACTGCTTCTGGTTCCAGAAAACTACTAGCCCGAGGCTAGTTCAGGTACGTCACCACGTACTGCATCCTGTGTCACCTCCACAGGTAGCAGAGACATTCTGAAAAGCAGCTGTTTTATCACCCCTTCATCCTGACAGTGAGATACAGCTGTAGAGACAGAAAAAGTAAAAACAAAATCAAGACCGTGCCAGTGGGTTGGTCTCGTGGCTTCACGTTGATGCAAAAAGGCTGTTATCTTTCTGAAAAATAAAATCTCTGCAGGGTGCCCCTAACCCTTTCCCCCTCAAGACAACCCAGTTTAAAAACCACTTCATTTCCCTTCAACATGCAGGCATGATGCCTTCATTGAGGGTCACCTGGTGGGCAAGTGAACATAGCCACAAGCAAAGCTGTGTGCCACCGTATGAACGGTTTGAGGGCAGAAGGGCCCATCAGACATTCTCACATTAACACTACTTGGAAGGAAAAGCCCTGCATTTAAAATAAACCCTTATAATTACTTACTATCCCTTTGTTTTTAGAAGACTGTAAGTGGACAAGCTCATCTGCACTGTGTAAGCCACTGTGCAGTCTCACACTGCTCGGACTGAGTGCTGTTTTGTTTTGCTCCCGTCACGCACAGAAGTCACAGCATGCTTCCCACAGCCTGGGAACTGCACACAATCTTCACATAAAAGTCACAAACAAACCTACCAACCTGCAATAGGGCCTGGCATGCTGTTCTTCTTTAGAAGTGCCATTAAATAAAGAAGCAGTGCAAGAAGTGTGCCCTGTGAGCAAAGATTTTATCTACCATAACTTTCATTACTGCCTAACCTTTTCCTGGCAACACTGAGCATGAGCATCCTAAGCATGTCCTTGTCCCACCCCTCTGTGCCTAGGAGTGTGCAATATGGTATGATTTGATATGTTGAAAAGCTCATTTTTGTGGCTGCATTTGTTCCAGCTTTATTCCTTGCATGACAGGATATAGGACCCCGCTATACTTGTCAACATTGTGTTTCCAGGAAGCAACTACAAATAGGCACAGCTGAGATTATAGCTAAACCTCTGCTTAGGGCAAGCCAGGCATGTTTCCTTGGTAAGGCCAGGAAGCCACCTCTCCTTTGCCATGCTGCAAATGAGAAGGAAAAAAGAGTATCTGTGAAACTAAAAGATCACTTACAGAAAAATCACACAAAAATATGCACACACATTTATAGCACATCTATTTTGGCCAGAGCTTAGTAACAAAAAGCAAACTTTAAACAAAGTGAGAAACAACCACTGAAAATTTCAGTTACAACATGAAAGTCATCCTATGAGAGCATCTTTCCAGCATTCAGGCTGACTTTGATCTTAAAAGGTCACATCTAACCAATACTGTCTGCCTGAGGAACTCCGTTCTCATGGGCTCACAGCAGCAAAGCAGAAATACTGCACTCCAGCTATTTCAAATCATGTACACGTGGCCAGAAAAGAACTCAGCAAACGCAGAGCCAAAGTGACAGATTTCAGCTGCTTATCAATGAACTTTCAGGGCTCACTCCCAAAACTCTCTGGCATTTCAAAATGCAGAGAAAACCCAGCTTTTGGCAGGACGTGTTGCAAAAGCTTGATGGCCCTGTACAGTCACAGTGTTAGTAAATGCAGGCTGTCTTCTGAATTGCTTAATCTTGAGGAGAGTGGGGAAATACTGTATTGTTATATTGATGGTTAGCCCAGAAGGAAAACATATGACACAGTGTATTCTGGGCCAGTGACTCTTATTCCACTGACCCTGGGAATCCAAAATGGAGAGGCTCATTGAAAGGCTTCTGGCAAAACACCTTCTGGTCAGGTTTTTCTGGTCTCTTTCCCCACTTCTCGCAGCTTCCTGAGAAAGCACTCAGATTTTAAAAAAAAAAAAAAAAAAAAAAAAAAAATCATCAAACCCTCTCAGAGAAACGCAATGATTCTCTTCCAAGTATTTCCTTCTGATCTGCAGACTCCCTTCTGGAGCCAATTTCACACACCTCTCCAAAGGCCAGGTTTGTGACCCAACATCAGCAATCACAACTATGACCAGCAGCTCTCTTCCCTTATACCTTCCAGAAAGGAGACTCCCTGGCTAATTAAAAAGTCCAACCCCCCCCCAACATCCACCCCATGCAGCTGAAGCTACCTGACTCCATGGCTCAACCAGTTTCACAAGATCAAAACCTGTGCAGTTGTTCAAGCAGCTTTTCAGTTACTCCTCCCACTTCTATCATGACTTACAGGAGCACTTGAAGAGTGCCAAAACCCAGAGGGATCGATTACTTCTGCCCTGTGACAGGCAGTGGGCTGGGGTACAGGACAAGCTGGAAGCACCGTGGCATTCCATTACATGCAGACACAATTTTGCTGCTGAATGATTGACAAGAACTATTGGATGTCACTATTTTAGGGATAATGTCATTTGCCTAATTATCTGGCAGCATCTCTCTTCAGCAGCTGGCATTATTCACAAGGGAAGAATTAGACTGAAATCCAGCTGTAGAATAAGCAGATTTGCTATTCCACGCAGACAATCACCATGTTTTAGAAGCTCAGTATGTATGGTATATATCAGTGGTAATTTTCATACTCCCAAGCCCTGGAGAATATTAAGATGATATTCCTTCTCTATTTTACTGTGCCATATGCATCACATGATTTCATACTTCAAAATAATTTAATATTCTCTGCCTTCATCTGACCATCTGTTTTTTATGGAACTCAAGCCAGGAGGAGAAAGAGAAGTTGCCTTACTTGATTTATCCTATAATCTCACTGTAGCAAAGCACCTTCTGCACAACCCCTTGGGCCAGTTCAGCTCTCAGCTATTCAGATTTTAATGCATCAAAACTTGGGTTTATCTGACATGGCAGAACACACTGTTAAACACAAAACAGCATCACCTGAACTAAACTATGCAAAACCCCAAACCAAACAGCACTTGGCCCAACCCGCAGTCTTGAAAGGGTACTGACAGACACTGACTCGCATTGGAATTGGTCCCATATGTGGGTCACAGCTGTGCAGCTTTAAGCAATCCCTCACTGTTCTGGCATGCCACAAGTAGGATTGAGCGAGGCCGTAACAGACCATACCCAAATACACATGTTTTGCTATGGAACCCAGGTAACAGTATCCAAATGAAATAACTGACTGTTCCTCCTTTCCAATGCTATGAAGGATGCAAGAGGACGCTAGGCGTTATATAAAGCATGTCAGAAACACCTCTCTCTTAAACTAGACTGTCTCACTACTGATATCTCCTTGCTACAGCATCCTGTGCCACCCTAGAACAGCTCTCTCAGGGGATGCTGACTGTATGGGTATCCGGGTCAGGGAGGCCACAGAGCAGACTGGCTGTCTGATCCATGCTGCCCGCCCCATGCCTTGATGCTTGAGCTGATAGTAGAGCACTTTGGCAATAGAGAAAGGAAAAAAAATTAATCAAACTGCCCTCTAGGGTCCTGGGGGAGGACAGAACAAGAGATGCATGTACGTATGGGAAACGGCTTCCTGAGAGCAGCCTTGAGACCTGGAAACAGAGGCTGACGCAGGGAGGCAATGCTGCTCTGACTCTAATGCAGAAGGAAAAATGTCAGACACAGACACAGGCAGGCAGAAGAATCTCCCCCTGTAGGACCAAGGCTGGAATGAAAAGACATTTAGTAACTGAGCTGAACAGCACCAGACAGACATGCCAATTTCATAGGATTTAAGCACAGGCTCACAGATAATACAGGGAAATAAAAAGGCTTGGCTGTAACCAGCACCAATTTGCCTTTAAACAACAAGGCATACAGTAGCAAAGGCAACAGCTCCTTGTCTTTACCTCCCAGAAAACCTAAAGGGTTTCACCGAACACTTCCACCTTTGCCATCAGTTTGGAATGTGCCCCACAGCAGCAGAACAGGCCCCTGGGCCTTGGGTCTCTGCTCATCCAGCAGCAATGACCCACAACCAAAAGCACAAACATGGGTGTGCAGAGCAGGGCCAGCTCTGAGCAGACGGGCAGCCAAATCTGCAGAGTCATGTGAATTTACATCAACACAAACACCTCATGCCTTGGAAGGAAAACCTGTTTTCTTTGCATTTGCACACACATTACAGGAAAGTTCTCCCTGAAGACAATACAGCAAGCAGGAATTTCACTCCCTCCTGGAAACTGGATGCACCTCGGGTATTTTCTAGTGGGAAAGCAGAGGTGCTGTTATCCCAGCTGACAACTTGTTCCTGGTGGGCAGCAAGAGACAGTTATTCACTCAAGCAGAAAACTCAAGCTATCATCTCAGCCACGGGGTTCAGACAAAGAGAATGAATGAATGAATGAAGAGCTCACCGATAAATGATGCCTCTTTCATGGAGAAACATAAGGGCTGAAATAATTTCTGCAGCATAGAACCGGGCCCGATCTTCATCGAAGCGACGCGACTTCTGAATATGGAACATCAAGTCCCCGCCATTTACGAACTCCATCACAAAGAACAGGCGATCCTTCACACACGCAAACACAACAGACATGAACAGCATTAATCATCTCCTCCATCAGGCTTAGAAAATTCTATCATCACCCGAACATAAACAGATTGAGACCCGTGGAGACCGATTTGGGGGGGAAGAATTAAGCCAATGTCAGGAAGATCTGTTCATACCTCCTTGCCATGCACTCCCCCCACCGCCCAAAGTTTTGCCCCCAGAAACAAATTCCTGTTCACATGTGGATCAGGCATATCAGCAGTGCTGATACAGAGGGTTTGCTGAACTGGTTCCAGCAGTGAGATGTCCCTTCAGCAGCACGTTCTGAGCCGAGCAGCCAGGAAACTGCTGAAAGTCATTCCCTCCTTACTCATTACAACTTTCTGGGGACAAATGTTTCATAGTACAGCATGCAAAGCCAGACAGCAGCTTTGCCTCAGCAGCACGAGAGCTCTGAACATCAACAACACTGTCCTTAAGGTACCCTGACACTATTTCTAGGGAACACACATTATCTTATCGATAGGGATTTACAGCCATCCACTGCATGGCAGCTGCCTTTTAGGCCTCCGTATTTTAGCCTTCCTGACAGGTCTGATTAAACTAAAGATCACTGTGTGATGAAGGAACTGATAAGGACAAAGCATAAACCAAAGTCTCTACTGGGCAGCAAAGCGAGCAGCTCAATAAAGTTCAGCCCATTAACCACAGCTGCTGGTCTTTGAAGTTTCTATTTTAGCTTTGTTCTGGATTTTGCACAAGTCTGCAGATAGGGAGACACTTGCTTAAACTGCAAGTTCAACAGTCTGGGTGCAGGCTCAGCGTGTGCCAAAGGGTGCTCACATAATTGAGAGAATGGATACACAACAATTTGCTACAAAACTAAACCCTAGAATTGTTTTAGAATTTCCCTCTTACATGTTTCAGGACATTTAGCACTAATTGTTCCAGTTTTACCCCAGGCAAGAGGAACAAGCAGGCTGCAGAGCAGGCACAAATTTCACGTGAGGCCAGCCAGCCCTGCAGTGTACTTCTCTCTGCCCTTCTCTCCCCACAAGCCCCTTCCCAGGTTTGATGTTAATCATCTACAAGCTGGCTTTAAACCCTCTCTAAATTTAAGAGGATGAGCATTGTTACTCTCCACTTTCTGGCAGCCAGCCAGCTTGCAACGACTACTAATGCAAAGGCATTAACATCCTGAGATGTACACAGAAAAGCAACCAGGAATCCTTTCAATCCTCTCCATCCATGAGTCTCGTAGTGGAAGAAGACAGCTTGCTTCTAATCACCATCCTGGGTTTGGTTCAACAGCTCCTTCTGTGCTCCTTCGAGAAGCAGCAAGGCTAAGATAGGTGCACACCCAGCAATCTAACAGTGCATGCAGTACCATGGCCACATGCTGACTGCTCTTTCCAGTCCATACAGACAACAGCACTTCAGTGTTTCACTCTGGCTGCATAGGTTAGGGCTGGCTGGCTATGGCAGCAGTCTAGCTAGAGCAGCACACACTGCAAACCAAGTACCAACACTGGATCTTCAGCTCACATCACATCTGTAAAGCCACACCTTTACACACAACTTCATTGCAGTTGGTTGGACTGGATGTGGCTCTGCCATGCCTATCTGCTTTGCAGCCCAGGTATCACCTCTGCCATGCCAGTTGGGCCAGCTTCTACACCTCCTTCCCTCCTCCTGATCTCTCCACATGCTGTGTGTTTATCTAGCCCAGCTTGCCCAGACACCTTTACAATCCCACACTTAAAAAAATAAAAAAATAAAAAAAAATCCCTCTTGCCAGATCCTCTGCAGGAAGTAATTTAATTTACCAGCAATCTGACAAGTGGTGTGTATTTATGTAAGTAATATGTATGCTTGTATAAACATGCACACAGTGAGGAATACGTATTTTCTACTCTGTGTTAAAAGTAAACTTCAGGAGACAAAGTTAACCCTTTCTCTCTGCTTCTCCAGTTCTGGAAGACTTCCATGGCCCATCTCAGACTTCTGGATGCACTTCTATGCTCTGCAGTGCTTAAAGGAAGCTCCTCCTTTCTTCTTAGACATTCCAGTACGCACTGAAACATTCTATCACAACATTTACATTATTATTTACATGGGAACATACAGCAGACATGAGTATCACTGCACAAGTTGCATGGTGCTCACAAGTGTGCTAACTAAGGCTAGTGATAGGACAAGGGGAAATGGCTTGAAACTAAAGAGGAGATTTAGGTTAGATGTTAGAAGCAAATTCTTTACTCAGAGGATGGCGAGGCACTGGCACTGCTTCCCAGAGCTGTGGGTGCCCCATCCCCAGAGATGCCCAAGGCCATGGATGAGCCCCAGGCAGCCCGAGCTGGAGGGTGGGGACAACAAGCCCATGATCTTTAAGGTCCCTTCCAACCTAAGCCATTCTATGATTCTCCTCTAGCCGTGGTCTCGTTTCATAGGCCAAGCATAAATAATCCACTATTTAATTAATGAAGTTCTCCTGTTTAGGCCTAACACAAATTTTGACTACCCAAATTTTTATTTACTTATTTTTGTAACGTACAGCTAAAGTCTAGTTTTCTAACACAGAAATCCTACACAGCTGCTGAAGAGCTGGATGAGTATTACAGCTTCTTTGTAACACAGCACGTGTGCACTGGCCTCCTGCATACCTGGCAACAAATGCCAGCACTTGTGGGGATCATGGATCTAAGGACCAAGCAAGGGCTGCCATTTTCACTCCTATATGAAGATCAGCTTGCCAAGCTACAAAGACCAACTCCTCTTCCAGGAATTGTTGAGAAGTAAAAGAAACAGTGATATTTTATGGAAAAAATAAAGACAATTTGCAGCATGCAAAGTAAGAGTATACAAATAGCTTAAAAAGGAGGGCGAAGGGAGGTCAGGAAAGGGAAACCCTAAAATAGCAGGCAATTCAGATGCTTGCAAATCTGAGCCGGCTCTCCCTGTATTTCCTGAGCACAGGTGCTGCTCTGCACACAGGTGAGAGAAGGCTCAGGTGAGCTCTGCTTCACAGCAGGAGGCTGCAGCTCCTCTCTCAGGTCCAACCCCAAACTGCCAGTTCGAGCTGCGAGCTCCTCCCTTGGGGGTCTTCTCAGTGCAAATCAGGGGTAAAAGAAAGCTGGAGTGTTTTTGCCAGGGCTCAGCACTGAAATCCTCATGACTGTTTTCTGTTTTGCATTGCTCACAAGTTTTCCCTGATTTGCTATCTCTTCTTGATATTGGCAAAGGAAGAACGAGCATTTGAGTCAACAGGAAACGGTGACGCTAACGCTTTCGCAGGAGCGGCAGCCGCATGAGGAAATCACACTGCAGCCTTTCTGCACTGGGACAGAGGTTGAATAAAACCACAGAGCATTGTTACAGTAAACAAAATACACACTTGGAGGGAGCATTAATACAGTCCATGGAATCAGGTAAGTTCATAAAGCTGGCCTACAGCCAGAGATCAGCCCTGCCAACTTCACTGAGAGACAGCCAGTTGGGTTTCTAGAGTTATTTGTTTAAATTTGAGTTTGCCATGCTGGGGCCATCTAAAGAACAGAGTGAGGAGTGAGCGCCTTAAGACCAAGCCAGCTTTCAGGTGCCCTCAAACAAACTCCAACCCAAACACTGGTTTAGCCATTTGTCCCCCCTACATCTACTAGGAAGCTGTTTTGAACCCTCATAACTTTCCTCTTATTTCAGATTGCTATCACCATAGGAATTTTAATACAATCCAGACTGTATTAAGATTTTATTGTAACTTTCTTAAAATCTTTTCTCTGACCCAAAAAGGGCCAGTGCAATGGCTGATTTCTACCCACTTCCAGTTAAGAGCCATTCAAGGCCAGGCTGGTCTGGTGGTTGGCAAACCCTGCACACAACAGGGGGGTTGAAACCAGACAATCACTGTGGTCCTTTTCAACCCAGGCCATTCTATGACTCTATGATAAGCACACAAGATCAGTGTCATGCCAAAGACCTCTGAATTCAGCTAGGTGAGAGCATTATCTCCTTCCACGTTAAATAAATGCAAGAGGGCAGCACCACTGCCCCAATTTAAAGGGTGTGGAGGGAAGAGAAGGGGAAGAGATGCATTCCTCTGTGCAGACATCAAAGAAGACTGTGCCAGAGCCAGCAAAGTGGTTCTGGAGCAGTTCTGTTCATCCCTCAGCAGCACAAATCCCCCAGCGCTGCTCCTGCCCACGCTGCTTCCCTGCAGGACAAGGACACAACCCAAGAGGAATTTCACGCAAGCCTGCTCTTTTGCTGACAGCTGTCATCCAGAGCAGCGTCTAGAGGAGATGGAGTGCTGGTCCAATGTGGTTTAGAGTAATGGTGCAGTCCTCCAAAAAAAAAAAAAACGAAACAAAAAACAAACCCCCCAAAAAAACCCAACTACGTCTGGCAGTGGAATTCTGCTAAGCTTGCATTTCATCCTTTTCAAAGTAACTCACGCACACAACTCCTTAGAAAATCAGCTTTGGACTTGATCTGAGTTCACTGAAGCCAAAGGGTTTCCCCAAGAAAGCAGCCGTTTTTCACTGTTTTGGCAGTATAAGCTCTGCAGAGCGGAAAGCAGGCTTTCAAAATTATCTTCATACAGAGACAGCTGTGTCACCGCTCCACAGCAGAAGTTTACTGCTTCCAAAAACGAGCAGAAGGGCTCAGAGAGCTTGTAAGCAAATTATTACATGATAATTACAAGAGCTGGCAGGCTCCCTCAGTGTTCCCAATGTTCCCTTTCTCCCTTTGTGGCCAACAACCCCCACACAAAGCAATCTGCCCCAGGTCTTGCCAGGAACAAGCAGGACACTCTCAGGACTGGCCTTTGGGAGGCCACACGTCCAGCCCTGCCAGCAGGGCGAGTGACCATTATCTGGGTCAGTGCACTCCACAGCATGGGACCTGGAGGAGGAATAATAAGCAGGTCTGTTTCCCAGTATTTATTTCTGTAGGTGTAACACAACCAATAACACTGGATCGCAGGTGTCATCAGAATGTGAATAGCATGAGGGATGCGCAGAAGAGCTGAATCATAGAATCATGAAGGTTGGAAAAGGCCTCTAACATCATCTGGTCCAACTGTTGACCTACCACCAATACTGCCCGCTAAGCCACGTCCCTCAGTGCCACATCTCCTCAGTTCCTGAACACCTCCACGGATGATGACTTCACCACTCCCGGGGCAGCTGAGCCAATGCATCACTGCTCTTTTGGAGAAGGTTTTCCTAATATCCAACTTCCAGCTGAAGCAGCTGAGCTCAGCCCCAAATTTCCAGGCGGCATCCAAGCAGCACACAGCTGCAAAGGAGCAAGGATGCTGATTTATGCCTGGCAAAGCTTTGGTCTTTTGATTTCATATCAGAGTGACTACATTAAGCAGAAGAAAAGCAATAGCTCCACGTCATGTCTGCTCAGCTGGAATTATCTGGATGCATCACTTACGCTTCCTAAACACAGTCGCAGTGATGACTGCCACCAGCATCCACCACCACAGCCCAAGACCCCATACAGACACAGTGGTGGAGGCAGCGGGCTCTGCAGCATGGCTCCATCAGCCATTTTCTCTCTGTGCTTCAGCAGCTCCCCATGTACATACCAGCCTCAGCAACTGCTTACACCAAGGAGAAATCAGACCATAGCAAGGAACAGTAAGTAAAATGAGTTCTCACTATGAAAGACATGCTTTGCTTGCATCAAAAACAGTGTTGCAAGCAGGAGCAGAGAGGTGATTGTTCCCCTATATTCAGCACTCGTCAGGCCGCACCTCGAGTACTGTGTCCAGTTTTGGGCCCCTCACTGCAAGAAAGATATTGAGGCCCTGGAACGTGTTCAAAGGAGGGCAACAAAGCTGGTGAGGGGTCTGGAACACAGGCCATATGAGGAGAGGCTGAAGGAGCTGGGAATGTTCAGCCTGGAGAAGAGGAGGCTCAGGGGAGACCTCATTGCTCTCTATAACTTCCTGAAGGGAGGTTGTAGTGAGCTGGGGGTCGGCCTCTTCTCTCGTGTCATTAGTGATAGGACCAGAGGGAATGGTTTCAAGCTACGGCAGGGGAGATTCAGGCTGGACATGAGGAAGTATTACTTTTCAGAAAGGGTGGTCAGGCACTGGAATGGACTGCCCAGGGAGGTGGTGGAGTCACCGAGCCTGGGGGTGTTCAAGGAAAGACTGGATGTTGTGTTGAGGGACACGGTTTAGTGGGAGCTATTGGGAATAGGTGAATGGTTGGACTGGATGATCTCTTAGGTCTTTTCCAACCTTGGTGATTCTATGATTCTATGATTCTATGATTCTAAGGAGGCACGCAGCAGGCAGCACCATACAGCCCAGGGCCACTGGGATCAGGGTATGCCCACCACATCCGAAGGGCAGAGAAAAGGAAGGTCTCTTTCTCTCATTAGGTTTTGTTTTCTTTTTTTAGCCAGGAAGGTGTGCAGTGACAATTCAGACTGTGAAGCTGGGGAAGCTGCATTTCCTCTCAGTTTGATGAGCTGGTGAATGCACTTCTGAGAAGAACAGGTCACTTCCCTCATTTTTGGCTCTTGCGTCACTATCACAGCTGGGGAATGGGGCAGTTACTGCTCATGACCACACTGCTATTTTGTGCTGGTGGTAATAGGCACAATGCTGGCTTCCCTCATGCAGTGGCAGACAGGCACAGAAACATCACCTAGAGAATAGCAAAATGGCTCTTGCATTAGCATAAATAAACTCTCTGGAGTCCCTGGGGGTAAAGGCTGCCTTGTGCACACATGTGCATGCAGCACAGAATTAACGCTGAGCTCATTCCAGAAGAGCTGTGTGACTGTCACAACCCAGGGCAAGCAGATGGCAGCCATGGGTTCCCACATGCTCCCAAATAATCTCACCTCATCCTCCACTTTTTGCCTGTCTTTTCTTACTGTTGGGCTGAAATCTCAAGCTCGCAGGCTGAGAGGTTTTGTAACATGCAGTCAAAAACAATTGTTTCTTCAGGACAATGCAGCTTTGGGAAATGCAGGTGAGCCAAATGCACAGATTTCCTCCCCACCTCCTCACTTCAAGATGGTCCAATTCACACTAAGATTAGCTCATTTTAAGACCAAAAACTTTTACTCAATACATATGCAAGAGGATAATATTAAATCACTTCATTTGTATCTGTTTCATTAGCAACAAAAAGTCCAAAATCACAGACGAACCAGCTCATACCAAAAATCCTTACGGAATCCCAATTCAGAAGGGGGAAAAAAAAAAGAAGAAAGCCATTTTGGGCATTACAATAAAACATCCTAGAAGTAGAATATAATGCAAGAAGAATTAAAAAAGAAATCAAATCTTACCCTCCAGAATCTTATTAAGCAGCACAGAAAAGTACACAAATAACTGCTTCCCTCCTGAAGGACCAAAAACCAAAGGGCTGGCTGAACTTGAGGAATAAATTCAGGAATAAGGAGTGAGAATATATCAATCTACAGACATCACTTATTAGACAGAAATTTATAGGACATCTGCACCCCCCAGCTAGCTGCTAATATTGTGGTGTCTCAGAAGAGAGCAGCTTTACAAAGATTACCACTTCTAAAGTTCAGAACAAGCTGCTGGAATTGCTGCTTCCAATTTGGATTGATCAGCTTGAGACAGCTCTGGCCTGTTCTCCAGAAATACTATTTGCAACATCTGCTGGCTTCAGACTGCACTTGGGGAAAGCCAGAGACCTCTGAAAGTTCACCTAAAGGTCTGCAGGAAAATCAGAGTGGCAAAGCAAGGGCTTTATGAATTCACCCAACACTGCCTGGAAAGCAATACAGGTTCAAAGAGAGTTAAAACTGAAAGCACTGCTGGGTTCAGCCTCAGCTAGTTAGCTCTCCTTTGAGTGCTGATAGCTTCTTTTTTTCCTTCTTTTTTTTTTCTTAATCCTTTCTCAGCACTAACCATCACTTGGTCATTCAGGCTATTTGTGAGTTGGTTTCATTTCAACTCTTTCTGTTCTGCAACTTTTTAGATTTTAAAGCCAAAGAAGAATATTACTTACCGTTTGCCACAGTAAATACATGCAACACAACATCCCCTGGCTACCCTTGTTCTGAACTTGACTGTTTTGCCTAACAGGTGCAGTCTCTCTCATAAGACACTGCAGATGGAGAGTTTTTTCTCAGGCTCATGGAAATGCAGGTAGCCAAAGTCCCTCCAGCGCCCAGGGCAGGAAAGTGACTGCAGCAGTGCTAAGATGATGGGAGCTAACACTTCAGGTCATATTTTCACTTCAGCTCATATCACCTCAGTGTGCAGCGCAAGCGTGGACACCCAGCAAAGTTCACAGATAAAGTCAGAAATGTCAGTCTGATCTTGTTTCACCTTCTGAAGCCAAAACTGCTCTGCCTACAAATAAAAACCATCCAACTTCCTGCAACGAGGAGACCACCAGAGGTGCGATAGTGCACACGAGAGATACAGCTGAGCCTCTCTAACTTTAATAGTCTGACACATCTGTTTTACCAACAAGTCAGACTGTTGTGCTACTAAAGACATCACGGGTTTTTGGTGGACACCCACAAAACCACAGATCTGGCTTTATTCCATGTTACATCAGACGTAAGTCAGACAGAGACAGAAGTGGACTGTCCAGGTGGTGGTCATGAAACAGTGGTCGAGGTGACCCTGCACCCAGGCAGTACAGTAGGAGCACAAGGAAGGAAAGAGGAAATTTCTCCACAAGAGGACAAGACATAATGGCCTTAAGTTGCACCAGAGGAAGTTCGGGCTAGATAACAGGAAAAAATTCTTGTCTGAAAGAATGGCAGTGCAGTGGCACAGCTGCCCAGGCAGTGGTGGGGTCACCGTCCCTGCAGGTGTCCAAGAACTGTGGAGATGTGGCACAGAGGGATGTGAGAATGGTGGGAGTGGGCTGAGGTTGGACGTGGGATTTTAGTGGTCTTTTCCAACCTTAATGATACTGTGATTCCCACCATGTTAGAGAGGCCACTCCTCAAAAACCATGGCTTGTCTCCCCAAAGCCCCAGGTAGAGCACAAGCAACCCCAAGCTTGACTTCACAAAGGCTCTGCAGCCAGCCCCCAGCAGTATGCCTCCCTTTCTTGCCAATGTTTATGACCAAAAAGTGTGCTAGGCCATACAAAGGCTTTTGCAGAACACTAAGCCTAGAAACAGGACGTTCTCATCACCTTCTTCATTTGATTTAGGCTGGCAGCAATGAAACAGAAACACACATTGGCCTCTCAGCACAGTAGCCTGGGACTAGCACCAGTCTGGATGCTTAAGAAAAGGGGAAAAAGGACCAACAAGTCTACAGAAATACATCCAAGCAGCATGCCTGGCTGTTGCGTATGTGCACGCAGCAAGCTGTATCTTCCTGATAAGCCAGGGGGAAGGCTGGGGGTTTGGAGCCTGGGAGATGATCAAAGCTCTCCTCTCTGCTCCCAAGGGGCTCCCTCTCAGCACCCTTCAAACATCAAAGTGCTCTCTCCATTTCCCTGTCTCCCATCGGCACGCTCAAAGGACTGTGTCAGGGCACTTGAGCATCCCACCAGGCACTTCTGCCAGTCCTTGACAAGCTCCCTCTTGAAATTACACCCTGTCTAAGGCTCCAGGTTAGCCTGAACATCAACAGGAGCTGATCACAGCCTCATCTCCCCAAACACCTGTGACACAATGCCTACACTGACCCTGGGAGCACTGTTTCAGTGCTCCAGAAACCAGCAGAAAAGAACCCTTTCCCTTCTGTGCTGAGCATTATATCAGCACACAGCTTGAAAAGGGGACAGAATGCTGAACGCCGGTCAGCAGGCTGCCCTCTGAGAAAGGTACCACCACTTCCATTAGCTGCCCTGGAATCCCTGCTGACCTCACCAGCACCCTGCTAACTATTACTTCTGAAGGACGCTTGTTACAGAAAGGCATGCTCTGGAGTCTCACTATTTTTGGAACAGCACAGGCAGGCTCTGTGCCTCAGCAACTGCCAGCAGAGCCACACGGAGAGCAAATCCATATAATGATCAGAGTAACAGGGACAGTGCTGGAAACAGCATCGCCTGAGGGATGGTCCCCTGAAAGCACCCTGTGGTCATGAGAAAAGAGATAAGGGCAATAAACATAAAAGGCAGCAACCTCTAACCAGTGCTTCTGACACTATTTGCATGGGAAGCTGATCTCCCCCAGTCCTCCTCATTCTCATGCAGAAGAGCTGCGACAAAAGGAATAAAAGCAAACCACCTGTGCAGGAAGAATTGTTCCTAAACCCCAAAGATGACAGGATCTACTTATTGCAAACTCATTTTAATTAAAACATTCCAGGATCTACATTCCTCAGTGTTAAATTACTGACTTCATTATTTAAACAGATAGCTTCCTTCACCCTTTCTAGGCCGGTATTGTTAAGGTGTTGGATGACACCAATGCCAGGTAAACGAAAACAAGCAATTTCGGGTGCTTGTGACCCCTAACACAGAATCCAAGATTACCCGCAGGTCAGCCCCAGCACCTGTCAGCAACTCACAGATTACTGCAGCAGGAGCATAATCCTCTCTGACACTAAAGGGCGGTTTGTAAGGCCCTGGAAAAAGCAGAGGTAAACGGCTTATGCAAGGCTGAAAGTACTCAAACCAAAGCATTCAATATAAAAGAATTAAAATAACACAGATGTGTCTCTGTGGTGAGCAGGGAGATCTCACGCAGGTGCAGCTGGAGCAGGACCAGCACAGCTCCATCCCTTCAGAGGAAAGGAATCTGGAGGTACAAGTCCCCAGCCGCTGCCTGCCCGGTGCCCAGCACGCCCAGGGCCGAGCCCAGCCCCTGCCGCCCCGTGTCTCCCCTTCAGTCTCTGGAAGCTGCGAGGCACCCGGCAGAGACAACGCTTGCAACTCCTACCACCTAGCGGCTGCAATATCCCGTAAGAGAGCAAGGAGGCTGTCAGGAGGTCAGGCAGCCTCAGCTCACCGTGGGATATCAAAGCAGACCTTACGCTGCCGCTGAGATCACACTAAATAGAGATACTGCACAGAGGCAGCATCATAGAACAGAAAACCTTTCTGAAAACGATCGGCAACCGGTGGAAGTGCAGAAAAAACTCAGTTAACTCAAAACAGGCAAGCAAAAGTAGCAGCAGCACAGATTAACTCAGACAATGCACTGCTGTTTCTGGTACTTGTGCCAGCTCAGCTAATGCTAGATTACTAGCACCACACAATATCACGCCGTGCAGCACAGACATGCCCTAGGCTGTTTAAGTCAGCCCTAGGCTCTGCATCAGAACAGCTTGCTGGTGTAGGTAGAATATTATACAAGAGTGTGAATTCCAATGGCTCTAGCTCCATTCAAACGTTCAAAACTCCTTCTCAAAGTGCTGCAGCGCTTCAGATGCCTTTGAGGTCCTTCTCCTCAACTCTAATAGCTTCCTCTGGTACTGGGGATGTGTCCTCATCAGTGCCACGCAGAAGGGATAACAACTTCCCAGACCTCCTAAAGCAGCCCAGGAGATCATTTCACTTATTTGCAATGAGTCTGCACTGCTGGTTCATACTGAATCAGCACTTAACCATGAGCCCCAAGCATCTTGCAGAAGGGATGCCACCTGGTCCTAGCATGTCCCAATACATCTCATGGCATCAAGTTGCTATTTCCTTCTGAAAAAACAATAAGCCTCAAAATGGCTATTTCTCTAAAAAAAAAAAAAAATAATAATAATAATGCTAAAAGCAGGCCAAGCCAGTCATTATTTATCCAGAATCTCCACCCACTGCAGACTAGAGTCATGCTTGTTTTTCTTATGACGCGAACTGTTAATGCCACATTTTCAGAATTTGGACTGTAATTGTGATCCATGTGATGTGGCTTCCACGTAACTGCGAGTGAAAATAAGAACTGTTTTGTGCAAGCCTCCCCCCAACTCCAAACACAAGAAATTAGCTTGGCTATTTTTAAACACAGCTTCAGGCCAACATTCTGTCTTAGTGATTACTCTCTGTCTTTCTCTCTCTCTGTCTTTCTCTCTCTCTGTATCTTTTCTAACAAATAAGTGTTAACAGAGGGGATAACCCAATGCCACGTAAAGTACGACCGTAAAGAACGACCATAAACCTTTCGTATTGTATCAGCCCCATTTAAGCCCTCCTGGGAGCACTTTGCCACAAATTTGCAACTCGGCTGTTGCAATCATTTCTTCATTATAGCAAAGGGATTTAATTACATCTTTATAAGCAATTTAAATCTGGTTGTTCTGGATTGAGGTGGGTGCCACTGTATGAAGAACATGGACAAAAGACACAATGAAGCACATGAGTCTAAAATAAACTTTCCTTTGTTTCTGTTTTTGTTTGTTACTGGAGGGAAATTATCAGTCCGGAGAGTGAAACAATACAGGACTCAAGTAAAAGAGTTACCTAGGAAAACTGGAAATAGCAGGGCCCTGCTATGACAAGCACCACTCCTTTGGGATCCTTTCAGAGACTGACCAGGCTGAGCGCAATGAGGACTGAGGGATTCTTCCCTTCCCTCCTCTGACGAGAAGCTGGTCCAGAAATTCCTGTTTGAGGCACTTCTACCGTTTAGCAACCTCCTTTTCATTTCCAGTCTAACTGTATCCATGGCCAGTCTAGATTCATTCAATCTCAGCCAGCATCTTGATAGTTTTGTTTCCCTCCTCTGTGGCATCTGCAGGCATCAATCAGATCCTCTTTTTGCTTTCAATCTGCTAGCCTAAACAAGCCAAGCTCTCCCCTTTCTTCCGTTTGCAAAAGACTCTTCAGTTACCTCAACAGCCCAGCAGACCTTCTCTGCACCCAAAGCAGATTGCATCCCTTCTCTGAACATGACAGGTAGTACCAGTAGTGACCTTAAATCTTCTCCAAGTTCACTGAAAATACACAGCCCAGGACCATAGCAACAGGTTGCAGAAATGCTGCTGTCCTGGCTCTGACCGCAAACTGCTCACATCAATATGTGACACTGTTGATATTTTACAGGAGAAGTTCAGTAAGGCCATTAAAATTTGGGCCCTGCTTCTTCATGTTATTAAACAGTTTCCTTGGCTACAAGAGAGCACAGTGAGCTTTATGCATTGCTTGTTATACAATACAACTGATCTGTGAAACTACACAAGCTGTATATACAAAATCCACAACACTTCATTTCTAGTACATGAGTGTCCATCAAGGGCTCCACCCTAAATGAGGACAATTCTTGAACTCAATAACTGGCTGTTGCATCATCCCAATGAGAAGAGAAACAGGTGGGTGGCAGAACACATCTGAATATCTTCTTCTTTTCCTTTTTCCTTTTTTTTTTTTCTTTGAGCACATTGGGTTTACAAAGGAGTGAAGCTGCAATTGAAAGGGCAAGTTCATCCCTCCTCTTCTAAGGAGAAAACAAACCCTATAAGCATTTACCAAAAGACAAAAAGCAACTGGAAGTCAGCCCCGGAAATCTATAAGAGCCACACTGTGAAAACGCTTTGGTCCTACATAAAAGCTTAGCTCAGGGTCTCTCATATTTACTTGACTGTGATAACGCTGTGGCCACTGCCACTTTCACAGCAAGTCCTACTTCCACCACCTACATCAACAACCAACTCCCACCCACATGCACACATGCAGAAGGAGGCTCCCAGCCGGACAGGCAGCACGTAGTCTTCCACTGAAGTATACATATCACAAGTGACAGCAGTGCTGTCTTTTGTCTTACATGCATGCAAATAAATACTGACTGTATAAGGATTTGACTCAGTGTCTACGCGTATCAGTAAGATCCCCACCACTAATCCGAGAAGGATCTTTCATTCAATTCAGAGCAGGCAAGGCAAAAGCAGTGCTATTAACTTTCAGGGAGGAGGTCAGCAGGGCCTGAGATCCAACAACAGGTCTGCAGGCATTTGCATTATGCACTCCATGCATAAACACGTTTCTATGAAATATATAAACACAGGCCTCCCTGTTACTACCAGTTTGTTAGAGAGCTTACAGAACACCAGGATTTTGTTTGACAAATGTTAGAGGTCCACAGCTCACCCCTGAGCAGAGAGTTTTCTCCTTTTTTCCAGGTGGGAAAAACACAGGAGAGTGCCCCTACTTTGAACATGCCAGGCAGTATCAGGAAGGCGGCTTTCCACTGCCTGAGTTACACTTACAGGAGTCTGGAAGCAGCAGTAGAGCTTGGTGAGGAATGGATGATTCCTTGCTAAGGAGAGGATGCGTTTCTCAGTCATGGTGCACTCAACATCGTCATCTTGGAGAATGACGTCCTTCTTCAGCACCTTCACTGCATAGAGCTGCCCACTCTCTTTCATCTTGGCAAGCATCACCTAAACCAAAAGAAGGGGTGAGTCACAAGGGCTGAACCTTTGGTCTCTTTGAGCAATACAGAGGCTGTCGTACCTTCTCACACTAGAAAGATCAGTTATCTTGTGAGCAGGCTTGTGGGTGCAAATGAATCAGACAGTTAGCATGGGCATCAGTGCACAAGCAATGACACATACACTTCTGCCTGCAACAGAGTTCTTCCCATAGACTCCAATGCCTGCTTTGGGGCCAGATGCTCAAAATCATCCATGGTCAGTCAAACACCTGTGCCAATGCAGACCATCCATCCCAGTTGTCATTCCCATGTGCAATATTTTACACTGGCTTTGTGGCATAGCAGAGAAACAAAACCCCAGTCTTGCTGTGTTTGAAACTACTGCCTTGGCTCTATTAAGGGAAAAGTTTTCATATGCTCCAAGAAATGCTGCTAAAACTAGTGTCAATGCACACACTCATAGCGCTTGGTATGGGACATGGCATCTTTGGTTGTTGTATTAGTTTTATTTTGTGATAACCCATTCTTTATGCTGCTATCAGATTTTCTTTCTCCATACATTCTCTAAGCAGCCTTGTCACACAGGGCTTACAAAGCACAACCCACTGGGCAACCTGCGTGTCCCATAATTAAGTAATTTCACATACCTCAGAGCTTCTTAAACAAGAAAGAGAGTATTTCCCCCAAAGAGCCACAAACAACGCTCACCTTTCCAAAACTGCCCTTTCCCAATACACGAAGGAAGGTCAAGTCTTTGATCCCAAGTTTGCTCGCTGAACTTTCACTAACCCCGTTGTTATCTTTCAAGCTGCCTTTTCCCTGATGTCTCAAAGAAGATCTTGAAGCCAGTTTCTGTGGAAAAAAGTAAGTAAATATCAATCAGCATAGAAATTTTACTTTGCCTGAGGTGATCACAGGTCAGCAACGTAGGCATGCAGGACTTGTTCAAATGCACTGCCAGGCCACTACAGAATGGAAAGTGTATGAGTACTGACACCCCACACAGCTGCTACGTGTGACCAGCCATCCTCATCACTGCGCAGAGATGTGCTGAGACATCAGAACTGGTTCCTGACCCAGGCATTTTAAGCCGTAATCTACCCCACAGCAGACCCAAGAGACAAGTCTGCCTCTCTCCAGCCTCACTCCCCATAAAAATAGGACTAGTGTGGAAAATGAAGTCTCATCAAACATTAGAGGCCTACACCATTTCTGCAATACGAAAAGCGATGGTGAAATCTGGAATCCAAAAAGATTTCATCTGACTCTCTCAGGTTTCCACCCGATGTGAAACCTCTCACTAAAAGCCCACGGAGTTCAGTGGGATCCAAACCTCAAAGTATTTTTCTTTCCCATAGCTGTCTTCTTCCACTGCTGCACATTTAAATGAGTACCGTTCACATCCATGCTAGCAATGTTCATCTGCACTTTCAGTTCTGGCGTGCCTTTCTACAGCTCACGTTCCTGCCCTAAATGAAGACCAAATCAGCCTTCACTGTCCTCAGTTCTCAGCTTTCCATACTCAGTATGAGAATACACAGAAATGGAAAGCACTTTTGTTCAGTTTGTTAGTGCGAACAAAGTCACAGGGACTTCTTGAGCTCCACCTTGCGATTACTCCGGTGTAATGCAGTGTTCTTCCACGCAAACAAGACCACCTGCCTTGCTGCTACAGGAATGGTAGCCCCAGCCACACAGACAGCAGCAAAAGCACTCAGGACAACAGCCAACAAAACTCTCCAATTTAACCTCCTGAACACTAAACAAAACCTTAAGCTTACATGTAATAAGAGGAGATTGTTTCCTGTTCTCCTTTTGCTGTACAGATTACATAAGCAATTAATGTGAACAAGTGCTAATTTTCACAAAACCAAGGTGTGGGGATTGTACTTCCTCACAACTCCAAGAATATAGGAACCCTGAAATGCGACAGCGTGAAGAAGGAAAATAAGAAAGTCTGATTTTGTATGAACCAACTGAAGCCAAAAGGGGCAGCACAGCTTAATGAGCGCACTATGTTGAGATAGAGTGATGTAGCCCATCAGTGGAGCTGACTCACATGATCAACCATGTCTGGCAAATGCCTTTTCATTTTGAATTTACTTTCTTAGGTCAAATAAAAATGTCTAACTTTTTATTAAGAGCTATTGGTGTCTCAAACTCAAAACCAGCAAAGAAAGCTTCATGGAAAGTGACTTGTTATTTAATAACAGCCTTAGCTTCTAATACTGCATATAAACATTTTCTCTCAAGCTCCTATAGCGTGTTTTAAATTCTCCAAATACATTCATATATACAACAGCTGGATTTTTAGGATGCCTTAAATACTGACAGCCAGAAATCATACATCTAGGTCCCAACTCCAGCAGCAATCTCACTAAGACTCTAACTTGCACAGCAGAGATCAGAGAAAATGATGTGTTGACAGTGATTCAGGTTTTAGCTGGGGAAACTGTGGTGAACAATGAAACAGTCTTGCCCCAAATTACTCAAAAACAGCAACAAAGCTGTGAAGAGAATGCAGGCCTCTTGCTGAGCTCTTCTTTTGCTCTATCACAAGTAAAACATTCAGACAGTGCATCTGTGTTTGTGGAAAGGTTGAAGACAGGCATAGCGTGAATTACACTGACCAGTGGAAATCATCATCAGTGGAAACACACCGACCATGGAAGAGTCAGTGGAGCCACACTGCTGTGAAACGTAAACAAAGTGACATTTAGAGAGTGATATCGAATCACAGAATCATCAAGGTTGCAAAAGACCTTGAAAATCATCTAGTCCAACCATCTGCCTACCACCAGTATTTTCCCACTAAACCACGAAACACACCATGCCCCCACCAGGGTAGAACACATTCCTTTTCCAGGGGAAATTTTTGCCACAAGAGCCAGCAAACAACAGTCTATTCATGCAGCCCACTGCCACTTGCTGTAATTGAAGTCTCCAATTTCTCCTACACTCACACAAACTGGATTCCTTTGTAAAGGTTTAAAAACAGAGGAGGAAAAAAGAAAAAGACTCACCGAATTTGGGGAAATGCTTCCTGGTTGCAGGCCCATGCACGCCAAGGTTTTAGCAAGCTCTGCTGAGTTCACCCCACAGTTTGGTGCAACATTTGCTTGACATCGGATGTGGACATTCATTTTACAGACTGACAGAGGTGATGGTAGATGTGGAAAATAAAAGCAAAGGAACACTTAGATTAACTTAGGAGGCTCTAAAGTTAAAAAAAAAAAAAAACTTAGCAATGGACTGTTCTGCTTCAGGAAATATACTGACCTCATTCTACACTGGGCCTGAAAAAAGAGCGTATTTTTGCTCCTGATGTAAGACTCCACAGAATAACTTCCCAAAAAGCAGATATGCATACCCAAATTCTCCAAGTAGGGTGCTACACTACCTGAAGCTATTCATAAGCTCAAACATGTTTGAGGTATATAAACGCCATTGAACCTATGCCTGCCTATAAATTAGGATTTATAATGCTACAGAATTAGCATTAAACTTCCTTTCCATTTGCAGATATCTAATCTTAAAGTTACACTGTTCACTGGGAAACCAAAAACCTTCTTGCTCTCACTCAGAGACACACGTACACCCTCTTGTGGAAGATGAAGGCAAACAGAAATCGTTAGTTACCCATTCTATTTTACAGTTCAGAACACCAAAACAAAAACATGGATATGTTTTGTCATCAATTAACAGTGTGACAGAGTTAATCAACTCCCAAGTAAAGAGAAAAATTAACACAGGGAGAAGTAATACTCATGAAAAAACAATTCAACAATACAAATTGACCAAAGCTGTGCTGAGAGTAAAAAAATCAATGTCCTGCAAATCTGAGATTAAAAAGTAGAGCAGAACGTCTGTAATTCTGGCAAAGATGCATATCTACTGCTTGGATTCCTCTAGAAGGTTGCACAAATCAAGGCTACATCAAGCGTCTATTTAAAGTACACACATTCTGGTGAAAAGACCACAGTAAGAAGCTGCTCACTTTTACACTGTAGGCCTTGTCGCATAATTCCCCAGAGCAAGGAACCGCAGTGGTCACAGAACGTTGGGACTTTGTAGTTGTGGACGCTGAACTTATGAGGAATGTTGATGCCAAACCTCTGTTCAGTCACCTGAGGCACCAGAAGAAAAGCACAGATTTAAATATTCAAGTACACACATATACTGATGTTTGTTTACGTATCAACATTTAACTGCAGAATTATGAAAATGAATGCAAACCACAAAACATCCCAATCCACCACTTCACTGCCCTGGTTTACTTGCCTGGCAGCCCAGAATATCTGACAAAGCAGATTTTAAAAAGGGCAATTTTACATTCTTACAACAAACTGAGAATTAGGAAGTGAAGATTACTTCATCACAAACCTATCATACTCAAGTGCCAAATATAAATTGCAGCTACAGCGTTTTGTAACCAATCAGTTTCCAAATAATGAACTTACATACTGTGTGCAAACATTTAACTTTATGTCCAACCACTGACTTTATAAGAGCCAAGGAATCATAGAATGGTTTGGGTTGGAAGTGACCCTAAGGATCTTTGAGTTCCAACCCTCTGCCACAGGCAAGGCCACCAATCTCCAGATCTGACAACCAGGCTGCCCAGGGCCCCATCCAACCTGGTCTTGAACACCTCCAAGGACACAGCATGCACAGCCTCTCTGGCAGCCTGTTCCAGCACCTCACCACTCTCTCTGTGAAGAACTTCCCTGACATCTTATCTTGACCTTTCCTCCTTGAGTTTAAAACCATTCCCTCTTGTCCTATCACTATCTACTATCTATCTATTAGATTTAGCATGGAATAATTTTCTCACTTTGTCCTAAAATTCTTATTTCTTTTCTCTTCTTCCTCATTCACTTCAGACCCACATTTAGCTTTACTGCTTGCTCTCCTTTATAACCTTATATTTTTTCAACTGGGGATCGTTCTGATCTCAAAGACACCTTAGAAAATGTTACATCATCTTAAAGAACCCATTCCCATTTAACTTCTTCATTACTTCCTAATTTGTGCTTCAACAAGCAAATGTTGGAAGAGTGACAAGGGGAACCCATGGCCTAACAATGCTTGAAGGGGCCACTGAAACAGTAAGTTTAAAGCGTTTCCTCCTCATCTCTGTCATCTTTTCAAGTAGCTTAGAATCACAGAATCATTAAGGATGGAAAAGGCCCCTGTGATCACCAAGTTCAATCGCCAACCCACCCCCACCATGCCCAATAACCACAACACTCAGATATGTTATAAACCACTCACAATCCTACAAGATGGGTGACAAAACTGACCACTGAACTTGCACTTTAGCCTCAAGCATTTTAACTTACTTCCATCTGGTTTGTCAAGGGGTCATCTTAAGAAGCCTAGCTCAGCAGTTCCAAGTTAAGAAACAATGAGGAAAGGCAATTGCACGGATGTGCCACAAAGAAGGTTTCCACATGGGATATAATAGAACTACCTCCCAATTACAAACATTTCAATTGAATTTTCCTCAAAGAGTTATTAAACAATTTCCAATTATAGAAATGAGACACGCAATACACAGTGCAGTTCTAGGTAGGGACATTACTCCTGTTAAATACAGCCAGAACTAGCACACAAAAAAAACAACCTTTGGAAACGCAAGTCATGCAAGGGTTTCTTTATTACAACATAAATAGTTTTGTAGAGTAAATGTATGATGCAATGACTAAATGGGCACTTTAAATTACAAGGAGAAAAAAAAAAAGGCAAAATAAAGAGCAGGGGTTGGATTTTCAAGCCAGAGAAATCCACATTGAGAACTGGGTCCTAAATTTTGATGATGACAATCGTGAAAATAAATTATCAAGGAAAATGGTTGCTTTGCTATATCTTGATGTCTTTGCATGAAGAATCTTCCTAAATTATATACTAGTCCAACTACTTAGTGGAATTAACATAAGAACAACCAGATGATACTAACCTGCCCATCATAATGGTAGCGATGCGTACCCCTACCATTCTTCATCAGCTTTAAATCCATGAACGAAGGGACACGGAGTAAGTTTCATTATGGGAAAATGCCCAGCCACCCAGACAATCCTGAGTTATGATGTCTCAAAGTAACAAACATCATTTTTACCTTGAGATCGTTCTTGTTGGTATTGTTCTGGCACGTGCAAGCTGTAACAATTAGATGATGGCAGCGCTTGTGTACAACACAGGTGCACACTAGGAAATAAAAGAGGCATGCTGAAAAGAGCTGTCGAAAGACTTGGGACACATCACCTCAGAAACTGGTTTCTTTAAGGATCAGTTATATCATCAGGACACAATAAAAACATGACAAACAATCAGGGCGGCTCAGAATTTCCAAAATCTCCTAACAGACATGGAGATTTATCTTCAACCCATTTCAACAGAGATTCTGCACCAGATCATTCGCAGCTGCCATAAAATATGGGTGATGCTCACAGAAACAACACTGTAAAATGAACGCAAAAAACTGCCGATGCACATTATCACATGGTATTTCATACAACACACAACTACAAACACAGGTCTGAGATACCAAAAGCCATCCCTACATCTCAGTAACACGGTGCCTCTCCCACTGGATGAGCGCTGTCAATTAGTTTGTTAGTAAGGCTCAGTGCAGTGCTGGATCTGGGATAACTGCAGCAGAATAGTGCTGTGTCTGGCTAATCAGCTAGCCCTCATCAAGAGGGCTAATTAGCCCTAAAGCACAGCAGGGTTCTCTGCAGCTCTGAAGCTGGCTCAGCTGGAATGAACTTGGGTTCCTCCGCTCCATAACCCAACATGCACTGCAGTCACCAGTAAGAGCCATAGCTACTGACTATGCAAGGAGGTTTTTCCAATGGGAACTATAAGTTGCAGATACATTTCAGAGCTCCACACTATTTTATTTTATTTTATTTTATTTATTTATTTATTTTATTTTAGTTTGTTGTTGATTCAAGCTTGCACTCACAAGGGTCTGAAAAATAACATTCATTTTCACCCAGAGATTTTACGCAGGATACCTATTGCACAAGAAAGAGACTGTGTTAAAAGGCCTGAGTGACCACGCACCTGTGAAGCGAGTAGCTCTTCTTTCTTACCACAGAAAAATGGGAAGGAAGAACAATAATTAGGTGCAAATGAGGACCACAAACATCTATACAGCTACTTCGCCAAAACATGCATTCAGGATGAAGTGTTGCACTAGGCCATGAAACTATCCTTTGAAGTCACATCCCTACTTTCACTTTTGTCATGGTTTTATGATTTTTGGTCATCAGTATTCCACACCATAACATCATGTAATGCACTGGGGGTGGGGTTTGATATCTGCCGAATGTTCGTCCGACGGAGAAGAACTGCATTTCCCCAGGAGGCTTTGCGGTCAGCAAGGGGATATAACTCCATGCAAGGTCACCTGATCCTTCTTCTTCGCCTGCGCTTCGCTGTCTGCGCTTCGCTATCTGCGCTTCGCTGCCTGCGCTTCGCCATCTGCACTTTGCCGTCTGTACTTCAGTCACTCAACTGGACTGCACTTCTCACCCCAGCATTGTGGTGAGGTCTATACAATTCAAACAGATTCTCTCTCTCTCTCTCATTGTATTTTACTAATACTATATTTAGTAAAATCATTTGTTCCACCTCAGATTAGTGCTGTTGTTTTCAAGTATTTTGGGGTCCCCTGCTTCCCCTTTCCCAGAGGCGCGGATCCGCAGATCCCTCCGCCCTGCTGGTCACGGAACTGGGCCGGACCAGCCCATAAACCGTTGACATTTTTGGTGGAGAATGCGGGCAACAGTTGCTTTCTAGCTGTTTAGACTCTCTGCTCTCGGAGAGTTCCGTTGGGAAAGCTTATCTGTTTTACCACTACTCACTGAAAACGTGACCTTGAGAACTCCAGGCGGACTGCCAGTATCGTAGGATATTTGTAAACTCTGAGCTTTACTATCTTGCCTCTGTAAAAAAAAAGAAAAAAAAAAAAAAAAAAAAAAAAAAAAAAAAAAAATGCTTTCTGTAGTGAAACTGACTCTTAAAGGGCTGCACGCTGCTGCCTCTTCTTTCCTAATGCTCAAAACATACTGGGCATTAATTAAGCTGGCCACCTTGCTCTATGGAGCAATCGGCATATACAATCAATTGAAAACATGGGTGGAAATATGGACCTGGCACGTTAGTACAATGTGGCTTACAATTCCGGAGACAGCTGTCAATTTTACAGGACTGGGATTTTTTAAGGTTTCCAGTCTCACCTTTCAGCCTGTAATGCAGTTTTTGAATGAACACCTAGTCGCATTACTAATCTCCCTGAATGTATTGCTCATCATTTCGCTCAGTATTAGTATTTATTATATTTTGAGCATGTCCTCCCCAAAACCAGAGAATACTGAGTGGCAGGGAGTGTGGAGAGGTCTGGGAAAGACTTTAGACAGATGGAAATCTTCAGTCTCATGGAACTTTACTCCAGAACACCTGAAAGACCCCGAGAGTCTAAACAGCTATTTAAGGCAGGAATGTTGCGGCTTGGGCAGTTCTGAGGAGGCACATATGATTTGGGGCCTGGCTAATGCTTATCGGGCCTTATTCAATACTATCCTGGAGAGAGAGAGAGCTTCTGAAATTGAAAGGGAGAGTCTCAGGGAAAAAGTTCAAAATGAGCGAGAGAGTCTCCTGCTCCAGAGGAAAAACCTCCGATCTGAGAGAGATGCCCTCCGAATTGAGAGAGACTCCCTGCAATCCAAGCTCGACAATCTTCAATCTCAACAACACACCCTCCAATCTGAGCTAGATACTGTCATAATCGAACGAAACAAGCTCCAAGCTGAACTGGAGGATGAGAGCATTGGAACTGACCAACCTGATCAACCACAGGAGGCACCACAATCGATGTCAGTTGCCCCTGTAAGAGGACGGAAAACAAAGCGAATCTCGACTCAGTTAGAAGAGAAAAAAGAGGAGGAAAGAGGTCCAGAGGAGTGGCTCCGAGGGCCAAGAGAAGCACCTCTGAGTCCAGGGGAGGGGCCCTCAGTAAGACCACGGTCACCAACACCTACAAGGGCAAGAAGTCTTGGAAGAGCAAGAGGTGAGCAAGATATTGTTACCTTTGTTGATCGATCTCTGAAAATGAATGAAATTCGAAGTCTGAGAAAAGACTTCTCACGCCACCCAAATGAGCCTATTGCTACTTGGTTACTTCGATGCTGGGACAATGGGGCCAACAGTGTGTGGCTAGATAGTAGAGAAGCTCGCCAACTGGGTGGCATTGCTAGGGACTCAGCCATTGACAGAGGTATTAGTACATGCCAGAACCAGGCCTTCACCCTCTGGAAGCGGATGTTGTTAGCTGTAAAAGAAAGATACCCCTTCAAAGACGATCTGATGCCTGAGAAGAAGAAATGGGCTGATATGGAAGAAGGCATCCGTTATTTGAGAGAATGTGCTGTGGTGGAAACACTACATAGCCCCGATTTCATTCCTGATGAGCCAGACCAAGAGCATGATCCCGAGAGAGCCAGGTGTACACCAAACATGTGGCGTACATTCACAAAGACTGCACCAGAAAGGTACGCCAGTACATTTGCAGCTATGTATGGCAGAGGGGAAAGAAGACCCCTTATAAATGAGTTGCTTAATAAACTTCAAGACTTTGAGTTACATTTAAGCCCTCTACGAGCTTGTGTTTCAGCCATTGAAAAAGTAGCTGAAAAGCTGGACAGAATGGAGAACAAACAAGAAGATATAATAGGTAAACTATCAATCGTGCCTGATGCTGATGAATACATGGTGGTAACAGATACATCCAATGAGGAACAGAATTCCCAAAACAGCCTACTTGAGGGGCTAATCAACTTGATTTCCTCCCAGTCAGTGTCATCCAACGTCTCAGCTATCAAAAGAAGACGTCCTCCTGCTCGAACAAGTGACAACAGTAAGACCACGTCACGTTTTGCCTTGTGGCATTACCTACGCAACCATGGAGAAGATATGAAGAAGTGGCATAAGCAACCTACTCCAGCACTTCAAGCACGGGTAAAAGAATTACAAGACAAATCAACCACCAAGGTGAACTTCTCCAGAAAGGTGATTGCTCCAGTTGCTGCAGACAACGGAGGTAACAAATAGAGGGGCCCTGCCCCCAGCCAGGGGGGGGAAAGGGATAATAGAGTTTATTGGACTGTGTGGATTAGATGGCCTGGCACATCAGAATCACTAAAATATAGGGCCCTGGTGGATACTGGTGCACAGTGCACTCTAATGCCCTCGAGTCACCAAGGGACAGAATCAATTTATATTCATGGGGTGACAGGAGGTTCCCAAGAACTGACTATGTTGGAGGCCGAAATCAGCCTCACTGGTAGAGACTGGCAAAAGCACCCTATTGTGACTGGCCCAGAGGCTCCATGTATACTTGGTATTGATTACCTCAGAAGGGGATATTTTAAGGATCCCAAAGGGTATCAATGGGCCTTTGGAATAGCTGCTGTAGACACAGGTGTTAAGCAGTTATCTGTTTTGCCTGGCCTATCAGAAGATCCATCTGTTGTGGGGTTGCTACAAGTGGAAGAGCAACAGGTACCGATAGCTACAAAAACGGTGCACAGACGGCAGTATCGCACCAACAGGGATTCCTTGCTCCCCATTCAGAAGTTAATTCATCAATTAGAGAATCAGGGAGTGATCAGCAAAACTCACTCGCCTTTTAACAGCCCCATATGGCCAGTGCGTAAAGCCAGTGGAGAATGGAGGCTGACGGTGGACTACCGTGGCCTGAATGAAGTTACACCCTCATTGAGTGCTGCTGTGCCAGATATGTTAGAACTCCAATACGAACTGGAGTCAAAAGCAGCTAAGTGGTATGCCACCATTGACATTGCTAACGCCTTTTTCTCCATTCCTTTGGCCAAAGAATGTAGGCCACAGTTTGCTTTCACATGGAGGGGCATTCAGTATACCTGGAACCGTTTGCCCCAGGGGTGGAAACATAGTCCAACCATTTGCCATGGGTTGATCCAAGCTGCACTGGAACAGGGAGGTGCTCCTGAGCACTTACAGTACATTGATGACATCATTGTGTGGGGCAACACAGCAAAGGAAGTTTTTGAGAAAGGAGAGCAAATAATCCAGATCCTTCTCCGTGCTGGTTTTGCTATTAAGCGAAGCAAAGTGAAAGGACCTGCCCAGGAGATTCAGTTCCTAGGCATAAAGTGGCAAGATGGCCGTCGTCACATCCCGACAGATGTGATCAACAAAATCACTGCCATGTCTCCCCCCACTAATAAGAAAGAGACACAATCGTTTCTGGGTGTAGTGGGTTTTTGGAGAATGCATGTTCCAAACTACAGCCTCATTGTAAGCCCACTTTATCAGGTGACACGGAAGAAGAATGATTTTGTGTGGGGTCCTGAGCAGCAGCAGGCTTTTGAGCAGATTAAACAAGAGATAGCCCGTGCTGTGGCCCTGGGGCCAGTACGGATGGAACAGGATGTGAAGAACATCCTCTACACTGCTGCTGGAGAGAAAGGCCCCACTTGGAGTTTGTGGCAAAGAGCCTTAGGAGAGACCCGAGGCCGACCCTTGGGATTCTGGAGTCGAGCCTACAGGGGGTCGGAGGAGGGCTACACTCCAACTGAAAAGGAGATCTTAGCTGCGTATGAAGGGGTTCGGGCTGCTTCCGAAGTAGTCGGTACTGAAACACAGCTCCTTCTGGCACCTCGACTGCCAGTGCTGAACTGGATGTTCAAGGGAAAGGTTCCTTCCACCCATCATGCTACTGATGCCACTTGGAGTAAGTGGGTTGCACTGATTACACAACGAGCACGGATGGGGAACCTCAGCCGTCCAGGAATCCTAGAAGTCATCATGGACTGGCCTGAAGGTAAAAAGTTTGGAACACCACCAGCAGAAGATGTATCTCGTGCTAAAGAAGCCCCACCATACAATGAATTACCAGAGAATGAAAAGAAATATGCCCTGTTCACAGATGGATCGTGTCGTATTGTGGGAAAGCATCGCAGATGGAAATCTGCTGTGTGGAGCCCCACACGACAAGTTGCAGAGGCCACCGAAGGGAAAGGAGAATCAAGCCAATTTGCAGAGGTAAAGGCTGTCCAACTGGCCTTAGATGTCGCTGAACGGGAGAGGTGGCCAATGCTCTATCTCTACACTGATTCATGGATGGTAGCAAATGCCTTATGGGGGTGGTTACAGCAGTGGGAGCAAAATAATTGGCAAAGAAAGGGCAAGCCTATTTGGGCTGCTGACCTATGGAAAGATATTGCTACCCGAACAAAAAATATGGTTATAAAGGTGCGTCATGTAGATGCTCATGTGCCCAAGAGTAGAGCTACAGAAGATCAGCGAAATAACCATCAGGTAGACCAAGCTGCCAGAATTGAGGTGGCTCAAATAGACCTGGACTGGCAGAACAAGGGTGAGTTATTTTTAGCTCGGTGGGCCCATGAGACCTCAGGTCATCAAGGGAGAGACGCAACATACAAATGGGCCAGAGACCGAGGGGTGGACTTAACTATGGATGCCATTGTACAAATCATTCATGACTGTGATACATGCGCCACAATTAAACAAGCTAAGAGGATGAAACCTCTCTGGGAGGAAGGGCGATGGCAAAAGTACAAATATGGGGAGGCATGGCAGGTTGATTATATCACTTTGCCACGATCTCGCAATGGTAAGCATTATGTGCTCACCATGGTGGAGGCAACAACCGGGTGGCTCGAAACATATGCAGTACCCCATGCTACCGCCCGAAACACCATATTAGGTCTGGAGAGGCAAATCCTGTGGCGACATGGCACCCCGGAAAGAATTGAGTCAGATAATGGGACTCATTTTAAAAATTCACTTGTGGATACTTGGGCCAGAGAACATGGCATCGAGTGGATTTATCATATCCCCTATCATGCACCAGCCTCTGGTAAGATCGAACGCTACAACGGGTTGTTAAAAACCATGTTGAAAGCAATGGGTGGCGGAACATTTAAACACTGGGAGAAGCATTTGGCAGAAGCCACCTGGCTGGTTAACACCAGAGGATCAATCAGTCGAGATGGTCCTACCCAATCCAGCTCCCTACATATTGTAGAGGGAGATAAGGTCCCTGTAGTACATGTAAAGAACATGTTAGGAAAAGCAGTTTGGGTTTTTCCTGCTTCTGGGAAGGGCAAACCTCTTCGCGGAACTGTCTTTGCCCAGGGACCTGGGTCCACCTGGTGGGTGATGCAGAAAAACGGGGATGTTCAGTGTGTACCACAAGGGAATTTGATGTTGGGGGAGTGCAGTCTGTAATCCCATGTGTTAAGCATGATGTAGTGATGTAGAATAAGGGGTGGAATGTCATGGTTTTATGATTTTTGGTCATCAGTATTCCACACCATAACATCATGTAATGCACTGGGGGTGGGGTTTGATATCTGCCGAATGTTCGTCCGACGGAGAAGAACTGCATTTCCCCAGGAGGCTTTGCGGTCAGCAAGGGGATATAACTCCATGCAAGGTCACCTGATCCTTCTTCTTCGCCTGCGCTTCGCTGTCTGCGCTTCGCTATCTGCGCTTCGCTGCCTGCGCTTCGCCATCTGCACTTTGCCGTCTGTACTTCAGTCACTCAACTGGACTGCACTTCTCACCCCAGCATTGTGGTGAGGTCTATACAATTCAAACAGATTCTCTCTCTCTCTCTCATTGTATTTTACTAATACTATATTTAGTAAAATCATTTGTTCCACCTCAGATTAGTGCTGTTGTTTTCAAGTATTTTGGGGTCCCCTGCTTCCCCTTTCCCAGAGGCGCGGATCCGCAGATCCCTCCGCCCTGCTGGTCACGGAACTGGGCCGGACCAGCCCATAAACCGTTGACAACTTTGTTTAGCCACAGAGGGAGAGACAGCAATAAGGTGGCCATTCAAACAGAGTAACTGTGCCTCAGTACCAGTCAGACACTGCACTGAAGGGATGTTGGGTCTCAAGCCTAGTCAGGCATTGCACATTTCAAGTGCAACTCAGTGGATCTGTGCAGGGGGAACACTCTGGGTGAAACACAGCAACCAGATCCCTGTATGTCTGCATGAACATGGGTATTACTCCTGCAGGCACTCGAGGCAACAGCCTGACAGCTGCTCGGCTTCAGCTGGATGTGGGAGAATATGAGTGGTGATTTCAGAGAGGCTTGTAAGCAGCAGCAGGGGGAGCGCTCCTGAGACAGCACAACTGACAGACACAGAGTACAAGAGCTGAGCACCTTACCTTGGCACTGGTATCCCTGCTTCCCAAACACGCCCCTGTTCAAAACAAAATATGAACATAATTTAACATCAGAAAGCCAGCCTACCTGTAGACCACTTACAGAAAAGAGAGTCAAAAGACAAGAGGATCCCAGATGACCAGATCCCTGGACTGAAACAGCACAGCAATAATGGTGCAATTCAGTATGGGCATGCGTGATGACAGCAAAGCACTTTAAGGGCCAGAGTTCAGTGCAATGCTGTCAATGTCCATTTATTCCTCACATTCCCTCTCACTCTAGCTTCTAAAATACTGTATTACAACACCCATCACACTTACTTAAACTGATCCCAACAGCCCACATGCTCTTATTCTCTCTCCCACTTCACACTCTTTTGAGACATATAAGTTTCTCTTCTTGCTCTGCCTACTCCCCCTCACATATCATCCCACACCTTACACCTTTGCTGGCTTTTCTGTTCTCTGGCATTTTCACTAGTTTTTCAAGCTCAAACTCTTTTTCTCTCTGTATTCTCCAGTAAGCAGGGCTTACTTCTTTCCTGAAATAACATCTGCACATACAGCTGAGGAACACTGTCCTGTCTCCACACTCTCCCTGTTGGCTTTCTGCAACCAACCTAGACATCAACTCTGGCCTCTCTGCAGAAGACTCTGGTTTGCAGTGTAAATGCACCCTGCCAATCCTGGTGGGCAGGGGAATCACTTTTGTAGCCCTTGATGAGTTCAGCATCTGGAATGGCACATCCACCGCCAGACTACGAAAGGATTGGAAAGTCTGCACCACTACTATCGATCCATTCTTACCAGATGAACTCCTTGCAGTGTGAGCAGTAGGTTGGCTGTCGCAGGTAGGTAGCCATGAATTTGTGCCCATTCACCTGATGCACTCGCCTTCGCATGGCCCGCTGGCGCTTCCGAGTGAGGTTCTTAAAAATGCGATCCCTCTGGAGGGTCCCTACGCAACAAAAAGCAACAAAGGTTTAGTGCCATCGTGCATAACTGTCACCACAATTGAAGATTAATTCTTCATTTAGAAATAACTGCACCTTCCCACCTTTCTCTCCCTCCTCTTCCTGTTGAGACATGCCACCAACCCATTGATTCACAAGCATAAGCAGACCAGAAGCTCAAGGCTCAATGAGTTATCAACACCCACAGCTCTTCAGGCAATAACTTGTGAAAATCTAACTGCGTGCAACAGATTGACCATCTCTACAGGGCAGTGCTGAGCCAAAGCAAGCACTGTTGGTGCTCATGCACCTTCAGTACTTCATGCTATGCTCCTGTATCACCATGTGCTGTGCAGTATGTGCCATTCTCCTTTTTCTCTAGAGAGCTTGTTTCCCAAAGGGTAGATAATATTTTATAGTTCTAGAGAGCAAGACCTCAGGAGCTATAGGCATTTAAGAACCCCATCATCTCAAAATTGTTTTGTTTTTGACAAGGTTTAGGTAAGCCACATCACAGCTTCCAAGTAAAGCTCATTTTACATAAAACAAGTCCCTCTTAAAACACAAAGCTGAGCTCTCAATCAAGAAAGTCATTCTCATACAGCAGCAGACATCTGACTTGAAAATCGAAGCTTAAAAGCCATCTGGTTCTGGGACCCTTGTGCAGAACAAGTCAGACTCATCTGAGTATCCCAGATCAAAGCCTCATCTGGGCCATGCTCGCCTCAGAAGAAATAAATGAAATTCAGTTTTGAAGTTAGTTGCTTTCCAAGGGATAGGCTCAGGCCCCGCTAACAAGTGCATCTTGAGAACACAAGCTGGGGTCTGCTGCAGGACTCCTGCTTCAAGGGCAAGGTGTTACAGGACAAAAGCCAGCTACTGCCAAACCCATCTGCAGAGATAGAAGGGCACAGGAAGAGGCAGGCGGTCTGAAAACTTCCCAGCCTTCTGATCATCCCAGAGCTGCTGAGCAGCAGCAGTACCCAAACACAGCTGTTACCCTACTACTTCATCTACCCACTAAAAGGGGGCAGGGCATTTCCCTGCTTTCAAATGGCTTTGTTGATGAACCACTGAAAAAAAAAAAAAAAAAAAAAAAAAAAAAAACACCAAAAAACCAACAAAACAAAAAAACCTGTCAGCCTGATCAAGGCTTGAAGTGTAGGAATCCCACATCACAGGCATATTTCCTGGTCCTTTTTGTAAGAGTGGAGATAAGGGAAGCCATCCCTGCACTGCACAACCCAGCCACTTCAAAGGGATGCAACACACATGATGTATTCCTCTCAGTATTCTTGCCACACAGGTTTCGAAGCAAAGCCAGCCATAAAGCTCACATTTTTCTGCTGCATTCTACCAGTCATTCCAGCACGTGTCCCTTCCCTTCCACAGGCACTAAAGGGAAACTTCAGACCTGATGACGTAACTGTGACACGGAGGTCAGCCCGTAACACAGCTTACATTTATTTTTAAAATGGAAGCACGTTATAAATAAGGATTTTCTCATGAAAACAGAAAAAGGATGTGGTATGGCTGATTCAAGCACTTAAAAGAAACATGCCTTTTTCACTGCTGAGCTTCAAGCAGTTGCTCAGAGACACAGGCATAGAAAAGCCTGCCCTTTTAGGAAGTGCTTAAATATGTATTTAATTCTCACTGAAGTCAACAGAACTCAGGGGACCACAGGAAGTGCCAGACTGAATCAGAACATCGGTCCATCTCGTTCAGCATCCTGCCTGTCAGCGGGCAACCAGAAACACATGACAGCAAGATGGAGGAACCCTGCAGCTGTGAGGCAATCGGCCTCTTTTCCCCACACAAGATGTCATTTTGATCTCCTGAAGTGAGAGCTGACGCGCGGAGGTTTAATATCCCTTCCCAACATTCAATCATCATTGCACAATTTCAATAGCCTTGTTATCTGCCCTAGGAAAACATGACGAGGAGGACTTCAAGAGGTCAACCAGTTCATTCCTCTTCCCCGAGAGAGATAAAGAGCCAGCTCCTTCACTGAGCCCAAACTTCACATGAGAGAAAAAAAATAAAAATGAAATTTCCTTGTATTATTTTGGAATTTGCCACCTTCAAATCCAAGTGAACATCTCCTTGATCTAGGTGTAAGCATAAACATAAGAGCTTTTCTGAATTAAAGCCACAAACCTCAGTTGGCAAAATCCCCAGTGCTGGAGTTCAGAACTTGTGCTTGTAAGCAAATTACCTAAAAAAGCAGCCCAGTCTCCAGCTGGGTTCATACCACTGCTCCATTAGGAGCCCAGCAGCTCTTGCTCTTCGGATCAAATCTCCCATTTACCAGACTTTAAGAGAACACGTTCCCCATTTGGCTCACGTTGTCTCTGCCTGCACTGGTGAATCACAAGCCAGGCCTGTCCTGAGCCTTGTCTTGGCCTCCATCCACCGACACATTATGCAGTGCTACAGCTTCCAACTTACAGACACACATTAGGTGGGAATACCCTTCCCCTTCCCAATCATCCAAATAAGGACCCTTTAGTTACTGTTTTTTGAACTAACATACAGTGCAATACGATTCTATGATTCACTTTTCATTAAAGCACACGCCATGAGTCAGTTGAGTTTTGGTGGGTTGGTTTTGTTTTTTTAAGAACCTTTTTTTTCCTAAACACCATTATGTACATCATTAACATTTAAAGCATTTCTCAGATTTCACATTTTCCCACACTGTAGTGCTGTAGTGTGTACCAATTTCTTCAGATGCTGCACACCTTATAGGTAATCCTTGCCCATGCTTACATCCACTTCACATTAAATTCTAACAAATCTAAGCTTTGCAGGGCCTGCAGTGTTTCTAACAAGCAATCAACCCCTCTGGCTAACTGTTCTCCCATTTCCTGATGCTTCCTGGAGTGAAGATGGGCAGGATTGCCCAGCACACCTCGTGGAGGCCATCTATCACATGATCTGACCGACCCAAATACACAGTCACGTCCCATAGAACAAATCTCCAGCAATTCCACGAACCACACCACAGTGTGTGAGCTCATCCCTCTGACAGCACACTGCTGACAAACACACCTTCTTGCCAGCAGCCAGCCCTCACTAAGCAGTGAATCTTCAGCCTGCCCTTGGACTGGATGACCGACACAGCATCAGTCCCCACACCGGTAGTGTCATGGCACACGAAGTCAGTGCAGAAGTTTTCCTGTTCTGCGTTCTGGAGAGTTGCCTACAGAATTTGTGTTTTCCTCCTGTGTGTAGACAGCATTTCACAGAACAAAGCTGCTCCAGACCACTTAAGAAGACACAGACGTTTGAAAGCCTCTAATTTCTGGTAAAGCACCAAACCAACAGTTCAAATACTGTCATAAAAACAAGCAAGTAATTTTACTCAGCGATGGGAGCTGTCTGCATTCATGGTTAAATTTAGATACCTGTAACTACGGGGTACTTACTGTGCCTAGCTAGGTGTAAAAGCAACCACAAAGTTAAATACTTCCACTTCCCCCCTCTCCACTTGTGCCTAACACATGCTCATGCCAGCAGCAGACATCTGCACACATTTGCACCTGGCAGTAGTTACCTGTGCCTGCCTTCCCAGCCAGAGACATCCTCCTCTGTCTCTCCACACAGACCTTTAGGACAATTAAACGTAACCATTGCAACAGCTACTTATCCATACCACTGAATGCCATGACCCTCTGCATCCAGCAAGCAGCCCTGGCCAGTGCTCAGCTCCTGATAGAGGAAGGACAAAGCAAGCTCTGCTGGAGAGAATTCACTCCTTCACAAACCTTTGTAGAACAGCAGTTTCCGTTTTAGTTATTTTATTCTAAGGTGTTTTTTTAGTTTAGCTCTCACAGTGGCGTTGTAACCGCAGCAGTAAGGGAAAGCTGCACCTTGCAGTAGCTCATCTAGTGGAGCCTGACCTTGCTGCTGCCATAACCACATAGGTGAAGGTCACCTAGACACATCCTACCAGCAAGTAGTACTGGGGGGTTTTAGAAAAGGAACACAAAAATCAGATGAAGTAAATGGAAGGCAGAGGGAGAACATGCACCCATCCCTTCCAGCAGTGCTGCAAGAGCTCTCTCAATATGTACCCAAAGCAGGCTTCTTCACATTGACTGAAAATAAACAGAGGTTAAGCTAAGGTGTTTATTTTCCAAGCCAGAAAACACCCTATCTTATGAACAAATCCTTTATGAAGACTCTGTATCATTTAACCAGGAGTTATGGTTATCATCATTATCTCATGGATAGTCAAAACCACAGAAAGCCTTTCTAATTAGAACCTTATAAACACAGCACAACATCAAAGAATCTGATAGCCCAATTCTGAAATGGGAAAAGTATTGAAAAGCTATGACCTAAAGCTGTATTTTCATTGCTGACTGTTCTGCTTCCCCAGTATACACACTGTAGATTGAAAATCTTTCTTTTTTGCAGACGTTCAGAGTTTCCATTTCAAGAATTACTTGAACACAGGAACCTGCCAAGGGAAGACAGCCACATCCACACAGAACTTGATAACTACTTGAGATTTCTCTTCCACTTCACAACCATCCAAGCTTCTGTCCTGCAGTTTCTGTCAGTTTGTGCGCAAGAACAGAGATTAGTTCAAATCCCAGTTGAGGTTTATTGCAAAGCAGACACACATGGCACATCAAATAGAGGTTGGGACTTATGTTTGAACCAGCTGTTGCTGCTTCCTCCTCTGAAAGTGGGAGACATTTGGTACAAAGACCAAAGAACTAGCTGGTGCTAACTGGACTGGGCTGTCTTCTGCCAGCACTACCCAGAAAGGCCATTTTAATGGGCAGTTCATCTTTTATGATGCTAACTAGTAAATACTGTCCTAAAGGACAAGGAGGAAAAACGATGCTCTGACTCTCCAGAATAGGAGCTTTCCTGTTCATCACTATGGAACAGAATTCTCAGCAGTTCTGGAGATGCACAAAATGTGAAATCATCCTTGCCCCAATCAGAGCACAAAATCACATGAATTCTGTAGTCAAGGCAAGGCCTTTGTCTCTCACGTACGTGCTGAAGTAGGGCAAACCCTCCTTCCTTCCTTCCTTCTTTCCTTCCCTCCCTGCCAGGCTGAGGACATAAACTCATCTCAGCTCTAAGCAGTCGGTAGTATTTGAGTACGAGGCTGAATGATGATGGCTGCGTGCAGCAGCAGGGAGAACAGGACCAACAAAGTTCAATCAGCGTTAGCAAGCATGACAGCATGCAGCCACTGCTATAAATCCCACTACAAGCTTACTTCTGGAATGATAAAGCAACACCAAAGCCCTGGTGCCAGCAGGTGAGGAAGAGATCACAATGCTGAGCAGACATACGTCAAGTACTAAGTGCTAAGGATGCAGGAGGAACAGCTGCTTTTTATGTTTGCATAAGTTCTGTGAGAACACCAGAAGGAAGAAGACAGCTTGAGAAACTTAAAGCTACCAGCAAGAGTGTATGCTGCTGCCATGTGAGAGCCTACAGACCAACTGCGAATTCTACACAGGTTATTTTGCATAGTATTTTATCAAGATTGCCATGAAGCTTTTCAAACATTCTCCACATCTGCTTTTACAAGTCCCTTCTGGGATTTTTGTTTTTTTTTTAGTAAGCCTTCCTATGGATGTTGACAGTTACAAAGAAAGCACTGCAATATATTGTGCAAAGCTGGAAAGTATGAATAGAAAGGTTTCTTCATTCATTTCTGCAGTGAGTATCGGAGTATGGAGAATAACAAAAGATTCAATGAACAACATGAACAACCTCATGCCACGGAAGACCGGGTTCTGAAAGGGAAATCACTGCATGCCAGCTAGCCTGTATTTGATGGGACAGCCACTTCCCCACGCTTCCCTCTCCCATCTTTTTACAGCTACACCACTGTGAGAGAAGGAAAAGGACAACTCCATTTTCCATCCTGTGTGTGTTTCTCTGCCAGCAGTGAGAGATGCTTTCCTTAAGTTCATTTTTATCATTCCATCTCTGCAAGTTTTTGCATTAGTTTGGGGATATTAACCTTGCGATACTCTCCTGAAAGAGACACCAGGCTGGGATGATAACATGCCTCAACGTGCACCAAGAGAATATGCCAGGTAAGAAGGTTTCTATTTTGTATTAAAGGAGAAGCCTGAGAGAGCAGGCATCCGCAATACTGACCTGAGCCCTTCAGAACCAGAGACCATAACTGGAAGGCCAGCTCATACCTGTGCCTGTACCCAGCGGGAGGCATGCAATGCCCACATGGCTTGGAAAAGCAGGGTAGATCAGTCGGTTCACATCAAGCCATTGGGTGGATACGAGTTTCCCTCTGGCTGCAACTGCATGTGATCTCCCAGATGCTGCTGGTTTGGGTGAACACACAGCAGCCCCAGCACCTCTACCTGCTCACCATGGATTCCCCCACCCACAGCCTCCGAGATACCAGCACAGCCCCATGTGCCACCATAGCCCCATCCTGCCACGCTGAGCTGTGTTAGAGGCAGACAACAACAGCAAAAAGCCCACTCTAATTAAAAATATTAATAATAAAATTAGGTTGAACTGCACTAACAGCAAGCAATAGCCAGTAATATCTGCTTTGCAGGCAGAGCAGTACATCTGCTGGCTGAACAGGGCCCAGGTGGCCAAGAAGGCCAATAGCATCCCAGCTGGTATCAGAAATATTGTAGTCAGAAGGACTAGGGATGTGATCCTCCTTCTGTACTTGGCTCTGATTAAGCTGCAGCTCAAGATCCGTATTCAGTTTCAGGCCCCTCACTACAAGACAGACACTGAGGTATGGAATGTGTCCAGAGAAGGGCAACAAAGCTGTGAAGGGTCTGGAGCACAAGATCCTTCAGGAGGAGGAGCAGCTGAGGGAATGGGGATTATACTGTCTGGAGGAGGCTCATGGGAGACCTTATCACTCTTTACAGCTCCTTGAAAGGAGGTCGTGGTGAGGTGGGAGTCAGCCTTTTCTCCCACATAACAGCAGCAGGAAGAGAGGAATGGCCTTAAGCTGTGCCAGGGAAGGTTCAGTTTGGATATTAAGAAAAATTTATTTTCCTAAATAAAGAGTGGTGATGCAGTGGCACAGATGGTGGAGTCACTGTCTCTGGAGGTGTTCAAGACCTGTGGAGATGTGGCACTGAGGGACATGGGCAGTGGGCATGAACGAGATTATCTTATAGGTCTTTTCCAGCCTTAATGATCCTACGATCTGCTTGTAGCCTCAGATTGACCGTAAGATGGGGAAAATCTTCCCCTTCACTTTAAGATGTGCAAATACTTCTAGCAGCGTGGTATTTCTTACTGCATTACTCATAGAGACTTAACACACTAATTCCTCCTCCCCTCATTACTTATACTCATTATTATTTCCTCCTGCTTAAGCAAATGAATTTCCATTGTAAAGCCTCCTCTTAGTCCTTCTCACCTATTAAACTGAAGAGAAACATGTTGAGATGCGATTTACTAAGAAAGGAAGCCATTTAAGCATATTATTCATTAAAAACAGGAAAATAAAACTAACAAAGCAACCCTGATCTCTTCCACGATTAATTCATTCACCAGAAGCCCACAGCATTAGAAGATTTCAAACTACTCTGCCCTGGTGAAGGGCACAAGTAGAACCTACGGAGCGACAGCACTTACAGGTCAAAGTTATCCAGCTCTTGTGCAAAATCCTTGAGAAACACATAATTGGCATGCTGGGCAAGCAGCAGGGAGATCCTGAACTTTCCCCTCATCCTGATGCCCCAGGGCTTGCATGTGTCGTAACAACCAGCAACTCCTGCTCATGGGCAGCTCCACAGCAGGATTACAACATCCTACCAAGATGCCATACCTACACAGCATGGCACGTGCTCTGAGATGCACCTATTTTTAAACAGATGCAGTTTAAAGCTACTTTTAGGTAGATGCTCTAGGGACATCATTCTTCAGGGCTACATGATCAGCTTCTGGATGAAAGTCAGCCAATCGCACTGAAACAAGAGTGGTTTTACACTCAGCTTTGCTTAAGATTCACGTATTACTATTTAGGCAATGCAACTTTTCCAGAGAGATGCAGGCTATACATCAGCCTCAAAGAGGAAAGAGAAATATATTCTTTATGTAACATGAGGCAAAATGCATAATGAAACTGGGATGAACACAAAGCCTGCTGCAGCAGCTTGTATCCAGAAGGACCCAACATCTTGCAGCAGTCTCACAAACTGCAACCACATTACTCAACATCACAGCCATCCCTGGGATAAAACCTCAAGTTTCCTTACTAAGGGCGCTGCACCTTTCATCAGGAAAGCAGAATGTAACCAAAAGCACAACTGGAAACTAGACAGGAAAGGATTAACTGGGAAAGTTAACTAAATCAGACAAATTAAACAGTCTCCCGTTCTGCTGCTTGGGCTGCCAACTGCTGTTGCGCAGTAGCCATCACCAATGCCTCAGCCTCTCCCAAGCCTTTACTTGGGCTCTGGCTTTGTACTGGTGTAGAAGGATGACCAACGCCTGAATCACCTCCACCTCCGTGCAACAGCTGGATCATCCCTGCCAACAGGCCACCCTATGGCTGGGCGGACCCTGCCCAAGCGCTGTGGCCGCACGCTCGGCTCTGATTGCACCGCCGATCCCTGCTGCTCACAAGATTTCCATATGGCAGCTTGCTAATAAGTTCCCGAATTGCAACAACCTTAAGAAGCAGCTTGTTTACCATGTCGCTCTCCCACGCAGATTCCCACACACCATGGGCTGAGCGAAACGCTGCCACAGAGAAGCACTTGTCAAAAATAATAATAATAATAAATTCAGCCCCTTGTGCTCCAAGCTTGCTGCTGCCACAAAGATATTTGTCAAAAGGCAGCACCTCTTCTCATTGAGAAGATGATGGTAGCGTTGCAAGGAAAATACCTAACCCCCTCCTCAGCTCCTCCCCAACAGGGTTTTCCTGCTGCAATACACATTTTTCCATTTCTGAGACACGTTTCCAAGATTTCAAAAGCAGATGTCCCAAATCCACGCAAATACAGCTTCTAAGAATGCCAGATGCTACATGTAGAGAGAGTTGCTCGCACTGGCTCAAGATCTCTTTCTATGCAAGGAAGAGAGACTCAGGGTCAGGCTGGACCAGGCTCTTAGCACCCTGATCGAGCTGTAGGTGTCCTGCTCATTGCAGACGTGTTGGAACTAGATGACCTTTGAAGACCCTTCTAACTCAAACAACTCCATGATTCTAAGGACCTGGCAGGTTTCACCAGCCCCGTACCATCCACCAGCACCACCAACCAATTTGATTTTCACAGCTCCTTCCACTGCTGCTCCTGCCTCTGCAAGGGCTCTCCCATCTCACCCCTCTCAGTCATAGACATTCAATTCAGAGTTGGGTGAACATGATCAAAGTCACCTTCTCCATCAGCTTGTGATGAACACCTCTGTCTGCAGCTCCTCTCTTCTTTCTCCCACTGCCTCCATGGAGAAGGATCACGTGGAGAGGAAATTTGTTTAGGCTCAAAAGAAACAGGATGAAAGTCAGAATGCAGTGCAATATTCACAACAATGCACTTACAATGATTTAAGCAGCTCCCCTGAATAGCAGCACCCTGTCTCCTTCTACAGTCACATCTCAGCTTGATCAATATCCAAATCTGGTTTGCTGTGCACCCCACAAACAGCTGTGCTGGCACAATGTGAGGTGTGAAAACAAGCTGGAAGGAAACTTGGCCCCTCACTTGGGCCCCTCACTTGGGCCCCTCACTGCAAGAAAGATATTGAGGCCCTGGAGCGTGTTCAAAGAAGGGCAACAAAGCTGGTGAGGGGTCTGGAGCACAGGCCATATGAGGAGAGGCTGAAGGAGCTGGGAATGTTCAGCCTGGAGAAGAGGAGGCTCAGGGGAGACCTTATTGCTCTCTATAACTTCCTGAAGGGAGGTTGTAGTGAGCTGGGGGTCGGCCTCTTCTCTCGTGTCATTAGTGATAGGACCAGGGGGAATGGTTTCAAGCTACGCCAGGGGAAATTCAGGCTGGACATGAGGAAGTATTACTTTTCAGAAAGGGTGGTCAGGCACTGGAATGGACTGCCCAGGGAGGTGGTGGAATCACCGACCCTGGGGGTGTTCAAGGAAAGACTGGATGTTGCGTTGAGGGACATGGTTTAGTAGGAGCTATTGGGAATAGGTGAACGGTTGGACTGGGTGATCTTTTAGGTCTTTTCCAACCTTAGTGATTCTATGATTCTATGATTCTATGAAAACTAGCCAGATTTCATTGTGCTTTCTGTAGGATCTGTGTCACTAACAGCCAGCTCAACTGAGCTGCGAGACTGCCCAGATGTGCAACATACCATCAGCTCTTTGGATGGGATATTGGTGCCTCTCTGAAGGACTTGCTTTTCTTGCCTTATCCAACATTTGGACGTGAAACACAGGACCTCAAATAACGCAAAGTAAAAACATGTGCAGGACCAGACGGGGGCCCAGATAACTCACCACTCTCTTAAGGGCCAAGAGCTGTGCACGATGCAGATGAAATGCCTTTCTGCCTTTGGCTAGTCTGCAATCAGAGTCTGCATCATGAACATATAGGAAGGCCAAACTTCAGATACAAATTCAAGCATTTCCATGCATTTTAGGGTTTCAGTTTGTAACCTTAGCAATGAAAAGGTTTTGTTTTTAAGATGATCTCTCTAGTTTTCTAACGAAACAAAAGCATCACTGAGAACAAGTTCACATCCACTGGAAGCACAGCAGTTTTCCCCTCTGCTCTCCATCTGTGGCCTTGGGCACACAGCACTGATGACAGAGGGACACACCGGCTCAACAAGTTTCACAGCTAGACGGCAGAAAAGAGCTGAGATTCTGGCATAAAAACTGCTCCACATTCTAGCTACAAACAGGCTCGGCTGGTCTCAGCACTTTTACTGCTGCCTTTCCTTGTCCCTCAAGCTCCTGTCCTTACTCTCCTCTTCCCACCCCTTGCAGAAGTTCTTCCAGAATGGTTGCCATATCTTAATTCAGAACACAAACTGAAGAGTAGAGAAGACAGGAAAGATGATGTTTAAATACTGGAGGAAGTCTGGGCACATACAGAGTAGCATGTAGGTGGTACAAGTCCCCATCCACCTTCCTACCTTGAGTTTTGTACCGAGCAGCCTGTCCCAGTAACCTTCCTTCCCAAAGCCTCTCTTAGATTGTGAGAGAAACCCTCAAGCCTTGCACAGAATGACTTATCTATAGGTACATGTGTCCTGGCAGCACAGCACAGGGCTGCTGCCATCATCCCCGGCCATGGAATCACAACCCCAACCTCCAGCAGCTTTGTGCTCTACTCCTTTCAGCTCGCATCTGCCACTCTGCTTCACTAGACTACAAACACCCACTCCAACGCACTGATGTCCTCCAAGGCCGAGCAGATAGGTTTAAGCTCCTCTGGGAACTAACGTCACTTCTTCCAGGAATCACATTAAAATAAAGCAAAATAAAATCTCTGCCCTTCATCACAGCCAGGAACTGAAATCCCAGAGCAGGTTGCAAGCTTGCATATTTATATCTAGGTTTCAGAGCCTAGACAAAACACAGCCTGCTGAGGAAGTAAAGTTAACCCTAATATTGCTGTTTATGGTACTTTTACAGTGTCTGAATATCTGTGTAATCGGCAGATTTTGGCAAGCTAACAAAAAGCCTCTCAGAAGCTTGAGATTTAATGCCATGGCTTGGAGCAAATCAATCACGTTCCAGGAAATGAAGGTGCTCCTGTGATCGCACAGTGAGCTGCTCACCTCCTGCCTCTGCATTCAAGCTTCTCTGCAACATCAAGCAAAGCACTTAATTTCCCAGAGCGCAGACCTTCCCACAGTCAAGACAAAGCAGAGGCTTTCCACCTTACTGAAGATGTCAGACAATCACTTCCAGTAATGGTATGTAGTAGCCCAAATGCTGTTTTTCAGAATACTCAGAGGCACTTCATTCTGAACAGCACCTCCAAATTCTCTTTCACAGATTCATAGAAATGCTCAGGCTGGAAAAGGCCTTAAAGATCATCAGGTCCAACCACAATCTAACCAAACTACCCTAACTCTAACAACCCTTCACTAAATTCATGTCCCTGAGCACCACATCCAAATGGTTTTTAAACACACTCAGGGATGGTGATTCAACCACCTCCCTACGAAGCCCTGGCTTTGAAATTCTCTCCTTGGATCCTTAATGTTGCTGACAAGCTTTAAGGTCCTAGTGCTTCACTCGTGGGATTGTCTTGTGCTTGTTACCCTGACAAATGCTTTCTGGCTAGGCTGAGGTTGTCCTGCCTCCCATACAGAAATGCTCAGCATCAGTGGATGATGCTCCTGGTCTCTGTAAGAACACAGCCTTCTCAAGGGTGCCCTCTGGGTGGACTTCTCCCCTGTAGGGCTCGATGTTGTTCTGATCTACTTCCATCTGGAAGAGTAGAACGGAGCCAACACAGAGCACATCTGGAAACTCCTTGTCTGCAGCATGCATGTGTGCGACCAGTGTAAAGCAATCAGATACTGCAGAAAAAAAACTACAAGGGTACAGCAAAGCACCTCCCTGCTGCTCTATCACACAAGACTTTGGGCTAGGAAAGGCCTCTGTATTTTCAGACTGCGTGCCTGAAACAGCAAAACACTTTTTAATCTTGTCTTGCACTGATACTGCCTGCTTAGATCAGGAAGTTCCCTGTGCAGTGTCTAATACGTGCCTTAATATTGTCCACTTTAAGTTAGTAACCCAAGAAGAGCGGCTCAACACACTGGAGGCTGAGATCAGGACTGTTTCCAGTCTTGGTTCCTACTTTCAAGTAACTATTTTCTTTCCTTTAAAAAGCAACATGAAAACAGACTTTACTGCAGTTCACAGAGGACCAGTAAACATCTTTCTTTCCTCCCTCTTGTGCAAGAAGCTAATAACGTACCTGCAAAAGGAGCCTGGCGTGGCTGAGGAAACACACTGCTGCACACAGCAAAGATTTAGCATAAAGGCAGCATCGTTTCAGACTTCAAGAGTGCAGGTCTTACTGGTGCCTGCATGAGGAAATGCTATTTCTTAAAACCATTTAACACTTGGAAAGCGCGTTCTGAGAAAAACAACAGCAAAAGACAAAGCGCACCGTGCTTGAGAACAAACCATCCCAAGTACACAACGTGACAGCCACAAACTAAAGAAACATTTCCTGCTTCAGAAGCAAGTTTGGGCTCCCGTGCTGCCACAAAGCCTATCCACATTAAGTATTTAGCAATGGGTGCTATATCTGCTCTGCCATGTCACTCGGCTCTTCAATATTCTCTTTGTTCTATTTCTTGCCCAGAACTCAAATTTATCTTTGTCTTTCCTGACGCTGGGGAAAAAAAAAAAAAAAAGAAAGAAAAAAAACAACCTTAACTTACCTCACATCTCTGAAATTAAAATTCAACTTCACACCAGGATTATCACTTTGAGTGGCAACATCAAAAAGAAAATAGACAAACGATAACAGTTTGAAACATTAAAATAGAAGCACTTCATTTTCTACGGAGTTTGCCTCATTCATTAATTCAGTCAAATAATTGCTTTGTCTTAATTTCATTAGCTTTGCTCAAAATAGCAAACAGCAAGAGCAGTGGCAAACAGAGGGCAGAGCATCACAAGCTGCAGGCAGAGCCCCTCCATTCTCCAGGCACCCAGCCTGGCCTCGATGCACCAAAGCACAGCCACCTGCTCACAAGCAGCAGTGCTAACTTCCCACCCATGTCCAGAAGCACTGACAGCATAAGTTCACCTGCAATCACTGAACAAACCCAGCCCACCCCCACCAAGCCCACATCCCTCAGTGCCACATCTCCATGGTTCGTGAACACCTCCAGGGTCAGAGACCCCACCACTCCCCGGGCAGCTGTGCCACTGCATCACCACTCCTGAGAGTTATTTCTCATAATATCCAACCTTCAGAAAGATCTGAGGATGAAGTAACAACATGAGCACTGACAGACAGACACTAACACAGTGCTGGATTTTAAAACAAGTGAAGAAACACAAATAGGTAAAGAAGCCCAAATAGCCTCACTCCTGCCTCCTCTGGGACATCCTCCCCAGAGCAGAGCCAAGCCCAGCTGGACACCCGGAGATGGGATTCCAAACACAGCACTGCCCTCTCTATCCATGCCAAAATACTTCAGGAGGCAGTGACAGATGGGCATATAAGAATTTACAGAGGACTAATCTGCAAATCTGTGCCAACTGTACCTTTTCTATAGCACACATCTTCAGACTGCATGAATACTTCTTTCAGATACACCGCATGCAGTCACAGAAGCAACATCCTTCTCTGTTCTTGTTATAGATAAAGTAGAACCAAATTAAAGCTTTGGCCAGAAGACCTATCCATCAAAAAGAAAACAACCACTCCCAAAGCCAAGTAAAGTACAAGCTGCCAAAACCACCAGGACCATCTATTTTGGGTAAGTTTTCCAGGACAGCCAAGTAATTGAGTCAGGTGTACCTAACCTTTTTTGATTCTCTCCTCCCTTTTCTTTAATTATTTTTTCAGTCTTTCACTTCACTGGAATTACATGGTGGTGCTTGAGACTTGGTAAAGTTGGCCGTTTTCCTAAGCAAACAATTATCTTTATAAAAAACACCTGTGAAGTGATTCACGAATGATGCTCAGTCAGCTTTTGCAAAGGAAGATGCTCCCTGCAGCAAACACCAGCTCCACCACATTATCCTCCTGTCTCCACCACCTACTGAAAGCAGTGACAAAGACATGCTGTGAACACGAGGACGATGCCTCAAGGAGCAGCTCTATGGGCACCACCAGATCATTCTTTTTTTTTTATTAATCTGACTTTCGTTGCAGCACCCTGCCACTACTGCTTTCCAAGCAGGAAACACAGTGGAGTGGCACACCTGGAAGAAGTCAGTATCTGCACTTACACCTGCCCTGGATTAGGTGCAATCTTGGAAACTTGGTGACCATGCTTGAAACTAATCAGACAAGGAAAGCCCCAAGAGCCATCGCCGATCTTCTTGTTCTGTATATCCATATATCTTCAATTGCTAGAGAGGAAATAGAACTGTACTATTTCCCATTTTGCTCTGAAAGCAGTAGAGAGATTTGACTTCATCTCACCCTGTTAGCAACAAGTCCTTACAGTTTAGCCTCCAGCATGGCTTTCATCCACACAATGGATTTATGCTCAGGTCCAACAGTCCTGCTCAGCCTTGCTTTAAGTGGCCAAGAATAGCCACAGTTGTGCATGGACATGAACTGCCATGCTGCTCAGTAAATGCCCTATGTTTAGTGACCTTGATACACCACTTTTTCATCATCAGCTTTGTTGAAGACAATGCTGTTTGCAATGCCATTTCACTCCTGTTGCTTCTGAGGGGCCTCACAGTCCTCCAAGAGGAGCCACACCTCCTCAGTACATCTCTGCACTCTTCCCACTCCCTTCTGACAAACAGAAAACTTTTCCCAAATGAATGTGATTTGCATATATCCTTCAGTCCCCTGTCAAAGCAAAGTTGTGGGGCACGTCTCCCAAGAGAAGAAAGAGTAAATTACCTTTTAACATTGTGTGCATGGGCAAATGCAAGAGCAGTTCCCATAACCCAGAGTTCATATACAGACAGAAAGAGGTGCACCCTTTTTGGACAGATACAGAAGTGAAAGTTGAAGTAATTCTATGTGGCCTGGCCAGATTTATACAGAAGATGAATTTCACTGGAAAACTGAACACGGGTCTTCCTCGCCCTGCTGCAATGCCCGAAGAAGAGGACGTTCTTTCTTCCACTCTTATTTCCTAGCCCTCTGAAAATAAGGGAAACAAAACCACATTGCCGCTATGGTGAGAAGCCATTGGTTTTCTCTATAAATAAAGTCACACCATTTGACTTCCAGTGTCATTTATAGCCTATGAGATCAGGATACTCTACAAACACACAGAAAGTACTGTTCATCAGTGCCTTCGCTCCCACCTTTCCTTCCCAGCACCACCACCACATGCTGTAACACTGGAGTGGGACAGGGGCTGCCACTGCACCTCAGCTCAGGTCCAAGCCAACATCACCGCTATTCATCTCACCTGTTGCCTTGAGCCAGCACTGTGTGAAGAAACCCCCACCCCTTTGCAGCCAACAGCCTCTCTTCCCCATCCACGTGACCCACATTTAGCTCCATTTAGGTACATCTAAGGCAGTGTGCTAGCCTGGGGTTTTCTTCTACCTGTGGGCACTGTTCTCTCCTCCTTCCTCTAGCTCTGGTTATTAAACAGGAGATAACACCAAAAAAAAGTGACAGTCTTCTGAGATGCCCTTCAAGAATTTGTTGTTCTTCCTTCTAGTGGTCATTTACAGACACGCAGCACAAAAAATAAAATGCAGTTGTGCAACTGTTACCTCAGGAATAGGCAGTGGGACCTCAGAGGCGCACAGATCCACATGAGATCTCCCCAGTTTTGTTTTGAAAACATCTACTCAAAAAAGAAAAAAACAGCTGGATACACATTGATTCAGGTTCAAAAGTTCCAAAAGGACACAGCTGCACAAAGCAGAGCCCTCCTGTGCGTCACCCAAAGGAAGCTGAGTGCTTCACTAGCAGCTATCTGGGCCCCAGCACACAACAGGCTACAGGCTCAGCAGGACTGGCATAGCTCCCCAAAGGGTCACAGCACATCACAAGCTTAGATGCAAGCCCTTGTTTGAAATACACATGTGTTTCCATGATGGAACAAGAGAACACATTAAAAACATTAAAAATTCAGCACTCCTAGACTGCAGATAAAGGGCAGCAGAGCAGATCTTACCCTGATTCTTGGCTTCCATATAGGAGATACCTCCCCAAACACAGTCCAGGCCACAGCTAAAACAAACAACAACCATGAAGTTGGCCTGAGGAAAATAATCTGCTTTTTTTTGGAGGCCCATTTCAGACTTCCTGGGCTTTTCCAGCACGACTCACCTCCATGTGTAATCAGAGTTCATTGCTATCACAGTAAACAGCAGAGAATTAAAACCACCACACAATAAATGATAGTTATGCGAAAAAAATATATCTGCTCAGATATCTTTTCAGGAATCCTAGGATTTTTTTTGGTGGAAAAGTTGCCCTATGTTTCCTGTGCAATGTGAATCCTGGAAACAGAATAGGAACCATTATGGAACAAAAGTCACCCAGAAGTTTTACATATGTTCTACACGCTCACTTGCCCTTCGAGAAGCACTCAGATGAAAAGTACACGTGGCAAAAACAACCTGTTTCAAGGACAACCTCAGATAAATAAACCAGGCTGAGTGTGACACAACTCCCCACGTCCAAGATCAGAGCAACAGCAGAGCAGCTGGACTACAGCACGAGAGGTTAGCAACAGCCCTATCCTAACCTCCAGTCACTCAAGAATGCTCTGTGCGTAGTAGCATGCAACCTGAGTGGGGAATGGCATTTGTTTTGGTAACTGATGGCAATAACATACACCAGAGGTGAACCCTTTATGGAAACAAGCCAAAGGAACTCCCTTACCTTCCGTGAAGCTGCCGGTAAGAGTAATGACGACAAACACTTTACCTTCTGGTTCCAAATCCACCTGAAAAAGCAAAGGCAACATTAGGAGATTGTTTTTCAAGGCAGAGAGTCTTCTAATCAGGATTTTTCAGGACAAGTCCTGCCAGCATTTGATAACATCCAAGCTGCATGCGGCTCTGAGCAGCCTGGTCTGGTGACTGGCGATCCTGCACACAGCAGGGGGTTGAAACTAGATGATCACTGTGGTCCTTTTCAACCCAGGCCATTCTGTGATTCCACAAACTCCCGAGCACGCCCTTAACGTTATAAGAAATTAAGCACCCATCACCCAAATAGCTCAGTGCGTCCATGAAAAAGGGTGAATCGAGTCCCCAGTTTTTTAAGAAGCCCTGAATGTTGAACAGTCTCAACCATGCTAGAACAACAGCCAATTCTGTCGAAAGACCCATGTATAAATGCATGGTGAAGTATATGCATATTTTTTCCCTATTACATCCCATTAAAAATATTTCAGACTCTCAAAATACCATAATTGCTGGGGCAAACTCCTATTTCTGATATCAATCACTTTTTCACTTTAGACCATAGAAAACAGGAAAATTAGGGTCGCTCCCTGAAGACTTTTAATCTAAATTAGACAGAGACACAGAACGTTATTTCAGCAATTAGAGATTCAATCCCAGAGTTTACCAACTTACTCTTGAAAGGAGGTATTTATTTTTTTTGTTAGCAGCTTCCTAACTTTCAGTTGGAATTTTTAATTAAGATCTTGCTCCCGTTTTTTGCTAAAAACCACTTGGTGAACAAAGTCATAGCTAAGAAATACCTGAAGTTTGCGTCAGGCTCCTCACACAGGAATCTCACTTAAATAAAGGCACATTCTCCCCATGCAAGGATAAAATTAGCAAAGTGGAGCTTCACACCCCGTGGGTACTTTTGATCTGCAGAATGGGAGTTCTGAAAATAGAGCTCTCTCAGTGGAATGACTAAACGTGATCACTTCTAACTGCATTTGCTCTCATGCTGTCGCCTTTTCTTGGTTCAAAGTCTTTTTTGCTGAAGTACAGAAACTGTTCTCAAGTTATCAGGAATTCGTTAGTATGAGTAGAAGTAACACTGTTAAGGAAAGGAAGGGAGAACATCTTACTGACCTGACTTCAGCTACAGACCAGAAGTGACACCCCTATTAATAGGATGCAAACCACAGGAACTAAAACTGCTTGGGAAAACCCTGTCATAATGTTAATTTTATGGGTGCCATGCTTCCCAATCCCTAAAGAAGACCTGTACCTCAGCAAAAATTTCAATATTTAGCTTTGACTCAACTAATTTTCAGTTTGCCTGGACTGACTACTGGACTGGCTGTGTTTGAACAGCCCTCTGCCTCAATTAATGAAGACTCTTCCATAGAAACAACTTCAACTCCTGTGGTATCACAGACCTTTTTTTGCCTAAATTCCAGTTTACTGTGCAGACACGTAACTTCGTACAGGAAGAGTTAAAACAAAATGTATAGTAACATATATCTACAATATACAATCACCCAAACTGATCTATGGGCTGTCATGATTTCAGGTCATAGGTCCTGTCTCTGTGAGGCACCTTGCTTTCCCTCCTGTAAATGAGATTCCCCTGCACTAGCTAGCACAATCTCACAAAACAAGGAAAAATGTGGTGAAAGTATCAGCAGAAGATTTAGGAGAGTTATAAAACAATCTCTCTTCCTCCAAACTTGGAGATTAAAGACCACTGAGATCCCCTACACCAACTCAGCAGTGCTCACATACCATAAGTCAAGAGTGCTCAGGTTAAGAGGCTGTTGCTGCACTCAAGACCTACTCCTGGTACATGTTGGCAGGATCTGGATCTAACAAAACACTGCAGCTGGAAGGCTCCAAAATGAGGACTGAAGCCCTAGAAGGTGTCTTTGGCAGAGCAACACCCGCAGGGCGTAGGGCTGGCAGTGAAACCAGCAGTCTGTATTGCACAAGAGGTCAGACCAGGCCATCTTAATAGACTTTCCGGTCTGACACGGATAGCAGCAACAGATAAGATACAACAAAATAAAATAATTAATATACTACTGATAGAAGCCTGCCTTTTGGACCTGCCACGATCTCCTTTACAGATGAAATCTGACCAGCAAACCATCAGCCAACACAGCATCTGAGATCAGTTCAGAGATACGTGGCAAGTACCCGAAACAAAAAAATAGACTCTGACCCAGAAAACCAAAAGCAAAATGAGCTTCCCACACCCGATCACAGACCTGCCCAAGACGAGGAGACAGCTGCTCCCAACAGCACCACCGACCCAAGGGGTCACGATTTGTTTCAATGCTGCGCAGGCTGTCCTGTCCAACGGCTGTGCAGTGCAGAGGGGCCCTGTGCCATCTCCTTGGGATGGGATCTGCAATGCTCCTGTAAACCAGGGCTCACGGGATGAGCAGCTTCTAAACCAAGGCCCCAGGGCTAACCTCCACCATCCGCTGCTATACACCTTCATTATCACCTCCACACATTCTTTTCTTCGCAGTATTATCTGTGGCTGCTCAAAGACAAAACCTGTGCTTTTGCAGAGAAACAGAAGCCACAATATTATTCTTGACAGAGCTAGTAAAGCCAAAATGTGCCATGAGATGGTGAAGCCAGTGGTGGGGAGGCTCAGAGAAAAACTCAACAGCATGAAGACAGCAAACATGACACTAAGAAGGAGCTGTGTATGAAATGGGAACAGAAGAACTTTATCATCTGTATGCATTTGAAGACAACCTCCAGAGAACAAGAAGTGACATTAGAAGCACGTGCTTCTATGGAGAATAGTTTCCTAACACCAAGATCAACTTGGCACAGGATGGCTTTCTTTAGGTAAGCATAAATTATGTTGGTAAGGTGTAGTATCAGAGCAGAAAATACACCACAGTAGAAGTAACAGATACTGGGAGAAGCAAAGAAGCTGGAATTTTTCTGCACACGTAGTACTGAGAGTGCAACAGGGTACTGACCTCCAAGCAAATCCCACTGGTGTGGGTTTTTTTTGTGCAGCATGGTGCACCAGCAGGAGATGGGCATGTATAGCTGTAAACAGCCATCGTGCTCATCTGTCCAATGTTTTCACACCCAGCTGGGGTGGCTTTACCCATCACAACAGCTGGGTGAAAAACATGGACTTCCTGGCTGTTTCAAACAGAATGTGGCAAAGTTCTAACTAACTGGGAGAGAGCATGAGCTTTTCAGAGCAGTAGCACCTTTAATCACCACTCTTCTAGCTCATGGAAATGGAGGAGGGCATGGTGGATGCCCCCATCCCTGGAGATATTGGCTTTCAAGGATCTTTACAGGTCCCTTCCAACACCAAGAATTCTGTGATTCTCTGCCACACAAAGCATGGATAAGACTGTTCAAGCTCAAGAACTCCCTTCAGATCCATTAGAACACCACTGGATTTTGGCCGAGAGCTAAGCATATACTTTAACTTCTGATGAACTTTACAGACATACCGAAAAGAAAACAAGCGCTGGAGGATTTTGGCAAGTGAGCTGGAAATGAGCAGGTAAGGAGTGAGGAGCTCAGCTACGGTTTCATGGCCGCCTCGTTGTGAAACACAGCACTCTGGCAGCCAGGCCCAGCGCAGGAGCACGGAGGACTTCTGTCAGTAGTTCAAACTGCTCACAGCAGCCCGTGCCCAAACTTGCTCAGATTGCTCAGCTCCGTGTGACTTCAAAAGGAGCTGGGAGAGATCTAGTTCCCACAGGAGGGGCCCAGTCAATCATCTCACACACCTTCCCTCCAGAAGCTGTTAGTGTCATTCCTGACAGCAGGGCAGGTGTTATTAATCCCCTGCGTGTAAAAATCAGACCCTAGTTTAGGCGCAAACAAGGGAAGAGATGCAGAGAGACCAAAACAGGACTCCTTAATCATATGCCTCCGCATGTATTAAAAAAAAACAACTAGTCGTGCGTGATTCATCAATGGCAGAGAGGTTTGGAAAACAATTTCAGGAGGAGGCAACGTATCAACACCCAGCTGAAGCATCCGCTGAACTCGAAGAGCAGGTATAGTCACAGCCTCGCAATGAGCTCAGCCTGCCTCCCAAACCCTGCCTGTGGACTGGAAGAGCTGAGGCTGGCTGGTGCCTGCAGGTCTCCACAAAGCAGAGCTGTGAAGGTGGGAGTCAGCAAACTTCTGGGGTGAAAAGACATTGGCAGCAGTGAACACCAGCTCCTGTAAGATTTCTCCTTTTAACTCCCCTCCGCTGCACACATAATCCTGATCTGAACCATCAGAAATCATTGGGAATCCTTTTATTGTCTTTGAATCTGACACAGACAAAAAACTGCATTTACCCTGGAGCCCAGAGCATCCTTTCTCCCATTGCTGCTCCGTCCTTTCTTCCCCACAGGCACAATTAGTAAGCCTCCTAGAAGTACAGCCTCCTCCTGAGCCCATGTCAGGGCTGACGTGGCTTCACAAGCAGAACAAGACAGACACTTGCAGTGAATAAAGCAAATATAAAAGCTACCTGGGGAGTTAATTAGCTTAATTAAACAAGTAGCTATACCTTTTCACTTCCTACATCATTTTTACATTTAATTAACAGAACTGCATATATAATCACTCATTTGCAGAGGCAATTCCCAAGGCTCTGTTCAGTCTGGAAGAATCTGGGTTAGTCTAAAGCTGGTTTTTCACATGCCTCTAGTTACTTCTTTTCTTTTTTCTTGCTCGAGTTCCTAACAGGTCATGCTTATGGAATGCCAGTTCTTTCTATATTTTAATAGCATAGCACCTCCACCTGAGCATGCCTTTGTCAGGTCAAGTCATAACTTTCTCACCCAAACACGTTTGGATTCATCAGTCCCTCCTGGACATTTGAAGCCTGATAGATGCCTGTTTATCAAGTGAAGCACATCAGAAAAAAATCTCCAGAATTCTCTCATTGAAAGAGGATTTTGCATTTCCACACCACGAGCAGATTAAGGTGCTTTTTCCTATAAATGTACAATATGCATTAGTTAGGATTCAAACCAGCGTGCCTAAAAAGCCAACTGTGCCAACTGTCATCTTCATCCTGCCAAGGCTGGCAGGCACTTACAGCAATCATCTCTGCCCAGGGCAGATGGGGACATCCCTGAGACTCACTGCAGGCTTACTGCATGGGAGACCCTAGGTGATGTCATCTGGGTCAAGGCACAGATCCCAGCCCTCATCTCACCTGAGATGTGAATCAGACTGAGAAGCACTGGGATTCTGTCTGGCCACCAGAAAGCCTCAAACCTCTACATCCTTCAGTGTCAGCAGACATCCAAGCTTCAATAGGGGAAAGAAACCCTTCCAATGACTCTTGCTGCTGCGTGTTTAACTCTGAAAGTAAACCCACAAATGGGTGGAAAGTTAGTCTCCCTCCTGACTCCTACAACCAGTTCTTCCAGCTGTTACTGTAACATTGTCATTCTAATTTTTTGTTCCAGGACAACTGTTTAAAATATTACTTTTGTTTTCAACCAGGCTGCATAATTATAAGCTGCATGACGGCCACAACCAAACATGCATAACAAACCACTCTTAGCTAATCCTAGACTCTTTAATCAATTTTAGCCTGGTTTCACTCGAGCGACTCCCCACCTCAAAAGATTTGCTCAGAACAGTAAAGGCTGCAACAAGACTTACCCTTTCCCATGAAAATTCCTGCCAAGAAAACCTGTTCTACAACATTGAAGTTTCTCAAAGAAAGTACTGTCCCCAACAATACCATTTCCTATCAAAAATCTGTTCCCTCAGAAATTTAAGTCGAACTCAAGGCAAAATTCTAGCAAAGTCACAAGTGCACTGGTGTCCATTATAGAGAAGGTTTCTCACCCACAAATCCACGACAAGCATGAGGATAGAAACCTCTAGGACAGTAGGTGGGCTGGGAAGACAACACAGAAGATGACCAGACCCTAAATGTGAGGGTGCATTTCCGAGGGTACAGCGCAGCCCACGAGTGGGACAGCCCTGCAAATCTAACCTCAAGCAGCTCCCACCTCGAAGGCTTTGCTGTTAACTCAGTGGGGCATCTCTCACAGCAGGCCTGCAGGCTGGGGGAGGAAGGTAGCCTCGCTTCTGAGCTGTCAGCAGGTTTTGCAGCCCAAGCTGTGGTGACTGTGATGTCCTGAAATCTTCAGGGCATAGCTGAGCAAAGGCAAGCAGCTTCCTGCCCTACAGGGCCCCACAGGACAGCTCCATGCCACCTGCCCGGATGCTCCACATGGCGTACATCACTATAAGCCCCACGAAACAAAAATCATGTGGGCAAGACGTATTTTGCCTTTCCTTGTCACACATGTGTACCAGCAGATGCCTACCTCTTCTGCACAAAGCACTAAACATAGAACCTGCATGGTGGTATTCTGGATTCTCCTCTGGACTATCACAGCCTTCCTCCTGCAGCTATTTTGTTGGGATTTTCAGGGAGTTGGTGTTTTCCCCAACCATTTCATTTCCTAAAAAGAAGATACTTACAACAGTGCTGGACCACTAACTCAAAGGACAGCAACACAAGGCTTTGTTTTCAGCCATTTGGACACTTGGTCCCTGGGATATGCCCACAGAAGCGTATTGGCCTTGTACATACAATGTAGCTGCCTGCAACCAACCACAGGTAAAACAGGCTGAGAGTGGAACAAGGTCTCAGATCTTGAGAGAACTTAGGACCTTTGGAAAATAAAAATAAAAAACACCCAAAAAATGACAAATCACACACACACACACACACACACACACACACACACAAAACCTTCCCTCTGATTCAATGGAGAGTAACAAGTCAATGAACCTCAACAGACACATGTTTAGCAAAGGAATCAGAACTACTACCAATAAGACAAAAATCAATAGTGGGACAACAGCTGCTGTGCCACTGTTTAGCTGAGACACTGTTTAGCTATGTGTTAGCACTGTTTAGCTATGTAGTGCTCTGGACACATTAGTTGCAAAAGGATGACAATGAGAACTCAAGTTTTAGATCTCTTGTTAGACATCCATTGCAGAAAGATATTACTGTCTATCACAAGGCCCTGGAGATGATCAACAAACACATTTTTCACTATCTTCATTAACGCAGTACAACTTGGCAGAAAAACGAGGAAGTTGTGCCAATTTTGCTGCTCATAGGGATAAAGAAATAAGTCGGCGATGGCTGCCAAGCAGGCATGTTGGTGGCACTTCCGTTTGGAAGCTGTCCAAGGGCTGCAGCAATGCGTTTCCTCAAAATAAACACAACACTGCTGTGCTTATCACTGACAGAATGTCCCTCGATGAGGAGATGACAGGTCAATGCAAGGCTGTGCACCCATGAACCAGCCAGCACGCAGCACTGGGGAGAATCAGAACAGGAACTGGATGGAAACAGAGGGACAAAAACAAACAAACAAAAAAAAAAACCTAGGCTCTTGCTCTTGAGAAGACTTCCAAGGTACAGCATTCACCTGCAATTTTAATTAAGCTTATTAACAAATCTAAGCAGGCTTATGAATCATTTGTGGTGCTACATAAAGCAGCAAAGTATGCATTGTGGCCTGAAGTTCTCTATCAAGGTATTCTTGTTGGCTGCCTGAGGATTGCCAAGCATACAGCTACAGCTGTAAAGCACTGTGTAAGGTCAGGGAAATCCATCTGATTGCACAACAGAGTACAGGGCCCTCAACATTCCGTGAATTAATCCAATCCAAGGCACTGTGGACAACTAAGAACAGCAGCAACACTAAGAGCCCACCTGCAGTTGTCTTCCTAGGGACTTGCTCAATTACACGCTTATTTTACTCTCCTTACTTGGTGCCAGAAAATATTTTCATGTTCTTCACATGTTTTACTGAATAATACTGAATTTCTGAATTTCTTGAAACTGTTCTCCATCAGGCATGTCACTATTTCTACAGCATATTCCTACTGTACGTGGCTCACTTTGGTGCACTGCTGCTTTCCAATTTTCGCCCATAGGCAGCAGCTTCTTTTTAAAACTAGGCCACAGCTGATGAGATTGTGAACTGCTTCTGTAAGAGCCTCACCTCTGAAGAGCCAAGCCCATCTTTTCAATAGCAATCAAAACATTAAGTCATACTGATATATGAAAAAGGCAACCTACTGGAAAAGCCCATCATGCTTGATCACTACTAATGCGTGATATAAAATTGAGAAAGGAAAAAAAAAAAAAGGATCTCAGAGTGTGATTAGATAAATATCTAGGTGTCTACAGCTTGCATGCAGGAAGCTGGGGTTCCACAGTACAGAGATTCAAACGTAAACTGAAAAAAAAACCTGCAAAGCTCTTGATTTGCAGGTGTTTGGCCCTTTCCTCATTTAGATATCAAATGTTTTGGAAAAGATTTGTACTTAGTGGAAAGCCTTGTCATAACCCACACTCCACAGTTGGGTTTCTTTTCATTTACTGAAAGCAGGGCAAACAGCTCTGTTCTGACCTTCACTCGCTGATCTCAGCTCCACCTCCAGAGTTGCTGAAACACCACACTGGCAACAGCAAAAACCCAGATATGGCCACAGTGCCTGCTTTCGCATAGGGGAGCTCCCTGCTTCTGCATCCCTCTGTCAGGCAAAGCGAGGTCCAACAGGTCATCTGAACTCTCCACCTCTGCACCCAAAGATCTCAACAGCCCTTGAGGTGCCAGGGGAAACATTACGCTGTCAATGTCACAGATGGAAAGCAATGTATGCAGGTGGCATGAGCACAGCTAGAAACTGTGCTTGTGGTTTTCAAAAGTCTCTCCTAGCATGCTGCACAGCAGGCTCTCTGACCTGCAAAACCACAGGGCTCCAGAGTACCCATGAAAGCAGCACGTACCTGACTTCAGAGGGGCAGACGTCAAGAGCCAACTTACTGCTCTTTTAGTGCAAGAGAATCAGCCCTTCTTCACCAGAATCCATCACTCTCTGTGACTACAAAACCTTGCTCTAAGTGCGTTACTGGGGGAAAAACAAGAACCCTACACCACAAATGAAAAAGCACCCCGTCAGCATCACAGTGAATTAAGTTGCATACAAAATCCACTTCTCAGCACTATTTCTAAAAAAAGTATGGTTTCAAACAACACCTCTCAGAGGCACGGCAGTCTTTAGAACCAAAGATCCCACGATAGATGCCCCATTTAAAGCTTTAACTGTATTACTGATCTTCAGTGAGGATACGAATAGGAGAGATTAACTACAGCAACTTTTGAAACCTGGATCCTAGCATGGGCTGTGACACCACAGAGAAGGACACCTATGCTCTGACCATTCTTTCCATATTTTGAATTCATTTTTCCCCCCTCACCTAGCAGTTTCTTAGCACTCAAGCAATTATAGACTAACTTTTATATCCAGCCAGCATTAATCCACCACAACTCCTTTCACGTTCCTCGCTGCAAGATTATTAGCAACATGATTTGAGACAGAAGGAATGAAAACAAGCTATCAAAGTGTGGTGTCATATAGGAGAGAAGCTACTTGAGCCATAGGGAAAGATGGAGGAGAAGGTTAAAAGCATTTTAAACTGCACACTAATTCCTCTCCCATTCCCAGCCATGGCCCATTGTATTGTCTAACATCTGCTTGGTACAACACATCCCAGAACATCATGTATAAGCAGCAGCAACTTTTAGCCACTTAACCAATCAGATATTTCTGAAGGTACAAAAAGGAGTGCCAAGGCATGCACTCCCCCAGCATTCCTGAAGGCATGATGCTCACTCGTGGTGACCAGATGTTGCTGCTTGTGTCTGCACTCTAATCCCATGAGGTTCAGTGATGAGAGTCATCACCAAGCCTTCATGCAGCATGAAGAATGTTGGTTAGGATCCAGAATGCAGCTGACAACACCCAGAAAAGATATGCCATTGCCAACATTTGCTTTGCCAAGTTAGCTCATGCCTGTTTGTATAGAGGTTTTTCTTTGCAGGCTTGATTTTCTGTTTTAGTGGGATTTTTTTTTTTCTTTGGGGGGGGTGAGGTGGGGGGGGAGGGAGAGGGAACAAAAAATTATATTTCTGCACAGTGGCAGCTAAGAAAAGAGTGCATAGATGAGGTTCCTGATATGGAAGGACCAGCTTGTGTTCATACATAAAGCATTAGGAAAAAAAAAAAAACAACAGTCATGAAAATCCTGAGGCCAAACACAGCAATAAGAGACAGACTGTCCAAGACCAGGCAATTTTTAGCCCCATCACATCTATGATTACAGTTTTCCTCTTCTCCCTCATGGGAGAGGTGATCTCACCATGCACTTGTGACCATACAGTCATAGCTGTGACTCCAGCAAGCGAGTCAAGACGGAAAGGAGCTGAAGAGCAGCAGCCTCCAGCCTTCCTGAGGCTTGCTGAGTGGGCGACAAGGTGCCGTATCACTGTGGGAAATGCTGACCCAGCCATCTGCCTCCATCTGAAGGAGGATGCATTTCTGTGTTTTGCGTGTGACTGCAGGCTGACAGGCAGCACGTTACCATCTAACAGCAGCACGCTGCCATGTATTTCCCTTTTTTAATATTTCTTTTTCTCTTTCCAAAGCATGGCTTCAAGATGAGAAAGCATTTCTCAATATGACCAAGATGCACTTTAGATTAAGAGAGGAGCAGGGAAGGGAAACCCAGAAAGGGTCTGCAAAGGAAAAGGTCAGAACGTGGCTTGAGGAGTCAATCAAAATGACAAATTAATGTTGATCACATTCCCATCTGAAGCTCAACATCACCTGGATTTAATGAGGTCTGCAAATCTACAGACAGGTGTTGTCTCTCCAAACAGTTTTTGCTGGGGAGCATTGCAAGACAAAGCACGTGGCAAACCTAGCTAAGCAAAGAACAGCACAGGCTGTTAGGAGACCATCCTACTTGGAGCAATCACCGTCATATTCACTCCTTAATATTTTGTTCCTTTGTAACAGAAGGCCTGGCATTTTATCTGTGCCACGGGTGATCTACGTGCTTTGCATTACAAATGCATGTGCTTTTAGCATCAGCCTGCTAGATAATACATTTAAAAGTATAAATCCCTCTCTGGAGAAAAGCGTTTCCCCACCTGAGTGGCACAGCTGATACAGACCTCCTGCTCCTCTTCCCACTGACAGAAAGCCCCTGCTGAGGGGGAACACCCTACCTTAATTCCCAAAGTAAAATCATATTCATTCCAGGAAAAGCCACATCAATTTTAGTCTTACAGCCTTAACCAGACAGCTTTCACCAGCTGAGAACAGAAATCCCCCAGACAGCGTTTATATTCTTTCAAAACAAAATCAAATAACTTCCTTTCTTTAAGGTTTACTAAGCTCTAAAGTCAAGAAGCCAAACAGTTCCTCTTGTCTTTACAAGCAGCGTGTCTGGTAAAAACCCTGGGAGAAAAGAAAACTAAAGATATAGTCCTTCTAATGACTGCCATACAGCCAATGAAGTGAATCATTACAAATAAAAGTCTCTAAAAAAGGGAATAGCTGATGCTATTCATACGCAGTATCAAAGAGCCATAGATGAGATGACAGAAGCAAAGAGTTCGATCTTTAGTGGGGAAATCCTTAACGAGCTGAACTGGAGCTACTCACTGGACCTTTGCCAAAGCTGCACAGTCACTTTCAGCTTTTTATAAACCTAAAGATTCTCCTCGCAGTTGAGCAGCACTCGAGCGGCTTCTGGGACATTGCCATACACAGTAATACAACACACCAGAGTGGTTTCAGGTACGAAGATACAAAGTCTGAACATGCGATGACCCACTGGAAAATGTGTAGTGAAAGGTGGAAAGATCTGGTGCTCTTCAAACACCTACACATCCTGACTGCGGCTTCGAAGCGGCCACAACACTGTCTATTGTAGAGCACTGTTCCTGTGGAAACAGTTGATAAACAGACTTTAAGGAAAAATAAGTACAATAGAAGATTTTGTCAACTATCTATTTACTGGAGATCTATACGCAGATGTACATGTACATGTAGATAGATAGGTATAAGCAAAATGGTCCTGCTCTTATTGTTAACAGTCAACGACATTATCAGGCACAGATGCAGACTATTTTAGAGCAGCTGAAGTAATAAAAAGGAAACACAAACTTCTCTGCAAATAGAATTTCACATGTCCGTAACTTCTAATAAAAGGGGGCTGCTTCAGCCAGTCTAGGAATTGAACCACAAAACTTAGGGTGAGAAAACATTGAGGATCTTTTCCATGGTCAATGAGATTCTTTTACAGTCTTTCAGAACTAGAGCACGGGGCATCAGGGGATAAAACCAGGAAGTCTCAGTGTTTGCTCACCTTATTGTCCAAAACAGGAACAAGAGCTCCCAAAGTCTTAGGAAAAACCAGAACTGATATTGCTTAAAGAGTACTGCATACCCAACTCTGAAGCAACTCTCTCTGGAGTAAGCTTTTTTATATATAGAAATAAATCCACTGACCTTGTATTAATCACAAAAGCCCTTTCTCAATGCAAAGGGAAATGACAAACTTAGACGGACGCACCAGACACCTCCTGAGATCACTTCCACAAAAGCTAAAACATGCAACAACTTGAATGATCTTTCCTTCTTTTGGAAGGATGCTGCCCAATACTCTGCAGTTTAATTCTTGACAACAGAGTAATTCTAACTCTAAGGTTCTTCTAACAGTTCTGAAGTTCTAAAGTTCTTAACTCCAAGACTTTCATCCATCAAGGCAGTGACTAGAGAGACAACAACCAGGCAAAGGGATTTCTCCTAGATAGACACAGGGCTAAGTGAGAACTGAAATGAGTATGTGCCTCTCAGCACACACATACATATACAGGCACTACTACACCACGAGCATCAACGCCCTGCACTTCTGCAGGGGTGCAGCAGCCGGCCATTTTGAACCAATAAATAATTAACCAAGCTCTTCAGTAGACACTAAAAGGGAAAAGTCATTTTGGTATCAACGAGAGATTACAGTCCCCAGCCCCCCTTTTCCTCCGGACGTCAGCACCCTGCTGCACAGGCAGCAGAATGGACTCTGCTTTCACGTCTCCAAAACCACAGCTCACAGCCCACTGCATCAGCTCGCCCTGCTTTTGGTAGACGCTTTCTTCACCACACAGGGCTGTGAAGTTGGGTGGGTGACAAGCAGCAAAGTGAGCAGAAAGTGCTCCACTTCTCCTGAGGCACAAGAGGACAAAACCCCACTGGGTACCCTCTTACATCTGCCCTGTACAAGCTGCCAGAACTCTCAAGGCACAGCCCTGCTGGAAAAGGGGCTCTATCACGACTGAATGCAAAACTCATTCCTAGTCTGGGTGATTTTGCAAGCTTTCACCCAGATGAGAAGGGTTTCATCATTAGCTAGTGTGTGAACATGTTTTGCCTACAAGGGGCTGAAAGCCTCTCTATATGTGCAACATAGCCTGCATTGTAGATGTTTTATTCCTGAGCCTGACAGACACTCCAGAATTAGTTTGCATCTCTGTTTCAACACTATCACTGCAAGACCGCAACTGTCCCTGAGGATACAGACATTAGAAACAGCACGTAACAATAAACACAGGGGTCCCACCATCCTTCAGGTAAAGCTGGAGACCTTGGCCACAACCTCCACAGATCTAGGACTTCCAAAACAAACCACATTGTTTTTTGCAGCCACTCTGTCCACTTCCTTTTTCCATAGTACACCTTCTTGCTTCCAAATGGAAAGAACAGGCTGGCTAGCACGGCTCCACAGCACAAGCAAGAGAACATAGCACTCCTGGGCTCACACCACAACTGCAAAGCAACAGCTTGCAAAGGAAGGTGAAGTATATTTCTTCATAGAATCAAGAAGATGGGAGAGAACTTTCTGTTACCTTTATTGGCAAGACAGGCTAAATGTTCCTTTATGTAATTATTGGAAAATGTGGTCAGAATGAGTTATTCTCATTAAGTACTGATGGGCTATATTCAGGGGGGTGGATGGCTTATCTTAGCCTAGAAACCCTGTTTCTAAACAGTTTTGCTCCAAGCCAAGAACAATACAAGCTTGTTGCTCGTATTGTAGCTACTAAACCACCACAATTACATCTCACTACTTTAAGAAGACTTAATAAAACAGCATTCTTCATAGGGCAGATTTGTGAGCTGCCACATCATGAATTCCCTCCACAAACAAAAATTTTAAGGAAGGAAATCTGTTGGAAATGAGCCTAAAACCAGTGACCAATAAGTCACCCCTCTCACAAGCCCGTCCTGGGATCTACTGTTCCCAAGAACATGCAAAGCTCCTAAATTCTGATTCTAATTGTTATCTGCTTACTTTATAACAAAGAACTGACTTTAGGAGTCAATCCTGAAAAATGATGATAGTCAGCAGTGCTTCTAGAGAGCCCTGCTAGAAGGTGGCTGATGACCCCACGCGTTTGACACCTCTACATTTTGTCCTAGATAAAACCTACAGCATGTTCTAACTTAGTCGCTTTGATAGAAACCCTTCCATATATCAGGACCATGCAGGGGCATCTTCCTTGCATGATTACTTTTGGTTTCAAGCTTAGCAGCAAGCTGCCTTGCAGAATAAATTCTCAATGAATTTATTAATGTTAGATGCCTCAGACTGTGAATGACCTGGATAATAAAGTCATGGCACGGAAGCCAATTTTTTCTTCTATCTCAGAGCTCCATGAACACATTGTGCTCAGTAAATAATGTATAACCAGCCATCATAAATCTTTGTTGCATATAGAAAGAAAAGTATGCCCAGTTCTCCCAACTGTGTTGGTGCAGAGCAGGCAGCATAGTTCCATCAATGCTATTGGGAATCACTGATGTAAACCTGGCAAGCGAAAGCAGAGCAGAACACTGGGCTTTTGTTTACTGAAATCCCACAGAAGATGCAGACAAACTTTTCATAAAGTAACACTTTGCAACTAACGAGAAAGGAGGAAGATGGCTTTCATGTAGTAATACGTAATTTAGAATAGATGCCTGAAAGAAATGAGATACAGAGAAGAGATTAGTGGGACGGTCTGTAGCCCCATTTCTAGCCTTCCCCCAACATACGGAAGATCACAGAATCAAAGAGTGGCTTGGGTTGGAAGGGACCTCCAGCCCCCCTGCCACATGCAGGGCCACCAACCTCCATATCTAAAACTAGACCAGGCCGCCTAGGGTCCCATCCAACCTGGCCTTGAACACCTTCAGAGATGTTTTGCTGTCTCCTCTCCAGATTTAAAGCATTTAAATGTAATGAAAATCAAAGGAGATGAGCTACAGGAAAGCATTCAGTGAATCATTTCCCAGACTGCGCTACTTAGATCAGCACACTTTTCTCCTCAGTCCTGGGCAAAATCTGGACAAGCTGTATGGTCTTGTTTGCAAAGGGAAATAAATGCAGTACAAATTGGAAATTCAAACAGGATGAGCTAGTCCTTTACCAGTTGTTCTTGATCTAGGAGGCCATCCTTATTCTGAATCAACTCAATGCAGAACTGAATATATTTAATATTGGCTAGTCTGGATGGAGAGAAGTACTATGGAGCTTAAATCACATGTACAAAAGCTGACTTTAATACTACCGAAGACTGCAGATTGTTGCAACTGTTCTGTCAGGTAAAAGCTCTTAGGAGTGCAGCCACCCCATGTTCATTTTCACAGACCTAGTAAACCTGTCACCTACCTTCCTGTCCAGGCTGCAGAGCCAGCCAGCTTCAGAGATCTGCCACAATCCCAAATAATCCTTCTGACAGTGTCTTTCTCTCTCTTTAACACCTACAGCACTCAGCACAGCTATGACTGGTTCTTAGAATCTACTGAAAGACTGCAAATATTTTCTCTCCAAAAGCAATAAAGAAAGATTTGCAAACTAAGCCTCCTTTCGGTGCTTTGAGAGGTGTAAGACACAAAAGAAAATGGAGATGTATTATATGAACAGTTAAATTTACAAGTGACTTCTTGCTTACATGGCAGGATAAAATTCAATTTACTCATGAGAGAAACACAAAGTGCCATACTAGGTCAGAATGGAGACTAACGACAAACCAACAAGAAAACAAAGAAGCAAAGGGAAAACAGAAACCACAGAACAGGCCAGAGAGAGGGCTAAAAATCAGAAGTGCTACAGGAAGGGATGAGCTGCAATTTCAGACGAAATCAGACCAGCTGGCAGTCAAAATCCTGCCCTTGAGGATGGCTGATGCTAAACACAGAAGAGAAAGGCAGGAAAAGCAGTGTTCAGCATGGAACTATCATCTCAAATCTCTAAACTCTTGGATGCACGCTGTCAGGTTATCTGTCAGTACAATTCTTACTATTAGCTGTGATGTTCTGCAATAGAACAGAGACATGTCCTGGCGTTCACATCCTCTTCCTTGCTAGCCTGCATCAGAGAGGTTACAGGGCTCTGCTGATCCGCTAAGTGATTTTGCACTGCACATCATTTTATCTTAAATAAAGAAATAAATAAGAAGGCACCGCAGACATGCAGCACTTGTGTCCGGTATGGACATATTTTCCTCCCCTTCCTTCCTTTGACAGAAATACACGTATTGCAAGAAATTAAAAATAAATAAAAGGTCAAATGATTTCCACTGAGGCCTACGCCAGCATTGTCTTGCTAGTTAAAATAAAAGTTAAATAAAAATTAAATCTCTCTCCCACCTCACAAACTGCTGTCAGTTACCACCACCCAACTTCTGCCTCTGTACCATCGCTCCTTCTCCTATCTGCTCAATGGAAGGAAACCTCCTGCCGAGCTGCCTCCCTACAGCTGACTCAAACACAGCTACCTAATGAAACTCCGTACCTGGGAAACTTAGTTGCTCTACGCCAAGAAAAAGGTTTTATGTAGTGTCATCTCCAGGTTCACACTCCCCTCCCTTCTGCCAACATTTTTTTTTGTGTTGGCAAAGCAGGTGGGGAGCTATACCTGTGTGCTTGCACTCTGGCACAAGCTGCATCAGCCCGAAGGGCAGGTCCACACAGTGCAAAGGCACGCAGAAATGATTTGCACCCAGTGTCAGGGGAGGTTAGCAGAAAAGCCAAACTCTTGTCGCAAACATTTGGCCCTGCACTGGGGCTCACAGACTTCTAGCTGGTCTTCATCTGTTTATAAGGCTGTCCTCAGAGACACAACCTGTTTGCCACTGAGATCTGGCACACACACATTGCACAGACCAGGCAGTGGTCAGCACGAGCTTTGCAGACCTCTGGGCAGCCTGAAGGTCAGGCGGGCCTCTGCTTATTGCCACTAGCCTAGAGCAGCAAGGGCGCCCAAAGCCTCACAAGGGCAATGCAAAAGCCATTTTTCACATCACCTTGGGCCCAGCACCGACGCTCAGATTTTAACACAACTAAACTTGGCTTTTACCTGTTCACACACTTGCGTAATCACTGAATCACTAAGGTTGGAAAAGACCTCCAAGATCCCCCAGCCCAACCCACCCCCACCATGCCCACTGCCCACATCCCTCAGTGCCACATGGCTCTTGAGCACTTCCAGGGACGGTGATGCCCCCGGGCAGCTGTGCCAGCTCACTGCACTGCCTTTAGAGATAGCACAGGATGGTTTTCTCTGCAATTGACTCCACTGAGTGATCAGAACATTTCATGACGTCAAAGAACAACAACAACAACAACAACAAAAAAAAAAAAAAAAAAAAAAAAAAAAGGCACTGCAGAAATTTATGTCGTTTGTCTGGCTAACTCTAAGTAGCTGAGCAACATTAATTGGATGCTTCAGGAGGCACTTTGTTTTGGATGTGCATTTGCTATCTCTGATATAATTAGAAAACAAGCCTTTCCCTCATAATCAGACATGGCTCCTGGTACCAACCGAGGGCAATGTCTTAGGAGAAGAACAAATACTGATGGGCTGCAGGGTGACTGCCTTCAGGACACCAAGCCAGGTATTCCCCAGGGCTCCAGTCTGCTTCACTACAGCCACACAGACAGCACAGGGGTGGAATAAGCAAACAAAATAAAAATTGCTCACTGTCTCCAGAAGAAATGAAGCCTACAGTATGGTTTGACATATATTAACTGCATGCCTAAATAGGGTGAGATGTTGCAGGCAAGAAGGTGTGATGCCTCACAGGATCCTTTACAAAAGCTGCCAGCAACGATTCTGCTTGTCTTCCCCCCAACCACATTGTTACATAAGAGGTCCCTGACTTCTTGATTGTATTAGCAAAGCACAATAGCTACAATCATCCTAAAACATCAAAGGAATTTTTAAAAGCTGCAAAGGAAGGGCGGCAGTCTCACTCAGTTCAGTAAGGGACATGCTTTCATATTGAATTACACTGTAAACCCGTAGACTTTTTAACCTCATTTCAATAGCTTGAACAGCCCCCTTGACAATATCTTCTGTGGAAGGTTACTGCCTACAAGGTCAAAATGGCTAGGAACCAAGTCATTACCCAGAAAATACTCAAAACAGAAAGCCTTGGATGGCCTGGATGAAACATTTTAAGAAAAAAGACCTGTGGTAAAAGCCAAAAATAAAAAGAAAGCAAAGAGGCTGAGCTCCCCCCACCAGTGCAAGCAGCGGGGGCCACACAGAGCACAGCTGGGCCAGAAGCTTCCTGTGGTGCTCAGAGTGCTGTGCTGCAGTCTCAGCCTCGCTTCTCCGCCTCTGCAAGTGGCCCTGCACCCACCCCATCACTAGCAAGGGCTCCAGTAAACAGCTCCAGAAAGCCTTGGGTGATAGGAAGGCATGAGCTCCCAGCCAAGCAGTACAGGGCAGGAAGGCAGGCTCCTCCCTGGTGCTCCCAGAACCCTTCCCAACTCCAGCCATGGCAGCAACAGGCACCTGGCTGAACAGAGGAGAGAACTTAGTGTCCTGCTGTATCCAACACAATTCAGGGCACGAATGCCAGTCCCACAAATGCATGCTGGCATCTTAGTGACTCCCATCACTGGAAAATGGATTTTCTCATGGTTTGACCAAACCATTCCAGCCTCAGATTTCCTTAAGTGGAAAGAAACAAAACAAATGAAAAAAAAAAATTCTCAAGCAAAATGCCTTTATTCTCCAAGGATGCTCACAGCTGTCAGACAGGCCTTTCCCTAGGAAAGACCTTGTCAATGAGAGAAATAAAAGAGTAGCTCTTCTCAATCTCTGATGCTGAAACCTCAGCAAAGCTGATCACACAACACAAGCCAGGATTATATAACCACCTAACAAATAGCAACCTTTTTTCTTTATATTTTGCAACTTTCGTTTCAGGCTGCACGGTATGTTCAGGTAGCCCAGTGCACTGGACTGGTGTTTTGAGGAGTTTGTCCATACACACAGACCACAACTATCTGCCAAAAGAAAGACAGAGATGAAATCCGGATAGCTTTCAAGAACTACCTTCTTGAGATGGGCTGTTCCCATTCAACAACGTAACTGCCTATCAGAAATAACAATCACAGATACAACTTAAGACTTAACACAAAAAGGGGATGGAGCTTACTTTACTCAAGCCTATTTTGCTCTTTATGTGCAGCACAACTGTCAGAGATCTCCACTGTGTGCATGGAAATGGGAAATCACACAAACGAAATGCTGCTGCTCTTTGTATTTGTGGATGGAGAAACCATTATGCCAGCTCTGCAAGATGCTCTCCATCCCACAGATGAGCACAGGCTGACACAGACAGGTAAGCAGCACAATCCTCTTTTTGAACTCAGACAGCCTCATTTGACATTCTGCTTAGCAGCTGCATTGTTCTCACAGATCTCCATTTCAATCAAGCTCTCAGAAAATTCAGAGTCCATGTACATCACAAAATGCTCTGTCAGGGTCTATAAAATACTTTGGCTTCCTGATGCCAGTTTTGTCCACCTGGAGAATACTGCAGCAAAGTGGGAGCTGGAAATCACAGGAAAGGGTACAGCCGGAGGAGTTTGGGTTAAGCAATGGATGGGGATTATTTGTTTTAATCTCTTCCTGCAAACAAATCTAGCTGCTCTCACACGAGCACATGGGAACAAACTCATCAGGAAGTCGCAATTGGCTCATTAATCTAATAGTCCATCTGTTATCTAATTTCCTTCAGTATACTGTGATAATTTGCTATTTCAAGATTGAGTCACAGAAGGTTTAATTTTAACTCCCTGTTCGAGTGCTAGAAATTACATATCTACCCACAGACCAACCATTTCTACAGTCATAATTAAATCATTCCCAATGCCATTCAATATCTTTTGTAAATAGTGTCTCTCCAAGCTCAAAAACGAGTTCAGCTACTACATAAACCTCATAGGAGTAACTCTGCATATTGTAAACCTCTCTTTCAATTACAACTCAGTACTACAAATGATCTGTTGTCTCACTGACGTTTCCTACACTGTACTTGGAGACAGTTAAAAGAGGAGAAATTCCCTTCTAAAGGAGTAAAAAGATCTCATTACACACAAAATTAAATAAATGCTTGAAAAAGAGAGAAAGAAAAAAACCTCCTGCTGTAAATCATGTCTTCACCTCTTACAGACAGTAACCAGCTGGATTCTCTACTACTTTGCACCTGGCGGGGTCATGTGCACCTGTGTAAAATGCTACCATTCAGGTTTGAACCATTTCACACCCATTCATCCACAGGAAAACGCCTACCTAAAAGAAGAGTACCGGGGAGAGGGCCGCTGGTTTCAGTGCATCAAAGCCTGCTCAAGGAAGGATGGCATTTAGCTGGCAATAGTCATAAAAACATCTGTCATCTGACCAGTAAATGTAAAATAACAAGAAAGGGACAGCAGGGTCTTGAAGCTAATAAGCTCTTATAGATTTGATTAGTGTGAAGTTTGTCTACTGCATTTGATAACATGAAAATTAAAATATATGTATTCTGTGGTAATTTGTTTAATAGAAAAACTTCAGAAAACAATCCAAACAGTGAGAAGAAAAAGGCAGTATATAAACAGTGTCCAGAACATGGATTTTAATTCAAAGTATGACCACGGTACCCCATCCAGCACTGAGGGATGACTCAAGCATTACCCAGGAGACGATTCATGCCCATTCACTGACTCATCTGCATAAATAGTTGGGGTGATAATTGCAGTGATGTACCTGCAAGTCACCAGGGAAGCACCAAGGCTTACACACGGATTCCTCCTGCTTCTCTCTGACACTTCCTATAGCTCTAACAAAGAGGTGGTGACAAATGCCATAACCAATCAGTTATTTTCCCTACAGAAGAAAACCCACAGTGATTAACAGAAGAACAGGAACACGAGGGCTCAAACCAAACTCAGGCAGTATGTGAACTGGAGGACTATCCCAGGTAGTCTCCAGCTGCCTCCTGCTCCCCTCAACATTTCTCCAGCTGCCCTGAACTGCGTGGCTGTATCAAAGCAAGTGCATTTGGTGTTTATCAATATATCCTTGTCCTTGCAACTTCTCTGAAAAGTGAACAGAAACACTGCATTTCAAGTCAAAACAGACAAAAAAAAAAAAAAAACAGAAAAAACACAAAAACAACAAACATTCCTTTCTTCCCTCCCAGATTTCCTATATTAACAATTCAAACTTCTTACCAACTCTGCTCTGCCTTCTGTTGCCTATCAGGATACCTGAAGATTCCGGGATGCTCTATCCCCCAGGGTATTCCTTATCACTGTTTCTCAATCATTTTGTATTGATGGACTACATAACTTTAGGGAGAAAAAAAAAAAATCTAACTGCTATCACAGTGATTTTTATGTGCAGCTAAGTACAAGCCAGGTTAAACTCTCACCAGTTTTCCCCTCACTTCATTTTTCTCCTTCCCTGCCTGTATTAGCATATATGCTTCTGTTTAGGGGTTGGAAGAAGAGCAGTATGAGCAATTTCAGTGTGCAGATGTTGCGAATCATCATAGAACCTCTGTGGTGCCTTTCCTCATGCCAGCAGCTCACGGACCTTGTACTCGTACAGAGCAGCACTTCCTATCCTTCAGGCTGCACAAAACCCAGTGACAGCCTTGCTGGATTTATCAAGACATATTAAATTATCAGGGCAAGACAATGTTCCCACTGTCATCATGCAGTCCTGTCAGAACACTATACAAGAAGCTAACAGAGCACATCAATAGGGATGGGAGGAGAAAGGGACAGAAGACAAACACTTGCTCACCCTGCCCACTAAATCCACCCTAGTTGTACTTTTTTAGACGCTGACTGGAAGGACAGAAGCAGCTCTTCATCTCTGTGTGCCCCGATAAATCACAGACTGATGTAAACTGACGTTTAACACACTGATTTCCCACCCCTCTGCACCTCTCAACGCAGGAGTTCACAGGACACGCACCCATCCAACTTTTTCCCTCCCCAGACACCATATGAGAACTTGAAACTGCTTGGCTGGATATATAGTGTGCCCATCCTAAAAAGCAGCATTATGGAACATGTGGCTGAAAAGAAGCAGTGGACCTCCAGATATGCGTGCATCTACATCACAGGCAATGTTACCATAGGCATTTTGGTAGGCCACCACCCCACAACAGGGTGCCCAAACCCACTACACTCAGGACTCAGTACACCAAGGAGCTAAGGGCTCTCTCAACAGCAAATAGGAAACACTCCCAACAAATCAAACAGGAAGAAAACCCTCAAAACCACAACCTTATATCCCGAGTGCTGCATTTGCTCAGTCCCACAGGCTGTCCATACATAACCCTGTTTTATCACAAGTCACAGGGACACTTTCTCTCCACTGGCACAATCTGGGAAACTCAGTGTACACCCACTGGGCTAACCCCAAAGAACGTGATACCCAAGAATACCAACAAACAGCACCAATATAGGTCTATTAAGTGCTCTTGTAAATGGTCTGTATTTCCCTGTAGCCACCCCAGAGATGGAGCCTCACACCTTAGCCACAGGCAGCAGCTGAGAACTGAAAGCACCAGCACTGTCCCAGCCATACCATGCAGATACCTATCAGCTCTCCGCTGTCAGTTCTTCCTCCCTGTCTGATTTTATTGTAGTGGTTACCTGACCACGTGAGCTGAGCTTCCTGGTCTCTCAGTGCTAATACCTGTATTAACTTTAGCAATTCTGAGTGTTGTTTCTGCACACTCTCAACCCAGGAAGAAGATATATATTTATTTTAAACTTAAGACTTACGAGCAAACTATGGTTTGAATCAATACATTCATTTCCTCCTGCTCTAACGTGCAAGAAACGAAGGCATAACTTTCGAGCCTGTCCTACCCCTCTCACTCACCATTATGACTAAAACATAACTGAGTTCTCTGGGCTGGATATAAGCGATGTGGAAATAACCTAAAATTAACCTTAAGTGAAACCGTGTTCAAGCAGTGCAGCGACGCACATAGCATATGCAGGACAGGTCCTGCTGTTCTGCTAAAAAGACACACAGCAAGCAATTGTGCAAGGTGTAGATCTCAGTACAAATACATCCACCCGAGCATGCATACTTCCATGTCCCTGTGTGCTCAGCAATGAGGGAAGGAAGGCACGCAAGCCTGTGAGTGCAGGTGTACTTTGCTGCTACGTGCAAGGCTCCTCAAGAGACTGCACAGCACTCAGCTGCAAGGCTGAGCCTTCACGCTGTGACAGCGGTCCCCAAACGCATCAGCTTTCAGCTGTCACCACGTACCCCCTTCAGTCCAGCACCAACGCGAGGAGATGCACGACGGCACACCTGCACGCACACCGCGCTGCGTGCGTCTGCAGCACAGGCGTGCAAGGACAAGCCCCGTTCTGCCTCCATTCATTCGCAGGAGCCCAGCTACTCACCCAGCCCTCGAAGCTGTCGCTGGGGCCCGCCGAGCGCAGGAGGTCCTGGAAGTGCAAGGTGCAGTTGGCCACGAAGTCATCGTAGCCTATGGGGGTGTCGTGGAAAACGGACAGCTCGATCTGATGGCCGTCGGTCACCGTGGCGGAGAACTCCTCGTTGTACGTGGGCTTGTTGGTCTTCTGTTTGGTGCTGGTCTGCCCGACGCGCACCTGATCCACGCTGACCGTCACGTAGGGGTCCAGCAGCTGGTAGCCCTTACGGAACAACGAGTGGCGGAGGGACCAGCGGGTGGGCTGCAGCCCCACAGCCTCGCCGATCCGCACCTTCAGGTACCCGTTGAACTTCATGGCTCCGGACATGGCCACCCCCCGGGGGCGCCCAGGAATCCGGAGGACAAGCGGAGCCGCGTCTCGTCCCGTCCCACTTCGCCTGCTCAGGGGGCCGGGCGGCAGCGGAGCAGCTTCCCCCGGGCCATGCCGCGAGCCCGCAGCCCCCGCCCCGCGCACCGCCCACCTCCCGCGGCTGCGGGTGGCCGCTCCGCCCGGCGCGGGGCTCCGCTCGGCTCTGCTCGGCGCGGACACCTGGAGTGTGGGACGGCGGCGGGAGGGGAGGAGCCGGCAGCCCGAGACGGGAGGGCGGGCCCGGGGTGGGAGGGTAAATTCTTCACCGTGAGGGCGGTGAGGCGCTGGAACGGGTTGCTTAGAGAGCTGTGGGTGCCTCATCACTAGAGGTGCCCAAGGCCATGGATGGGGCCCTGGGCAGCCTGAGCTGGGGTAGCCAGCCTACGGTAGGGGCTGGAAGTAGATATCTTTAAGGTCCCGTCCACAGAAAACGGTCCTAAGATTCTATGAAATACTTGCATTTAAGAAGGAAAACACATATAGCAAATACAAAGAAATGTTGCTTCTGCTAATGCGAAGTTTACGGTTACAACCCGTCTTTTGGAATTAGCTGCGTGTGATTAACATTTTTGGCACTCTGTGTGCAGGGTTTGTTTTGGGGTGGATTTCTTTCTGGTTTCTGCATGCAGTTAATGAAAGTCAGAATTAAATACACTTAATTACGTTCCAAATTTCAGAGCGTGAAGCAGGTTGGGAAACTGCAATATCCTTCCTTCCTCTGCTACTGCACAACCCAGCCCACCTGCATGATGCTATGAGCAGCATGTGTGGTCACACAACGGTCCCACCTGGCTAAGAATACAAAGCATGGCAATGACCATCCTGCTGGGTCCCACAAGGGTCGCGAACCTCAGGCACTAAATAGACATGGGGGCAACTCTGCGGTGCCCTCAGCTGGGATTTTGCTGAAGGAGATGTGGACCTGTTGGAGCACATCCAGAGGAGGATGACAAAAATGCTTCAAGGGGTGGAATACCTGCCTTTGAGGACAGGCTGAGTGAGCTGGGGCTGTGCAGCCTGGAGAAGAGAAAGCTCCAGGGAGAGCTGAGAGCAACCCTCAGTAACTAACAGGGGGCTGTAAGAAAGAAGGGGACAGACTTTTTAGCAGGGGTTGTTTTGATAGGACCAGGGAAATGATTTCAGACTAAAAGAAGGGAGATTTAGACTGGATGTAAGGAAAACATTATTTTATGGTAAGAGTGGTGCAGCGCTGGCACAAGTTGCACAGAGAGATGGTGGTTGTCCCATCCCTGCAGACACGCAAGGTCAGGCTGGATGGGGCTCTGAGCACCTGATGGAGCTGTGGGTGTCCCTGCTCATTGCAGGGGGGTTGGATCAGATGGCCTTCAAAGGTCCCTTCCAACTCAACTGATTCTATGATTCTATGAACTGCTTTCCTCGCTTCCCATTGCTCTGACTCCTCCTGGCTGCCCTTAGCCCAGCAAGCTCTATTCCTGTAAGTTAACTCCTTCCTCACGGCCACTCTGTGCAACTAAAGCTGCACAACTGCGAAGATAACATTCTTCCCCTTCTACTTTCTCATTATTGCTTCTCTCCCATCTTCCTGCTGTCTTCCATATGCATTTCTTTTCATTTTTATTTTCTTTTACAGTTCCAGACTATTGCTCTCCCCTCAGCTCTTCACCTTTCACATTCTGTGCGAATGATGGTTTCCCACCCTGTTTTTTCCTTGCCCTTTTCTCCTTCCAGACGTCTCATATTTCAGAGGAGACTCCCGTCTCCCTCCTCGGGACAAAGCAGGTGGAACAGGTTCAGTCATGGGATCATTTCTCACATGGAGGCAACAGTTCTGCCAGGAACACTTGTAGATCCCTAAAATCAGACTTCAGACATGTGTCTTTGTGAGGCTTTTAAGTTCCATGATCTATGGCGATTAGCTGAAGATAAGAAGCGTTAAGAATTCTTGAGCTTGGTTGTGTCTAACATAGAAATTGCCAAACTGATGATATCCAGACACTGCATGGCCCAGGAGCTTGCTGTCAGCAGAGGCCAACTCCAGGTGTTCAGTTTAGTTTCTTGGTATTCGCTGCTACTCTTCTTTCATGACACCATAAAATACAAAGGCTCCTCATTTACCTTCTCAAGAGCATCACTGTCATTTTTCACTTTCATCTCCCCTATCTTTCTGAGCCCAAGATCTGTCTCTTGGAATCCATGAGTCTGGACAGATCCTGTTCTGAGCTGAATGATCAAATCTGAGTTCTTACAGAACTCTCTGTAATGGCTGCAGACAGAATCTAAAGACAGACAGAACTTTAAAGTACACCTAAAGTACAGCCTGAACTTCCACAGGATGAAGCTGAAGATCTTATGAAGGCTGAAGCACCTACTTCCTGAGCTCCAGATCATCAAATCACGTGTTTACTGTCACAGCCAGGGAGAAGACTAAAATCTGCTAGATAAATGTTCTGTGCTGTTTCCTTTGCTTAATCACATCAGCTGAAGTTTTCTGTGCACTGCAGTTTAATATATAATAGATGTAGGAAATGGAACATAACTTTTGCTGTACAGTTGTGTGTTGAATTCTCATGTGATAACATGATTCCTGGAGCTGGATCTTTTTAAAAAAAAAAAAGAAAGAAAGAAAAAAAAAAGAAAAAAACTGTAAAACTTACGGGAAAAAAAGAGGTGAACTGTAGTGATATGTTGTCCCGATTAGCAGCAGTACCTGTTGCCATCCAGTTTTCCATTGGAGGAAAAATAAATCCTGTGCAATCCTATGATGTGGACCTAATTAATTTTGTTTATCCACTTGAGCCAGGCTGGAACAGATCATCTCAAACATCATCTGAACCCACCCCTGCTCTGAATCCCAAGCCACAGCCCAAATGCCTGGTTCTCAAGAAGAACTGGCCAGTGACATGAAGGCAGAGCATGCCCTGCCTGCTCTCCAGACATCCACGCAGCAGAAAAACATCCACAGTTCAGTATTTTCTTCCAAGAAGCTAACACTCGTGCGCACAGTGACCCTGCAAGGCTGAATGCAGCAGCACCATCTGGTGATGGCCGCACTGAACCTCCGCGCACAGCTCTCAGTGCCAGGCAGGAGATGAGGTGTCTGCAGAAGCATGAATTCCCTCCTCATCCCTGGCAGGAGCTCAGAAAACTGGCTCCAGGCAGGGCAAGTTGATTCATTTTGTGCCCTACAAGTGTGCAGGGAGGCAGAGCCCTTCCTGGCTCTTCCTGCCCAGCTGCGTGGTTTCCTGAGCGGTCGGATGATGACACATAGTCGTTCCCAAAAAGGGCTGTGAAGAGTGCACGGATGTCCTGGTGCTGTGCCCGAGCAGCAGGATGGCAGGCAGCATGCAATAACAGCACACACAGAATAAAGCACAAGCTGAGTAATGGGCAGACGACAGAATAAGCAAACAGGGAATGGGCACTCTTAGTAAACTTTTACCACTCCAGAAGATTTTAGAGCAGTAGTGGAAAACCCTTTGGGGAAAAACAAAACAAAAACAAAAGGAAAAAAAAAAAACAGCTCAGTGCTCACTGATTATCAAAGAGACAAATAATTAGTAATTATTAGAAAAAACTGCAAGCAAAACCACCACGTGGGCACTGTACAAATGACACATCCATACCACTGATACTGAGCACAACTCTGTTTCTCTCAATCTGAAGAAGTATAAAGTAGAATCTGGAAAGGCACAGAAAAAGATGGCAGAGGTGATCAGAGGCAAGAAATGGGGCTGTGGAAGGAGGGAGAGGGACTGGCTGACTTGTGATTTCTCAGTCTGGGAAAGAATGACTGCAGGGGAACATGTTGGAGAGATCTGTACAATCATAAACCATACGAACTGGATGAACGGGGAAGGATTTTTCATTTTCTCCAGCTTAAGATCTAAGGGGCACTTGCTGAAATTATGAGGTAGCAGGTTTAAAATGTACAGAAGCAAACACCTTTTCACACTGTATATAGATCCAGTATAGAATCCATTGCCAAGAATGGAGGCCAGAAACATAAACAGCCTCATAAGGGGGCTAGACATTTATAGAGGATGGACTCAATGGGGCTACTGACCAGGAGACAAATCCTGGCTCAGGAAGTCCTTTGACCACAAATTGGCAGCTGGGAGACTCCACAGAGCTAGGAACACTGTGTTTCTCTTATTTCTTATCCTTTTCTGTTTCAGCATCTAATTTCTTACTCTGAAGCCTCCATTACTGGGCACTCTATAGAACAGTACAAAGTACTGCTGAAGTAGGATGGAGGGAATGAGTACTGCTGTTCTGATGTTCCCCTTGACTGTAATTTCCATATCTCAGTGAGAAAACTCAGGAAAGACACTTCTTGAGACTGGCTTAATCACCACTCCTGCAGACAAGCAAATGGCCGAAGAAGGGACCAGCTCCCTGAGATGACTCTTGCATTCTTCCTTCAGGTCACAGTAACCTTAAGGATAAGTTTATGCAAGCTCTCTCTTGTGATTTTGGTATCCTATCTGGAAAACTTGCAATTTGGCTTTGCAAACAAAGCTTATGATTCAAGTTTATGATTTAGGCCTGGCCTCGTTTCACACTGCAGCTACACACAAATTAAAGCCCATTCATGCATCATGTAAAAACCTCCATTTCCTTTTCCCTAGCAAAATGTGCAGTATTCCCTTCACTAGTAACCTGTAATTCTCTAATAATTTGGTATCGTCTCCACCTGGCAAGTCAAGGGCAAATGCTTGGACTACTCCACTTGAAATGTCTAACAAACACTGGTTACATTCAGAAGTGAGTCTGTAAAGTGATGGAAAAACCTTGGCTTTCACAACCACCATAGCAAAAACACTGCTGACATCTCTTGTAAATGGAACTGCAGTTAAATACATTTTAAGAACACCAAAAGTAAAAGAGCTGTAGAGGCTTGTGAAGCAGGAACTAACTCTCTTTGGTTCCCCTATTAATTTTAGTCTATTTATACAACTTCTCTTTTATAGTTTTTTTCTTTTTTTTTTTTTTCTATAAGAGTGCTTGTTAAACTTCTAAATAATGACAGCTGCTAAAAACTGAATATCCCATCTGTGGAATCATCTGTGGTCTGGGGGAAGAAAAAAAAACACAGAAAAAAGATCTAATTCCTCTCTAATGATAATAATTATGGGATTGATCCAAAATTCACTGAAGTTAAAAGCAAAGCTGCCACTTATTTAAGTTACATAAGAATCAGCCCTGGTTTGTACGTCTGCTCTTGCTCCTGATTTATATCAGTGCAAACTAGGAAGAGAGATTTAGCCTAATATTAGTTTTTCTTATTTAGAATGTATGCTTATTTTCCACTGCTAAATTGGAGCTCACCTGATCGTTTTTTTTTTGTTTTTTTTAAGCACCAAGTCATTTTATAAAGTGCTGGTATTATAAACTGCAGAATATAGTTTATAAGAGCACCAACTCCTACAAGCCAACCATTAATACAACTAATGGCCTGTCTGTTGTACTAAACTACTCTCATTTGTCTGGGTCCATTAACAAACGCAGTGGTCATTAACAGTTAACAGCGACTCAGTTATTAGATTTTATTACTTGTACAGGAAACACTGGAGAACAAACGGATTATTTTGGTTTACGGGGGTTTCTTTCTTTCCCAACAGCCTTGCCTTATTACTTATACCTTAGCTACTTGCTTATTCCCAGACGTAACAGACACACTCAGAAATGGGTTCAAGTCATCCATGAAGACAGTCAGTTCACGTGCCAGCCACCTCCAGCCCAACAAACCTCCTTTACATCAGAGCTCCAAGCTATCAGGCTGCAGGGGCTCGTTTTTCTGATGTTTCTATATCTTTCTGTTGGGCAGCAGCTTCCATCTGCTTGTAGAACAAGGGGATTTAAGTAAAAGATACTTCAGTCTGTATGTAGGAGGCTAGAAAATCATAGAATCATAGAATCATTAAGGCTGGAAAAGACCACTGAGATCATCTAGTCTGACCGTTAAGCCATCCCCATCGCGCCCACTAGACCATGTCATTCAGTGCCACATCTCCACGTTCTGCTTCATTCATGATTACCTCCCTCAGGCTCTCTTTCTGTCTCTCTCTCCCCCTCCTTTCCTAATTCACTGAAATCCAACATGGAAGTTTAACTGCGTATTTTACTTCCTCCCAGTTGAGACTGGTGCATCAAGTAAAGGTCATCTCTTTCTGCCTCATACAGACATTTAGCCCAGACGATTGTAGAGGTCTACAAATTAGCTTTGAGCCACAGTGTTGCTCATGTTTGCACATGAGGAACATTATTCAGTGTTATCAAGATTGGGAAGACCTTCCACATTCTGAACGCTTAAGAACCCTGACATACATCTTACTTGTTCTGCTTTCTTCAGCCTGATTTCAGCTCAAAGCAATGGAAAAAACAGTCCCAGTGTTATACTGCCACAAAGAACCAGCAAAGGCTTGTCATGAAGTGGCTTTCATCAAGCAGCTTTCTTCACCTGTATTGCCATGAGGGAAGAGACACCCAGAGATGTGCTGTTCGTTTTCTTCGGAAACAGGATCTTCCAGACTCCCACCAATCAGACCAGACTGGTGTTGCAAGGAAGCTATCAGTACTGAGATGGAGATACACGCAGTGGCTGTGGCTTACCTTCTCTGGGAATGGGTATATTTTATGACGTAGAAATAAGTTCTGAGCTATTGGACTTTTTCTACTGCGCTGCAGTTATGAATGGTTTGTATAGTTGTAAGTTCTCTCCTCTTACAAAGGCACAAGGGCATACCTAGTATGAATTATACTACTGACTCAGTAAGGGCTTTGGTTAGTCAGAAAGATAGGGCCATGATCAGCACAGAGGCACAGTGCATCCACAGCACACGTGATCCCAGAAGATGCTACACTGCCTGAAGAAGAAAGCCACACTCTTTCATATAAAGTGGTCTGAGCATATTGCACTGGAGATGCCCTATCTCTTCTCATGTGGCTCATGAAGGAGGCTCTTACTATGGTTTGATTACACGCAAAGCAATCAGAGGTCCATAAGAGAGTGCAGATTTGACCAAGTTACATCAGTCCACTGCCACTTGCAAACCCATTTTGATACAATGGCAAACAAAGAATGCTATACAGCATCAAAAGGAAAAAGATGAGAGATTTTGCGTAGAACAGACTCAAGACACTGCATGGCCATCCCAGGTGATTATAAAGCATTTCTACCACCCCTGGGCAGAGATTAAAGCCTTTTCTCTATCTCATGCCTGTGTTTTGGTGGTATATGCATGGAGAAGTGCAGTGCTGTGGTGTTGGACGTTGAAAGATTCAAGTCAGCTTATCTGCTCCTGCCTATAAATGAGACACTTTGGTTACAGCTTCCCTCCTATCAGCTTCTGATAACAACTTCCTTCCTACCCTCTTTCCCAAGCTAGCACGTGCTAGCAACTTGTGCAACAGAACCAGCTGGGCAAGAAATGTGAACATATTTAAGAAGCCTGAGATATGTACATTATACCACTAAGAAGCTGACTCAGTGGAGAATTGCTAGGAATGGCTCCAGATTGTTGGGCATACATGCATCCTCCTTACCTTGCAGTGACAGGGAGGGGAGAATAAAAAGAGCATCTCTGCCTCTTTCATCTCTCCTCTTTCTTGTCTTTCTGCCTCAAGCTCCTCTGGTAGGAGTGGGTCTTAAGTCACCATGCACTTCAAACAGTACTGCTCTCACTGGAGCATTTTTCTTTCCCCGGGGATCTAGGTGTCAGTCAGTAGAAGAGATCCTGTCACAGCAACTGAAGAGCACGTTGTGATTTGTTGGTGCACCCAGCCATAGCACACTGACAGGTTGATCCTTGCATTTTTTGAGTGTTGTTTATTCTCTTCATGCTGTGCTGCTCAGGTCAGAAGCTACTGCCTAAGCCAAGTTGCTGAGCCTCAGCTGTATGTGGTAAGAGCTTCACTTTCTGCTTATTTTAAAAGAGCGGAGAGCAGAGAGTCAGGGCAGGGCCTGTTGCTATGACAGTATGTAGCTTTATTTCAGATCTAGGAAACTTAGCCCCAATGTTCCCAACTGGAGAAGCAAGTCTGAGTCACGGCCACCAAGACTTCATCCCTCAAGTCAATGCATCTTGGGTTACAAGGCAATGGTTCTGACTTTGGATACTCCTACCATAGCCTCATAGTGCCTACTGCTATGCCACAGACCAGAGGGACATCTCCAGGGGTCCTTCAGCTGAGGTCTATAAGATAAAACAGAGAATGGGTAGGTTCTGAGCATTAAGAGTTGATTGGATGTCAGTCATGAAGTAAATAAAAAGCATGAGGGTAAACACTACCAGGGCATTATAAGGTGTCCTACTGCTGTAGGACAAACAGAACCTCAGATCTGTAACTGGAGTTGCTGCTGGATCTCCATCACCAACGATGCAAGGTAGAACTTCTGAACCCACAGTCTGAATGGTACCCACAAGCAGACCTTGTCAAAGCTCTTCTATGCACAGGCAAAAGCATTTCTGTGATATTGACAAGTATCACAAAAGGTCTGTATTACAGAACAGAGAAGTTCTAAGTTACACTCTTATCTAAGACACAGTGAAAGGGGTTCATAGGTGTGAAAACCTGGGCATGTGCTCCTAAGGTAACTAGAAGAAACTTACATGTATATAGCTATGCCATCCTACTGGAGACTGCTAAATGAATGGCAGAGGGAAAAGAAGGGTAGGGTATATCCAGCCTGTGTGCCTCCAGATCACCAGCACAGCCTCCCAGCTGCAGCAGACCTTGTGCGGGTGCCAACATCATGTCTCTGGGAGAGGATTTCTGCCAGATATGGAGAGCTGGGGGTTGTGTTGCTGAGGAGACTCAGGGAAGTTTGGCAGCCAGCTCTGAAGGCTGCCATGTTCTGACCCCCAGGAGACAAAGAGACACCCCATCTGCTTGCACTGAGTGAGAAGTAATCTCTGTGAGAAATCAGCACCAATTGTGCCTAATTGCATGGTTCTCGTGGGAGAGCCTGAAGGAAGTAAGGCAATGATGGACGGTGAGCTCGGTGCACCAAACCACTGCAGTGGGGACAGGAGGTCTGTTTAAGAACTAGCACTCCAAATGTCCCCCAGATGTGTTTATCTAATATGAATATTGCTCCCTAAGAAGTTGGATGTTTTTCTTTTCCTGAGCAATTTAAATTTGATTATTTTTTTTAAGTACTCGAAAGACTGAACTATGACCTGCACTAAAACAATAGTAGATATTGTTTAGCAGTAAGTAGGCTAAAGAGGAAAGAAAAAGAAATGCATTAAAGTGATGGGACTATAATGAGTACATGCTGCAGACTCATTGTAATAATACCTGAGTCGACTCCTTTAACACTGGCAAAGAATCAACAAGCCCTCAAGGTTCTTTTGGTCAGGGCTTTCACTTTCCTGCAGTGTCTCTCATTAAATTCCATTTTTTCTCATCACAAATAAATAAATAAATAAAATTCCATCTGCCAAGAACTGCACATTCTTTTCATCATCTCGAGTGCTGAACCCTGTACCACTGAAATGAAAGAGTTCACCAGTAATCTCTATTTATCTGTACATTTTCTTGTGACCACAAGAGCTATTGTCTTTCATACCTATAGAGCAGATGGAAGTTGAAAAGCAAGCAGGAAAGGGTTAGAATGAACGGAATATACTGAGGTAAATGTACTATAGAGAACATAATGATGAAGAGTGTGCAAAGGGAGAAAGGCACAATTACCTGAACTAGGTGACATGAAAAAGAACCACATAGGAGGTGTTGGGCATTATAAGACTTTAAACTCTATATAAGGCATACAGATTTCTTTCTTCAGTTCATTACGAAGTACTCTCCTCTTAGTTCAGAAGCAAACCTCAAAACATCGCCCAGCATACCAACACAGTGCTGTGGCAGGCCTGTACTTCTGGGATATGCTGTGCACATATGTGTCCCTGCGTTTCTGCTTTCCTCCTTACTGATAGCAAGAAAACATGCTGTGTATGCACTTCTACTGAGATCTCTAAGTCACAAATCTGTGATATGAAGATTCTATCCCAAGTACTCCTTGATATGAATTGTGAGATTCCTAATTGCTTGGAATAATACCTATGTGGGTGCATACCTACGCATAAAAGTTACCTGCATGTCTCCATCCTCAACTCCGCAGGAGTTACCACAGTGACACTCTTCCCATCTTTTCCATAAGCTCAGACAAAAAATACCAATGTTGGTTCAAATGCAGTGCTCTCTCACGCATGGCACTGAGAAATTCCAAGATGTCTGTGAAAACACAGAGAGAAACACTTGAGGAACGGTGGTCAAACATTTCTGTCCATCCCATTTCTGCTGGGAAGCCCCAGGCTGTGCACAGATGCTGCAAACTGTACACATATGGGTGTTCCTCCTGAGTTGCAATTCACTCTGAAATAAGCAGGGAAGAAAACCAGTATCTCAGGATTGCTCTAAAACTTCTAGGCCCTAATCCAAAGTTTTAGAATTTATTAAACATTGAGAAACCAAAATACGCAGCCGCGTTGCTGAAGGGGAAGTACCCCATGCACGCAACACTGTCAGCCAGAAGATGTAAGCAGAGCGAAGAGAACCAGGTTTTTGTCGACTATCCAACGCCTCTAGATGGAGCTACCCCTTCTCTTTTCAAACCAAGCAACAGCTAATGAGGCACCACTAGTCATAAGGCACAGAGGAATGCAATGCTTTGTAAGGGAAGGAAGTTTAGCATTTCCAGCAGTGTACACATCTTTTTGTATGTGTGTTTTCCTGCCGTTAGATGTTCTGAGGTTTTCTGCAATCCTTCGAGACACAGGGCATGCTACCCATATCTTCTACTACTTCAATAAGTTGCATCTTCCAGAAGAGTAATGCTGGGGAGTGAAAAGATTGGCAGTGCTCTGTTGATTGCTGAGATGTGAATGCCACCAACATGCCAGATCCCCATCAGGACAGAGAGCAGCCATGCTGATCTGTCTTACTGGTGTAGTACGGACTGCCAGAAGCCTGGGAGCTCAGCTCAGTGCTGACCCAGACCCTTTTGAAGAAGGAAAGACTACAAAACCTAGGGCAACAGGAAGAGTGTCTCTTCCTCCTACAGTGGGGCACTTCACCTCTGAAAGGCCTATCCCTTCCGTGCACCGCGGTACCCTCAGATTTCAGTCTTCCCAGCTCTGAAGACCATTGATCACACAACGTCATGCTCAGCCTATGGGCTCATGTGAGCCTGGAAAGCACTGCCACGCCAGCACTGTGGGCAGGTAGAAGGAAGCACTAACCATGTTACACCACTCTTTGCATCCCTGCCCTCTCTTGGTAGCGCCCGGTGCCTGTTCCGCTAGAGGGTACCCTCAGCACACTGGTACCGAGCCCGGAGCTTAGCTGGATGCTGTCCCTAATGAAACCTGAAGGCCAGGCCCAGGAAAGTATAAGGCAAACTTTACAGAAAAGCATGCTGTAATTTTATGACGGGCTTTAATTTGACTTTGTTCAGTCAGAGCAGCCCCCTGGGCAGGCTGGGACCGCACCACGCCGTGTACGGCTGTGCTTTCAACTAACAGCTCTGGCCTGAAATGTAACTGTTAGAGCCTCACGTGCAATCAAAGCTGCAAATGACCCTGGGGAGTAAATGAAAAACAGCAGGAGGCCCACAGGAGCTCATGTTTAAAATACATATTTAATTTTATTGGAGGGATAAGAGCAAAAATGTTCAGATCTGTAATATTATTTGTATTACAGCAGTGCCTAGGGGGAACCAAATGAGCACAGGACTGCCCTGCGTTAGGAAGTGGGCTGTCCTGCAGAACTTGCTATCAACATCAGGCATAATGGGGAAGGAAAGCAGACCAAAGAAGGACAAAGTGCCATCCCCACAGCACCCTGCAGATGGAACAGAGCCAGGAGGATTCAGGTCGCCCAGTTACCCTACCAGGTACCTTGTACTGGTACAAGGAGTACCAGGTACTCCTTGGCTCACACTTTCCCAAATGCTGTATGTGCATTGCACACCCTGGCTCCTTTGTTCTGCTTTTTCAGCTAGGATACAGACAGCTCTTCTGGAAGCCACGTCCCCCGCCACACAATTTCAGCTAGACTAAAGCAGGTCACCGCAAAGAACCAGCATGACCAGACATTAAGCTATGACTTAGCAAAAAGAACCAAGTATTTGGAAATGCCACTCATTTCCACGTCACTGGAAACCAAATCCAGCACTGCCAGCTCTGACCCAGTTCTTCCTATATGCCTTCAGACTGGTGGCTATGTCTGCACCTGCCATGTTCTAAGAAAAGCTGGGAAGGATTCAATGATCAGTTTGGCTCCTGTAACTCACTGTGCTAGTTTTCATCCAGTTCAGGGCTGTCGTTCTGAAAATTACTGAACTTATGCAATTCCACCTCACTTCAATGGCAAGAAAGGACTCTTGGCTACTGTTCCCCACTCCTGGAACCTGCTTTTCCTGGTGTTGTCCAGACTGATGTTAAGATCTGTTTTGCTTTCTACTAATCTGGAATCTTTAATTTGCATTCTTACACTACTAACCACAGGAAAAGTTTTCCTCTCTGATTTATTCCATTAGCATCCACTTTTCTACAGTCTTTCCCTGCTCACTGCTCCTCAAACATCAGTGAAGATGGAACACAAAAGGTGGATTCCAGTTCAGTCAGACAGCACAATATTGTCCCAGGTTAGAACGCATTTTGGGAAAAAATAGACAACCATATCATTTAAAAAAACCTCAACAGCCTCAAACCAACGAATACAACAGCTTCTGTATTTGGATTTGCTCCACACATATCACTGATACAAAGGGTTCACTTTATGAAGGAAATGTTAAGATGTGTAAGGGCCTGAGGTCCCTCACATCCCCACAGCAGATACGACAGAAGAATGCTTAACTGGTAGGGCAGCATCTTTCTGCTAAAAGATTCTGCTGAATCAAAACCCTTGGATGGGAAAAGCACTGGTTTCCTCTCAGCTCCCAGGGGAAAGGCAGCTTAGCCCAGGGTGGGATTTTGGTCAGCGTCAGACACAGGCCAGCAGACAAGACACAACCAAGGGATCAGGGTGTAAATCCTGCATTGGCAAAAGGACTTGGACTTTGGTCTTCAGCATCTCCCTGGATGCCCTATCACAGGACTATCTGCTCTTCTGGCACCAGCTCTCTTATTTACTCAGCATTTCATGGAATCATAGAATGGCCTGAGTTGAAAAGGATCATAACAATCATCTAGTTTCAACTCCCCCTTGCTATGTGCAGGGCCACCAGCCATTTGTGTAGTTTAAGGAAATAAATAAATAAGGTTAAAAAAGAGAAAAAAATCTTCATAGGGTGAAAAACTATTACTTGCTTCCCCACACAAAGTAATCTGCACCTACCTTGCATGGCTGAAACCATGATGTCTGAAGATAGAGTTGAATGGAAGGCATTTTTGTGCTCTGAACACTGACTTGATTAGAAAGACAGGAAAACCTGTGTGCAGATACATCTGTCCTCAATGAGTAATTACTGCAGCCCCACTGGCATCTGCAGGGAACTTTTTTGTCTGAGAAAGGGATACAGGGATCAGAGCTGCAACACTGTGCTTGGCTGCTATAAAACTTGTCCAAAGGGAGTCAGTGGTTCATTTCCCAATCAAACTTTAGTTTTGGGATAGTGGTGAGGGGGGAATAACCTAGGACAGATTTCTCACATAAAATTATATGATGTGTTTTTGAATAACATGAATGTTTCTGATGTATGTGTCTATACAGCTCTGCCTGTAAAACACTTCAGGAGCCTCGAGCACAAGATGTGTTCTGACATAGGTGGGTTACACACGAACAAGCAGAGCAATGATTGCACAACCACACACTTCCCCCGTTTCTCATGGGTTGTTAGATATCAGAGAGAGAACCTGACTTTCCCTGTTGGAGCAGCACGTGTGTGCCTGGAGCTTTCCCCCTACATTGGTTGGACTGATTTGCAAATGAATAGCAGATGGACAGCTGTCATTTCCCTGCTGATTCTGACAGGCCTGCACCCTTGCAGCAATCAGTGTTGCACCTTGGCATTCTTCTTACAATAGAGATTATTTGTTTCTGAATCCTTCGTGCTCCATAGCATCAACGTCATTCTAATTACCAAGGCAGCCAAGTAATATTTCTCTCCATTTACATATATTTGTAGAACTGTAACCAGAAAGAAAGCCACAAGTGACTAGGCCAGTAAACAGTGCAGTTTGCTGACTAGTGTTTGTTTTATAACCTTTGGCACATCTTGATATGTACATAATAATAGTTCTTAACCCATAAATAATATTTTACAGAGGTCACACTATAGTTATTTAAGTTCAGGGGTTTATTTCCCAGAACACTAAGTAGCTGTGAATGAATTATGTTTAGTCTGATCTGCCACAGAAGGGTCATAAACTTATAAGTTGTAGCAAACCATGGAATATTACTCCTGTATGTCAGGCAAACTGTAAATGTTAAAGAATAATGCTTGATAAGGGGAAAGTCTTTTTATTTTGTTAAAGTAATATACGTTCCTAGGGAAAGACTATAAAATTTCATGTTAACTTCAGTGACAATTTGGGCAATCTCTCCACACGCAGCTTGTGATTTCTGCTTATTGCATGGCTGAGAGGCTGCAAACTCCATCCTGAGCTGGGGATTTTTTTTATTCTTGGCTCCCTTTGGCTTGCAGTGTCCCAGAATTTACAGGAGGTGATCAGAGAAAATTTTGTGCCTTTGCACTTGGCTAATAAAAAGAAAGGGGGATCATTACATGCTGCTGATGGCTTGTTCAAATGCCTTGGACAAAGAGAAGGCTACCACTTTCTTTATTAACTCTGCTAAATACACAAGGGCAAGGAGGGAAGAGAACGAAAGTAGGGGACTTTGATCACTTCAGAGCTTCTCAGGGTCACCTAACAAAGGAGGGCAGAGCAGAAAGTGGGGGTGAATTTTGAAATGAAGAGACAAAAACGCTGCACGTTCTGGGAAAGATGCCTTATGCAGGCAACAGGAGATGAGGGCATACTTTTAGAACAGAGGGATACTTGCTAAGTGTAAGACCAGCTGAGATTAAATAAATCCAGCCGAGAAGGAGAGGAAATGTCTTCTGAGTCCTGAAGAGGAGACACAGACAGGAAAGGTGAGCGAGCCAGACACTTCCTTCCTTTATCCTACAAATGCGCTGGAGAAAGGTGAGCGCTCCCAGAAATCTGAAAGGTTTTTAAGGGATGCCTTACTTAAGTCTTGGTTGGACTGGATGATCTTGTAGGTCTTTTCCAACTTTAGCGATTCTGTTACTGTGTGGTGACAACTTCCCAAAACAGCACTAAAGTGCAAACCAGGAGGATCAATAATAAAGATCAGATCATTCCGGTTGGCCCAAATTTTCCGACTCCAACCACTTCACTCCCACTGACTTCAGGGGGCCTTGCTGTGAAATTCTAGCCAGCCTGGAGACTTCCAAGAAGAGGAGATAAATAACAATAAAACAAAAAGTCACCAGCTTCATTTTTCAAGTTGGCGCTGCAGCGCTGGAAGCCGACATGAGGAGCAGCTTTTGCGAGTGCAGAGGCGCAGTGGGACAGGAGCTGGCTCACCCCCCAGCTGAGCTCCTGTTCCTGGATCTGCGTGAAGGCTCTGGTCCCTGCTTCCATCCATAATTAGCCCTGCCTAAATGAAAGCTTGCATACCAGTAAAGAAGATTTTAAAGTAAAAGTATGACTAAGTTGTTGAGTTCTCAGTGAAAACCAACAGGAGATGCCTGGCTTGTTTGGTTGCCTTGAAAAACACCAATGAATATTACTTTTAAAAAACAACAACAATTAATTATTATAAAGAAAGGAAAAAAAAGTTATATATCCTGACTTATTTAACAAATTTAAGAGCAAATGATTCTTTGGCCATCATAGAATCATAGAATGGCCTGGGTTGCAAAGGAGCACAATGCTCATCCAGTTCCCACCCCCTGCTGTGTGCAGGTCACCAACCAGCAGACCAGGCTGCCCAGAGCCACATCCAGCCTGGCCTTGAATGCCTGCAGGGATGGGGCATCCACAGCCTCCTTGGGCAACCTGTTCCAGTGCCTCACCACCCTCTAAGTGAAACCTTAGAGGGAACTCTGTGGAACTGTCTTGATCATAGTGCGAGAATTCCAGTTCAGAGGTGTTTTCTTATGATGCCGAATCCAAATTCAGCTGTAATTTCTGGGGGTGGAGTTCTACCATCAAGGGCTGCTGCAAACAACATGACCTGTGAAACCTTGTTCCTTGCAGTTGTCCCACACATGGATCACCCTATGTTTAACACGGCACTGTTCAAGAGTTGGAAGTTGAAAATACAGATGTAGGAAAAAATGTGAAGTCAGGTAATTTTGTTTTTCTTTATCCTTAACTATAATTTCAGTTATACTTTGTCACTGAGTTTATTTATTGAGAAATTCCAATTCAGAGAACTGCGAAATAAAATAATTTGACCATTCATCCATCTCCTATGCCCAAAGGTATTTGAGAGCAGAGATTTCATACTCCTTCACAGAATCATTAAGGTTGGAAAAAAACACTAAGATCCCCAAGTCCAACCCAGCCCCCCCCCCCCCACCATGCCCACTGCCCACATCGCTCAGTGCCACATCTCCATGGCTCTGGAACACCTCCAGGGATGGTGACCCCACCACTCCCTGTGCAGCCTTTGCCAGTGCCCAGCCCCGCTTTCTGAGGATAATTCAAACAACTGATACATCAGACAGCTCCTGGCTATGATGATCCCTTTCAGAGACACTAGCATGAGGTCATCTCTTATTGCCTGGATTTTAATTCAAGCATTTGAGATTACAGCAGATAACACCACTGTTAGACATAACGTGCCATTGTCCTCAGCTGGACTGAAGATGTGAAGGGGTATTCCTTTATTGCAAAGGCTACATGATGAACAGGAGTGTGACTTTCACGTGTGAAGGTCCTGTACTTGATTTGTGAGTACAGTGCATTTTGTTTCATTTTGGGAAAGGACAATTTTGGAAAACAAAGCATCTGAAAACCTGACATAATGGCCCTGATCAGAAAGAAACATTGGCTTATTGCATACTCAATAAGTTGCATTTACGCAACTCTTTGAACAAACAGATGATGCCCTCGAGGATGCCACTTTGCTTTAGCAAAAGAAGAACAAAAGGCAGTTCATCTTCTCCCCATGGCCTTATGCCCATGCCTAGTTTTGTTAAACATACAGGAAGTCCTGCATCTGGGCCCACAGGCACATTTTTGACCATCAGCTCCTTGTTACCCACATTTACCGGTTACAAATACAGCAACTCCACATATAGCTAATGGGAAGCACCCCTTTAAGCTGCCATTTTCCATGCTTGAGCTTTGTGCTGAACTGAAAACGTCCACTGATGTCACTGGGATTTCTAAGGGAATCCAAGTGAGCAGAGGCAGTAGCTTTTGGCTACCTAAATAAAACCAAAGTGTCCTTCTGAAAACCCTACCCCAGGAGTTTTAGGCACAGCAGAAATATGAAATGAGACGCTTTCTTCTGCTACTACTGAATGCGTTATTATTCATTTAAGATTCTGTGTTTATCATTCCTAAACATGAATCACTTTCTAGCACTAGAAAGCATCACTCAAGCACCATAATCTACAGTATAGTCATCATCGACTAACTGCCCTAATTAAATCTGGTTCTTAGAACTGTGGCTCCCCCAAAACAGACACACGTCAGATTCACAATATTTTCAGCATATCATGTTTTCTTCCTAGCTTTCAACACTGGCATTTCTTAATTTCTACAACCTCATTATTTATTGATTATAATAGTGCCTAAAAAATCCCAAATAGCAACTTCTGAAATGGAAGCACAGATAAACAGAGATCTAAAAGCCCTGTAGATGAAAGACCCAGAGACACAATGGAGTTACAGCAGCTGAAATCACTACAGGTCAGCAGAGCTGCAGTTACTGCATGTATTCCTAATTTGTTGCAAGAAAACAGAAAGTGCATCAGACCTTTTTTTCTGAGTTTGAAGTGAATGTGTTTTGTCTTGTTTTTCTTGCAGGTACAAGCATGGTCCCAGTAACAAAGCACCACTTAGCTGTGATATTAAGTAAGGTAACTCAGTAGGGCACCCCCTGCATCATCCAGGGTGGCATGTAATCGCCCCATACACCTTGTGAATATGGGGTATACTGTGAAGCACGAGGTCAGAAATGTGTGCTTCCTACTATCCTCTGCAAAAAGGGCAGATTAAAGGATAATTAGCATGCATTGATGTGCTTTGTGGCGCTTACAAAACGTGTTTTGCGTTATGTTTTTGTAACAGTTGGCCAGCAAACCTTGACCTGCAAGGGTTAGGATGAATACCTGCACAGCTGGAGCCTTCAGTGGCCAATCACAGACCTTCTCTCATCATTTCCCGTTTTTATAAATGTAAATATTGGAGGTCTCGTTTAAACCTTCAGAACCTAAACATGTCATCACTATTAATAACATATGTTATAAGACACCACATGCTGGCAAAATAACCTGCAGTAAATGACACCAAAAATATTGAAAAGCTTAGCATAAAATTGAAACTCATTAATGGTACACTGTGCAGCTTGGCATACAACTAGAGGCAAGCATTCCACACAATGGGACTGTGTGAGCGCTAACAGCAGGCTCCCACAAGATAAAATAAACTTGTTTTATGGACACGAGGAATTGATTTTTAATGAGATTCTGCTTGGCCATAACATCATCCTGGGAGGGTGAGCTGTTTTTCCCTTTGCCTCTGGTGCAAAATTATAGTTTGCAGAATAAAGGCACGTTTAAATTAGGGCAATGGATTTGCACCTTCAACATATTAAGTGAAAAGTAGGTGTTATCCCAGGTTTGGGTATAAAATGGTTGTTAAAGAGCCTACAAAGAAGATCTCCTCTTCCCCATATTACCTATCTACATGTTCCAGGGTCGGGAGGTCAGCCCACAAGCAGAACTCAGCTCCTCAGGTTCTTTAGGAGATAAATGACCTTGCAGACTTATTTCCTGAGGACAGAAGATTAGCCAAAAAAATGATCAATCTCTCTCTTAGGAGAAGCTGAGTGTAGGCATTTGAATTTATCTGCTCATGTTCAAGTCTCACCTGTCTGCTAAGAACACATTTAAATCCAAAGAGGTTATCAAAGCTGCAGTTTGATGTCAAACCACTGATACGTTCAGACACAGCCAGAAAGAGCTGTCCTGTTGCTGCTTATTCACATTGGATTCTCACTCTCTGTCGCTGCATCAATTAAAAGCAGTATTAAAATAAACTCTCTGAAGCCCACTAGAGTCAAACAAATGGAAGAAACAAATGGAAAGTGCTTTGTAACAGGCAGCATTATGGGAAAAGCAGAACAAAAAATGAAAACAAATATCAAGCTTCCTCAACTTCAAATTCAAAGCATTTACTTTAAAAAGAAATCACAGTTTTGCTTCCCAATTCAGTGTCACTTGGCCCAGGAGCTGAGTTGCACAGTGTTGTTGCTTTTCTTTCCTCTCTGCTGTTATGGTTTTCACTGTTTGTGTGCAATCATTGGCTTTTAATTGCCTTCTATTGCCTATTTCATTTGTCAATAAATAGAAAGTGCAGACCTATCACCAAAGGCCTTACATCTGTTTCTTATACATCTTTGCCACCCATGGTGCCTTAAGCTAAAGCTATCACCTACTGCTAACCAGGCTACCAGTTTATTAGGGTTCCTTTCCCTGCCCTTTTAAAAAGATGAAAGTTCCTAAAAGCTTTTTTTTGGGGGCAAGTGATGGTTGAAGTTAATGAAGTAAGCATCTGTTAGGTGAGAGAAGGTCACCCTGGGGTTGGGCACCTCCCAGCGGTGGAACTGGCACGAACCCGGCGATTAGTATGTGATGACAACACCTTAAAGATAATTAGTTGACAATGAGTTGAGAGCCTGTTAACCCCTTTAACACCTTATAGTTTATGATTATAATGAAACGCTTTGGGACAAAACAAAAGAGATCTAGTTTTGCTTGAGTGATTTACCATTTTGTTGTTGTTGTTTCACTTATCATGTCTGTTATCTTCTTCCAAAGAAAGAAGTTGATACCAGCAGACCAGAACACATTTCTTATCTTACCACTCATGGCTGAAATGTAGCACCACCTTTTCCTTTCATTTTCCTCTATGGGCAATGAAGTGAAAGACTCTTTTCACTTCAAGGAGGAGCCATTGCTGGGATGGACATGTGGGAATAGATACATGTAAGCTAATGGCTTTCCTTATGTACCTGAAGGCTGAAAACTCAATCTTTTTTCCCTGCTCCTTGAAATTCTGATGGAGGCCAATTGGATTTGAGTCACCTGAGCATTTCAGTTGAGCTCATTCAGGCTTTCCCCCCCCCCCCCCCCAAAAAAAAAAGGTAAATTTGGAACAGAGAGGCTTTATAAATTGTGTATAGTTAGGCAGGATCAGGCTGCACCTCCATTTGAGTGAAGCAAACAGGAAACAGCATTGATCGTGGGTGTGGGGTGGGGAGAGGAGGACAAAGCAAATGGAGAACAACTGGCAGCCTGTGTGATTTATGTACGCTGGCATTTCCCATCTTCCTTCATTCGCTCAGTGCGTTTAATCACAACATGAGAGCTCAAATGAACTGCGACTGGCAGCAGATACAGAAAGTGGCAATAGCACAGTAAAATAAATCCGTGCACAACACTCAAGAAGAGCCTGTCTTCAGATTAAAATTAAAATTCCATTTAATTTACAAAGATGTCCTTGCGGCATTTTTTCACACAGGCCTAGAACAAGGATTGCTCTTGCTTTCATTGGGTTTAGTGTGGGACTTCTGTTGATTTTGGAAGCAATGGGCTATAAGTTTGGTGTGTATAGAAATACGTGGCTGTTCTATAAACTTTCTATAACGTGCCCATCATTAACAGTTATTAGAACGTGCAGTAGTTCCACACAATTCGCATTTGTCCTGTGCCTCCCACTTCAGCCCCTTAAAATGCTTTAAAAACACCCGTAAATTAAGTTCCATTGTGGCAAAACCTCCCTGGAGAGACTTTGATTCCCAGGTGACAGGCAAGGCGAGTACTTCCAAAGGATCCCCACAGCAGTTACAACCCAGACCTCCTGGCTCCCAGCCTCACGCTTTACTGCTAATTAAATATGTCTAGCTTAATGCAGAAAATGTAGAGTTTTGTTACGCTTTTTATATTTAAAGGCAATATATGGATTCGGCACTGTATCAAATGTCCATAAATTCAAAAATAAAATATTCCCAGCAATTGCTAAGTAACTTATTAACTAAACTGTGGTACCGGTTAGCGCTGAGATTACAAAATACTTGCTGTCATTTACCTTAATAATTTTGGGAATAAAAATCTGCCATTCTCCAAAAGCTGAGATTCTATTATCCCACAGTGATTCAATTCTCTGATGTAATCAGAGAGAATTCAGAGAATCACCATCAGTAGTCAACATTTTAGCAGTGAAAAGAGCTCACAGTAACTTCATTCATTGAGCTCTCACGTTGTGATTGCGTATGTTAGCAAACATACGTAATTCGCTATTGTAGTAAATGGCTTAAAAAATTAGATCTCCTGTAAGACAACATTGATTGTCTGAGTCTTGATTATTGTGTGTAACTCAAGGTTAACCAACTCATCTCCTCTGTGATTAAATACCAGATGGAATCAGATTCTGAGGTCTTTATTATATATGAGACTATATTGGTCTTTGTAGTTATTTCTCCCTCTTCCTGTAACCCTCAAATGCATGACTAGTCACAATGTTAAGTATAGAATTATTCATCTGACTATGAATTTCAAAAGCATGGATCATAATTAACAGTGGAAATAGAAGGATAATTTTATGGGCTGAATCACTATCTAGTATAAAATGGTCTGGCTCCACTGGCTTCGTCAGAGCTATGGAAATTCATGCCAGGTGATGATCTGTCCTCATCGCTACACAGCATTTCAATCCAGTTGCTTCCTTTATCCATTTTTAAACTACTTCAGAACATCACTGTGGGGAACCCATCTAAAATATCTGTTTGATAATGAAATTCTCCATCAAGATGTACAATTCATTTTGAGTGAGGCACTTATCTACCTTCCTTGTTACTGAATCAAAAACATTGAAGGCTCCTGTTGATCTAAGCAAAAATGAACCCAGAAAACATTCTTCTTGGCCAGTTATGTTGGAAACCAGGGCTATGAAAAAGTTGTAAGTGTAGCTGGATGTGGGATGTGTGGAATTAATCCAGATATCAAGGAACAGGGCTCTTTCCTTGTACAACTCTGAACTTATTTCACAGACACTTACAGCAGCGCTGCCACCACATTTCTCTGTTGTGGGGGTTAATGCAGCACACTTTCCAGACAGATCTGCATTATTCCATCAGATTCGCAACAGCTGTTTTCTTTGTGTATGTTTTTTGTTTTTTAATCATAAAATATTTCCTTAAGAATTTTCAAGCCATATAGTAAGGGGTCCAGGCATTTTTGGCTCTCAGTGAGGAAAAAAGTCAATATACCAAGATTTGGGTACTAGGTGTTTCCTCCCATCATTTAACTTCACAAATAGGACAAGCCCGATCACATAGCCTATACAGCTTAGATATTCTGATGGAGCAACGGTATTTTACCCATGTCTTATAACCAGGTTGGAGCATTATGAGCTGGACTTTTTGACAAGCATTGTTGTTACTTATTTTCACAAGCCTGCTCTACTACAGAGTTGTGACCACAGCCAAAATGTGAAGCCATGCAACGGCTAATCTCATGAGCATGTAGAGCCTTCCATGTCATCTTTCTTACTAACCAGCAAAGATCTCCTGGACCAGAGAAAAGCAGTAGTGTGTGTTCTGTTGTCCAGTCAGGAGACCACTTTGACCACTCAGAAAAATGGTCACTGCTTAAACAAATGGCTTCAACTGAACAGGTTACCAGCATAAAGTCATTTGAAAAAAAGAAGATCTCTGATGAGCGGCACTGCAGATGGAGAAACTTTCCATTGGTACAGAACTAAATAAATACTCCTCTTTCAATGTCAGCAAAAGGCCTCCGCCAGCACGGCCAAGAAAAAGAAGGAAAACAGCGTGGGAGCCAGCACACAACCTTGTTTGGGGCTGCTAGAGACAGGAATGGAGTCTGATATGTTGCCATTTTCCATACACTGGCCATCACGGAAAAATAAAGTGACAGAAATAAACTTTGTGAGACTGCAGAAAGATGAACAAAATTTTCCAGACCCCCTCATGATTTTATAGTTTCGAAAACTCTTGCTACACCAACAAGCAAATTTGCTTCCAGGCCCTTTTGCTGAACTTGACAGAGATCCTATCTACAGAGCATGGCCAGACCTAAATCCTCTGAAACTCAGGAGGATACTGAGAACATTCAGGAAGATGCTGCGATGATCTTCTCAGTAACAGAGGTTAGGAAAATACCTGGAGAATTCTCATCGTTTGCTTTGTCGTCTTTATGCTTAGAGAAGTTTACACAACTTGCAAGCTTCTGCCATTGACTTTCACTTTCAGATCATGCTAAAGATTCAAACGTGCTTTCTTCTGGAAGGGTAACTGTGTGCCTCCAAAGGTGGCTTGTCCTTATGTTTCTTTAATAGCTCCTATATTTGTCAAGTCCATCGCTATCTGCGACCTGTGTTTCAGGTCAGCAATGTCATGCAAATCCACCAGTCTTATTAGAGCTGCCACTAGTCTGCCCATGAAAGTCAGCTTTGAGAGATCTCTCTGTTTATCTGAAGGCTGTTCCAGTATCCACAGCTCACAAGCACACTCAGTACCAAGTAACACCAAACCTGTAATGTTCTCTGAATCAAGCCGTCTAATTAATTCTAAATTAGAAAGCCAAGTGACACAAGATCCATAATAATGAGGCATCAAATCTTAACAACCCTCTTTTCAAATGAAAGTCTCAGTGGATAGTTTAAATTTAAGGGCAGGAAAGGTCCTATAAAAGAACTTGCTCCACGGGAGACCCTAATCACTTGACATACCCACCCAAGGGCCACTTGGCACAGGGGGTGGAAGTTAAAAAAAAATCTCTTACCAGCCCTTTTAGGGAGAGACAGACACTGACCTTGTTTTCTGGAGGAGAAGACAAGGGAATTTATCCCAGAATTAGAAGGCTGTGAGTGAAGAAAGTGTGAGAGGGGTGAGGAAACTTAAAAAAAGCAAATATGCAAGATGTTTGTTTTTTCAGAATTCTTCTCAGAAGTTGAAGTAGCTTAACACTGTTACTAATGAATAAAATTTGAAAACATTACTCATCAGGAAATGGTGTTTCATCTACTATATGCCTTTAAAGAGATGACTTCTAAGGCTAGAGGGCATCCCATTCCTTGAGGTGTTCAGGCCAGGGTGGATGTGGCCCCAGGCCCATGGCAGGGGCTTGGTAATAGATGGTCTTTGAGGTCTCTTCCAACCCAAGCCATTCTATGATTCTGTGACATAAAAGCTTGGAGCTCTGCAGAGGGTATTCCTGCTAGTTGGAGTGTCTCTGAGGTTCTCTGGAGGTCTCAAGTGGACAGTAAGGTCTGTATTCACAAACAAGCACAAAGCAAAGGCATCTCAGAAGCATGTCAGACAGAGAAGGACAGAGGCCATGTTAGAAACAATCTGTACCAACGGAAAATGAAGGATAGGGAGGCCTGTTGTAGTGACACTCACACAGGAACCAGTTATGCGTCCAGCTGTAGGACCTTTACTGGGGCCATGCAACATGCGAAGCTTAGTTTTTGTTAACATCTGTGTGGTCTAATTTTCTATTACTGTCAACAAGTTATTTCTAGGAGTGCCAGGTTATTTTGTCCATAAACATTGCCCCCATCACACATTTCTAATTTTAACCCTATTTGTCTCCGGCTGATTTACATTTGGCCAGAAGCAAATTACCTATTGGAAGCATTTATTGAAAATTAATTAGGTGGCTAAAATACCTCCAGCAGATTCTGTTAGCAGTGTCTGTTCCTTGTGGCTCTCCAGAATTCAGCATTTTCCAGCTTAAACACCTAGCAATTAAAAAAATCCATAAAGTAAATGATATAATTAGTTCCAGAATGGAACTTAGTCTCTTTGAAATCAGATGCTTTCTTGTAAGGCTACAGTACCATATAATAGCAAGAGGTTTACAGCGCCAGAGGATTTTTGATAAGCAAAAGAATAAGGACTTAACAATAGCTACGTCACTGCATGAAGCAAAACGAGGTGTCCTCGTTAGCTTAAATTTGTTCAGTCATACAGAGTAACCATGTAAATACCAAAGTAGGGAAGAGGAAAGAAGATGAGAAGGATGAAGTGAGGTTAAAAAAAATAACGCAGGATTAAATCTGAAGCAATCACAGCACCCAAGAACATGGAGAATGCACACTCCTTCTCTCCAAAGAAAAACCAGGATGTTAACATGATTTACTGCAAATAGTTCCACAACATTAAAATGAGTTTTTATTTTCTGTGTGTGCTGCTTCAAAGAACAACTCTGTGGGCTCATAAAAATGCAGAGAACAAATAGGGGCCTCTAAGACCAATTTATATGCCATGCCCACTGTGCACTGAGACACATATAATCTGTAAAATGTCAGCTTCAAAGTTCCACAGAGATTGGTGTTAACCCTGACCCCCGACCTTGCCGACTCTAGCTGGGCCCTCATGCTCTCTTAACCAGCTGTTTTAGATAAATGTGCTCCATTTTTAAAGAGATTGTCTCAGAGTTTTACGTGAATAGTAGTAATATTATTAACTCTCGCTGAAAAAACCACCTTAACCGAGAGTCTTTACAGATGGGCCAATCAAAGTCTTACCCCATGCAGAGAGTGGTGGGTTAATAAATATGTCATTGGACTGAAAATATTTAAACAACACTGGGAGAAAAGAGCAAGGCATACGACAAAAGGAAAGCATATTAGTACTGTTTCCTGTCAAAATACACAGAGGAAGCACTTTACTTTGACCATTTTCCTCATAAAGAGACACGGTAGGCCAAAACAAACAAAGCTAAGGAATCTGGTTTATCCCACTGTTGGATGGCTGAGGACTATCAACTTAAATGAAGTAAGGCTGAGAGATCCAATCCAGGTTCTCCTCAAGAAGACTGTTAATTGAAACTAACAGCAAAGGTGGTACACGCCAACTGTGGCCCTGTCTATCAATACTCCCATCTTGTAAGGCCTTGCGTATGTTTTTCATATTTCACTTTATGTATCTGTCCAAAGTTGGGTGGGAGATTAGCCACTCACGGTCTGTCGGAAGTCCAAAATTATAAGGTAGCCTGCTGGTTTGGCAAACTGTTGACAAAGTCTAAATCATCCTTTTGGAAGGAAAATGTTGAAGTTCAAGGGCAGACAGTATATTTTAGACAACAAAGAAACAGCTGGTGTCCACTCATAATAAATAAAAATAAGTTGGGGTCAGAAATACAAATCAACTGGCTCCCCATTCACTGGGCATGAGCCAAAGACAACTGGAGTCAAAGGGAAAGCTCAGAATGATTTCATGAAGCTTTGACTCAAACCCATTGCAAATGGGGTGAGAATATATCCACAGATTTCCATGGCCTTCAGCTTTCTTCAGCCTTTCTTCAGCATTCATTTTTTGCTACAGCTATGTGCCAAAACTTTCTGAATAGATGAAGAAAGTAGAACACAACTCTTTAAAAGCCACAACAAACACAAATATGCTGAGTGGAGTTTATAAAGATGAAAGCAAGATTTGGAAATATTCATGGAATCATAGAATCATATTCTTGTTCTTCAATAAGTAAAAAGATTTTAATTCAAAGTACTTTTAAATTATTGCTGCCAAGTTGGTTTTGTGCTATACAGTATTAAAGACAATGCAAACCAATGTTCTCACTGTGTTTCCAAACTCCCATTCCATCCCTTCTGTGTTAGCAGACAACCGTAATGCTAAGAAATCAAATACATGACTGTCAGAACATACCAAGTTACAATGAAAGCTAATCTTTTCAGTACCTCTTCTCGATAAAGAAAATCTCCCTGTTGTGACCAGTTATTTGGTTGTTGCAGGAATACAAATAAGAACCCTATTCACTTACATAAACAGTACCCAGCCTGCGAAAGTAACTCAGGTGTAAGTATCAAAATGTCATTGACAAGAAAGCTAAGTCTTAAGCAGAATAAGCTTCATCCAAGCCTTAGCATATCTAAACATTTGCTTTCTGGGCTGTATTTCCCTTGAGGTTTGAAACTGTCCAAGTTCTTTGACGATGCCAATAAGTGAAGCTTGAAAGTTCCTTCCCTCATTATTGGATTCATGTTTTCTAAACAAAGTAGAACCTCCTGCTAGAAAATGCAACCCACAGGCAAGAGGAGTTGGCAGAGACACAATAGATGAAAACTTTAAATGAATGAAAAGAGAAACAAAGAGAGGCTGCAACAAATATAAAAAATACAAACAAAAACATATAAATAAATACGAACAATAAATACAGCAAATACAAATAAAACAGAGGAGACACTGGAATGTCTGACGGAAGGTCATACCCAAATCCTTTACTGAGGACTGGCCTGTAGCTGCTTTGCTTTTGTCAGTCTTCTTTGATACATACACGTGCTCCTTAGAAAATCTGTTTGTTTTTGAAATTCAAAATGAGTTCAAATTACAGGCAAAGCAAGTTTGTGAAGGTAAGCATTTTGTTTTTCAAATCCCCAAAATAGGTTGATAGTTTTGAGGCCTGTGAACTTTCAGAGGCTTGTCCTTCCCCACTTGAAATGCTATCTTCCTGTTCTCACTTGCAGCAACAGAAATTCTATTGACTAACAAAGAAGCAAAAAAGGACATGGACACATGAATCGACCTAAATAAGAAACATGTTTCTCAACACTTGTTTATAGTAAAAATTCAATTATAGTTCCTCAGCATGTCTGAATGGTATAACAAAGCCCTTGGGAAGTGGTAGATTGTGTTGACTTCCATTATAGCTCTTTCTAGGAATAAGAAACTATTCAACATCCAAGCTGATCCTTTTCTTTTTTTAACCAAGTACCATTTCTACTGGAACTGTAAACCTATCCCTGTCTCCTTCTCCTTGGGAGGCTACGTGGAAGCCCAACAGGAAGAACACTGTGGGGCAGCAGTAACCCTCCTTCTTTGTAAAGCCCCATTGGATGCACAAGTCTAACCTATTTCTTTCCACACCATCTGTACTCTGCACATCCAACCCAGAGTTCTGCCCTTCTCCCTGTCTTGCCCTTGTTGCTCGTATCAAAGATCTGAGACACATCATGACAAGCATCACCATGAAACATCTTCTGGTGCCCCACCCACAAACCCAGAGCCTCAGCACCCTCCTTGAAGTTACCACACTCAAAGACATTCATGCATGCAGCTTCTCCAACACTGAGCACACACACAAGGAGAAACATTTACCAGATCCCACGTGGCACTGAACATCAAGAAGAGAGATGTGTGAAAATGTGTTTCTATTATATCCAGTATTGAGGGGGCAGGAACATTCCTCAGAGATGTACTAACCTTCACATTTTTTCCTGCCCAATTTGAGTCTCTCATCTTCCTGGAGATTTTCCTTCTTTAATACGCTATCGGATATTCTGAGGTAGGTCTTTTTCAGTCTCTCATTTGTACAAAATAATTAAATGCTTATTGGAGCAACTGCTGTTCCCAGAGTGACTGTGCTAACCACCGAGCTAGAATAAATCACCCTCTGACCTTTCATGCATCTGAGCACTTAGAAAAATTACTCCATGAGACATTATAGAGCTGCAGTTTTCAACAGTTTTCAATTAACAAGCCCCCTAAATTTTTTACAGAAGAGGTATGGATCTTTGTATAGAGAATTTAAACCAACTGACAATGGGCTTGCTTCTGTTGGTTGTTTTTCATGGACCTCTTGAAAGTATTCTACAGGCTCCCAGGGGCACAGAGACCACAGGTAGAAAAATACTGTTGTTAAAGGAAAAAGCACAGGTTTAATAACACTGGCTGATTCTCCTGAGGCCTTAAGACTGCTGCCCTCATAACGCATGTTCTGCAAGCCTTGGCTCTGAGAAGATGGAATATGAGACACAATCTAGACGTTCACCTGCCAAGTGAGGAAAATCCTTTCCTTTCCCAATGAGACAGAAGTATTGGCACAGGAGGTCACTAAAACTGAGTGTTTGCTATTGTGGTGATGTGGGTTCGAAAAAGACAGATGTGTGTGAAACAAGATCCTCTGTTCCATAAGTTCCCAGCGTACTGTAAGAAAGTCAGATGGGAACTCTGGCCGTTTTGAATTGCAAAAGATGTGGCTTTCTCCCCAGCACTCCCTCCCTACAATCAAAAAGGAAGGGAAAGAGACATATCCTTACCTGATATTGATGGCAAGCACATTTCAACTGATCTGGAGGAATTTCTGATCTATAGCCTGTGGTAACAGTGTCACAGCTGCAAATACCTGGTTGTTAGAATCACCCTAAGATGCTCATGTCTAGTCAGTGCTTGGCCTAAACAAAAATGCATTACCCAAATCAACAGATTGCAGACATTCTCGCATCTTATTTCTCTAAGGAGCTAGAGTGAATTTTCCAGTTAGACGTCTGTTTTATAATCACTTATGCTGCCTTCAGCCACTGGAGACAGTGAAGCACTTCCAGTTCTAGTCCATCTGAAGTGTTTTGGAGGTCTGCAATAAGATAAATCACACACCATGTGCCTCTCTCTCAACGGGCTATAAAGAAACACGCAGTATTAACACAGTATGAAGGACTACACTGCAGGCATTTCCATATGGACGAATGAAACCCACTCCTCATATTTAACTAGTGCTGGTTCAAATTTTCTGGTGGAGTAGCAAAAATGCAATGTCCTCAACAAAGAAAACATCAATTGCTGTAATCAACTTTGCAGACACTTCTTTTATTTTCCTGTTGGGAGCCTGGGATATTTATTCTTGCTCAATATTCATTTCTGCACACACGTGAGTTGACAAAATAGGGGCCGCAGGCCAAGTACCTCAAAGCCCTGTAGGTTGTGATGCATGGCTGGGCTGTGTTTCTTGTGATGGACTGTGGTGGTTTGGCAGCTGTGAGAGAGAGATCCAGCTACTACTTACTTATCTGGAGCTGGAACAAACTCCTGTAATCTGCACTTGTGTATGAAGAGGATTGGGATGAAAATGCTGGAAGCCAGATGGCTGTGGAACATAGAGCGAGTTGATTCAAAAAGAAAGCCTTTTGGAAGCAAGAAGGGAACTGATTCAGCTCAAAAGCCCAGCAACTGTGGCACAACCTAAACAAAATCCTGCTTCAAATCAATTACTTCAGTACTTTGTCTCGGTCCAGAAAGTGTGGGTGTTTTGATCGGCTCCAATGTATTTTTGCTGAGCACAAACTACAGAAGAATAATTAAAGTCATAATTAAATTGTCAGTAAAAGGCCAAAGTGGGAATAACGTAGGTATTTCTGGACTGTGCATTGCTGTGTTTTTCTGCTGCATTGGTTATGATAGGTGTTTGCCAGTTGGCATGGAGCAGAACAGTGGTCCCTTGTCAGATGACTACCAGCCGTGACACCATGGTCAAGTTTCTTGATATGCAGCTGCAGTGTGGCTTGCCCAACTTTCATCAGTTATACTATGGAAGGGGAAGGGGAAATGTGTGTGCTCATAGTCACTTTTTTTCTACCTGAAGTAAAATAGTTATTTCCCATGCAATGCTGCAGGGTTAGGAGAATGAAAGCAGCAAGCTGATGGCCATAACATGAAGGTAATGTGAAGTACAAGCAATTGGTTCTTTGGGGGAGAGAACTTGTTCTCCTCTTATGGGTTTGTGTAGTTTCAACAGTGATGGAAATAAGGGGAAGAATAGGCTGTAACAGGGGATAGTGAACAACAAATGACAGCAGGGACTTAGATAAGATCCTGAAACTCAGCAGAGATCCAAAAACATGACACCCAAACAAGACTTAGGGTATCTGTTGCCAGTTGTGGCTCTGGAAAACAACTAGTAGAAATGGAATTCAAGGTTAACAGTCCCTTGCAAAAGAAACAGGAACCAATGTTGTGTTCTCAATGCCAAAGAGCAAGAACACATGAAAAAAACAAGAACATTCCAGCACTTAAAATCACACCTCTAAAGCTCAATTTCATCAATAACCTTTTTTTTTTTCTTTCCCCAGTCTTCAAAGTCTAAAAAGTGAAGTAAAAAAAGATTTTTAGGCCATATGGAATCATTATGACAATCAAATGGTATCTCCAGCATAATGATGTAATGCAAGCACAGATCTTCTCCCTGACACCCTCATACCCAGAGCAAAGACCTGCAATTCATCTAGATCCCAGATGTAACGTCAGTAATGCTATCTTGCCATTCTTAAAAATTGGAAGGACACATAAAGTTCATGCTGTTAAATGTTCCTAAAAACAACAGCTTTTCCACAGAAGAGTCTCCGCTTAGCTTAAAGAATTCAAGCAATGGATGTTTGAGCAGCATCCTTAAGCAACAATTTTGGTATGACTGTCTCCTCAACACTACTACATTCTGATGCTATTTTGTACATAGTGATTTGAAATTTCTGTTACATTTTCTATCCAGATGTATACTTAAGAGCTTGACAGAATAGCAAAACCTCCTTGTCCTGTCAGCCTACCCAGAGAAAAGCAGAAGAGCAGCATAGAGTTGAGCGCTGCATTTCTCAGTGGCCAGCCCGTGGTCATCCAGCTGCACATGTGTGTACGTGCATCAGCCTGTGCTATTCACTCTGTCTCCCTCTTAAAACTGTCTGATAACTTCAAGCACATCTAACAGCAGGGCTGAGGCTCAAACACACCGAGTTCCTACTTCTTACACTCGTGTTGGAAAAGGGGAGAGATCCAAGTTAGAAACATCTTAGAGGAAAAAGAGCCACAGTGTGATCTCACCTCTCATCAGCCACCAGAGAACACACACATGCAATCACTTCAGAGACACTGGTGTTATTAGACACCAGAGAATCCACATTGAAGAGGCACAGGAAGCCTGACTTCACAAGTTCCACTGCTCACTGAGCAACCTGTGAGATTTACTAGGTTTTATTCCACTGATTTGGGGTCTCAAAAGAATCTGCGGTGCTGACTGTACAAGAACAACTCACTCTGGCACTGGCAAGTAATTAGAGGGAAAAGAACCAGAGCAGCCATTAAAACAGTCAAGGCAACTTTTTGATCTAGGACTCTAAAGGTGAAAAAAAAAAAAAAAAAAAAAGGCTTAAACTAAAAATCAGCAGACAGGAGGAGAAACACTTCCCACACTGACCCACACACACCCTGTCCCATCTCAAGCTTGGTTCTGAGGGCTTACAAAAGTGTTAACACCCTCTGTGTTAAGACGGGAGGTTTAGGTTAGATATTAGGAGGAAGTTTTTCCCCCAGAGGGTGGTGAGGCACTGGCACAGGTTGCCCAAGGAGGCTGTGGATGCCCCATCCCTGCAGGCATTCAAGGCCAGGCTGGATGTGGCTCTGGGCAGCCTGGGCTGCTGGTTGGTGACCCTGCACGGAGCAGAGGGTTGAAAGTAGATGATCATTGTGGTCCTTTTCAACTCAGGTCATTCTATCATTCTGTGGCATCAGGCTGAGTTTCCTCATCACGTGAACATCTAAATTCACAGCAAAGTGTTGCCTACATTAGGGACAGAGAATCACTTTGCAAGGAGTTTTTCACCATGAATAAAACCAGCAGCAAGAGTTTCACAACCATGTAATGCATCACCTGGAGGAAAGGTTGGAGCTCAAACAGAACTCTCCTCTGCCCTGTTCTGTAAACAGTGAGTTCGGCTCAAGAAAAATGAGGAGAGGAAAGCCCTTCTCCAAACGAAGGATGAATGCTTGCTTTTTCATGCCACTGCTACAAACCAGTTTCATTCAGTCTGCTTTCCCTTAGACTCTGTTCACTTTGTCCTGCAGAGGTCGGTCTTGCCTGCAACACTTGACAAAATACAAATCCCCTTGCTCTGCAAACATAGGTCTATTGGTTTATTCCACCCTCCCGAAACTCACCAGGGATCGGGAGAGTCAGAATTTAGGAAGGTGGGTTTTTTTCCTCAAAGGAGCTTTGTGCGTGCTTATCTGTACGACAGCAACACACCATTTTCATGAGAATTTATGTTCCAAGAAAAAAAAAAAAGTGATCATGACCCTGCTAAACTATATCACTTATCCCAGGAAAAGCAAAGATCAAACGACGTATCTTATATCCCCAAAGACTCCGTTAATTGGAGGATAAATAGTTCACATCTGATGAATTTTGATATAAATAGACAGAATCAAATCTTTTTATTGCTTTTAAAGCCCAATATTTGCCCTTGCAGTAATGAATCTTCATGGATACAAGACAGGCAACAGAGCAAGCTGCTAATGCACCCAGCTTTTCTTCCCTTGTCATGAACATGCATTCTCCATGTTTGGATGCAGCCCTGCTCCTGAAGCTCTATCGGAATACGATCTCAGAAACTACAGCATGCTTGAAGTCCCTCTCTTACTCTGCAGTTCTCAAATGTAGGAATGCAGACATCTTTTCCTGACATTGCAACCCATTGCAAAAAATCATCTGTTGTCTTTCAGGAGGGAGGAGAGAGAAAAAAATCACCTTACTTCCAAAGGAATGAAGCACCGGAGCTTTGCTTATTTACCCTAAACAATATTTGACTAAGCAAGCGCTAAAAGCTCCATGGCTCCGTGCTGTTAGGGGGTTTCCTTATCTCCTCTAAGCCCCTGAAACATGAGCTGAGTGGCAGCTCTTTGCTAAGTTGGTTTCGACAGCAATTTCACTAACATTTTCCAAACCAGTTCAACTTTCCCACCATCCCAGGACCGACCCCCAGCCAGAAGTATTTAGTGTGGCAGCTGCTTCCTGAGACATTTGGCCTCCTGCATGCATTCCTTTGGGACCAGGAGAAGGACTCGAAGGAAGCCAGAGGTAGTTCACTTCTCAGCATTTTGTGGTCAGCCTCTTTTCCTCATCTGCAGCCCAGTCAGTAAGGTTAGCCAGATTAGAAGGAAAGGCAAAACCCTTTTAGCTTAAGTAACCTGGAAAGAAGCAGGGGCTCAGAGCAGAGGCAGATCTTCAGCCTGCACTTGCATGAGGGCCAATTAAGACCGGGCTCATGGTAAGACTAAAAGCAAACAGGACTAAAAGAGTGGAAATAAGCCCCAAATGCTGGCAGAGAGAGGACAATGTCTGTGCTTTTTAGTAGGGAGATTATGAATTCATGAGTAGGAATTACAGCCAAAGTTCACCTGCGGAAACGAAGGGTTTGCCTAGAAGGCCAGAAGGCCCTTTATTTAGACATTATCCTGCCTCGTACATTCCTGTCTATTGCTTCATATTGTCATGTGCTGCTTTGGATGAGCAGCTAAGAGCAGCTGGCCCACTTTAACTGACAGCTTGAGAACACCTCCAAACCAGTATAAATAGTACAAATCCGTGCTACTGTGGATGTAGCTGACTCCTACCTATGCCTCCCTTTAACAGGCAGGATTTCCTTACAACCTGTCAATACTTTCCAGGTGAAATCACTGAATCCCTACCAGGGGTCACATACAGGATGGATCATGGAGAGGTGGATTTTTGTCCACAGTGCTTACGTCTCATTATTCTTATCTGGCAAATGTATACTTTCACCTTTATTTGTCACCTTTCCTTCTCTTACGCTTGTAAATGCTCCCCACGAGTTGAAAATATTTCTGAAGTGACTAGTCAAATACATAAAACAGATGCATGATTGCATCTTGGGATGCATTAATTCTGTCTGTGTGCGAGCAAGAGAATAAATGTGTGGGGAGATAGGGGAATACACAGGACTAAGCACAGCAGCTGATTTTTAAATCTCTAGATCTCGATCACTGCTTCTTTGTGTCTGTCCCTCCTTCCCTTCTTATTTAAGGCAGGAAAGGGGGCTTTAAGAGGTAATCCCACGTCACGCATCACATATTAATTTAAATGAAACTACCTAAAGATAAGGCCAAAATGTATCCAACACTTTTAATTTCCGTTTTTACGCTATTTGAAGTGTAACTTAGAAGCAGCCAAATCTGCAGGAATCTTCCTCTAAACTGGTAAGGCAAGGAGCCAGCTCTGTAGGCCTTCTTTCCGATGTGTTCCTGTAACCTTCACTATCAGCACGCAGTATAAATACTTAGTGGGATCTGTAGGTGTAAATTAGGCTACCAAATGCACCGTGGCGGATATTCACATGCAGAGATGCAGGTTTCCTCCGTGTATTTTGAACAACTGTTCTTTGTCTGAGAGTTTGACAACCTGGCTCTATATCTCAAGTGTCAGGGCTACGGCGAGTTTTATGGCTAGGCTCAGATCTTCTCAATTACATCTATCATCCTGCGAGAGAGGCATTGCACTTTGGAGAAAGTAAGCAACACTTGGGTAATTAAATCCTCACCTCTGAAAAATACTCATTCTATTTCCACATCCTCCACAAGCAGTTTTTCATGGTAGAAATGTTAACATTGCAAGCAACCAAGCTGTAATTAGTGGCAAAAAGTATGGCTGAGGAAGGCGATGCTGCACAATGATGTGACCATCTAGGAACTTGGAAGATTTGGATCACTGAACCTAATTTAGGGTACCATTACCAAACCTATTATCATTTATTTTCCATAAATTTAAAGCTACATGCCCAGGTCAACAGCCACTGGCCACTTCCATTAAGTGTGGACATCATCTGCTTTGTTACCTTGCATGGAACAAGCGTTAAAACAAACGACAGCTTGAGTGCACGGAATTGGTTGGGCTCTCGAGAGAACTCAACTACCTCCTATCTTCTCACACAGCTCTGGGCATGGAAGCACAGTTACTCCAAAGAGAAACTTTGCTCTGAACTACTGCACGGTGTCTAGTCTTGGTGATTCAGTTTTCTACCTATAAAATCCTGTTTGCTTTTTAACCGTGATCTGTTTCATGGGAATGCTGTGAAGATGTATGTATGTTTGACATATCTTATGCACGCGTTTTTGTTTTCATAACACCAGGGAAACCAGGAACTACTGAGAAATATCTAGAAAAGTAAAACGTGGTCATACTACGCCATCAAGATTTGGTCCTTCTTTGTTTACTGCTGTGGGGAGGAGGAGAGTGGAACTAGATAACATTTTATGTCCCTTCCAGCTGAATCCATTCCATGATTCTATGCTTCTGCATTCTCCGTTAGGAAGGAGATATGAAGTGGTCAAAGTCAGATTATTTTCTTATCTGTTTGTTATATACGTGTGTATAAACATCCAAATTCAATGTAATTTCAAATTATCCATTAGCACCCTTGTAAAAACTCAGCCCTTTTACTTTTCTAAGAAGCCTGCAAAAAGAAACAGCTACAGGGTCAGTCTTAGGTATAATAGATTTTTCTTTTAGGCTTCAACAACAAAATAGTTGGTGGTCTCTCACGCTACTGCCTTTAAAACATTCCTGGGTTTTATTAGGATAACCCATAAATCTGGGAAGTCCCCCCCCTAAGAGCAGCAGCAGCTTTTGTTCACCAAACACAAGTTTCCTCTTGTACATTGTTGGACTCAGGGGTGTCTGAACTCTGAATGGGTGGCTAAGGGCAGAACAGGCAACAGGTTTCAGGGTTTTATGAGGGGGGGGAGAAAGGCAGCCCTGCATTATGGTGCTAATGTATAACACCACCTGAAACATGAAAGGATTTCACCCGACTCCTGTTATATATACATGGCCAGATCCTCAATCGCTGTTATACAGTGAAGCTCCACTGACGTCCAGGAAGCTGTGCTGATTTACACCCCCAGCTCCAAACCTACATCTAAATACAACATTGTCCTCAAAATGTGAGAGAATGCACAGATTTCTTTGGCAAACCTGTCTATGGAACCACATGCAAATGAACATGTTTTCTGAAGTGCATAAAATATACATAAGTAGAGCTAACACACAATTTCTAAGAATCACAGTAATATCTTCCATTGGAAATGACCAGGTTGTTCCTTTTTGCCTGGAAAATAATGCCATGGCTCACTATTCTTACGAAATTACATTTCTTCTTGGTTTATTATTGCTGCCTGATCTCATGAGCTAACTTTTCAGAGGAGCACATGTCAATTTATTTACATACGTGCCAGTTACATTAATAGAAGTTGCAATGACTCATCACTGCACATCGCTGAAAATCCTGTCTCATCTTCTCAGTAAGGTTCCTGCTCTATGTGAATTTCCTCAGTTTACCTTACTAGAAGTTGAGGCATCCTTGCCTTCTTGAGAAGAAAAGTTCCCTTTTCTTTCTGAGGTAGATAAACATTAACAAGGTCTGAGGTGTCTTGACTTTGTTACAAGGGCCATTGTAAACTACAATCCTATCTGGGATTCAAATCCCAGCTACCTCCCTGGCAGAGGACTGCTGCTTGCTTTGCCTCCTCTCAGCCCCTGTTCAATGAAGCTCCAAGATCTCACACACACACAAGCAGTAAGAATATCTCATTCAGATTTAGAACACTTCCACAGCATCAAAACACCTGTATAAGATCAGATGCATCTCATGAGGCTGCATCTGGCTGGACTGTTAAATACCTGATATTTGTTTATATTAATAGTTTTTCTCTATTCGCTTTGTACTCTTTCATATAGTTGCCACATCTTCATTTCTTCCCACCTTTTGCTTTTTCTCAGTTCCACTTGATTTATATCCTTATTCTCATGCTCTCACAGTCTCAACTTTACAAAATACAAATCCAGCCACAATCGAACTGAACTTGATAACCTTATGAGGCTAACATACACACAAGATTAAGCAAATTGCTCAGTAATCCATGAAACACCTGCAGGTAAGTAGAAGCATGACTCAAAATACTTATGGTGGGCTTTTCACAACTCCTCTGTGCTGGCCCAGCACAGCTCCCAAAGGGAGCTTCTCAACACCCCACTGCCATATTTTAAACTCCTGAACTAGAGTTCAGAAACAATCCCCTGAGAATACTGTGTTTCCTTGAAAAGGATAACAGATGGTGTTCTATAGGGAAGAGTCCAGTCTGGGGCATCTTCTTCATGAAGACGATGAACATGTTCACAATTTAGGCTGTCATTCTGTCTGAGTGAAAGGCAGAACTGGGACAGCTGAGGGGTTCTGCATAGAATGGCAGTCATATTTCAGATATGTACCCATGTGGACACCTACTTCACAGAATTTCGGCACCCTGTTCTTACTTAAGAGTCTGCAGATGAACTTGAAGGGCAAGGGCAGTGTTTCCCAAGTGAGTTTTGGTGAGGATTACCTGAATAGAGCCAATAAATTTTAAAAGCATGGTACATCAAAAATCAGATTTGTTAATGGCACTGCTATTAATAGACCATTTTAGACAATTTTACTTGCTTGCAGAAAGGAATCAAACGAAAGAAAGCTATCCCTGTCCCAAAAGAATTAGCATTCGTGTCAGACCAGAATCATCTAACATGAAGGACGTGGTAGTGATGGAGGGATGGTTGGTCTAGATAATCTTAGCGGTCTTCTCCAACCATAATGATTCTGTTGCAACATCCACAGTTTCCATTTCCGCAGCAATGCAAAGGAAAAGATGAGGATGTGACCTTAGCAAAGAAAGATTTGCAATTCAAACCTATCATGGAGCACAGCCACGGAGCCTAAAAAAAGGGGAAGCAGCTTCCCCTGGTCACATCATTGAGCTGAGCAGAACTGAACCCAAGTATATCAAATCCCAAGGCAGTGCTTCAAGCATCCTTCCACTTAGGCAGCTTTACCTAGGTAGCCTTAGAGGTCCAAGATCTGCCCTGGGGTACGTATTGGCCTCATTAACTTACTCTAAATAAGAGCTGTGAGCAGAAGTTGGCCCACAGCAAGTAAGATTTATGGACTGAAAATGCCACATACTTTTCTTTTTATTCAGTGAGAAAAAAAAAAAAAACAACAACCTGAAACAAGCTGAGCAAAGTAAATGAATCAAGATTATATTTTTCATTCTGCAAACACAAAAATATATACATATGAACATAAAAAACACAGGTGCCTAAGTGCTGCAGTCGCCTCCTAAATCTGCTATAAAGCACGAATGGCTGTATTACACTTTCCTCTAGAGAGATACATAAATCACTTTTTTTTTTGAAGGGGGAAAAATCATCTTAAATAACCATGTTTTAGGGGTTTTTGTTTGTTTGTTTTTGTTGGTTGTTTTGGGTTTTTTTGCATCTTTTCCCCCAAAGCCCTGTGACCCTTCCACTCAAATTAAGTCTATATAGGTGTCGTTCTCTTTGAACATAAACTGCACAACAATTTATTCTCAGCAGGAAAAGGCAAAGCTTTGGTTATGCTGCATTCCTAATATTTTTTGCAGTTTATGGAAAACTCTCATAAACAGTACAACACAGTAAGCTTTCTCTGCTAATATGCTGTCTAGACTCTTAAAATATGAGTTCTCCTTGCCTACTGTGTATCATGACTTAAACTTTTGACCTCGTTCCTTTTCCCTTTGACCACTTCATAAGCTTTGACCCTTTCAAGTATTTAATACCCAAATGGCACATCACCCAAGCTGCTGGGGATATAAGAACAAGTACGCTTAAAACATCTCTTTTATTGTGAAGCCAAAAAACCTAACTGCGGCTCTAACATGCAAAGTTAGAAAATGTCTTCTGCTTCATACAGCCTCCAGAACACCACGCTGAGCATGGATGGCATCGATACATTACAGAAGTGACAGCAGAAAATTCTGTAACACCATCACATACGTGCTAGAAAGGGCAGAGGGTTCCTCGTGGAACCATGCAAACACTGGGGCATTGCTAATGCATGCCTTTGATTTCTGTTTATGGCCCCCAAGTTGAGTGATCTGTCTTGTTGGCACCAACCTAACTATTTTTAAATGATGTAGCAGCTGGCTCAACACATACTTCAAAGATTTATGCTCATGTCACAAAGCCCACTTACTGAGAGGGGAAACTGTGGAGTAGTTTCTATAGCTTATCCCCCATGCAAATACGGTCTACATATTTCATCCTGGGCCATCATAGCATACATTTTAACAAGTAAAAGGAAGAAGTGGTGAGATATGTAAGGGAAGGCAAATATGGAACAACAAACACAGTAATGAGGTCTACAAACCTGGAAGTTACTGAAGGAGGATATCTAGAGCTAGTCATACCTGACAGAGAACCACAGGACCTTTTATCTTGGCTCTTCACGTTCCATCACTAACAATTACTTAAAGACACTCTTCTGCATGATGTCACTTAATACGATGTTAGCCTACAATGCTTCGCCATTACAAATAGCCTGAGTGAAATCCTGTGGTTAACTGCTGTTCCAGCAGTGGCCGATCAACCTTGCCTTAATGCAGCTCAAGAAATCTGAGGGTCCATAAGGGAATATTTTTCATTACTGACTAAGAAAACGTACATAACTCCTGGTGCTATTTTCCTAGCTCACTGGATGCGGACATTCGTACCGAGAGCTGCAGAAGTGTGAGAAACAGAAAGCTGCCAGAGTACCACTGGAACGTTCAGGCCTGTTGTGATGGGACGGGCACTCACCAAACAAGCCTGAGAGAGGAGTTCCGCCATGAGATGCTCAGAAGGGGACTGCATATTTCTGATGACTGTCACCAAATGCTCTGATGCTGTGAGGGAGGACCTCCCTGCCCCGGTCTCTCGACAACCTGAGGGAAGAGAAACAATGATCCCATCTGAATCGGGTATTGGTTATCTTCAACTCAGCTGTGTCTGCTGAAAGACAATTTGAACGTAAAGTAAGACACTGATATCTTTATTAGGAGAGCTAAATCTGTCTGCCTGAATGAAATCCCAATAGCCCAACCCTCCCAGACACTGCTTCACATCCCTACAGCCCACTGCATCCATGCACCCCAATCCCTATCAGCTTTTCCCATGCCACAGCAGTCACAACTCATAGCACTGTCCCACTTGGGAACCATGATCTCCCTCTCACCACCTGGGATTGTCTGTTCCAACCCACCAAAAGCAATCCTGTAGGCTGGGCAACCAACCAGGGGAACTGTTCTTATCCTCTCCTGTCAGCACAGGTGGGCCCTCCTCATGGAGGACGTGCCACAGAGCATCACCAGACACAGGGGCAGACAAGATGGCAGCTGTGACTTTGTACATCCCATTTGCACATCCATGCCATGGCTGCCATGAAAACTGACCAGCATTGCATGCGCAGAGAAGTGTCTCTACCCACAACCACAGACAAATCATCAGGAGTCTCCACATAGGACAGTCCACCAAAGCCCATCCTCAAACTAGGCAAGTAGAAGACCTTCTTCACCCCTAACCTCTGCATGTCCCAACGCATGGGGATATTCAGAAATCCCTTCTGCATCGAGTCCTGCCATGAAGGTAGCACTACCACTGCATCTCGTTTTGCATCTCTGGCTGCTTAGAAGCTGTTTCCTGTGCTGTCTGGTTTAGCATCCTAAAATAAATTAGTTTTAAAAGAGAGATGTAATAAAAGTGTCCAAAATCAACCAGTGTTCAAACACTTGGAATACAGAAAAATTTTAACAGTATGAAAACTTAAACCACATAGACAAGGAGATTTTCCTCCCACTTAGTTTTACTGCAAGGTTGATGCTGGACTCATCTGGACCTTCTGGGGAACTCCTCACCCAAGCCACCTCCAGAGCATCCAGGCATTCATTCTGCTGACCAGAGGCCACATTCATTGGTGGTGCGTACCAGAAGGTCTGAATATGGCCATACCCACGTGGATTCTCCTTGCAGGCTCTCCTACTACAAAAACCTTTTGCAAGAAAATTGAAATGCATCTCTAAGCAGAGCTAATATGGTGAGATCCCTACACAAGCCAAGCCCTCAGCCCACCAGGCAGTCATTTCTTTCTTTCGTGCCTAATCAATATTCCTTTTCTACATCTAACTATCTTGAAGGCTGTGTTTAACTTCCAAACTTCAACAATACTAGCAAATAAAACTTTAGCTTCTTCTGTTCCCTGTTGTCACTGTCTACACCTTGGTTTACCTGTGGTTGAAAGAGAAACCCAGCTCCTCCCTTTCTCACAAACATTTTGATACCCTATACTGGGGCTTTTTGGTTTGTTGTCATTGGTGTTCAAGGCTAGGTTGGATGGCCTTGTCTAGTTTTAGATATGGAGGTTGGTGGCCCTGCGTGCAGCAGGGGGATTGGAGTTTGGTGATCTTCGAGGTCCCTTCCAACCCAAGCCATTCTATGATTTATTTGTTCTCATAATTCTATTTCTTACAGTTTAGGAGGTTCTACATCTGAGAAGCCAAACAAGCAGCAGCTCCTCACTGCAGGCCCAGCAGCATATCTAGCCCATCATGCTTTCTTTCTCTGAGCTTCCTACCACTTATGGGTCTAAGCACGCTCCTCATAGGCTTCATTCCAAGCACAGAGAGATGAACAGCCAGGCAATGGCAGTTTGTTGGAAGGCACAGCAAGGTGATTGACGGAAGCGAACTCCATCTGAACTGGAAAAGCCAGAGTAATTCCATAAAGCCCAGACTGAACACATGCACACGTGCATACTCACATACACATTTACTGTCCATATGTTTGTCTCCGAGCTCCTTTAAGGCCTAAGTCAAAGCACTGGTAACCTGCATCAGGCACTGTGGCTGTCATCTCTGCACCTCACTGCCTTTAATGTTTTTTAGGATATACTACCAAAAGCCTTTGAGAACAATAGGAATCTTTACATCAGCCTCATTGAGTTTCATATCAGGACCTGAATGCCTGTTCTCTGCCAAAATCTGTGTGCTGCCCTATCTCTTCTCAGTGATTTTCCCACATCTGCCACAACTCCCTGTCTTCTTTATAACATCTGGTTGGCTTTTTTATGCATCTATATCTAAGGGCTGAATTAGACACATGACTTTTAAATTGCTTAAAATATTGTGGCATCTTCCAACCTACTACTAAATCGTACAGATGGGTCAAATTATCTGCTAAGATCTGCTCAGTGGGTCTTACTCTGGTGTTTTCTTGTCTCTAAATGTGCAAAACAATTACGTGAAAAGGAGTTCCTCCTACTCCAGCTGAAATTTATGGCTCCGAGCTGAGGAGATAAGTTCAGCTAAATATTTTGTCGGCATGTAGCAAACCAAATGTGAGTCAGGGTCTGATATTCTCTGCACGTCTTCTTGGCTTTCCTGTATGCATTTATACTTGTATATCTCAAGAGCTGACAGAGCAGCGATACAGGCTTCAGTCATATACTGAATACGCACACACCATAATATCGATACACTTATAATGGTCTTCATATGGAAAATTCTAGCAGTTCCAAATGATTCACTAAGATTTTGTTTAGGTATTCGTGTCTGAACCAGAAAATCTCCAGAGGGTCATTTTCTTGCTTGATAAATCAGAAAAGTACACATTTTCATACAAGTATTTTAATACAGGAAATATGAGTCTAGTCAGTATCTTTCCACATACATGTGTCTGAGTGGTTTTTGATGTGAAACGCTGCTTAATGTCTTTTAAAGTACTATTTAAACAACTTCACATGAGCAACAAGCAATCGATGCCTCCCACTTTCTAACGCTAAAAAGACCAGCGCTGAATAAATACTGTTTTAGATTCACATATAATGAATAAAACAGAAACAACACAGAGGAGAATGAGAAGAAAACAGCAACAGGGCATTATTTACAATGTATATAGCCTCAAAAATGTAAATGGTCACCCCTGGCTTGGCTCTCTCATGGAAAATGTAATTAAAAAAAGACAAAATTGTGCAATTAGAGACCTTTTGCTGAGGTATGGCTCAGCCTGCTGTATTTTGTGAGGGCTGGCACGAATGGCACTGGAAGCACTGGGCAGTGTCCAAGCAGGCCAGAAGCAACTGATTTATGGCATAACGAAGGGTGTAACCAGAGAATAGCTCCTAATAAACGCATCTGAAAATGAACTGCAAAGAAATGATGGATTGATAGCAAGGAGCAGACCCCCAGGATACAGTGGCATTCGTAAGCTCCCATTTAACTCTGGTTTCATTCTGTTTTGAATGGAACTTGCAGAAGGAAAGAAGGCTTTCCTGAGAAACCATGTTTTTGTCTGATAAAGCATAGAGCAGCTCAGAAAAGAGTCCTAAGCATCTCAGCAGAGGAAATGGGAGACAAAGCTGCTTGCCAACATGCACTAGCTATGTTTGCATTGCTTTCCTTTCAGAAAAAAAAATAATCTAAGCCTTTTATTAACATACCCTATCAAGAGGATTACTGAACAAGGGTGCAGGGCTGTCACACATGGGGTGGGACATGCAGTCTAAAATACAGAAAGTCACATGAATGGGCACGGTCACTTCAGGATTTTGTTTTAGCATCAAAAATGCTGATCAAGGGTTGGAGAAAATAAATAGACTGTTAAACAGCTTGGTACATCTGGTTCACCAAAAACAAACAGAAGACCAAGAAGTGACTTAATGGGAATACATTTGTCTCTCCATAAAATGCCAAGTAATGAAGGCTTTGCACCACAAAACCGATTGGTAGAAGAAAGACTTTTAACTCTTGGAAGAAAATATTCATAGAATCATAGAGACAAAGTTTGGAAGAGACCCCTAAGACCTTGAAGTCCAACCATATTGAACAGACATCATAGTTAGCTGAAGGGACTTATCACAAAGGAAAACAAGAGACTTTCTGCCTCTTTGTGTGCTCAAATTAGGACAAGATGGCTTTCTGGAAAAGAGATTTCAGCCAAACCCAGTTTAGTCTTGTGCCAGACACAAATTATTGGTCTCAAAAGAGACTTACCCTTCATAAGTGGATTACTCTTTACCAAACAAGACTAGACAAACTGTTGGTCCACCCTGACCCTAAATTGTCTCAGTCACTAAGTCTTTATCTATCCACTTCAATAACATGTGGATATCAATGGTAATGTTAAATTAACATTGAAAACTGTATTAATGTATCATTTCTGGGTTGGAAAATTGAGTTAAGGGAGCACTTAAGCATATGTTAAAGTTTCATTGAATCCACAAGGACCCAATCTCATTCATCATAACATACATTCACGAAGCATGCTGCAGACAATGAAGATTTCCATGTAAAGCAAAACACAGAACTGTTGGTATCACAGGATCCCCATTTTCCACCTTTCTTTTCCAATGTTTTTAGTTTATCCAGTTACAGTTTTAGAACTTCTCTTTTACTAAGCACAGGTATTTCTAAAATACAGAAAAAGACAGAATGATGTTGATGTTAACTGTATTACATGGGACCAATTGAACAGCCTCTTAGTACAACTGCTCATCATATTCAAAAATACAATTAAGTGTGTTGAGTTTTTCTACATATTCTAGAAGTCTCAGACTGAATGTTAGTGTTGTGGATGTTTTGTTTTGTTGTTTTTTTGTTGTTTTTTTTTTTTTTAAATATATTTATTCAAAACAGTCTCTTTCAAAAAATGCAGGATTGGGAAAAACAGTCTGTGTTAAAACAATTCTAGTGCCCTTTTGATGAATAGCTGTTGTGCTTCTCAGCTTAGGGAGCTGGCAAGTACTGGAAGGTGCCTTTTTTTGTGTGCTCATAAAATCTCCCTATGCAACACATGCAAGAAGCCTCTGAAGAACAAACTATCTTTTCTTCTTATCTCCAATCATTTGCAGTTTCCACACCTGGACATCCTCCCCTGCAGTTACCCTTGAGCCTCTTATCTTTTTCACTTTGAATCCTTGCATCTTCCACATGTATACTAATCTCCTTGTGAGTGCAAGCAGCTCCTGTCCAGCTCAGATCTTGTCTCTCTGCTCTCTTCTCTCATTTCAAGTTTTTCCTTAGATATTCTGCTCCTTTCTAGATCTTTTCTAGTTATCAGCATTTTCCCTAGTTCCATCTCCTGGTTTCCAGATCTACTGATCCCTTCTAAGTTCATACACATTCTCCCCTTGAAAGCACATCACTGTGTGAAGAATCCTTTTTTTTTTTTTTTTAAACCTGGCTCTTACTGGCTCCATGTAATGGCCTTTAGTGCTTGTCTTGAAGACCGTGAGCAGTTGACCATGAGCTCAGCCTCTCCATCCATTAATGGTGTTGCAGACCTCTATCTTACTCTCTAAGCTCCCCACGCTGTCTCTTCTCCAGATTCAGTAATTCCTCTCTTGAAAGTAATTGCAACCCTCTTCCTCTAATTTGAGCATTTCCCAGGTTACTGTACCCCTTTTTAGATGAAGGGACAGAATAACACATTGAGATGTGGATGAGCCATGGCCACAGAGTGCAGAAGGCATTACTGTTTTACTTTCTATTCCTCTCCTAATCATTCTTAACATTCAATTTTCTTTTATTTTTTCCCCAATGGTTTCCAAACCTTGAACTGATATTTTCATTCAGCATTCACTTCTTAGTGTTAAGTCAGCTCAGAGCCCAGTGAGTTACGATGAAAGTAGGATTGTTTCCCACCTTCCAATACATTATTTTATATTTGTACTGAATTTAATCTGTCATTTTATTGTCGACTTGCTCAGCCTCATGAAGACCTTCTGCAATGGAGCACCCTTCACAAGCCTCACCATTACAACCCAACAGGAAACCTGTCGCTTCTTTCTCTCAGGAAAGGTTATCAAAGCCTGAACACTGCATAGAGACTCATCCTCAAGCAAAATCAACCAGCTGAGCTGCTGTTATGCTCTTCTCAGGAAAAGCTGGGCTCTCAGGGAGGCTTGCAGAGAGCCTGCAGGCAAACTAGAGGACTATCTAGCACACCTATATGAATGCAGAGCCCAAAAATAAGGTCTGAGCATAGGGAGGAGCAAGGGAGCCTTACCCCCATACAGCTGCACATGTTGCTTGGGAGTTAGACTGGCTATGGTACAGCCACACGTCTGGTAATGTCAGCTCATAAAAGAAAAAAAGAAGAAATCGCCTTTGGTTTTAAGTTTGCCCCCTCTGTGCCCCCCTTTCTTCCCCTTCTCTGCTTCAAAAGAAAGACAGGTTTGAGTCTGACTCTGAAGCACCCTCTGCTACAGTATGTGCCATTTACTTTAGTAAGGCTGATTAAGTCATGCATTTACAAGTAGACCTTCCATCAGAGCTAATTTAAAGCAGATGTTTTGGGTTCCACAGCCAGTGAGGCATCGGTCTGAGAGTTGCAAGGGTCTCTGTAAGAGCACTGTTTTTACTGCACTTTATAGCACGCTGGGAGGAGGTTAATTGGTGTAAAAGTTTAATTTCAAATAAGGATCCCCTTTTAAAGTTGCATATATGCATATACTTTTTATGGAGCGTTATATTACAAAGTCAAAGTGGGGGAGAAAAATCATCCAAAAACATTTCAAGATCAAAGACACCCAACCTGTCAAATGCTAAGATATTTTTATGAGGAAATAGGACTCACATTTTCTCCAGAAGACGCAGAGAGAAGCAAGGAGTGGAAAAATATTTAACTAGATTCCATGGTATATTAGGAGAAGGAGAAAAAAAACACCCATGCCAATATGGTGGTTTCAGAACCTTCTGGCTTGGCTTCCACCACAGAAAATATTGGCAGGAAAATGCTCTGTGCTGGGATTATTTATTAGAAAAGCAATAGATTTGTACAGTTTAACAATAGAGGGAGGATTCAAAATCATCCATTTGCTCTGTCTAACTTTCAACTACTTTTGTTTTTTATTTGTGAGCCAGAATAACTATACTTATCCCTTGAAATTATCATCAGCACTGGCTTAGCACAGTTTTATTCTTTGAGTAATTGTGTTGCCTATGAGGGCTTATGGCCCACCTCTTATGGTGAAAGCTGCACTGGTTGCTCCCATCCAGGAGACTGATTTTCTCCTGAATCTTAAGTCATTTAGACTTAATATTTATCAGAACTTAATGGATATTTTTGCCCTTAGTAAAGACAACAAAAGTTATGTTTACTTTGAACCTCAGTCTAGTTTTGTAGTCAGTACAGACTTACAGCAGTTTTCTGCTCAAGAAAGGCTCTCCCTTCTGTCCTGAAGGAGACTCCCATTAAGTACTGCTGCTCTTCCTACCTTGTATTACAGTAGCACCTAAGAGCACTGGCCAAAGTTGCTTAGCATTTTCAAAACCATGGCTTTTACAGAGCACTTATGAGTCAACCAGAGCAAGACAATTCACAATTCCTTTCTGCAAATGAGAAGTGAGTGTTTAACTCAAGACTGTAAGAATACTATGCCCCAAAACATCACATATGCTTCCTACATCCCAGCCCATAGACCCAGTCATGATAGGTTCAGTGTCTGTTCCTGATAAAGACATATCACCAAACAGCAGCAAAACATGACAGCAAAGCTTCAAAGTCACTTCAGACTTACATGGCTGAGGGCAGTTTTCGTGGTGTTTCGTGCTTAGGGTCATTTCAGACTCTGCACACATTCCTGACCCTATATCCTGCTCCCCTTCTCCTCCTTGGCTACAGTCATCCATAGCACTGTGCCAAAGCAAGACCTACATGGTGATGTTCAGACTCATATGAAGCTGCAGCAAGGGATCCACATCATTTTATCCAAAACCTCCATCCATAAAGGGCACTGTCAGCAGCTACACAGCAAGCAGTACCTGAGCTTTGTGCAGCTTGGAACAAGGAGCCTATGGCAGCTGCAAAGGGAAAGTGAGGAGTTTACTTTGGAGATTTCCCAACTGTAGCCAAACGCTGGGCAAGCTGGAGATCTAGTCATGCAGCACATTTTCCAGGTGTTTAATCAACAGTGGCTAAATGCACACTTTTGTTATAAGCAATGTGTTGAAGGGGCTGGCAGGATTTTATCCTTTTTGCTAAATTCTTTTTCCAAAATTAAGGAAGGGTAGCTGTGCAGCAGGACTCAAGTCTTGAACCTTTCACGTCTGAGTAGGGTGCACCGATCCCATCACTAAATAAAGCATTTCAAAGGACTGCCCAAAAAGGTACTGACAGGATCAGGAAAGGCCCTGGGCAGGGTTCACAACTAACCTTTATAGCCTATTTTAGGGGTACACGAAGACCTGAATGGGCTTTGTGCCCAAGGAAGAATATTATCCTTCAGGGGATATGAAACTAACAGTCTTATATTGTACTGGAGCCAAAAAGGGTAGAGCACTCTGGGCCAAATGCATCCGTACTGGAAACCCCATGATCTGGGAAGGCTACAACAAGGATGAATTAAACCAATGTGTTTGAATCAAAATGGATGCCAAGTGGTAACCATTCCCACATTAATATAGCTAACAACTCTTGGAGAAAGCATGTTCCAATGAAATGCATAAACCTAAGAACTTTCTTTCCAGGTGAATAATGTAGGGATAAATTAAAAGCAGGGAATGTTGGTAAGTGCTATGAGGATGTCCACGCTAAAAAGCTATCAATCCCCATCTTCCCTGGCTCCCTTTCTCAACACCTTCTTCCTCACTAATCTCACTTGTGATGTTCTGAAGCAAGTTGCCGCCAAGTCAGGCAGCCAGGGCCAGGCAGAAGTTCTCATACTACAACCTCTTCAGATATGCACTGCAGTTTTGTCAAAATGTAGGGAGATTGCCCAAAAAACAATTACTCATTTTAAACAAGGTGATTGTGAACTTCAGGCTCTTCACCTCTGCTTTGTCTCTGAAAAACTCACCATTGAAAAGATTGCTTCCAATTTCTACACAGTAATTTTAACCCCCACAAGCACGTGAACTGTGAGGTCTTTCAGTTAGCAAATACTAAAGCCTAGAGTCAGCTTTTCCAGAAGTTGTTCTGGAGTACATTGGAGTCCTCCTGACTTTACTGGGGCCATTTAATTTATCTCACATTGACATTAGTACATCTGTTAACTTGAGACCACTGTCTAAGCCCTTGGCCTCCAAATACCCCTTTATCTGATCAAACAAGTCCTTACCATAAACTTTGAGAGATTTGCACATTGCATTTAAAACCAGATTTGATCCCCAGGCTCCTATTCATAAGCTCTTTGCACTCAGTATCCTCTAAGTGCCTTGGATCCCTAGTACCCACCAGCAAAGTTTGCTGGACATCAAAACTCATCCTTCAGATTTGGGGCCACCTTCTCCTTCCAGATAGCATTAACCATAACCAGCACAACCAAAGGAGTGAACTGAGAACACCAACAGAGGAAAAAGTCTTTCTGAAACCCAGACATATTTAACAAAGTCAGGGAGAGATGCCTCCTACAACACCACTGCAGGTTCTCCTGCTGACCAGTTCACACAGAATTTCCCTCTCAGACTCCTTGCCCTGCCTGTACCATGTGCAGATGCTTGTTTCCTCATAAGCTGTGAAGGAAATCTTACTAACTGGCTTAACTCTGTGGTTTTTCCATACTCTTTTAAAGCATTGCAATACCTACATAAACCTCACTGCCTCCCTAAAATTGAGGAGAGAAAGCGACAAACGTTGATCCATCCTTCAAATTCAATACTGTGCTGATTAAGGAACTATTGGCTTTGGCCCTAGATACCTCTTGACATGAAATTATCCTGCAGAGAGTATAGATAAGGCTGTGCTAGTGCTGTGATTTTACCAAAAGCATGGAGATTTAAAGGTGGAATTAAGCTAGATCTTCTCTCCTGTTTGTGCTGTGGGGGAGGCTCTGAATTGCTGAGAGCTGCTCAGATCTTTCCAGCTGGAAAATTTCTCCAAGAGGGCTGAGGGATGATGACCTGAGCCAGCTTTCAGCCATGTAATCACTGCTTGTGCGAGATGCTTTGTTTTATCCCAATTTTCAGCTGCTCTTTTGTCCACAGGGAACTAAAAACATCTCAACTACTTGTGTCCAAGCCAAAGCTTTAAGATTTGACTGCAAGAGAGGTGCTGACCATTGGTATAACATGATAATTTCCATCAGCTACATATTTCTCCTTTCCTCACATACCTGTTACTTGTCTCTAGCATCAGTGCTTGCCTAGAAATATCTGCATGGGCAGGACTTCACAGGCAAAGAGACGCTTCTCAAATCACTCAAGTTTTATATCATATCATAAAATAGCTTTGACTGGATGGGACCTTGAAGACTGTCAATTTCCAGCACCCCTACTGAGGGCCAGTTGCTAGCTCTAGATCAGGCTGCCCATTCAACCTGCCCTTGAACACCTCCAAGGATGGGGCAAAAGTTTTATAATGAAACATGCTGTAGACACACATTTTCCTCACTTTTCCTCCTTCCATTTTGAAAAGCACAGAACATTTGATGTTCATAAAAACAGGAGATAAAATGCAAGGCCATGCCCTTGGATTCATCTCCTGGACCCTGACACTTGGCTGCTAGTGCCAGCTGGACCCCGTGCTCAGCACCCTCTGCAAGTGTGCCAATGCATTCCTTGCTCCCTGCTGACTTATGATGTCACTTGGAGCAAAACTCATCTCAGTATCTTTCTTTTATTGCAAAGCTGAAAATAAAAGCAGCAGTACCCACGCTTCTCAGCTGGTATAAAAAGGAGAGCTGTGTTGGTTTTTACCAACTGAGGATGTGCCTGGGGAGTTTGGTTGTTTTTTCCCCCGCAAGCTGTTTGCTGTAATCTCAAGGCCATTAGAAAAAAATGTTAACATCAGCCAGTTGGGGGCAGGAGTGAAAAACACCCTGAAAATTTAATATAGTTGCAGAGCACTTCTTGTTTCTTCCATTAAGTAATATTCTCAGGTTACCAGAAAGGAATTTGTTGTCCTTCGCCATATTTCCCTGCTAGTGAAACAAGAGACTGAAAGATCCCAGAATAAATGACCAGGCCTAGAACTACTAGGGGTTAGGGCCCTTACACCCTCACCAACCGAAGGTCGATTAGGCATCAATTTCCAGATCCTTGGCAATACAACTAGGAAATGTGGGAGGTTCATTGTCTTCAGCTTGCTGCTGCTGGCTTGATGCAATAGCTATACATCACACAGAGGACTGACAGGCTCAGAATGTCCATGTCAATCTGCAGCTGCCTTTAATCATACACAGATTTATGAGACACCCCCCACACCCCTGCAGAGATCTAGAAACTGTGCTTTGTTTTGACTTGACATACATTTTTCCATTTAAGATTAATAAGTATGAGCCCTATTAGACTGCAGCTATGAACCAGGAGGGGCAAACCTCCATCCGAAATGGAGGAAATGATGATGTAATTTTGAACCGTTAAGGACTGAAGGGATTAAAAGATTTGGAGTAGGATTTGGAAAGTCTCTGGTGTTGCTTACGGTAGGGCTGCATTGCCTGCCTCGCCATCTGGACAGAAAAGGCCTTTTTCCTATTTACTGGTTTGGGGTTGTTGTTATAGCTGTGCTGCTCACAAGCACCACTGCACTTAATGTTCCATCATCATTTCCATCATAAACCCTTTTCTGCCCTGAGGGGCTACAATGTCACAGTAAATATTTGCTGCGGGGTAGATTTTGCCACCAGGGCCTGGGCCGAAGAGCAGCAGGGGCACTCAGCAGGATCAGACTTGGAAGCTTTCCACCACATAGCAACTTTACACTTACCTCATTTTGCTAAATTGAACATTTCTAGCCATTAACAACAACCATGGACCAAAGGCTGATGCTCCTTTTCCATGGGTTTGGACAGCTTGCTGTCCAAGGATTCATAAGGTGACCATCGTGGTGGTAGGACACATGCCCTGAGTGATCCTGGCTGACACTCTGCACGTGAGCACATGTCAAACCACAGCTGCATGCTGGCTCAGCAGCACAGTGACTCCAGGCAGCTGGCTTCCCAATTTCATTTCTTGCTTTCTAATGCAACAAGCAGGATTTGCATGGAGAGGGGAGCAGCTGTATTTCTTAGCATCCCTATGGCCATTCTGCTCTCCTAAAAGAGATCTGAGAGAGCAAAAGTGAAGTCATCTCGTGCTATGGAGATTGCACTACAGCTCCATACTGCTCAGCTCCTACTGCTGGTCCTTGTGTTATACACCAGTAGTTTGCAATGTAGTATACCAGTAGAGTACAATAGTTGTTCCTAATTTTGAGAAATGAATTTCTTCTTTTAACTGCATAATTAAAGCCTCCTTATAAATTCAAATCCTCCTTTTAACCAAAAGTAGTTTCCCTGAACAAAGCAGGCATCAAGTAACAGGTAAGGCATCACCTGCTCCTATGCAAACAACCTGCTCACCAGGATTCTATCCGCCCTCCTGTGTTATTTTCTCAGGATCAGGTTCTATGTCTGACTGCAGGTCCAGGCCCTTGCTGTTTTTTTCCTATTTGCTCCCTTTCCCAGTTCCTCTAACATACACAGAGTTAGAATCAGAGCTGTACACCATTGCACTTGCATTGTCAGAAGTGCCTATTTGAAGTTTCTCATGGAAAAAATCAGATTTTCCAGTTATAGATATATCCATATCAAGTACATAAGAGGGATTTTGAGCTCAGAATAAGTTAACAAACAGATGGCAAGACAATGAATTAACTTCTCTACAAGCAGAAAAGGTAGTTTGACATGTGCTTCCTTCTTGATGAGCAAATCTCATCAGCTCTCTAAATATGTGGAAAGTAGTTATGCAAAGAAATGGGCGTATCCTCCAGTAAGAAACTGATTCAGAAATACATTTTCCAAGCTTGAATTGTCATTACTCTGCTATACTGAAGCACAGCATGAACTTGCGATCTACTCTTGTTAGCTTTAATCACAAAGCAAGCAAGTAAAATCAGCAATCCAGACACACTGAAATAAATGTAAGAGGCCTGATAAACCTGCAAGAGCAACCACAGCTGCAAATCAGAGGCTCAAAAGAAATAAAAGTACATCAATCTAGCACAAGAGGATTCCAAATACCTGCTTCCTCATTTGCCTCTGAAGTCATGGAAGTTGTTATCAGAGCGTATTACAGCACTCAGGTTCCCCTGAACTCCTCATCTGAACAGAAATAGCACAGGAACCGTCTTACAAAGGTGACTGTAAATCAAAAAGGAAACAACAGTTTTAGTGGAACCTCTGGGAGCTGAAGAGTGAGCCATTCTGTTACAGCATAAAGGCTGGCTATGAACACAGAGCTAAATGAACCTTAAAAAAAAGAAAAAAAAAAAGTAGTGATTTACAGGATTCATATTCTTGTGTTGTTTTATTACACAGTTCATCCAGCACCAGCTGAAATGTCAGAACTCACCAAAGCTGTGTTAGCCGCTGCAACAGGCAACAGAAGACCTAATATTGTGGAAGGGAAGTCATGTCTGTCTGTCTCACACCCAGGCACACTTCTATGCTGGGGAAGGAGGTGCTGCTACGGGTAGAGCTTCTGCAAAGCATGGCAGCCTTCATCAGCTGAGATAATATGGCACAGGAATTTTATAAAGCTGCTCTATCGTACCAAGGGAATAAAAATACAGCAGTCAATATTGCTTGCCAGTGACCGACACTGGTATAGCTTTGTCATCTTCTGTTTTCACTCTCTCTGCGCCATCCTTAGAGCAGTTGCAAGCTGCCAACCAGAAGCAGATTTCAGTGTTCAGAGCGAGTGCTGCATCCTTTCTGCAGATGCTATGCTCATTATGTGTACTAGAAAAAGGACTGGAAAAGTATCTCAGAAGGGTACTTTACCGTAAGTCACACTTTCAAGATTATAAGTGGCAGCTGATTGGTAGGCTGAAGGCAACAACCAGTTTCACCCCAATTATATTTCCAACCCTCAGCTGTCACCTGGATAGGTGGAACTGCACCATCAGTTTGTTCTCAGGCCTGGAAGGAGTTTGGTTCCTCCTTCCCTGAGCCCTAAGGGACAGGTGGAGGTTTGCCACCAATGTGGGAGGAAATCTCCCCCTTGATTCCAGATGCATGACATTATATCTGTAAATTCTGGTCAGTATTGCCATTGCTGGCTTCCATGGGGTTGTTTAAAAGGGCTTTTTCCCATTGTTTTTCCAAGGACCTGCCCAAAAATGTTTCCATCCAAACCACCATCACACAAAGCTCCAACAGAGGAGCAAAGAACAATAGCACACAAGGTTCCAAGTTCAATAGCAATTTCAAGGATTTCAACTGTCGAAGTTAATTAGTGGCAATTTCTCTTAGGGCTCCTTTGCTTAACCCCTGAAGGATAATGCTTGGAAAGCTGCTGGTGGAGAGGGCACGAGAGGTCAGAAGAGCAGTTTTGCAGCAGCCAGGAAGAGTTAAGAAGACTGAACTGAAAAACAGAATGTGTTGTGAAGTGAAAATTTCAGACAAAATGAGATTGACCTTTTATTTCCACTTTTGTTAAGAAAGAGGCAATGAGCCTGGAGGGTGGGGTCCAAAGCCTGGATTTTGGGCAGGACTATTTTAGCAAGCTGATCATATGCCAACTCTTGTTCCAGGGCAAGCACCTCCCAACTTCAGGGTATTTTAAAGAAGCCTGGATCCTGATCTGAAACCTGTGGCTTGGGCTTGCTCCTGAACTTTTCCTTACTAAAAGGAAGAACTATCCTATGGTAAGCCACTGCAGAATAACACTGGAGTTCTGCTTTCTTGCAGGAATCTGCTTCGACATGCCTTTCTGATAGAAGGTATAGTTGCTAAATACAAGACTGAAAGCCAGAAGAATTGGGAAAGCCAACCTTTCCCAACACTGATGTACAAACAACCTCCAAACAATACACCAGAACAGTTCCTGACCTTCCTGCGCAAGGACCATGACGTTCTGAGCAAGCCCCTCCAAGCAGAATGCATTGCAGGATGCCAGCTGGATGCAGATGCAACCCCTTTCCTCATGGAGGCTATTCTTCCTCAGCATCACCTCTGAAATAAGAGGCACAGCACAGTGTCCTTGATGAGCCCATAGCAGAGCTGATAGCAAGGAGCAGCTCCATTGGGACCTCATGCAGGACAAACATACCCTGAGCCACAGCCAAGGTCTCACAAGAGGGCCATATACCCTTAGTTGGCTCAAGAGGACCTGCGGAAGCCCCTTATTTCAGGTCCTGTCAGTCAATATACCTGTGAGGATTCAAGTTTTTTTCTTCTGGGAGGGCCAAGGGATTGCAAGTGCTCCGCAAGCCTCAACTTAAGAGAGAAGATCAAACAGAGAACACTCAGTTCAACATCCTGCACCACTTAGTCCCCTTTATATGCTGTGCCTCTGCCCCTGGGCTTGTCCCCAGGGCTGTCCCATGGGAGCATCTCCCAGAGCTACCCCCTGTTACTCACACACACCCCACAGTGCATACCACAGCAAGATCAAAGCAACAAGCCCTAGTCAGCCACCAGTCCCTGAGGCCCAGCCTGTGCTGACTCCTCACAACACACTACTTTACTCCCTCTATTTTAACATATTTACGTTCTGTGCATGGTATTACAGATGGGACCTGGCCAGATTTAAGGGCTGACCACGAATACAGCAAACATAGCTCAGTAAAAAACAAGGGAGCATTCAGAATATCAGCACTTCAGTGTTAACTGAGATACAGCATTTGCTGGTGATATTCCTAGGGCTCCTACCCATCTTGCAAACAGCAGCAACTGAAGGATAGGCAAATCCTCAGTACCATTCCAGACAAAAACATAAGAACCTTACATTCAAGCAAAATGCCCAGCAGTACCCCCCTCTCAGAGCTCGGGATCTGATATAAATGAGGAGGGGAAGCTGACAGCAGGTGGAGGCTTTCAGGCTAATGACCTCCAGCAATTTGTCTGCAGGTGCTGTACAGGTGGTCTGAGCTCAGAGGCACCCTAGGAAAAATGATGGTAATTCCGTGCCTACTATTGCTCCATCCAAGCTATAGCCTTGGGATGCTGAAAAAAAAATGCATGTTAACAACTAAGAGTTTTTTCCCTGACCATTTTGAAGGAAGAGCAAAAGATTTGATGCCGTAAAAAGGTTTTACTGCTAATTCAGTAGCTTGCTGCTTGTCAGCTTTGATAGAACTCCACAGATGAGCCCTTGCTTATGGATTAGAAGGGCATTCAGAAGCTAACCCCAGTGGTGTTTAAAAAACAAAACTAAAGACGATGTATATTCTTTCCTAAGGCCAACAAGGCCTTGAACAAGTGCTGGGTAAGGCGTGGGGCTTTCGTGAGTGACAAACCCTCTGCTTCCTCCTGAAATGGGCTCCAGTTCTTCTCCAGACTGCTGATGGAGGACTGTGGCTGTTTTCAGACTTACAGCTGTTGAGCAGCTCTTCATGCTAAGCCAAATTCTCAAGGCATATGAACTTCGGAAGTCACAGTAATTTCTAAGGAGAAGCAGTAATTTATACTGGTGAGAGCTAGGTCTTGTGTTATCAACAAATCTTGTTTCTGGAATCAAATAAAAAACCTTCACCACTATTCTGTGCTCTGACGTAGAGAACGTGCTATGAAATAAAGTCTCTTGTTCATAGTGCATGCTCTACCAGTTCCTAACATCAGATACAGCACTGTGATCAAGTGAGAGTTTTATTGTGCATTTGTTCACATTGCACGTGCAATGCTTGGGTTTCATCGCAGCAAGCACTTATCATCCTTTCCCCTCCCAGGGACACACTCAAGCTCAAAGCTTGGTGTGGGCTGACCCCAGGTTTACTGAGGCACCAAAGGCTTTGTCCACACGCTCAGCATCTGGGAGAGGGTGTAGGGAAGTGCTGGGCAGGTCTCACTCAGATGGCAGAAGAGTCTATTAAACAGCGTGGATTGAAAATGGGAGTTGCCCTCTATTATCGAGAGGTGAAACATGGCAAAGAGGCACAGACAGGGATCAGAAGAGGCTGTTCGAAGAATGAGAGCAGGGGTATGGAGCCGAAGGAAAACATGTTGTGCTGCACATGTGAGATTTGTCCTCCTCCTTCACATCTGGGAACCTGCCTCGCCATAAGAGAAACTGCTGTAGCAGCACCCATCCCATGCGATGGGGCACCTGTGCACTCAGCAGGAGAGATGAGACCAAGAGGGAAGGGATTTTCTGAAAGCAAATGGGTGTTTTTCAGCCACTACTAAACAAAGAGCCCTGTCAGAGAAGAGCCCCATCCACACCACCACCGCCACCTGAGACTGAATACACTCCCTGGGGGCCTATTTTCCTAGGGTACAGAATGTTCTGCCCATCTTCTGCCTCTTGTTGGGCCAACACACCAAGCAGAGAAAAGGAGCATGGACAGAGTACAAACAGTGACAGCATGACCAGGCAGCCGCATTTCTTTGTCGTGGTGTTTCCATACTGCGAGTTCAGTCCAAGCTTTCCTCTGAAAAAGTCTCCTGGGGGATGTTTGATCTTCCCACTTGTTTTTGTTCCATCTGTCTTTTCAGAAAGTCCCCGAGGAATATTTATTCTTTCTTTGGAATCTGCTGTCTCTTTCATAAACTCTTTCTCACTTCTGCTATAAAAACATACCCAGGACAGAACTCCTTCCAGCTTCCAATTTAATTTTATTCTTGGGCAGTTTATACCCAGTTGTTTCCATGCTTTAACCTGAGTAGCTCTTTTCCATCCCCGGTGTGCTGCCTCACAGAGTGTGAAAAGTAAATCATTTCTCATGAGAGTACCTCACGTTTCTTTATGTTTCAGATGGGCTGTGTCAGACTTATCACAGACCACTTACAAAGTGTTGATGAGCTTCTCTTCAAAGACTTTGGCATGCATCAGGGTATCAGCTAGATACAAGAAGCTGGAAGAAAGGCACACAACCCCACTGCAGCCTCTTTATTAGTGAGGATTTTTCAAGCTGAAAGCCAATCTCTCTGAATGAGTGCAAGCCTCGTCCTGCAATAAGTGTAAGGATTTCTCTTCCTGTCTTTTGTATCCACCACTATTTTCCAACACCTATTTTCAGATGTCATAAGGAAATCCCAACTGTATCCATATGTGGAACAGGTTGCCCAGTGAGGATGTGGATCCTCCTCCCTGGAAGCATTCAAGGCCAGGCTGGATGAGGCTGTGAGCTACCTGCTCCAAAGGGAAGTGTCCCTGCCTATAGTAGGGAGTTGGAACTGGATGGTCTTAAAGGTCCCTTCCAACCCAAAGTCACATTCAGTTGCCATACATATTTTGTATGATGGGAGACTTTTTCTGCAGCTGTGTGTGGTTGGGTATTTTGTTGGTTGGTTTTGTGTGTGTTTGTTTGTTTTCCTGGATGTCAAAGTCCATATAAATAAATCCATTGCAAGTTCATCCTGGCAGACCTCACTGTGCCAAGAACACCCAGTTCTGCTTTTCTACACTTTCAAGCAGGATATCCATCTACTTTTCTTCTAGTTCAAGCTCTTCCCAGGCCAGGTTAGAGCTAGTTTATGTACTAAGAACTTGTATAACATCCATGCAATTCAGCTTTCTTGCTTTTTAGATGACAGTGTTGAGCTAAACTGAAAAACCTTTGAGGATTTTTCCCCTCTCAGCACAATTTTGCATTATCTGAAAAAATAAAACCTCCTTTATTTGCACTTCTGAATTATGGATGGGCACAGAAACACACTGCAAATGTCCTGTGTTAGCCAAATTCCCAAGCTGGCCCAGTTCCCACACCAAGGAGACTGACCTTCATTGGTCTCTATGACCTCTCTGTCACCTTAGTCAGGAAATGTTCCCCAAAAGCAAAAGCAGGAATTTGCTGCATCATCTTTTGTGTTGTTAAGCACCACATAGTTTGAGGAGTACAACTAAATGCACCAGTCTCCTTTCAGCACTACACTTTTAGATGTTTTCAGGTTGAATCCATCTATTTTTAGGCTAAATAACTGTAACCTTTTCACTCACCTTCTGCTGGTTTGTCCTGGCAGCAGCAGGACTGAAGATGCATGCAGTCTGTGTTGAGAAATGAGTGTGCAGGGCAGCCTCTCATTCTCCCTCAAACCTCCTGATGCTATTCATGCTGGAGTTGTGTGTGGGGAAAAGCCATAGTAAGGAAAGCACAATACGGCCACAGCAAGGGGAGGTGAGAACCAGCAACCACACATTTCTGTCCATATCAATTTAACTGACTCAATAATTCATATAGGTCCCTTCCAACGTGGGATATTCTATGACTGTTCTTTCCTGAAAGTCCTTAGAGGCTTTTATTCCTTTTAGGGCACAGTCCAAACACTGCTTATCTGAACTTGCCCACTTTGCTCTTTTCCTTCTGAGAACCTGATTGGGAATATGTAACACCATAAAAGCACTGTAGGGTTTTGGGCTTCCCCCATCCCTGTCACAGAGCCTAAGTGTGTGTCACCTGCAAAATAAATCAGTGCAAAGATAGACATGTGCTTTATAATTAAGACTCCTTCAGTAGTTTTTCTGGCTCCATTTTACAGAATTCTGAATCACCCTGGCTCAAGCTGGAAGGAATCAGTGTTACTAGGAAGAGAGAGGGGTCCTAAATGCCTTCACACACACACACACAACTCATACAATTCTGTGATTCTATAAGGAACTCCTGCCCTGCTCTGGGGCATCTTGTGGAGCTGCTGGGATTTTGAACATCTCCTACTTGTTTCCAGAGCATCTCACGATGTCCCAGGTGACATCCAAAGGGCCAAAGCCCTCTTTCCCCCATTGATGGAAGATGATGTAAGACACAGTCACAGAATCGCAGGGGTTGGATGGGACCTCAAGAGATCATCGAATCCAACCCCCTGAAAGCAGGCTCCCTACAATAGGTCAGACAAGTAGATGCCCAGATAGGTCTTGAATATCTCCACAGAAGGAGACTCCACAACCTCTCAGGGTAACCTGTTTCAGTGCTCTGTCACTTTTATCATTAAAAAGTTCTGCATGTTTGTACGGAACTTCCTCTGTTCAAGTTTTAGGCTGTTACTCCTTGACCTATCACTACACACCTCCAAGAAGAGCCTGGCCCCATCCATTTGCCTTCCACCTCCCTTTGGATATTTCCAAACATTTATCAGATCCCCTCTCAGTCCTCTTTTCCCCAGGCTGAACAGACCCTTGCTCCTCAGCCTTTCCTCATACAGGAGATGCTCCAGGCCCTCTATTATCTTTCTGGCCCCACGCCGGATTCCTTCTAGGAGATCCCTGTCCTTTTTGAACTGGAAGACTGGTCCTACATCAATGACATACTCATGGGACCAAAAACAATGGTTGTCACAGGGACCAAGGCCATAGTGCTGCAAGCAGGCTGTGGGAGGGAGTGAAGGAACAGGTATATTCCCCTTACCAGCCACATCACACCCTGTAGCCAGCTTTCTCCAGTGTCTCAATCTTTATCACACAAGATGATGAGGTGGCAGAGTCTTCTTGCAAGACTGGAGTGGTGATGCTTTTTTCCTGGGACACCTTTACATTGTTCAGGGATGTCTGTGATCGCAGGGGTTTTGTTGGCGACAAGAGCCTGCCCTGCTGAGCAGCACAGTGCCACAGCCCTGCTTATAGCAAGGGATCCCACAGTGGTGATCCCCCAGTAGCCAACCACAGCACGAGGTGCTGGCAGGATTATGGCATGTGGGTCAGAGCAGACCTAGTGATGCCATGTTGTGTCAGCAGGAAAGCCACCAGAGTTGGCCAAGGCCAGGAGCTGGCTGTGCTCACAAGTACCGGTAGGCTGTGCAGGATGGTTCTGCTTCCAGGATTCCAGCAGCATATTGCTTCTATTTTCATAGTCACCAGTAACACAAGACCTGGCATCTTCTCAAAGATGAGAGGAGGGTTGGAAGTCAATTCCCTCGCATTTCCATCATACTACTGGGTGTATGTGATTGTATTCTGCACACAAAAAGAGGCAAGAAGAAGTGAGTAAAATTGGTGGCAAAGCACAGTCCTCAATTTGACACAGGTCTTTTTAACCATGTCATAGAGGATGGCTGCACTCCCCCTGAAAGTATGCATTTCTTTCATAATTGAAAGACTTTATTTTTTTCCTTTCAAAACCAATGGAATGTGGACAACGAACAATTTCACATTGAGAGGCCAATTTTTCATCAGGGTTTATCCTTTTGATTTGGGAACTGGCTCAGTTAAGCTGGAAAATTCTGTGAGATGTTGCAATAAAAGAGGCTCTATTTTTGCATTAGTTAAAATATGCACACACAGAAACCCCAGCAATACAAAAGCAAGCAAACAAAGAAGTGCTCAGCCCATAAGCTCCAAGCTGCCCAAAATTTCTCATTTCAAGCACAAACAGCAGAGAAACCCTTGGCATCTCTAATAATACAGCAAGCTGCCACCCAACCACACCATAATATTTCCACTAGGCAGCACATTTTGCTCTGTGAAAGTTAACTGTGGCTTCAGATGCCTAAAAGTCACCTCAATCTGTTGCAATCTGCTGTAAACTTTGGTATTAATAGTCATATGTCATATATTCACAACAGTTTCTGGATTTGCTTTAGGACTGAAATGCTTCTGGGCAACAAAACCAATTTGCTACCCTCTGTTGTTGTCTTTTCCTGATTCCCTAGAAGGAGTTTCTCACTGAACTTTTCCCTTTCTGGCCTGCTTCTGTGCATGCTGCTTTGCTTTTGCTGTCTGAGAGAAAAGGAGAATCCAGATCTGGGATAGGCTTCAGGCCAGACCAGCTCAGATTTTCCATCCCATCTGTAACTGAGACGCAACAGGCACAGGTTAGGGCTGGGCAGCAGCGCCAACATCAGAAGCCCCATTTCTGGCAGTTTTCTTCTCCAGGTCTGTGTGTGTGATTCATGTTATGGCTTTCAGACCAAATACAGTAAAACTAGTTACCAGCATACGTTCAGACACTGAATCAAAGTTTGAGGGAAGGGTAGGGTTCTCTGCATTCACATGAAGCCTGCATACACTCGCTGGCAGATATTTATAGAGCATGACAGCATTAGCTCTCATCTGCAGTCAAGAAGTGGGATGCATTACATGAATTCAGTGCTACCAGTTCAACATAATTTCCTTTCAACACCATGACCAAATTGCTGCACCTCATTGCCTTGACTTTCACACCTGTGAAATGGGGATAATACTTATCCCTTTAGCAGGAGATAATGTTAAAAACATTACTTAAACTGTTTGTAAAAACGCTCTGGAGAAGCATCGACTCCTTCCTGTAAAATAACTTTATCTGCCCTGGCTGATATTAGACAGGAGGAGCTGAAATCTAAGCCAGGACATTGAGGGGGAAAGGAAGCATAATTTCCTGTTTGCATGGTGCACTCTGAAGAGCATAAAGCTGAGGGACACTGTGAGAAAAGGCTTTTTCAGCCAGTTCCCAGCTTTCACCAGGCTGTGCTCATGCAATGCCACGGTCCTTAACAAAGGCATTTGCGCGGTGTGAGAGGAGAATGCGATCCTTTCACATAAGATCAATTTTCCCTAGATTCCAGAGCAGACATGGTGCTGTGTGCCCCTGTGCAGTGGTACCTTCTGGTCACAGGACGAACCTGGGTAACAAACAGAGCACAGCTGAGAAAGCAATGGAAAATCCAGCCAGGCAGGAAGCTTTTCCTTCTCGATCCCTGTGAAGGTCTCCAGGTTTGGCAGGCTTTGTAAACTCAGTAGTGGGAACAGAAAAGGAAAAACCATCGTGTACAATTTTTCTGCGGTCTACAAAAGTCAAATGAATCAAAAAGGTAAGACAGCAAGACATCTGTGATACAAGATTTGTTCTGTGAATGTTTAAAGCATTTAATCACCATCCGTGTGGCTTCCAATTTTGTTTGCTAGGGCTTTATTACTTATTTTGTAAGGTAAAATCACATATATCTCAACTGCTTTCTGGCTGTGTTCCATATTCTGCTCTCCTTCATTGGTGTGTTTTCCCCTTTGCATGGCTTGGGCAACTCCCCACAGAGCTGCCCATCTGTCCACCTTCCTCTCCTTTCTGCCTTCTGATTTATTACCAGGAATTGTCCGTGTCACACCAGTGAAGTCCCTGCTGTCACAGTGGGGTCAGCCATGCCTCCTCTTTACATCCACCACCCATAGCATCCTGTCAGAGCTATGCCACCCATCTCCAACCAAGGCACGGTCGCTCCATTGGGGCAGATGGATGACCCCAATTCCCTCCACCCATGGCTCAGCAATGAGGTGAGTGTATCACTGCTATCATGGTCTCATCCGTTCACCCCCTGTGCCATAGTATAGCTCCTTTTGCATCTCTTCACCCACAGCAATGAAAAGTAGCATTGCTTAGGTTGGTGTGGGAGACCTGGGAGCCACAACAACCTGAGCATGGAGCTCAGATGCCCCCAACAGCCCCCAGCTCTGCGATCTGCACAGACAGGACAGACAAAGGGCAAGTGGCCCAGTGTGAGTCTGCAAATTGCTGGAAAACCTGAAAACAGCCCCTGGTGCTCAGCCTTGTTCAGTCCCATCTAAACCCCTCAGTGTCCTGCTGCAGGCCCAAACCCAAGTTCTCAGCTATGGCTGTTGAATTCCCATTAAATAACTGAGTTTCCTTTAAACTCCATCCAAAACGAGAAGCTTAAGACTTACAGCAGTGTCTCTCAGGACCTATCAGCTCTCCTTTGGCGATATATTTCTTTCTATTGAAGGGAAAATTTCACAATACTTTGCTGCTTCCAGGCACCGTGACCAGAGACAGCGCAGAGCTGCTCTCCCATCATTTCCCCAGGGATTCACACATCCCAGGCTGTGCATTCAACCTTCAGTTTTCTGCTCTTGTTCTAGCCCGTCTGCTAGAATTGACTCAGAGCTGTCGGAAAAAAACATCCTGGGGCAGCCTATCCCATGCTGCACCCACTCCTGTAAAACCCCATCCGGAGCACCACTGGTTCTTATCAGCCATCACACCTTAAAGTATAAAAGGTGTGCCTAATATTAGCCAGGAAACATCGTGATGAAGACCTGGACTTTCTCAGCTAATCGGTATTAATAACTTCCTATGTTTGAAGACAGCCCATAGGAAATGCAGCCTGACTCATCTACCCCGTAATTAGATGAACTCCTCGAAAAAGTGCAGGTGGCTGCACCACAAAGGCACATTAGCCAAGGTGCAGAATATGCTCCTGACCAAAGGGCAGATAACAGCAGCAATAATTTCCTCCGGTGATATAATACAAAAAAGCAGTATTTCTGACAGGTCTGGCATCTGGCTGAGGCTGGAAACTCAAGCAGTCCTTTTCGATTTCTCCCTCTCTCTTTTATCTCGCTCAAGGGAAATCTGCAATACGCACAAAGCCTTGATTTATTTTTTACACTCTCACAAATTACTGGAAAATAATTACATAGAGAAATCTCACATACACACGCATACACGCACAAAAAAAGATATTTGGGCCTTTTGGCTGTTTTGGTTATACCCAGTTTGTGATCCCTACCAAAGATATTTGTTTCCCCTGTTCTCTTTTTCTGCCGAGTTCAGCCATATATCACTTCTATGCACCCGAAGGCCACAGTGTAATGCAATATGAGGCTATGAAGGGGATAAAGTTACATATTCTCCATTGATTTTCCATTGTATCCGTTATCTTTAATGTCAGAACGTGGGTTGGTGCGAGGGCCGGAAGCCTCTGCGCCTCTGTGCTGCATGAAAACCATCCTCTGGGGGCAGTTAAAATCAGCTGTGAGGTGCAGGAGAAGACAGGCAACCCCCAGAGGAGGGAGGAAGAAGGTAGGAGAGGGAAGGGATTAGGGAAGGGGCTGGGAGGCAAGCAGGGCAGGGCTGGCACTGGAAGCAAGGGAAGGAGAAGAGCAAGGGAGAGGAAGCAGGCACTATTGGTGGTAGGCTGGTGGTTGCACTAGATGATCTAAGAGGCCTTTTCCAACCTTAATGATCTTATGGCAGATCTGCCTCAAGGCTTCTTGGCAGAGGACAAATACTTCTTGCTTTCAGAATGAAGAAGGGTGTGAAAAAGAATAGTTTAGTGGTGCATGATGCTGCTGGCACAAATCCCTTCCAGCCCTACCACTGCTGCTTGAGATGCTCAAAGGCCATTGCCCCCCGAACACAGGGCCTTGTGGAGGACAGGCTGAAAGCTGCTGCTCAGCCTGAAGGACATTGATTTCTGGACCCTTTCCCCCAATCCAGCTGGATTTAAGGCTGAGCACAGTGCTGGGGAGCGAGGAAGAGGAGCAGGCTGGGAGGATGCAGCCACACAGAGGGCTGGCAGCTTGCAGCCCAGATGGACTCAATTGCACTGGGACGAGATGTTAACATTCACTCCCTAACAAGCTTCTCAAATCATGTTTTTTAAGGTCGTGTGTTAACAGAAAACAACTGTTCAAATTTAGCAAGTTCCAGCACCGCTCTCACCCTCATTACACTGCAGGAGTGAGAAACACCGCTGTGATTCAATCTCCATTCCTCTTACATAGGGTCAGAGCAGTTTGCCATGCAGGCAGCTGCCTTGCATGGTCTCACCTGGGTCATCCTGGTGGGATTTGCCCCCTCCCACCCAGGAGGGCTTCCCATCTATCAGTAGAGCTCCATCATCTCCACTCTACAGTTGCTGCTGGTAACCCTGGAGTGTATTTTTAAGATCAAAATTCTTCTGAAGGACAAGAAACCTGCTCGTCTTCACCTGACCTTTACTGCTCTGCATACTCGTGCTGACATCTGTGACTAATCTGTGATCTATGAAACCAAGCTGTGACCAATACAGAAAATCTTGATGAGAGCCTTGCCTGGATCACTAGCAGGCTCCCCAGCCTTGCTTAGGGAAGCTGCCCTGGAGCAGCCACCTCTGGCTATCTCCATGGGTGACATTTTGGAGTAAGCATCCCACCCGAAGTGTGAGAGGCTGTGCCCCAGAGGGCGGTGGGCATGGAACAGGCTGCCCAGGGCAGTAGGTATGGCCCTGAGTGCCAGAGCTCAAGGAGTGCTGGGACACAACTCAGAAACGTGAAGTTTGGGCAGTCCTGTGTGGTTCGACTCATAGAATGACCTGGGTTGAAAAGGACCACAATGCTCATCCAGTTCCAACCCCCTGCTATGTGCAGGGTCGACCAACCAGCAGACCAGGCTGTCCAGAGCCACATCCAGCCTGGCCTTGAATGCCTGCAGGGATGGGGCATCCACAGCCTCCTTGGGCAACCTGTTCCAGTGCGTCACCAAAAGGGTCACGACTCAATGACCCCTGTGGTTCCATCCCAACTCAGGGCATCCTGTGATGCTATGGGGATGTACACCAGGCTCCTTCGGGGCTGCCTGGCTCCATGTGAGTGCACACGTGCATGCGCTGCACAGCGGGGCCCCACTCCTCCTTTAAACAGCCAATTAAAGCCTACTTTGGCACTTAGCACACGACAGCAGCTTGCAGCACTTAAGCTGCCTAGCACAGTGTGAATTTAATTTGATAAAGGGGCAACTAATAAAGATCTTGGAAGGCCGGTTAAAGTTCATTAAGCTTTTCCTTTCAAGGTACACTTCCCTCCTGTGCTCACGTCTATATTTTTAAAGCCACGTAATATCCTGCCACCAGAAAAAGGTGCCTGTGTCACATCCCGACAGGGTACATTTAAGGTTCTGCTTCTTGAGTCATCTCAGGCCTCGATTCTTTGCCCAGAAATGTACAGAAAGAGGAGAGCACGTTGGGTTCGTGTGGCTTCTGCGAGGGGAGCTCAGCTCCTGTCACACTGCGCTCCATCCATCCTATTTCTTCTGTGCGACCCGTGGTTCCAGATGGCTTTCATAAACAGATGAGGAGGCTCCTCTGAGTTCACTGGCTTAATGAAGCCCGTATGGCTGACTCATGTAATAAGTATTTAATCATGCTGATGAAAATCATTTTCAAAACTTCCCACCACACACAGTGCCATTCCCTGCACAGCCGTGGAGCTGATAACACAACAGCACAGCCAAGGAGCCTCCGGTCACCAGCGCTTGCTCAGGTGCCATGACTCTCATTACGGAGCTATAAACGTGCACAGGCATCTGTGTATCATCACCATTCTTTGCAAACAAATCACCCACAGAAGTGCCACGAAGTTTTTCAAGCTCCTCATTCTCTGGGCAGCTGTTTCAGGGGTCACTCATGGGTTAACACTTTGGTGTTTATATTTTCTCATTGGTTTCAGTGTGTGCTCTCAAATGCCCGTGCCTTAAAAACCGGCCGAGTTTAAGTGGTCTCCATTTGCAAACAAAAGAATGCCAAAATACCTTGCAGATACTGAGTCACCTCTAGCTGGAGTTCATTCCTCTTGTCTGCAGAAGTCCTCAATGCTATGAAGAATGTGGACCTTCATCATTTCCAGAGCACAGATCTAAATGAATGCATCTAAGTCCATCACATGGCAACTACGGTGCTGTTGTCACCCAGATCATCCTGCATGGGCTGGAAGAGTCAGTGTCAAGGGTTGCTGACTCATGCAGGCTGCATGTGGCTCTGGGCAGTCTGGTTTGGTGGTTGGCAACCCTGCCCATGGCAGGAGGTTGAAACTAGATGATCATTATGGTCCTTTTCAATCCAGGCCATTCTATGATTCTATGAAGATCTGAATTTCTTGGGGGAAAGGGTCCAGAACCATTAACTCCTAGGGCTGGATTCACATCCTCATGTTTGTGCTTACAACAGGCTCATTGCTGCTCAGCAGGCCAACGTGCCTGAGAGCTCTGCAAAGAGGAAGAAGATGAGCATGCTATCATGGCATGCCCAGGAACTGCTCCATTCCTCATGATTGACTGAATTGCCCTTAGTGCAAAGTAGGTGCTTCTATCCATAGCTGTTCTTTGGTGGTTCAAGACTGGAAAGTCTTCTGGTTAACTTCAACTTGTATTCCTGTAGCACTCAGACATACACAGCTGCAAATAACTGGGGCATTACGGTCTTACAGGCTTGATAATGAGATCCAGAGTCCACTTTGCACAAGTGCATCATCCTCCCATGCATGGGCTTACAAAGTTTGGAGCTGCAGGATAAAACTCTGCAAGTAATGGCTTTCCACACCTCTTCTCGCCTTTCACTTCAGAGCACCCAATAAAGATGTTGCTGTGATTGTTCAGAACACCTTAAATAAAACTGGAATAGCAGAGAGATCTCAATTTCCACATTTATGACTTCAAACTTCAGAGCTAAACGACACCAAAAAGAGAGCTTAATGCCCATAAATCCTTCAGGGCCACCTGATTCATGACTCAGCCCAAGTGCCCAAGTCCCCAAGAGTCAGGAGGACAACTCTTTAAAACACCGTTTGCTGTTATCACTGGAAACTTTAACCCACTGGTTTCACACTCGGAAGGTTTAAGCTGCAAATGGCAGGTTAGGATTTATGTGCTCCTCTGAACAAAATACGTCAGGGTGGGAAAACTTGACCTGACAGATTTGAGACACGCCTGTCATAAATAACCAATTGATCGGCTGACTAGCAAAGCCATTAGCAGGCGTGAGGTGCCTGCTGAGATTCAGACACCACATAAAATGCTGGAGGTGCCAGCAAAATGGACACAGCAATTGGCCACGCAGTCATCTGCTTACAAGCTGCCTGTGAGGGCTCGTGAAAAATGGGGTGGCTTTCATCTCATCCTCTTGACATCACGGCTCTGGTGCTGGGATCCAGACTGTCACAGGCAAACGGGGAAGAAAAGAGAGATAAAATGAAAGCTTCATTCTTGAGCAGTAAATCATCCACAGGAGTAGAACTATTTCGAATTAAGTTGGAGAACCTGCCTTGACAGTTGCAGGCAATGAGTCTTTTCTGCTGTAAATCATCACAGCTGCCAAATGGCACCGGTGAGCCTGAGCTAATGGGGCTTTCCACCCCATGAAAAGAGGCAGCAGCAGTCGTAGGAGGAGGAAATTTGACATCCCTGATCATAGGCTGTCATATGAAATGACCAGGAGTTATGTTTTACTGTCTGAGAATGAACTTGGCCAAGCTCTAGTCCCCCCATTTTATCACCACCAAGGTACATATCTGCATACAGCCTCTGTTCCAACAAACTCTCCAGCAGTGCAACCTGCAGGACAGTGAGCGTTGCTGGAGCAAGGTCTCACCCTAGGCTCCAAGTCTGTGCCCAGAACCCATGGCCTTCCTTTCATCGATGCATTCAAAACACCAAGGGTTGGCTTTACTGGCAACTGGTGTCCTTATGCTGGTTTGGGAGGAAGTTTCTGGGATCTTAGTTCCAAGAAGACAGCCATTGGATCGCACTTCTGGAAGAAGGGAACAGGCATTGCTTGCTCTGTTCCCTGTGAGTTTGGTTAGTCCTGCCCTTCCAATGTTTTCACCACAACATTCACCAGCAAGGTGAATTCTGCAGTGCCCCAGGCCTGCTGGGAAAGGCCTTCCTCTTGCTTGCTTGGGCCTTTAGGCATCTTATAGTTGTGCTTTTATGACATGACAGAGTGAACAATGACCCCGCATTCACTTCTCAGCTACTGAGTGCTCAGCCCAGCTTCCCTCCTTGGTAGCTTCTGTCTTTCTCCCTTTGCACTGCCCAGGTTTTGGAAACCTAACACTGCATTCTGCACAAATATTTTGCTACAGCAGAGAAAGTTCTTGGTTTTGGAAGTGACATTTTAGTGCACCCAGTGCAAATGTTTATAAATACATACCTGCACACAGACACAGCTCTTGTCAAAACACATTCAAAGGATACCTAGGTTCTTTCGTGTATTACATACTCGGGGTGAAAATAACCAGCTATATTTAACCCAGATCCAAGCTTAGACTAAATTATTGTAAAGGTCAATTAAAGAACAGAAAATCTCACTAGCAAAGAGGTAAAAAGCTCCCATCCATGTGCCATTCCACAAGCTTTAACAGAACCAAATCACAGAACAAAAAATTGCAATTAAGTAGGATCTTATATAAAACTTGGTGACAACTCCAAGTTTCTGTACCTGCCAAGGCCTGAATGCAGATGACTGAATTTGGCCTACAGCAGTTGATGGAAACTCCATCACTCACTGCGCTGATGTAGTTGTTTGGAAACCAATGGCTCTTGGCAGAGAAAACACATTTCAGCTTCTGTTGAATGACTGCACACATGATGAGCAGAAGATAGGCCAATAGCCGGCTTTCAGATCTGGATTATGTTTTGGCTGGGACTTAAAGTTCAGGTCTGGGGCCAAACGAAGGCTAGAATTTAACCTGAAACATTATCCTGAAATCACATGGACTCCTCTCCTCAGGTATTGGACCCGGTGGAACCCAGAGATATTTTCTCTCTTGCAACCACTAGCCTGCTCGTTTGGCAGGCGCTGCAGTGCTTGCTGCATTCCTGTTCTTTGGCCCTATATGAGTCAGTTCTGGAAAACTCTTATTTGACCACAACTGGAAAAGAAAAAAACTTTAAAACAAAACATAAAAATACACAAAAATCCCAAGCCCAAACCCACAGATCAAATTTGTCAGGCTGGTTGGAACCACAAAGCCTAGATTTCCACACCAGCAGCCTGCACGAGTCCAGCAGCCCCCACAAGGACCGCCAGCAGCCGGGGGGCTCATGGGGCTGGGACCCCCCTGCAGGCACCCAGCTGGAGCCAGGGGATGACGGGCAGCCCACAGCCAGCCAAATCCCCTAACAAACACCGGGGTTTGTTCTCTGGTCGCCTCAAAAAGCTATTTCCAGATCTTAACTAAATACCTTCCTTCAACCTCAGAGCACCTCCCCAAGTAAACATAACCACCTCCCAGGTTTGGGCCATATGCAGGAATGGTATTTAGTGCAGGTCACAGCTTAAAATGCCATCAAAAATATCTGGAAGGGCAGGCAGGGTTGGGCTCTGCCATCAGCGGTGCGGTGAGGACACCTCAGAGTGTCTGCTGAGGTTGGGTGGGTGATGAACACCAAAACATTTGTGCAATCAGCAGAAACAAACCCCTGGCTCTGCTCCTCGCTGATTCTCACCATGTCCTGCACACTGGGAACCCATTAGAAAGGCAGCAATGGAAAACCTGGGAAGCGAATCGAAGTGAAGAAAAGCCCTTGGTGTAATTTTACAGCGTGTGAAAGACTTAAAGCAAGAAACACAACCAGATGCCACAAGGAAACTACTTCCAATTAGTTCTGCTTTGTGTTATACCTACTGATGAAAAATAAAAACAAATTTATTCTGTCAACAGCTCTATCTATAGCATAATCCTTAAATGAACTCATCCGTCAAACTGGTCTCCTCTGGCAAAACACATTACAATCCCTGTTTCTCAGCTGTGGGAATCAATCATCTGTTTCCCAAACCCATTGGTCAACATCTCGGGAACCCAATATATTTTTATTGCGCTGAACAAGCCAGTTGCAAGGCACCAACTTCACCACACCACCAATGCACGGCGTGCCCATCTGTGAGCAAACTCTGCTATTTCTATTAAATCATCTATTAAAAGTGTAATGCAGCCCCGGGAGTTTCTTGCAGATGTATCAGCTCAGACAGACAAACTGCAGCGGAGGTTTTAGCTGAAGCCACCTCATGGAGGTTTATTACTTAGATGTATTTTAACTGTTAGAATAATAACTATTATGAATTTCAGTGGGAATCCCTCAAAATAATCTACGCCGTTGCTGTCAGTGCAGAAATCCAAGGAGACGTGTTAAGGACACCTGGGTCTTACTGTCTGTGCTCAGGTTGGGTATTAGGAAAAATATTTTCTCTTAAAGAGTGGTGATGCAGTGACACAGCTGCACAGGGAGTGGTGGGGTCACCATGCTGGAGGTGTTCAAGTGCCATGGAGATGTGGCATTGAGGGATGTGGGCAGTGGGCATGGTGGGATGGGCTGGAGTTGAGTGTGGGGATCTTGGAGGTCTTTTCCAACCTGAATGACTCTCTGGCCTTTGCTGCTCTTGGTGTTAGAAGAGCAGCAATATCCTGCCACAGCCTTTGGTTCAAGAGAAACTCCCATCATCCCCCATGGATTTCATTTACCTGGGATATTTGGAATGTTTTTTTCTTACCAGGTTTGATGTTTTTTGATGTTAGGTTTTACCAATGGCTAAACTCTTCAGAGAGATGTAAATAACATTTCCTTGAAGCCTGGGGTGCACACAGAGCTTTCTCCCCACCAATGGGCAGAACTCGTTGCTTAATACGATCGGCTAGGGTCAACAAGAGAAGCACATGGACCTCTAAAAGCACCATGGGAAGCTGACCAAGTAACAAAGCCTAATGAAAAAGGAGTGTTTTACTCACATTTTTAACAACATCGGAGTTTACTGAACGGTTGGGCCAGCAGCAGATTGGAGAAAATTAAGGCATGCCTGCAGCGTGGCAACCAACCTCTTCCAGCGTGAAGACTGAGTGTGGCCAAACTCCAGGGACCTGTGTGCTCACTTCAACAGGTATGAAGTCTGTGCTGTAGGGGCCCACTGATGCACTCAGAGATCAATACATTTCACTGCAGAGACAAAGGATTCATTTTGTCAGTTTCGTGCCTCCAGCATCAACATCCTTGGGAGGAATGAAAAGCTGCCAGCAGGGCAGGCTGAAAAACAAAGCAAACAAGATATGTGATTGGAGAGCCCATCCATCTCCTTGCCCTCACTGGCTCATCATTCAAAAGCAAATGAAGCTATGGAACTACGGCGTCACCAAACACAAGCATGGAAACCCCGAGTCAGCCCCACACTCTGTGCGTGTGGTTTCACAGCGATGCACTGAACACACCTTTGCTTTGCTTTGCTATGACTAAGGTCTGCTCTACAACCACAAAAGAGGAATTTTTGTTTTCGAAGATGCAATTTTGTCTACTGGCACAAGCTTACAGCCTAAAGCTTCTACATGGATACCAGGTGTAGCTACCTCATACTGTGCCACTCATGAATATGAGAGCAGATACTTGAATTGAGTGGAGACATTTGCACCCTGGGGAGCTGCCCCGACTGCTCATGCTCCTCACAGCCCCAAAGCTGTTGCTCATCCCCACTATAAATAAATATCCCCCCAGCCCTCCTCACCCCCCAGTCCCCAGTGGGGCACCAGCTGCTTCACCCCCAGCAGGACATCAGGCCCTGAGCCCTGGGACATCCCAGCTGGCTCTCCCAGAGGCACCGGCAGATTAGCAGCTCTATTTTTCAAGCTGCCCCTCTAGCTTTCATTCAGTTTGCAGGAATTCCAGGCAAGTTGGCAGGGCAAGCAGGTCTATATATAAACCCCAGTGGCCATTTCGTCAAGCAAAGCGTGATGAGCAAATGGCCTCAGTACCTGGAATGCAGCTTTGTGCAACTGACAGGTCAGCAAAGCAGCTGATATTGCTCCTCGCAGCACAATGGGGATAGCACAGATTCCATCAGCACTATTTTTTTCCTAACCTGCTGTGCACTAAGAAATTTATTCTAGGAACATTAGGGAGCAGGGGGGTAAAAATAGATGTGCAGGTTCAGCAAATGGCTCTCTCTACTCCTTGCACTTCAACTTTTTTTTTGCAGAGAATGGATGCAGAAAGTCGTGCTGAGCTCTGTGTTCAGCAGTTCCAGGGAAGGACACAGCTGCTGTGCAGGTTCCCAGCAGCCTGGGCACTTCTGTGGTTCCAATTCAAACTGGAAAGATGGGTTTCAAAGACGAGGAGTTTCACTCTGTGAAATATCAACCTCTGGAATATTAAAATTTGTAGAAGCACTGCAGCTCAGATACTTTCTAACAACCTCATTTCAGCAAATGGCTTCTAGAGAGCTCTTCCATCAGCACGCCCTACCAGCTGGGGAAACGCCACCTAATGCCCTGCTTCTGGATCAGGCATGAAACGAAAGGACAGAGGACAGAGCCAAACTGAGTAGGACAGACGGCAGCAGGGCCTGAGGTTTTCCTGGCCCTTGGCTCCAGCCCTGAAGCATCTGAGCCCTGTAAACTACATCCAAGATCCCTCCACCATCCCCGCGTGTAGAATCATAGAATCACAAAGGTTGGAAAAGACCACTAAGATCATCTAGTCCAAGTGTCAACCCATCCTTGCCGTGCCCACCAAATGTGAAAATCCCAATATCAAATGCAACTACCTGGGAGGGAGGCTCCAGCATGGACCCAGTCTCCAAATTTCCCCACTCTCCTCTGGCCAAATCCTTCATTTGCTACATGACAAAATGGAGCTCTAATTTCCACACTGGTCTCCAGAAAAGTAGTTCAACAACCTGGGCCAATCAGACTCCCATAGATCATATAAATCTAGTGCCTTTGATTATTACATCATGCCAGAAAACTGAAATGCAAGTCAGATGGTTAAGGCATTACTGTGAAGACTCAACAATGCAAACCTCCCCAAAATGTTTGCTGCGCTGACAATAGGAGTGTGACATCATGTGCAAACAAGCCTTAAATCTAAACCAGGTGCAGTGAGCTGCCTGGCTTCCCAGGGCTGCTGCGTGAACCACGAGCCTGCAAGTGGCAATGCTGGAGGCAAGAGGAAGGCCAAGCCGGGACAGAACTCATTCAGCAGCACCAGCAAGTATGAGCAGCTGCCGCAGGGCAGCACCAAATTCTGCATCACATATGAAAAATGCAGCTGTGGGGCCATTTGTACCAATTCTAGTTGGAGGGAACTTTATAAATGAGATACAAATTTGCTGATGCTCGTTTCCATGCAATGAGCATGCTTCCATTCTTCTACCTCTGTTATCAAGTCCGTAGCAGAGTAATGAGGTTGGTCCATATAACTGCCCTGTTCAGGACTGCCTCATACTGAAGGGTTTAGGGGTGCGGAACACAAAGGTTGGCAGCCAGGACAGCTGTCAGGGAGCACAGTAGGCCCTTCCCTTCCATGATGCTGTGGTTCCCAGTTTCCTCAAGCAGTCGTCCACCTTTCCTTGGCCATGGAGATGCTACAGCCTGAGCTGGGGTAACAGCAACAAATTTGCACTTCTGGAACCGACAGCAGAGCGCAGCGTCGGCTTCACTTTGCTTTCCACACTATGCACAGGAAGCAAAGATGAGCAGCAAATGAGTTATGCAAACACTGTTCTTTATTTTCTGTTTTTCTTGGAACACGCCGCGGCTGCTCCATTGAAATCTGTGGGAGGAAGAACTCGAAACAGGAAATGCATGGCACACAGATCAGATGTTCACGAGGTATTTTTTACATACAGATGGCTTCTTTTAAAAAAGAAAACTTCAATTCCACATTAAGCACAGTTGAATGATCACTTTTGAAACACAAATACTAAAAACATCACCACAAACTGTAAAAATTAGGCAGCTCTTTTTCAACAGTGGAAACTGTCTCTCAGTGGCAGTCATTGGGAAGTAGATGTGTCCCAAAGCTCCATGGAATGCAGAACAACTATAATGAATGCTTTCAACATCAAAGGCAATGTAAAACAATGATTCTGTGTTAAGTGTTAAATCTAATTAGGAGAGGAGTTCTACAGCAATCAATGTTATTGTAACTCCTGGATTGACCTAAAGCTGAAGCTTTAATTAGAGTGCATTAGGATGCCCACTACTGAGCTAACATTAATCTTCATTTCTGCACGTAGGGACAGTTGGAAACAACGTGATTAATCTTCATGTCTTTGCAGGGATGCATTGGTACAATGTCCACCTCCTCCTACTGTTTATAGGAAGCAAAATAAAGAAGCCAGGCTGCTGAATTTGCAGAATACCAAATTCAGAACCTCACTCTGGCTCTGTAAGAGCGTTGGAGCCAGCTCAACACACCTGTGTTCAAGGTGAAATAATCACTTGTATCCAGAACAGGCACAGCTCTGTCCTCACATGTTGTGTGCCTTGCTGAATCCGCATGATGATGCTAATGAAAATTGCCATATTCCATAGAGATAATCCTAAAAATTAATTTTATGAAATTATTTTTAAAAAGATTGGCCATTTTGGATCAGGCCCACCCAGGTCTATAACCTGCTCAACTGCTGCCCAATGGAGGTACACACAGGCAGATGGTTCCTCCAAGTCCTCTCAGTCTCCACGAACTGCTGGGTTCAGAGCACTGATTTCCAGATCCTTACCACGACGACTGTTTGTGCACAGTCAGAAATACAGCAGTAAAGAACAAGCCTGCACCCTCTCCCATGCGAACAACAAGTTTACAAGCAGGATGGGATGTAACATCTGCCCTAGCAGCTCAAGCACAGAGATCCTGTTGCACCGTTGTGCCTCCGTGCTCAGGGGAAGGTGAAAAGAGGGGCAGAGAGGAGAGGATGGTATCACAGAGGTTTGGTTTACACTGCACAGGGACATGAGAGAACTTTAAACAAACTGCAGTGAAAATCAGTACTGAGATGCTTAAAAAGAAGGGAATAAACAGTGAGCACTGAGCACAATGCACACACAGGCTGTAAGCACTCTGTGTGCAGTGCTCCCTTCTGCAATGCTGTTTATAAGAGACACCACCAGCCCAGCTAACCACAGTGCATCTGAAACCTGAGCAGCCTTTACATGGGCACAGAATGGAAACAGGAGAACGAGAGAAAACAAATCAAAGGCTACTGACTCATTTTCATCTCTCACATTGTTCTCCTCGTGCAGCTGGGGAAAGGCAACCTTTCCAAGCCAGGTCAGAAATGCTAAGGGATCCTTCTAGCCGAGGCTTCAGAAAATAGAAAGGTATACACATAATAAAGCAGAACCACTGAAATGCACCAATTTGGAAATATAACAACAAAAAAAATCTGTATGCAAGTTTAAAGAAAAATATATTTAAAAGCATGTGAGTGTGAGAGTGGAGCTCAACAGAACTCATGCTTGTGTACTGCTGTAGTGAAACCCTTACAGGACATAATGCACAAACAGTCTGGGGAAGACTGAGACTAAAAATAGTGTCCTTATTCTGTTTCTGAATTGTGGAAAACGAATGCACCTTTTCCTAAATTTAGCAGCAATAGTTCTCTCCTTCTGCCCCTCTTCTCAGGTTTTAAGTTACGTATCATAGGACCCTCTTAAAAGCAGCAGCATTTCTCTTTTGCAAATGGAAGATAACAGCGTTCTGCAAACCGGTGTGCTTCCATCGCTTCTGCACCACAGCCAAAATGTAATAATAGAGCTCCAGCAGAGGTGCGAATTGCTTCCCTTCATCCTCACGGAACATTAACTTCACACACTGGTATTCATCAGCCCAATGCTACCTACCAGGGCAGTCAGTTAACAGCCTGGCTCATGTACCCAGAGCTTAAAACCAATAATGCAGTAATTTCCATAGCATTACAGGAATCAGCTGTAAAACCAACGCCTTATTTCAAGCATTTTCTCAGCCCCCATCTTTTAACATGATGCACACAAACCCAACTGTGCAGACATAGGGGATTGCAGGGCAGGGCAGACTCAGTTTTTTCTCTGGGAGAAACAAAGAGCAAAAGCTCAGCAGAATCTTGCCAACTTTCTGTACCTTCACAGATGATGTAAATCTTCCACATTAAGTCCTGCTGTTCAGAGTTTAAAATAAAGTGCCTGCAATGATGTCTTACAACTACTATTGAATAGTAAGCTGCGAGACCGTGATATATGAGAAATGGTTTTCATAAAACCTCACAATTCTAAGAAATATTCTTCCTAATTTCTAGCATCTTACAAAATATATCTACAGTTCACTGATGTGAATGTAAGGTCTCCTGTTTTCCTAAGTTTTGGTTCAGTTAGAAAATCATTTCCTGATCTGCAGCTATCACTGATTTCTCAAGGTACACTTCATATGAAATAGATACTCAGGTTTTTGCACTGCTGCCAGAGATGCTCTGCCTGACAGAATCCCCACAGCCAACAAAGCCTGGAAGCACAAAGCTATCAGAGGGCAGCCACAGGCAGGAGGCGCTACACCTGATTATCAAGAACTGAAAAGGAAGGGTGAACTACAAGGACAAAGGCAAGATGGACAGCCCCAATCCCTGATACTCACACAGTGCTGAGAAATTGTCTGACCAACCCCTTGATCACAGGAGGCCAGACAGCTCTCAAGTTAGAAGCATCCTAAGTGCACAAAGATGGAGAGTGAGGTTTGTGAGAAAAACACTGATCTAATGGCTGCTGTGGCCTTAAAAAGGCAGTCCAACTCCATCCTCCTTCCCTTCCCTCTCTCCAAGAGAGCTCACTTTGTTCAGTTTTTGGCAGATAACTCATCATCTTTCCAGGTTTTCTGCTAGTGAAACTGAGCAGGAGCCACCACTATGCCAGTGCCATAGGAAGAAGCTGTGAGTGTCTACCCAGGAGTGGACATGCTGTTTCTGCTAGTGACCTCACCCTGTGTCATGAAACCCCAGGTAGAAACTTTGTGATAAAAACACCTGCAATCTTTTCCAGAATACAGTGTACTGACTTATAAAGAATGGGGATCCTAACAAAACTCCTGAATTAGTTCCTATGCCTCATCACTCAAGTCTATTTCTGCATTAAACTCGTAAGCAGAAGAACATTCCTCAGGCAAAAGGATTCCTGAAGCAGTACCAACTGCACACTAACACCACCTGGGTGCCTGCAGGCCATCTATCAAAAAGGAAAAACATCTTATGGATCCCAAGAGTTGAGTGATCTGCTGGCACTGAAGTCAGAGAAGGCACAGCTTGCCAGCTCAGGAACAGAGATGGTGGTTCCAACTCTGCTATTTTCTGTTCCTCCCTATTACACAGGGAAGGATCAAGCGCATTCTCGCTGGGTTATGTTGAATTTGGCACATCTTTTTCTGGAGAGCCCAGTGCTCCCTGCAGCCACTGGCACAGGCAGCCACGCTTTCCCAAGGCAGTCAGCTTACAAGTGAAGTCCTTCCAAGCTGAAATCAATTTTCAGGTTGCTCTACAGCCACCAGCAGTGAGGAGCTGAGTTACCAGCTATCGTGACAACATTAACAAAAATTAAAAATCAATACTTGAAAGACTGAATGCTGCCTCTCCTGCATCACTGGAAAATATGACTGTTTATGCAAGAAGTGCCTTTGGGAACGGCACAGATATGATTTTGCTGTAGCTTTATTGCTCACTTTGGTTTCTGGCCCCAGTTTTGAACAGGAACTTAAGACAGACAGACCTGCTGCTAAGAGGTTAGAAATGTCAGTTTCTAGGGCGTCTTCCGTATCTCAAATGAGAAAACATATGTCAACATATTAACAGAACTGTTTCAACAGGATTTTCTAGCTAGAGTCAACTAATTTACTGTTCACCTTACGGACAGAAACATTTCCATAAATGTCATACACTAGCTTCTTTCATGTTACACAAATGAATTAATTTACTATGTTTCATTTGTATTTCATTCCAATTCTCAGATGTAAAAGTGCTAAGCTAAATTAAAAGAAATACTGCATCTGGAAATAATGAAGAACTTTCCCACTCTCTAAATCTTGCTGTTCGAGTCTGAGGTCTGATTTCTGAACTTTACATAAGGCATTTCTGCGGAGGCTTAACTTCTTCAGGGTATAAAGTCTCTCAAGAGATTAGGCTATTCTAAAGACATCAGACTCCATCTGATAGTAGCAAATTTAAGGAAGCTTACCATGATATTAGTAGAATGAAAGCAGTGGCTGATATGAGGGACTTCTGTGGTGGGCACCCCATACCATATGTAACAAAGCCCAGCTGGTGTTGAAAACTGCATTCACGATTCATTTAGACAGAAAAAAATTGCAATTACAAAAGGGTGTGTGAATGTTTCGAGATTTGGGGTAAAATCAAGGTTCCATAAACATAAAATCTCCTTTGCCTTTAGGACAGCAGAATGCCACCTTTCAAGTCCAAATGTACAGCAGTACATAAAACACAGATACGTTCTACTTCAAATAGGAAACACTGGTAGAAATGGGAGTGAGAGAGAAAAAGAAAAGTCTCCCGCTGGCAGGAATACTGAGGTAATTTGAATAATACTGAATTAACTGAAAGTGATCAATTATTAACTATAAACAGAATCACTAACGCTGCAAGAACTTATTATGCTGGATGGGCAAAAGCTGCTCATTTAAAAATTACTTCAACATGATTCAAGTACACAGGAGGTATAAAACAAGAATACAGTTCTCATGATGTGCCCATTAAACTGGACTAAGATGGTTGGCCTCTGAATATGTATTAGGATAAATTAGGGTAAACACTTGGAATCAGTCAGTTCCTAATATCAACTGGCTGAACTTTTGGAAATCATAAAGCAACAGCAGTCTTCTAAGCAGTCTGCAGTCTGCTAAGATAATATGCTATATGCACATCACAACTGATTTAAAATCCACCTCATTCTCTTTAAAAGAAAAGTTGTCTTAAGGTTCTGCATTCATTCACAACGTGCACCAAACCATCTTTGTGTAGCAGGAATTATCAAGAGATCTTTGTACCTGCCACAAGAGCATCATTAAGAAGTAGTATTTTAGACTCAAGAGTAATGAAGGAACATCACCAACAGGCTGAAAAAGTGTTATTTCTTCTGAAGATGGTTGCTGTCAGTGCTTTCTGTAGGCTGTCTGTATCTCTGGGTCTTGCTGTCCTCCTGAAGCCCACTTTGGAAAGTAACCACACGGCGTCACTGATTAATCCAATTGAGGATTATCAGAATTAAACTGAGCAGACCAACACAAACACCAAAAATAAGCAATGCACATGCCTGTGAAGAAAGAAGGAAAAAATCTGTATCACTGGAGATAAAAAAACTGCATAAGGACAGGTTTAAACAGTGGGTTTTAAAACAGTCTTTCATGCTGCAAATTAATCTTCAAACACAAGGTGTCTGCTTAGAATGAAATGAAACTAAGTCTGCTCAAGGATAGTTTCACTGGGCACTCTCGCAATGGTTTGGTTCACTTGCACTGTTCCCCTGAGAACTGCACAGATCTGCTTGAATAAACACAACTGCGAATGAATGAAGGAAATTAATTTGTATTTTATTCAAAATGGTTGAAAGACCATCATCACTGGATTTTCTTTCAGGTTCCCTGTTTCATCAACATGAGAGCAGTCCTATGAGTCATAGCAATGGCAGATGGTCACAGCATAGGCACTCTGTCACCATTTTTAGGACGAGAGGTGATACCTTTCAGTTGTAGCAGGGAAGATTCAGTTTGGATATTAGGAAAAATTCCTTCTCAGCAAGAGTGGTGATGCAGGGGTACAGCTGCCCTGGGAGTGGTGGGGTCACCATCCTGGAGGTGTGCAAGAACTACAGAGATGTGGCACTGAGGGATGTGGGCAGTGGGCATGGTGGGGGTGGGTTGGGGTTTGACTTAGGCATCGTAGTGGTCCTTTCCAACCTGGATGCCATGATTTGAGATGCTGCCATGACACTGGGCTGAGCAGTGGCTAAAAAGAAGACAAGCACAGCTGCAGTGCAAAAAGCAGGCTGCTGCACAAATTCCAATTAGAACTCAACCAAATGCGCCAAAAGAGAAACCATAAAAGAAAAAAAAACAACATGGTTTTGAGGCGGCTTAAATAGAAAACAAGCATAAACACTGTTTCACTTAAACACAGTTTGGCTTTGTTCCAGCTGCCCAAACAACATCAGAGTAATGCGTAAAAACCGCGGAGAAACTGGATTAAAAATCGACATCTGAAAACTATAGAGAAAAGCATGTATTCAGATCAACAGACCAGAATACAGACACTCTGCTATTCGGAGAGGTCTTGTAAAAAAGGAGTTTCAGACACAGCAGAGCTAACGTGAACAATAAAAGAAAACGCTCACAGATTTTGTGAACTGCATTGCAAACTGGAACTTTGCCCATTAGATCACGCTTTCTCCAGTGCATTAAAATGTATCTAAAATGAGCCTCTTTAAATGCAATTAGTACATGCACAGAAAAAGCATACCCCGAGTTTGTGTGGTGACAGAAAGTCCTCTCTGCTGAGCTTAAGATAAAACAGTCCAGGATACACAAAAAGCAAACATGTCGATGTGGTTGAACCTGTAAGAACCAGAAAGTAAGACTTCACTCAGAGCACGACTGGAACACAGTGGCTCAGTGCAATTCTGAACTTCCCAAAGATAATAATAAAAACCCACAACAACTTACCTACGACTCCGAATACATTTTTAATGTCTGGCACATACAGCGCAAACAAAACAATGATTGTATTCAGAAGTAAAGTGACAAGGATGTGGCCAATCCAAGACATGGGAAGGTGAGAGAAAAACACCATCAATACAGCCTTCCTCGCCTACATAAAATGAAAAGGAACACAGAATGGGTAAATGAACACATGTACTTCTTTTTTAATCTTATTCAATTTCACAAATGGGTATAAAGAATTTTACCATACGAGATGCAAAAGAACATTTTAACTCAAAATGCAAAAATCATTTAATAATAGTTAAATTACGTCTTTTTCTCTCTGTAGCATGGAATTAACTTCAAAATCGAAGCACTATCACGTGGCCATTGGTCCTGAGAACAATTCCTGCTGGGACAAGTAAAGGTTTGGGGTCCAATAGTGTGCTGCCAACTGGTATGTAACCCAGGGTGCTTACCTAGACATAGTTTTGACTATTGTTTTTGGTTTATTTTTCATAACTGAATGAACTCTCTCAAATCTACCACGGTATTGATAAGCTAAAGCAGTATTCTTGCAGTGAAATAAGTCAATATGTGTTTTCAATTTACGATGAAATTGAGTTTTCAAGTATAAGTGTGTTTGTGTGTGTGTGTGCGTGCAGAAAGGAAAACCTAAGTCAGCAAAACTCAATTTAGGAGAAAAAAAAAATCAAACTAAATAAACTTCAGAAGTTCTGAATTCTCTAAATTAAAAACAATGCTGTGGGCTAGTTTTAATCTGAAATCTGTCTCTAGAGCACAAATTAGCTTAGCGGCTCGTTGTTATTTTGGAGCTCTCATGGAACACATGCAAATCTGTGGTCTTTGATCAATCACTTGACAAGTGAATAAGATACACAGGACTAGATGTGTCTCAGATATTACAGCCTGCAAAGCATTAGTGTTAGCATTGCTTATGCCAGAGAGGAGTACTTACTGGGAAGTGGATTAGAGGGACTGTCAGGAGCACGGAGAACAGTATGGCCAGTTTAACAGTCATGATGACAGTATCATGTGGCAGGTAACTGCTGTAACCTCGCAGCAATTCAGAGTCCACTTTGTCTGAAAAGCAGAAAAAGGAATTCTCCTCTAAATCATTTGAGAACTAACATGAAGTAATGAGCAACATGTATGAAGCTTACATTCAAACGGACCGATCTGCTTGTGAGTACTGCACAGCGGAGGGGACTGTATATAAACCCTGCTGATAAACCAGCTAAAACTGATCTGCAACCTAGAGAAAACAGAAAACAATCTGTACAAGAGGCACGGTGCTGTAGAGACTCTGCTGAACTAAAAGCCATCTAAGTGAAGATGAAGGAAATATGGAAAAGGAAGGTTTAAAAAGAAAGCAATTCCAAGCTTGCAGATATGTGTTCTGAAACTTTCAATCCATTCACTAGAAAGGTAATTTTTAATCTTATCTGAATTTTACCATGTTAGCTAGACTTAAAATAAAAGACAAGTTTTAGTGGCCTGAAGGGATGAGCAAACAGCAGAAGTAAAACCTAGAAAACTGCTGAAAATATCTCCAATAACTGAAGAAAACATACAGCTGTCAGTATGCATAAGCCTTAGACAATTCTTATAGGAGTATTTTAAACAGACAACAAAAAGCACTATTCACAAATTAAAACATAGGTTTAATTAAAGTCAGGATGACTGGATTGACTGAACCTTGACAAAAGCTCTGAAACTTAAGAAGGGGCTTCACTAATGAACAAAGAAAATGCATCTGGCTGCTTAAGCTTTCTATCACAACTCTCTAGCAGTGCTGTAAGCAGCACCACTACTGCACTGAGCAAGTCAGAGTTCTGGAAGTGGTCTGTCTGCTCCTCCCACTCCGAGTGCTTTGTTGGGCTTCAGAACAGACCAAATTTCCACCCAAGTGCAGGCGCTGCATTGAGTTTCAAATTCACAGAAAACAGTACAAAACTTCTGAGCCACAGAACGATGAAATATGACTCATTTCAAAGAAGGAACTCCTTCTTTGTTTTCAATTTAAAATAAAATGTTTTACATTTTCCTGGACTGGTATTTTAGGAACAGAAAACAGATTCCCCCTATTTAAAGAACTAAGTTAATTAAACAAGACAACCAAAAAGTTAAAAAAGGAGCAGAAGCTTGGAAGGGAAAAATGTAATCTCTTGCAGACATTCACTGTTGGTTCTGATGTTTTGGGCTCTTGAGTTTAAGAATTACGGAAAGAAATCATGCTTGCAGAAAACCAGAAATATTCAGTGACACAAACTAATAGACTGCAGTCAAAAGGCTTTGCCTCAAAGAAATGATGCAGTGAAGGTAATCGGAACTGGGTCAGTTTCTATGAATTATTGTATTTTATTTTTGCTGAGATGTGACCTGGAGACAGATGGTTATCCCAGAGTGACTGCTGAATCTCTCACAGTGATGCTTCAGGTTTGAATTCCCTACAAAGTCACATGGAAACAGCAACAATAATATATGCTACTAGGAGCTTCAAGACTCCCCACTTAATATTTCAAAGGATTCTGTGCCAAGGGAATGCTTTCTGAAGTTATGGTCAGACACACAGTAATGCTTGGGAAACAAGGTGCAAAATTCCTCTCAAATTTGCAATTTTTAGCTGCTAAAAGCCAAATTCTTGCTGTATAGTGTAGTAACATTACTGTAGTGTTGTTGTCTTAAAAGAGGCACTCACCTGCTTCTGCCAAAATTATGATGGACCTTTTAAAAAACAAGAGCCACTATGTAGGTAAGAGTTGTGACATCTGAGTGTTGGTAAAATGCAATACCACCCCTCACTTACGTGTGAACTCAACTGAAAAACTGCACCCAAATGTATACTGAAGTGCAGCTCTAGAGCAAATGGAACTGAAAGGTATCCATGGAACTGGTCAGGGCAGTTTTATATCCCACTCTTCTGTTTGGAAAATGAAAAGGCATATTCTTCAAGTGCCGTGTTGACGATATCTCTAAGAAATGTGCTTTTCTTGGTTCATTATGTGCATCAAACAGACACCATTTCTGACTCAGGAAATGCACACAAGGCAATTTACTGAAGATAGGAAGCATGTGCTGGGAAGCTTTGAGCTCTACATTTTTAATTTCTTTCCTAGCCTTTTGTCCCTGCCCTCTGCTGAAGCCAAGACACAAAATTAGATTGCTCCTTCATCTGTTTCAGACCTTCTAAGTTTCTTGTTGCCAGTTAATTCTTTTCTGTGTTTACCTTACACATCAAAAAAAAAGCATAATGAAAAATTCATTTTGTGTAATCCTTTAAAATAAAGCTTTATGTTAGGAAAGGAACAAATCTTTCAGCAGATTTCTAGTGAAACAGCTAGTGCTAGTTCTGATAAATCTGTAAAAAACCCAGAAGCAAAACAAGGAAGCAATACATGCTTTGTTCCCAAGCTGTATCAGACAGGACAAGCATGCCTGCAAAAATCCATGTCTCCCCAGCATTAGGGCTAGTTTCTCATGGGTCACATTCATATCTTGCATGCAGAGCATCTCTGAGCATAAACCCTGCAATTACATGTTGAGAAGTCAATGGTACTGCAATACTTTGGGAGATTCTCCATGGGACTAAGATCTATGAGGATCCCAGTGTATTGATGCATAAGCAAGCCTGAAGTACTGAAGACAATGCATGTATCATTTATTATTACACTGCATTCTAGAAAATACTTCAAAAATATACTCACCATAAAATGTCAGATACCCAAACAAAGCAGACATAAAGTAAATTATGAAACTCAGGCCAATTCCTGTGACAGCTACATTCTGCATTCTACTTTTGGATGGACTGGAAAAAAAAAAAAAAAGGAAGTGTTGATTCATCTATCCATGGTCCATCTATGGACCATTCAACACAACGTAAGATACGTTATCAGACAACATAGCAGCCTGCCATTTATGAGAAAGCAACCTCGTAATTTAGGGGCACGCAGTATTTGCTGAAGATTGTGCTCTCAGTAACACGGTTCTTTTTAAAGTACTTTTTATCTCGTGGTGAAGATTCACTTGTCACAGCCATCTAGCACCATCCCCAGCTGGAAAGGAATTCTGACATGCCTGTCAGTGAGATTTATTTGTACATTTATTTGATTTTTAATAAAATAAAAATAGCAGTTTATACAGGATCTGGGCCAAAAAAGCCACTGAATCTAGTGAAATACAGATAACAAAGAAAAAAAATTAACTACTGAGCACCTTAGTAAATGACCTTTTTTCCCTAGATGGCCAAGACAATGTACTGACATTGGTGACAGAACCACATTTGCTATTTTTCTCTCCAGTTAAAGAAGATAAGCTAATTACAGATTAGAACTGTACATTTCCAAAAAACATGAAGGTGACTGAGGCTGCAGTGTTTGATGGCATTAACTTGAAAATATAACACTCAATATTAATTTAGGAAAACAGAACAGAATGCTCCCATTATATCTGAATATTGCACGTATTCTCATACATTACCTTTGAAGCTCACAGTAAATCGGTAAGACTGAGGTATGGCAGAGAAAAGAGAAGGCCATGGTTGGTATTGCATAAGCACTCTAAAATAGAAGATAAACACCTCGTAAGTTGTTTGTTATTACAGATGGGTGGGAAATTATCTGGAGGAATTCAGTGCAAGCCTTGAAAGACGTTGGAAATCATTCAATTTAATGCTTCAAGAGAAATCTCTGTAACACAGACTGGTGCCTCTGAGTCGTTACATAGAACTGGATCTCTTGAACAAGCCTCGCTTCTGGCATTGTTCTTAGCTTACCATTCCACGATCAGGAGAGCTCACTGGACAGCACGTCAATGAGCTAACAACTGAGAAGGCAAGTAATTAAGTAAAAAGAGTAGGAATTTCCCCAAGGCTGGTGTATCGTCCACAAAATTCTCTAAGTCTTTTTAGCTACCTGTCAAATTACTGTCTCCCTTACCCTGACTTCCCTATTTTCTCACTACTTCTTAAATACTTGGATACAGTTCCCAGAAAACATAACGCGCTTTATCATCTCAAGTTTTAAGACAGTTACGTAACTGGGATTGTACCAAACACAATTAGTGGTATATTATTTCAAAAACTTACATTAGAAGAGATGAATCATCTAGTATAGCCTGCTTCAATTGCCAAGTGGAATAAGCTAAACCCATGCTGGTAAAAATCTGCCACTTTCAATTGATAACATTGAAAAAGGCAAAATGCAATACAGACGAGTTCCAAAATACTACAAAGCACGAAGGCCAGACAAAAAGCTGGATCCTCGTGGTGCTTGATTCTGGCCAAAGCAAAATTTCTTCTGTGATCTGTATTTAACTTTTGTCTGATGTTCGGGTGGTTTTTTTGGGTTGGAGCGTTAGATTTTGTTCTTTCAGACAAATGTTACCAACCGTGGCCCATTTGAATTCCAATATGCTACAGACCTATCCCAAACCTCTTCCTCTTTTTTTCCCCATTCTCTTTACCCCAAAGCAACCAGAGCTGTACATGATAGCTCCCCTCCGGCAAGCCTTGTTGGGTGATGATGTAATTTAAAAGCACATTAATTAACAAATACCAGAGCTGACATCCAATGAAATGCATAAGATTGCACTAGGACTGAAGAATTAGCTCCAGATAAGAAAAAATGAAACTTATATCCAGGCAGTTTCAGGAAACATGTTCTTTAAGGATCTAAATGAATGCGTACAGTCAAGCAGCACTGCATTCCAGCTGAGGGCACAGATAGTGCCCAGATCCAACTGCATCCTGAGGCTGAGCACCACTGCATCTGTTATACTTCATACTTTGGTCACATTTGCAAACTGTTTTCATAAAATGCTAACTTGGACACCCAGCCTTCATATTAAAGAGCGAGACTGGAAAACACTTGGCAGTAGGTATAGGAAATATTTCCACAGCCTGTAACTGGTTTTACAGATGTTCAGCTTACCCTGGATAGAATTTAAACCCCAATTTTTTAACACCTCCCGCCTTTAGTTAGCTTATTGTTAATAGAGATTACCTCTTTTGAAAGATGAAAGAGCTTTGCTTTACAATCCGCAGTAGAATTTGAAACCTGTAAGACATATATGGCAAAAAAAAAAAAAAAAAAAAAAAAAAAAAAAAAAACCACATAAGGAAAGAATGAGCCCAAGCCACAGACATGAAAGGTTTTGGTTTTCTTGATAGTAAAATTGTGATAGCTAAGAAAAGAAGGAATTTAAATAGCAAGTCATTCTGAAAGCGTTAACGTAAAAAAAGCATTACAGTTATTAATAAAATGTTAGAAGAACTTCCAAACAGCATGCACTTTACCTGTAAAGTCTCTATTGCACTGCTCAGAGGTAGAGGACAAGGGATGGACCATTTTTTTATCATAATCTGCAAAGACAGCATGGATTATATCCCCCAAATCAAGATACCTTCAGATACACATAGCTAAAGTATCAGACAGTTGGTACGCAAAGCTGGAAGCTAAACCCACAGTAAATTAACTAACTTGACTGGTAGGCAGACAGGCTACAGAAAGGGGAGCCTGACAGCAAAGCTTGTCAGTGCCATTCCACACAGCTGCTGGCTAAGCACAGCTGGCAGCCTTATGGCTTGCCTGTCTGGAGGTGCTGTGCTGAAATGAGCTATGACATTAGCTGAAATACAACCGGTGCTCCACATTCACTCTCTCTGTGCTCCATGCTCACCACCTCCCATACAGAATAGCTGCTGTGTTAGCTGTCCCAGGCCCTTTCCCTAAGCAGACAAGCCCTTAACAGATATAGAGCAGAGCCTAGGGCTAATCTTAAAAGGCAGAAACATATGGTGTGGACTAGAAAGCAAAGGAAAAACAATAAATGCAATTATTGTCCCAGAATGTCATTGGGGCTTTAGCTACACCCTGCTGCTTTAGGGACTGCCAAGTAACAGGGCTGAAAATCAAAGGGAAATTAAAGTAAGCAATGTTACCTCCTCTTTCAGGAGTCTCATTTAAAATGATAGTGGCATTGCTCTTCTCACCCTAATTAATTTCCTATTGTAGATGCCTGGCCTTAGAGGTTATAATTCTTTTGAAGCCTAGAGCAAATAATTAAAAACTTAATTAAAGACTCAGATCCACGAGAAGAATAACATGAGAGAGAACATTTCTTCTGGCTCAAGGAATCCACCTTTTGCTCACAGCCAACTGGTGTTTCCCAGAGAACTTTGTGCCATAAAGGCCAAAGAAAAGCAAGAGAAGTCTGCCTGTGTGGGACAAGGAAACAGCAGGTACCCACCATGTTGCTTCTGCTGTGGCAATACCTCCTTGGAGGTGTTCAAGAGCTATGGAGACGTGGCACTGATGGACACGGTCAGTGGGCAGGGTGGGGGTGGGCTGGGGTTGAGCATCGTGGATGTCTTTTCCAACCTGAATGATTCTATGAGAAGGAAACGAGTTTTTCAAGGAGATCTCTCCATACTTGCAAGGTACCCAGAGAGGGGAAATAAAGGAGAGACTTGGAGGGCTCCAAAGTAAAAGGATCTGCGAGAGCTCTGGCTAAGATTTGAACAGGCTTCCTAAGCAGCGTGAAGGTGCACCAGCTAAAAGGCAAGCTTTGGGGAAAGTGAGCTGTGCTTGGCAGTGGGTAGGCACACAGCTTTCTGCTAAAGGGCAACACTGTGCAGAAATACTGCAGAGGCGGAGGAAGAAAGAAAAGCCAACTACAAAAACTGGAGAACATTCTTCTAAAAGGGCGTGAATAGAGATTTTCAACAAATTGAAACGGAAATAAAAAGAGACAATAGCAAAGCACTAAATTCATTTTAAATATAGAATTTTATTTGCCTACCCTCTTAATTACTCAAATCTGTTTGGATTACTGAGTGCAGTACACTTCATATCTCTAATGAAGCCACCAGCAGGAAGAGATTTTTCATTGCTTGTGCAGCCTGATCCACATAAGCACTGTTTTTTGAGTGTAACAAACATTTGGTTGTGACTTAGAAAAAAAGCAAAACCTAAAGGCAGATTCTGATGAAAACAAAGTATTTCAAATCCACAGCACAAACACTGCTGCAAATAAAGTCAGTCATTGGCTCTGGGCAGCCTGGTTTGGTGGTTGGTGACCCTGCACATGGCAGGGATGCTGAAACTAAATGATCATTGTGGTCCTTTTCAACCCAGGCCATTCTGTGATTCAGAGTTCTCAGAACGTTCTAATAGATGTTGCTTTTTATTATCCTGTGGATAGAAAACAGGAATCCCTTTATTCCAGCAGTCCTGACAGCAAAGACGGGCTCTGTGTATAACATCATTCACTGCATGTGGCAGGTTCCCAATCTGCATCACATTTTGTTCTGGGAACGTAAACAAGAGATTCAGAAAAATACCACTAGGAATCATTAACACCTTTGTTGAACAAGCTACCAATAGGGCTGTTCCCACCAAAAAATCTGGTTTTACTCTTCACCAATATTCAATACAGCAAGAAGAGGCAATAAAAGAGTGCAATGATCACGTTTCATTTCTCTTCATTTAGGATTCACATTGGGGAAGTATTCAACAATGAGAAACAAGAGAAAGTGCTCAGGACCTCACAGAATCTGGCTTTCAATTAACAGCTGCATACATACACATTTTTTCTCCCTCATCAGTTCATCTTGGTGTTTTCATTCTTTCCAAGTGAGGACTATAAGCACTGCATTAACTCTACAGGAAAAGACAGCAAAGCACAGGAGGTGTGTGACCTGCCAAAGCCCCATAGTAGAGCACAGTCTGCAGACCTGCTGACCAGGACACACTGCCTATCACACCTATCTTTTCCACTGTATTAAAACTGTGGCTTGCTGGCAAGAGGCTTCACAGATGGCATGCACTTGAAAATGCACCGAATTATTTTGTATGTAAAATACAACTGCACAGCTTGCATATGACTAGCACAGCTTTCTTCTGGAATCAATTAAAACATATCTACCATACAGAAATTAACACTGTGCAAACAAAAACAGCATTTCAACAGCACATGCCATCCCCTTCAAAGCAATTAGATGTGGAAATCAAACCACAGTTAATGCCTTTGTGTTTCAATGCATTTGAGTTTCAATGCCTGATGAAGTCGGAGAAAATACTGTGCAAAGAGTATTAGCTCTCCTTAAATATCACTGCGTGCTCCTTATCTAGAATTTTCCACACCTTTCTGTTACAAAGAAACACACCTAAATCCTAGCTTAAATCACCACAGTCGCAACCGCATGCAAGTCTTGTTTATCTGAGCCCCAAATTACTTTCAGTGCACTTCCCCATCAGAAAAGCTTTCTTCAGATATGTGCACAAATTCACAGCCAAATACAGGAATTGAAATTGTTGAGAAACTGTTCAAGTAGCTTCACCCTGAGACCTATTTCAGCATTTTTTTTTTCCTTCTTTCAAGATAAATTTTAGGGAAGAGGTCAAAAGTTAAGGTAATTTATAAATATTACAAATGCATTTCCATTAGCTCTGAAAGGCTGTGGCTGTTCCTCAATGCTAAGCTTTGGAAGAATACTTCCCAAGGTCCTCCAAACACTGCAGCTCTCCAGGGATACCCCAGGGTGATGTTTTGACAGCTTTGAAGTTTGGTTTTATCACATGGTTTAGCTCCTAATGGATTACCTTGGTCTCCCGGATGGCATGTTTGTTCAACTTGCCTTCAACTCTGTTTATCCCTTTGTAAAGCAGGTATTAAAAGCAAGTCAATGCAAGCCAGAATGATGAGGGAGAGGGGGAACATCGTTCCAGGCTCCCCAAAAAGATCCCCATTGCTCTACCTGGCTAACAGAGTGCAAGTAGCTTGGTTGTGCCATTTACTACACGTGTGCCTTCACATAGCTTTCACTGTAAGGAGAAAAATGGTGCAACTTAAAGGTATGTTTTTCCTCCCAGATCTGCCGAGCAGTTCTCACTTGAGATATTTGGAAACATGTACCTCAGAGGGGCCTGGAGAGGGTGAGCATCAGGGTCAAAAAGCCCATATGGCTTAGAGAAAAGAACCTTTCCTTTCAGCAGGAAAGAAGAATAAGGTCATTGACGTATTAATGAATCTTGTAAACTGTCTTAATGAAGTTCTAGTTTTCCTTGCCTTTTTTTGAACCCAGTCACTCCATCGTACATGTAAATCTAATTTATTTGGAGTATATTAAATTTTCTTCTGCACTAGTTGCAGTAAGTAATAGTTAGAAGCTAAGCAAACAAAATTCCATTCTGTTACTAGCAGGGAAACAAAAGTATATGTGCCAGCTCCCTTCAGTGCACTGTCAGCAAAACAAAAATATTGTTGCATTTGCCAGTCCAAAATATAATTATTTTAAATCTTTTCACATGTTTGAAAGTTCATACACATTTCCATGCCTCAGCAAAACAAATAGAGCCTGTCCAAGCAAGCACATACTGAACTCCAAGAAAACTAAATGCTACATAAAATGGAAGAGAGGAGAGGAAGACAATTCATTTCAGAACAGTCTTGTGAAAACATTTAAACAATAAGAAAAAAAAATAGATAAGCTCTGCTCTGATTTTTAACTTACCACAAGCACAAAGTACACCATAAAGAAAAATGATAAACTACTTGTGTAGCCAAGAAAGCCTGTAAAATAACAGTAAAAATAAAAGAGAATTTATAAGGAAAGTGATCCTAATGTACAGCTAAAGCTTTACATTTTAGGCATGTTTTCTATTACAGTGCTTGGTATCTGGGGCTTAGGACTCAGAATAACAACATTCCAACTGCCTGTCACAGATCATTTATGCAGTTTTGTAGGGCAGAATTAGAACTGGCTTACCACTAATGGCATGCTGTAAGTAAATGCAGCTCTTTAATGTTCTGCTGTAAAGATTTTATTTTAGTATTGCAGACAAAATACTACTGCAACCCAAGTAATAGGTTAACTAGGCAGGGCTGGAAGGCAGAACACAGTACAACTTAAGCAGCCCCCACAATGGCCAGCCCCCTGCCAGTTTAAATAAATAAATAACCCATTAAGGTTTTAAAGTCTTCAACTGTAATTGCTACTAAAGTAGAATAATATTTGCTTCTCTCCTTTAATTACTCACCGATTTTAGGAAGAAGCGCGAGGGGAAATACAATGCAGACCCAAGTAATGAGTAGCAGCAGTCTCCCATCGAGGTACCAGGACCTGTTGGAAAAGCTGCTTGTGACTGATCCACAGTTCATGAGGCCTAAAAATTACCTTCTACTTTAAAACTGCCATCTTGGACAAAGTAACCACTAAAGACAGAAGCAGTAAATAATTCCAGTCGCACATGCTGTTTGCATGGGTTTGTACTCCCAGTGTCTGTACTGATATAAAATAGAGCTCCCAGACAGTGAGAAGCAGAGCACCATCCCATAATTAACCACCATGTTGGCGATGCTCCATCTGCATGGATCGAGGCCCTGATGTGTGTACAGCTTCTTCTCAGCAGCTCAATATGTGAACCCCTGCCTCCACTCAAACCAGTGATGAGCATGGAAGGGCATTCTGTACCACGCCACTCCCCAGCAGAAGTACTTCTATCACAGAAGCACAGGGGTTGGAGGAGACCTTCTGGGGATCACCAAGCCCAATCCCCACAGTGTTCCATGCATCTCAAATTGGGTTACACTGAGCTGTGTACTTCCACAACTGGAAGAAGCTCCAACTCTCATTCCCATTTACTGCACGATCTCCTGTTCATCATTCCCACGTCATATCACAGAAAGACAGAATGGCCTGGGTGTCCTCTGAGTGTCCTCTGCTTCTCAATGTTTCCAGGAGCCCTGAAACAGGAAGTCAAGCAGCCCAGAAGCCAATCTATTGTCTGTTTAAGTTTGCTAAACACAGCAATTTCCCACCCTAATTTGCTATTTCTATCAGCACAGGTCAAATATTAGAGGAAATATACAAGTCAATCAGCTTGCTATTAATTTGAAGTAACATTTGCTCTCCAGAGGTAATATAACAAAGAACTGTAAAAAGGGAGACTTTCTTGTCTTTAATATAGCACTGAACGATCCTTCATTCATTGCAATACCATCAAAGCACAAAAGAGATGGAAACAGCTGTAATGTCCATATAAAAACGTAGATGTAAAAAGCACCATGGAGGCATATGAAGTCTTGATGCTGTTAAAAATCTATTCAGTACCAAAATCTCATCTCCTAAGCAGAGGGAAGCACAGATGTGTAAGCTGTTAAGAAACAGAAACATCTCGAGGGTGGCTCCCCGAACTTGGCACTGGCCATATCCTGTACTGATAAACATCTTGCACATCAGCCCTCGACTTTACTACCTATAAACACCCTGGCCTTTGACCTCCACGTTTATTTAGTCCAGGATATGGTTAGCACCTAATAAACAGGCAGCACCTCAAGTTATCATACGGAAAGCAGCAAACACCTGTGTTGAAGAATTACCAGAGACAGATATGGAGCACCGTCATGCACCGTGGCCAACTGGCTGCATCACTTCACATCAAAAAATTACATGTGATACAAATGAATGGAGTCACGTCAGTGCTGAGGGAATCCTGCCCATTTCCAAAGCAAAGTAACCCTGCAGTAACAACACCATACATATCACTGCAGCTCAGCAAGCCCAAGGAAGAAAGTACTTTGGTTACTGTATGGTAAGTGAGAAAAAGAAACTGAAGGGGGAAGGGAACAAAAAGAGCAGAACTGCAGTGAGGTGAAGGAGAAAAAATAATTTTGCAAAGTGTTTACTTTTAGAATATCCTTGATTAAAAAATTATTTTGAAATAACAAACAGACCAACAGAAAGCAGAGGACCATCTACTGGTTGTCAAAAAACGCGGCTGTTTGCTCCCAGAATACTGCTGTAGAAATACACTTATTTTCCACAGGCAGAATAAATGTTCCTATATTTCCTTTAAAATCAGTTAATACGCAGATATAATCCCATATGATAAAAACATTCCAAGTATGAAATGCAGAATATAAATCCTTGCCTCTACTGAAAATGCTTTGGCATGCAGATGTTCCTCCTCCGTCCCTCCCCCACTTTTAACTGAAAGCAGACATTTATAAATTGCTTTAATTTCATTCCTGAATGCAACAGGACAAGGGATTCATATGTTCTACATTAGGATCTGACTCTCAGTCCATATCAATTATGTAACACACAAGCAAGACAACTTAATTGCATCAATCATATCCTCCTGACGGGGTCATTAAATGTTAACAGAGGGCTCACGAATTACAAGTTTTTAACACAATCCTCATTGGAAGCTATGTTCATGTCATCAAAACTACGTGGAATTCTTCTTATGCAGACAGACAGAAACATCTCAACTTACAATTAACAAGTGCTTACATTGCATGTTTTTGTTTTTTAACGAAGACACGTCGATATTTTAAACGCTGGCTCTGATCCTTCCCAATGCACGCACACCTGCTTACCTTTAGCTACAAAAATAATCCAATTCGCAAAATGACTTTCCTGTGAGCATGCCTTGGGTTGGTATATGCACAGAAAACATTTCTCACAGTTTAACTGACACTTCTGACAGCTTTTAACTCCAGTTAAAGATAAATCCTGCACCCAAACGGCAGCATATCAGATGCCAGGGACTGAACAGAAACAGAGCAGTTGTGCAGCCACATCTGGAAACAAGAGGCCCAGTTAAAAGATTTTAATCAAATGAGGCAATATTTATGCCCTCTGCATACGTAAGTTGCTACTTGGTCCTGATAACTGATTGCCTATTTGTCTTGAGAAATTCCCTACAATTTACATTCTGTTACTCAAAACCTACTCCAGTGTTAAGATAATCATGGAATGGTTTGGGTTGGAAGGGACCTTTAATGTCACCCCGTTCCAATCTCCCTGCTATAGGCAGGGACACCTCCCTCTAGACCAGGTTGCTCACAGCCCCATCCAGCCTGGCCTTGAATGCTTCCAGGGATGAGGCACCCACAGCCTCAATGGGCAACTGTTCCAGTTAAGAAATAAGCAACGTTCTGCAGCAAAAGATGATGATCCATCATGGCAATATAGATGAAATACAGCAGTGGGCATGCACACGCCAGCTGTGTCCACAAAGCTGGAATACTGACTGACTGCTGCATCTCAAGTACTTGCTAGGGCAAAGAACAGAGGAGTCAAACTGTGTCACACGAACACCATTCAGCAGAAGAGCTCTCAGCAAGCAGGCAAGGCTCTAGCTGAAAATGAACCGCTTGAGCAGCGGCTGGCATTGCAGCAGACCATTTCAGCTCTTTCCGAAGGCAAAATTGAACTTCATTCCCACCGTGCAATTCCGGCTGAGCAAAAAGTATGGGTGGCACACAGTGCAATGAGAATTGCTGTGGCTCAGCCCACTTATAGTAACTGGTTCAGCCACTGTAACCTGTTTGCTCGCTCACTAGCTGAAGATCTGCACAAGGACCTTTGATAAAGAGCATCATCTGCTTAATACATCTGTTGTTTATACTGTCTTCTTTAGACAGAACAATCTTTCATATGTATGTACGTATGCATGCGTAGGGCACTTTCAGATCCTACCTATTAGAAGTGCTCATAAGCTGCTTAAAACTGTGTCTTTGCTGGGAAAAGTCCGTTTGCATAAACAGAGCTGGCATCAAATTAAGAAAAAAACCCAACATAAGTGATGTTACATGCAAACAACGGCAATGAACTGATTGGAGCAGATAGAGCAGCAGATTCAACAGCACTCTGTATGGGACAGGAGAGCTGAAAGCACAATTTGGAAGGAGAGGGTAATAAAGCCCAAATGAAAAGCTGATGATTATCACAGCTGGAAAAGTTGCACTAACAGATCAAAAATGACATGCACATAAAACATAATTGTTTATTATTAGGCCCTTACTAAATATGCATTATTGTGAAGGCAAAAGGAGGGCAGGAAGACAGAAAGTGAGGTTAGCACCACACCGTTTCTCAAAGCACATGTTATACAATTGAAGAAAATAAAGAAAAAATAGGACTTAAACTAAAGTGCCTTTCTAAAAACCAATTTCAACTTAGAAAGCATACCAGAAGCATCACACAGCCTTGAGAAAACTACACTGTCTTCAATCCAGCTTGAGCTCAAAACACCTAAAAAAAAATCAGCTTGGAAAAATTGCAGTAACAGTGTGAGATACACCATCAGGAACAACAGCAGCACTGCAACAGCCTGAACAAGAGATTTCAGCACTGAAGCTGCAGCGTTTGCCCCAGGGCAGGCACAGATTCCTTGTGACAGCTCTAATAGGAATCTGAGGGACACACATTACATCCAGCTTTATAGCTCAGATGTGAAGAATAATTTCTTTACTGGCAGCCAAGTTATGGAATTATAAAGCAAGCCTGGAAACCTGGCCTTTTTCCCAAGACAAGTCCAATTACTGGAGCAAGACAACAAAATATTTAAATTTAAATGTCTGCCAGATTTCATACTGTGGTCTTGAAATATTTTAAGTGATAACATGACAGCAGTTTAAATGTTTCTCCTCCCCTCCCTCCCATTCCTTCCTGCTTTCCCTTTCAAACTCTTACAGATTTCTTTGAATGGAGTTCTGCCACCAACTTTAAGGTTGTCTGATGGGAAAGAATCACGCTCTGTGTGCGCTGCAGAAGGTTTACAGATGCCAAATATTTCATATTCCAAGAATGCCTGTAAATAAGTCATTTTTTTAAGCACATGAGATCAGAAGGCAGTGTCAGTACCCATCTCCTCCAGCAGTCCTGAGCTGCTTTCTTCTTCAAGATAAATTCACAATGCTTGCAGCATTTTTACTTACCCGCTCTCATCTCCACTTAAGAACCCTGCAACAGCACCAGGAAGCTCAGACTTCACAATTAACAGATAAGATGACATAGCTGCAAACAGAAGCAGAGCAGATTTAGCAGAGGAACAGCAGTACTGTACCAACCAGTGTGGCTTAACCAGCACAGTTATGACTGCGACATCTCAGCTGTATATTAGACACCGTGGCACCAGAATCAACATTTATTTTCTCATATGCTTCCTTTAAAAATAGCTGCAAATCCCCGAGTACCGTGCTGATGCTGGCTAATGCTTCCAGAGAGGCTGTTATGACGTGAGTCTTGAAGCAAGGAAAACATCATCCAAAGGGCTAACAAAACAATACTGAGCAGCAGGCTGACCCTTTACCTGGCAACACAGATCTGCACAGAGTGGGGCTGCAGCACTTCTTCCCAGCTCTGCAGTAGATGTTGTTGATGAGGAAGAGAGTAGCTCCTGAGATTTGCTTCTATCAATACAACAGATCTTTTTAAAATACTCTGTATTTGTTGTTGTTCAATTGTCGCTGCACTAAGTAAATGCACTGCAAATCTAAGCACAAGAATGGGACTTGAAAGGCTCTTTATATACTGCGTGTCTGTATTTACAAGAACTACAAATCCGAAGAGAAAGTGTTAGTTAATCCTGCGGGAGTGATGATTTGAAATAGAGCATTTATATTTGTATTCATCAGAAAGTAATGATGCATACAAATAAATCCAAGCACTACTTCACGGTGCCATTTTTCTGCTTTGCTCGGCGAAATGATCAAAGGCATAAGTAATCAGAAAAAAAGGTGTCAACACAGAGGAGTTCTTACATTTTTTCCTCACAATTTCTATTACCCTGATACCTTTACATATTGCTGCTGTCACTTTTTGCTTTCACACAAACAGCAAACGTTTGTACAACCCAGAAACCAAGAGAGAATTACTCGTAACATCAGGCATTACAAAGAGCTCCAGCAAACATCACAGCCTGCTGGGAGCTGACTGCCATCTGTCCAAGTGATGTCACCACCGTGCCTGCAAACGCCTTCAGTCCTATCCAAAGCTTGATGAAAATTCATCTGTTGCATTCAAATCTTACTGACCTGTGTTTGGTAGTTCAGAACACCGTGCTTCCTTTTCTCATGTTCTCCAGAAATAATATTTGTTTGAAAAATGTATGACAGCAAACTTCCATCCATACTCTGAGTTAAGAGTGGATGTGGAAAATGTGGACTCTGACACTGCTGTACTGCAGCAGCCAGTGTTAAATCTGAAGAAGGGGAATGTGGTCTCCATAAAGAAAGCAAATTGCATTAATGCAAAGTGACATCTACCTACCGCAAGGTTAAATTAAAAACAGTTGGTGGATCACTAAATAAGGGAATATTCGCTTCTTCGTCATTAAGAGCTCTGATTTTCTTTAGGATTTGACTGTATTTGACTGTATTTCCCTGTTGACGTGTAGCTGTTTACATCTGGCAAGGTGTGTTATCCATTGCCATTACTCTCCAGTCTGCAAAGATCACAAAGATCTTTACAGCGTGTGCATTTCTAAATCACCAGAATTTGTAAGAAAATTAACACTAAGCTGGGGGTGAGCGGGTGTTTCACCCTAAGCAAAGAGAGATGGTCAAAAAAATCAGGAGGTGAAAAAAGAAAACTTCCTCTAAAGTATAATTAAATTTACTTACCCATTAGCCTCCTTTCTTGCATTGCACAATGCTTTGTACACAAGCAATTTGGAATCTTGATATATTTATGCACTTCAGAAAGGTTTCAAAATTAGTTCTTTTGCAGCTCAGCTGCAGAAAGCTTCAATTTCCAGATCAGATTTCCTCCTACCATGCAATCTGTCACTCTTCCCTCACATTCCTATTAGCCTCTGGCTAATCATTTGATCACTTATCCTTTGTTGTGCACTCACTCTTTGTTTTTTAAAGAGGAGTCCAATTTCACTGGATTCCACTCTGGAGTTGGGAACCAATCATGCACCACGAGTCTTGCACATGCTGAACATTTGTCTCCATCTCTCTTCCTTTCCTTGTGCATATGAGAAACAACCTCATGGGGCAGGACTTTTTTTTTTTTTTTTTTTTTCTCGCCAGTTTATCTCCTCCTGTTTGTTCTATAAGATGGAGAAAATAAATAGCAATTTTATTTAGATCCTGCTGCTCAGATACAACACAAATCTCTTACATAAACCTGAGCAGGACACCCTCACATAATACAGTTTAACAGAACAAATCCTGCTTGCTTTGTAGTTTACAAATGTAGCTGTAGTGCAGCTCATGCTTCTCACAAGCTGCAGCTCCTTCAAGTTTTACCCAGCACGACAGAAGTAAAAGATAGAAACTGCTGTATCACATTCTACAAATTCTGAATAAGTGACTCTGAACAGATGAGGCATTACAAATGACACACTCCACTACAAACTGAGTGCGGAAGACTGTTTCTCAAAGCTGAAGTTATCTTAGCTAGAAATAAAGGGCACGTGGTGTGGCTGAGGAAGAGTTGCTCATCTTTTGATCCAAACGTGACGTTTTACTTAACTTTCCTGATGCCAACAATGAAGAGCAATGCCAATTAGTACTGGAAAATCTGAATGTCAGCCACCCTTGGTAGTGGGATATAAAGCAAAAGGAAGAGATGCCAGAGTCACATGGCTACACTGTGCCACAAGTGAGCACAACACGAAGCATACCTCGGGCTCTGGTTTATTCCACTCTGGCAATACCTGCATCCTTGCAGGTATTGCCAGTCACTTTTGCAAAATTTTGCCGTCACTTGCAAAATAAGGGTAATGTTTTAAAGATTAACTTTTAAGGCACCTTTTATCATATAAAAAGCCTGGTAGGTCTGCATTAGTCCTTAGGATTCAAGCATTCAAACCCATCAGCAATAACATTCCCTTCAGCTTGTCCCCCTTTCACACACGTGGTACAAGAGCAGAACTTACTGCTCCTGCACCTCATTTCATCCACAAAGCCAGCAGCCTGTTTTCCTTCTATCACCTCTTTGCAGAATGAGCCATCTGTCTGAGCACTGGGTGAGGCAGGCCTCCTGCAAAACAAAGGGCGTTCAGTGCTGTAACCTGAGGCTTTGGCAGCACACAGGTGCTGATATCCATCACTGGAGCAACCTCAATTTGGTCACTTCTTCATTTTTAGCTACTATTGCAGCGTCGATGCTACCTTACAATAACTTTCAATATGCACCAGGAGCTATTTGATGGAAACTAAGTGAGTCTGAAGTTCTGTATTCAGGAAGATCAATATTCCGATACTAAAACAGTATTCAGCAGGAATCAGAATTACTACTTTGTCATTCAATAGACTTAGCACCGCCTTGGAAGCAGCAAGAAATTACATTCTTAAAATACATACATATATGACTTTGTCACGTTCTGAAATTTGGCATTGACTTTGATGAAAAAAAGTTTGTCATATAGAAAAGCATACTTGCATTACACTTTCATTAATACATTACAACCCACTGAGCTGTATAACTATGTACCATGAAGATATTATTCAAAACACCCTCACTGTGCTATAGTACTGCTTCACACTCAGCACATGGGCCCCTACCTGAACGAAACATTAATTGCTAGTGAGAAGAGAAACCAAGGTTGTTTTTAAGTCAGTCCTCAAACCCCTCTTTGGAGGCAGCCCACACATGACTGGTGTTTTAGTTACCAGAAATGTATCTGTGATGTTTCCTTACTGTCCTATCAAAAAACGATGAGCTGCTGAAGTCCACGGTAACAATGCAAGAGAATATATATACATTAAAATTATGCACAAACATAAGATTCATTCCTTCCTTAGAAAATGGCTGGTGATAAAGTCCTCCGTGTAATTTCACTCAAGGGAAGGATTCTAAATCTCCTGATCAGTTTTCCTAACCTACCTGTGGCTGATCACATTAGATCACTATAAAGACATCTCACACCATTAAGGGCTGAGCAAAAATGGAACCAGGCTGCAATCTCCCTGAGCAGGAGAGGCAGGCTGTGAAAATCGCTGTTATCCACACAAAAGCATCGGCTCTGCAGCTTCTACTGAAAAAGAGCTACGCTGGTTTGGGAACCAGGGACAAGCAGAGCAATTCCTCTTCTCATCTAGGTGAGACAGAGAGATTCCTCCCAAGTGCTATGAGATGATTGAGATTAATCAAGACGCTTGCAACTCTTAATCCTCTGAAGCATTCCATTAATAAGATCCTTGTTTTTCCCAAAATACTGAAAAGATCAGAGGCTGAAAGACAGAAATAACAGAATAAATCCTATTTCACAGCACACTTCAGCCAAAGCGAGCTGCATCTTATTTCCCTCTTATTTCGCTGGGGACACACAGGCAGCAGACTTCTTTTACTAAGATGTCATTAGTTTAATTGCACTTACGCTAATAGAACTGCAGTGCTTTCCTACTCATGTTCCAAAGCACAGCTGCAGGTGAGGAGTTCTGCTGTTTTGTTTTTAAAGCAAGGTGAGCATCCCCTGCAGCGTAAACCTTCCCAACAACCACTAACTGCAATGGGAAAACAGCACGGTCATCCATTGTGAAACCAGCACAGGAGCACACAAACCTGCCCTTAATTAGGGCACTGGAAATCCTCACTGAGAAACAATGAAGGTAATTAGGCTGTCAGGTCAAAAGCAAACTGCGCTGTGAAAACAAACATTTGAGTTTGCTTGAAAACAGAACGAGGCTTTCCATCCTTAACGGCAGCTCAGTGGTTTCTTAAGGTATCAGCAGTGCAGTTCTCAGCGTGTGACAAGGCGCGCTTCCTTCTTCCATGATTTGCACTGTTTATTTATTTTCAAACGTCGTAGAGTACTGGACTCTGGTTAGAAAAATAAGGGCTTCCATCTTCTCTCTCGTTTTTCTCAAAACGTTTACTACCTCATAGACAAATTTTGTGGAATACATTTATAATTAAACTTCAGAATTGAGGAACCCTGAGTGGAAGGAAAAAAAAAAGAATGCTCTATTCTCTTGGTAAAACAAGCTCCTTGTTTCGCTTTGTTGTGAGACGCGTAATGAAAGGGAGCACGCGTACTCCTCACACAGGGGAAAGGGGGGGAAAAAGAAGGGGGGAAAGGCGGGAAAAAGCGGCCCCGGGGCAGCAGCGCGGGGCGGCCAGCAGGTGGCGCTGTCGGAGCAGCCCTCAGCAGCTGCCGCTGTCCCCGAGGCGGCCCGCAGCCCCGCACGGCGCCCGGGAGCAGAGCCGCTCCGGATAAGCGAAGCCCTTCCAGCCTGGGATATTCTCTAGTTCTACAATCCTCCGCACGGCAAGAGATGTGCGTTTGGGAAACTGCTCCACTTACAGACCTGGAGATGGTTTGTGTTGGAAGGGACCTTTACGAACGCCTCTGCATTTGGACAACGACAGCTTTCCTGCGGCTCTACAGAACCAACCCGTGCCTCTCGCCTCGGGGCATCCGCTAGGAGAAAAATCAGCTCCGCAGTCGTTCAGCGCGGGCAATTAGGATGTCAAATGCAAATCTGCAATTCAGGCTCTCTTTCTAAACGAGCAAAGATGACAAATGAGAAAGCCTAGCTGTATTTAAATGCTTGCTAAAAGCTTTCTCTCCCACAAATGAATGTAAATCACTTCCGAGCTTCAATTACTTTTAGACGTGATCAAACCGACTTTAAAAATGCAGTGAGTGACAGTAAGCCCAGCGCAGTCGCTTATTTTAATCGCAAATCATTATTCATTATCTAGAGCTCCCCAATCACCTTTGAAATCAGATCCCACATGATGCAATGTACCCAGGTCTGATGATGGAGGAGGTAGCAGAAAACAATGTTTATTTTTAGCCTTATTCTGGAATTAAAGCTGTTGACAGAGGCTGGAATTCTGCCCACCAGACACAGTGCTTCCTTCAAACAGCCATAAAACAAAAGGAGGGAAACACCTCATTGCACAGAGGTAAAAGGGCAGAACCGAAGCTTTAGCCTTCATTGCAGCACGGCTCCAGTTCAGGGCAAACACAGTTTCATCACTCCCATTTAAAATACATGGGAGCCAGAAAGACAAGAGATTTGCCTTTCTTTCTTCAAGCAGCGAGGCTCAGTGAGAGATGCAGAAAGCCCTTCATCCCTAACCCGGGCTGTCCCAAAGCACAAAAGACATTTTTTGAAGAGAGAAACAGTACAGAAATGCGAATACTACACAGGATGTGAGGCAGCTCCTCACACCGATAGCACAGTGACAGCACAACACGTATTCTGTGTGGAGGAAGGTGCCAAAGCCGTGTGTGAAAACCCACAGTTCCACAAGCGTGCTTCCTCAAAGTCTGGGGCACGGCTTCGTTTTACCTACCTCAACTAGCTCAGAAAACAAAAGCCAGCTTGCTTTCTTTCAGTATTTGAAACTGAGTTCCTTGGAATCTTTGCAAACAAGAGCTGAGGATCCACAAAACACTGCCACTCTAACAAGAAAAATACTGGCACTGGAAACAGAAGCATCGAGAGAGTTCTGAACACTTCCATCAAAATGAGGGCGCTCGAATACATCCAAAAGAGAATTTCCTACCTGCAGAATCCTCCCCCTCGACCAGCTGAACAGAAAAGCAGTGCTTGGCAAAGCAGGCCCCACTTGCTGGCAGAGAGGCCCACTGCAAAGGACAGAACAAGCACTTCGCTCGTATCCAGCGCAGGCCTCTAGAGTTACCAAAGTGAATTTTATTAAAAATGACACAGAGAAAGTTATGAACTGCTAGGAGGAAGAAATGAGAGCCTTATTTCCTTTGACCACAGAGCCCTGTGCGTTATCCCAGATCTCCAGAACCTGCACTGCGTACCCCCCCTCACCCAGTACTATTTATTAAGAGGTCCACTCGAACGGGAGAGGAAATTAAAACATTTGTTCACTGCTACAGAACATTCTCTACAACCCATGTGAATAAATAATCCTTAATTTTGCAATTAAAATGTTCGCTCCTGTCTAAAGCTAATGCAAGGGGTTTTAATAGCTGCTGAAGTCAAGCAGTTTTTATTACAGGAGCTTCCAGCGTAACAAAAGATTCTGATGTTACCCTACAAGCAGTTAGTTGGTCTAGCACCAGGCCACAATGTAGTAACAAGAGATCACTGAATTGTCTGGACTTGACAGATGATAACTAAAGGGAAGAAGAACAAAACTGGAATGCTGTTTCCTCCTGGCACTGCAGGTAATCATGTGTGTCTTGAGGGCGTAGGAGAGAATGGGAAGGAGGGAACCTTCACACTGTTTCCTCATCTAAATGAAAGAATCCAAAACATTCAAAGGAATCAGCCAAAGAAAATAAAAATAGTTCTGTTAAACACTGTTGGCTTTTGGATGATTTACTTCTAAGGACTCTACTACTCTGTAACTCCAGTATGTAAACGTACCTGAATAGAGCTGAAGTGCTTAGGTGATTATTTTAATGCAAAGACAGCTCGTGTTATTTTATTGTTACACATAAGGAAAGATACTGAAAATATTTGAATCCAAGGTAACCAACAAGGAAAAACCTATCACAATATAGCACATTTGGAATGTCACAGCTGAGCTTTCCATTGTTACACGTATCACTAAAATGGGTCAGCAAGTTCCAAAGGACACGAGAACACAAAGGACAAAGAACACGAGAACACAATGTGAAAAAAAAATACAGCTTCCAAGACAGAAATGTCCAGAAGAACAGGGAGGAGATGACAGTTCTGCAGCCCCCTTCCAGCCAGCAGTGCCAACTGATGGATGTCCTCCACACCATGGGATGCAGAGCAGGCATACGATCTGCCCCCCAGGAAGCACCCACCTACCCCATGGCCACAGCACTTCAGCTCTGTGTGATCACACAGATCTTACATCTTTTTAATCACAACCTTAAGAACGCTTTCATTTCATTACTGCCTTCGGCATTTCTGGAGTTTTGTGGACTGTAGAGATTAGACCCCACTCAGTTAAAATCGAGCGTATGAAGTTTCTTACCTCCTATATTCTGGATAATTATTGTAGTTGCAACAAGGACCTATAAAAAAAAATTGATTTCTTTAGAAAGGGTAAGGATAACTGGAGTCGTATGCCTGTAACGGTCATAAAAACAAATACGCATAATCTTAAACAGACCAGATGCAAAAGCAGCAACCAGTACTGAAAGGAAAGGCATCTTCTGCTTCACCGAAAGTTCAACACATGGAAACCAACCTCAAATGAATATAAAAGCAAAGCAATCCCTGAAGAAAAAAAAAAAAGCATTTTCATTCTGAGATGACAAAACAAGAGTAGTTAAAGGGCAAAGCTTTGTTTTGCAGATCATAGAGAAAGTAAGTGCTTCCCAATCGATGTCAGGTAGGTAGAAAGGGAAATCCTTTCTTCTTCATCCTTTGCCTCTGAAAAGGCACTCAGACAGCAGAGATGATCTACGTAAACTGTTCCTCACTCCACGTAACTATGAATATTAACAGTCACAAGTTTTTTATGCCTATAAACTAGACACACATTTCTTTTTGTGATTGCTATTACTCACATTGGACTAATACAGAATATAGAGACAATCATAGGGCAAACAAATACTTGACTGAATCTAAACAGTTGCTAACTTCCAATTGACAAAACCCGAGCAGCCGTGTGTGAAGCTTTCCCACTGTTTTAGCTTCAGCTCAGATCTAAAACAGTGCCCTCACCTACACAGCACGGTCATTCGTGCCGTGCATCATGACATAGCAGCGCCTTTCTACTACCAGAACTCGGCCTGGAAAATATGTTGAAAAAAATAAAATCAAACCGCAATCGTGGAAGAAAACCAAATTTGTATTTTCAAATAAGTTCTGGAAGCAGAGTTGCCGTTTTTCCCAGTCGATCAGTTAGAAAAGCACAGCAGACCTGTACTGTACTGTACTGTAGCTGAACGTCAGCGCATTGTCATTTGTCACCGACGGAAAGAAACGCACCGTGCCTTTGGAGAGGGAGAGTCAGCAAGCTTCCATCTGCTGATCCCTAGCCTCACAAATCACACCAGTGTTCTCAGCATGAGATCACTGTATGGGTGAAGAGCTGCTTTACCCCAGGAGCAGTTACCACCAGTTCACTATCAGCCCGGAGTTCAAGCATCGTCCTACAATGCTCTATCAGTAGTGGATGGCTTGGATGAGGGAAGAATGAGCACATCTTAACGTACAAAGAAACCAAAAGAAGCGAAAACTGCAATCTGTGCCTGACCAGGCTGAGAGAAGCTCAGGGAGAACACTGGAATTCAAAATGACCATGATAAATGAGGATAGTCTAAAAATCAATAGCACCAGTTAAAAGCAATGCATTCAGGAAGCAGAGATCAAATGTAGGGTTCACAGTTATTAGACTGCAAATGGAGAAAAGAGCCTGAGATAAAACAATTAGTGGCAGCCACAGCAATGGCAAACCTTGTTTATCCCTGGCAAGCTCTCAGCCAGCGTCCTGCACTCCATTGTTTGATCAAGGTGTACGAACAGCACAGATACTTCCACAAGCAAAGGTCAGCGCTGCAGAAAAACATGGGTTCCTCCAGGAAGGCTTGGTGACCTTCGGCTTTCTGCCTAATCCAAACAGCTTCCCAACCTGGGTCAGTGGCTGAGATGTACCTCAATCCATACACACTGAAAATCCATGATTTTTAGCAGAGGAAGCGACTTAAAATAGTAAACTACAGAACAGTTACATTTGGGGAGGATAATACAAATCACCACAGTAAAGCTGTGATATCTCCTTCACTGGATAACACGGAATATCCACTAAATAACAAATCAGATATTTGCCACGAATTGCTTCCCTGTGTTTTATCCCTGTGCTGCAGAGAAGAGGGAAGAAAAAAAAATAAAAATAAAAATAAAAATTGGTCACATCTTAATATCCCCTTACGCCCTGTGTTTCTATGGCTGCTGCACCTAATGGCTTGTGGTTAACGTACCCACAGCCCCTCTCAGGAAAATAGGATGATATATCTTAATATTAGAATGGTATGAAATCATCTGCTGGGGACGATCACATCTTCACTCTGCTCAATAGATATTGATCTCACACACTGCACTCATTATCTGCTCATTAATGCTAATGGCAGCTTATACCTAATAGCTCAGTTTTGACTCTCATATGAAAACAGAAGTGAGACTCCAGTCCGTTAAGCAGAACTCACTGAAGGAGTTGGTTTTCAGAAAGCTATTGAAATTGCAGTGGTGTGGTCAAACCTGCTTTTAGAATTACTTAAACGAAACAGAGCACAGAGTCACAGTATTATATGCACAGTATTTACCATTAGTATTTCGTGTTACTGGACAACACTGTCCATCAAGAAAAACAGATACAATTCCCATTACTAAAACAGCACAACTTACATGCCCAGTATGCTTACATCAAAACATTAGCATTCATGAAACATTCCTGTTTATATACGTTGTAGGAACTGCATGAAAGGCAAACACCGCCGAGCTCTACGAGAACCTCCAAGAGCAGCAGTAAATCACCCAGGTGTTTCTTAACAGCTCACAGCAACGGTGCAATGGGACTGAAACCAACCTGGAACGGATGGCTCAGCTGACCTGAGTGCAAAGCCAGTGAGCAGACACTGGGAAATACAGTAAGAGGAACACGCTGGCAGGAAAGGAGCACAAAAACTTGTATGCAAGAAGTTACACAGCTAGCTGACCTTCACAGCACAACACTGGCTGAAAGGGAGGAGAAAGTTGGTTTTGAGAACTGAATTTTTTTTTATTTTTTTTTATTTTTTACAATATCAGAACTTCACCAATCACACAGATTGCATCCGTATATCCTTACTATGCAGTTAACAGCTGTGTATCAGAAGCAGGAGAACAAGAAACACAGGCACCGACAAACACTTGCCTTTCCAGCTGATCCAAATGCAAACAGGCCGAGGTCCTCGTAGGAAGTGACAGCTGTCGATAAGAAAGAAATAAAAAAGCTAAAATATTCCTAACTGCAAAAATCACCCAAGAGCTCCAGCTTTGCCTTTTTTTTTTTTTTCTTCCTTTTAAAATGAGCGGAGCTCAGGACCCAATTAAGAGACTATTTTATAATACAGCCTACTTATAAAATAGCATTAGGATATACTTGTATTCTTGCTACAAAATATCTGCCCGACCATTCAGACTCACCAGAAATTCAATGTACCATTAAAAATAGCTGTATAAAAAAATAAAAGTACTACACTGGGAACTGGCTGTCTTTTCCCAAAGAGTTTTGCAAGCGACACTATCGATGAAGAATTTTGCTATTAGTCTCAAGAATTAGAGGCAAGCTATTTCTAGATTTTATTTCTTAAGTGTATGCTTGTTTTTAAGTGAAGACAATAAGAGAAACATGCCTTCATCTTCCCCCAAACATAAACACCAATCAATCACTATTGTGGCAGCTTTCAAAAACACAGCTTCCAACACTGCTGAAGGTAAACACCTCCTTGGGCTGCAATCTGTTACAAAAAGCAGACGACAACAAACAAAACCAAGCCAAAGCAGAGGCAAAAGCAAAGCCAGCAGCCTGCCCTTACTCGCACCTTCCCAACTCATCACACCACAACAGCCTGCGGTTTCCTGAGCAGCCAAAGCTCACCTCTGATACTCAAAACAACTCAGAACGATCCCTTCTCAGAAAGGAGGAAATCATATTAAAGTCTTCCACAGTTGCTCTCCATTCTGCCATTAGAAGCTCTAGCGATACCAAAAGGATGAAAACTCCAGAGAACGGCCCAGGGCTGTAAATGCCTCTGAGGGTAAAATTAACCTCCAAAGCACACAGCTCTCTTGATGCAACTCTCGCCTCCCCTTCCTTGGTTCCACTTGGTGGACTACAGCTGCTCCTGCTGCTGCTTGTTCCTTTCTCAGTGAGGCCTGGGGGAGGAGGCGGCTCCGTACCAGGGCTGCAATATTAAATATTCAATACATTTCATTGTCTGTTACTAGATTTTACCCTCTATTTTTCTTCGATCTACATTTACAAAGCAGTTAGCAGCAGATAAATATCATTTTCGAAGGCCAGTGTTTAGTACTAATGTCTGAAAGCTGCTCGTACCGCATGGGAACAAATACCCAACACACACAAACAGGGAATTACCAAGAAAAAATGTTTTCCACAGAACTCCAAACCGGCAACACGAAGCCTTGGAAGAGTTTTTGTAGCCATTCTGGTTATTTAATCAGTTTAGTCCTGCAAACACTGAGGGAGCGTTAATATTTAATCACATTACTTTGGTACTTTCAAAAAAATATATGGAACAAAATATCCAGCACTACTGCCAGAAATGCATTCTGCCTGCCTGGGTTCATTTCTTGTGCATTACTAATGGAAATCATTTCACCCCAAAGTCAAACTGGTGAGAAAAGCACAGGCAATCCTCGTGAGCAGCTCCAAATGGAAAAAAGCAAAAAGCCATGAAGCTCCAGGGACATCCCCCTTAAATTCCTCATTCCTCCACTTACAGCATTTTGCCACCCTAAGGCCTGAAACAGCTTTTGTAGCACTGAATTAACACCAGGAGGAAATCCCGTCCAACCCAACCCCAACACACGGCACTGTTTGTTTTCTAAGTCATTTGGCCTCACAAATCATTTGACCTGGACAAAGCCACCCCACACCAACATCACTTACAAACTCAAGGCACTTCTTTGTTTTCAAACTACAACTTAAATGCTGCTCTCTTTGAAACAGAATTAATATTAAAGCTTCCTTTTCAGAAGGGGTTTTATATGTTGGCTCTTTCCTAGGATTACTTTTATGATTTAAATACCTGAGCGAACAGTTTTCCAACAGTCCCATAAGGCTTTTCTTTACCCTTTCCCCTTCAAACTTTCCTAGCTCACCTTTTTCAGTGTAAAACTACTAACATCACTTTCCCGTTCCTCAGATGGGAATACTGAGATTAATACTGTAACACAGATTAATACTGTAACACCGTTCACAGATGAACACAGATGCTTAACGTTCAATCTACTTTAACATAAGAAGTATTCACACAAATTTCACTTTGGAAAGGTACAACTGGTCACACATCTCCCTTTTTGAAGTGGATATTCCAAGGAAAAGCCTGGGATGCTATTTAATGTCAACTTACTTCAGTAGTTCACAGGACCTACAGCCGATAAAGATCACCACCATCAGCCCTTAAAACAGCAACCAAAAATGCAGCAGAGACACCTGAGCATAGCTCCAGAGCTGGGATGCCCATCAGCACTAGGTGCTAACTACTTACTGACCACACGGTGCTCATTTCAGACTAGGGGAGTACCTTCACCCCATCATTTAGGGCTACTCCTTGCTTTAGGCTGTTTGTATTTCCAAAATGCATCCAGGAGGTAATGTGTTGCCTTTGACAATAAATAAGTGAGGAGTTAAACTATGCTGGTGTGTGTATTAGGTCTCCATATTCAGTTTCCTCCCTCCCTCTTTCACCCCTAGCAGTTCTCTGCAAGGATATCTTCCTATTATTTTACCAGATAACAACACAACACCATCCGGTGCCTATATAATACAGAACTTAAGAAGCGAGCAAACATCACCAAGATTCACCCCTTACCTCAATCTATTTTTCTTTTACTGTGTACCTTTCTAGCTATTTATCCCAGGTTCTGATTTCTCTCTAAGAAGCAAAGCTTCAGAAAGAAAAAAAGAGTTGCAGTGAGTCACAAGTCATTGAGCAGCCAATATTACACACAGATGTAGCCCTACCTCTGAAGAAGATTTTTAAGGAATGCATGAGGCAGATCACTCAGTAGGTGAAGACAGGAGCAGCAGATCTAAGGAGAGTCAAGAAGCAAAGATCAGAGAGAGCCCAAAGCTAGCTACAGAAAGCACAGCCTGTAAGGAATGGAATGCAGCTTTCCCCCCCCACCTTTGAAAAGAGGGGAAAAGAGATGAGATGGAAACAATAACCAGGTTCCTGGAAGAGATGCAGGCTTCCCACTGAGACAAGGCCTTTGTGTGCTGGAACTCAAGGAAGCAGCCAGGCGTTCAGTAACAATTAAAACAAGCAAGAATTAAAATATTAGCAGCAGACTAGAACTCAAATGTTAGGATCTCCTGTTTGGACATTCTCAAAGCAGTGTAATTTCTAAGTAAGGACAGCATTTCTCACCCAGTATCAGAAATGCTGTGAAAACACACATCTGTGAAGCCTGTATTATAACAAAATCTGACCAGTATTCACTTCAAACAGTGGATAAATGTATTACAGTTAGAATAATGGCAGTTGGCTGCTTACTGAGAGCAACACTGAGACTGCATATAGACAACCACACACCAAAAAAGCACGGTCTAGCTCACACCAAAATTATTTGGGTGAGGAAATAGGAGACCTATCTTCTCGGGAATATGCCAGGTGCATTCTGAGGGAAATAAATGAGAAGCCAGCTAGGCAGTATTGGCAGTAAATCAGTTAGTTCGGTGTTTACTTTTCATATAAGACGTTTTGAATCTGTGGGGCTTTTTAATGGCAATTGGGAACTGTTCGATGAATCTAGATGATCTCTGAGGTCCTTCTCAACCCAGGCCATTCTGTGACCAGACGAGGGATGGCTGTGGGACAGCTCTCCTCACTTACCGGTCTGCGTGCACATGCTGAGGAGCAGGAACACGGAGTAAGCCGCGAGGCCGGCGACCGTCAGCAGCAGGGCGCTGGAAGCACAACGCATTCACGTGAGCAACTCCCGCACAACAACGCGCTTTCTATCTTTAAAAACGCTCCGTTTGCAAAAAAAAAAAACCCAAAAAAAACATTTATCACAAGACAGCATTTCCTCATTTCGTGCCTTCCATTCAGGGGCCACACGTTCCTTCCACAGTGCGCACACGGGGGCGAGACAAGAGAACAGCACAGAGGCAGCGCCGAGCGAGGTGAGCCGAGCCCCGCACGCCGCGCCCGCACCCCGCCGGTCCGTGAGCACAACCCCGCCGCTCCCCCCGCTTCTCCACGGCCGCTCCTCTCCCGCCGGACCTCACCTGAAGCCCAGGACTCCCGTGCCGGCCATGGCGTAGGACAAGCCGAGGATGCCGCTGCCCATGATCGCGTTCATGAGGTTGAACACGGAGAGGCCGAAGGAGGAGCCGCGCTGCGAGGAGCCCTGCGGGGAAAGCGGGGAAAGCGGGGAAAGCGCGCTCAGCGCGAGGTGTCCGCGAGGTGCCCGCCCGCCGCCCCCCTCCCTCACACGCACTCTGCCCGACGCCGGCGGCAGCAGCGGGGCGGTCTCCTCGTCCTCCTCGCTTTCGCCGTCGCCATCCTCCCCCTGGCTGCAGTCCCGCTGCCGCCGGGCGGACAGGTACCAGCCCCGCTGGGCCCCCCGCGGCGGCGCCTCCATGGCCGCGCAGCGCCGCGGCTCTGAGCGGAGCGGGGCGTCGCCGAGGGAGGGGGGCGTGGCGTGGAGGGCGTGGCTTACGCCGAGACCCCGCCCCCGGTTCTCGGAGCGACGCGGAATGATGACGTAACGGGGTGCCGGCGTGCGCGGAGGGGCTCGGCATGAGGTGAGGGCGGGAGTGGAGGGGGGTGGTAACCATGGCAACGCGCGGCCTGCGTGCGGGGCGACCCGGGCCCTCCGCGGGGGGAGGCTCCCGTCCGGCCTGAGGGGCCGCGTGCTTTGAGCCCGGTGCCTCTCGGGGAGCCGAGGCCGTATCCCCTCCCAGGTCCTTTTTTCCTCTCGGTTCGGTATGAAGGAATCCCCACGGCTCCGTTCGTGGCTGTGGGAGGGGAGGAGAGGCCTCGCTGGGGCAGCTGCGGGAAGGCAGACCTGCCTAGAGCCGATGCTGCCGTTCCTCTCGAGACGGTGCTGCTGTAATGGCTTCCAGATGGGCCTGGTGTGGTGGATATTAAATCGTGGTAATGGAGGATCCATGCTAATTGGGTCGGCGGTCTTCAGCTGGAGAGAAGGGGAAAGCTGAAGGGAGACGATGGGATGCACCGACCTGAGCGCACCTAAAGAATGCGGTGCTTGTGTTTGAGTCAGCAGGGAAGGGAGCCGTGCAGTGCCAAAAGGCTTGGATGAGGAAAATGAGCTGTTGTGGAGATGTGGGAGCACTGGGGTCTGCAAGGCAGGAGCAGGGCTCCAGCACCCGAGGGCCTGCAGCAGGGAGCTGTGTTATGGGTTCAGAAAATGGATTGGAAAAGAGCACTAAGATCCCAAGTCCAACCCCAGCCCATCCCCACCAGGCCAATGCTCAGTGCCACATCTCCATGGTTCTGGAACACCTCCAGGCTGACCCCACTGCTCCCTGGGCAGCTGTGCCACTGCATCACCACTATTTCTGAAAAGAGATTTTTCCTAATATCCAACCTGAACCTCGTCTGGCACAACTGTCAGCTCATAGTGTGCAGGCCAGTGGAACGGCTGCCTTCTCCTCAACCACCAGCCTTAAGGCAGATTGCCATCCATCCCTGTCTAGGAGCAGCCAAGACCCCTCAGCCTGTCTCTAGTGGAGGAAACCACTTGAAGAAGCAAAGAGCTCCTTTTCAAGTCCACATCCTATGAGAAGCTCTGGAGGATGGTTCAGCCATCCGAGCAGACGTTACTAATGCTTCCCTGTAATGCTAGGAGAATCCTCCATTTAATCCTTTGCCTTTCTGGCAGTTAATGCAGTTCACGGAGCAAAGGCAGTACTGTGTGCAACCCGTACTGCTGGGATGTGGAGGCAGGAATTCCTACTGAGCAGCTGTGACCGGTGTTGCTAATAGTTGTTTTCTAGCAACCACTGCTTGGTAATGCATTTATCAGAGGCAGAAGGGATCCGGCAGTGGGATCAAGACGGTAGAAACTTTTTATTTGGCTTACTGGGATTAATATTGCATTTATTAGAATAGAGAGAGGCCGTTGTATTTTGGCAGGAGATGCTTATCTCACTGCTTGAAGTCAGTCAGTGTGTTAAGTTTAAAAACATGCTTGCAAAAGGACAGAAATTTGTCGTGTATAATTGATAATAAAGAGGTTTGCAAAACTGTTGTGGATTCCCTGGTACACATGGAAATTCTAGTTAAAGAGAACAGCAAATCCATATGATTTGCAGCCTTTTTAATGGAATGGTTACATAATGTCTATAAAATGAATGATTTCTCTTCTAGGATATTATGGGGATTTGGATACTCTGCCAGACTACTGAAAACTAATCATTATAGGCCAGCTGCATCAAATACATCATCTCCAGCAGTTTGGATGCTATTGGCACAGCGTTCTGGCAGAATACCTGCACTCTTTGCAGTAGTTCAGAAGAGGAGAATTTTCACAATGCCTGAAACAGTGCAGGATGACACGAAGCCAGGACTGTACTCGCCGCATCCTCAAGTGCGTGGGATGACGCTGCTCGACAGAGAGGCTTTTAAAAGGACAGTCGTTGTTCCAGCTCTTAAAGTCAAGAAGGAAATTGTCCATACTTTGCTGAAGTCCCTAAAACAGACGGTACTGCAGCGACCCGGGCTGAAGCGAGTGGTTGAGGATCCAGAAGATGAGGACAGCAAACTCGTTATATTGGATCCTCATAAAGTGCCGCAATTCTCATTGGGAGAGTCAGAGGAAGAGGTATTAAAACAGCTTCACATTAGTCCTGAGGTGTCCAAGTACAATTTGGAGCTGACTTATGAGAATTTCAAGTCAGAGGAGATCCTACGAGCGGTCCTTCCTGAAGGCCAAGATGTCACCTCTGGCTTTAGCCGTGTTGGTCACATCGCTCACGTGAATCTTAGGGACCATCAGCTCCCTTACAGACATTTGATCGGTAGGTAAACAGCTCTCACCAAAGAAGTGATTTCATTTCCAAAGATATTTTTACAATCATTCTGCCCAAAACTACCGCGTGCACAAAGAGGGCTCACAACAACTCCGTTCTTTGATATTTTGTCATTAAATTGCTTTGTGCTGATGCTTTAGCTGTACACAGAAGACACAGCTCTTTGAACAATAACTGTGGTCTCACTGCTCTGAGCGTTGGGTCAGGGCTAAGTGTGTGCTTCAGTGAGATCCAGCACCGTGCAGTCATTGGGGGGGGCTGTTGTAATACGTGTTTGCTTTTATAAACGTGAAAGTACACTGCAGTGTTTGTATCTTTTATATAATGTTAAGGTTGTAGCTCCTTAACCAGAATATCTCCTGTCCTCTTTTCAGGCCAGGTTATAGTTGACAAGAATCCAGGCATCACCTGTGTGGTGAATAAAACCAATATTATTGACAGCACATACAGAAATTTTCAAATGGAAGTGCTTGCAGGAGAGAGCAACCTGGTAACCAAGGTACAGGACTTTTCCCCTCTTACTCTAAACTTCATGCGCTAAAACCCGAAGCTGTCTACTGCAGAGCTGTGGTGGAAAGACACCGGTGAGGCCGCTCCCTTGCACAGGGAAGGCATTTGAACTGTCAAGTCAGAAGTGACAAGCAAATATTGTGCAGATGGTGTTAGCTCATTGCACATCTGGTGTAGCTGAGTGCACACCAAGGGATGCCAGTCCACGTCAGCACGTTTCTTGCTGGCAAAGCGAACGTCGCAGTGAGTTGGAATAAGTTCCTTCAGAGCCACACAATTCAGTGTAGTGGTGTGAAGAGAGCATTGTATTGCACTGCATTTCTGTCTGAATAAACAGTTTGTTTCTGGGTCTGTTGGTAGGATAAGGGGCATCTTCAAGTTTGGGCTTGGATCTGTTTCTAGTCTCTGTCACCTTAAGAGAGATAAAATGCGGTGTTTTTCAGCCAGCACAACTGGCTCCCAGTGGCTCTGGATTTGGCTGGCTGCTGCCATTCTCGGGCTGTATCATTCTCAGACACTTATTTATTGTGTAGACTCTGTGCTAAGGAGGGTTTGAGGCATCTTCCCAAGATCTGCTTTCAATAATGGAGTTGTCAGACGGCCACAAAGCTCGTGAAAAGCCTCAGATTTTATTTTGTATGGTCATTTTAAGCTCTTGCTTTACATCCACCTGGTGATTAAGAAATGCATAAGTGAGCCATCTGGATTGACAGCTGAAACATTCCTTATGGCTATTTACGACGAGCAGACCTGTTTATACACGTTGCACATGCACTATCAATGGGACAAATGTCAGTCTGCACATTACCTTTTGTTTTTTAGCTGTCTTAATTACTGATTTTGCTTTAACGTGTCTGGAATTCAGACACGGAGACTTAACCAAAGGTTTCTGTCTTCCAGGTCAAAGAAAATAACTTCACATATGAGCTGGACTTTGCTAAAGTCTACTGGAACCCCCGTCTTTCCACAGAACACGGCCGTATCGTTGAGCTCTTAAAGCCTGGCGATGTCCTTTTTGATGTCTTTGCTGGGATCGGACCTTTTGCTATTCCAGCAGCAAAGAAGAGGTGTGCTGTGTTTGCAAATGATCTCAACCCAGAATCCTACAACTGGCTGCTGCACAACTGCAAGCTAAACAAAGTAAACAACAAAATAAAAGCATTCAACATGGATGGCAGGGATTTCCTCCTGGGGCCGGTGAGAGAAGAGCTAAGGAAAGAGCTCCCACTTGTAAAAGAGCAGAAAACAGCTTTTCACATCGTCATGAACTTGCCAGCTTTGGCTATTGAATTTCTGGATGCTTTCAGGCATCTCTTAGTCGGAGAGCCCTGCAGTGCTGCTGTCCTCCCCACCGTGCACTGCTATGGTTTCTCCAAACACGAAAATCCAACCAAAGACATCCAGGAACGGGCTGAGGCTGCGCTGGGAGCCTCCCTGGAGGGCCGCTGCTCTACTTACCTGGTTAGAAACGTTGCTCCAAACAAGGAGATGCTGTGCATAACTTTCCAGATCCCGGTGGACGTGCTGTACAAGAGGCCCTGCCCTGCTGGAGGTAAGTGGCATGTGGGCTTCAGGCTGCTCTTCTGCTGTTTGAGATTGGTCCCACCTCATCAGTCCATGGGCCACTTGTGCCACAAGTGTGTGTGTGCCATAGCTGCGGGGCTTCATCAGCAACCTCTGATCCCAGCAGAAGCCTTCACGGCCTGCATAGCATCATCCCACAGCCCTAAAGCAGAGCTTTTGCCTTTAGATTTCCTCAGTGACCAACAAATTGCTCATTTGTTTCTTGTAGAAACCAGTTGGTTCACTGACACTGAGCTTGGCACAACGTGACAAGTTGGGATAGGGGAACTTTCCATCTGCAGTTACATGAACTGGAAGGAGGTTTGAATAAGGTTTTATTGCCACGAAACATTTTTATGCTGTTGTGTGCAGTGCTGAGATGTTGGTCAAAATGCAGCTCAGCACAGGTGTTTTGAGAGTCCTCTCCAGCAGTCCGTGAAGGAAAGACCTCCCTTTATTGCTGTAACAGTCTTCGTTTGTGTTTGGGCTCATACCTTCTAGTTCAATCCCCTGCATCATGTGGCTTGTGCTTCAGTTTGGTCTGTTTACTGCATGTTAAAGAACTTTTCCAACTTTCTTCTAGAAAAACCAGCCCCTAAGCGCCTGCGTGCCTGCAAGGATTCCACTGAAGAAGACATAGAGAGCTGAAAACCAGAGCTCTGGTCATGACCTGATCAGTTTGCATAAGGTGTGCTTAGGTTACCTCTAGTCCTTCAGTTGTTACCCACCTCAGGTGCACAGTGTGCTACAACCTTCCTTTATGAGCACTGCTTCCTGCATTCATTTTTTTTTAATTGTGGGATCAATTTCCAGATTGATACTGTTCTTACTGCAAGAAATAAAACTTCACTGTTTTTGTACAAAAATGTATTGTCATACTCTGTTATTTCACACCCTGTCATGATTCGGTGACGCAGACTGGGGCAGTTCTCTGCTGCAGTGTTACTTTAGTACAGTTTGCAGTGAGAACACATTTGTGTATGTTGTAGGACCTAGCAGGATGATTTGTGTAACCCCTCATTTACAGCACAGGCCGGGATTCTCTTTGATAAATGGTCTGTAGGAATATTGGATTACTCTTAGCATACGCACAGACAGCTCTGCTGTAAGCAAGGCAGCCCTTCAGAGGCTGACCTAAGGAACAGAGAGGCAGCAGTAGCCATGTATAGCTCCTGGGCTTTTGGAGTCATAAATGCTTTTTACCACTAGGAGATTGTTGGGGTTAGGAGCTACTCTGATGCCACCGGCACACTTGTACACGTTTCCTTAGAGCAGCAGACTGGAAACCCGTACGGAGCTGATGGGTCCTCCTCTCATCGTGAGCCTTCCTCCTCTCTGTTTGTGCTTTCTCCAAGCTGTCCCCCTACCTCTGATGCAGCCTCTGGATGATCTCTGACTGGCTGCTGGTATTCTGCAGGGATTCAAAAAAGCAGTGCCCTTAATTTCCTTTTCTTCCTTATCCAAACTATTGTTGGGCAACGTCAACCACAGACAATTTACTTGGGCAGAGAACTCGCATCACGCTCTCGGTTTCAGATACTTTCCTTCGGCCCAAGCTCACTCATAGCAACACTTGCTAGATGTCCCTCACCCTCCTCCCTTACCCTGAAGTCCTGCTGCTCTCCCTGCTCAGTGGCTCTTACAGCCCTTTTCCCTTGGCTATACAGCCTGGTTACTGCTAGATTGCATTTATCAAACTAGGGGGGAAAAACACGATGACTCACTCATGCTATCTGAAAGCTGCTGTACAGATTGCTTCCCCAGCCTGCCACTCCAGCCCCAGCATTCCTCCACTGGCCTTAAAATGGTATCACAGCGACTTTAACCTATTTGTCCTTTCTGTCAGTGTCAGTCACGTCACATCCTACCAGCCATGGCTCCTCTCAGAGCAGGAGCTGCACTCTTGCCTCCAGGCCGCGATGCTATCTCTGCTGATACATCCTCTAACATCACAGCACGCTCTCCTACAGCTGCTCTTTGCATCTCTCACAAACACCGCGAAGCTGCTGTTGTTTTTCAGAGCTCTCCATGAACGCCGCGGCGGTGATGAGGGCGCTGACCGTCCTGGCACCACGCAGTCACCCGCTGAGCTGAGCCAACTCCATGACCTGTAGCTGACAGAATGCAGAGCCCTTTGTGTCTGCTGCTTCGCAATGCCAGCTTGGGGCTTCTTGGCACTGCTGCTGTGAGAGAAACAAGGGTTTGATCACCTTTTTGCTGTCTACATTACACTGATTTTCAGTATGTGACCAAAATTTCCCAGAGCAGGGAGGGTTTTAGTGCTCAGCGGTTTTTTCACGTAAGGATTATATGCTATAGCAGAGTGAGCTTACGTGCAGGTGAATGGGTTACATTTAACTGCACTTAAAATTAAGGGTTTTTTCCATGTTTGCGTGCAGCTACAACTTTTGCATATAAACCTTGCACATTTAAATAGCAAAATGTAGCCAGCGTGCAGCCAAGTGGCAGAAGTACGTGGTACAGATCAGTACACGTCCTGCATTCGCTAGGTTAAGAGGCTGTACAGAGTGAACGGAAACTGGATCTGCAGTAAGGTGCACCTTGGGTCCGGGTGAGCATGGAACAGCACAGTGCCCCTGGCTGCTGCCTCTCCTTGCCAGGAGCCCGAGCTGAATCCCAGAGGAACTGCCAGAGCTTCTGGCTGCCAGGGAAACCAGCAAACAGATCTGGGAGCAGTGGCAGCCATCTGCCGTGAGATGAGGAACAGATAAATCAAGGACACGTAAACTTTTAGGCTTTACAGATGAGAGGAAAGGAAGCAGGGCCTCCAGGGACAGAAGGCTGAGAAGGCCAGACTACAAGAAGAGTACGAGTGGTTTCCAACAGGCGCTGCACAGCTGAGGGCTGCAGCTCCCGGCCCAAACGCTCCCTTCTGCAGGGCAGGCAGCACTCTGCAGGCTGTGCCTTTCTGCACCTCAGCGTTACCTGCTGACAGCACTCTGCACAGTACAACAGCACTAAAGAGAAAATGTTGGCACCCCCCTCCCCGTCCTTAATAAAGGAAGCGCTGAGTCTGGAACGGAGCTTATTCTTCTCTTTATTACAACTCAGACAAAAATACATTCAGTCAGCACGCTCCTCAGAGCAGTATTCAACAATTACCGTGGATGACTTATAAAATGTGATCCAGGCTTTACTCTACGTTGCCCTGAATGGTTTCCAGTCTTCTGCAATTTATACACATCCGTGGAAAAAGCATCCCAAGACAGCACCCTGCTCCTGCTGCAATTAGGTTGAGCGAGGGGAAGGGATACACGAAAGCAGCAAATCGAGTGGCCAGGTTCATCCCTACAGCCAAAGGGAGGATGCTCCTGCCAAAAGAAGCTCCTGCACACTTGACACAGAAGGTGCAAACATAGCTAAGGAAACAAAACCCACTGTGACTGCTTTGAGGAACCGGCAGCATATTCAGGTCTCCCTGACCGCTTGAGAGGAACACAGCAGAAAGACTTTCAGCTCAAACTTTGCTTGTTCTCCAGACAAAGGTAACAACCAAGTGACATCAGGAAGGATCCTACACAAGAGTCGTGTCAGCACAGTTCCTGTGTTTCTCGTCTCATCCCGCTGGCAGGAGGAAAAACCCACTTGTCTGAACTGGGGAAGCCAATTTTATGGGAAGAAAACGTAGGCTCGAATGTTGACACTAAATGTTATAATCAAAATGGCATTTAAATGCTTGTGCAAATAAAACCCTGCAATAAGAGTTAAACCACGAACTTTAATAAAAAAGTCTGGCTTTATTTAAAGAAATTTACAAGTGTATTTTTTTTTTAAACCTCAAACATACACAGCTGAGTTATTCACATCTTCCATTAGATGTGGCTTATTGCTTCAGCCTCCCTCAGCAAAGTGCCACATGACTAACGAGCTTCCCACTCCACAAAAATGTATCTACCATTTTACAAAGCCCTCGTGCAGTCTTTTTTTTTCCTTTAGCACTTAAACATAGCTGGTTTTACACAGAGAATTGACTGCAGCTCAGTCATTGTGCAATGGCAGCAATTTTACCAACCTCTGCCGCCTTAACTTGCTCCTCATCTCATCCAGCATCCCCTTATTGCAGCTGGTGCACGCTGGCTAACTGGGGAACCAGAAGAGACCACTGAAAGCATCCTGCAAGGCTCGGTGGCACGCAAGAGAAGAAGTGTAGCCCCCAGCAAGATCCTGTGGAGAAGCAGCTCGTACGTGGTTCAGGTACCTGAAACAGTGAGAGGCATTACATTAGCACAGAAAGAAACCTGTCAAACACCTTCACAATTCCAGTGGTGAAGCTGGGAATGTTTTTCTGGGAGAAAGCAGAATGTTTGCAAGGGTGGATAGTGATAGGACAAGGGGGAATGGTTTTAAACTGAGATGGGAGGTTTAGGTTGGATATTAGGAGGAAGTTTTTCCCCCAGAGGGTGGCGAGGCACTGGCACAGGTTGCCCAAGGAGGCTGTGGATGCCCCATCCCTGCAGGCATTCAAGGCCAGGCTGGATGTGGCTCTGGGCAGCCTGGGCTGCTGGTTGGCGACCTGCACACAGCAGGGGGTTGGAATTGGATGAGCACTGTGGGCCTTTGCAACTCAGGCCATTCTATAAAAGCAAAGAGGAAGAAGCTGCCTGTTTGCAGTGCCTGTGCTCATTAGGGAAGAGGTCATCTTTTTTCCCATTTAGCAGTTCCTTCTAACAGTACAAGGCCAGCACAAGCCTTCCTACACTCCCACAGCAGTCACGGGGTTTCAGCTCTGTGCAGTTGATGCCATATCCACTCCCATATCCAGCCATGCTGCTCTGACCACACCAGGGCTGCTCGGGCTGATGGGTCTCTGCAGTAAGCCTACGGACACCAGGAACCTGCATCAGGATGAGGCTGTTGTCAACATTTGGGCTAAAATTCACCCTTCGTTAACCACCATGCCAGCTTGCAGAGCCATCAAATTTTGCTCCACACCAGGCAGACCTGCAGATGCCTCAGCTCCTTCCTGAGGGCCCAAACGCAGCTGCTGCACACACTGAGAGCTCCAGTGGAAGGCATCTGCTCAGCAGGCTCGTGTTTTCATTCAGTGCTGTATCCCTACAGCGCTTGCATCCCACACAAGAAAACATCAGAACAGATTCTCAGCATTTTACACCCAAACTGCATCAAATGGATTATCAAATAATGAAAGGCAGAGGCTCTGCCTAGCATGATCAGCAGCATATCTCACGTTTTAAACACCAGATAAAATATCACAAATGAGAACTGCTTTGCACTGTAAGGCACTGAGTTTCAGAGAGCTGTTGTGATTCATCACTCAGTTGGTCCTGGGAAGTCCTTCCACCTCTGGCTTGGCAATTCAAGCATCAACTTGCAAAACACATACAGCCCTTTATAATGCTATCCTGAGAAACCTAAACCAGCTGCACTTCTGGCAGGAAAACACAAGACCACCAGTAAAATATCCAAAACAGTTGCATCTTTTAATTTACGACTATACGCTGTTTCCATAAAGAGTATATAAAACAGGTCAGGTTTTATAGGTAAGACATAATAAACGGTCATACTCACTGATGCCATAAATGTGTAGAAAAAGAGGTTACTTAAAAATGATTAATTACAGCTAAAAACTATTTCTTGCACCTAATAACCACAACACAAGGAACACTGCTGAGCTATCGTTGGCAACATGCTAAAGCCAAGGCACAGTTTGCCCACAGTGGCTGAACTGAGGTGAGCTCCACTGCCTGGCATCAGGGCACAAGCCCTGTGGTGACAGCGCTCAGTGCAAAGGGAACCTGCAGATACAGCAGCTAAGTTGTTGCCATCTCTTACTGCATAAGGAAGGGCAGGCTGCAGAGAGCTCCTGCTGTGTAGGAGAATGCAATCTGCCTTAGATATTTGAAATGAACATTCCTCTTACTCGTCCCTTAGTATTTTTGGAGGAAAATCTCATTCTTCCCAAAGGCCTTTTACAACTGCTATGGGAAACAGGAGCTCCTTCCCCAGCCAGGAATGATGAAGGATCCTGACCATACCAATTTCCTCCCAAGCACTGGTGTGAAACTACCTCCACCCTCCAAACCAGAGAGTCTTATAAAACCAATTCCCACGGCAGAGAGATCGCACTTCTATCATGTTTATTTCATCACACAAGCTTTACTTTCCACTCCTGTACAGAACAGTCCAGAGAGAACGGGGATTATTTTACTTTCCTACATTAGCCAAGGTTGGTTGTGCATTTTTTGTTACTCTTCTAATATACCACTGAAGGAAGAGAGAGGCAGAGTTTGTCGTTTCCCTTTTTTAGGTCAGCCAGAATCAGGGCGTTAACAACAAGCCCCGATTTACAGATCTTACAGCATTTCCAGTTAATTGGCAATACAGACCTGCTATTGCCAGAAAGGCTCCCATCAGCTTTTCCTAGGGCAACGTGCTCCCGTGACACAAGCACGACGCGCTGCTGGCTGACAAGTGAGATCTTTATTTTCCTGTTAAGTATCTAAACCTAATGCTCTTGACCCATTTAATTACTGTGGTGCACCAGGCAATTGCAAAGAATGTGCCACGCTGCAGCCGCACAATGAGAAGGGAATGTTTCGCCGGCTTTTCCACGCCGGTCCCCATCTGTGCTGTTGAACCCTGCCATGCCCATCGCTGCAGTGTCTCTCTGAACTGGATTCCTGGGGTTTCTGGCAGAGGTCAGCAACTCTTTTCATCTGCACCTTCAGAACAGCACCGGGAAGAAGCGCCTGCCAAGTCTTGTTTCCAAAAGTCAAGCTCAGTTAGGTCCTGGGAGCTGGAGGTAATTGCTCTGACTAGTTAGCAAATTCCAGCACACTGGGTCTGTTTTTCATAGGTTTATTTTAAGTACCTGTAAATCTTATAAGCAGAAACCAGGAAAAAGAGGTTTGCTTTTCCTGGTGCGCAGTTTTTTAATGTAACTCGTATTTACCGAGGGCAGACTAAGCTCTGAAGTCCAAAAAAAAAAAAAAAAGCCTGTGCTATTATTTCTGAACAAGGCTAAGCAGCCCTGTGCTCCCTGCTGCACGGTTTCACACTTCCCATTGACTGCAATCCTGGTGCTCTGTGTCACGCTCTGCCCAAGCAGGCCCCTTCCCCTTGCTGCAGCCCTTGGATGTTGATCTTCCCCATTAACCTTTCACGTCAGTTAAAACACGTCGTATTTTGTTCTTCATGAGCCTTAAGGGGTTTCATTCCCGACCTTCAGTTTCTCATCGCCACGTGGAAAAAAAAAGTCTCCTGTATTCAGGGTAAAAGGTGTAACTTGCATTCGGTTCAGCCTCAGCATCAAGCTGGTCATTGCTGGGGCTGGGCTTCCTTTCTGTTCTCTTTTCCCAGGGCCGTGTCACCATCACTTCATCAGGAACAACTGCAACCGCCAGAGAACCACACAGCAGCACTCAGCATGCCAGCAAGCTGCATCCCTGCACTGCTGCTTTAGAAGGCTGGGGGACCCGACACCACACAGCAGCACCTGGGATCACTGGCAAACACTCACTGCCCAAAGGCTGCCTTCGCTGGGCTGCCTGACCTCTTCCAGGCTGAGACGCTGCAGGCACTCAGTGGTCCCAGTCTGAACAGCCTTCTCCATGCCTCCTCCTGCCCTGCTCACCAGTCACACCAAGAGCCTCACGGTGTCACCCTGTATCGTCCTTGTCATCACCTCAGCATCTCCTCTAATCTCACCACGCTCCGGGATGTGGTTCCCATACAACATAAGCCAACTGATGCTGCTGGGGATGGGGCATCACATTTTCTCTTCCCTTCCAACCCAACCAGTCTGCGATTCTATATGTGAAAGTAAGGTACGAGGAAGACACCTTCTGTAATGGCTCTTGACTGAACCTGAAGTGGAAATGGGAGCTCTCTCAATTCACTCCCCAAAGGAAGTTGCTGAGAAAACACAGTGCAGGTTGCTGACCAGCTCCTGCTGCTCTTCCCATCCTGGTCTGGCCCTGGGCCCCACCATGTGCTCTGTAACCCAAAGAAAGGGAAATCACAGGAACCAGCAAAGCATCATTCCCCATTCTCCATTAGAGGAGCAGGAAAAGGATAAGCTTGGCCCATTTATCTGGGCTGAACACAGCTATGGACACTTCGATGCGGCTCCCAGAGACCAAGATTTAAGTTTTGATGCTTTTCTGGGGGATGGTGCAAGTGGAAGGGTTCACATGCAACATTCCATACTGCGCTCTGCCTGCATCGTCCTCTGTGGGGTCACACATTCTGGCTTTCCTTTCTCCTCTCCAGTGGCACTTGGCATGGAGAAAGCCTTTGGGAGCATCTCTGGGGCTCTTCTCTCACTTATCTTACTGAAACTCATTAAAGGCTTCAGAAATGTCAAGGGAAGTTGGAGACAGTGCAATCAAATAAGCAAATCAAGCTAAAAATACTACCCAGCTGACAAACAAAAAAAAACCCACAGTATTTCCCTCCACTCATCAGTCAGAAACCCTTTATGCATAAGCACTGGGGGCTATTTCACACAATCACCCCCATTTGACCAAGATAAAAATACTCCCACTGGTGTATTTGCAGATGCCTTACAGGAGGAATGCGTGCAGCACTGCGTATTTGGCACACAGATTTCTCTTTTTTTTTATCTGTGAGACATTTTAAGGAGGTGGAGAAAAGAAAAGTCACTGACAAGTTGTTTGACAAAGAAAAGATACTGTAATTCTATTCCACATAATAGATTTGCTGTTCATCTGATTATCTGCAGTATCCAGGAGAAAAAGCAATGGTGCAGACGTTAGATCTGGGATATTTTCCAGATTCATCATTTTAATAATAAATACTGCTTGCATGAAAGCAAGCAAAATACTGCTCGGGAAAACTGTGTAAAGCATGAGTAACGTAGTAGCATAGGCTGCATCCCTGACTCTTCCTGAGAAAGTACTCCCCTTAGATTTAGCACATCTCTAAGATAAGCTGTCAATGCACTATTCAGAGGGTTCTTTCAGAGACTGGTTTCTATCAGATGGAAGATGCACAAACTGGATTTTCTCTGGGCAGCTTTTTTTGTTGAGGGATGTGGGGCCTGGGTTCTACTGCAGAATCACAGAACTGTAGGGGTTGGAAGGGACCTCCAGAGATCATCGAGTCCAACCCCCTGCCAAAGCAGGTTCCCTACACCAGGTCACACAGGTAGGCATCCAGGCAGGTCTTGAACATCTCCAGAGAAGGAGACTCCACCACCTCCCTGGGCAGCCTGTTCCAGTGCTCCAGTGCAGCCTCTGAGCAGATAGAAACCGAGCTCTTCACTCACCTTCATCTTGGCTTGAACCGGTTCTAAGATGTGATTTATGCAGCCAAAGTAGAATTTGTTGACAAAATAAACCAGGTTCATTGTTACTCTTCATTAATAGGCCTGGGAAACTCATTCAGGAACCGGCCCCTGCTAAGTAGCAGCAAAGAGCAGTTTTGCCCTCCCTATCTCAGAGATTCGTCTGAGGATAAAAACACAACCTGAAAGGCAGGTGGTCAAGAAAGCAGTCTGAATTGCAGTTCAACCATGCACAGACTCATGATAGGCCTAATCCCAAGCCCTCACAAGTCAAAAAGCCATCTTTCACCTATTTAACAGACACTGCCACTACATTCAGATTTTATAAGCAAACCAACAATCCCTGGTGCACAAACGTCCAGCCTGTACTCAGCCTGCTGCAACGTACAACCCAGCTGTAAGGCGACCTCTGACTCCGTGCAGGCCCAGCTCTATCCCTGCTGCAGGCCTTGCACCAGGCTTCCATCAGCTGCTCTTCTCCTTGACCCCCCAGGACCACAAGGACCAAAGGGAGACATTTCTTGTAGAGCTGAATTAGGAAAATTGTTCACCAGGAAGGAGTAGGCCCTGAGCTGTCTCCAGGAACCAAGATGTCACTGGGTTGATCAATGCGGTGTGACAGTTCTAATTACTTCAATTGGAATGTGACCATGAAGACAATAAGATGGAGAACGAATTACTGTGGTGTGGGGTTTGCTACAAGCCCCAGTGAGCAGGCAGGCAGCCACCCGCTGCCAAAGCCAGCAGCTTTCTGTTGTTGCTCAATGCCTCTGGATAGCACTGTTTACACGACTGCAGCCACCAGTGTGAATGTCTGAAAACTGCTAAGTGCAACAAGGTCCAAATACAACAGATCCCAAGGCAGACTTTAAAAAAAATGTATTTTTAACCAGTTATGTCACCTGTTAGTCTTGCAACAGGACAAGACCAAATGCAGCCTGTAGCACAAGGATACAAGGGTACAAGGAAAAGTCAGCCTAAATGCCACAATACAAATTTGGCTGCAGGAAAAAAAAAAAAATAAAATAAGGCCACAGACAACAGTGAGCTACCATAAATAAATACCAGGAAACCTCAGCAAGACTGCAATCCCATCTGCAGACAGCAGCTCCACCAGGGCAGGTTCAGCTCGGTAAGTTGGTCTGGTTGCTGATTAATAACACTGTTTGCCTAAGCTGGTTTTCTGAGGGAGCTGAAATTGCTTACCACAGTGTCAGATGAGTGCTAGGCCCAGCACTAAGAAAGGAACATGACAGTCATTGTCTTTTCCACGCCACAAGCTGGCTCAGCCCATCCACAGTGGCTATGCCCGAGAGACTGCTGCAGAGCTGTCACCTGCTCCTCGTGACTCCTCACTCATGCCAAAAAATCCAACCTACCAAATCAACAGAAGAAATCTAGGACATGCAGAGATTCATTTGACTATCTTTCATCTGCTTTTTCTAAATGGCAATGTGCTACAAATGCTGTCCGTGTTTCTAGACATCAGTAGTTGCACATTAAGAGCAGGTGGTAAAAGAGTTCTTTAAAATTCAACAGGTCTGCCACAGCACATCTCAGCTAACACAAACAGCACAGGTAGGAAAGGCAAAGCCTTGGAAAGAACAGCCCTGAAGCAGCAGTCTGTGATAACAGCAGTTCTGATTCCAAAGGCTGAAATCCACACGGAGCTATTCCACCCTCTTTGCCTACACTTCTTTCCTCCCTTGGATCAAAGGGCAAACATTTCAGACCCCAAATCCATGCATGCCCTGCTGCATCAGCCAGCCCTGCAGCACCCAGCAGCAGGTCCACAGAGCTCACTGCTCCTCCTCCTCATCAGGAAGCTGCTGCTGGGCCTATAAAAGGATCTCTGGAGTGTTTAACATAGGAACTAAGGCACTTTAATTTGATGTTTCACATAAACTGTTTCCTCTTTTAATGGTGAAGCACACATATAAACTGTAAGAGACATGCACTGACCTCTATCAGAGATTTTATTACAAATTACCTATGGCACTGGTGAGTACAACTGTGAACCTCGTAGCAGAAATAGCTTTAGATTCCAAGATACAAAGTCAAAGAAGGCAGCCTCTTTCAGACATCATGACACAAATGCATGGCAGAGGGGAAGAGAACAGAATCAGGTTTTCCCACATCATTTTTGCTGAGCCCTTCCTCTTTCTGCGATGAAATCCAGACTCTCCAGATAACAAACGTTTCCACTGCAAAGCTAATAGTTGGTGAGGATGGAACAAAGGAAAGGCTATCTCAAATTTTCTGGTTGCTGCAGGTACTGCTGCTACAGCTGTTTTTAGAGACCTGCAGTCCCACTACAGGGTCCTGGCCCAAAGGCAGCAGCTTCAGCGTCACCATTTCACGTGGAGAAAGACTGAGCCACCAAGTACGATAGACATAAAGACTGTATGGAGACTTCAAGCACTTTGCCATGGCACATAACACCCTTAAACAGTGCAGGCTGATCTAGTCTCACTTTCAAAGGAACCACAAATCCAATTACACCTGTGGACGGTATGTTAAAAATGTCAAGACACAATTAACCTCATATTCCACTGAGGAGTTACACGAGTCAGAGGTTTATGTTCAAGAATTCATGTATGTAAATGCAGAGCGAGCTTCACAAAGCCATTCTGCATTTCATGTGAGCACAGAATGCACCACGGATGTCACCGTAATTACTCTGATAATAACCAAATGCCACATTTAATCAGGTTCTCTTACTTTGTGACTAGACAGCCTCACCTCAGACAAGGTATAACACTGTTTTACCCCTAGAAAATGTAAATAGCAGCGCAAGCTAGTGCATTCCTATCTTTGTGGTAAACTTGGGCACTTGAGCCTATGCAGGAAATCTTGAAAGTACTTTCAAAAGCTAAAGCACTGATAAAGGTCACTGCTGTTTGTTTTTTCTCCTAAATTAAAAACAACCAGAAAGCCTGAAGCACACAGAGTACCCCACAGCCATCATTTACCAAACTGAGAGAGAGGGACCACATTCCCAGCGCGATTAAGTCAGCATGGCTTACAGCCTTCTGTGCTGTTACAGGGCAAATCCAAGACAGTGATTATGCTGATGTTCTCCTCATGTCAGCACGCAATGTTTTAAAATAAAACTGGGAAATGGAAAGCAGAACCTGCAAACACGTTAAGCCTCTGCATGGAGGAAAACTAAAGGCTTCTCAGTTTTTGTTTGGAAGTGGCAGCCTGGTCTGGTGGTTGGAGACCCTGCACATAGCAGAGGGGCTGAAACTAGATGATCATTGTGGTCCGTTTCAACCCAGGCCATTCTATGATCCTTTAATGGCTCGGGGGCTTCCTTACACCCCCATCCGTCTCTGTATCACTCTCAGTCATTCATAATGGCTCCACAGACATTGGTCACAAACCCGCACTGAAGATGCTCCTCACTGCCCACCACACACCCTGGCACCACACACTGCTTCCAGCATCCAAACGCCATCCCCAAAACACACCCAACCACCACCATTTGGATGATTCGTTTTCCCTTCCAACTGAACCCATTTCTGCTTAAATCCTTTCCCAAGCAACCGCCTGGATTAATCACCCCTGCATACCTAACGGGGAACAAATGGTTAATGTTTATTTCTAGAAAGGGTTATCTTGCTCACAGGAAGCCTTCCCTCAGCGTGAGCCACTTCCGCAGGCCGTGCCCTCGCAAGTGGAGCAGTGAGGAGGGCTCCGAGGGGCACCTGGTCCCCCATCTGTCATCCCCCCGAGGTCACTTGCCAGCTGTCTGTTCTCTCAACGCCCGGCCCCTCCACCACCACCCAGGCATTCTCCCTCGCTCAGGTTTCCAGGTCTGAACTTCCAGATCCAGTAAATCAATCAGCCAATGCAGAAACTCCTCCAACAACTGCAAGTAAGCAGTTTGACACCCTTGAGCAACCTCGCCGCGTAACAAGGACACTGCAGTCCCAGCTGGAATCCAGCAAAGCGCTCGCTCTGCATGGCTGGTATGGATTTCACCCTGGGACTGCTGAACTGCAGCTACATTTAGTCTATGACTAAGTCAGGCTCCGCTCATACTTGACCCTGGGAAGAATGTCATTGAACGTAGGGACTTTTCTCTCAGCTATAATTTCAGATTTTCCCATTTAAAGGCTAAAAGCACCGATAAGCCATCGCATCCATAACTGCAAAGTCACCTGCTTTAACACACTGTGGAAATGTTTTGGCATGGCTCGATCTTTGGATTTTTCACTTCCCCTTGCCCTCGAAACCGTGCTTTCCTCCTGCAGGCTGTGCTTAGGACAAAGGGCACCAGAAGAGCAAGCCTATCTTTAACTATTATCACTCCGAAGATGCTAACCATTGTTTTGAAGCCTGCTACCTGAATCAGGGTTGTTTTCACAGACCTATCTTTCAGAGACAGAGTAAGTTCGGTCTAAAAGACATCACCTCACCATCCCTGTGACCAGGAGGACATTTCCATGGGTTCAGCTCCTGGAATATAGCATCTCCAGTGCAGGCAAGAAGAGCGAACACAACTTTTATTCTGAAAGTCCTTTTTTTATATATACACATTCTTCTTCAAGGATCAAAACTCCCCGCTGTTCCTCACTTTCTGCCTTTTTCTCCAACTTCCTCACACCCCAGCACATACCATAAATCCCCCAGCGCACGGCCAGCAATCCATACTGATGAACCACATTTCTTTTTGAGCAGGAGACATGAAAGAGATTCCTAACAAGCCAGCCCCATGCAAATTATGCAGCTATGAAGCAAACTGGAACCCTCTGTGAACAGAGCACTCAGCCACTATCACCTCCAGGAAGAGGACGGGACGTACCACAATTTTTCCCCTCTGTTTTTGGTATCTTTTGTGGATGGACTTGAAGAATTAAAAAGCATCGCTTTCTTCCCCTCAGCATAAAGGACTGCAAATGACACAGAAAATGCATTTATCCCTGCTGCAGGATTTGCAGACATCGCCTCTGGTGGGAAAAAAAACAATCTGAACAAAGCAAAAAACGTGTACGATCTCAACCTTGAAAATGCTGTCTCCCCAGCTCAGCTGTTCTGTTTTCAGTGTAATGCAGAATCCTCCATTCCAACAGAACACAACACATTTGCATTGTATGCCACTTCCAGTTCAAGATGACTCAGAAACAAAACAGTACAAGATGCACAAGAATTTCTAGAGGCTTTTCTAACCACCGATACTGATCAGATAAGTAAGCAGCCAAACCTAGCAATTATCTTGAATGAGTAACTACAAGCACAGAGCAAGCTAAAAAATAACCAAAGTTATTTTCTCTAGGCAGTATTTAAAAAACATATATGTCAAAAGCAAAAATTCTGTAGGTGGAATGACACCACTTCAAGAAGTTGAGACCGCTCAGGTCAAAACAAGGTGAAAAAGACAAAGGACAGCCTGCTTGGTATTGCAGCTGACAACGCTCAAATGCATTAGACTCCTTGTGTCTTTGTGTTCTGGGTGCAGCTGATCAGGTCAGCATTTCAAATTGATGGTGAGGATCAAGCTTACAGCTCCCAGCCATGCTGACATTAGCTCTCAGGAAGGCCTGGAAGAGTGGGAGCGAGAAAAGAGAGGGCAGGAGGTAAGAGTGAGGGCTTATCCTGCGAAACGTGGCTGGGCCAAGAGTTACAAGCATCTGCTTTAAGCCACGTGCACTGTTTTGGCTGAGCTCTCAAACAACCACCTGCAAAGAGACTGCTGAGCCCAGCAGGTTGAGGGAGGTGATTCTGCCCCTCTGCTTTGCTCTCATGAAACCCCACCTGGAGTACTGCGTCCAATTCTTCAGCCTCCAACACAAGGACACGTGTTAGAGTGGGTCCAGAGGAGGGCCATGAAGATGATCAGAGGGCTGGAGCATCTCTCCTACAAGGACAGGCTGAGAGAGCTGGGGCTTTTCAGCCTGGAGAAGGCTCCAAGACCTTCTAGTGGCCTTAAGGGTACCTGAAGGGTACTACAGAAAAGCTGGGGAGGGACTTTTTATAAGGGCAGGTAGCAACAGAATGAGGGGAAATGGCTTTGAACTGGAAGAGGGTAGATGTAGACTAGATATTAGGAAGAAATTATTCACTGTGAGGGTAGTGATGCACTGGATCAGGCTGCCCAGTGAGGTTGTGGATGCCCCCTCCCTGGAGGCATTCAAGGCAAGGCTGGATGGGGCTGTGAGCAACCTGGGCTGGAGGGAGGCGTCCCTGCCATAGCAGGAGTTGGAACTGGATGATTTTAAAGGTCCCTTCCAACCCAAACCATTTTATGATTCAGTCTCATGAAACAGTCTCAGAGCAGGAGTGATACCATTCCTCCAACCCCAATTACAGGTCCAGGGGCATGAGAGGCATTGGGAAGCCTGACTGCCAGTGAATACTGAGGCAAATAATATGTTTGGTACCTCAGCCTTTCCCATGTCTACTAAGTCAGTTCTCAGTTCTCATTTATCAGAGGGGGTCCGTTCTTCTTGGCTTGCCTCTTCTGATCAACTTCTGTCAATGCAGTGTAGGAGCTATTATTTTTTGGCTTGAGAACAAAACATTATTCATTCTCTTTTTCTATTTTTAAGTTTAATGTTTCTATTGTGAAATCTAGGTGTAATTCTCTAGATTTTATTGTCTGTCTCTAGATTTTATTGTGCCCTCGTGGAATTTCTAGAGGAGAAAAAAACTGTGATGGTGGGAGATTTTCATTTTACTCTTCTAAAACAGACAGTGAGTTAAATGCCTACACAATGTCTGTTAAATTAATTTTTATACTCTGCTGCTAATTTCAGAAAGCTTAATACAACTTCTTGAACCAGCAGGAGTACAGACCTCAAAGCAGGAGAGCAGTGAGTTAGGCAGAACTCACCAGCTTTACCTGGGGAAGAGAAGCGCTAGCAGAGCTGTTGCACATGAGCAACATTCAATGTTACTGAAATCCTCCACGGATTATTTGTACAGCAATCTGACTCACCTTGTAAACTGTATCCTCACTAAACATAAAGAAGTTGTGCACACTGATTGAATTGATTCTGAAACCCTCTGGTGAAGAAACTGCATCTTCGGGTGCTCGCAGGAGCACTTTGCAATGGTGTGGGTGGATGATCATTCATAAATAATGATATTTAATAAATTATCTGGTGATACCTTGCCGAGGAAAGAACTCACATTAACACTAGGTGGCAGAAGCCTCTGTCACATTACAGACACCTGCAAACAGATTCACTCATAGACTTAACACTATTCCTGGGCCCTGGCACACTTTCCGCACTTGAACTATGAATTGCATCTTTTTTAGTTAGGTGAAATTCTGTAAGTGACAGGCAATTCTGTTAAGATTGCATGCAAGTAGAAGAAAAATTCACAGTTTAAGAGACAGAAATGGTCACAAGGACAACTCCACAATAAAAACATACACAGTTAGTTACTGTGAAAAATAACTTGAAACCAAGTGGATTATGACAGCAATCCCACTGCCCACAGCTGAAAAACCTACAGCCTACAAAAATCATTCAAACTGCTCAAGACTCCGTGCCAAGGAGGTCTCCTAAAAGTGGCAGCTGTTCATTAATGGGGAAACGTTTTCAGGAGATATTTGTGTAATTACATATGATTTTCCACAGTTTAGCTAGTTTATTTTTATGTATTTGCCCTTTGAAAAATGCTCATGCTTCATTTTCGTCTGTTCCGGCCACTTTTTTATTATCTGCTCAAAGTTTCTTTCTCATCTACTCTAAATATGAAAACAAAACATTCAGTTTCTGGTTTAAAAGGCAAGTGAAAAATTATCAGCAACCACAACTCAAAGGCAGTAAACGAAGAAGAATTTACTGTGGGCTCTAGCAACCTGGATAGAAAAGAAAGCAAACATCAATGTGAGATGTGAGCAGGAAGCGCTGAACACAGAAAGAAAAAGTGAAAACCAGGCAAAGCCTAGGTGTTCAAAAACATAAAGATGTGGGGGAAATTACACTATTTCCTCTGACAGTAAGTAAGTAAGAGTCGAGAGCAAAGATTTCTTCCAAATCACTGTGGCTCCACTGCTTTTACACTTGCCAGCCAGTAACTTCCCAGATTTACAGTGCTCAAGGAGTGGGTTCTGCAGGAGTAGCTGGTGCCAATGAAGAGAGAGCTTGGTAGCACTGCAGTGGGTTATTTTGCACCTCCAGACACGGAGGCTCTTGGTGTTTAAATATAGTGTATTTTATCATTCACACTTGTCAGCAGTGGAAATTGTCATCTAAGCAGTAAAAAGATGCTGTTGAAAAAACAGGAAGGATTGGTTAGAAAGTAAAAATTACTTTGGCTGCGACAACTCATCTGACTGCTCATTTGGAAGGTAAAAGATCAAGCCACCCATTGGAATTTGCTGCCTGAAAGTCAGGAAAACCAGTAGTAGGTAGGAAAGCCTACCTGCCAAGGCTACAGCCACTGCCAGCAGATTATTAATGCATCTGACTGCATTCTTTAATGTTTCTTAAGAAGCAACTATGTTAACTGAAAAGGTGTGATGTGTCACCATCCCTTCTATTCTCTCCTCTTCATCTTCTTTCCTATATTAAAACCTCAGCTACCAAAGAAAACAATCATGCTTCACCTCATCTTTTCCCAGCTTTTCTGAAGTTCAGTTCCTGCTTGATAGCAATATATACAGTCTAAGTACTATCTGTGACAAGCTGTTTGACAACCCTAAGTTGCACATCTATTTTCCTCCCAGTGCTTTGGAGTTGGTAGGGCTTAGATGGGAAATGGAGGCCAATTAAAATAAACACAGACAATATCAATGAATTCTTCAGAAACACACAAGACAAGCAAAATGAAACACTACTGGCTCTTGCATACAATTAGGGTTCAGCACATCTCGCACATCGAACGCCCTGGCTGAGATCCAGAAAGACACTTAAGCACATGTCTTATTTTAAGCATGTGAGCAGTGCCATTGATTTTTCACTTATGCCAGTAAGAATATTCAATGCGCTTAAAGTTAAGCACATTGTTAAGTGCCTTCCTGGATCGAGGCCAGGCTATTTAGCCCTTGCAAGAGTTAGACTACAGAATATTTACCATTATTTTAACTTCTCAAGACTTTCTTTGAGATAAAGTTTTATGATGCATGGAAATACTTCATTCATTGAGTATCACGCAAGCAAGGACTGTTTGAAGGCACCTTCAGGGAACGAGTGCTCTCCTTTCCTCATCTTTTGAAGTAGTAACTGGAAGCATAATCAAAACGTGCAGGCAGATACACCGAGGAAGGGAATTAGTTCTGAAAAGGAATTCTGTGCTCTATATTACTGGTCTTGGAAAACAAAATTTGCCCCATAGTTTGAAGCTGAAATTTTAATTTTCAGTGAAAACTGACCAAGTAATCAGCTAATATCTTATTTCGATACCAATTCCTGTACAGCAACTTTGAAGAACATACTAATTGTTGGCTGAAATTAATTATCACAATAAGCTTGCATTCAATTGCATTTTTCCTTCTTCCTTTCACATCAAGTCAAATAAAAAAAACTGAAGGAAAGACCTGTTAGTGCTTCATCAAGGTGATCTCACCACATCAGAGCACTTAGCAGAGATCAAAGGCACAACAAACACCACAGCTTTTTGCTACAAAGCAGCAAACACCATTTACTTTGCAATAAACAAGCCAACTGCATAAATACCTGCTCGCACGATAAAATCCAAGTTCACTTTTTGATTCTGGGAACATTCAAACCCGGTAGGGAAAGTATGAAACTGATTGTGGTATATGAACAAAAAGCCAATTTAAAGCTGTGCTATCTCTCTGAAACCTCAGGTTGACTCAGCTGTATCACTCACCATTCCTCCCCAGTGCAACTCCTCTGGTTTCTCACCAGCAAGGCCACACCTGATGGTGACTAACATCCACAGCACCACTTCAGAAACGTGGCGGTGAACTTCCACAGACAATCACTGAGGCCTCTGCAAAAAGTAACTAAGAACGGCATGCTGACAGACACTTTCAGGTAGATTCTGGTTTAGAAGGCTTTGATATGACTGAAATACTCTCTTCTCTATAAGGAGAGATATTTTACGTACCTCAGTGCTGAGGTTTGGTGAAGTGCTGTAATTATTTCACACAGAGGGCAGAGGCGGTGGACAGAAAGGCCATAGAGGAGCACTGAGGCTGCAAGGCACGCCAGCCTGTTCAGGGCAGGATCAGCCAGGGCAGTCAATTCCTAGAAGATCTCTAGGAGGAGGAAGGCTTCACCATCTCTTTCAGTAATCTGTTCCAGTGTTTGATCTCCTTCACAGTAAAAAAAAATTTCTTTCCCCTTCCTGTCCCTCTTGCACTGGGGAAACAGACTGGACTGGTTTAATTGGTTCCCATTTTGTATTTGATGTAGGTTAAATGAGAGTGCTATGTTAATGGAGACATGAACTAACTCTACTTCTAAACAGGTATCTGCTGGCTTTTATCACTTTTGAAGAAGGAAAAACAGACTCCCTTCACTTTTACTTGAGATAACAGCAACAAGAAAGCTGCATTCGAGATCTAGGATTATAGCCAGTTTATTACTGGAAGTAAATATTGGACGTGTGTAGTGTTAGTTTTTGCTGCCACAACTAGAAAAATTATTCTTGAATTTATACCTTAGATAGAACGCTGCTTAGCTAAAGTGAAAGCATATTCCAAGAAGTGTGAAAAAACAAACTTACCATGACTTCAAATCTACATTACTTATACTGAGGAGTTTGTTTTCATAGAAGTACATTTAGTGGCAGTATAAAGTTTCTCAAGAAATGTTTTTAGAGATAATGAATGCCTGATGTCCAAAACGAGCGTCGCATGAAGTTTCATCACCAACTTGTGTAAACTAACCTCAAATTTAACCAAATGCAACTGTGATCAATACTGTGTCAATCTGAAAATATCTGTGTTTTTGTTTTTAAGGCAGCAAAACCAGCTGCAAGAACAAGGAAACGCTGGAATCCTCAAACTGAATGGAGTTCCACTGAAAGGACTGGAACAGTTACAGTGACAGGGAAAAGCCAGAAGAATGGAATGTTTTGATAGCGCTGCCGCATTTAGCAAGAAGAGAGTCAAGTGCAAGAGAAAGAAGGAGCTAATCAGAGCAGTTTGTTATTTATGTGTGTTATTTTATTTCCTCCTTTTAAAGATGGCAACCTCTACCTCTAGAGAGCCTGCAGCACGGAATGTTCTTCCACACAGCTTTTAATCGCTGCGCGGTGTCGGGTACCATGGGCTTGTATTGAATGTTCCTGGGCGTGTTTGTAAAGCAAAAACTAGCCAAAATAAATAACCAAACAAAACAACCTCAAAGTGTAATAATAATAATCAGATCTCCCGTCAATCTCTGAGAAACACTCATCACCCTGCATCTCTAGTAATGCAACCGCTTTCGGTCCCCATGACTTAAAGGACTCCTGCAGCAGCGGACAGAAAGCTCGCAGAGCACACAGTCACATATCTCCCTAGCCTGTGAAAACCCAAATTCCTACAACAATTTTATCTTTGTTCTGCAGCAGCATGCAGCCACCTGTAGTACTTAGTGGAGAGACGGAATGCAGTCTGGTCACCCAATCTGACAACACGAGCTATGATATATCAGAGAGACACAGACCCTTCTTAGAGTTCTGCAGATATCCTGCTGGATGTGCTGCGTGTTTGTACATAAATGTAAGCGTGCATAAACATGCATGAGTAAATGCTGCCTATCACCAGTATGTCGTGCATCACAACAGCAGAAGGAGGATACAGAATAAAAAGTCATTTAGATGAATCCCTTTTTGTTGTCATCATCATTTCTTGGCAGTATCACTTATCACGAGTTGCAGTGGAAAAACTTGCCTCTGGTTTCCTCTCCAAAAAATGAATTGTGGGAAGAAAAGGTGTCAGCGTGGGGAGAAAAGAGTCGTATTCCTCAAACAATAACCCCTACCATGGCAGCCTTGCTAACTCCTCCTCCATTGTCAGAAAATTTCTGCAAAAGAATCCCATGCTGCTGGAACAGAAAAATTGCAAAGCTTCAGGTATGACACAGACTGGTAGTGCAGACCAAGGGATTAAAGAGCAAAATAAGACCTTTGACATCCAAATACTAAAATCTTATAACGTGACAAATCCGTAGACACTGAAGAGGTTTAAATCATAACAACATGAAGTTAAAGAGAAGGACAACAACTAAAACCCAACAGAATACAAAATCTAGGACTTCACTGCCTCACAGAACATCCTGTAATTTTGTCTTCACACCTCAGGCAGAAAATCACAGGGCCACAGCAAGGCAGTGGATATATGAGGACTGAGAACCCCAAAACAAAGATGAATTGAGGTGGTTGATTTTATTATTTTATCCCTAAATCCTTAAACAATAGTAATTTTTTAAAAAGCATATTAAAAGCACTACTGCTAAAGGACCATATATGCCAGTATTGTACTTTAGGCATGTTTCTCCTTCCACCTCTGAAAGGGTGTCCAATATTTGACATAACTGGGAGGAAGAATTTTCTCCCCTGGCTAAGTCAATTACCTCTGCTGTATTTGTACAGTCTGTCAGAGCTGAATCTGCTATCTTTCTGGGTCTGACACAAACTTCTACACCTACTTGACAGATCAAACGGGTTTTAAAGAAATTACTGTGCTTTGAAGGGGAGTTCCTGCCTACATTAACTCAAAAAGCTGCAAGACAAGAGGTGAGTGATTACTAAATTAGTAAGATACTTTCGCCTAAAATATTGAAATACAGTACATCTTTGTACTTGAGCTCATTTTAACTTATTAATGCAATTTGCTATTTCATTATGAAGATCCTTTAGCCTTCGAGCATTATCATAAACGTATGTGAAGTCTAATAAAGTAATTTGAAGTAATTTCCCCACTTTGTGCTCTTGGAGTGCTTAATTTCTCATATCATTGAGATACAAAACCTCATTACTGAGGAGAAAATAAAGAAACTGTCTGGCTTACAGCTTTAACACAGTCACAAACAGGCGTACTTATACTTTTATGCAAATATGCACACTGGATGTTACAACCAAGTTTGTTTGTTTTTAAGACTACACAAAAACATTAGTGCCTTATGCAACATCATACAACACAATGTCATTAAATTACAGATCATGCCAAACTTTGGCACTATTAGTCCAGCTGAAAGATCACATCACGTTCTGTTGTCACTGCAATTCTTGCTCAGACTTATTTTCCATTAGCCCCAATTTAATGTCTGTGTTTGTCACATATCAATGGATAGACTGCCTAATTAATCCACCTCTGTGGATCCCCACGTCTCAGCTCTGAAGCCACAGAGCAGAACAGAAGGAAAATGGTCACTTGGATTTATTCTGCAGTAAAAAGTGGTATTCTGTCCACCAAAACCACTCTGGCACTTTGATGAGAAAAAGGGTTGAATACAGTCACTTTACTAGCAGAAGGAAGGTAGTCATTTCCAGCAGGTTAGTCAAGCCAGCATAGTCCATCACATCTGACAGCTTGCTAACATGATTTAAGGAAAGAGAGGCACAGGACCATACTGGTTTCTCCCATCAGCAGGACAAGCTAAGGAGGTTTTCAAAGGCTTAAGTAACAGTTTGGCGCACAAATCCACTATAGGCTAATGTGATGTTGGCTCTCAATCCCATTAGTGATGAAGAATTTCTCATACTACATCACTTCTGCTAGCTGGAGCCATGGAGAAGGAAAACATACAGCAAAAGCAGAGCTGGCTCTTCCAGACTACCTCTGGTATTCCAACACACTCTGGCCATGCCTGTGCTCCAAGCTGCTCTGGAAGCTGTCTCAAACACAGCCCCCACACTTTACCACGACTGCAGTTCTAGACAATTTCTCTGTAACTCTTCAGAGGGATTAAATCTGTTTCTATGCAAATTCCTCACTTAAAAAAATAACAATAACCGCTCTATGGTGTTTTCCTCAAGGAAAAAAAAGAAAAAAAAAAAAAAAGATATACTAAGATTTCAATAGAAATGCTGTGAGTCATCTTCCTGACAACGTAATCTTTTCACATTGGACTTATTGTCCTTTAACTCCACCAGAGTAAAAAAGCTCCGGCTCCATTTAACGCACTACTCCTGAATATGTTCCACACTGACCTACGTGTTTGTTTAGCCAACACAGCTCTCCAATTTCTTGCCCCCAAGATCTAACGCACCTCTCAGTGACTCACCTCAACAAAAAGGAAAGATCAAGCTCACCTTTAGGTTTCTAACAAAAACACGTCGGCTTTTCTTTAAAGTACCACATTCAAAATTATTTCGTAGGTGCTACACCAAAATAGATTTAAGCACAGCTTACACCAATAGCTCACAAAAAATAAGTGTGAATGGGGATTCAACCTCTGATGAGGTATTTTCCCTGCAGGGATCTTGTTTTATCTCAGTGATACTCAACAGCTTTCATCTACTATTTGAAAGAAAATACAAAATTCACTGCTTGTAAAATGTGCAGCTGTCACAAAATCTGAGGGCGCTGAGAAAATAGATGAATTTTTCAGACTAGTCCATAGCACTTCCTAACACTGGCTTCTTCCAACCAAAGACACATTAATAGCAAAGGTCATGCAGCTAGGAGTAACACAGGGCACACAAGACACAGCTGCACGTAAACGAATTAATACTGGAAACAACAGAGATAACAGTGGCCAACTTACAAAACCTGAGCTCTAGTTATCCTAGGAGGTGGGTACATACACATAGTGCCAAGCATTGGAATGTAAAGAGAGAGATTTACATAAGGTCTGAAGCCAAAATCCGAAAGTATTTGGTGCTCAGTTACCTTTGAAGATGTTGGCCTACCTGATTTAACAAAAGCTACACAGGAATCTGTGACAGGAACGGATCTGATCCCTCTCCCAGCATGGCCATCTACCTCTGCCTTTGCTGCTCCACAAGCACTTCCCAAACAGCACGCTCAGCCCATGCACCAACACATCCCTTTATACTAACACCACGTCTCCAACACCTTTCATACTCTGGTCTCTTTACCCTTAGCTAGTATGTTTTTCAAATCAAGCCAAAGCCTCAAGTTCATTAAAACCAGCAAGACAGACTCCTCATTCAATTAGCTGCCCCAGAAAATGTAACCTTTGTCTATTCAGTGCTCAAACTGTTCTTCTGTATGAAGTTCTACAGTAAGCGTTAGCTTCTCTCTTCTGGGGCAAGACACCTATCTTAATCTGCGGCTGCTAAAACACTTAATGCATTGACATGCCTACAGAAGCACCTAATAATGCAACAGCAGTAATGGCAATATTATTTTGGATATGTAAAATGATATACACGCATACATACATGCACCTACACACATTTCTATATATAAAGTAATACCAGCAGGAATTACAGCTTTTCTCGGTGCACAGAGCACGCTTCCAAGGCAGTTATTCTTGATGCCCTGAGGTCAACTCTCTTCTTGTGGGAAATCAACAGTGTCACTGCTCTTTTGTCAGCACTTTGCCAGGAAGTGGAGGCATTTGGGGAGCTCTCCTTGTCCCTCTGCTCCCCCTACCATGTGGTAGCTGCTCCACTGGTAGCATCCAAACCTTTGGCCAGAGGAAAAGCAAAACTTCTGGTAACAACTCATTAATAGAAAAGGCAATCAGTGAATCTAGATGCGCACTGTAAGAAAGTAGAAATGAAAGAAGGTGATGGGAATTCAGGAGTACATGTTTATTTAGATTTTCCTGTCACTCCAAATTACTATTTTTCCTATTACTCCAGAAAGTTTGCTAAATTTAGCATGTCTTCTGAACCATTTTTGTTTAGCGTGTTGGGTTTGGGGTTGTTTTTTTTTTTTTTTTTGCTTTGTTCTGCTGTGGTTTTTTTAAACATCAAAAGTATTTCAGAACCTCTCCTTTATTTGTATTTCTTGCTTTACATATTGTTTTTGCTTTCTTAAGGAAATTGGCAGCAAAAAAAGCTCTTCTAAAACCAAGTCACAAACATTTAGCAGTGTTGCCATTTCAAACACCAGACTCAGCTGAAACTGCTGTGTGGCAAGGCTGTGCTGTTTCAGCTGCTGGAGCCCTCAGAAAGGGCAAAAAATGCTGAATAAAAACAAAATATAAGTCATGAATCAACAAAATTCTGGGGTTTGTTGCAACTAACCATCCTTCAAAGCCAAGTGCAAATACAGTATGCACTACTCTTTGAAAATACCAGTAGCCTGTGTTACCACCTCCACTCAGTCATTCCAGCTTATGTGGTTTCCTCTAGTGTAATTAGCACTCCCTGTGCCTAACACTGATATTCTAGAGCAAGTTTTGCAATTTTGCAGATAATGAGCCAAAACACCAGTGGGAAAGTCAGAGGACAGCCCGTAAGGAGCCTAGGCATACAACTACTCTAGATTTTAGTGAAAATTCGACCTTGGTAACCTTCTCAAGCTTACAAAGAGCAACACAGTGGTGAAATCAGCTCTCCTGAGGCCTGGTGCAGAGCCTCTGGTGTCACTGCCACTCCTAAGCAGGGCTGCTGGGCACAGTCTGACATCTGAAACAAACTGCAGCGCTCCATCACCATTTCCACTGACACAAGAGGTGCACAAGTGCGTGAGGAAAGCATGAAACAGTACCTACATCTCCGCAAATTGAGCTTCACTCACAAATTACTTTTCCAAGGGGATAAAAAATAGTATTAAAAGATACTGATTTTCTTAAGAGAGGTAGATTCTGATCTAAAAGTCTCAGCCTTCAAAACCTGCTACCACAGTACGGGCGGGCAGCTGATCTCAGCAGGTAGCTCCAGTCGTTTTTTTTCAACAGTTCTGCCTTGAAATGTGGGACGGTCAACAGCAGCAACAGCTCCCAGGAAAAGTGTTAAGTAACCTGTAACCTGGCCAAACTCTTACCCCAATAAACAGACATGTTGTAAAGGAGTCATTTTGACGACTACTTTACTCAAAAGTTGAAAGATCAAGGCGGCTCCTACAGGACTCCTCTAGGCAGAGTACCCTCTCATTCACAGTAGAGCTGAAAGCAAACTCTTGTATTTCATTTTCACCTTCTCCACAACACTTAGTGAGTTTGCATCTCTTCTGTTAGGAAAAAAAAAAAAAAAAAAAAAAAAAAAAAAAGACAGAATGCACCTAGAACATGGAATAAGAAAAAATAACAGCACAGTTTTCTTTCCTTGTTTCAGATTGTTCACAGACTCGGTATCTGTAGGGCTTTTCATTCCAAAATTAACTGTGCACTGGAGGGCCTGGAACAGCACAGCCTTTCCGCTTCCAAGTTTTGAGATGGCCTCAGAGTGCAGCTCTGCTCTCTCATTTTTGGAATAATTTTTGACAATTAACAGAATCGATGACCACAGAGCAATGAAGTCTGCCCAATCGATCAAGGCCTAAATGTGAAAAGAGGAGGAGGAGAGAGGGAAGCTTCTAATGACAGGAAGGGGAGAAGAAGCGTAGATTTATTTTGGCCTTATTCATGAGCATTTCCTCATGACTTCTGGAAGACTATCAGGAAATAAAGATAGCAGCCAGCAGTCACCTCTGAATCTTTTTTTAAGGGAGAACTAAAATGCAGTGGTAGCAAAAAGAGGAAATGCAAATATTTTATTCAAGACAGATGCTACCCCAACGTGCAAAGCTGGCGTAAAACCAATGTATAGAGGCTCTCTGGGAAATTCTCAGTAAATACTAAAAACATGAATATGCTAAAATCCACATTTTTTCCAAAGCTGATAGAAAAATTATAACGTAGACTGACACTCCTAATAATAAAGAGATAAGATTCCCAAAAGTGGATAAACAATCTCTTATCTTGAATCCCAATCAATGTCAATAGACAGCAGAAAAAAGTCACTGTTCCAGAGCCAGGACCACAGCACCTCTTCTGTCCTTCCAGAAAGGCTCACCTGTCATGTTGAAATGAGAAAGCAGAGGTGTCTGGAGTCATGCCTAAGGGGCTAAAGCCACCAATACCCAAGACATAGGACTGTCTCTTTACACCATTCCTCACCAAATGGCTTACATGGCAGGGCTTCTGAGTCTATCTGGCCTAACTCCTGCTCTAGCAGCACCACCCAGAGCAGGGTACACAGATCCATGTCTGGGCAGCTTTAGAATCAGATCTCCAAGAAGGACTCCTCCTGACTCCTCAGCACAGGTACTTGCCTTGCTATCAGCCAACATCTCTCCCTACTATGAGCATTTCCCAGTACCCTACTCAGAAGGGACACCGTGCCCCTCTGGAGAAGTCCAGAGAGGCTTTGGATGCCCTGTCCCTGGAGGTGATCAAGGCCAGGTTGGATGGGGCCCTGAGCAGCCTGGTCTAGTAATTAGATCTGGAGGTTGGCAGCCTTGCTTGTAGCAGGGGGGTTGGAGCTTCATGATCCTTGAGGTCCTTTCCAACCGGGGCCATTCTTTGATTTTATGAATGAAAAGTTACTGCCCCTTCTTCCTAGCACATCCTTAGCACATCTCTCTGCAGCACAGCTCCAGAGCTACCTTGCCAGTAGCTGCACTTGGGAGGCTGAAGAGGTATCAGCAGGCAAAGAGCAAGGGATTAGCCATCTAAACCTGCCTATCTGACACCATAATGTGCTGCCAATAGCCACAGCCATGCTGTGATTTAAGAGTGAAGCTATTCAGGACTGTCACCAACAGCAGCCTGACCTGGCTGCCCTTTAGGTAGCTGACAAATCCCAGTTGGCTGTCCTATGCCTCTCAAATAGCTGCATATTGTCAGCAACTAACTGCAAGGGTAGAGAGAAGGGAAGACAGACTACTTGAAAGCCAACAGAAGGCAGTCCTTGTGCTGTGTGCTACGCACAAGACTAAGAGCCAGACAACAACCACCACCTGGTACCTGGAAGGCATTTAAAGCATAGGGAACGTGCTCACCTGGCTTAGAGGAAACACTGCTGTTCCATCAGGACTCTGAATTCCTAGTAAAAAAGCTGCACTGACAAATCTGTACAGATGGGTCGCTACAAAGAATGTCTAAAATGGACTTTTTTGTAACAGAAATATTTAAGATACAGAACAACACAATCCCTTCCAATGCAAAAGTAACCAAGCATGTAGCGTGCACATTATGTCAGCTTCAATAATAAATCTAACCTGCTGATATTTTCAACACCATACTTGGTTCTCACACAGTTTTGAATTACTCCAATGCTATTTCTAAACAAATTCTTTCAGTAAAGAGAATATCAATATATCAAAACTATTTAAAACAAGCGAGGTTCCTCTTCTGTAAAGCAATCATTCAAAGTACTGAAAAAGTTTCCAAGGCACCCTCCACGTCCAAATGACAAATATCAGCTGGATTTAAAACAAACAAACTGAAAAACCCAAATGAGCAGAGTTTTACTCGAGGAAAAACATTAAATATTTTCAAGAAGAGGAACTGAAAAACTCATTCTTAAAGAAAAAACAAGTACGCACACCTGCTGTTCTATCAATCTAAGCAGGAAACAATTTCACTGCTGCATCATAAGTAGAAGAAAAGTGCTTATTAAAACATTAATCACAGTCCATTATATTCTGACTCCATGCCAGAAGTTCCCATTACATCACTGAAATATCTATTAACCAAAACCTGATTCTGACAAGTTACAGAAGTGTAGTGTTTAGGATTTAGTAATGTAAAAGTCAGTTTTAAAAGAACAGTTACACAATTGATTTTGCAGTGGCAAGCACGTATAATTAATTGTTTTTTGTGACATTTATTACTGCAATGGAGTTGATTTAACTGGTGTTTCTACTGTAAAATTATTCAAAAATTATTTCAAACTTCATCTACTTTTATTAAACACATTTATTGTGAAAGCATTAAATACCTGGGACTGGCTAAACAATTTTAAAATGTGCTGGATACACCGGTACATGTAAAACTGTATTGTCTCGTGTAAATATGGGCCTTGTTTAGAACTGCGTCTCACAGGAAATTATGCCAAATGAAAACCATCTCCCCTTCTCCTCTCTCACTGGAAAGGATTTATGTTTTTACATTTAATACCAGTTAGGTTAAGAAATGAAAATACGGTGGTGTTACCTTCATGCCTGAGCAATAGTTCATCTGTGAAGGATGATTATGTTCAAACCGCTGTTTCATTATTAGAAACATGGCCTAACTTGAACGCCTCAGTTTTGAAGGATGAGAAGTGAACAACTCAGCTCCTTCTGGAAGCCTGACACTGCACGGTTTGTTTACCTAGAACAGATCTCAACTTACTATGACCAACGCTTCAAAAAACAAGATGATGAAAATCAGCTCCTAAATGTGTATATATAAACTCCAGCCAACCAACTTAATTGCAGGTACTTTCCTCAACCCACTGTAAGCAGCCCCACACACACACAAAGCCGCAGAGCACAACCCTAACCCTAGAGAGAAGAAAAGGCTCGTTTTCAAAAATGCTGAGTTAACAAGCACTTCTGTAGCTGTATGTGAAGTACCACCAGTCCTCAGAAGATTGCTGTATGCTCAGGGCTCAAGGCAAACCCTCCCTGGCCGTGTTATGGATTCTAGTGGTCAAGGCAAATCACTGCAACCACTCCATGAGCCGACTTCAGCATCGCCAGTGAGATTTCTGGGTAACACAGCACACGAGTGGGTGCGAGGTGACCGAGTAACGCTTCATTCATGGAACACAGAGGCTGATTTGATCAGATCCTGTGATTTGGAATAAAAGCAGTAGATGTTTATAAGTAACTAATATTTTGAGTTCCCACTGATTATACCCCATGCTGCAAACACTGGCATTTCAGAGGTTCTGAATTCAAAGCACCTCATGTTCTCAGTGTCTACAATGAATCAAGGGTCAAAGCTAAGAACAGCTGTGAATTTTTTGGTTGGCTGCTGGTTTTTCAAAGCTTTGGGTTCCTCTTCTGCCCCTTGCCCCAACATACAAGTCTCCAGACACAAAATATATCTGAGCTAATGATCTTTTACCTGTCCTTGGACAGCTTCCAATTCCAAAAATCCAAAGAGCTTCACTTTTCCTCTCCTTTCTTTTTAAGAAGTGCCATACAAACCACAACTCATGCAGCCTGACTTCCAACAGTTTGCTCCCATGGGAGCTTGCAAGCTCTGACTGAAGCTGTTCATCAGCAAGCAGGACATATATGGGGTGTCTCATTCCCATGCAACTTCCTAGATGTCCAGTAAGTTCTAAACTCACCACGCAGCCTTTTTGTCATCAGATGCACTTTTAGGGTCGCCCCCAGGATCCAACACTTCTTCATGCAGCAGCCTGGGGCCTTGAAATTTCTGTTTCAGCTGTTGCATTGACTGAAATCAGTGAACAGATGCAAAAACTGCTGCAATGGAGATACAAACGAAGACTCTCCAGTTTGTAAGACCCGCATTTAATTTTTCTTCAAAAGAAACCAGAAAACAAATGAAGAATATTGGGTGTGAAATCAGATATATGCACAGAATCAACTTAATGAGTGAGATTACTGACTTTGGCTAGTGGTATATTCCTCTGGGAAGAGACTCCTCAATCCAACTTCTTTGCACCCTTCAGATAAACTTTAAACTTTGTTGACACCTCTTGTCAAGAATAATGCTGGAACAAAGCTATCTGTAGTGAGGGTAAAGAAGAATCATGAGCAACAGCTTGAAATGCTGCTTGAATCTTAAAGCATCTCCTTTGTGTTTCTCTCTGCCATTTCAGGAAACTTGTAATTAGTCATTTTTTTTTAGCCATTTGACACTTGAGCAAATATTTTCGTTTGGAGTACTGTGTTACAACTATCTTCGTTAGCATCAGAGTCAAGAAAATACATTATTTCTGGCATTATTTTCCTCTTTTGGGGGTCCGTTTTTCTGCCTCTCTTAGTCTTAGTAATTTTCATTATGTACTACCCATCCTTGTTGAAACAGCAGCACTGAAGGGTCTAGGAAGACTCACTCTCTGCTTTTCAGACATCCTTCTTGCATTTTTACTACTCAATGGATTTTTATAAATACCTTAGAGGGCAAATTCAAAACAGGATGCTCCTCACCTTTGTGCTTCAACTGCATCTGAGACTAAATAATTAATTTAGAAGATTAGTCTATTCAAACAGGCCACTCAGAAAGCCATAGCATGTTTGCTGAGGATCCCCCAGAACAACTCCTTGCCGTGACATCCCTCTGTCAGAGTGCAAAGCAAGAGTGATTCTCAGATGCTGATCAAGCAGGGTGGTTCTTCCCTCATTCTTCAGCATGCTATCGAGCCTTGCCCTCCCATACTCTCCATCCATCATCCAAATGACTTTGCTCTTCTTGCTCCTTTATCACTAAGGCATTCCTTTTGCAGTTCATCACTGGTCTTCGAGAAACTGTGGTTCTGTCCTGGAAAGAGCTACAAAAGCTGAGGGCACTGAGGCTCTCCTGTTGCAGGAAAGATCACCATGTCTTGCCTACAGAAAACATATTATTTTTCTTGTGGTAACTTGCAGTCCTCAATTCATCTGGCTTAGGAGTCAGAGGAAGTACTCAAAAAAGCAACACAATGGAGTGCAGGAGAAACAAGGAAGGAGTAACAAAGTGTAGATAAGCACTGAGCACAAAAAATACTGACCTCAAACCTACAACAGTTTCAGAGATGCAGTGAAAAAGTTAAAAATAACATCCACAAAAAATATATTTTTCTAAGCAGATGGAGAACAAGTAAGGAGTGAAGTCTGTGGACATGAAGTCACCGGAGAACCACACATAGAAAGTGATAACAATGTAGGGGTGAAGGGAAGGATGAAAGCAGCAAAGCCTTTCATATAAGAGCTAGTACAGATCACAGAGCATGGAAGAGAGCGGTAATAAAAGTGCTTTGATTTGGTGAAGCACAAAAGAGTGCATAAAACAGTGCATTTGGCCCACACAGCTGCAGGATGCCTCCTGTCACATCGCAATCCATCATCAGACGGCTTTGCCTGACGGTGTTTCAGCTGCCTACTTAGCACTATTGCCTCTACACCTGCAGAGAGGGTTCAGGGTTTGCCTCCTACCAATTAGCAGCAGTAAAAGCAATGCTACCATCCTGATTTTTGAAGCAATTTTAAATATTTACTAGGTTACCGTAGTACAGTTTGCCAGACAGTTAGCTCTTCATTCCATATGTTAAGGCTCTGATTTATTATTTTTTTTATATTACATGTATTTTAATAAACAGCACGGTTTAGTGTTCTGCAAGCCCACACTACAAAAAGACTATTCTGGAATAAATGGTATAATTACATTTCCTACAGCGACCTTGTAATCTCTCGAGTATTTATTCTAGACTAAACAGCCTTACTCAGCTGCCCTGTGTCTGATTGTCGATGAAAGAAGCTTGTTTGACAACTGCTTCGAGCAGAAACATATTTTTTCCATGATTGCATGAAAAAAAGTAAAAAAACATTACCAGACCAGTATTCTGAGCACAGAGACTCGTGTTAGATCGATGAGTTAATATTGAAGCCACATGCCAACAAAAACAATTACCATGGACATTCTGCTGTCATGGCCAGCTTTTGAGGTTATTCAGTGGTACATATACAACTACGGCCAACTTTAAATGTGAGAAACAACACGGTGTATGTATGCTTCCTTCTTTGTTTCTTTATATATTTTCCATATTCTCTGCTTTTATAACCCTCCCGAGACATTTTACAGTTACAGAGCCCACACTATACCCACAGGTGGGCGGGCAGGAAGTACAACTCTGTTTCATAAGCAGTCCACTTCTAATATATTCAATAGCTAATGACCTTGACAGAAGAGCTCCATGCAAAACACCATATACTACAGGGTGTCGTTTGAAATGTTCATAGACATTTTTGCCAGAAAGCTGATTTCTTAAACAGTAAGATTTCAGACTTACCATAGGCTGTGCTCCTTTCCTCAATTTCCATTTGGGTGGAGAAAAATTGGTGCTAATCTACCTCCCGTATATTGAATATGCATCGTTACAGGACCTTACTGCAAAAATCTGCAATATGCTAAGCCAATGTAAGGTAGCTTCCACATCAAACCAAATAGATAGTGTTCACATAAGTCCATGGTCTTGTATAACAAACAATTTACTTTTAAAGGCTGTGTGTAAAAGGAATGGTGTCAGTAAAACCATAATCACTTTTTACCTGCCAATTCTCATTCATTAAGTGTCTGACTCAAAGTACCTCAAAGCCAACAGAAACCTTTCTGTTGACTTCGGAAAACAGAGCATGAGGCCCTGCATCAAGAGGCACCGGGAAACTCAGACCACGAGCTTTGAGAGCCAGGAGAGCTCCTGTAAGAACAAGTGCAGTGCTCTCAGTGCCCCCAAAGCAAGACAAGCTCCTCTCTTTCGATTCTGACTACTGAGCTTAATGAGAAACTGTCCTGTACCAAGAAGCAGAATGAACTCAGTGTTCAAAATCAATGGGTCAAGACTGATCAAATAAGCCCTTCGTTTTTGGCTTTCCAAGAAATATCTGCATACTCCAATCACAAAGCAAGCAAATGTGAAAATTCACCTGTTACAACTTTTAACACTCAGTGGTCCTATCACCCATTCAAAATCAATTCCCAGTTATTTTCCTGTCTTGAATGCAGTGCAGAAACTGACCAGCTTGAGAACAGTTTGGAGAGCATCCTCACTATTGCCTCATTTAAAAAAAAATACACCATTGTGATTGACAGCAAAGAAGCTAAACTAGTCATCTCCAGATTAAGTGCCAAAACTCTACATGTGTTTCAAATTACACTGCAACACTGTACAACAAAGAAATATGCAGAAATTTTCCACTTGGAATGAAGGCTAAAAATTAAATGCTAACAAAGTTGTAACAGATATGAAATCCAGCCTACTCATCTTCACTCAAGACTTAAAATGACTGAGATGTCGCACACTAAGGAAAAAAGGAATGGATCAATCCAGTTGCCCATTATAAAAAGCACAGTGGGCTAAAACATATTCATTCTATGTACAAAATTCCCCCAAACTCTGACTTTCCTTCAGAACTTACCCTCAATTCTTAAAAGGACATTTTGATTCACTTTAACTTCTAAATTAACTACTAAGGTATGTTAATAGTTTCACCAGTGTCTGCCACTGATCTTTGTTTTTGCATCACACACCATTTTATTTTAAGCAGAGCAGGCTTGGTTTCTTTACAAGATCTGCACAAAAATTCCCTGTTAAAGCTGAGGATTTTGAAGTTGAGTGCTAACAGGAATCATAATTAATCATATCTGTAAATTGCCTCTATATTGTGAGCATCGTGTCAATAGGACTGTGCTGTGCTAGAGTAAGTGCTACTTTGGATTACAAGAGACTGGTTTTAAACTTTGAGACACCGAATTCTTTATCCAAAATGTTGACTGCAGAAGCAGGTTTTTAATGTACAGTTATTTTGCATGTAGCTCGTGCATGGCACTCCCACAGCTGTAACTACTTGGTGAGACTGCTGTGCTGCGGCTCCTGCTAACCCCATGGACCATCCAAAGAATGAATTAACATTTTTCAGGACCTTAAACAAACCATCATTTTTATCCTTGCATTATTATTATTCTTCAAAATCAAAACTACACAACAAGCATATTTAAATCAACAAAGCTCTTCACATGTGAAAGGGAGCCAACTTCCATCCCCCTCTTCTTTCACTCTTTCACTACTTGGCATGACAGATTGTTTTATTTTTCATTTCTTCTGTTTTGCAGTAAGAAAAATTCTATCTATTCCAGATCTCTAACCGCACAGACAAATTCAGTGTGCTCAGCTAAAACATTAGCAAAAAAGAAAAAGGAAAGGAAAAATAAAGAAGACAGATCCTTTTGCCTCCTCTTAGGATACCCAGAGGTAAAGCAATGGCAGCAAGTGCCCTAGCATTTGGGCACTCTTGCTCTGTCAGCCACACATCCTCCATTCCCAGATTGATCGCCTTGCATGACTTAGGCAGTTCAACAGATTTGGACTGATTTGAGCCACAAGATGATATTCCCCACTTCAGACAAATGACACCAACCCAGACGGTTCTCAAAAACAAATGATGTGGCCCATGATTGCACTGCTCCTAGCATGGCATCCCAAGTTAACTTCCAAAAACAAAATCGACAGAAGCCTATTTGGAACAGGAAGAAATGGAGAAATGTTGGCTCCCAAATATGATATTGAAACAGAAGCATTGAACGAGCATACTTTCAAAGGAAACAAAACTAATCTCTGAAACTACACTAGGTAAAGAAGGAGGAACGACAGTAAAATCTCAGAAGGGTGAGATGACAGTGGCCAATGTGGTATTTTCTTTAAACAAGAAAATTCAGAATTGCCAAAAGATACACAAAACTCATGTTGGCACTGGAATGTCACACAGAGAGCAAATCTCAAGGCAGGTATCAGTTGTGTCAGTATCTCAGCACCTGATACCAAGCTGCCCTTTGCTGATGGCTCCTTCAAGCCTCTGGTTGCCTGAAGGTGCACTGTGCCAAAGGCTCGCTGGATGCACCCAGACTGGAGCAGTGGGTCTGAAAAATTAACAAGTTTCCCATTGAACTGGGAAGCCTAGAACTGGAAACCGTTCTCCAGATGCGATGCTATGATTGTGTGGCTTCACCAGGGCAGAGTAGTAGAGGAAGGGAACCTCCCTTGACCTGCTGGCTATGCTCTTTTCAATGCACCCCAGGCTACCACTGGCCTTCTTGGTCACAGGGGCACACTGCGGGCTTATGGCCAACCTGCTCACCACCAGGGCACCAAGGTCCTTCAAAACAAGTCAGCCCCTAACGTGCCTGTAGGTATTCCTCCCCAATTGTAGGACCCTACACCTGTCTTTGTCAACCTTAGTGGCCCTGCATGTGGCAGGGGGTTGGAGATTCATGACCCTTGAGGTCCCTTCCAACCCTGACCATTCTGTGAACTTTATGGGCAAGTCTTCTCTGCTTATTCCTTCCAACTCACGCTACGCACATGAAGTGTTCTCTGCCACCAAGATCAAATCATCTCCATCTGGCCACAGCATGTTCAGAGGGATTCATGGAAACATCACAGGACTTCCTTGCAGCAGCCCCACCACTAAGGAGTCAAGGGCATCTCTATCTGAGGAAGTTGCTTTCACTTCCTCTGCCTAAAGGCTAAATGCTGTCTACAAGTTAGTGTAAAATATATTGCTCCTAGAAAGTTGTGTATTTCAGGATTCTTGCTTATATTTTGTTCTTTCAAAAAAAGTCTTCTTTTATGAAAAAATGATTTGGAAGGTGGACAGGACACAAAATCCTATACTTACTACCAATCCTTTGTATGGGAAAAGAAAAAAACGTTTCTTCATTATTGTCAAACCACCAATAAAACAGCAAAAAAATATGCATCATATGGATGTTAATGCTTTCCTACAGTAAATAAAATTAAAGAAATTTACAGTCTTAAGAGAAATTACAAACAGATTTCTAAAAGCCATTTGGAACATAATTTTGTTATTTGCAAAACAAGTAAAGTCCAAACAGAAGAGCAGAGGGCTGATGCAGAATCAAGGTTATTGGACTGTACAAAGTTGGTGGGGATTACTGGATTTTTTGTTAGTCTAAAGAGCAAATAACGAGTCCACTTAAAACACTATGTTTTTTTTTAGTTAGAAAAGGTCCCTAGCAAGTGTTCTGAATGATCTCTTAAGGATTCACTCTTTTTCCAGTTTTGCTAGAAATCTCCCTGCCAGCTGCCTCCTTCATTACAGCAGCTTACTAAGAAAGAAAAAGCAACACTTATTCTGACAACTGAAGTCAGTCTTGCAGAATGTAAAAGGTTAAGATTGGAATATTTAAAACACTCATTCTGCTGGGTGTTCTGAAGATAAATTAAAACAAAGTCATTAATTATGTTAACAGAAGTGAACTCAAAGCCTCCAGATTGGCAGCATCTTTGCAATAATTCCAGCTCCAGAAACTCAGATGACAACAGCCTGCACATTTGAGGGAACTATTTAGCAGCAGAAAATGGCCAAACTTTAATCTGCAAAATTGTTAACAGGAACAACAAATGTTGCTGTACTTTATGAATAACAACAGCACAAACTGAGCAAACACTCACAAATTTGGAAGGACTGTGGAAAATTGCTTTCTTTCTCACAGAAAGATGATGAAAATGGGCCAAAGATGAAGGAGTAAAAACTGTAAATACTTTTAAACTGAACCTGAGTTTATATGAGTCCAAATTTAGAGGAAAATAGCAATCTTTAGCAGGGATGGATAACATCATGCCCAGCAATTCTGCCTCACTGAGGCAGCTGCAAACAGCTGCCTGAAGAAAAAAAAAACAAACAACAAAAACCTGGGATCAAAGCACACTAGTTAAGCATTCACCATCAACAGGAAATGCACATGAGTTCGTATAAACACAGAAATAAAAATACATAAATGAACAGCCTTGCATGGTTTAAGGTATTTCAGACACCCAAAGGTACAGGGTTAGACATTTCGATGGGATAGATGTGGACAGCAGTGCTCCTGCTGGACCTGGATGCCAGCAATCACCTGACAGGGCACGAGCACAGAGACAGAGAACCCTCATGGTACAAGTAAGTTCTTTTCCCCCTCAACATTCCCATTTGTGATAAGGCTTGGGGCTGAGAGGGCCCCAAGGCTCCCATCACCCTGGAGGTCCCTCACAGCTGTGCTCCATCCAAACAGGTGGTGAAGGTTGAATCTGGCTCTGCCCAAGTTTAAACTGCTAATTAATATTTGGTCTCGGAAGCTTGGGAACAGATAATAAATATTACAGGCACCATAAGGATAGAAACAATAAAAATGGAGACAACCTCAATTCCAGACAGCCTTGAATTTTCTACATCACCATTACTTTGCAGATTTGTTTTAAAAAGTCAATCTGCATCATTTCCTGGGTGAGATGAAATTCTGTCTGTGCCACTGAACTAGTCAGAATTCCTGTTTGGATTTCAGTGCTCTCTGAATCTGCGTACTGAAGTGCCTCAGCTTTATTCAGTCCTTTCTGGCTTCAGTTTTCCCATAAGCATGAAGGTAAATAACTAATTTTTATTTTTAAATGCTTTCTTGCCTTGCTGAGCTCATATTCACTCTGCCTCATCATTTTCCAGCAGCTCCAAGTGCTTGTGACCTTGGAAGTCAGAACAACCAGTTTGGGGATACTCCCTATCTTCACAGTGACACATTTTCAGGTGGTATTTCAGCTACAAACACTTCTTCAGAGGGCAGACACGTCACTTTTGGCCTTCCCAGCCTCCATTACCCAGGCACAGCATGCTCCCAAACTCACTTCCAAACATGGCTGCACACCACAGTGCTGCCAAGCTGCTGGACCAGCCCTGCTTTATACTTTTTGACATAGTTAAGCTCTGTGCTTCATTTCTCACAAACGCAGTTTGACTGTAGACAGCAGTCGACAAGTAAATCTACCCCTTTTCCATGGCAAAAGGCCCAACTTTAATATTTTTACTGGCTTACAGCTGGGTAAATTAAGCCCCAGAATTTTATTTATTTCTTTTTTAATACCGTGCAACTGAAAATGAACAGCTACTTCACTGCGACTGCCAAGGACAACCTTAAAAACACTAATGCAATCCAGTCCAGCTCTCAATAGATCTATAAAGGCTTGAAGACCAAAAATTTTAGCTTATCCACCCAAACAAAATGTTGGTTGGTTGGGCAGGAAGTCTAATATTTCATTAAGATCCTTTACATACTTATATATATATATATATATTATATATGTAAAAATACCTACATGCTGGGAAAGTAAAGATAGTAGCCATCTCAGCTTTAATGCTGTGAAATGGGAATGAAAATCTGCAGTGTTACTTACCCAAGTCTTCCCAAACTTTCAAGATCTGGAACTGGTGGTCCATATGTCTCCACTTGCAGAGGCTGGTACTCATACAAAGTTTCCTCCAGCTTCTGAATAGGAGCTAACGAAATATGCTGACCCTGATTAAAAAAATAAACAAATAAATAAAAGCAGAGATAAATAAATGTCTACAAAGTGGGTCAAAGTCTTGTTTACACTTATTAAATGCATTGCAAGAACAAGCATACAGCATTAAGCTGGTCTGGACAAAGACCATCCCCCGTAAAGACACACTGTCTACCACGTCACTGATTTCTTCAAGATTTAAACTTTTTATTGTGATCTACAGTTTGGAACTCATGTTTCACTATTTGTAGCTATTAGGATAAGATAGGAAGGAAAGGATAAAGTTTTATTGCAGGCAAACTTACTGTTAGAGAGAGCAGCTGCCTCCAGTGTCACTACCAGTGGTAGTAAAATTACCAGTAGGTAAAAAAATTCCATTTTTCAGAAGTAATATCAAACAAATGGCTCTGAGCAAGCCTGTTAGATTCTGTAATCAATGAGTTCTTGAAAGCCTTAATTAGAAAGGGAAGCCTCTTTCATTTCTCTCCACAGACTTTGTAAGCTACAATATATAATGGCTCTCCAGATAAGACTTTTATGGTACAATACAATTAATTCATTCAGCAAATTCCCATTTGTTTCATAACTAAAAATACAGAAACACACAAGCATAAAATTTTAATTCCACATGGTACTTTTGCAAGCCCTTCAGACCACTGAGAAACTGCTAGACTTTCCTTCCCCTGCTCTCCAAGCCCCTATCACTCCAAGCTCTCACAAAACAGGAGACTTGTGGCTGCAAAGGAGGGGTCAGAAGGATATGAGATAGAGCCAAAGTTAACAGATGTTGCTGCGTGACATTCTACACTGATTTGTTGATCTTTCACACAGTTTCAATTTTCTACTGTATTCTATGGTGCTCACAAAAATTAGCAGCGGCAGCAAAAAGACAGAGCACTGTGAACTCCCCCAAAATAGCCCAGCTTCCCCTACAGAAACTGACCTTCACATCTGCAAAATGCAGGAATTTAGGAAAGTAGCAGTATTGTTCGTGTAGACATTTTGTCTGCAATGGGAGATCGGAAACTTCCCATGGTGTAACGCCACGTTTCACCCAGGCTCCCACTGGCGATCCCTCACTGAGCTTCAGTTCCCTGGGGTTCCTCAAGATGCACCTACTGCCTCAACTGGGAACTCAGGATTCCTCATGTGGGCCACTGGGTTAAAATTAACTAAGCAGGAAAAAAAAGAGAAAAAAAAAAAAAAAAAAAAAAAAAAAGGCAGTAGAAAGGGAAAGCTGCTAATTAAGTTTGTGGTTGGGGGCAACGACCTTCCTGAGATGTCCTGTCATGGATCCAGGCTGAACTCTACAGGTCAAGATTTATATTGACAAGGCTTTGTGCTTGCGATGGAAACAGTAGCTGTGGCCTTTCTGTACTGCTCAGCAAGGCAGGAGGAGCTCCTGGTAGTGCTGTGCCAGTGTTGGAAACAAAACGTTATGGAGAAAGTTCTCAAGTCAGCCATGAGTCACTGCAACGTGCAGTCACAGCACATTCATTTCTGTGCCACAAGATACTGCCACAGCATCAGAACCAGGCAAACACACATTTTAAAAAGCAGGAAGAGAAAGGTTAAAAATTTCGTTTCAATATTCCTACATGTTTTGTTCTGGGTTTTTTTTGAGATACAAATGCAGGGTCTCTTTTTACATTGCTAGAAGTTGTCAATTTCCAACCCATTCAAGTTCATGAAAATAATACACTCTGTAACTATGCGGATGTGGGCAGATAACATCCATTGTAAGAAACCAATGCTTGAATGAGACATTCCGATTTAACGATCATTGCATCTCCAACCAAAGTGAATGGGAAATACATATCAACAGCATTTCACATGTGTACACCCTCATCTGGTGAGTGAAAAGTCTCACTCTTTCCAAATCCTGAGGAATTTTGTTCCAGCCAGAGAAAAGAAAATTCAGTTTCAGGCAAAGATCAAAACCTTGATAAATATTTTTGGAAATTACTTGTGTGTGGAAAAAGGGAGCAGCTCAGATTGCAGGAGCCACATCTCTGGAGGGCATCACCAGAACAGCTGCTCGCAGAGTTGCCATTGGTGCATTCCTGACACTTTTTTAATGAGAGCAACTCCTGCTGACATTGGCCAAGAGGCACAGGAAGGCTCCTGACAAACAGACCGGGCTCATCACAAGTCCCTTTCCACACCATTCACATTGCTGCAGATGTCCATCTCTGTCTGGGAAATCCTGGTAGGACAGGATGAAAATATTTCATCCGTCCTCCTCTGTGGGATTCCCGATGTGCCAGAGGTTGCAAGGGATCACGATGGCTATTTGCTCTCACAGCAGTCAGCTGTTCAGCACAGGTGAGCTGCATCTGGACACTGAGAGGCTGACTGGTCAGCGTGCCAACTGCATAGCAGGCACTGGTCTAAATATTAGGGGAAAGACACAGAGCCGCAACAGGATCCTTCAATGAGATGCATACTGCAAAAACACCACACCAAGTTGTCCCAGAGAGCAAGGCTGCATACAAACACCATCCATCCTTGGGCTGCCAGCATGCTCCTCTATGGCACCCAAGGGCTACAACTGGCAGCTTAGGCAAAGCTCCTTTTGAACGGCATCCAATCCAGACTTACAGATTTCAGACATCCCGTCAGTGAGTTGCTCCAATAGGCAATTACTTTCACCGTTAAACACAGGCAGCTCATTTCTGGTTTATCAAGCACAGTCTCACAGTGCTCTTACTCTCCTTGGACTTCCTCATTCCCATCCCAGGCCAAGGTGTGAATGTTAGGAAGCATCGTGTGCTTTGGCATGGCAAAGTGACTGCATCTTTTTGGACCTGGCCTGCACATTTACCCCAAGGAGAACGTGCAGCTGTGTGACAGAGCTCATTTGTTTTCCTTTCCCAAAAATCACAACTTTAGCTGATGGGCTTTAGCAACATGGATTAAATTCCACTTAGCAACGGGAAAAATACACAACTGCCTGTTGCAACTGCCCTATAGCTGCTTGGCCTTCAGGTATAGGTTTTTTCTTACAAACTAGATTTTCCTCTTGACTTGGGAATTGGCTTGAGCAAAGGACAAGAGTCACAAGACGTATTTCCCAGCTGAATCTTAGCCAAACTCCACAAGCACATCAGCTCTGTAGGTATTCTGGATGTACAGCAGCTCAGGGCGGGCTGTTTCCTGCTTGTGCAGCCCCACACAATTACATGGGGGTCCCAACACTGAGCACAGCACACATCTGAGCAGAGGGGCTGCAATGGAAGGCAGTAAAAGTTTACCAATAAAAAACATCGCCCTTTATCTTTGCACTGAAGTTGGGCTAAGATGCATTTACAGTAAATGTTGCTGAAGTTAAAAGGTTCAGTGTGACCAATTCAGGCAGCTGAAATCCTTCTGACCAGCAGCATCCCCTTTTTGTGTCTCTGTCCCATGCCATTGCACAAATGACTGCTATAGTGTCATGCAACTTCAGACATCACAAGACACAGTAACTATTACTTAGGACTTAGACGGCACTTTTACAGATCCACAAACCATCTCACATCTATGAGGTAAGATTCATAAATTTCCTGTATTCGACTAGACAGCCAGACCTACCTCTTTCCAGCATCAGCAGACATTTATTAGCATGCTAAAACCAAAATAAAGGCACTAGGTTCAAGATTCTGCCTTTGCATTACTTTCTCCTGACAAACCTAAGACTGACGTTGTGGTCATGGGTAAGTATTTCTAATTCCCTTTGGATGCTGTAATGTTTGTGTAAAGGAAACTGACAGCATCCAAATGGAGACAGAGAAGGCTTCCAAGAACACAGACAACAGATTTTCCTACCTCTTCTCCCTCCCACCCTCTATCTTCATGGCATAGAAGTCTTTCTCTGCATTTATTCTAGGCACTAGAGCTGCCTATTACATCTTGGAATGTATGGAAACTCAAAAAAAAAAGCCCCCCCAAAAAAACAACCACCACCACCAAACACTGCTCATTAGAACTAATCCATCTGCTTATCCATATAACGTTCTGTAGAAGATTGCACTGAAATGGATTTGTGAGCAACTGACTTCCATTTGTGTACAGTATGGTTTTAGTTTGAACGAATAGGACTGAGTTGTGAGGGGTGTGTCAAACAATGTTTTTGTGCTACAAATAAAAAGGATTGATTTTTTGTTGTTGTTGCTCTGAGAGCTCTAATTTTAAACAGTAATTTTTTAAAATAGGAGTCTTTTTTTTGTTTGTTTGTTTCAGACTATGGTGCAACATGGTGCTAAGAAAAACAAAACAAACACCAATTCACAGATTATATACATGGATGCAAAGAGCTGCCCTTGGAGTGGCAAGAAGCTTATCTCAAACAAAAACAGTAAAACCAAACAATGCTCTTCTAGGAAACATCACAGCCCACTTCAGTCTAGTAGAGCATTAGAGTTCGTACAGGGAGGCTTGGCAAATGCCAGGTATGTCAGCATTTGCCTGCTTGCAGAAAGAGGTTCTTTTAACACATCATGTCCAGAAAGTGCAGCTCAAGGTGCAGCATTCCCACTTCTTCCCATCCTCTCGTCTCTCTGGTGCCTGGTGCCAGAACTATACTGCCTTCCTGCACCTCCCTCCTTCTGCAGCAAAAGGAAAAACAAGCAGCAGCCTTCTCAGAAATCTGAAGTGCCAAAGAGGAGGAGAAAGCAGAATGACAACACCAAGAACGCACTAGTAGGGGAAAGAGAAGAAACAGTTATGCCACAAAAACATCCCCAGGCAAGAGACAGAAGCCAGAGATTGGGGTCATTAAAACTTGTCTGGGCAGTGCGAGCTCCTGTACTAGAGGTGGCTGGATGAGATGGCGTGGCGAGTCTTTCTGCTTTTTACATTTCCCTCTGCTTAGGAACGTCCCCAGGGCTGCTATCAGCACACTGACAGAACGCTCCAGATAACAGAACCAGCAGTATTTACGTGCTGAGTCTCATTGGCTCAACTCACAGCAGTGCTGCGTTTGGGTGCGACTCTCTGCCCATTGGATTGCACACGGATCTCACGGCAAGCGGGGACGGAGCTGCACAGCACGGGGTGCCAGCACACGACTGCTGCAGCTCGACCGTATGCAGCGCTGCAGAACTCAGCTCAAACTCCTCTTGCTGCACTGCACTTGAGCCTGTCATTATCCAAATGCTTGCAAGGAATGGTAAAACAATACTTTAAATTCCTGCCGTTTTTTAGTGTGAGCAATCTTAGAAAACTGCTTCGCTTTTAAACTCGTGACATTCTGCTTTTCTGTACGTATTTTCACGTTAATAGAATTTCCTTCAGAACAACATTAATGCGAATGTCCCAAGCAGTGCAGTCAGAGCCAAGAGCTGGGTTTTCAGTTTCCACCCTCCCCACTTTATTGATAAATCCGTGTCAGCAATGCTAATGTGGCTTTCTGATTCTGATTAACTACCTTGTTTGACTACAGTAATACTCAGGAAAAGGAGAATGAAACTGATAGATTTGGAGGGCTCAGTTAATATTATTTTAACCTTTACCCTCCCTGTCTTCCACAGCTTTTTTAAATAAACAAGAAAAATGTCAAAACTAAAATGCATAATTCCATTCCCTAGCCTAGAATTCCTACACCAGTGAGGTTTTTCCGAGCACTCAAATATCTGAAACCAACTGTTCTTTCTTCTGCTTTTGAAAACCAACAATAAATTCAATTTCTTTACACAATTGTGAGAAGTGCTAAGGGGATACCCCAGTAGCTAAGCAGAAAGAGAACAAATGATCTGACACAGAAACCATCAAAATCCATGCAATTTTTGCTACTGATCTCAAAATGAAGAATGCGACCATGTGTGGTAGGACAAAGATAAAGGACCCACACCCCACTTCCCTCGGGGGCCAATGATTTCAGATGCCTCTTACCAATACAACTAGATGTAGACTTTTGTTTTTCCCCCCCACGGTAATTTAATTTTGAATGCCAAAATGGATTTAAAAGCTGTGCTTTCTTTACGAATGGCAAGAACACAGCAAGAGATCATCAGCACAGAAGAAGCTGCTACCAAAGACGATCACGTATGTGGTCAGTTACATGAAAACCTGTATCTGGGAAGTTAACCACATAGTTGCATGTGCTCAGCTATACTTGCCTCCAAGCTTCTCCTTACAACTTTCTGACATAAATAATTACTTGACCAGACTTATCTTTAAGCTCCTGCCAAAAAGCCACATTTCTCTAATCTCTTGGAAGAAAGTCTACGCCCATTGCATAAGCTGAAATATAATTCTGGTTCAGTGCCAGAATCAGGATTTAGTGACTACTCTTTACAGAAAAGTCTTCTGCCCCTTTTTCCATTCGTGGATGACACTGTGTGCCACCAGCATCTCACAGCAAGCTGTCAAGCACAGCCATGACCCAGGGGACAGGCTGGATGTTTGTGGGACCGAGTCATGCATTCGTTTTCAGCAGCGACTCCACAGCTCTGGCAAGCTTTCCTCAAAATCTCTCAGCGCTCAAAGGACAGCACTGTACACAAGACAGCACCGTTTCTGGAAAGAGAGGATTAAAACACAATGACATTTTCATGCAGCTTGTGAGCCCACAGGTCAGCACCCTGGTTTTCAGGGCTCATTTCTCAATCTCGCTCAGCGTTGTTCCCAACCTGGTCTCAGCTCCGTTTAGTGCAACACATCATGCTTATCATGGCACACCAGCATCTTCTTTCCATAGCCCAGAGGCAAGCTTTGCGGAGGGTGACTTGGCGTCAATGTTCTGTGCAGTTTGCTCTGCTGTTTCCCAGTGTGCTATGTCAGTATTGCAGCGTGAAGCAGACTTGAGCAAACTTTTGTTATATTTCTACCATTAGACTTCTGGAGCCTCAATCATTTTGATTTGGCTCTCAGCTGAGCAAACGTTCTGCAGTAGCCAGTCTAATTACAGGATTATGGGCCTTAATATAATACGGCTTTAAATACTCACATTAAGGGCCTAATTTTTCAAGGGATGTGAAATAGGAATCAGTTTGACCAATGCCACTCTGTGCATCACAACACGTAAATTTCAGAGAACAGGCACACCATGGGGATCAGAGCACAGCAATAGCTGCACATCACTCACCAGCCAGCAACAATTGCTTGAGCCTGAGCGCGGCTGAACCTGCTGCTGCTCCTGGTGGGTTGCAGTGAAGTTGAGTGTTACGCTGATATGATGCCTCAATTATGCAAGAAAATAATTTAGCACTGTAACTCTGTGAATTCCTGGAGAACAATGGAACTTGTAAAACATAGCTGCTTTATTGGTGAACATGACAGCAGACCATGAGCAGCCAAATATCACTGTACCCGTCGCCTGTTCCTTCCTGGGACCCTCTGCAGCAGTTTCCTCAACCACAGATATCCCCAGCTACACAATTTCATTCTTAAGGAATGCAGGGTCTGAAGGATGGTTTTTAAAGAAACACTGCTTAGAATAACACAACTGAACAGAAAGCTGACCTCAGTCTGGAGAAGATGAGAAATTCCATGTGTGAAAATCTGAGACATATTCCCTATTTCGCTGAGCGTACAGCCTAGCCACAGATAAAGGTTGATAAAGATGCAGAGCACCACAACCAGAATGGCTTGTGTCTGACTGATAAAGAAATAAAGTGAGATTCCTCGAATAGCTAGATTTTAAGGAGGGACTGCTAGAAGTTGATAACTCTCTGGCAAAAGTAAGCATACAAGTTTTTATAGCAATGGGAACAAAGAAAGGAATGAAATATGAAAGGACAATAAAGGCAGATGGGAAGCAAGAAAAGAATAGGAAAAAGAGGAGAAGAGAAAGTCTGAATGAGCAATCAGCAAGGAGGAGGCACTCAGAACAACCTCAGCCCAAAAGCAGAAAAATGAAGACAGCATCCCCAGGCATTAGCATTACATGAGCCATCTTCAAAATATTTATGCTCTGCATTTACTATAAATTTTTAAATGAAAACTGAAACCTCTTAGCAACATATTTACAAATTACCGCTTTTAGAACAGAGTGGGAAGGAATTTATTTCCAGCCTTTTTTCTTACTTGCACGCAGAAAGCACTGCAAACGTAGCACACAGTTCATGCACCACTCTGTAAACACACATTTCATTTTATTAACAAATTAAATGAAACACTGGGGCAGAAGCAACTTTTTCATAAATACTCACAAAATTCACTCTTTGGTCCTTTTTGAGAGGTTTATTTTCTGTCTCTGTTTTAATTGCGTGTAGCAAAGTGACACCTGCACCTGAATTACAGAGAAGTAACAGCTTTCCAAGTGGTTTATACTTCCCATGGCACCTGAATCTCAGCAGAACTTTGCACAGGATCCCCAGAACTTCCCAGGACCAGCAGCTCCATTTTCAAGCTCTGGCTGCTTCTAGGAGCGCTGCACGAAGAGTCCCTCTGTGTACTCAGATACGGACACAGCCCTGCATGTGGTTCCAGGGGCTGCAGCTTTGTGGCTCCGTGAAGCACAACAACCAGAAACATCTAAAGCATCCCTAGAACAAGCAAAAAGGAACGGCTCCTGCTGTGAAAAATCTACAGGCTCACTCAGAGGAAAAGAGAAGCAGGCAGCAGAACAGCAACATAGTCACACGCTTATTTCACTTAGCCCTAGAAAAAGCCTATTTATCTATTTAAAAACATCAGGAGATGCCTCATCTGTTTTATCTCGTTCACTGGCTCCTTTGTGAGTCCCTTAGTTAGAACACTTATATTCAAATTTATTTTAATAAAAAAAAAAAAAAAACAACCAAGTGTTGCTACAGATTCTGAAATAGGAGACTGCTGTGAAAGCAACTGCAGCACAAACATCACATTTCCAGCGAGTTACAGAGGTTGCATGGGTATTTCCTGCTACAGGCTCATAACAAGACAGTTCTGCCTTAAAAACAACACTTCCATTGTAGGAAGAGTGATAAGCTCTGAAAATAAGTACTGGATGAACCGACACCAGCAGGATGCCCTAAAATTCAGAGGGAAATCACTCAGATGCAGCACACCAAAGATGGGGGCTTTCACTGCGCTCATATGCCGTGGTTCCTTCTTTCTTCACGGGGAAGCACCACAAACTAGCTGTACTCCAAGACAAGGGCAGCTCCGAGAACAAATATTAAAGCATTTGTTAATCAAAGGACTAAACATATGAAAGAAAAAAGGAAAGCTTTCCTGTGTGTTACTTCCATCAGGAAAATAGGCACTGAGCTCTCCACACACGATGCAAATGTCCAGCTCTGGCTCGGGGCAGCTGCTGTTCTGAGAAACAAACCAAAATGAGCTGATCATTTGAATTCCCTTAAAACTCAAAATATTGAGCCAAATAAAGCAAAGCAGAGCTTACTGCATGGTTTAAAAAGCCACGTCTAACATCTCTGTGCATTTAGAAATTATAATTTTACCTGTAGGAGAGAAAAAAAATTCAAGCTCGTTTTCTCCTCAACTCTGAACTACTAAGTCTGAATTTCTACATAAGAAGTAATAAAAATAGTTTGGTTTCTGGTAGCAATAACAAAAATGTGGGCAAGATTAATTCTTACACTTTTATGGCAAACAATCTAAAGCAGATGTTTGAGAATAAAAGCGAGATGTCAAAGTAGTTAATAGGGGCATTTCAAAACCAAACAACAAAACAACTTGCAGCTTTACATGCTTATATAAAACTCTAAATCACCTCAGCCAGCTTCCACCCTTAGCCCTTCTCTATCCTATGGAGCTTCACAGCTACCAAAAATGTTACATTCATGTCAAACACACTACAGGTCCATGTCTCCCAAAGGAAGATATCAGGACAGAAGTGAGCTTTGCTGATTAGAGATCAACTGCTGAATCAGGACCTTTGTGGTTTGAAATAAAGCGGAATAAAGTTCCCGACTTTAAGAGACAGAATATATTTTAAAGATATCTTTAAAAAGTTCAGCTTCTATTTACACTTCCTCTAGAATACTCCGTTTTAAGACAGAGATCAAGCTTCATGTTGTAAGGTCAGAAATCAACATATGCATTCCTGAGAATCAGACTTCAAATATCCATTTGAAGTTATCCACACTTTCTTGTTTGTGAGTTCAAAGAATTGCCGATCATAAAGCAAACTTGGAGACATTAAATCTTCCAAGTACAAATTTCACAAAAGACGATGCGTGCATGCAGGAGAATTGAGTCCTTCTACATTTAATATGGCAAAAGTTTGTGTAAGGTAACCATAAGCACACCCTTTTCAAATGAAACTAGCTTTTATTGTGAACACGAAAGACACTGTGTTAACTTAAAACACCATTCACTCAGATGTGCCTTCCAAAACGCCTTAAGCAGGATTATATTGATTTAAATAAAGTAAATTAGGCAAGTTTTTGCACTCAAGCTTCCCACTCAAACAGGATTTGCCGAGCCCTTTGAGTTTAATCAGCGGTACAATCACACAGGTACACAAGAGACTGAGTAAGCACATGCACATGCAATTCTGGACTCACCAGCCAAGCTGATTTTCTGGCCAGCTACGAAGAACTGCCTTCTGAGCTATCAGCCCAAATCTCCATCTACCTGGAAGCCATCCACCCAGCAACACTGGGCTGCTGTGCATCTGCTTTGCTGTTCCACTCCATTACACGAAATACTAACCCTTCCTTACCGGCATGGGGTAACTGATACCGTATCAGTGAAGTTAATGGGAGCAAATCAGAAAGCCTTGAGTACTGTGAATAATGGTATTTTGTTGCGTTTCCCTTCCCAAGAACAGGCAGTTGTGGGGGGGAGAGGGGGAGGGTGGAAGAAGGTATTCTCTACCCTGCCCCAATTTATTTCACCGCGAGCTGCTAAAGAAGCTCTCAGCACATTTATCTTTATACAGAGCGGGATTTTGCTTTTTTATTTAAGTCTCCAAGGTCTGCCAAGAAAGGTAATGAAAACTGTATTTTCAACAACAGATAGCTTTAAAAATTTTTTTTTAATCACCACCAGCTTATCTAGCTTTGCCCTAACTCTGGGTATATACCTTTTTCAATCAATAATGAACTGAAAGCCACGTTTTTGCCTTTAGCTTCACATTAATCTAGGGTCCTGTTTAAACCACAATACTGTATCAAGTTTTGTCTCTCCATCTCCTTTTCACAGCCACCACTGTGATGTTGAGATGCCTGTCACTAGGACAGAGCATTGCTACCTGCAGCATCTGAGAGACCTGCAAGGAAAGCAGCTCACCTTAGGAAGTTGTCTAATCCCAGACTCAGCTGCACAGGTGGCTGTGGCAGCCTGCCCTGGGGCGTTAGCAGAAGCTGGGAGTCACAGCAACTGCTTGCTGCTATCCAGACAAGGAAATTCAGACTTTGTTTCATCTTCCGTATCTTAGATTTAAATATACACTAAAAGGCAGCTACCCAGTATACTCTTTCAGTCATACAGCCAGCTAACTCACAGCAAACCAGCAGTTCTGTCATGATAACGCATCACAGAATGTACCTACATTTGCTTCTGTTGGATGTCAGTTTGCTTGTTATTATAATCTATAATGTACTTGGTTGTTTATAGTGTACATGCGCATTGCTTATTTAGTGTAAAGAATAACCAAGTCTCAATTGTAGCCACTTGTCATATATGCATATACCCTGATTCACAAGTAATCCAGCGCAGTAATTACGCAGTTCTTAACAAATGCTATCAGTGCACATCTTGCAACACCCTATAATGCCCCAATCCTGGGAGCATTTACACACAGGCTTCAGTCAAAAGCATTTCAAGCCAACAAATCTATTTGCTATGAGGAAGTTTCATCAGATGCTTATTTGGGGCTTAGACACAGATGCTAAGTTGAATCAACATTACCGAAAATTACTCATTTTAGGCACAGAAGGCAAAAGGAGCAGCCCATGCTGATTGCTTCGCCTGGATGGCGGCCTGCAAGTCCAGTCCAACAAAGGCCAGCAAGCCTAAACGTGACTGCGTAAGCTGAGCCCATCCGTTCCGCTGCAATTACCGACGGCAGGAAACACAATGGCCTAGGAAGCAGGGGCTTGCAGAAACAGGCCCTGAGAGAAGCAGCCTGCATCCTGACAGCGCCAGTCCCCACTCTGCGTCCCCTGGCAGCCCACGGACACTGCTTGAAAGCCACACTGGGCCCACAGAGTGCCGCCGGCCATTGGTAGCCCTCAGGGCTAAGCAAGGATGGAGTAACAGAGCCGAGGGTGAAGCCAGCATGAGGACGTGCTTGCTTCATTTCATAGCTTAAGGGTTCTCTGGGTCAGAACCAGGATGATCCCCATCTTATGTGATGAAGATCCTCTTCCAACTTCAGATCATCATTTTAACATGACTATCGCCATGATCAGGCTGGCTTTTCCACTAAAGCAGACTTGTGGAAGCTTACAGTAAGATGAATATTATGAGAGTATTCAAGTTGCTTGGGCCATTTTTGAAGCAAACACCCACTTCTGAAACTAATTAAAACATGCTTAGCCGTGCCACTTTAACTGCAGGTGGGCATAAAGAGAGTAATACACAGCAAGAGAGATTTTAAGAAGTAGACGGGGCTTCCGAGTACCTCCATAAGAGCAGTAATTCATTACAAAAAACACCTTCATTTTATTATCTGGGCCCCAATTCCATGGCCTACACAAATGGAGAAAACAGTTTCATTAGGGATTATATATAATTGGGGCCATTACTCTGATCAACTGTATCGAGCATCCTTAAGAAGCTAATTTACAGAGACAGTTTCCAAATTTCTCTGATTATGTCTTTAAAACATTCAAAAGAAGACAGTAGACAGTTATAAATCATACAGACGCACAGCCGCAGTAATCCATGCTATTTTAAGAAGTAGAAGAAGCGATTCACTGTAAAAGCCATTGAATTAACTGTATTTACTTCAGTGTCTTATTTGAATAAATCGTACCTCAGTGCTGTACAGTACATCTAACATGTCTTCATAGTAAAAAAAAAAAAAAATAAGAAATCACAAATGCAATGCAGACAAATCACAATCCTCTGCAAACTGACATTTGGGGCATCAATATGTAATGCACCTTAATCACATCAAACAACGTGAAAATCTGCTTTCTTTTGCAATCCACATCAGATTCATTTAATTTCTGCATTTACTGAACTGCACAAACGGTTGTTTGATGCAATCAGTTCAGTTCCATTTAAAGAATAACACATCACAGTGCTCTTAAGTCTTTTTGGAAATACCTCTGTTGCCCAGCAGCACAAGGCTTCCACCAGTTGCTGCTCCACATGCTATTGCCAATCAGCTGCATTTGCTGTAGCGCATTCCAAATTTTACTAATTAATCTCTACACTAAGCCACACCAATGGCTGGTTGCCATTTGAAATGATCATCATCTTTTATTTAAAGACATAGTGACCCTATGGTCAATCTCAGACCTTACTTTAAAACAAATTGCTCCCAGTTTCAGGGAACTTGATCCACTGCAATAACGAGTTGGCTTTGCTTGATTTTTTTTTTTTAACTGGACAGAGAAAGTATCCTGATGCAATTGTTAGTAATCTGAGTGTCTGTACTAAGCATACTGAATTATTTCAATGATAATTGGTAAGAATTGAGAAAACCTTACATTTTCATCTAGGAGTTACAGTCAGCAGAGGTTACGAGATGCAAACTCCTGGAAGAAAAGACCACTCGCTCTTGCAAAACAGGCTTTGAAGCTGTGTTTTAAAGACTCCAGCCCATTGCTACATTTCATATGAGGTTTTAAATATTGATTTCACACAGACCAATCGCTCACACTATTGTTACAGGCTGCTCTCATTCAGCAGTGCATGTGAGCTCTGTGACCTTCACAATGACCTCTACAAAAGCAGTTGTGCATTTTAGTGTGGTGTAAATCCTCACAGACAAGTCGAACCTGTTCTTTTTGGCATCCAGCCCTTCAGATGAATACTCTGCTGAGATTTATTATGAAAGGGGAACGAAGGGGCATTATTGCACAACAGCCATCCCTCTCATACAGAGAAGTTCTATCTTTTACAACTTCTAAAGGCTTTTAAATAAGCACATTTTCTTTATTACACTAAATACACACAATAAACACTAAATTGATCTTATTCTCCACATTTTCTGCAACTAAAATTCATTGTCATTTACCAAAATGTAGACATGCCCAGAAAAAGCGTGTATGCGAAGGTGTTTTCTCTTGTCATTAATAAATAATATTCATACTTCCTGTTACTGTACACGAGGGATTGGTGTTTCCTAACACACCATTCAGTTACAACACTGAAGTATTATTCCACATCGTAGCAACACACACTGCCTTAAAAGGGACATTAATTATTTTTGTAATGCCATGAAGTTGCTGCAGGATATTAGATTGTCTCCATAGGAAGCACACTCCTATGGTAAAATGATGAATGACAACATTTGCAGGTTTTTAATTAGATTTCAGAAGAGCATCGACAAAGTTATTTTCCATGCTCTCAACTTAATACTTCACAAGCCCAAATGCAAATAAAATAGAAGATTAATTGAATTTCAAAATGTAAATTATAAGTATAAATTATGAAAGGGACAAATTTTATAAATTCAGTGAACCTGCTAAAAGAGAACAGTAAGTGTATCATTCACATTATCCACCTCCCTTAGCATTTCCTAATTCATTTTTCAACAAAACATGCTCTGTTAGGGAAGACAGTGAAACCCAAACAAAAACCACCCAAAGCTGCATTGATACTCTATTCCAAATCTCATGTTCAAACTGGCTTCATCTGACAGCCTCGTGGAATCAACTCCAAGTATTTTGATTGAAACAAACACTTTCTTATCTAAATCTCTGAATTCCCCTAAAAAGTTCCTTTCCCCTGCAGTGGGAACAGCCACAAACAAGTGACAATGCATGCACACATGGCAGTTGTCTGGCTTTTTTCAGCCCAAGCCCATGTCCTTCTCCTTCTCTCACATTCACTAACCCACAGTCCATCAGGTCTGGCCTTCCTCAACTCTCCCCTTTCCTTAGCTTTCTTCCTCCTCCTGTTTCATCAGCACAATCAAACACAACAATGCACAATTCTGAAGATTTCCCCATACAAGTTAAAAAAAAAAAAGTGCCACCATTCCATCTTTCCCTACTGCACTTTCATAGCCCCAGAGCTGCAGCGGTTTTCCTTACATAACATGCAGCAAGAATTTTTACCAACTAAACTTGCTTTCCCTCTGTAGGTCCCCATCTGCTACCTTATCACGGATTTCCAATCCTGATAATACCACTAAGATGGATTAAAGATAGCCTGAAGATAATAGAAGATAAACCAGCATGATATGCAGTGCTGTATTAAGAATCAAGTATCCTGAGTGCTAATGAAAGGTTTCTTCCTACAGAAGAAATTCCACATTTTGAAAAGCTGCAGAGGTCATGTACTTTCCATAAACAACAAAAAAAAAAAAAAGAGATGAAAATAAATATTCAGCTGTATTTATACTTTATTCTTCACAGAAACAAAAACAAACAAACAAAAGAAGCCCAGTTACAACCATTATTTTACTCAAGGTTTAAGAGCAATCAACAGTTAAATGAGTACAACATCCATCAGGAACGCTTCTTTTGCTTAAAGAGTCACATCTTTGTTTGATTTTGTGTCTGAAATTAACCAATCAGATGCAAGTTGTGTTAAAAACAGCATAAAACAGAAGCTGTACGCAACACTATCAGTAAAACTACACTAACGCAACATTACGGATAAAGGTGGCTTTTGTGTTAGTCAGGGCTTTTTTTGTTTTGTTATGGTTTTTTTTATTATTATTATTATTCCAAACATTTCAATTTCTTGAATGGACTAATCCTGTCTAGGCTCCAGGTTCCACATAAATCAAAATGGGAATTCAAGCTCATGGCATCTCACAAAGAAGTACATCGAGTAAATAAGTGAAAACTGAATGGGTGAAGATGAAGGAGGCAGATAGTTTCCATTGTAATCCCCTATACATCCTCCCATCAGCTCTGAAGCCAAGCCATCTTCCTCTCCCCACGCAATGAATAAAACCCTAATAATGCACTAGTAGGAACAAATGCAAAAGGGAATCCATGGTATGCACGCACAGCTAAGATAGTGCCAACAGACATTAAACACCAGGATATAGATGTTGAAATTCTGTGCCAAGTTCTCTTCTGTCAAGCAGACCACATGATAGCCCTCCAACTTCATCCATATGACAGTGTGCCAGTGGCTGGTGGGAAATCCTTACGATAAAGCTCTTTGGATTATGCTTTTTCTGAACTGCAGTTATGACCGGGCTCAAAACTTGCTCCAAAAGAAAGCAAAGAAAGCAGTGCCGTTCCCAGTATCATTACCATTGAACTTTCACAGAAACTCTGCCCTTTTGGTAAGGCAGAAGCTCCTTTGAATATTTACTAATGGATTATTCCTCAGACTTCACTTGCATGAGCCCTAAGATCCTACTGCTCTGAGGGCAGCACTACAGCTAGAAAGCTTTATGCATAGTTTTGGATGGAGGTGGCTTTTTTCCTCCCCGCTAGCCGTGTGTGCATGCCCACAGGTACACAAATACAGGCGGCCCTAAACCCTGGTGCCAAAGAGTGCCTAATGATGGCAAGGATCAGATGCCCGCATCGATCCCGTTTAGATCTGTCAGCAAGTCTACACGGCACAGAGCAAAAGGTCTTGTTTACTTGAGCACTGCTTGTGACAGTCTTACAGGGGATCACGTTTCTGTCATTCTCTGCTTTGGAGAAAAGAGCAGCACTGCCTTTATTCATGCCTCTCTTTCAAGAGATGAAACGAGAATAGTCCTCAGATCTAAAAATACATGGTTCTTCACTCCTGCCCACAGCCTTCGGTTCTGAATTGTTCCTCCCTCCATTTGTCCCTCCTCCAACTGTACCTGCCCTTCCTTGTTCCACCGCAACAGTTCCCCGTGCACAACCTTTCAGTGCACTATCTACCTTGCCCAGGATCTTCTTAATGTCCCAGAGTAACACAAGAATCATTACACTGACACAAACCCATCATTTCACGTTCTACTAATCCTTGCAAATGTTGCAAGTTCCAGTGTCTCCTAATTGAGAGGGATTGTTCCACATGTGCTCTCTGTCCCTCCATTTCCTGTTCGTACCACTACTCACATTTGTCTGAGTGAGTCAAAGCAGGTTTCTTTGTTTCCAAAATATTCTTAATTATCCTACAGTTTTAAAGAGAACCTACATAAAATACAACATTTATGCTACGTTAGTGTCTTCTCTGTAAGAGGCTGAGGATGTTTTGCTCTGCCACACATTCTGATGGAATTGTACCACGTCACAGGTTACACCTGGCTCTCCCACTTCCCCAAAATACAGTTACCTGTGTAGTAGCTATGCTTAGACAAAGTAGAACAATAAACTAAAACAATAACTTCTCCACACTGATATACTTCGTATTTAGGATTTTCTTCTTTTAAAAAGTTAGGAGGAATGAACACAAGCAAAACTTTCAGAGACCAACACGCTCCTGCAGGAAGATGACTTCTCTTTCATTAGCAGCCAATGTTGTCAATAATTCCTTCCAGCAACACCCTGACTGACACACTGAATCCAGACTAGGTATGCACAGGGAAATTTACCTTTTCATGTCCAACACTGATTGCCTAAAACAATATTCCCTTCTCCCACTCTCTGCACCTGAACAAACATTCTTCAGGAAAATTATTATTGAAGTCTTGGTACAGAACATCGTCTCTTTGATCCAAAATATCTTTTACTGCAAATATCCTAGTACAATATGAGAGCATCTTGTATGGCCAACCACTGGAAACTCAGGCCCCCAGTACACCTTTGAAAACATCTCTATTTTTAAATCTATTTTTTATTTGTAAATATGCTATTTTTTAAACTTCAGAAGTTGAGTAACTTGTCTGCTGTGTTGCCTTACATGCAAGCATAGATGCAGAAAGAAGTGGCTGCTACGCAGCACACCCAGCATGGCCTCAATCAGCACGCTGAACACTTTTTCCCTTGTAGGAAATTAAGGTATTAGTAAAGATGGTGCATCTCAAAGATAAAATCAAAACTGAAGATGCTGTGGGGAAAAAGAGGTCTTGCATGTACACCTCTGCCTACAGCCAGAATTCCTGTTAGAAAGTGAGTGGGATGTCATATTCAAAACCATCTAAGCGTGTACACACAATCCTGCTGCCCTCTGAGGTCAGACCTTACACAGGAACTTCTCCGGTCAGATGTGTGACAGAACACTGCCCCGGTTTCAGCTGGGATAATTTTCTTCATAGCACCTAATACTGTGCAATGGTTTGGATTTAGAATGAAAATAGTGGTGATAACAGCAGTCATTGCTGAGCAGTGCCTACACTAAGTCAAAGACTTTTCAGCTTCTCGTGCTGCCCTACCAGCAAGAAGGCTGGGGGTATACAAGGAGTTGGGTGGGACAGAACTAGGACAGCTGGCCCAAAGGAATATCTTCTATCATATGGTGTCATGCTGAGCAGTAAAACTGGGGATGTTGGCAAGGAGAGCTGCCACTGTTTGGAGGTTGGCTGGGCATCAGCCAGCACGTGCTGAGCAATTGCACTGTACATTGCTTGTTTGGGTTTGGTTGTTTTTGCGGTCTCTTTTGTTCCTCCTTTCTATCTTATCAAACTGTCCTTATCTCAACCCCTGAATTCTCATACACATTTTTTTCCCAGTTCTTTCCGCTACCTCTCTGGAGTGTAGCAATGAGTAACAGTTGCACGATGCTTAGCTGCCTACCAAGTAAACCACAACCACTCCCAATCCCCAAATCCTTCCATCGCTGAGCTCTCTTAAAATTCCCAACCCCATACAGGAACTCCTCAGCCTTTCCTGCTCCCCCTATTCTTCTCTCATTCCCACCTTTCTGCCAAACTGCCCCAAATTCCCCGAGTGACAAATACACATTTCCCATCTCTTTGTTCTCTCCGAAGCATCTCCTATCAAAATCCCTACCTTCTCCTCCGTCCATCATTTTCTGTCCTGTGCTTCCCCATCCCTAAAATGCCCTGAACCCATGCTCCATCCTGACACCATTGCTACTGTTAGCAGGATTGGATACTGAACTTTCCACCAGGTCTCTTCTGGTGACCATTTCCCACTACAATCACTCCTTTTGTCCTTTAGGTTCTCTTTGCACGACATTTCAACTCTCCACAAATTTCAAAGACAACACAGGGCAAAATTTGACTGAAGAAGATACAAGCAAAGAAGACACAGGCAAAGAAGAGACCTTCTAACAGTGCTGCAAAGGTGAACTGGCTTTACAACACAGGCAGGTAGAGGGTTCGAGCCTCCTCCACTCTGGGTCCAACAAACCCAGGGGCCTCATACATCCTCTCCTCCAAATCTTCCCCATCTTCACAGAATCACAGAATGGCCAGGGTTGGAAGGGACCCCAAGCATCACGAATCTCCAACTCTCCTGCCACATGCAAGGCCACCAACCTCCCCATTTAATACCAGACCAGGCTGCCCAGGGCCCCATCCAACCTGGCCTTGAACACCTCCAGGGACGGGGCATCCACAGCCTCTCTGGGCAGCTGTTCCAGCACCTCACCACTCTCTCTGTAAAGAACTTCCCCCTGACATCCAACCTAAATCTTCCCTCCTTCCACTTAAAACCATTTCCCCTTGTCCTGCTGTTATCTATCCTTTCAAAGAGTTGATTCCCCTCCTGTTTGTAGCCTTCCTCTTCATAGCCCTCCTTTGGAGGCTGTATAACAGTGATAGCTCTCGGTGTTTATAAGTAATGGGAGTAGTCAAGAATAAAACTAATCTGTGAGGTAAGTCTCCCACATGCCTAAGAGGCAAGTGTCTCCAAGACAGATGCAATCCAGCTGACAGCTGACTCGGAGGAATCCGTGAGCCCATTCCCCAGCTCTGCCATTCCAGGCTATCAGCCCCCCCTCAGGTAAACAATAGAGAGGATCAAGGAATGACACAAAACTGCTTTGATCAGCAGCAACAGAAGATTAAAAGAAAACCTGTAGTGCTCTCACAAATGCAGACAAGTGCTAAGAAAATGGGACTATGGCAAGAACAGCTCACATTTCTCTGTGCACGTACACAAATTCAATCTTTTAACGTGACTAAATGCCTCCAAATCTTTCTTTGCTCTTAGTACAGCTCCTTCAATATTTTTACATCTCTCTGTAAATTAATTTTCCTAATTTGAAAAGTCCTTTGCCACTTGATAAATGTAATTCATACCTAGTCTGTAAAGCGCAGACAAACTACTTGCAATTGAGAATTGCAAAAGAAATCAAGCAATTAAGACATCTGGAGTACTTTTCTAGATGTAAATTCTAAAACATCTAGTTCTATGAAGTCCCATTACCTCATCACCTTGAAGTACACAGGAAGTTTCTACACAGAGGCAGAGAGCAACGTGCTTTTTGCATCTGTGAAGACAGAACACAAACTAACAAATCTGCACTGTGTCAAGGAAGTGCACTAACAAAGCTTCCCCTAAAATGTAAAGGCAAGGGCAATGAGCTGCCATCAGAGGCGGCCTGGGGAGACTGAGCCTCCATCTCAGAAGGTCTTTAGGAACAGGTTAGACAAGTCCCTGTCAGGAACATTTAAGTATCACCAAATCCTCAAAGCAGAAGTAGGAACTCATGACCTCAGGACCTCTGACAAGCACAGCAATTATGCAATTCCACAAGTAACAACTGCAATTTTGGTACCAAAGTTTTGCATCTTATTCATTTTTCTTCGTAGACTAAAAGTTCCACTCTTTATGAGGGTATCTGTCCTCTCTTGATTTTCAATATCATCTCTAGCAAGATTTCAGGAGATGGATTCAACGATCTTTGCGGCTCCCTTCCAACTCAGGATACAATGAGAAGGTTACAGCCATGCTTTCATAAAAGGTATTTACCTCTCCTTGAGTCTATCTCTACCATCCAGTATGCGTACTCTTAAGTAAGCATCAAACACTACTACTGAACCTTTTGCATTAAAAAATGTGGTTCAGTTAACTCTGTGCTGTTCCTTTAACATGTACTTTAATATTGGGCATTCATGACGCGTGCAACTCCTGGCCAAAGCAGAGCATCAAAATGGCACACATACACTAAATTGTATCTTGTTAAAAAGAACAGCAGCACCAAGAAGTTATATTGGAACAATCTATTAATGTGTTTACATTATATGAATGATTTGCTGTTCCTTCTCAAGGCATGTAGGAAGTCAGCACTTCTCAAACGTGTAAAGTATTTCCATGTGCTTAAAGCATGATCTTTCCAAAACAAACAATGATTGAGAAATTTTTTATTATTCTTTATTTTCTTGCCAGCTGTTTTTTTGGACTTCCCTCTCAGCCACCTTCTTTCTTTCAGTCAGATCTCTCCTTATTGCTCACAGTAACACCTACTCAAGCAACAGCTTATTCAGAGCTATAAGACTCAGAAATGGGAACATCTCAATCTGATTTAAGTGGTATTTTCCTCAGATCAGTTTACAAGGTGTCTCTGTGCTGTTGTTGCAAGCATTAGGTCTCCTTGGTTGTCAGGATGGAACTTGGGCATCCTACAGTAGAACTCAGAGGCCATTTCTTGCTCCCTTCTCTCAGTGCTGCTTCAGGCAAAGGAACAGAGCACAGGCTGACCAGAGCACCCCAGCAGCCTCTTCCCTGTGAGCCTTTTCCTAAGAAGACTTGTTTTGTGTGACTAAAGCAATGTACTTACTGCTTGAGATACACAGATGTACTGCTGAAATTTCATGCTGAAGAGTCAAGGCAAGTGAACCCTTGAGCAACTCAATAAATTAAATATGGAGGAAGAGAGAGAAATAAATAAATAAGGGAAGGAGGCTTCCATTTCAAAAAGCATCCGATAAAGGGCAGATACACTGCACCACTAGCTAGAGCCACTAGCTTCACTAATATATACATTTGTCTCCTTGTTTGCTCCTGTACAATTAACAGCTTTGGCATCATTTCATTCACTAAATTCCACTCATTACAGCTGTGCAAACTTCTGGGCTGAATTCTTATTTATACTGTATGTGCATATAAACATGTGCTGATTTAGCCATGGAAAGGAGCCTTAAAGCAAATGTACAAATATTTATTCTAACCGAGCAGTATAAAAGAGCCCAACCATAAAACAGAATCAGGGCAAGTGGTTCTGATTATGTCTGTGCACCAAACTGTTTAATTTTGACTATGGCATCTTTCCTAAGGCATTCCAAACATTAATCCTGCAAAGAGATACAGCAAGACGTAGAATCACATTTTCTAAATCCAGTCTCCTTTTCCAAGGCCAACAATGCATAAATGAAAGGAAGGGAAATGATAAATACTATCATTTACTTTGCTTTTCTTTCCCCCAAAACATTTCTTACCTACATTTAGAAAAACACTCATTAAGTGAATATAATGTGCTTAATGCTTACACACTTTGATATAATAGTAATTACACAGCAAGCGCAGAACCCAATTAAATGTTTTTGACTCGGTTTATGGGTTGAAGTGCACACAAAGCATTCTGATGATAGAACAGTTTTAAATAAAGTGTACCTGGCATACACTTCAAAAACAGAGTTCAAAAATTTAAGCACAGTTCTGCATGTATGCATTCAAAGCTTAACATCACATCTTTAAATAGCATTTAAATAGCAAGCTAGAGATTCGGTGAAGCAAATATATTTTCTCCTGCTAATCACTCTCCGTCACACCGCTGTGAAGTTACACGTACATTGTATACGTAACCCTTTGGGACTGAAGTGAGCACTATATGGGTCAGAGCACTCAAAATCCAGTACGTTAGCCCTAAACTGAGTTCTGCCATTCAGCACTTTTTGTGTCCCTTCATTCATATATTTGTCTTCTATATGTATTGTCAGAGATCCAACAGCCCCCATTTCTTCTTCCTTCTTCACTTATCAGAAATAGATATCCTCCCCACCAGATCAATGCAATGTTCATTGCTGAAAACAAGTTATTGCTTACGATGGCAAAAAGTCAAAGCTAAAGCTACATGCAGTATTCTTTCTAGAAGTTGTGATGAAGTGCTGAGGGAGGGCACACTCCCACTTGCAGAGCTGCTGTTACACTGACATACGTGTGCACCTGCTCACCAAACGTGCAACCCTTGAACGTCCACTCCAAAGAAGTGCTGTTTCTTTCAATATCTCACCCAGAGACCTGCTGGAAAGCACTGCAAAACAAATCCCCTCACCGGCACATCCTATTTCCTCTGCAGTAGGATTCTCTTTCATGGGGCTGCTGCCCAGCACACTGTGCCTAAGCTGGGACACAGCCACGTGTGCGAAAGGCACCTGCACCACAAGGGGAACGAAGCAGCCTCGTGGTACAGATTCAACAGCTGACTCCTGCTGGAGCTCTAGACAGCATTCAGTGCTGCTGAAAAACGTTACCCTTACATGCATGCTCTCTAAAACCAGTGTGCCTATTCTGACAGAATCAGTACGCCTGAGCACATTACTCTCACTTGAGAACGTGTTGCAATTTTGTCTAGAATCACAACGACATGCTATGAAAAGATAAATATTCCACCCAGCTGCAGAAAAAGCAATGCATGGCACAAGCCTGATGAAGATTAAAAAGAAAATACCAATTAAACTCAGATCTCAAAGAAATCAGTTCCATCTGAAGTGTTTCAGCCAGAAGATCAACAGCTGAACTAACAGCAAAGGAAGGAAAACGGCTGGATTTTATTTTATTTTAAACTTTAGGCAAATTCTAACAGCGCCAATAATAAATATATAATAAAGCCCAACAAAACAACAAACAAAAACCCAAAACAAAACAGCAGTAAAAATTGGGAAAGCAAGACCAGGAGGCTGAAACAGTTCCCTGTCACACAGATGGGATGGCAAAGCTGGAGAACAGCCGCAGCCTAAACAGAAGTGCTGCACTCACTTCACTTACCTCAGAGTCCCTGGCATTTGTCTAAGCAGCTTTGAAAGAGCACAACTTATTAAAAAGGTATTTTGAGAGACTTTTTTTGTGTTTGGAACAGGATTTTGGATAATTGCTCCATGAGCTATAAAAGAAACAGACTGAAAAGCAGGAGCCGCTGCTGAACAGTTGTTTGCACAGGAAGCAATATTGTAGGAAAAGGCAATAATGAAGAACAGTTAATTTGACCTGAGCTGATGAGGTCAACGTTTTAAAAGAAATAGCTCCACATAATGTAAAATAAGAATGCTATTTCCCATTAGAATAATACAGCAAGTGTAACGCCACAAGAAATCCATTCCTTAGCACATGTTATGCTCAATTTAGTAGTAACATGCATTCCTGAGGTGTCCTAGACATCCTGTGTCTGACAAAGATTCATTTCACTGAAATACTGATTTGACTGCTGCCTCCTGCGAGCTCTGACTGCTTCAGCCTGCACACTGCTCTCATGGCTTCCAGTTACAAACAGTCTGAAACCACGGCGGCTGGAATAAAACCCTGATAACATTCAGACACTAAGTTAAATGCTACGTCGCCGCTGTGATTTGGACAGTAAAGGAGCCGAAGCAGATATTTCACTCTTAATTTGCTGCCATTCAGAGGTGCTGTTGACAGGAGATGGAGCCTGGCTCAGCGGAAGAGACACTAGGTCAGGAATTCAGTAGGGCTGGATCCTATTCCTCCTTCCGCCGCTGCTCTGTTGTCTAATCCTGGGCGAGCACATCGCCTCCGGGCATCTGCTTCCCTCCCTCCCCAACACTTCTATTTGAACTGCAAATTCATAATGACCATCTTGGTGATGACGAAGCATGTATGCTGCACCAATGCTTCTATTAATAAATCTCCCACTGCCATTAAGTATTAAAACAGAAATCCTGAGAGAAATCGAATGATCAGTGAGATGTTATATTCCTTTTGAGTTATTTGGATACGAAATGCAGAGGAAAGCTTTCTCAATGGTAAGCAGGCCAGAGGACACCCACACTCGTCTACATACTTGGAAATCCAGTTAGAGGAAGCTGAGTTTTTAACTACATGAATTTACTTCAAGAATACTATCACTGGAGGCTAAGCACCCCCAGGGACCTGGGAAAGGGAGCAAAGACACTGTAAAACAAAAAGCAACAGAAAAGGAAGAAGACACGCAGCCTGAAATGGGCTTAAGATAGTCTGCACTCAGGCCACTCTAAGGGATTCATTTGGACTTACTACAGACACATAAATAGCTGGGTGCCAGGCTCAGAGGTTTGCACATTCCCAGTTCATGATGAATTAAAGAGGAATTGAATATCTCTACACTTTTATGTGTTTTTAACCCCAGATGTACTGTAAAGCGTGTAACTACAAGCACCAAAAGGCTCCCACAGTCCTGTAAACACTAGATTCACAAAAAAAACACTAGATTTACTGTAGTATAATGGATTCCTGCTTGCATTTGTACATTGCCATTAACATACAATGCATAAGAGCACCTCTCCCACTTTAAAAAGTAGTTAAAGCCATCTCCCTACCAGAAATGGTCACTATATACACCAAGAAATGGAAGCACGGTTCTGTTCCCAGACACGACATCTGTTTTGCACACCCTGGTAAGCCCTAGAAACAGTATTCATTTCTAGTAACCACTGCTCTTCTTTGGTCTGGTACTAAAATCTGAAGTGCATGCATTGGTAAGCAATATTTTCAGCATTACTGCACTAAGTATAATTGTCATAATTTCTCTTGCAGCTTATACTGATGAGATTAGATATGAGACTAATATTTTACATATTCAAATATGCTAAAATCCTGTTCCTTATTATGATAAGTGTGATGAGCAGAAAACTCTGAAGAGCCTCTATCCCCACTTGGGGAGGTCAAATCACACTGACTGACAGCTTCAAGCATGGAAGATACAACGTACTGAAATTAATTTAAAATATTAATGAGATCCAGTAGAATGCAAATAAAAAAGCAAAGCAACCCCTGCCTGAAAGGAGCAAAACAACAGTTTAATGAAATGAAAAATGAAGATGGAAACTCTACCCCCTGATCTAATAGTCTTTCTTGTGCTATAGGGGATGCTCTTGCTCAGCTTACCAGGGACAGCCATTCCCTCCCTCTTGTAAGCACAGGAACTCCACAGAACTTATATGACACCTTAAATGAGCCAACTTCCTTGAGCTCAGCCCAAGAGACTAGAATGGGCATGCCTCTTAATTCACGAAGCAAGAAACTCGTCCAATTATCAGTCAGGCTGATGAGCACCACTGACCATGACCATCCCAGGAAAAACACTCATGTTAAAGCTGAAAAAGAAAAATGCACTGCCACAACTGGCGTGTTTGTAAAGCCTTTGTGTAAATAGAAGTTGCAGATCTGCCAGCATCTCAGCCAGTTTTACTCAGGTTCCCTTCCTTTGAACAAAATTAAAGACAACATCCACTAGAAAAGGTCAGGTGGGGAAAAATAAAGGGATGAATGCACATCTGCATGGTGCAAGAACCTTTAATGGTGGGCCCAGAATAGAATTTTGAAAGCAGGCAGATTGTGTACAGTAGGATTTTAGAAAAATAAAATAAAATCAACCTGGAACACATTATGCATCTTAGGTGAGTCTCAAGGTAGAATGTCATCCAGTGCTGTCACTACATCATCAGCTGCACCAAATCACAATCAACTACTGCTTTCTACAAAATGAACTCATTCTGAGCTGAAAAACTTGCATTTGACAACAGTAACTTTCCAAGAGGCATCCTTGTCCTGATCTGAAAACATCAAGAACTAGAGATTTCGTCACATTCCACAGTCAATTTTAACATGAGACCAATTAACCACTGGAACACTGTGAACTCTGAGGTCTATTTGTTCCTCCAGTTTCTATTAAGCTCCTATTTGTTTAACTAAGGTTACCAGTTCTTGCTACACTAGCTGTTGTGCTGTTCAGACCTGGCTTTTTCTGCAGCGAGGAGGTGCTTATTGCACACTGAGTCACAGCATAACCTTCTCATGAACTACAGGCAGAACTCAGCACAAAGCATAACCTACCACCTTTGAATGAACTTTCTTGCTTTCAAAACTGTCAGCAGAATGCTTCAGCGTATGAGTCTTCCCAACACTGCATCCAGGAGAAGTCTCTTCATATTTTATTGCAGTACTATTTATACACCCAAGGTTCACGTGCATTGCTGTGGTTGAGGGTCAGATTCATTTGTACGGTTAGTTAAACTTCTAAGCCCTCTTCACAGGGCCCGATATTTATTCTTCTATTTATGATTTTGCATTTAGCCATATTAAGACACAGGTCATTCAGAGGAGGCCATCTTGCCAAAACTGCCCTGGAAATTGCCAACTTGCATGTCACCCACAGAAATCCAGCATCTGCTTCCCAGCACTGCACGATGTCCTTGCAGAACACCCCTTCCAGAAATATTCCCATTGTGTGGTAACCAACAGCTACAACAGGCATCACAAGTAGCCAGAGAATTCATTTACCGTGCAGAGTATCAATATTCTTCTTTTTGTCCAATGCCATTTCTATGAACTTCTAAGTAATGTTGTTACATAATTAAATCAGGCATCCTACAAAGAGAGTCTGGAGATAGGCAACTTTCTCAAGGTAGCCTGTAATTTTAATCAGTATGAAACTAATTTTGTTTGATGGCATCCATTTTCCACAGAACACGAGGCACTAACTTCAAATATCCTCACCTTTCACTTTTATTTTAATCTTTAACTGTACTTACACTTTTTTTAATATATATCTAAGATCAACCAGGGTGGAGGGTTTTGTTCATTCATCGGAAACTGAACAAATAAAATCAGTCATCTAATCACACTTCCTGAATACAGACAAAACAAAACAACAATCAGTTACCAGGAGTATCTCTTCTTACTGCAAATAGCAAGATTTAAGTGTCACAATGTTAGAAATCTCCTCATCCAAGTCCTTTACCATTTTTGAACGAAGTTTACTTAGGGCTGCAGATTTGAAATGTCTGCAATTGCTTAATACTACTTAAAATCCATCTACAAATAAATTGTAAAGTACTTCCATTGTCCTCATCATGTAGTTAAGCTACGTGGAAGCTTAACTTAGTTCTCTAAGCAAAGTTGGAAATACAGACAGCATAAAAAAGTCTGAAAATATGTTCTAACAGCAAGTATAGGAATTCCAGTGGAATATTTTGTAACCAGAATCCACAAACACTTTTGTCTACCAGCTTTTCTACACACAGAAAATATCCCACAAAAATGACCTGTCTACCCCCAAGGTCTTAGACTGTAAGAAGAAAAAGGAAGAAGACAGAGCTTTGTACTACAGAAATGCAAAAGAACAGTGTGCAAGAGCTGACACTGCTCTTAGCAAAGTAAGCTGCAAATGCTATTACAGTGCAAACTCTTTGGGGGAAACAGACAACGAACATAGCCCAGATATCCTTGACAAATCCAAACTGACAAACTGATTAATTGATGGGAGAGTAGTTTGCAAGGCTTACTTTTTGCTTTCCTTACTTTCTGGTTTGCCATGAGGGTAGGGAGTGTTGGTTATTTTCAAGACATCATTTAGCATTATCAACTCTAAAAAACAAAGACTAAGAGAAGAGCAGGAATTTTTTAAAAAGCAGGAAATCAGTCAGGTACAAAAGAGATTAACAACTCGCACTCCATCTATACTCCTCCTCTGTCCCAAAAACTAGATTTATTTATCTTACATTTCTATGCACCACTAGATGCAGACTTTGTACCACGTTGAGACATAAATGCAGGAATGACGACAGATCTTTAGCTGTCACTACAGTAGTAACACTTGAAAAAAATACTTGCTGCTTCCTGAATTCCAGTAGCAATGAAAACCACTCAGCATCATTTTCAGTGTTGTCTATCCACTCTCACTGATTATTTCAGTGCTCAGAGCAAACTTGGAGAGTGCAGTCTTTTAAATTTCAACTGTTACACAAATTGTTACACAAATGAGAGACAATATAATTCAACATACAGCACAGCACTGCTGAGGAAAAGGTATAGCTTGTTTTTAGACAACTATGCAATGAAAAGGTTTCATATATTCCAAGAAGCTGAATAACGAAATATGTAGGCCGTTCTTTTCCAATTACATAAATAGAGATTCAATTATTCAATACAACATGCTATTCTGGTTAAAATAACCTTAAATTTCAGATCAGGAAATATGGTGTCTTTTGAAAGACATTTAAAAAAAACAAACGCAAGCGTTTTGAAAGAATGCTTAAAAACAGTAAAAGAAGAAACTTACCATTTTGATGCCAGTGGAAAATGTGACTGGTTTGACAGGTTTGGGTTTTTCCAGTTGCATTTCTAGCTGAGTAGATCTGTCTTTATGCTGAGCCAAAAGCAGCGAAGCAGGAAGACTGGAGCTCTCCTGTAAGCATAAGAATAAACATCTGAATACTGAACCAGAGAAATACTAATTAATGCTGCATCCACTTCAAAACTGCAAGCTGTATCTGAAAGGCCATCCTTAGCAGAGCAGTGTAATGCTAAATATCCTCTATACAAAAGAAGAGTTTTCAGAAAGAAAAAGCTGCAGTAACACCATAAATCAGAGTAACCTGCAAATAATGATTTTTATAGAATCCACATTAAAGACAATGTAACAGGCTCCTTATTCCAACCAGCCAAGGTGACCGTATTTATTAAAATTAAAAAGTAAAAATAAAAGCTTAATCAGAGAAGGAATAATACAAAGCAGTAGAACTTGGATCAGATGTTTATCTAAGACACATTCTTTCTACCAATGAACTCAGACCAGTTTGAAATTGTTTCCCATTAGATTTCACCTGAGGCCGTTTGGAAATGATCCTTGCTCTGCTTTGCACAATGGCACTATTGTAAGTGCAACCAACAGCATATTTATTTTCTCCTCCACCAACTTATTTTTAGGGAAGCCAGCCAACTTTTTTTAAATATATAAAAGTAATAAAACGAATAGTTAAGCAAATTAGCTACTAAAGCTCTCATGTAGGCTACAACAGAATGATTATTAACATACATCTACGTACTACATTATGGAGAGAGTCAGAAATTATTGACCAATTTTCTAATCAACTAATGTGAGTATCCACATGCACACCGAGTCCCCCTGGGCTCCCAAGCTAGAACAGAAGTGAAGCTGAAAGCAGCGAAGAAGTTCAGAATAGATTATTCCCAGAGTTCTGCAGGGTACCATTTTTCACACAACACTCAAACCAAGCAAACATTGAACCGTGAACCACGCTGCAGCAGACTGGATGGTGATTTTCATTTCTATTTTAGAACAGTTCACAGGAGGAAGTTGGAAGCTTTTTAAAGCTGCACGATGCCTTGCTGTCCACAGTAGCCTGAAGAAACCTCTACAAGTGCTCATGAAGAAAGGTTGTGTTTTACACCTATTATTCCCCCATCAGTCTCCCTCCTCTTTCTTCTTGTTTCTTACACTCACTTCATCTCATAACAAGGTAGCAACTGCTAAAGCAGAAAAATCTCACAGGAAATCGGCTCCAGAATGGCAAATGTCAGACACGGAACCTCCGTGCTATTTCAGCAGTTCCCAAGGTGGAAGAGGTTTAAAAATCTAAATTGTAACGATGAGATTCTTGCACAGCTGGGAGAAAATCTGTACCACAGAAGTTTCAGCTGACAGTCCACATCTCCAAAGCATTTCACACACCCACAGCCATCCTGCAGACACCGGGAGCTGTGGGCTCTGAGTTCGAGGATTGCCGATTCTTCTAATCTCCAGATTTAACACTGCAGGGTACTCTAGCTCATCTGACCACATCATGTTCCTTAAACATTCACTGCATTTCTGGCACAATAAGGGAAGCCAATTTTTATACCAACTTCATAACAGCTCCACATCAGCGCAATGGTTGGTAACCAGGCTACACAACTGTGGGAAATCACCACAGTGCCAGCAAGCCACCACATTCGTGATTGTTTGTCCTTCCTAACGTGCACATAGTCCTCCTGTTAACTATTAACACCGAAATACAAATCAAAGATCCAATCCTGTAAGCATTTATTCACACCAGCAATTTTCTGTATGGGAAAAGAAAAAAACCAACCATGTAAGCTACTTACATGTAAAAATTTCTGAAATATGTTTAAAGAAGCCTGAGGCTCTGGCAAAAGGTGAATGCTTGACATCTTTAAGACACCTTGACCTCTGTATGATTCCAAACTACTGCATGGCCCAGGGGGAAGACGCCTGTTTGCCAAGTGCTGTAGTGCCATTCTGCTCCTACCTGTGGAGTGCAGGCTCTTGAAGAGCTAAGTGTAAGTCCCACATCACAGAAGACATCTAAGGGCTGTTCTGTAAACCTCTGTATACAGATGAGTTTATATAATAAATAAAGGAAGTGCTTTAATATTTTATTAAACCCTGATTGCCCAAGTTTAGAGGCTTTAAAAGAGGGGAGAAAAAAAAAACTTAACCACACATCTCTTCTAATAAAAATGTAAAATACATTTGAGACTACAAGCCTAAATTACAACGAGGCGCCGTGCTTTTCAAGTGGGAGGTTTTATGGCAAAAGAGGTCACTTGTAATGAAGGTTATATAAAATCTGCTTCACTGAGTAGTGGGAGGCAAAATGGGCAACAGGTAACAAAGCAGGATTGGGAGCTGAAGCACGCGACTGTTCTTCCAGTAGCGTGCAGAGCACTGAGCCATACAAAACCTGATCCTCCTTGCACCAAACCATGCCAGCCTTCCTCCCTCTGCTCCCAGCAGAGACCAAGCTCTCGAAGGCTCGGCCTCAAGGCCAGACCTTTCTGCAAGACCTGAGCAACCCAGAACCCAGAGCCTGCTGCTCAACATTTTAAATACCAAGCGTTTCTGTGCCTATCTAAATTATAAGCTCTTTGAAAACAGGACAGTATACTTGTATGCAAAATTCTCCTGTTGAAAGCGCATGGGGTACGCTCACTTCAGGTGCTTTTCTCTTATAAACCCAAAACCTCTCAGTCACTCAAAACAGAGGGAAGAGAGCACCTGCTGCACAAGAAATATGCCTTAAGTGTTCTCTGAACATCCAGTATGGCAGGGAAAAAACTGGGAAGAAGAAAAAAAAAAAATCACCAAGAGCCAGGTCACATGGCTGCAGGTCCCAAACACCAGGTGATCCGTTCAGAATAGAGCATCTGAAATCATAGGGTGAACGTTGGCATTCCCACCTCCCTCCACTCACAGCCCTGCCAAGCCAGCATTTCTGCCATTGATATCATGGTACCACTGCAGACAGAGCTTAACCCTAGTGGTTTTGGTACAGTACCATCCAACACCACAGATCTTTTCTTTTAATTTAATTCCTTCCTTTGCTCCTGCTTTTGCCGCATTTCTCAGCACAGCACACATTTCAATTTTAAGCATGATCAGATTCATTTTCAGATATGTAGCACAGCATTAGATGGATTTAAGAGACCATAGGAAATGTTTATTTGTTTAACAACTGCTGGTTTTCCAGAGACTTTATAAGTCATTGTACAAACACCTTAATGCTGGTTTTATAAACCTTTAGTATTACAAAATAAGTTTTGATCCAAATTTGAGTTGACAGTGCCCCCTTCACAAACAGAGACAGAACCTAACTTTAAACAACTTAAAGTTGCCCAGTTTCCCTCGTCAGCCTTTAAAATCACCTTTCTGTTATTTTTAGAATATTAAGATGTATTTTAATAGCAGTACATATGCAATCACAGTTAAAACTACCTATTTGGGTCATGTTTTAAGGATTATTTATAACCGTTCTTACCTCAAGCCATCTGGTGAAGTACGTTTCCAGTAAAACCAACTGCAGTGTAAAAGAACAACACTAGTCTCTAGTAAATTAAGGCTTCATTTTAGAGCAGGATTGAACTAAGTCAGAAACCAGTTCAAAATCCCTTTTCTGAGACAATGAATTTGAGTTTGCAGTGCAGCTTTTATGAATTGATCCATTGCTCAAACTGTTCCCAATCATGGGAATTGTGAGCACTTATACCTTGAAAGTGAAAAGAACCTACTGGATGCAAAGTCACAGGCTTGAAGGATTCTCAGGGAGCCTTTCTGCTCATCTCTGCTCCATACTATAAACAATGAAATAACAGCTCCTTTAAACAAACCAGGGAAAGGTTTCCACAGCCCCTGGCTTTGAAAACAATAGCTCTTCAGGAGAGCTCCCACAACCCCTGAATTGCACACTGACGCTCTCTCTTCGTGCCCTGGCTCAAAGAAGAATTCTCTCTTTCCTGGAAAATCAGGGAACTGTTTCCCTCTTAAATAAAAATCCAGAGTACAAAGCAGGAATTAATGTTATACTCACATAAGATACTGAAATGAGACAAATTCTGAATTAAAATCTGCCAAGAAGCTTTAAACCACACATGGACATAACTGCATACTTTGTAAGTACATGCATACATATTTCTTTTGTAATGTTATACACAAACTGTTTTCAGGAGTGACAGAAGGTGTGAATGTTTGTGCAGGGGTGCCAACACACATATAGGAAAAAAAACTGAGAAGTGAATCTTGATTAAAGAGCAGGTATTTTTCTGAGCTTCTCTATGGCCAAATTTCAAATACAGAAAGATAGCAAAGTAAGCCAAAAACAAGATTAAGACCATTTCTAGAAGGAGTTACGTTTCTCTTCAGAAGCCTATACACCCCTCAAATGAATCCAACGTTTGTTCACATCAGAAGAAGCATCTCATGCACAAAATGCCCACCATAAGGGAATATGACAGGTTCAGAGCAAGAAAACTTCTTCTTCTAGTAGCTGTTCAGGAAGGTGCTAAGCCTCAAGTCTTCTTTCCAAGCTTCCCTGTGAGAAACTCTCTCCTTGAAACCTGGCAAAGCATTCCAGGACTAGCCCTGCCTTTATGCCCTTCACTGGGCACTCACTCAGTCCACTGCTGAGCAGAAGACAGTGAATGAAAAAGTCTTTATGCTGATCCAACACAAAGATTCCTGTGTGATCCATACCCAGCCTATTACTTAGGTGCTCTGACTCAAAATGGGTTGACCAATGCTCAATTAAGTCACAAAAATACTGTTACCTGCTCTTCATTTTTCTACTGCAGAAGTACCTGAGCTCGTAAAGTCACTCCTTATTACTGCTTTGCTTCAGCATACCAGACTGTCAGCCACAGATATTCACGACTGCTTAACAAACAGTGACAAGATTTCATATTATGATTGAACCAACTTACGTAGCTCCTCTCTATCTCTTTGCAAATTGCCTGCTCAGACATACACCACAGCAGAAGCAATTATCATCAGCTGAAGGAAACAGAAGTAGGCAATTGCACAGGCTACACCATAGCAAAACTCATTCATCGTACATCAGCTTTGACATGGAGTAGTGACTGCATCAGCTATCTAAGTGAAAACCTGCATCTTGTGGCTTTCACATTGCCAAGCTGAATGGAAGTCCACACTTTTATGCTCTCTTTTCTTCACATATACAGTGCAGTATCAACTGTTAAGGAAACTAATACAGTGACTACATTCACTAAGGACATTTCTGAAATAAAAACCTTCTAAATTTGCAGGAGGCTTATTTGGATCTTATCAAGAATCAATTTGGCACTGAAATATCCAAGAACGCTTGCCCTATAATTCCTAAGCAGCATTGGAAATTCTGGACAAATGTGTCCATTCAGTCTATGAGCTAGCTGTGATATCTCAGAAGCATCCTCCCCCACTAGCCCTTGGCTTACCAAAACTGTTCAGAGTTCTTTCTAGCATTGCAGTAAGTGGAAGGAGACAGAAGAGTAGTATAAATCATGCAAGACAGGAAAACAGAAAGGGGCAGCTCGGTTAATTCCACAGTGAACTGAAAGATATGTATATAAACCCATCTGGTATTTGCTCTGCTACAGAGCATTCAAAGCCTCCAGCTTCGTTACTCACCAGTTCATCCAAGAGTGCTTGTTTATTCTTCCTTTTCATCATCTGTTGTAGCTGTTCCTCTTTCTGTTCAAGCAGTCGCCTTTGTTCATTCTCCTGTCGTTCCACCTCTAAAGCTTCCTCCAACTCTTCCTGCTCCCGGGTCTGAAATGGAAACATGAGAAATTGACTCTCAGCAATCTTCATCCTTGCAAGGACTGAGATCTCTTACAACTTTTCTGCCTATCAGAGGACATAGGGCAGACCAAGCAATGGAAAAGCAGCCAAATTTTACCTTTTAATGCTCATTATGGATGATGATTCCTACCCTTCTCCTGCTGCCTGATGACAGATTTTCACCTTGCTGCTGTAGAAAAAATACCCATCCAGATTTTGGCTCTAAATGATAGAGAATGACAATGGCTTTTCCTTTGATCTTAGCAGTAAAATGAAGGCATCCCTCTTTGCTCCCCCACACTCTACTTCTCAAGAGATGTAAGAAAGTGACAGAAAATGTAATTTCACAAAACTTTTCCTCATCACCCTTTTCTAGATCAGCTGCATCTTGTGTGCAAAATTCTGTTTATCAGTGGCATAGAAGAAGTGTATGAACTAGAACATACTTATGAATGAACATCTTACAGGTGTAGAGATAAGTGAGGTATTTTTCCTATGACTTGAATAATACTTGTGTGTATTATTCATGTATTATTAGGTGTAGAACAGAAACAGCTCACTAGGACAAAGATGACTGCGTTTTTGTTTCAGGATTAACTTCTAAAGATGAAAAAGGCTTTTTAAAACTGCTGAGTTAACTGTATTTAAAACTCACAGTAGAACTAAAAAGAAGAGGGCTGAAAAAGTGACAACCACTGAAAGGGGAAAAAAAAAGATTCAAGGTGAACAATGTTATACAGAAGAGAGAATCAAAAGAATGCCGATCGGAGGAAAGATGGTATAGAGCAATTACATACAGAAAACCTTCCCAAATCTTCCTTCCACAAAATAATGAAGCAAAGGAATACCCAAAATAAATGCAGAGAGTGCTAAAATCATATAAAGTTTAAATGGTCAATTAATCCACTGAAAGGGTTTAAGCAGAACATTACTGCAGCTAAGAGCTTAGAAAAATCTGTTCTGTAACACAACCCGAAGCCGTATCACAAAGCGCAGTGGTGTGACATAGGCCACAATATGCTCACAAACATCCTGTTAGCAGGAAGATCAGGCTGCTGGGTCCCAGATGGACCCAGTTACTCCCTGTTGCAAGAGCTGACAAGATCTCAGTGCTTGCCACTGAGTCAATGAATGACGCCTTCATTCTACAAGTAGCAGCGACATTGGTGAACAGAAGGTCAACAAGATGCCTTCTCTTCACGTTCAATGAAAGGAAATAAACAATAAATAATAAAAAATCCTCCACTTGCTAACTGAGCCTCCCATTGCTTATTTCAAAGAAGTAATACATCTAGTTAGTTCAGTCAACAGAACTAAGAGCTCAGGGTCTATAAACACTCCAAGCCTCTTCTGTGTTTATGCATAAAAACTGCCTGGACTTTGTAATGAAACAAAAGCAAAATTGTAAGAAAGTGCTGACAGATCTGAAAAACCAGCCGAGAATAATCAGAGCCAGGAATAAGTAAACTAATATACAAACCTAAACTGGATCGGGCTACAGCAATAACAGAAGAACAAGTCAGATAAAATTCTTTCTGAAAGGAAGACCAAACAAAACAATAATAACAAGAGAGCTCGACAGGCAGCAAGGGTTGTGTCAAGCTTAAAGTTAGTCTGGACACAGTTCCATGACCTGAAGAAATAAAGATGATCATGGTGAAGGCCTGGGGCAAAGTCAAAACAAAAGAAAAGAAAATATGATGTGCTACTTGATCACTACTGATTTTGAATTTCTTGTATGACAGTGCTACAAGAGAAAAACAACTTTAGGATCACTCATGTCAACATATTTTCAGTGGAGAGGAGAAAAACTGCTGAGGTCTCGGGTCCAATATAGCTTTCAACTTTGGTCCTTTCTGCCTGCCAAACAAAAATTCAAACTGGAACAGGATAAGGGTTAAAATAAATAAGTAAATAAAATAACATGTATAAAGTGTGATGGAAAATATCAGTGTTTCCTCAGAAGCAAAACAGGAGAGTGGACACTTATTTGTCAGTCCAGCAACTAAGGGACAAAAACTGACCATAAGAAGTTCAGGCATGAAGTTACAACATCTTTTTCCATTCAAGGAGAAAAGGCATTCTAAATTCTGATATGAAGAGCTAGAGGAAAAAAAAAAAAAAAGTATCATTTCAGCTTTCAGGAGAGGGGTAAATTAATGGGCAAGATTGTGCATTTTTGTAATAGCAACTGTGTGAAGTCTATTATTTAGTTTCAATTGTTCAAAAATAAAAGAATCCAGACTTACAGGAGACCTGCAGACATGCAGACTTGCCCAGCTTCCACAAACCAGCCTCTAGCACAGCAAGTCCACTCGTTAGAGGATACAGAAGACCCAGAGGGTTTAGGTGTGTACAGAGTATTACTGTGCTGCTTGATGTGATCACACTGCTAGAGCACAGGCTGTCTGCAAGTCAAGTACACGAACGGGAAATGGGCAGCAGGTAAAGCACACTATTCTTATGGCAACGCTAGAGCTTGTGCCTGCATTGTAAAATAAGAGCCAAATATTTGCAAGGTCTCTTCCAGCTCTGAAGCAGAGGGTATCGCACAGTGTCACACACAGGATAACAGATCAGAGAGATGGTCCCCTAGGGAAATTTCCTTGCCTTTAGGAGGAAGAGGTTCAAACAAACATTTTTCAGATTCCAGTCTCCTCCTGTGAAATCCTAGTGCTAAAGAAATCACTGGGAGTTTTGCCACAGACTTCAGGGGAGTGAGGATTTCACCCCTACTGATCTGAAAGCCAGTCCTTAGTGCGACTGGAATACAAACACAAAACCTTGTTAAGTCACACTCTGGGCAGACATTTTCCTTCAAGAACCAATAAAAATGTGTATTTTTATACTGAACAAGTACTTAACAGATTGAACTTTTCTTACAGAAGGAAATGTTTGAAAGTTTATTTTTAAAGAACAAAATGATATCTGAGCCATATTTTAGCAAATGCATCTTCAAAGAACTGTGTGTTCTGCATATAGATCATATATACAGTGCTCCCGATGTTACTGTTATCAGCTCTCAAACAAAAGTTTAAATGTTTGTTTCAACATCTTTCATTTTAAATTTTGCATAAGCCAGACCTGTGCTTTCCTTCAGTTTAGCAGTTCTCTCTTGGGAGCTTCATAATGTCTGCATCTGGATTCCTATTAGCATTCAGATGAGAAAGGAGCGATTGTCCTAGCGTAGGAATGAAGTTAGTCTCTCCTGGATATTGTCCAATGAGACTGCCAGCACAATGTAGTGGTGATGTATTAAATGCAGACTTCACTGCCTGTCCCTCTTTTTAAATGCCTTCCAAAATGAAAGATAATTGCATTTCAACTATCAATTTCATCTCTTCAAGCAGCACTGAGTATCATTATCACAGAATATTAGCATATTGCAGTTTTTGAATACAAAGTGAAGTATGCATAGTGCCTTCAGTTTTGGCTTGCTTTTAAGATATTTTAGAAAGTATGTCACTTTGAAAATCCTTTAATTCTTCTGCTAATGAATAAGAATTGTAAGGGAGAAGAGAAGTTAAACTAACCAGTTTTATCTTGTTTTTCTGAATGACTTCTTTGTTATCCTTCTGGTACAGCTCCATTTTCCTTTTAGTGTTCTCCAAATCCACATTGTTAGTCAAGTTAAACACTGCATAAATATTGGAAAGACATAAAGTAAAAGTATTAGGTCAGCATGCATTTCTATCACAAGGAAATACTATTCTTATTCACTCCATCACTTCCAGCAACAAACACAAACATCACAATAATAGAATTTAGAAATGCCTTGTAGAGCAAGACGCAGCTTGCTAAATCCCTGCAAACTTCAACAGAAGCCAATAGAGTTTCAGGTTTATACATCTGTACTAGAGACAGGTCTGAGTCTTGCACCCTACTTTATGAAACTGATAACGATGCACGTGAATTATCATGATGCTGTCAGTAATAGACTGAGCTTCTTAAGCAACAGTTGCAGCTGTGTTCCAGTTAAATGACATTAGCTAGTTAACCAGCTCCAGGTAGATGAAGTTTGACTAAACACACACATATTAAAACAAGGTTAGAAATTAAGTTGTTACATTTCATAAGATAATCTCCGTAGTCTTTGTGCATTAGATAATCGGATTTTTCAGGTATGCAGATCAGTTTCACAATTCAATGAGTTAAAAGGCATCAGTGTACAATTACCTTTACTATGAAGAATCTGCAGATGCATCCAGATTAATTGGTTAAAATGACATTCTTCCAATGCCTCTTGATAGTGACAGGCTAGATCTCACATAATTATGAGCAAACAGAGTTGGCCAGCAAGCTCCACAGTTTTGCAGAACATTCCTAACTATCTACATACAGCATGGAATACACCTCAAGAATTGATTGGTTTCTACAATCAACAGCTTAAGAGATGGTTTGGATGACCAGTAATTCAATACAGTGCCTGAGTCTTACACCTCTAGGTCGCCAGTTCAATCGTGGGAGAAGTGAATTCCAGCAGAAAGCCATTATCACTGGGAAGTCGCCCAGTGTTCGATATCAAGAGTGGATGTCAGGCTCACATCCACAGCCCTAAAGCTTGTGAAGACCATAAATGCACAGCAATCTTCCCAAAGATCTCTAAGAGCTTTGTAACACATCTACTGTAAGCTTACAAGAGCAGCAGAGAAATTCACACAGCCAGTGACGAATCCCTTCCAAGACAATAGCAGCACAGCAATTGCACAACCAGCAAGGGAAGGAGTTGCAGTGAAAACGCCAGCAACAGGAACTGGAAGATTTTTATTTGGTTCTCTGTTCCTAGTCTTCTTAAGTGACTAGAGCTAACTGAACCCTGTGCATGGGTACCACTGCAAAATCATTTGTGTAAACGAGACTGAGAGAAATAGAAGGCGAAAGCACGATATCTGTGTTGCTTCCCATCAGAACAGCACACATCTCAGTTTGGTAAAGATTAACATCCCTTATTCTTTTCTTCTCTTCACAGGTAATGTGGCAGAAATTAACTTTCAGGAGGGCTCTAGATAAGGCAAACCACCCATAACCTAGATTGGCAAGACCGTTGAGAGCAATCAGAGAAACAGAAAAATGAGATTTCGGTTAGATTTCATGAGGAAATTCTTTACTCAGAGGGCAGTAAGGCATTGCTGCCCAGAGAAGCAGTCGGTGCCCCATTCCTAGAGATGCCCAAGGCCAGGCTGGATGGGGCCCTGGGCAGCCTGAGCTGATGGGTGGCAACTAGCCCACAGCGTGGAGTTGGAACCTCCTGGACTTTAAGTTCCCTTCCAACCTAATCAGTCTGTGATTCTATAAAATCAAAGCAAGAGATCAATCAATGGGGATAGACGGGGGAGATCTGCAGCGTAAGAGTCACTGGCTACTGTTGGACTTACCCAGCAGTACAGACTACACTTCTCCCAGGCACAGGAGTTGCCTCTCCCCCTGTTCTGTTCTGACTGCAGGATTCCGTGTGCTCCATGGTGTCTGCAAAACCTTCCAGTAACCTGAACTGTGTCAGTACAGGCAATGGACAAGTGCCAGAGATGGTGTAAGGGAAGTAATAGAAATGTAAGAACACTCTCTTTCCAGGAGTACAGAACTAACACTTCTCTTCTATCAGAAGCATTCAGTCTTTCCTTGAACCACAGCAAAAAGGCCTAGGCAGGATATAGCTGAAGAAATTCACAGCCTTAAACAAACAAACAAAATGCTGCATTTATTATTTTTTCCCCTTTTCTACATAATAAGCACTATCAGGAGGACCGACATTTTAATTCAGTCTGGCTCCCGATAAGCAGCAGAACTCTTGCAGCCCTGCCCCAGCCTCCTCACTCCTGAGGGATCTGAGAAGCAGGCTGCTTTTGTGGGCTAAGCATTTGATTGGGAATCAAAACCTGGGTTCAATTTCCAGCTTTGCTGCTGTTCCAGGGCAGATCACTTGACCTCTACACTGGAGGTCTCCCATATATGAGAACCATTAGCAGGAGGATAAAGCTTCCTTTCTCCTGGATACATTCTGCTGTTTCTCCTTACTCCAGCTCCATGTAGCACCTATCTCAGGGTCTTGATCTCACCCTCAGGTGGAGCCCTGGACATTACCACAAACCAACACATCGCTCTGAGAGCTCTTTGACTTTCTAAGTTCAGCTCCTTGGGTTCTGGAAGCAAATTACTAATTTCAGTGTATTTTTCCCCACTCCAAAAGGGTTATAAGAACATTTCCAGTTTCTTATTGCAATTACATACTGCTTTCCAGACCTGGCAGCATTTCCTTAATAAAACACAGTATTTCAGTTTAAGCTTTTATTATTTGAGGGAAGATTTGACCTCCGGTTTCTAGTCTACAGTCCCCAGCTGACAAGCAGCTTCACATTTGAGTATTACAGCACAGAAGAACGGTCATGTGAAAATGCTGGCATTCTATCAGATCAAGGCTCTGCAATGACAGCAGCTGCATGGGAATGTCAGCACTTCCTACAACTTAAATCCACACACCAGCTCTGTAAACTTTTCAATGACGACACAAGAAAGAAATAGCACATGAGCCATGCTGTGCTAGCAGGATGCCCAGATGCCACCTTCAGGTGCAAGAGGAGGAACAAGATGAGATGCCAAAATGCCTCAGGCTCCTGAACATCTTGGTTGTTCCTCTAAAAATAATCCAGCAATAAGCAGATGACCTGGCTTTTGCAAGTATTGCTGCTTGAAACATTCAAGTGGCCTTTTTTTTTCCCTCAGTTATTAATGGATTCAACAATACACAATCTCAGTTTGTGAAACACCAAACATAAAATTTAAAACTCACATCAGGTAAGAAAGCAAATGTTAGACATATGCAGATCACTGCCTTTATTTATAACTACTTAGAAAAGTGAGTAATCTTTATCCTTTCTATAACCTTATATCACCTTGCAGCGAAGTGCTGTGTTTATTTCTCCATCTGCCTCCCTGTGGTGGCTGGAAACCATGGGAAGAATTCTGTCTGCAACCAAATGTCCTCGCACTGATTCTTCTCTGCCTGTCTTCCTCTACTTTGTCACCTCAGGACATGGTAGGGCAGCAATCAGAAAGATTCGTACCTCCTATACCCTCAAAGACCAGAGCAGATCTCTCCTACTAAACAGTGCCTTGCTGTCACTGAGGAAAAAACATCATCCTGGTCCCAGTCACCCTTAGCTATTGCTCCTCAACACCAAGGGGCCCTCATTTCAACACTTAACATACTGGAGATTTACGTTTTATTGCAGCAGTATGAAGACCTGGTTGTGCCTAAACCGAGATCAGCATCAGCAGCTGCCCTTGAATAAATGAAAAGAATATCCTCCCTCCTACATAAACATCCTAGCAGCAAAACAAACTGAGCTCTCTGACACCACTCAGTTATCAGCGACCAACCTGTCAGCCTAAATACTTTCCAACATATTTTCTAGTTTATTTTTCATGGGTTTCAAACATCTCTTCATCAATAACTACAGAATGTAGACCTGCCATTTTATCCCCATAATCACAATAGTCAGGTTCATTTTGTAAGGGGGACTGGGTCACGATTACTTCCTTCTCTTCTCCATGTCCCCACCACTATTTATCTGGCATTTAAAAACCAGCAAATATCAAATCAAAGAACACAGTAACTAATGCTCAGCATCTTACCTTCTACACATGTAGGACTACACTGCATTGTTTGATTTGGTTTTATTTGCGTTTTGTCAGAAATTTATTTTTAAACTTAATTCTTCCAAATGTTCCTTTAAAAAAAAAAAAAAAAAAAAGACAACAAAAATTATAGAACTAGAACAGAAAGAGCTAAAAAAAAACAAAACCCTGACTCACATGCTGTATCTGCCCTGAAAAAATATTGGTGCAGGTCTGAATATGACTGGCAAAGCAGATGGCTAGTTTGAAAAGGTTTCAAAGAGAAGACAAGCTTATTTTTGTCTGTGTTAAAATATAGCATAAGCTGATATAAGAGGTCTGAAACCCTTCAGGGAAAAGAAACAGAAGCTGTTTTGTATGCAACAATTATTTATCTGCTTATCCATCTCACACTGGTTCGTTTATAAATTGACTTGCCTTGAGACATCTGTTGAAGTACAACAGGAAAACTATTGTGTTTTCCTGAAACTTTTCATTCTATTTAGGTAAAATTCCTTCCTTTGGAAATTCAGCCTCTGCAGGAAGACTTTCACTGCTTTTTAAAAAGCAACATTTATTCCACAATTCTATAACAAATGGGAAAGTATTTTCTTGTTATAAAAGGAACTCAAGATTTGAGCCAAAGCTTTGGATTACATGGAACAGTAAGTTGTCCAGAGATGCAGCACTGTATGTCACTCCACTGCAGAACTTCAAATTTGATCCATCAAAATATCCTTGTTTTAAGTCTGAGATACTGAAAACTATCTGAGATTTCTCCTCCTAGAAGAGACACCAATATTACTATGTTAAAATATTTGTTATTCAAATTTTGGGCTCACTACTCTCTGGTGAGACAGCAGGTGATTAGTTTAATGACCTACAAAGTCAGTTCCTATACTGATCCTTTTTTCCACATCCACAATCCTCTTAAAACCTTCACCTTCTATTCTCTGTACTTCTAGCTGAACCCAGCTAGTGGGAAAATGGCCACACATCCAACTCTTTTCTGAAGGACGTATTTGTGGATTAAGGAAAATGTTAAGGTTTGCTGTAAAGAACATTCCTCCTACCCTACTACCAAGAACTCCTCCATTACCATCTTTGTAAGTAGCCAGCTAGAGACTGAGAATGGCAGAAGTGCTTTGGGCAGAGCACTCTAAGTAGAGTCATGACCACATCCTCAGTCTGCACAGGGAGACCAGAGCTGCTTTGGCACCTTTGCTTGGTGCTTTCCATCTCTGGGCAAACCTGTGGGGCCTCACCCTTTCACAAGGATGGGAGCAGTTTGGTGGTAGAAGAGACAGGCAAGATCTTAAGAGGTCTCTTTCCACCAACATTGCTACAAAAAAAAAAAAAAAAAGTCAGGAAAACCAAAATGCAAAATTAAGCCAGGAAAAAAATCTAGTTAGGCATTACTGAACATTTCTGTTTATTTTCAGATGCCTTTTCTTGTGACAATTTTCCAGAAAAACACTTTGTTATGGAATTGAATTATTTGAATCACTAATCCCCATCAGATAAGAAGGATCACTGTGGCTGGAACAGCATGATACTGAAATCTCAGCTCAGATGAGATGACTGAAACTGATCTTTGATAAGGCCACCCTATTTCACATTAGGTTCCTCCCATTCTTAGCAAAGCAGCACCATCTTTTTACATACAGGAGAAAACCCTCAAACAATAAACAACATAACCTACAAGTGATCACAGATAATAAAATCCTGTCTACCCAAGGATCACTTGTTAGATAAACGTTGGGAGCAAACAAGTCACCAGGCAGCTGGTATTGCACAAAGTCTCAGAGAAGTAACGAGATCCTGGAATCCAAGGGGCACAAATACAGAAGCCTCCTTCTAACACGAATGTGCTGAATGTTAAAAGAAATAATAGCTATTAGCAATTGTGTTGTGGTAATGCCTAGAGGCCTCGTTCAGGTATCAGGAGAGCGATGCCAAGCCGTGTGTACACACAGGATAGGAGGCAGGTCCTGCTTTGGAAAGCTGGCACACCTGGCTTTCAAGAATTGGCTGTGAAGACACCCTGGGGAAGAAGAAAATCTTGTAGAAAGCACGAGGAAAGTTTGCATGATGTCCAGAGAGTGCAGCCCTGGTGGCAAACTCTAAGGTTTAACCTTGCCCCTCCCAGCAGAAGGACACAGACCTGACTTATTTCAATAGATGTTGCATTCATTGCTCCAAATGATATCTTTTAACCTTTTCACTTCATTATTACTCCCGGTTCTAATGACAACTAACTGTTAACAATGTTACCAAATCGTCCAACTGATTTTTCTTCTGGAGAAAGCCTGCATTAAAATGTGGTTTCTATTTTAAAGCCTGTATAACCCATTTTAGCCCATAGCATTATTTAGTGGCTACATTCTAAACCACTAAAAATATGCTTTTTATAACACCAATCTGAAGATATGACTACCCTCGTGTTTGACCTTTTCCCCCCACCTCTGTTGCTGTACCACCCAACGCTTTTCTTTAAATAGCAAAGTTTGTAGTTATAATACTCCCGCTACAAAGGGGGAGATGTGCTTCAAGTGAGGCCATACATCACCTCAATGGAATAAACCACTGCAGTCACTACAAATGCTGGAGATGATCTACCTGAAACATTTGGAAAAGCTATCAGAATCCTGCCAGGGTCACACAAGCATACTTACACAGGATGTTTACATATTTTCTCTGCCAAGCAACTACTTTATCTGAAACCCCTTCACAACTTAAGAATCAAAACTTACCAGCAAAGAGCAAACAGGGTAAAGCTGTGCTTTTTAACACGTTGACCTTCTCACAGAAAAACTGGGAATTTGGGGCAGGAGAAAGAAAGGGGAAGATCTGGTTCTCTGCACCCTAGGCTTCCCAACCTGGCAGCTCTAACAATCACCAGCAGCCCCTGCCAACCTGCCATCCATTGGCCCCATGAGGCAGAGCTTTGCTCCGCATGACTACACTCTTTCTTTCCCTTCCCACAGCCCAGTTTCCCACGTGCACAAACGAGCAGGGAATTCACACATACAAAGAAAAAGGAAATAACTACTCTTACCAGTTAAATCTAAAATACCCATAGAGTTGCAGGCGCCTTTAGCACATTGTTCTGCCATGCCACACACAACATGCCCTAAAAAATGCTGAATAAGTAACACTCTGCTGCATATTAGACAGCAGTCAGTTGGAGAGTTCTGCTCAGGAACACAGGCAGGACGTTTGGGGAGATGACAACAATCAATGAAGTCTGAAAGCAAAGTGTGACCATGGGAACAAACGGGGCTTGAATTCTTGTTGGATGCGTTCTTGAATCTAACAAGCCCTCTGGATTCTGGATCTACAGTACATTAATAGATCATAAACTACTCCTGTGACTGTGAAGACACAACCCTGGCTGAAGGAAGGAGGTATTCCATCTTTCTAGACCTTTCAGGTGTTTTAGGTGTCCCTTCCCAGCAACTAACTTCAATTGCTTGTATGCATTTACTGAGCTCCTACGTGATATGTTTGCAGGACCAGCACAATTACAGACAAGTTTGCACTTCTTCACGAGGTTACGAGGATCAGTTTCAAGTTCTGTTGCTTCCAAAGCAAACTGGTATCAGAGGCTCTGGAATCATCTGAAATTTACCCACCTAATCCCAAGAGCTGGGGAATCATCACATGCTGCACAAATTGACAAGGTTCAGGAGTTTTCAGGCAAAACTTCAACTCCCTTGCTGCAGGTACCAGAATATCACATAACAGCAGTAAGTGGGAAACCTGTATTTAAAACTACATAAATACAAAGCAGTTTCCCTTTCTGTGCACACACAGACTCTTCCAGAATCCTCTGGCTAAGCTGTAATCAGTCTTTCTGTTCACCCTCTCCTTCCTCTACACCATCCAAAACATATACAAACAGAACTACACCCACATTGTCTCCTCCAGATATTTGGACCCATATGAGTGTGCCTGGTGTTTCCCAGCCACACGATTTAGCTCTCCAGCCTCAGCCTTCCGATGCCAACAAAAACATGACACATTGCTCACAGCAGTAAGTGTACTGGATATGTTTCTACAAAATGCCTTCGTGCAGAAAGCAGCCAGGGCTCCATTGAAAAGCAGCATCTCCATGACTTTCTTCAAATGGCATTCGCTGCCTTTTCTGCACATTTTAAGCCACCTCTTCATCCTCCAGGACAGAAAAAAGAGAAGTCTATAAAACCAAGAAGCAAACCATTTAGGAGTCTCTCCTTTGAACACATCCATGTTTTTCTAAGCAAAATCCATCACTCCACCATAAATCACAAGTCACCCTAACTAAGAAAAAAAATAAACTCTGTTGATAACATAGGCCCCTTCCAAAGGGCAAAGTTCTACTTCAACTAAACCAAAGAAAAAGAAATCAACGTCTGTTCCTAAACCTTCTTCTTCTGCACAGCAACACAAAATGCTACCACAGTGGTATGTAAGGTCATCAGCTTCAAAGCAGCTTCAACTACTGTAACTTGCAGAAGCAAAACTGATGAAAGACACCATATGGCTTCTGTCATGGTAGATAAAGCTAATGGAGGCGTATAATGAAAATCTGAATTTCTCTTCTGTTTAATCTTTCCCAGTGCAGCCCCGACAACCGCTTGCAAGCCCTCCTTTTCTAGCTATAAAGCACTACTTCCACTTTGAATTGTGTTTTTCCTTTGGAAGATAAAATATTTTACTTCACAACGCCCTACAGTTCAGCAAATACGGTTAAAATATACAGGAAAAAAAGTAATTGGATAAACATCTGATATTACAATAAATCCTATTACAGGAACCCAACTTAGACATAGGCAGCTTGTCAAGATAAAGGCCTATGGTCTCATGAGCACAGCACATCAAAAATGCAAGCATAAAGACTTACCTATTTCTTCTATTTCTTCCAGGAAATCATTATATTCACTTAGGCTGGGAAAGTCATCCTCTCTTTTATTGTATCTTTGAGAAAGGAGAAACAATCGTTTGTATAATGCACACAGATGAAATTTCAATTCAGCAAGGCTCTTGCTGCAAGCATATTAAGTATTGACCTAGTTTTATCAACAGTGTTCTTTGTTGCTCCCACAGCTGACCAACGTACACAGTCTTTAAAATGAGACAGAAGTGCTTGGAAAGGAGACGGTCTGGTATAAATCAGTGCTATCTTTCCCTACTATTTGTAGGCTCCTTTTTCAGCAGTTCAGGTAAACAGAAGCACAAAACCTAGTTCATTGTTATTCCAAGCCAACCTGTCATCATGAAAAACCTGCTAAAGGCAGAAACAACAGCAACACCCACAAGAAAACTTTTTTTTGTACAAGTACGGAAAAGAGAGTAGGGCTTTTTGCCAACAAAAGAAAGCTTATGTCAGCAGCAAACTCAAAGTGCTACATGATTATCTTACTCCAGACCAATAGATCCTTCCAGAACTCATTTATTCAACTCTCTGTAGCTGGAAAAAAGGGACAACAAGTCTGGTAAGAACACAGACAAGCTCTCAAAATCAAGATACGTAGCCTCTCACAATAAAACACAGAACTGAGATTCTGCCTGCTCTGCAGCAGACCAAGACACATGACACCTAGAAATACAAAAACCAAATTCTGAGAACTCAGGCACAGTTCCAGTTTGGAGGGGGAGGTGGGTCTGCCTCCTAAAAATTCATCTGGCAAATCCAAGCAGGCCAAGTATTTTACAGCGTTTTCTGTTCTAACTATGCTTCTTTTTGTCTTTAGTCAATCAAGTTGACCTTATTCTAATTTAACTTTTGTTAGCTTCAGTAGACTTTATAATCAAACCTCAAAATTATTACTTTCCACATCAGCATCTTGCATTCAGTGAAGCAATTCTCTTACATCTCAGCAGTATTATAAGATTCATTTAGTTCAAGTCTTCACTAAGTCTTAGGCAAAGGCTGCCAAGCTTACGATTTACCTGTGCTCCCTCTTGCACACCTCTGTCCAAGTTTGCTACATTCCATCAGCCCTCCTTCTTTTAGCACTCATCAAGTGGCCTACTTCTTTTTTCCTTGTAAAATATTGTTTAATGGCCACAAGACATGAGATGCAATTTGAGATGCAATTTATCTCAACTCCAAGAGCCCTCAAATCCACATGACTGTCTCGCAACACAGTGCTTGTAAGCAATGGTTTCTGCTAACAATTGCTGTGTGGAAAACAATGTGAACAGCCTCTCTTCTGCCCATTTTCATCTGGAAGGGAACTAGCCTTCAGTTCTCCAAACAGGTCCCCAGGCAACAAAACAATCCAGGTCCTAATTCTGCCCCACTCCCATGTTCACCCCTTCAAAGGGAAAGCAGCTGTGGTCCTCAGCATGAAATCATCTCCATTTGGGAGGTAGGTCTTTGCCAAATACCCCACACAGAAACACCCAACATTTTCTAACACTAAGTAGGAGTTCCTCCAGGCTAAGCTGAGACTTCATTCCTCAGTCATTGCACAAAATCAGATTCTCTATAATTCCTCAACATTAAATGGAGTCAAGTTAAGTTACGGTGTTGGGTTTTAGGAGTTTTTATTGGTTTGTTTTTAAATTGCTACAGGAAAAATAAGACAATTTATGAAAATGGGAGCCATGAAACAGATCCATATTCTGATCTTTTGATTGGTGACACTCACATTTTCAGCACTTTCTTACGGATTTCCACTTCCTTGTCAACAGCAGGATCGTCGAAGAGCTGCACCCTGAAGTTACTCTTCCGCAGCGGCGTATCGCACTCATGGCAGTTCCCAGCCCCTCTCACAAACAGCAGCTCCACACAGCTCTCACATCTGAGGGAGAAGGACGTCGAGGCACATACACGTTAAACTGTAAATGAAAGACTTGGACTCCCTTTTTTTTATTGCACACACTCTCCAAACGAGCACCACATCTCCCCTTTCTTTCACTTTTTGCACACTGTCACATCAAACTCCACCGTTCTTCCCCAAAGCATCCAACACCTGCACAGAAGCAGGGACTCTGCACCATGCCTGGAAGGAAACGACCTCAGCAGCACAAAGGCATTCACTCACCCTGCCCAAACAGCTTCACCTCTTTGCTGAGCCTGAAAGCTAATCCAAACACAATGATGGGTTTTGTGTCACGAGGAAGTTTGTTTATTGACACCAAACTCATTTCACACCAAGCAGGCTGCAATATCCTTATTTACTCTGAGCACTACCTTGCCACACAAAAAGCCCCGTTTATTTTCTCAGCACGAAGGGGGGATACCAGATCCTGCCCAGAGCCTTCCAAAGCCCTTACCAGCATTACTGTGGAGGAACTATTGCAAAAACCCAGCTGAACTCCAGCCCAATATGAAGAAAGGAACCCAAAAGAATCCCTACACCATTTTTACCTGTGTCCGACATTCTGCACCTCTCCCACACTTGCTGTTACTACTTTCAAAATTACACACATATAAGTGCCCTACAGAGGTGCACAACAATAAAAACAACCTTCGGGCTTTATTTCTTCTATCTTACTGAAGATTTCAGATTTTAGCATGACACTAACTAGCAAGTCAGCGGGCATTTAAGAAAGGAAGAGCACACTAGGAGCTAAGTTACTGTATAAAAAGTACTTGGGTATGAATAAGTGCAAATTTCTAGCAGAGGACAACACCTGCTGCAGTCATTTCCTACTGCCAAGGGGGGCAAGGGGTATCTATTTATAACCTGGGCATATTGAAGCCAAGACTGTTGTACATTAAGGGCTGTGCTGTGCCTTCAACTCAGCACAAAATCTAAACAAGTCAAGGGAAGCAATACTGACGTGGTTGCAAAGGATCTTAAACAGAACTTCCACCCCGTGGACCGGCTCCTAACTAGACTGGTTCCAGTACACACAGAGGCAGAACTGACTACTGCCAACCAGTTTTGTTCAGCTGCTGTTTGGGAGATTAGAAAGTGTAAGAGAACTGTGATTGTATCCTACAATTTTAAAAAAAAATGACTGCAATTTTGTTTGTTAACAGAAGGAGAACTCCAGCTCTGTAATGCATCTTGCAGCTGACTGCACTAAAGAGCAAATGTTGGATTCACCTAGAGATTTTCCTGCCCTGGCATTCCTCTGGTTAGAGAAACAAATGCACTTAAAAACACTTTAGCTGGGAAGGGAAAAAGCAAACCTTTCAGCAAGCTATGTCTGAAAGTCAGAAGATACGAGGACATGAGCTCAGGCTGCTTTAGGGAGGTGTTTTAACTCTCTTTCATTTAGTGTTGCTTAACAGTGAGAGAGGAAAGGCTCTTTCTCCTTCCCACAACCGGCCCATGCCTGCAGCAGCCCTGCACACAAGGACAGTTTCACTGTCTCCTTCATTCTGGCAGCCAGCGCTGTTTGTACATCTTTCAACACAGCAACTACAGCACTTGGAAAGAAAAAAAGAAAAAAAAAAAACAAAAAACCAACCTTGCCTCCTCCTTCCTATTTTTAAGTTATAAAAAAAGGTGAGCAAAGCTCCAGAACTTGGCAAGAGGATCCAAGCACAGGTGTTTGATTTGTTTTTATCACAGTGTTGCCTAAGGACCAACAGAACAGGGTCTCCCTGTGCGAGATGTTATGCACAGACAGTAGCACCTGAAACTACTTCACCTTTTTCCCCCCCCTCTCTTCCCCAAATCAAAGACATTTCAAGTTTACGCAGGACCCAGCTAGGGAAAACACCCCTCCTTGCACAAGCACTCCATGCAAGTGCTTCAGTGCCTGCCCAAACTGGGAGCAGAGCTCCTAAGGCTAGAAAGCTGCTTTCCTATAAAAATTACATTAAAAAATAAATTTAAAAAAAAAAAAAAAAAAAAAAAAAGATGAGTGCAAACTTCACAAGGGGAATCCCATATCAGGTGATTGAGCTCTTTCTCACTCGCACACATCCATGCTTATATTCATTCCTTTTGAACACAGAAGCGGTCATATGGGCCAGGACGGGACCAAGCCCTGCCTTCTCTCCATCTCCCCATAGGTTTAATGCACCCATTTAGACCCAAACTCAATCCCAGCAGAGCTGCCTATGCCCCAGTGATGGACGCACGATGGGTCCCACAACTCCTCCTCGCTCCTGGAGGAGAAAAGCCATCTCCGAAATTCCTGGCAAGTGAGCCCACCTCATCTCCTGGAAAAACAAAGTATCGACGATAGGATACTAAACAGCAGTACACCGCACATCGGTCTGCTCTGTATTTGCTCTCCCTTTCATCCCCAGGAAGGCACGGCTCAGCCTAAGCAGTCTGCAGCGATGCACATTTTTGAGGACAGCAGCACTAAAGCAGCTCAGCGGTTTGGCAGCACCGCTGCACAAAGCACAGCACGCCTTACACACATCTCAGTGCTCAGGGGCTTCAGGATCAGACAAAAAATGTTTTGAACGCATTGCGGAAAAAGAGAAGTTCCTCCACACACAAACTCCGTGCAGGGAGGACAAGAGATAAGCAGGGGAGCCCCCGGCACATCCAAACTGACGAGGATGGCCCAACGCAAGTGCAGCTCCACAGCACTGCTTATTTTTCTAGCTTGGCTGGCAAGAGAGCAAACAAAACAGAATGAAGGAAGAGCCATTCTCACAAGCAGAGCACTAAATACCCTCCCTTTTTAAATTTTAGATTCTGCTGACCGGAGCAAAAAATTTTCAGGGCTTTGATACGCAGCCATTAATCAGTTCAGAAAGAAAATCTTTATTGCTCTTGCTGTTGACTGGGAATATTAAAGAATGAGTTACTGACCTTCTTCACAAGGGCTATTTTTAGTAGATACGCTCGTTAAACAGAATCAAGTATTCAGAATCTCTAAGGCCCTCTTTTTCAGCTTTTATAACCAAGATGTTTCTGTAATTTAAACTAACAGGCAAAACAAACCATCCTCTCTACTATGGAAAAGTTTAGATTAAAAACATAATGATACAGTCTTCTGTACAGAGCCAAGACGAACTCCAAACAAATTAAATGGAAAGTATCAGCAAAAATAAAAAAATAAATAAAAAAAGATGTGTTTTCACTTGTTCCTCAATTCTGATGTCAGATGGAAATTTACTTACAGAAATGGAATGATCCTTGACTTACGGACAGGGAACATTAAAAACAAACAGGACCAAAAACCACACGAGAAAGCTTAGAGAGACATCCCCATTTTTAAATCAAAGAGGCTTCTAAGAACACTCACAGGCTTTTTGTTCAGCTCAGATCAGACTATTTTGAGTCCTGTACGGACATAAGTGGCACAGTGTGGAGCATGCAGCCATCAGACCTGTTTGTCTCACAACCTCCAGTACGTTGAGCAAGTGCTCAGAACCCACAGAGGTTTCTACCACGTAGCCAAGAGCTCATCTACTATTTGAAATTGGCCATTGCAGGTTTCTTTTCCAAAACCAAGTTGATGGACTAAGAAGTACATCCTAGAATGCAGCTTCTTGGAATGGACTGCCCAGGGAGGTGGTGGAGTCACCGACCCTGGGGGTGTTCAAGGAAAGGCTGGATGTTGTGTTGAGGGACGTGGTTTAGAGGGAGCTATTGGGAATAGGTGAACGGTTGGACTGGATGATCTTTTAGGTCTTTTCCAACCTTGGTGATTCTATGATTCTATGATTCTTCTTGGAGTCTGCAGCAATGACAAACTTTCACTGATCCAAGCAGCTCTGGGATCCAAACAAAATCAATTCGTTTGTTGAATGCTACATTACAGGTTAGGTATCAAAAACAGAGAGAAGAGAAAGAAGCGTGACTGCAATGGCACACGTCAGAGAGTCCATTATGGCAGTAAGACATCTCAGGTTATGGGCAGAAATCACAGTTCCATCCACCAACAGATGAGAATGTAATACTTTATAAGCTATATTCAGTTGCCTGCAGCCCCCCTCTGCTCAGCCCACAGTAACATGCACTGCAAGCCTGAACTTCAGAAACCACTTCCAACTTATTTTTTCCCCCACAAGAATACTGAGACCCTAGAGAGCTGATCTTAACCCCTCTTGTAAATAACAGAGTATAACAACAACAAAAAAAAAAGGCTCTGGTACTCGGTCTATAACTGTATCATGTCAATTCTCAGCATCATCTGCCAAGCATACCATCTTTCTTTCAGACTATTTATACCTTTGGGGAAAAAGATGCACGCATAGACTTTTGTTTCACTGCTGTTCTGTCAGACAAGTTCTACTCCATACTGCAGAAAGAAGGAGGTGAAACGAACCCAGATACCTCAAGAATTCCAAAGACACTCAGCCCCAGGTAACCCTATTTTCCAAACACCCAGACAAACGTCCGGGTCATTCTGCAAACACTACAGCCCAGCTCATCCCACCTGCACTCACCAGAAAGCAGACCAGGTTGCGGTTGAACTACAGCCCTGAATGAGTGGCAGTGAAAGCAATAAATAAATAAATAAATAAAAAGGACACTGGGCATGAATTAATGATCAACAGAAACACTTCCACCAGCCATTGTGTTTCAACATCTCCATTACAAAACCATTTCAAGTGGCTTGGGCCTGATAAGGGAGTTTTGCAGCAAACTGAAACTTAACTAATGCAGAACACAAGACTTTTTTTTTTTTTTCTTTTTGGACCCCTTAAGCACATAGAAAATATTTCCACTGATGTTTGAATAAAAGTGGTTCTTCATGAGATACTGCTGCATAATCAGTTAAGCACACAATAATGAAAACGTATCTTATGGCACATTTATCTCAATTGAGTCGAGATGACAAGCCAATACTTGAAAGGCCAATTCTTGACAATTCACAAGCAGCTGCACGGCATTGAGAAATAAATGTTTTCACAATGACTAGGCATACCAAAATCGATAGAGAACTTACCCAATGCACCAGAATAACAACTTCAAATCCATTACAGCCGACTGGGCAAACACATGCACTAAAACAATAATTCAACTATGTCAATAACACTTTTCTTCTGTTTTATTCTCTTTCAGTAAGAACTTTCGCAAGTTTTTCAGGTTCTCAATAGATCAGGCTTGGTTGCTTCCAGGATTAGGAGCTGCCCACGAACACCTGACCCTGAGACACCATTACGAAATTCCCCACATCTGCCTTAAACCTACAAAGCACACACCTTTCACACGGGGTCCAGCTCAACGCACCCCTTGGCTCACAGCACCCAGCACAAGCACGCTTGTCGTTCCCAAGTCCAGGCTCTCACACTGAGCTCCACACAGGACATGCTGCCCCACAGCCATCTGTGACATCAGAGGAACTCCTGCACCACTGTGGGCAGGCCTTGCTGGCTCACTTGCATTGGCTTACAGAACACCTGCACATATCAGAAATCTCACTTGAAAAACTAAAACACATAATTGAAAATACGCCCTTTAGGGACCCAAAGTAGTCACAAGAAATGTTTTGCTAGAATTAAAACAATAGCGTGTAGAAGCAAGACAAGGAAATAAGGCTGTACAGTAGAAAGTGGAAAATAAATCAAAATGGTATTAAAGGCATGATGTGATATCCTGACCACAATACTGAGTGTCACAAGACACTCCCACGTTTCACGTCTAATCTCAGACAGTAAGAAGATAAAGTTGATAAAACACACATCTGCAAGAGAACTGGGCACATGCCCAAGGTTTTCCATAAAAACAACAGTGGTCTGGGGTCCCAATGGGAAGCATGCAATCGTTTTAAAAACCATCTCAAAAGCAAGATTTCTCAAAATCAAAACCTTTACCAATCTCTTGCAGGCATACCTGCTGAATGCTCTGCATATGTTGGCTCTTCTCTCTTGGCCTTTGGGAGGAACCAAGCCAAATTTCTGCCAAAAGCACTGACTTGTATTTCACCCTTAGCATAAAAGCTACAGTCTGGTTTCCTTGAACTATTCAAACACAGTGAGATACCGTGGACACATGTACTGTGTAACAGCTAAACAGAACGGTCTATTGGAACAAAGACAACTTCCAGTCCTGACAGCACTGACAACACTGCTGGTGCTCAAAGAGCAGCGTACAAGGAAGAACCATTAGGTTTCCTTGGCTTGAAAGTCACAGCAGATTGTGCTTTCAAAGTGCTCTGTACTAGCTGCTGTTTTATGATAGAAAGCAATCAACTATTTCCTCTCAGATAAGTAGTTTTAGATAAATAGTTTCATTTATTGCTGTCAAAAACTAGTGACCAAACAAGTTGTGAGACACCATCTTCTGTTCCCATGAGCAGCAAATGTCTTCACAACCTTGATTTTGTATGTTCAACAGAGGAAGCCAACACTTGCATTTCTATGTGTTAAGCCAGCAGCAGTTCCAAAGCTGTTCATCTCCCTTCACCCTGCTGCACAACGTCCCTTCCCTGCTGCCATCTCTCACAGGCCAGAAACAAACACTTGTGCAGCCATATGGTTATTTGCTGAGTTTTTTTTTCCTGCCAGACAAACTCACCCATTTGGTTCACCGCATAGCTCACATATACTTATACCAGCACACAGCAAAGGGCAAAGTGAAAACAGGAACCAGCAACGAGGGTGAGAACACTTCAGCAGGATATTGCCAAATATAAAATCACAGCCAGAGCAGTACGTATATCACACTATGCCATGGAGGTCTCGAAAGACACATGTTTCAGAATCATTCCTTGGGGAGGCTGAAGCTGGAAGGGGAGTTGTGTTCAGCATCAGAGGATGCCAGTGCCCAGAAGAATGGTGAAGGGCTGTATGAGTAATGCCATGTACCTCAACAGCTTGGCAGATCCCACCTCCAAGCAGAACAAGAAGAACCCATGAACGAGCTCCAGGCCCCACCAAGTCTGGCAGCCAGACTTCCTGCAGACAGGTCAGGGCATCCCACAAAAAGCATTCACATTCAGGCAGCTTGCACCACTGTATTTACACATAGTTGGTACGGACAGCCGGGGATCCCTTGGCTGAGGCCATGCATGGAACACAAGCAGAACAGCTGGGCTGCAAAGAACAAGGATGGCACTGCAACAACTGAAGCTGATGTAGGCACACAGCCTTGAAAGCTTTGAGAATAAAAGGCTCTCCACAATGTCCAGCATGGAATCACATTATGGCTGAGGCTGGCAGGGCCCTCTGGGTGCCTCTGGCTCAGGGTTCCCAGGCCTGCATCCAGGCAGCTTCTGAAGGTCTCCCAGGAAAAGACCCCACAACATTTACAAGCAGCCTGAGCTGCTTTTAAAGCTATCTGAGATGCGACATCTCAGCCCTTGGAGGAATACTTCCCCTAGAAAAGACTTCCTCACAAGTGCCCATGAAAGTAACCACAGCAAATTGAAGTGGAAGATGCCCAGAGCCAAGCCCCAGGAGATGCTGTTTGAGATGAAACAAGACCCAGCATCAAGGTACTGGGAGGCAGCATGAAAAGTTTCCTTCCTAAGCTTTGAATTCGAGAGCACACAATGCTGTCTATTAAAACATGTCCTTCCCTTCCCTCTCCCAAAGCTTTATGACATTCTTTTAGCTTGATCCAGAAGCATGAGAAAAGAGAATAGGATTAATAAGCATCCTCCTTTACTCGAGGGTACCCTCGGCTGCTTCATCAATATCCCTCCCAAGAGGAGCACTGCAAAAATCACAATGGAGTTTAGTAAGCTTATGAGGAAGACTTCACGACCTGGTTGTGTCTTGAAGAGAATTTGAATTACTGATCGAGAAGAGGTCATTCAGTCCTATCTACAGCCCTAGCTGCTTGTCCTAGTTCTGTTTTTAAAGCAACAACATGCACAGCACAGATGTTCTAGCATCTGCTCTTAACAGAAATAACTCCTAACCGTCAAACCGAAGCACTCTTTCTTAAATTACACAGATCCATATTCTCCCATCAATAACCAAATCATTTATCTTATCTGGCATAAAACATGATGTGTGAATGTCTCAGAGATCCAAGCTTGATTCACTTGGGTCAATTTTTGTCACCTGGAAAAGGAGAGAGGGTAAAATCATACTGTTCAGTTTGTCTGACCTTAGCAACTGATAAAATAGCACCAAAGAATGAGAGCAAGCATTCTTTGCCCGTCTTATTTCAGATAGTACAGCAATTTAAGACATAAGCAACAGATACATATTCAAGCATGTGGAAAAAAATATCTGTTAGCATTACATACATATTATATTTCCATATACATTAGCTGATGCTTACTTCATGCATAGTCACTTGCACTATGACACATCTCAGCTTGGAAGCAAAACAAGTCTAGATGCAAAAGGTGGTGCAGCAAAAGGTGGTGGTCATGCCTCAGCAGCTCGTCATTCCCTCCTCTTCATCAGCCCTATGTGGACTTAGTGCACAAACCACTTCTCAAGACTGCTGCCATTTGGTGAGACAGGCCAAAGGCAGCAGCACCCTTTCAACAGTAAGGATTCAGGTCTGCCAGGTAAGCGTCGGTAACTTACTCCCAATTCTCTACTGGAATTCCAATGGATTGGGCTGTTCTTAATTGCCTGACCTACAGCCATGCTCAGAGTGGCTTGCTAAAGCTTTCTTGCCTCTACTGTAACAATGTGAAAGAATGGGAGAGAAGAAAGAATGACTTTTACATTGTCCTTAAAGAGCTGACAGAGCTGAGCCTAAATTATGGTTAATATTGAAAGCTGCAGAAAAGTTCATTAAAGAAAATAAAAAGGACCAACATTTTATTGCCATCTTGCACCCACACCACGACTCAATCCTTGACAGGTTTGGGTGAGTATTTTTTCAAGTGAGAGGCATAGGAAAAATAGGAAAAAAAAATGACAGAGTGAAAGGTTTGTGTACATCCATTTTTGAAAACAGACAAAAAAGTAAGATGAAATGGTATGTATTTGGCAAGTCAACCACTAAAAAAATCTAACAAGCAATTCACAGCTTGCTGAACAAGTTCACCTGAAAATAACCACACACAGGGCTGGAAGGGCCTGCTGGGGTCATTCCCTGCATTTCCACGGAGTATTTGATAACTGTACATCTACCCCAAATGGCACAGGCAAGTTAGACTTACAGGTTTCCTCTACTATCTGTAACCAAGCAGATTCTATTCTAAAAATTCAAAAAATAAAATAAAATGAAAAAATAAAGTTTTGTTTTGTTTTGTTTTTTTATCTCACCAGACTTCGTTTTCCTCTGCATACGTGCAAAGGAACATCCTTCAGAAAACCCCAGCAGTAGCAAATCAAACTGCTTCCCCCTCCCTCCTCTCATTTGGGAATCTCCTACTTCCTACCAATTTTTAAGGGTCATTCCTCACTTCATTTTCACATAATCCCTAAACAACCATTATCACATCTTTACTCAGCATGAGGTAAAATATAGACTGTGCTTCGTAAACAGTGGAGACCTTAAGATTACATTCTTAGTGGGACACAGCATGATAAATATTTCAGGGATGTCTCGAAATATCCTACAACATTAGTGTATATATACAGCATTATGTAATATATATCACATATAATGTTTATTTTTGAGATTGTTTCACACATTTTTAGTTTTTTCTTTTTAAATAGAGAGAAAAGAGCAAAGCCTCCCCCTATGCAGGCCATCAAGCAGGTCAGTCTGCAATTTCCCTTTTAAGGGTGGCACAGATCCTAACCTATTTGAAGCCAGCTAGGAAGCACTTCTTTGCATTGCAAATGTAATCATTTAAAATCAAATCAAATTTTTTAAAAAGCACATATTTTTTCCTTGATTCTGAGCTTAAAAACAGACAGCAATTGCTATTTTAATACATCAACCAGGTTGGTTAATACCAACTTGTTACTACTACTCAAAACTTTCTGAAAGCAAGGAAAGTGGTCATACCCAGTGCAACTCTTCATAGAGGAAGGTATTAAATAAAAACAAGGACACGTGCCAGGCCTTCATTAGCTGCACTGGCATCTCAAACATTTCCTAAAGACTGTAGGGGACAAAAACCCAGCCCTGTTCCATAAAGCTGGAGGTACCTTCAAAGGTTATGAAACATGACAAAGTAAGCAAATATTTCACTCACCAAAGAGGTAACACAAATTCTTCTCCCAAAGTTGCAGCACATCTCAAACTATTTAATCACGATGACGATGTATGTGCTACATATAAGAGTTACCTGCTATATATTCTATTCCCTTTAGTGGCACAGAAGCAGCAGCACGATGCATTACACTCCTGTTTGTGCTTCTATCCACATGCATTATATGCCACAAAGCTCACAGATCAGCACACCCAGAGCTGTTACCCTGCAGTGGATGCAAGCACTCAGACAAGAGACAACCCAGGACACGGGCAGGGGAGCACACAGCTGCATCTCCCCCCAGCTTTTCACATTCTAATTTTTATCCAAAACTTTGAAGCGAGACAAATATCCACAGATCTGTTCCTCTTTACGTGTTGGAGCACAGAACTGTTGGGTGGTTGTGTGGCTCACAGCCAACCCACAGCCATCACTGCTCAGGCAGCACAGCTCTGCCACCCCACAGGTCCCCACTGACTGAGTACAGGGCTGTCAAAAATACACAAGGAAACAAACACCCCAAGACATAGATGATCAGTTCTAGACAATACTTGAGCTTATCTGTTTCACCCAAACATCAGCTGCGAAGTCTTCAACAATGCTGCAGGTTTTCTCATAAACACCACGCTGTTCATAATTACAGAGATCTGTGCACCTATTTTGTATTGGGATCACAACAGCTGCATTAAAAACATTGTTCTCAGTCTGAGAAACAGCTGCTATTACTTTCCTTATCCACATAAACTGCACGCGATAAACACTTGATACTATCTAGCACTGCTAAAAGCAGTCAAATTAAAACTAATCAGGAGAACATAGCCTTGAGCACATATCCCTAGAAAGACTGGAAGCCTTTGAACACACAGTTCTATGGTTTTCAAATGCTCCCAGCGACATTTGAATAGTAAGTCATTCTCCAAGCAAATCTGGGGTTCTGCAGATCCTTCAGAAAAGCAACAGCCCTCTAAATTGTTTGACCAACAGGTTGGGGGTCCAGTAAAGAAACCTCAAAACACAAAGGACAGGACGCCCTGAAATGAGGAATCTCACCAGTTTCTAACATTGTGGAGGTGCCCACTCCAAAAGTAGGCCAGAGCAAACTGTGTACACAAAGCATAAAGTTTTCTTGACTACAAAATGAATAAGGAGATTCCAGACTCTGAATTATTTACTATCATCATTTCAGAGCATTCTATATGAGTGAATTATTGGGCTCAATCCTGCAAACTTTAAGCACAATTTGCTACTGATGTCCAACAGGGACACCCTGGGCAAACAAGGCTTCTTCAGGACTGGTTTTCAGTCTGTTGGCTGAGGTTCTCTCTCCACACAAACCTCTGTTCTCCTCAAACCTGGAAGCACAAGCTTAGCATTGCAGCACTCTCCAGGAAATCCACCATCTTACCCACTTCCACAAAGGACATAGCCAGGTTTACCAGTCACAAATCATAAAGGGATCCAGATGTGAGGAAGGCACAGGCTGCCTCTAGATCCCAAAGCTCACACAGAAGCTGTGCAGACCCCAAGAAGCCAGAACCCAGTACAGGAGCTGCAGTTGGTGACTATGGGGATGTTGCACAACAGCTGAATCTGAAGAGCAGCTACATGCAGACTGTTGTGTTACTGTTACATTACCGTTCAACTGCAAAGACTGGAATCCCATGCCAGATGGTTTTCTTGGAGAACCCTGTAAAACAAGTTTGGTGGCACTCACAGCACTCACAGAATCTAACGTACAGGGTTAACCAGTTGAACAAAATTCCCCTGTAAAAAATATGCTTGGCCTTAAAATAAATAAATAAATAAATAAAAATCAGAGGACAGATCACATTATCAAAGTGGCTCAACTCAAGGTGGGAAGCAACACAGTTCTACTCACCGTGGTGTTCAACAGACCAGCCCAAACCTGCTGTCCCACCATGGTCACCTTCCTCCAGCAATGCAGCTCAGTGGGGTGCAGGCAGGGGGTGTCAGCCCCCAAACAATTTCCTGCCTGTTGTGCTCATTAGAAAAAAAATACACATGTAAATGAATTCAGTGATCCTACAGAGCATGTAACTGGCCCTTCTTTTTCCCCCCTTCAAGGAGGCCCTACATGTCACCTCATTCACACTACATCAGCACCAAACCTGGCACACTGAGTCTTCAAAACCATTGTATATTAAAAATAGAATGCATGACTCAGGTGGTTTAAGGATGTATAAGCTTACACAAAAAAAAAAAAAAAACCACAAAAATATCACTTCTAATAGCAATTTATACAATAGTCGGCAAAACTGCCAAAAAGTTGGCTGCAAAACTTTCAAATGATGGAACTGAAGCACACCATGTGTTCTTTAAGAAAAATTAGAGCTATTAAAATACAGGGCAGGGAAAACTTCCTTGCTGATCAGCCCTTACATAGATTTAATGTCACTGACGGTCAGCGTTCACCTTTTATCTGAAGGTGCTCCCATGGAGGCAGGGGCAGCAGAAGCAATCTCCTTCCTCTCCTTGTCTGTTGAAGGCCTGACCTTAATGCTTACACCTCTCAGCCTGCAATCACACAGATACAATCGCACCGAACTCTTATCAATACTCTATGGGTGGAGTTCAGTCTCACTCAATTTCTCGTGAGCTTTAAATGATAAAGAGTTAAAACTGTGGGAATGTACATAATAAAGGTAGCTTAAAGTGTAATGCGGGCTAAGGCATTGAGTGAATGCACTAATAAGATAATAGCATGTTTTGGTTCTGCTGGAGAGGCAGGAATTTCTCACTGAGGGCACAAACAGCCCCAAGTGCCAGCAGCACCTGCACCCACACAGCAAACAGCTGACACTAAGGACAAACCGCTCCTGCAGCAGCAATCTACAGCAAAACCAGTTTCAAGTGGAGCTAAGTGGTCCACGAAGCAGCCAAACCAAAAGTTGCTCTTTGTTTTTGACAATATACAGTTCAGTCGCTTTTTCCATCCCTGGGGTACCCATTCAAGAGGCATGCTAAAACTCAATACTTCACCACTGGCTACACAACAGTTTACAGCCTATAGACTCATTTTAACTTTCTCAGACATAACATGTCAGAAGTTGACTATATTCAGATCTATTTTACTACTTTAAAAAAAAAAAATCTGGTCTAATCCTTCAGGCAACTGCTGGAGAGGAGAGTTTGTTTCATAGCCCACTGGGAATGGAGGAGGCCAAGGAAGGAGGGGAAACAAAACGACAACCTCTGGTGGGCTTCAGGGTTTTGGATTCCACGCCATACTTCTCATTTGAACAGTCCCACAGGTACATCAGTGCTTAAAACCAGACTTCATTATCATTCACAAACTCAAGCCCCGCAAGACAACGGCCTACAGAGAGCAAGCACAAACATCCACACTACACAGAAAGGAGAAGAGAAAAATCAAGGAACAGATTAAAAACCTGAGAAGATTCCTATTAGATGCACTGAGTAATTCCTATGTAACTGCAGAGCTTTTGTTTTACTTAGGAAGCCAGTGTGGATTTAGGGCTGCCCAGCATTCCTTTCTGCAAGCAATCCTAGCAGCAAGGCTACACTTAACACTAAACATGGAGGGGAAACTGATCAAGAACTGCTTTCCACTTTTTCACCGCAGATGTAAGTATTCGAGTCTTATTCAAAAAGAAAAGCTATAAAGGAATAATATACATTAAAGGGAAACTGCTTCAAAGAAGTGAGAGCCTAAACTCGGCACACCAGGCTACAACTCCACTTTGTTCCACTCAGCAATACCAGCAAGGGTCTTTCCATCACTGAGGAAACAAACAAACAGAAAATCACCACTGCTTCCTGTGCTGCAGGAATTACTTATCAACTATCAAATTCACACAGAGCAGAAACAAGCAAAAGAACCACGCTGCCCAAAGGGATGCCTGAAGACACGGAGCCCACGTTCCCTGTCCTCAAGGCACAACTATAGATAACTGTATTTTTGGTTTCTATTTTTGGGACTTCGCTCGTCCTGTCTGAAGATCACCCTGCTCCAAAGGTCGCATGGCAAAAATGCTTCCTGCAGCTTTCACAGGCTGCTGATGCCACCTGGGGAAAATGCGTCACGCCGATCAGTGCCAGAGCACCACGGAAAACAGGTCAGAAGACAAAAGCCTTCCTCAACTTGAAGTGGTGTTTACGAATGTGATGAATGCCAGTGTGTGTCCTAGCATGCAAGCTTGAAAATAAGTCAAGCACCTGGACCTCTGCACAAAAGGCTGACTCACCTGTACGGCATCCATTATCCTTTGCAGAGACCCCAAGTTTTGCACTCCAGGGACACAAAGTACTTTCAGGAAGCTAAAGGCAGCGTGACTTTTCCTTGTCCTTCTCTGCAGCTGCACACAGCAGGTAAGAGCTGTGGGATTGCTTCCCAACCACAGGCAGCAATGACTTGCATGCACACAGAACACTCCCAAGATCCATCCCTACTCTACTCTAAGAGCAGAACAATAAACAGCAGAGATTTAAGAACCACAAACACAATCACCTAAACTCAGTGTTACTCCCCATCCCACCTTGCCACTCCACTGAGAAAAGAACACACGTAACAAAGCAAGCACTCCAGCGAGAGACGCTGCATTAAACAAGTCATGGGGAAACTGTGATTTTCTTGTTCACACTGTGCCCTCAAATTTGTTTGCCTTTCACACTATAGCTAATTCAAGGCTGTCGCCTTTCCCTGTGCAAAGCCATCGTGAGCTGAGACTGCAAGGGTTTTTCAGCTACCAATGTGAAAGATGCTTAAAAGAAGTCCGCAGAAGTAACATGTTGTGATGGCAGCCACGACGCATCAAGTATCAGACTTGCTTCATGCTCAGTCCCACCACAACCAAAACAGATTCTGCTTTGCATTGTCTTCCCTTCCGTTTACGTAGGGAAGAAAAACAGGCAAAATGAAAATCATCGCTCACACGAAGCGATCACACCACACATTGATCATCCTGGATAACACAGCACACAAACACCTCATTCACACTGCTGACAACACCAGGAGACCAATGTAAAATGAATCCCTTTGCTCCAGCTTTGAAAGGGCTACGAAGAGACCTGAAAAACTCTGACCATGCTTCCAAGCAAAAAGTTGCATCTTCCCCAGCATAGCTCTTTTCAAACTGCGGCACTTCCAGTAATCCACAAATGATCTTTTCATTCTCAGGAACATAAGCTTTACACAATACAAAGAGATGGTTGCTTGTGATTTGTTTAAGCCAAATCCAAATCCAAGCTGTACAGCGTTCGAGCAAAAAAAAAAAAAAAAAAAAAAAAAAAAAAAACCTGAGCCTCTGCATGCTCAGGCTGTCAACTAAAGCAAACACATTAACCCCCACCGAATGCAAAGGGGAAACTGTGTGGGATCATCCAACATCCAAAGTTTTGGGGCATGGCTGCCAATAGCTACATGGTTAATTCATGTTGAACAAACACTACCAGGACTGCCAGCCTCCCGGTGTGGGGCTGAAACCATCATCAAGGAAGCACGTGAACACTGCATATGGTTATTTTTACCCAGCATCACCTATGGCTACAATTGCAAGGTGCAGTCTAGCCCTACAGTACCTCATCCTTCTTTCAAATCTAGGCTGATCTGGCTTCCCAGCCCTCATTCACATCCTAAAGCTTGTATTCAGTTTCCTGGGAGCAGCATAAGGAGCTAATCCAGTTGAAAACCATCAAATGGATCAAGCCCTGCACTGGCTCACCTTTCAATGCCAAAAAAACAAATGTAGGAACACATGCTAGGACAAGCATGCAATAATGAGGATATCTGAATTTCAGTGAGCTGGACTTACCATGAAGACTCAACTGGAAGTCACCATGTATGTGTCCAGCAATTTCTTTTATTACTTTTTATTACTTTTTACCAAACTGCTGCTCATCTTTTTCCTTCCTGTCACCCTTATACATAAAAGGCATGGTCAACAAAGTCTTCATGCACAAAGCAAATACGTGTCCAATCAAAAGCTTGTATTTGCCAGAAGCAGAGCACAAGCAGACTCAATGTTTTGAGCACAAGCAGTAACAGTACTGCCAAAAAGGGCACAATCACAGATGCTTGACAGAGCACAGCCTTCTTCTTCGTGATTCAGCTTAAAAAATGCACAGACAAAACCTGCATGGGAAGGGGCATGACTGCCAAAGAGTCTCAGAAAACAAGAGAACCCACAGGAAAGGCAGAGAGGCAGTTACAGAGCAGATGTTGCTTATCCCCACCTCCTCCCTGTACCTGCATCAGCACTGCAGCTTGCTGCCTTTCCAACATGCAGATGTAACTGTTTGTGGGGTTGGGACACAAGGCATAACAAATGTGAAACAAGGGGGGAAAAAAGGAAAAAAAAAAGACACCATATCCAGCTTAATCCCACTCTTTTTCAAACTCTACTGCTTCTTTTTATCTTAGTTTCCCTTCCTCCAGGATCAAAATTTCAGCTTTAATACTGCACAGCAGCACTGAGATGACTCAGTGCATTAGCTGCCCAGAACACTGTTTTACACAAGTTACCTGTCACCTATGTGCTCCATGTCATAACACTAAATAAAACCTTTTAAAACCTTAAAAACTGTACTGCAAGGTTGAAATATAATTACCTTAATGAACACAAATACCTTTTCTGGAATGCCCAGTAGCTATTCATAGAATCAACACAGTCCAGCTTTAACACTCTTCACCATGATGAGGCTCTCAAATGCTCATCTTTGCTGTAGAAGGAAGTTGTTGGAAAATAAAAGGGTAAGTGGCAAAGTTCTAACATTCCCCCAGAGAACACTTCTGAGAACCCTGTAAAATCTCGATTCTTCTCATCAGTGCTTTTGTGTCACATGAGAAACATAAGCATAAAAGGTTTTGTACACAGAGTCACTGTGTACCATGAGAAAGGGAAGAAATGAACAAGCTTATTATTCATTACAGATGCTTGATAATGTCCAGTAGATACTTGGCTATCAAATAAAGATGAAAATGTTCTCTGAATATGGTACAAAATAAACTCCTAAAAGATTTTTAAAAAACAGCATTCCATGCCAATAATCATGTTATCATATATACAGAGAAACTAAGCTCAATCCGAACGAGAAAACCTTTTTCTAATATTTCCTAACTTCTGAGCTCTGGAATCCAAAACAAAGGTTGGAGAACAGTTTGCATGTGCAATTAGTATATACCAGAAGAGCCCCCACATAAACACAAATTTTCCTTAAAGCATCTGGAAAAAAAAAAAAAAAAACCTGCAGAAATTAGGAAAGTAAAAAATAAGTTTTTGCTGAAGTTCCTCCAAGCTTGCAAAAAAACTTTTCTCATCATAATAAGGTTGCATTTATTACAAAATTGCAGTAAAAAGCTGCCCCAGACAGCAGGTCACACTTGAGACTGACAAGTAAAATAGCTGGTGTCACTCAGGACAAGATGATAGAGAGTCATTTAAGACTGTTGAACTAGTAAAGTTTAAAAACAGAACAAACACACACTGTTCTTTCTCAAATACCTTCAATCTCTACTGCGAACAATCCCAGCCAAATATGAAAAGTGACTCTTAAGACAAACTCCTAACTTACTGCTACCAATTTACCTTAAATAAACAGTGTCAAGTAAATGACTTCATAGAGAAGCAACCATCAGAAAAGATGCACGCATTTCAGGAGTGAAAATAAATAGCGATCAGGAAAGTAATTGCTACATAAGGAATCTCACTGCTCCTATGGACTACATGGGTGTTCAAACATCTGATGAACTGAGCTCATCTTCGGGAACACCAGCCTTGCCACACAGCTCTCCTCTTGCCCCAGTGCTCTCCTCTGCATGGCTAGGAAACAAGAACTTTCATTAGGAATCTGAACTTTTTAATTAACCATCAGAAATTCAGTAAATATACCAATCAGCACCTAGTGGAAACGTCCATCATTGATACATGTCTGATGCTGCCCAGCAGCTCCATAAAATGCCTGGAGCAGACTGGAACAGCAAGTTTACTTCCCTGTTCAGGATACATCAGATCACACAAACCAGATCTCTTCTATTAAGGCAAGAGTCTCTGAAAGCCTTACAAATTGGGTAGGGCAGGATTCAGAAGGTAAAAAAAGCCATACTCTTGCTGGGGTACACTCTAGGGACCAGGAAACAATCAGAGCCAGGTCTTGCAGAGACCGCAGGCTGTGCTGCATTGCTTAACTTCCCCTGGCAAAGGCTTGCATCCCAGCAGGACAGGACTGGCTGGGGAGGCAGAAGTCAGAAGCCAGGCCACTCCTGCCCTGCCTGTCCCCACTGCGTGGGGATGACAGCCACAAGGCTCCCTGACACTGCTGGTGGCAGACAGTGAGCAGCACAAGACAGGGATGATACCATAGCTTCTCTCAGTCCTAGAGATAGAAGAAAATTCTGGGGCTGCTATCCCACCTGGGAGAACATCCATATAATACGTTTGGCAGACATCAGTGTGTTTCATTTGAGATGCTGTCAAAACATGCATAAAATGTTAGATTTTAAAAGAAAAAAACAACACAGGAGACCACCCAAACTAACCCTGATCGTGTAATGTATCAAATAAACTAAGGCAAGAAATTTAGAACAGCCAAGAGCAATCAGGATACAAGAATGCAATGCGTGCATAAATTTGTTGTGGCACTAAAACAACTCTGATTTCTTTAAAATATATATTTTAAATACAAAATTGCATACTGCCGAGAAAGAAAGTGAAGCAGAAGCCACTCTCTGCACCTCCTTTCATATTATTACAAAGGCTTTTTTTTTTTTTTTTTTTTTTAATGTGTAGCAGCAAATATTTCTGGTTATTATATTTTATGATTCTGTACTCGAGAGCATTGTATTATATATGGCCTTTTTCTGCAATTAACCTCCAAAACAAATTAAATATTAATGGGTAAACTCCAATTATGATTTTGAGAAACAATAAAAGGACCATAAATTAAATAATGCAGATAGAACAGTAAAGCATTTTCACATGATCAAAACGGTGTTTTAGCGTTAACGTTTTCCCATTCTAATGGAAAATGTAACCCTGCTCTCATAGCTGTGGTCACTGCATACCTAATGCAGAGCAACACCACCTTTTCTGTAGCTCCGCTCCTGCTAAGTGCGAGCACAAGGAGCTGTGCTGCTCCTCCAGCCGAGCCAAGCAGCACAACAAGATCTGATGTTTCACAGCAATCCTTCGTTTGACGCTGCGCAGTGCTGCACGATGCTTTCTCAGCTATTCCCAGACTGTTTCCATCTTCTGCAATTCATTACACACAGTTCTATATTTCGCTCAGTAGTACCAGCTCTGCCACATATATGAAGAATTTTCCCACTATTGTACTTTTTAACCTTAGGCTTGCTAACGGAGGGGGGAGGAAGAAAGTCACAACGCAGAAATACTTTGAAATATCACTCAGGCAACAGCCTCATTGCTTTAAGGTCACTGCTTCTGTTTCCCAGGGCTGATTTTTATGAAAAAAATAGAGGTCTGAAACAAACCATTTAAACCAGCTTCTAAATGCAGTCCAATGCTGATTTAAATAGCAGCTGCTTGACGCTGAGATGCACAGCCCCTCCCACGCTTCACCACGCCAGTCAATGGCTGCTTCACAAACTGTAAGTGACATGGGACACGTTGTTCACAAACAAACCAGATTTATGGTTATATTCAGTTGTTCCTGTTATCTGAAATTAGAATTTGAAGCTCATTAAAAATGAATACGTTTCAGAGAAAGTAGAGGCACTGCATTGTATTGATGAAAGCTTCATTAAATTTTCAATGATAAAGCTGCTTCTATATTTGTGAAGGAAGGACGTGTGGTAGAAAGACATTGGTTGGGGCAACTCTCCTTCAGGCAACTTTGCATCTTTCCACCATCACTAAAACCCATTTCAGAATAAAACACTGAACTAATTAGGGGTAAGAGAAAGAGGTGGAGGTCCATTACATTCAATGAATGATTACTTTCAGATGCATTCACCAATTATACCATTGAAGGTCTAGAAGGAGGGAACCACTAGAACTCTGGAAATGGGATCCAACTGATCCAGCTCACAGAAAACACAGGCTGTGCAGGCTTTTGCTTAATGATGCAGTTACCTCTGAACTACCCACATAGAGAAATACCACAAGTTTTGGAAATCAAGTCTTACTTGTGCAAGTAGAAATATAAAGCTGCGTTGCAGTCATAAATACAGCCTTATTTTTTTTTTTGCCAGACTGAAGCAAAAAAAAAAAAAAGTCAACCTGCAACAGAGCATAAGTAGGTCAGACCATGTCTAATTTATAATTCTCTCACGTCAGACAATTAAAATCTGTGTATGTAAACCACCCATAATCAATCTGCATGGAAGAATGCAGAATGAAACTGCAGAAGAGAAAATCCCAGTGGTCTGATCCCTCTGGTGGTCACACGCACTGATAGAAACGCACTCCATCTCTGCACAGTTACCCCTTCCCTCAGAAGGCAGGCTGAGGCAGTCAGGCTGCTCCCCTCTGCATCCATCAGCCTGCTTCAGCCCAGCCAGGCAGTGGCTGGAGGCCTCGTGCCACGTCACTCCTGCACGGCATATGGCCTGAGCGCTGCCTTTTTCCCCTTCAAGCTATGTGCTTGCCTGCCAGAAGCTGAGCTGTAGGGCTGCTCTTTTCAGCTTGCCAGGACTGCCACCTCCTTCAGCCCTCCAGAGAGACAACATTCAACCAATGTGCATGCAGACAATGTCATTTTATCCTTGTTTATTCTCCCCATTCAAACCCTGTTTCAACAAGTTTACTTTTTTTTCCTTCCTCTCCAGTTTTCCTTGGCATGCACAGTGAGCATTTAGCAACCGACCTCCTCAAAAATCACCATGAGGCACTATTATCCTCACATTACCAGTTAAGGAAATTAAGCCGATATAACGCCTGAAGCATGCCCGAATTTCACATTTCTGATTTGAGAGCGATTAGCATTAGCGCTCTGTAGGATTTCCTCTGCTCAAAGCACAGCTCCCAGGGAGTGGAGGAGCATTTCCGCAGGCTGTACTTCTGCAGGGCAGCCTGAGCAGCAGGTGAGCCCCTGGAAAATGTGGGGCTTCGGGAACTTGGCAGCTCCAGGACTTTGCAAAGCATTCCTCAAATGCTGGGTGCTGCTGCAACCCCACAAGGGAAAAGCAACGTATTGGGGTCACACGCTCCAGGTCACTCTCCTAAGGTCCTCATGCAGTTGTTCTCCTTTCCCAACCAAGATCCATTCCTGCATTTGTGTTTTGTTCACTGTCACAAGGTAGGGCTGGGAGTCACCCTCCCCTTCCAGCTCCTCTCCAAACACTGCGGTTTCCCCAGAGCCATGAGATGTTTCCCAGACACATTCTCTACTAAAGAGAGGGATCTTTCCAAAATTTCTTACTTAGCAGCAAAGCTTCCCATGTGCATGCCCCAATTTCATCCTAAGGAACAGGTCTGCAGGGGGCTGCTGGACTCACGCACCACTGACGTACTGCCCACACAGAGACAGCTCGCTCTGGACACATCTGCATTTCCATCCTGTGCCACCTTTCCACAAAACCAAACAGACAGAATAGAAACAAGGATTTGTTTAATGAGACTTTAGGCCAGGTTTTGTTGGAAGACTAGAAACAAGACGGTTCAAATACAGTAATTCTAGACTAAGCTCAACTGACATGGGCCTCTCCAGCTCCCAAACTGCCCCAATGCTGCCTGGCTCACAACATTCAAAGCAGCACCACATCATCCTGATGTTGCCCTCAGTCTTAAACGTCCCCTTTCTCAGGATGCAGATTTTGTTTGCTTTCTCTGGAACAAGGGGATTTGGAGGATTTAAAGGCAGCTTCTCATCTCCAGGCCACAGCAAATCAGTCACAGAGTTATCAGACTACACAACCACCACTGACAGCCCTTCCCAACGCCATCCAGGGTGCGTAAGGACTGAGAGTTTGCAATCTTCTTAAGCTTGCAGACAGCTACTCCGAGAACAACACGAACCCTTCTCTTTACACAAGGCTATTCATATACTCATGTTAAAGATTATCCAGTCATTAGTTAAACATATAGACTTTTCAGCTCCTAATCTCCATGAAGTTACCAGTTTTTATAGGACGCGCACACGACACGTTGCCAGCAAGGATGACAAAGGCATGTGTGCCTGCCCGTACTTGCCTGGAACAAGCGAGGTCTTCCTCCTTCAACCTGGCACTGTCAGCAGTTCTTGTGATGCAACAAATCTTGGTGCCAAACCTGCAGCCCAATCAGACCCAACGCTTCCCATGCTGACTCCCCAGGTTTGAAGGTGTCAGAATGAGCCGAAGCGCTCCCTTCAGTTTTGCTGTCTAGGAAAATGAGAAATTCTCTGTAACCTGGGCACAAACGGACAGCCTGCTGACACTGCTTGGCATTACGAAAATTAGGGAGCAGAACGTTCTTAGGACTTGAGAACTCTGGCCTGAACGCTGCTTCTTAAAAAGCACCTGCTCCTCACTCTGCACCAACCCACTGTTTTCCAGCTCTCTGTACAACCACTTATCTTTGTAACTTTAAGGAATCAACATGCTCAGATGAAGCCTAGGATTCTGCAAATGCTCAGACATATATTTAACCTTTGTGCTATTCATTGGAGCAGGACTGCAGTAAAACAGTAAAAATAATTACCTACGTGTTTCTCAGTTTGAAGCATAACTGCCATCAAACCAGATTATTTGCTGATCATTCATTTGCGGCAGAGGAATCCTGTTCTCTTTCCTGAACGTGAACACTCTCCCTCCCATGTATGCTGTATACAACTACAAACGAAGCACAACTTAGAACATTATATTCAGAGCCTCAAAGTTGATCTTAGCTAAAAGAGTCCGATTTTGTCAGGTACAGCAGGAACTATTGTGAAGCTCTTAGATCAGATCTTGTCACAAATAATTATTGCAAAACATTAAAAAAAAAAAAAAAAAAAAAAAAGCAGATCTCACTACAAAACTCAGTGCCCCCTTAGCATCAATTCTTATGACTGTAATAACTACCAGAGCAGTCCTTCTGTGAAGAAATACCCACCATTTCCTGCAAGACATTAAATCAAAAAGGGAACTGGAGATGCGAATCCTAACTGCCCACAGCACAAGCTCAGCAGCTTGTCCCACATTCTGCTACCATCAGGGAAGGTTCTTTTTTTTTCTTTTTTTTTTAAATTTCCTAAGCATATCTGAACACTGGAATACTCAATTCAATTTCCAACATGCTGACCCAGCCTTACTTCAGACTTCACCTTCACTTGTCCTTGGAACAAAAAAATAACAAGAAACTAATGCCTCGGACAAAGAACATGGGAATGGAACTTCTCAGTGTTCTAAGATGGCCTTTTCAATTCTGTTCTCCTAACAATTTAGTATTATCTGAGGCACATAACTTTCCTAACTCAGGAAGATATTTGCTCAATTTCCTAACTGTTCAATCTACGCATATCACTTACCAGCATTTTCGAGCTCAGGCAACAATAGAGAACTCAAACATCCTTTTTCCTCACAAACCCACAGAATTATTAGCTTGAATTGTAAAGTAATAGATGTATTTTTAACATCATTTCAACAGAAGTATTTAGACTGAGATCCAGAGCCAAATTTAAAAGCAGATTCACTGTCAAAACTGGATGGCAAAAGGAAGTAACCTCTTGGGTATTTCAGCAATGATTTAACCACCACCCATGACTAAGTTGGAGAGGCTTTAGAAGAGTCATGGGATGAATCAGTTCTAATCTCAATTAATAAAAACAGGAATAACTCCAAAAAGACAAAGAAAGGCAACTCAGATCTTTATACCTTGAGAAAAGTTGAGGGAACTGGGATTATTTAGCTTGGAGAAGAGAAGGCTCCAGGGAGACCTCACTGTGGCCTTCCAATACGTGAAGGGAGCGTACAAACAGGAGGGGGAACGGCTGTTTGTGAGGGTGGATGGTGATAGGACAAGGGGGAACGGTTTTAAACTGAGATGGGAGGTTTAGGTTGGATATTAGGAGGAAGTTTTTCCCCCAGAGGGTGGTGAGGCACTGGCACAGGTTGCCCAAGGAGGCTGTGGATGCCCCATCCCTGCAGGCATTCAAGGCCAGGCTGGATGTGGTTCTGGGCAGCCTGGGCTGCTGGTTGGCGACCTGCACACAGCAGGGGGTTGGAACTGGAACAGCGTTGCGCCCCTTTTCAACCCAGGCCTTAGGAAAAAAATAATAATAATAATAATAACTCAGGAGAAAAAAAAACTCTTTCTGCGGGAATATATTCAGCTAAAAAATAAATCACCTTTTTTGCTTCTTCCTTTGAGGACGCAGATAGGCTTTGATCATGCTGCTATTCCAAACAAACGTCAGCCAACCTAACTTCCTGTGGCACATCCAGGTGAAAAGTTACATTATGTTTTTCCCAGTTTATCCATAAGAAGTAGTTAAAATGAAGCATCTTATCTAGTTTTTCAGTAGAAAAACCCAGAGGCCTTAAAAAAAAACAATACCCCACACAGCAAACTTCTAGGGAACAAGTGACAGCCCTGAATACAACAGCTTGTGCACCTTGTATTTAAGATGCTTCGTTTAGGAAGAAAAAACTTGCTGAATAAAACTCAAATATGTATTTAAGCACTTAATTCCCACATGCTTAGGTTAAAATTACAGGTCTGACAGATCCTCACCACCTACCCCTAATTAGGCTTCTTCAGACTTAACTTGGCTTAAGCACAGTTTTATGTTATTTTCCACAATCTCTGGGGCTTCCCCCTCCACCCTAGAAGACAGTGATTTTCTTGAACCACACTGCAGAGAAGAATGCAGCAGGAGGCCAAGCGATCCTTTCACTTGGAAGGAGATTAAACACAGAGATTCCAAACTTTTTTCCAATGACTCCAGCCCCACGTGCTGCCATGAGATCCCACTCTGCTGAATTCACTGGGGATGCTCATACTTTCAACTCCTGGTGAATCTGACAGCCGCAAAACTCCAAGTGCTCCTAGCATTAAAATAAACAAGCAAATAATGAAACCTCTGTTTCTTCGTTTTAGCAGCCGTTAGCGCTGCAATTAGAGTTCTCAGAGGATGCACTTACCCCCTAATGAATCCCTGGAACAGCCATAACAGGGTGCAGGGCAGATTAGAATCCCCACAACACAACCCACTGAATTGATGTCTCCCCTGAGCGATACAAAGCTGGGCCCAGAGATCCTAAGCGTTGTTACACCATCTTCATTTTGGAGCCTTATTAACAAATTAATTGAGAAATAAACACGTCTCCCTCTGGGAAAAGGAGGGAAAAAAAAATCAATTTTAATAAAGAGACTAGACACCTTTCCATAAGGCTCTTGTGGACAGGAAGAAGACAGCAGAGAAGTTTATTATCAAGCAAAATCATTAACGACCATCTAACATTGCAGCCGTGTTCGAACAAAGGCAAACACAGGACAGGGATGAAAGCAGGAGCGGAAAGCAACATATCAGCTTTCTGCAGAGGCTGCTCCAGTGCCCACACCCATCTCCCAGAGCTGTCAAGCACGGGAAGGACACTTTGCAGAGACAGCACAACGCCGGGGGGAAAAGGGAGTTTCTGTGCTTTTGTTAGTCTGCAGACATCCACGCTTCCTCCCTCCAGTTAGGAGGAGTCACAGGTAGCTGGAGCAGCCCCGCTGACTCCAAAGGAGCTTTACACACCAGTTTCCCCCCTCCCTGTAGCAGGCAGCAGGACAACAAAGCAGAACCAGCAGCCCCCATTAATTGCTTTTTTACATAAGACTTTTGTCTGATTGTCAGAGGCCATATGGTCCAAGTTTACAGCCAACAGTAAATGTCTTTACCCTGCCCTGTTTGCGGTAACAACCTCAACATTCTTTCAATGTAGTTTTTGGTGGACGCATTTCCTTTCCTCTTTACGTAAGTAAATCACCGGGATGTGCTTAACCTGCCCTCTAAAACTCAGCATAGGCCATGAAATTCAAGCAGATTGAATAAAAGATAATTCAGAGTCTCGAAGCCAGGTGGATTGCAACTGCACTGGCACACACATACCCTGCATCCGTGTATTCAGAGAAGACATTAGGAATCTGAAAAATCAAAAACTGCATTCAAAAGCCTTTGTGCACCCATGACAATTCTTCAGAGTGAGCTTTTAAAAAGAAGGCAAAGCTACCACTTCACCTTAGAAAATAATGCATGGCAGAACTTTAATCAAGCACTGCTCCGTAATTAGACACGCTTTCCCCTGAGCAAAAGCATCTTTAAAGCCAAGCATGTGATGCCTTGAACCTCTGTGATACTTAAGAAAATAAACTTAAAAAGACATTCATTATTCTTGAACCGAGCATTTCCATACTAAGTCCCACCTTAGAACAACTTTTAACTGCTAATTTATCATCTGCCCTCCCTGTGACAGGGAAGATTTATAATGGAAAAGGCTTATTTAAGATTACAGTAATGCCAAAAACATATGATATTACACTTCTTGTTATTTTGGTCAAGCAACAATAACTAAGGAAAATACTAAAAAAATACCCCCCCATATATTCCCATAGTTGTAGGGTTTGGCATGGTTCCATCAGAGTGAACTACAGAGGCAACTCGACCTGAAGGATGTTTACAGCAGAGACTGAGTGTCCAATCTTATCCTCTTGCACTCATCTGGCTACCCCTTATCTCCGCTGCAGCACCAAGGTGCTTATCAGTGCTCTGACCCCTGCCACCAGTGGATGCAAGCACATTCCAAAGCTCCCTGGCCACAGAAGAACTCAGCATGGCAAACATATGGTGCTACGAGAAAGCTGCTCCTCCCTCCTCTGCCTATCTGCCTGTGTCGCTGTGCTCGATGCTACCTGCATACATAGGTGCTATGTCTCAGGGCCTAGGTCACAGTAAAAAAGAGATGGGAGGTTGAATAGGTACTAGACCACATACAATCTACTCCAGAGATTTATATTAGCAAAATCAGGTAGGGGAAAAAGATGAACAACAGAACAGCGGAAGCACAAACTTTATAGCAATGAGGACCTTCACTGCAGGCATCTGCCAAGAAAAAAAAAGAAAAAGAAGAGGAGCAAATAGGACACACATTGCCCAACAAGCTCTCAAATACTTTGAGATTAACCTTGTTTACACAAGAAATAGGGGGAAAAAAAAGCTATGGAAGGAAGTCTCTTCTAGTTTCATTCTAAGCAAAGGGGAGGAACTAGCTAGGAAAGTGAAAGCAGAAACTTCCAACTCCTGAGACAACAGAAAGCAGGAAAAAGCACCACTTGCTATTCTTCAGGACAGAACAGCCACAAAATAAAGAAAGTGAACTAACAATAAAGGAACAAGCTATCTGAAAGCTAGAAGATCTGAAGTTCTCTGACGAACCATCTCAGCCAAGTATAATCACAGAATTGTAGGAGCTGGAAGGGACCTCCAGAGACCACCAAGTCCAGCTCCCCTGCAAAGCAAGCCCCTACAGCAGGCAAAAGCTGTTTAATGATTTGAAATTCAACAGATTTTGCATGTATTCCCTTTTGTAAAACTTCAAATAACTGAAGGTGACTTAAGGTGAACAGTACAATTATTAAACCAGGAAAAGTAAAAGCATTAGGAAAGAAACAACCTGTAGGTAACAAAATATCCCTTCAGAACACATGCAGTGAAGGAAAGAGCAGTTAAGTAGGAGTGTGTTAACACCATCTCTAACAGGTAATGCTAAAGCATTCAGAGGGTTTGCTGCATCAGCCTTCACGAGGTCAGAGGAGCTGGCTAATGAAACCCCTGTCAGCACAGAACGACAAGAACACAAGCCAAAACTGGGAAACACATCAGAGCAATTGCCTCAGAACTCCTGAGCAAACATCAAACAAAGACAATTAAGGCAATACAACTCTGCAGGGAACTTACTAATCTTCACCTATGAACAGTATTCAGGCATCACTGCATTCAAAGAGTACTTCAAGGTTTCCAAATCTGGTCAACATAACAACGTGTACTCTACAAAAAGCAACACAGGCAGTTATCAAAGACCATTTCTGCTCCACACATCAGGTTCCAGCAGCCTGAAGAAGGAGACAAACACTGACTCCCACAAAGCAGGAAACCAAATACACATGGTAGCACAGGTTGCCATCAGTCCTGGGATGATGCTGGAATATGTGAGCTGCCAAGCAATCTATCTGCTGCATATTTCAGATAACACAGTTAAAGCCAGTGTAAGAACAAACCATAACAAGGGAACAGAATTTCCTTCAGTGACAGAGGAGCAATGCAGACAGGGAAACGTCAACTTGAGGCAATATAATTTTGATTTTGTGAGACTTCTGACACATCAATTAACATTCATACAAACTAAAAAAAGAGTACATAATGAAGTACTGAGAGATTCCTAGAACCCTACAGGAAGAAGCCAGTACCTTTATTTTAGAGAGAAAACACGTAGCAAGCCATTACCAAGAAACAGCTTCAAGCACGGGGGTTTTTGTAATAGCATACAGAAATAAGCACTTGTAATACTAAAAACACCACTTTAAAGGTGTTACTAGAAGGACACTACAGAAGAAAAGCGACCCACTTGAATCACATCAAGATGAAAAGTTCTTACAACAGAGGTAAAGAAATACAGAAATCCTACCTACGCAGCGACTTCAACTTCACCCTCATGCTCATATGCTTTAAGGCAGTGGATCCCCATTGGGGTACCTCTGTACTGGGAAGGCAAAGGAAGAACCAATCTCTCTGGATCCAGGCAGGGTCAGGCTGGGTGGCACTGCACAGTTCTTTCTACCTGCAGATACCTGGGCTGCCCGAGCCCAAGGCTGCAAGAGCTCAGATCACCAATTTGGCCATGGAGAAAACAATTCCAAATGTAGAAGTGCGAAGAACAAGAGCTGAGGAAAGCAGAGGCAGTCTCTGAGCAGCTAGGAAGAAACAAGGAAAGCTAGGCAGGAATATTAGCCCCAAACAAGTTGTACCCAGGATAGCACAAAATACAACTGATATTCTCAAGAAAAACTCAGCTATAAAAGAAAACACTGAGAATCAAAGGAGAGCAAACTGAAATACGCTGTCCTCTGCTGGAAGTGGCTCTAGAGGAGCTTGAAAGCAGAAGGTCAAGAAGTGCTTTGATCTCCACTGGAAAAGAAGATAGATAGAATCATCATTTTCAAGCTGCACAGCCACGCCTAAACCAGCTGCTACCTTTTGAACTAATTTTGTGCTGATGCTGCAGTTCCACACAGCCAGCGTTGCTGTTACCAAAGGGACACTCCTGCTACCTCTTCCTCCTACAGTAGCACCACTAGGAGAGCATCTGCTGCCCTCCCACATGCTTCCCTGGTGGCAGCAAAAGTGCGTGCATGGACGTAGAAGACGTGATCAGGGAAAGGGATTAAAACAACCCCCCTTTTTTCTTTTCACCCTTAAGTAATATAACATAAACTCCTTGTTGCAATCCAGTTTCTTCATCCTGATAACTTACTACATGAGCACGCAGGATTTTTTAGGCAATCTGAAACATACACATTATCCTAACATTTACGTAATGGGACAAATGGAGAGATACATTAAAAAGATGAAAAAAAAAAAGAAAAAAAACAAACAAACCAAGAACGGATTGCTACTGCAGTATGGGGGTTTCTATCATGAATATCTAGAAAGAATTTAGAGCAGTACCTTTACAACTTGCCCAGAACCTAAGGAAGACCTCCAGATGCATAAGTGCACGTGTTCAGACCACACAGTGCTTACATCAGTACTGCCAGCAGCGGGAATTACCCACGTGTTCAGCTTTGGGAGACAGGAACAATATCGGTAAGGACCTCCCTGCTGCAAAAGGGATGTACTTGAAGAAGCACCGCCAGCACACGCTCAGCAGAGGATAGCCCAACATTAAAAGCAGCACCGAACCTTCAGATAAAGCATTACTCATTCAGAACACACAGGGTAATATATACATAAAGGTGTTTTTTTCCCTCAGTCACCCAAGCAGAGCACTAAACAAAAACGAGAAGCCTTTAAATCGACCAGAAACGCGTTTCCCGCTCCTCCCTCCTCTCCATACCTAGAATCCTCGCCTGGCCGCAGCCCGACAGCCCAGCACAACACCAAGTCGCTCCCCGGGCCCCAGCGCTCCCAGCGCACCCCGGCAGCCCCCACGTAACCCCCCGGGCTCACTCACAGCGTGTGCCCGCAGACATTGACCATCAGCTTCAAGGAGGGGTTGCGGTACTTAGTGGTCTTACAGCGCGGGCAGCCCTGCTCGTCCATGGCTGCTGCTGCTGCTGCTGCTGCTGCTGCTGCTGCTGCTGCTGCTGTTGCCGCCGCCTCCTCCTCCTCCTCCTCCTCCCCTGGCTGCTCGCCGCTCCCTTCCGCCTTCCGCCGCCCGGTGCGCCTCCAAAGCGGCCCCCCGGCACCGCCCGCCGCCCCGCGCGTTCCGCACCGCGGCTCTCAGCACAGCGCACGGCCGGGCCGGGCCGGTACGAACCGCTCCAAGCGGCACCACGCCTCACAGCCAGCCTCAAGGGAGTCCCAGCACGGGGAGAAAAGCTTTATTTTTTCCACCTCCGGCCCCGCCGGACGGCAAACTGAGGAGAACGGGCTGAGGGGGCCGCGCGGCTCCAGGTGAAGGGAGGAGGGAGTGGGGGGGGCTGAGGAGAGCGGGGCCGTTTGATTGACAGTTGCCATGGCGACGCGCGAGTCCCCGCCCTCTCCTGGCGGTGCAGCCAATGGGAGGGCGCGGCCGGGCCAGCAGGCTGCGGTGCCATATAGTATTGCGGCGGGGCCGAGAGTCACGTTGGGGGGAGCCGCGGAGAGGAGCCCGTTTACACTACTTTGCTATAGCAGCTCTCGTTAATGGTTATTGCGTGGCCGGGAGGAAACCTGATCGGCTAGAGCCGGCCGAGAGCAGGAGGAGGAGGAGTGGACTTTCCGGAGAGATAGAAGAGGGGGGAGAGGAGGAGAAGGGGACACCGAGAGAGGGGAGAGAAAAAAAAAAAAAAAAAAAAAGAAAACAAACCAAGTCATGTCTTCTGCCTCCCCCGCGGACGAGATCACGATCAAGCAGGAAAATGTGATGGAAATCCTCTCCGACGCCGGCAAGGTGCCCCCGGACGGAGCGGCCGCGCTGAGCCCCGCGCCGCCGCCCCCCCCCGCCGCCGCCCCGTTCCCCATGGAGCACGGAGCCGCCGCCGGGGAGGAGGGCAGCGCCGAGCCCGTCCTGCTCCACACGGAACTTTTGGCCCGGAACCACCACGCCGCCGCTGCCTCTCCCTCCTCCTCCTCCTCCTCCTCGTCCTCTTCGTCGTCCTCCTCGCAGCCCCCCCTGGCTTTCTCCCCGGACCACGTCGCGTGTGTGTGCGAGGCGCTGCAGCAGGGGGGCAACCTGGACCGCCTGGCCCGGTTCCTGTGGTCTTTGCCCCCGAGCGATCTGCTACGTGGCAACGAGAGCCTGATGAAAGCCCGGGCGCTGGTGGCTTTCCACCAGGGCATCTACGCCGAGCTCTACAGCATCCTGGAGAGCCACAACTTCGACTCGTCCAACCACCCGCTGCTGCAGGAGCTGTGGTACAAAGCTCGCTACACCGAGGCGGAGCGAGCCCGGGGCAAACCCCTGGGGGCGGTGGACAAGTACCGGCTGCGGAGGAAATACCCCCTGCCCCGCACCATCTGGGACGGCGAGGAGACGGTGTACTGCTTCAAGGAGAAGTCCCGCAACGCCCTCAAGGAGCTCTACAAGCAGAACCGCTACCCCTCGCCGGCCGAGAAGCGCAACCTGGCCAAGATCACTGGGCTGTCCCTCACGCAGGTCAGCAACTGGTTCAAGAACCGCCGCCAGCGGGACCGCAACCCGTCCGAGACGCAGTCCAAAAGGTGAGCGCTCGCTCCGCTCCCCGCCCCCTCTCCCGCCGCCGTCTCTCCCTCTCCCGGCCCTTTCTTCCCTTGCAAACATGGCGCTTACCTTCGGCCTCCCTCCTTCCCCCTCCCCACTCCCTCGCTCCCAGCGCACCCCCCCGGGCGCAACTTTTCCGGCCGTCTCTGTGCGTGCGTGAGGCGGGGGAGGTGCGTGTGTGTGTGTGTGTGTGTGTGTGTGTATGGTGCGTGCGGGGCGGGGGGGGGCAGCGATGTTTGTTTCCTCTCTGTTTTGTTGGTTGTTTTTTTTTTGTTGTGTTTCTGTTTCTTTCTTTTAAACTTAACCATCCCTCCTGACAGAGTTAATCATTGACGCGCGGGGTCCCGCCGCTCACTCTTGTTTTGAAACCTGATTCGGGAGCGGCCCCCGCTCGGGTTTCAACGGGGCGAAGCACCGAGGCCCGAGTGGCGGCGGAGCGCGGCCCTCCCGCCCGGCCCCGTCCTTCCCCCCCCCCCAACACACCCCTCCCGCCCCGCTCCGCCCGGCGCTGCGCGGCCCCGCTCCGCCTCCTCCCCCCGGGGCGTGGGGCCGCGGCGGGGGCTCGGGCAGGTGGAGGTGACCTCCCTGCTGCCGCCCCTCCCGCCCGCCTTCCTGCCTTCCTCCCTCCGCGGGAAGGAGGGAGGGGGAGTGAAAAAAAAAAAAGGGGGGGGGGGGGAAGGAAAGAAGAAAAAAAAAGGGAAAAAAGAAAGAAAGAGGGGGGGGGAAAAAAAAAAAAAGAACGAAACAAACAACAACAAAAAAAAAGAAAGCAGAGGGCCCCAAGGCATTTCTCAACCAAGGGCGCGATTGTGCAGCGCGGCGCCCCTTTCCTCGGGACACATCAAAGGGCGGGGGAGGGAAGGGAGGGAAAGACCGAAAAATGCGATGTGGGGCGGTGGAGTCAGCGAGCAAAACGCAGCGCTGCGCTCCCGGGGCCGCCCCGCCGCCGGTTCTTCCTCGCACAAAAGGCGGAGGTGGCACCTGGAGGCCGCGCTGCCCCGGGTGTCCCCTCGGGGCCTCTCCCGCAGCCTCCCGGCCCGCAGCTGCCGCGGAGCTCTAAACCAAATGGCTGCTGTTGCTGCTTTCGCACGTGCGGGCACCCTTCTGTCGGGTGGACGGAGGACTGGGCCCGGCCCGGTGGGCTCTACTTGGTTGGGGTCAGCGAGGAGTTTGTAAAGCAATTTAGCCCTGCTGTGATGTGTTCTTTACTGAGAAACCTCTGCTTTGACTCGCTTTAAAGGCAAAACGTAGGAAATAGAGGTTACTCCCACAAGCCATATCGTGGCAGAGAGGCAGGTCCAGAGCTTTGGTCCAGAGCTCTCTGGTAACAGTGTCATCTCTCCGTCTTTCCCAAAAGTGAATCAGATGGCAACCCCAGCACGGAGGATGAGTCCAGTAAGGGGCAGGAGGATTTATCCCCACATCCGCTCTCCAGCTCATCTGACGGAGTCACCAGCCTCAGCCTTCCCAGCCACATGGAGCCCGTCTACATGCAGCAGCTTGGAAACACTAAAATAGCCTTGAGCTCATCTGGTGTCTTGTTGAATGGGAACCTCGTGCCTGCCAGTAGTTCTCCCGTCTTTCTCAATGGTAGCTCTTTTCTTCAAGGACCCAATGGTGTCATTCTCAATGGACTCAGCGTTGGGGCTTCCCAGCCGGTGACTTTAAATTCACCCAAAACCACTTCAAGTGCTGTGAGCAATGGGGTGTCCATCACTGACATCATGTCATCTTCTTCGGAAGATGTGAAGGACTTCAAACTCCTCCAGGCTTCAGTCCCCAACACAGCAGCAGACACATTCAGCCCCAGCAACATACCAGTCTCCTTCCCAGGATTGATACCGAGCTCAGAAGTGAAAAGGGAAAACACACAAACTGTTGCTTCCCAAGATGGAGGCTCTGTAGTTACTTTTACTGCTCCTGTCCAAATAAACCAGTATGGCATTGTCCAGATCCCCAATTCAGGAACAAATGGCCAGTTGCTGAACGGAAGCATTGGTTTTTCTTCTCTGCAGCTGCCTCCTGTTTCTGTGGCAGCTTCTCAAGGTAAAAGCTTTATTTGTTACAGGGAAAGCTGTGAGGAAAAAATCGGGGTTGGGCACATGTTACAAAGCTATAATACTTTTAGTGCACTTACATGTGCTGGCCCCAGCTACGCACAGCACATCACATCATTTGTCCCTTTTCCTTTCGTGTGGATTCTTTTCACAGGTAGGCTGTGATGTGAGAACTGAACTGCTTTATGAAGAGCAGGGAAGGAAGCCTGCTGCTTTACACTCTCTTCATTCCACACTTTTTCCCCAAAGCCTATGATATCAGTCTTCACAGAAATTTGTAAATTTCACACATTTCAGTAAATCAAAATACTCCCTGTGTGCCATTAAAATCCTTTTTTTTTTTTTTTTTTTTTTAATGAGAAAGTTTATAAAAATGAGAACTGCAGCAGCTGGAAACTGTTGCCGTTGTTGTTCTTGTGGTGGTTGTTTGGTTGGTTTTTGTTTTTTAGCCAAACAATTTCATAAATAAATTTTATATGGCCATAGACACAGCAAAACCAAGTTGCACTCATGCACTTCCTATCCCATAATTAAGAATGAATAAACTGCAGGAAAACAATAGGCATATGTAATAGCTTGTAGATAGAAAGTGCAGGGGGGATTTGGGTAAAACTGCCCTCTGTCCAAGGGAAATATGTCATCACAGGCTCACGTGCCAAGTGTGCAGGCTCCTCCCTGAGTTTGCCAGGGTTTGTCTTAACAATGCCATACACTGAGACTTCTGGCCAGCCAGGAAGAAGCGCAGCAGTGGCTCTGCTTCATTATTTTGAAGCAGCTCAGACACAAAGCGGAACTGAACCACTTTGTTACTTATTAACCACTGTATCTTTGGTTATGAAAATGATTAAACTTGAATGAATTGCTGTAGTTCCAGGAGTGCTGAGTGCTGCCCTGGTAATCATATTGTTAGCTAATTTCAGTTATAGGAACTTAACTTTTTTGCTGTTAAAACAGCACAGAAAGGAATATTGAGGCTGTACAAACGCTTTTTAAACAGGTAGACAATCATAAGAACTGAAGATACGACTTTTTTCCAGTGAGTTTTGGTCACTGGAAGTTGTTGACAATTTGTTAAAGATTAAAAAAGGCAAGACGTTGGTGCGAATACCACCTGCAATTACAAAGCTGTGTAATCCACGTGCTCCAAGGCATAAGCTGACAGCTGGCAGCAGCGAGAAAGAAATTTGTGCTCCTGAAATATGGGACAATGGGAAAGTCCAAAGTGCATAATAAGCCACTCTCTAAACATTTTCCCCATGGTTGAAAATATCGGGAGGTTGATCCATACTACGTCTGGTGCAGAGAAGAGTCAGGATCCACACTGGCTGCTTTGTTTTCTCTCTTTTTTTTTTCTTTTTTTTTTCATCATGAAAAGGATGAATAGCTCCCACTATTCCAAGTGAAGTGCATTGCAGACTGAGTAAGCTACAGTAAATGATACGTTATTGCCAGGTAACTTCCAGTTGCCTCAGCTTTATTATTCAGGTTTATATGTGCAAGTATCATCTTCCAAAAAATCATCACGATTGATGAGTGGAAATGAATGAGGACCTAAACTTGTCCCCCAGGTGACATATGCTTCAGTGCTGTTATGAAAAATCACACTGTCTCCAGCTGTAGCCTCTTAAAATTACAATTATTAAAAACCTATTGTGAAAGATGTTTAAAGTGGGACCCTGTCACAATAGCCAGCATATCTTATTTTAGGGATGGTTACAATGACCACTTTCATGGTGTGACCAGTAGAACCAAATTCAGATCTTGTCTGGCCAGATTTTCTTGCTGTGCTTATCTAGGACATCACCCAAGCAGTCCAGTGGCTTTCAGAGAGGGTGGTTGGGGAGGCTTTACACCACACAGTCAGTGTAGGAGGATTAGGCTTCTAGCAATATGTGATGAAGCACAGTGAAAGGCAGTACGTCTGTGTGCTTGGCTGATTGCATAGTTATCCTGGTAGAAGTTATTGTTGTTTGAACTTTCCTCCTGCAGGTTCACTCGGGTAGGTTCTGCCTAGCAATGGTGTATTTTATGTGACGTGTCTATGCTTTCCCACACACAAGTTGTGATCTGTCTCTGAACTATCTTTAATAGCTTCTCATGCTTCTATTCTTAGATAGAAATTGAGTGGTGGCAACTAGTGAGGGCCAAAGCATGTTCATTTTAATCACATGGCTAGGAACTGTTTGTTCCTTAATGAGAGTGAGTCTGAAAGATACCTAATTTACCACAACTTTTATTTTCTCTTTCTAGATGCAGTTTCTATTACCAGAAGCTTTTATTTCTTCCTAATTTTTTTCTCACCTGTTGTAAACAGTGCTCTTCTGTGTCACGTGGGATATGTTGTGTGCATGTACTTCTAACGCAGGACTGCCAAGGCTTCTCAGCAAAACGACCGCAGAGCTTTCTGACAGCTGTAATCTGTATTTTCTTCTCTTTTGTTTCCCTTTCCCTAGATAACGTTTCGGTGAATTCTAGCACATCAGATGGAGGAACTTTCACAAGTGACTCTTCAACGGTGCAACAAGGAAAGGTTTTCTTCAGCCCCATCGCTCCGAGCGCCGTCGTTTATACAGTTCCCAATTCAGGTCAGGCGGTGGGATCCATCAAGCAGGAAGGACTGGAAAGAAGCCTTGTGTTTTCTCAGTTAATGCCAGTCGGTCAGAACACGCAACTCAATGTAAACATGTCTTCTGAAAATATATCTAGTGGAGGACTCCAGTCCCTGGCCTCCTCGTTAGTGAATGTAACGCCCTCACATAATTTCTCCCTCACGCCGCCGACTCTTTTAAATGCTGCAGAACTGAGCTCTGGTATCTCTGAGAGCCAGTCCATGTCGTCGCCCGTAACCAGTACCTCTACCGTGATATCTATCAGCAACACTAACTATGCAACTCTACAGAACTGCTCCCTCATTACCAGTCAAGATCTGTTGTCCATTTCTACAGCACAGCCCGCACTTGGAGAGATCGTTTTTACGACCGGGGACCGTGTGAGCCATCCATCTGCACAGGTACACCAGGATTTTGTCCGAGAGCACAGGTTGGTTCTGCAAGCTGTACCAGACGTCAAAGAGAATTTCTTGCCTAATTCGGAAAGCAAATCAACCGGCAATTTGATGATGCTGGATTCGAAGTCCAAGTATGTTATGAGTAACATGGTTGACACGGTTTGTGAAGAACTGGAAACGGACAAAAAGGAACTTGCCAAACTGCAGACAGTTCAGATGGATGAAGATATGCAAGACTTATAATTTTTTTTCTTGCTTTCTGTTTCAGTAGATAAGACTCCTGTTTGAGGCCCTAAGAAGCACCAAGTGGAGTGGGTTTTTTGTTGTTGTTGTTTTTTTAAAGAAAACAGAAGAACATTTAAATGGTCTGAATTGATGTACAGAGGAATCTCTGGCAACGGGTCTCAGTTGCCACACTTGGTTTGCATGCAGTATTCTCTTTTAAGCAGATTAAAGGAGAACGGAAACGCCAGGGGAAGTACCAAGCAAATGGGTACAGGTTTGGCTACTGCTACTGCGCTGATAACCTAACTAGATTCTCTGTAGTGCAACATACTATCAACAGTAAGTATACACTCCTAACAGTAGGTAGAAAGCAAAAATCTTGCTCTGGAAAGGTAGAAATGATGCAGTTGTTTTCGCTGTTTACTTCTAGTCCGTGGGCATTGAAACATTTTTTAAGAACTCTAGACGATACCTCACAGGCTACTTTTTTGTTGTTGGAGGTTAAGAAACAAAACAAAACCATAACTAATTTTGTTACTGGTGTGTTTGCTTTTTTTTTTTTTTTTTTTTTTTTTTTTTTTTTTTTTTTTTTCCAGCAGGCTTGTGTTCATACCAAAAATCTCACATCAAACATTGACAGGTTTCGAGGTGCTACACATAGCATTTTGTCAGTGCACCAAAAAAGCATCATCTGAAACTCTAATTATGCAACTCGGAAGCTTTCTCTCCAGTATGAATGTAAATATTGTTTCAGCTCTTATCAAGGAGACTTTTTTTTTTTAAATTAGTACAATGGATTTTATTTATGGTTAATGTTCCCTTTCACTTTAGACACAATGCATTGAAAAGGAAAACGTTTTTTGGCTGTTTAATTTATTTTTATTGTTTGAGCAGGAAGTAAACGTAGTTATTTCCGACAAGGTTTTACTTTTTTGTAGTTTTTCAAGCAATAGACTGTAAAAGTAAAATGTTAATCACACTGAAACTAGAAAATGAGCTCCCAGTCTCACAAACCCAAGAGGTCCCTGTCTCTACCCCCTCTGTCTTTGTGTTCAGGGGTTTTTTGTTTGTTTTGTTAGTAATTTGCAAATTAGTTGAACCTTTTTTCTTTGTGTATTTTTTATGGAATTCCATGTGCCTTTCTTCCTAGTGGCCTTATCTTTGTTACTAAAGCACAGTGGCAGGAGGAATAAAAACACTGACTTGCAAATCTCCGTCCTCAGGGCCGAATCCTGATGCCTTACTTTTGCAAGTAGCCCCGCTGACCCCAGAGTCCCTACTTGCACAAGTAAGAAGAGTTGAGTCTTTTGGAAGAGTTGAGTCTTTTGGTCAGGCTGGGTGACATTGAATGGTGGTGCAGGGAGCTGGAGGCAGGAGGATTGTGCATAGGGACCACGGGCAGAGCAGTGCAGGAGGAAAGATCTTGGCTCTGGCCTCGGTCTGATGAGTGTGGAAGGTTGGTGGGCAGGCCAGGGAAGGGAGCCCCATGTTTCCCCACAGCCGTTGGCCCAGCAGCCCTTGTGGGAGGGCTTCAGCTGCTGTTCAGCAAGCAGGCCCCCATCCAGGAGTGCACTTAAGCATGGATTTATAAATCCTTCCAGAATAAGCAGGGCGGGGGCCGGTGGTGGGAACTGCAGCTGCCCAGAAGGTCTGTGGAGCAGCCCTGCTCCCTGCCTGCGTGTGGATGGGTGTCCTCTCCCTTCACCCCTCTGCTCTCCTTCACGGACAGCACAAGCAGGCAGGCTGTGGGCAGGTGGAAAAGCCCTTACCTTTCCTCCAGAGAAATTTCTGTAGCGTGGAAAAGCACATCCTTAAGCTTTAAAATAATAATAATAATGCAGATGTATAAAAACGACATGCTGTTTATCTTTGTGTTTCTGTTTTATTTTTATTTCTTATTCTAATGTGAATATATACAGTAGGTAAAGCATGTATTCATCCTCATCAGGGGCATGGGCCGAAGCCTTTGGAAGACGATGGGAAATTTTTTCTTAAACTTCTGAGGGCTCCATGCCAGGCCTAACACAAAATCACTTGGGCAAAAAGAGTGGACAGGAAAGTGAATAGAGAGAGCACATCCCAGTCTGTTTCTGTCTTGGTTATTACCTGGTTCTGTGGAAAACCTTTAAGGAATGAAGGTTTCTCCCATATGGCACAGACATCCTTGCTGTTGTTTTGCACTATATTGGATGCAGCATGTTTTGCAAGGCAGCGTGTGAAACCTCAGAGCTGAGCTCTGCTGGTAAATGCTGCAGTTTACACTGCAAGCTGGAGTCTTGAACATTGCAGGGAAAAGTGCAGGGGAAGGGAAGAGCAAGCGTGCGAGGCTTGCACTTTGCAAGGAGTCACTGGTGCTTGGCAAACAGAAGCAGCCCCTGAGTAGTTGGCTGTCCCCAAGTGCACCCAAACAAAAAGGGTGTTTAAGGCAAGTGCTTTAAAGTGGAGATTATTACAAGCAGAGCATGGAGATATATATATATATATATATATATATATTCCCCTGGCACAACTTGTCTTGGCATTCAGGGGATCTCCATGTGAGCAGGGAATCGGATGGTGCAGAACTCTGCTCCAGTGGTTTATCTGAGTGCCTTGCTGGGCTCCAGCATGAACAATTTGTTTTCCACCCCTCCTTCACCCTCAAAACAAAGATGATAATTATGATAACAGTATCTGCATCTGATCTGCATGAATTACTCAACTTGGGGAAAAAAAGGATCCTGTATTGCTGTATTAATGGAGAACGTGTGCACAGAGCAGGAGCTGTGTGTAGCTCTGAGGGAGTTGTTCAGGGCTGAACGTTTGGTTTGTGGAGCTCGGACTTGTTTCTAGAGGCAAGCTAGAGAATATTTCAGAGCTCTCTGTCAAATGTTGAACTCATCAGGTTCCATAACTGAAAAGACTGTGGTGTCATGATGTTACTTTTTGTTTTTTTCTCCTCCCTTACATTTGTGGTGTTACTGAGGCTCTGAATTCCATGGCTTTGCAGCACAGTTGATGTGAAAACTGTGTATGCTGTTACAGTGGTGCGTATCTCGGGGTGCCTGGTACTTCTAATAGGAGACCTCCCGTTCTTTTGTGGGAGCAGAGGATGTATATAAAAGCAGTGGTTTGGGACAAAGTAAGATTAATCTATTCGTCTTCCAGGTATCAAGTAACTTATTTCGTTATTATGTTTTACTCTTTCTTTCTCCCACTGAAAAATAAGTGTCATTCCCTCCAGATGATGTAGTTAGAACCTCGTGTTTTTTTGCAGGTACATATGCACAATATAAAGACTCATTGCACGGTACAGTGTTTCTAAAATAGATATTTAAATAGTAGTTTTACTCCTACTGTAAATTAAGGGTCGGTTTTTATTATGCGGCCCTCAAGCAAGAAGGCTGACTGCTCTACGTAGACAGGACACAAAGCCCCATCGAGCATCTGGGGCCAGATCTTCAGCTGCTGTAAATAAGGCATTGCTCCATTGCTCCACTGTTTCCCAACTGAAGATTTTACATGGTGTTCAGGGGGTAAGGATGCTCATCTCCCACAGATACTCATGGCGGTGAGCATCTGAATCTCACGGACAGTCCTTACTGTCACGTTCTGTTGTTTCAATGGAAGATCAGTCTATCCAGCACAACTACTACTTCTCTTCCCTCCCCGCTGTGGATGAGAATAAAGGATCATTTCAACTTCACATATGTTTGTAACTTGTAAGTCCACTGGAAATCTTACAGGAAACGTTGCCAAATTCTACTGCTTTTCTGGTCCCAGACTCAGCTTTGAAAAATACGCTTAAAGTTTAAGCAAATTCCTATAAAGCATGAGTGCTAAAAAAAGAAACAAACAAAAAAAACTGTATTCTTCACTACCTTTAATTAAAGCTGCCTCTGTTTCACCAGACTTTCGCAGAGAACCAGAAATATCCTGAATCAAATGCTCTGTCTGGACTATTTGCAGCATTATCCCTGCGGTCTCACCTAATTGGACATTTCAGCCACAGCAGTCGTGGACATCTGTCAGCCAGCTCCTTGGCTGGGATAAACGAGCACAGTTCACTGACTTTCGTGTCATTTCACACCAGCTGAGAATGTGGTCCATTCATTTCACTGGAGCTGGATCAGGGATGGATTTGGCCCAGTTTGCAGTGACACTACAAAGCAGTTCACAAGGCCGATGCTCAGACAGTTGCAATGAACGGCACCAACCTATCCAAGCAAATACCTCTTGCCATTTATCGTTTCGCCCTGCCTGTGGATTCAGGAAGATGCATTTAGAAAGCTGTTTTCTCTAGAAATGAGGCTGGAACCGTCTCTATTGTTGTTATCCTTATGAGATCAATGACAACAATGGATGGATTCATGGAAATGATTTGCAGTTAAATTAAGCAAGGCAGAATTTGGCCCCGCGTGCACAGGAACTTTTCCTGTACGCAGATTTCCAGTGCCTGTGCACTTTTCTTAACGAGGACCGACAAACAACCAGTAGGGCACATCCCTCTGGTTCTGCATGAAGCAGAACATGCAGGATCCCGGGAGCATGGAGCCTGTGTTGTCTGTGGTCCGGCAGCATCTCAAATCACAAAAGCAACAATAATTTTGTAACTCCAAAAGCAAAATGAATGGCATTTTACAAGCAAGGAGACCTGAAGTCTTCCTGTATCTCCTAGCAGTTACTGTCTTGAAGGATGTTTTATATCTTACTTTTATGTTTCATATAATTTAAACTTAGCTTCTTACATTTCTGAACTCAAGGAGGAGGGGGTGAATCCTCTGACTTTCAGGATTCACATTCAGAGGATGTTTGTTCTTTTGCTGCATGTACTGCTTGTCCAGAACTAACCAGTTATTTCTGCGATATGGGTTTATTGTGCCTTACAACAAATGAGACGTTGAAGCGGAATGTACGCGTTAGAGGGAATAATCAGAAGTCTTTACTGCACTGTTAGATGATGCCAACCCAGAGAGCATCATCAAACATATCTGTGCTTAATTACCCAACCAAAGAGATCTAAAGTATGTATGTTTGTTGTACTGTAATAGGGGTTTGTGCCTGGACAATTAAGTGTTTTATTTGTATTCTGAGATGATGTGAACTTATTTTTCTAAACACTATACTGAATAAACTTTATATTTATACACATCTCGTGTAAGTATTTCTCTTTAGCTACACTATCTTTGAACTGTGTGTTAAAAGAGCAATCCGAGGTAGATCAGTGCTTGTAATGGCTCGCTGTGAGGGTGATGGCAGCAGTGGATGCCTGCGCTCACCATGGAACTGATGCGAAGCCTCCCTAAGAAGCACGAGCTCTTCTTGTGATTCGAATGTTTTTTTTTTCCAGACCGTAACTTTGCTTCAAAAATACTAAATTAAAAACCGTAAATCTTCTATTTCATATGAAACCCACATATTAAATCTTGTCTCAGACCAAATTTACACCTTAATTAAATACCATCATAATACATTTCTACCTACTGCTTGGGACCAGACGGTATTTACTCACAGCTTCCTTGACATTAGGACTGTTTTGGTTTTGGGTAGGTAAATCCCTATTTGCTGAATGTGTGGAGATTCTATCCCAGCAGCAGCACACATCCTGCTCGCCCCACGCAGCACTGCTCACAGTATTCCTGGAGGCCCCCCAGCCCTGCACATCCCTCCCTCTCTGCCCCGTGGCTCCTCTGCAGCTGCCGCAGCAAATCCAGCTCCCTGAAGGTAGAAGGAGACAATTGTGGTGTTGCCCAACCACTTTTCCTTCCCAGCAGCAGCGTGTGTGACTCAGTCCTGTTGTTCGTATCACTTACCTTTGGCATGGCAAAGGTTTTGCCTGAGCAGTAGGACTGGAATAATATTTTCCTGCCTGTGGGGGACGGCTGCAGTTTCCAAGTAGTTAATTGATCTCCGACAGCAGCTCCGTTCCAGCTTTGCTTTGGGCAAGGCTGAGGGTCTGAAGCCATCCTTCAGCTTGGCCGACCCAACGCAAGTGCGCTGGGAGCGGCTTCTCATCTGAGGCTTTCCTGTGGGCTCCTGTTGCTGCCCTGTAGGTGCGGGGGGGAGCAGCTGCTGGGTCGGCTCTGCTTCGGGGGGGATCCCTCGCAGCCACAGGACGGACTTGTGGCTGCGCAGCCCCCAGCTCGGCCCGGCAGAGCACAGGAGGGCAAGTGAGAAGCGGAAAGTCTCTGCCTATGCAAATGTCAAAATTCTCCCTGAGCAGCCACCCATGCGGTATGCAGGATGAATCATGTCCTAACGGAGCACATTCCTACTACTTTGGAGGGCTTTGCAGATGTGTTCCAGGTCACCTTAGGCGAGAAAACCACACACAGCCATGGTTACTTGTTCCCTGGCAGCTTGTGTGCAGATGGGGAAAGGGGGACAGCACCTTCAGAAGGTTGGGCCCCTCTCCCCGAGCTGGGACCCTTTGTGTGGGGATACAGGATGCTGGAGAGAGGACCGGGGCTGCCAGAGCAGTAGGCACTCGGCTGGGAGGAAGCTGATGGGCTCCTGATCTAGCTGGGAATGGAGGCAGTGCTGGAAGACTGCTTTTCATCCCCTGTTTCTGGCTGGACTTTCCCTAGCAATGGCTCAGAGGGAGTTTTTCTGCTCTAAGAGGCATAGCGTGGGTCAGTAAAGCAAGGTCTTAATGAACACGTTCGTGGCTTGGATACTGGAGGTCTCCTTCCAAGGCTGCATGAGTCCCCCCACCGTGGTGATCGCTGGCTGCAGAAGTCTTTGGGCTGGAGCCTCAGTGATGGATACAGATCACATTTTTAATACAGAAATACATTTCAGAAGGAAAATGATTCCCAGAAATAGGAATTCATCTGCCAAACAATGTGTGCATAACTGACTTTACACTCAGAGGTGCCAGAAAGTTCAGGAACGAGACCAACAATAAAAACCAACACACGTGTGAAAAATCTACTACATTAAAGCCAGATTCAATAAAAATAGCACCTACTTTATATGCTGCCGAAGCTGGCACAGGCCTCAGAAAGGAGAAGGAAAAAGATAAAATGTTGAGGAGTTGCACCCAGCCCCGAGGAACCTAGCAGTGCTGATGGTGACTCAGTAACTCCCGTGCAACTTTCTCTAACTCCTCATCCTGCTGCTTCTCGGGCAGAAAGACCCCATTTGGAATACCTGAGCCTGGCTGATAGGCTTTATATCAGGAGCTGTAAGATGTGGCCCTTCTCCTGAGCTGCATACGGTCTGCTGCGTTAAGAGGAAGGCGCCGAGAGCAGAACTCGCCCGGTGATGCCGGTGGCAGAGCAAACTCAGGTCTCTGCCTCCCCCTGTTGCTTTGCCCACTGCCTCCCGTTTCTCCCGAGGAGCCAAACGTGATGCAATGCCCCCTGAGAGCAGCAGGAGGACGGGCTGCCTTTACCGGAGCCAGCTTACTGCGTTCGTTTCTTCCCTTGCATTTCTTCCCTATGCTCGCAGCCGCATTCTGACGCTGACAAGCGGCAGTGAAGGAACCCCCGACCATGGGATGGGAGAGGCTGCTCCTGTGTGCATCACCCCGACCGATGTGCGTGCAGCTGGCCCTGTTTTTTAACAAAACCTCTTTGTTTTGGCGCTCCCTGCAAAGAGGCAGGCCTTGCTTGCCGAAATCAAAACCCAGCAGCCCCCAAAAACAAGGGTATGCAACCAAACCAAGTATTCAAGGGCAGGCTGGATGGGGGTGTGAGCAGCCTGGTCCAGACAGAGGTGTCCCTGCCTATAACAGGGAGTTGGGACTTGATGATCTTCAAGGTCCCTTCCAAGCCAAACCATTCTGTGACTCCATGTGGGAGCATACTGCTGGCAGCAGCCCATTTTCAGCTATCATGACAACAGCTGCACATGGGCATCACAACAGCAGGGCATGGGCATCTTGCAGCCGCCAGGCAGGAACCTGGGTGGCCCTTGTTTCTAGGAATAGGAAACTTTTCTTCTCAGAAGGAGCAGTGATGCAGTGGCACAGCTGCCCAGGGAGTGGTGGAGTCACCATCCCTGGAGGTGTTCCAGAACCATGGAGATGTGGCACTGAGGGCAGTGGGCATGGTGGGGCTGGGCTGGGGTTGGACTCAGTGAACGTTATGGTCTTTTCCAACTTTATGATTCCATGGGATGATTCCACAATCCCATGACTCCATCTTTACATCCAGCTGTTCCCTATCCACAGTTTGGGCAGCTGAGCACATCCCAGCATCTCCATCGGCAGGGATGTGTCCCAGGTAGCACAGAATGGGTCTCACAGCCCCAGCCCTGTCTCAAAATGAAGCACTGTTCTGATTTGCCAACTTTCACAATTTATGAACTCTGCAATATTTAATAACTGGTGAGAGAGAGGAAGTAGGAAGGAGGTTTTATGGCCACAGCTTCCTACTAGTCTGAAAATTGAGTTCCTAGTTGAAAAAGACAAGTACAAGAAAGAAGAAAAAAAAAAAAAAAACGAAAGAAAAGAAAAAAAGGAAATACTGAAGGTCCCCAAACCATAATACATATAAATATTGGTATATTACATTTAATAAATACAAAACAAAATGCAAATGTATTTCTTCAAACCAGTACCTCTAAGGCTCACTCTATTTTTAAGCAGTTCAAGCATATTCTTAGTCACAGCCCCGGAGAAAGCAGGCAGGATCCGTATAGCAGCCTGTGCCTGTCCTTAAATCAGTTTACCATGAGCAAATGGCTTCTGGTGGTGACAAATGGTGCTCAGTGGAGTTACTGCTGATAAGGGAGATGAGACCAACCCCAGCAGTGGTGGGAAATGAAACACCCAGCACATGCTTTGTGCTAGGGAATGCCTCAAACCCTGCTCCACAAGCACTCCAAAGCATTCATTCTCCCAGGCTCCCTGAAGGTAAATGTCATTGACTTGGGGGGTTGGAAATAGATGGTCTTTGAGGTTCCTTCCAACCCAAGCCATTCTCAGTGCTGGCCTGGCTGCAGGAGGGCACAGTGCAATGCTCAGTCACCAACAGAGCTACACAGCCATCTCCCCAGCACTCAGATCACGCTCGCACTGCACTGCCTGGCAATTCTGCATGGTATGTGGATTAATTTTCTTCTCCATAATGAGGAATCCAATCTGAAATGCACAGATTAGCTTACTAATCTGTGCAAATCCTATTAATATTCCTTATGCTGTCGCGATCTCACTCACGCTCTCACAAACCTGCTGCATTGGATTGGTTTTCCCTCAACTCTAACAAGCCCCACCTGGCTGTGCTCATATCCTCCCAAAATGGCCATGGCCACCAATGGATTTCTTCCCTTTCCAGTCCTCTCTCCAGTCCCTTGTGTCCCACGGTGCAACATGCCCTGGATCAAAGCATTAGAGCTGTAAATCACTGCGGTGCCACCGGAGCTGAAGGGATTATAGGAAGGAGTGCTCAGCTTTCACAGGGATGGGCAGAGCCAGGATCTTCTTCATGCAGCATTGCTGCCTTTTGGTGCCCATCCACAGTGACAGGGAAGGGAAGGGAAGGGAAGGGAAGGGAAGGGAAGGGAAGGGAAGGGAAGGGAAGGGAAGGGAAGGGAAGGGAAGGGAAGGGAAGGGAAGGGAAGGGAAGGGAAGGGAAGGGAAGGGAAGGGAAGGGAAGGGAAGGGAAGGGAAGGGAAGGGAAGGGAAGGGAAGGGAAGGGAAGGGAAGGGAAGGGAAGGGAAGGGAAGGGAAGGGAAGGGAAGGGAAGGGAAGGGAAGGGAAGGGAAGGGAAGGGAAGGGAAGGGAAGGGAAGGGAAGGAGAAGGGAAGGGACTGTTGTAAAATCAGCAAGATCTCCAGGCTAGCTTCATAGCTTCATTCGCATTGAGTTAGACTCAATGATCTTTACAGGTCCCTTCCAACTTGGGATGTTCTTTGATTCTATGATTCAGCCAAACTTCTTCTTCGAGGACCATCTGTTGTGTTGAGTAAAAAAGCTTTGCCCTCACTTCTTCAAGAAAGGGAAGAGTGGGCTCACAGATGTGCCTGGGAATAACTGGCACTGCTGTCCAGAGAGCTGGAGGCACCCCACCCCTGGAGGTGCCCAAGGCCAGGCTGAATAGGGCCCTGAATAGCCTGAGCTGGTGAGGACCAACCAGCCCATGGCAGGGATTGGAATCATGTGGGCTTTAAGGTCCCATCCAACCCAACCATGAAATAGGAGGAATTAAATTTCTACTAATAACTTGTGTCACTGAAAAGCTCGCAGTCTGACCCTAGGCTGCTTGGGGAACCAGCAGGCGGGGCAAGGGGGACAAATAGAGGAGGAACAGGAATCCGTTCCGTTCCTTTTTGAGCTGTTCTGATGAGCTCTGCTGATAAGGGACCCACATGCTGCTTTTGTGTGCTCAGGTTTTAGGCTCAAACATTCAGCTCCCCGGCTTTGGGTAAAATAAATACACTTCTGGCTTCCTCAGCCACCCCTTGGAAGCAATGCCATCGAGCAATCAGATGTGAGCCATGCAGAGGGTGGGGGAGGAAGGAGACACACATCTGGATGTGCCAAGTGGTGCAAAGCAGAGCTGCGCAGCTGGATATGCCAAAGGTACAGGGCAGAGCTGCACTGATCCTGATGCCCTGGCTGCCTGCTGCCCTGGCTCTGGGGCTGCTGCTACACCACATGCTCGGAGCCTGGGGCCTCATGGAGCTGAATGGCTTTTGTAGCTGAGAGCACTAATGTACGGAGGCAAGTGGGAATTAATTATTTAATGTGATTCTCATTGGTAGGAAGCTCCTGTGCCCCTCGTGCGGCTCAGCTCCCATTAAATGTGTGTTGTTCCCTTCAGACTGCAGCAACCTGAGAGCAGCAGAAAATTATGGTTAAACCCAGCTTCGTCTCACAGTGAGCTCTGTTTAAATGGACAGAGTGGCACTCAGGTAACCAGGAGCTCAGTTTGGTGCTATTAATATGGGCGGTGATGGCTGTGGGCAAAGCTCAGCATCCCCACCTGGGAGAACTGCCCCATCGATATCCCTAAACATATCCCCAAACACAAATACAACGCTTTTGCCTTTTTCCTCTTTTGGAATGAGAAAAACACACCTGTACAGATGTGCCTCTCTGAGATCCAGGAGCACAAACCTTGAAGTAACACAGCAAGGCTCAGGAGCGAGGAGTGCAGTCTCCATGGAGGCGAGGCACTGCTGAAGGTCGATGAAATCATACACCCGGTGCGGGGCGGTGCGCTGATCCACCACTCTGATCTGCTGCGCTCAGAGCCGATTCCCCCGGCAAGCTGCGTTGTGCTGCTGGAAAAGATAATCACTCATGGGAGAAGCGGGAAGAGAAAGGAAAAAAAAAAAACAACGCGGTGCTGGCAGAGCAATTCCCTTTAAAGGCAAAGAGAGGCGAAAGCATCTCGGTGCTTCCCTGCTCATCCGCGGGCTGAGCATCCCCCGGTGCAGCAGAGGCAGATGGAGGGCACCCGCCCGCCGCCAGCACCCGCCTCGACATGAGCTGACCTTTCCCCTCTCTAAAATTTCAAAGCTGGAGCTGGCGGCGCTGAGCAGACCGCGTGCCATCTGCGGGCTGACCCCGGCCCCGCACTGCCCGGTGGCATCGCTAATGGGAGGTGAAAGGTCCCCTCCGCCCCACGCTGCCACCACCGACCCACCGGGATGGGCTGGGATTCGATGAGATGCGACGGGACCGATGGGATGCGATGGGATGGGACGCTCCCGAGAGCTGCGGATCGCACCCAGAGCCACGTCGGGCGTAATCGCCTTGCCGAGAAAATATTTGCTCAGCGCCCAAATGCAAAGCGTAGGCAAACAGCCCCGCATGGAAATGTGGTACCCGTGCACTGCGCGGTGCTGCGTTTTGCATATCCCAGACTGGGGTCGTGGATGGAGCCTTCACAGGGACAAAAGGAAGGGTGTACGAGGCTGCCACGTAGGTGCCAGTGGGGAAATGAGGCACCGTGGAAGGGATAAGCACTGAGAATGGAGCGGGTGTCGTCGTCCACCCCCTCCCAGTACCAGCGGGGTTCTGGGAGAGGGCTGAGTACTACCACAACGTGGGGAGGAGTGGCAGCCCCCATCCAAAATGGACTTTTTTTTTCCTTTTTATTCAATTTTTTCCCCATTTTTTCCTTTTTTTTTTTTTAACAACTTTTTCCTCACTTTTTGAAAAATATTTTCAGCGCTTTTTGCACAAAAAGAAGAAAAAAAAAAGCATTGTAACATAGCACGGGAAACAAACAAAACAAAACAAACATACATACAAACCCAAACCCCGGCCCTGCAAAACAACCACATAGCCACCCTTTCGTGGCCGACTCCAACTCTGTCCTTAGTCTCCCATTGCCGGGCATCCCCATTCCTCACCACCCCTTAAAGAAGCAGCGGCTGCCAACCCCCCGCCGGGACACGCGTGGGGCGGTTCGGTTCCGCGCAGCCACGCGTGCGGGCAGCGGTGCCACGGATGGGACGCGCACACGAGTGGCTTTGGGACACGCCGTGGGCAGCCCCTCGTGTGGCTCCGTCCGGCGTGGGCTGAGCACTGCTCTCTCCGTTCGCTGTTTCGTTTCGGTTTTTGCCCGCAATTCACCCGCAGCGCTGCTGAGGTGGGGACACGCGTGGACAGCGCAGCCGCGGCTGAGCCCTCGCTGCCGTTCTGCGGGGAATTCCTCTTTCTGTCGCATCTCGGTGCGTGGAAACGCGACCGTTCGTTTCCGATCCCCACCGAGCGTTCACACGCATTTACTGGGAGCGCGGAAGCCGGAGGCCCACGCGTGTCGGGAACGCGGGTGGCAGCGGGGAGCGCCGTGCGGGGATCGCCTGCTCCTGCGGCCCCGCTCGGGGTGGGAGAGCTCGTGAGAAAGGGGCAGAAAGCTGCAACCGGCATCGCCTCGGGTCGTGGTAATTCCGTTCTGCTGAGAAACGGGAAGAAAACGAGTGGGAACTGTCGGACACGCGTGGGTATTGTCGGACACGAGGCCGGGGGGAGCTTTGGGGGAGTCGCGTTGGGGAACAGCAGCCGCAAAGTGCTGGGAGGGGGAAACTTCGGTGGGGTTTTCCACGCACGCGGACACGCGTGGGAGCGACGAGCTCAATCCCCGGCGTGGTCCTTTGCTTTAGGAACGCGCTCATCCCGCGGAGCTGAGGCTGATCGGGGGCAGCCCGGCCGCTCGCTCTCCCCGCAGCAGCCGAACATCTTGAAGTAATCAGCAGCTGAGAACGGAGACGTCCCCCTGGCATCTCAGGTTAAAGGAGGAGGTCCAGGAAAATGTGGTAGAGCCATTACAAGAAACCTGAGATGCATTCATCAGAGACTCCAATTGCCATCGCATTAGGATTGATTAGAGACCAGCAGTACCGTAATGACCCGGAAAGAGGGGCATAGAGGGATTATTAATATCAGACTTCGAAACAAAAAAAAAAAAGAAAAAAAAGAAAAAAAGAAAAGGAAAAAGAAAAGAAAAAAATAAAGGAAAAGAAAAGAAAAAAAAAGAAAAGGAAAGGAAAGGGAAAAAAAGAAAAGAAAAGAAAGGTAGAAAGGAAAAAAAAAAAATAGGAGGAGGAGGAGGGAAAAGGGGCTTTAAAGCGGGGAAAATCGCTTTGCGGGGCTGCTGCCGGGACACGCACCTACCTGAGGAGCGCGGGCACCGTTCGGTGATTGCAGCCGTATGAAAGCAAAAGGAACGGACCCAACAGACCCCACGGACCCCCACGGCCCGGCGCTGCCCGAGGGAACACGGCCGGAGCGGGGCTCGGTCCCCGTACGCCCGCATCGACGGCGGCGGGGACGGGAGGAGCCGCGCTGCTCCTCGGCTCCTTGCGCCAAAACAAACCGGCCCCTCCTGGTCTGGGTTTAAATGGAGCTCACGGGATAATTAACTCCATCTTTGCAGCCCCGCTTTAACTGTTTGTTTAGTGTCACCCCGTATTACCGTCACCGGCACTTTCCTCTGAACGGGAGGAGCCGGAGGGCTTCACCTCCCCGGAGGAAATTCTTGGGAGCTTAAAAAAAAAAACAAAACAAAAAAACCCCATATCAAAATAAAAAATAAAATTCAGAGTCTCCCGGAGGTCCATCAGCAGCGGGGAAACGGGGTGCGGGAGGAAAGCCGGGGGGACGGAGGGGATGCACGGCCGCCTGCTCCCCTTTAATCCGTAGAAGTGAACGGAGAAAGGGCCCTTTGTGGCCCGGCCCGGGGTGCGTCCCGGCCAGAGGGGCACAGGGGGAGCGCTGTGCAGGGAGAGGGGGTCGTAACCCCCTCCCCCCCCCCGATCATCCCAAGGCCCCCCGTTAAAAAAATAGAATAATACGGGGGGAGAGGGAGGGAGAGGCGACACAAATCCTTATTGTTCGGGGCGAGCCGGCAGCGGGCTGTCTCCCTGCGCATTCGGCGGGGAAGGCAGCGCGGATCCGGTATCACGTTGCAGATTCTCACTAAAGATAACGAAATGTGATCTATTTTTCAGAACAGCAAGTGGATGGGAAAGGAGCCCTCTCCAACACAAACCTCATTGACTAATGGGGCGGTTTTGGGTTTCGCCTCCGAAAGGTTCGGAAATCGGCAGCGTTCTGTTACCGCCCGCCCGGCTCCAGCCCAGAGCCCGCGGCTCTTATCGGACACCGCTCCCAGCGCTGCCTTCTGCTGCTCCTCTTCCCCAGAAACCCTCACTTTAAAAATACATAGAGATCTTTAGGTTTATTTTTTAGGTTTATTTCTATTTCGGATGGGCAGAGGGGGCCGTGTTTTCTATGTTTTCTGTACTTTTTTTTTTTTCTTTTTTTTTCTTTTTTTTTTTCCGGCGAAATCGGCAAAAAACGGCCGAGCGCTGCCCCGGCTCTGTCCCCATCCCTGCTCCGCATCGAATAAACCCACGGAGATTTCCGCTCCTGCGCAAAGAGCGGAGCCAGGTTGAGCCCGATCCATACGGCACAGAATCGCTCCAGTCGCTGTTCGGCCGTTCGCTTCGAGCTCCGTTCTTTTGCTTTTATTCGAGCGCTTCGAAACCATTTCTCGTCTGAATTTATGGGGCTAAACGGAGCGTGAGGTTCGGAAATCCGTGCCGTTTTACTTCTTTCGCAAGGTTTGAAGCGAAAACTTTTTTGTAGGAAAAGCAGGCGGTAACGCACAGGGCTGGGAGCTGCCCCGTGGGCACAGCCCCGTTCGATCCGCGGGCGCTGTGGGGCGCGGAGCGGTGCGGCCCCGCTCGAGTCTGAGCCCCAGCGTTCGGGGTCGGCCTTAGGAAGGGACTGGCAGGGAGAAGCCGCTCTCGTTACAAAAAAAAAAAAAAAAAAAAAAAAAAAAAAAAAAAAAAAGGGCTCCCCACGGCCCCGCTTTGCCTCCTTCACCCCTCAGCCCTGAAGGGACGAGCCCTCAGGTCTGTGCTTCCCAAATGTTCTTGGAAAAATAACAAGAGGAACGCATCGTAATAAAGGGAAAGGGGTGGGGAGCGCGTCCCGGGCTCGGTGCGGCCGTGGCACCGCTCCTGCGGGAGGCTCCGAGCCCACCGCTGTAATTCTGCGCACTTGCTCCAGACTTTAGGGTATTAGTTGGTGTTAGAGCCGGGTTTAAGGCTCCGTTCCGGTCCCCACGCAGCTGCCTTGTCAATAAGGATCTGTTCCAAGCAGACATTCCTTCTGGGAGGACACTGCAGCTCTTTAAGACTTCATCTGCAACATCACAAGCACTAAAATAAAATGGAAGGGAAAATTAGCAGACACGCGGTCATGGGACGCGGCGGTGCCCGAGCGGTGCGGAGCGGACAGGCGGGCGGCAGCGCCTTATTTAACCGCCCCGAGAGGAGCAAGACGTGGGAAAAACAACCACCGAGACATGGGGGGACGGCGGCGGGGCCTGCAGCCGGGGTGCGGAGGGAGGGACCCGGCCGGGTCCAGCCGGAGGGTTCGGGGCCGGGTATCGGGTACGGGGATGGGGCAGCGAGAGCACAGCCGGCCACGGCTTGGAGTCCTCCCCGGCCCGGCCGCGCGGAGCTCACGAGGGAATAAATCAGCTCGCTCTCGGAGAAGACAAACAGGTTTTCAAGAGCCCCTCGATTGTTCTCAGAACCCACGGAGTGAGCCCAAACGCCGGCCGGAGGGTGCTCAAAGCGCAGCGCTCCGCTTATCTCAGCGCGTATAAACACTGCCATAAAGACACCCTCATCCACGCCCTTATCTCAGCGCATTGTCCCCATCTCCCAGCCCGCCCAGGTTCCCGACAGCAGCTTATCTCTGCTTGGGGAACCTAATTGCTTTCTAATTTTTGCAGTAATTGCTTTGGAGCGAGGTGTGCAGATGAGGATTTGGGCGAATGAAAGCGCCGCCGCTGTTTTTTCTCTTCCCCCTTCCCCGAGGGCAGCTCCAAGGGCGCTCTCTCCCGACCTGAGCAGTCCCGGCCCGGACCCCCCCGGGCTGAAGGGGAAGGCGGAGAGGTGCGGGGAGGGGGGGCCGCGTCTCCGCTCTGCTATTCAGCGCTCGGCATCCGCTGTGCGGCCGAGCGGTATTTATTCATTCACGCCTGGAGTGAGGGTGATGGAAGACGGGACGAGGAGGGGAATTTAGAGAATGAAGAAATTGGAAAGAAAAAAAAAAAAAAAAAGTATATGAAGGGAAATAAATGAAAGAATAAAGAAAAAGAAAAAGAAAAAGAAAAAGAAAAAGAAAAAGAAAAAGAAAAAGAAAAAGAAAAAATAAAGAAAAAATAAAGAAAGGAAAAACCAAAGAAAAAATAAAGAAAAATGAAAAGCTAACAAACGAAGCGGAATGGAAACAGGAGAGCCGCGCAGATGCCCGCGGGGTGCGGGGCGCGCCGTGCCCGGAGCTCCCCCCGCAGCCGCAGCCGCACCCGCGCAGCCGCGCCGAGGCCGGGGCCGCGCCGCCAGGCCCCGCCCGCCCGTGCCGAGGCTCTGCCCGCCGGGCCGGGCTGGGCTGGGCTGGGCCGGGCCGGGTCGGGGCCCTCCGCGACGGGGGCCGAGCCGCGGGCGCCCAATCAGCGCGGCGCGGGGGCTCGGGCGCTTTAAGCGCGGCGGCGGCGGCGGAGCGGGGGCAAAGTTCCCCCCGGCGCTCCGCCGAGCATCCCCCGCTCCGCCGCCGCGGCCGCCTCCGCGCCTCCCCGCTCTGGGGACGGGACCGGGCCCGGGGCTCTCCCCGCCCCTCCGCCGCCTCCCGGTGCCGCACGCAGCCCCGAGCCGCCCCTCGGCGCCCGGCCCCGGCCATGTCGATGCTGCCGTCGTTCGGCTTCACGCAGGAGCAGGTCGCCTGCGTGTGCGAGGTGCTGCAGCAGGGGGGGAACCTGGAGCGCCTGGGCCGCTTCCTCTGGTCGCTGCCGGCCTGCGACCACCTGCACAAGAACGAGAGCGTCCTCAAGGCCAAAGCGGTGGTGGCCTTCCACCGGGGCAACTTCCGCGAGCTCTACAAGATCCTGGAGAGCCACCAGTTCTCGCCCCACAACCACCCCAAGCTGCAGCAGCTCTGGCTCAAGGCGCACTACGTGGAAGCCGAGAAGCTGCGCGGGCGGCCGCTGGGAGCCGTGGGCAAATACCGGGTGCGCCGAAAGTTCCCCCTGCCCCGCACCATCTGGGACGGCGAGGAGACGAGCTACTGCTTCAAGGAGAAGTCGCGGGGGGTGCTGCGGGAGTGGTACGCGCACAACCCCTACCCCTCTCCCCGCGAGAAGCGGGAGCTGGCCGAGGCCACCGGGCTCACCACCACGCAGGTCAGCAACTGGTTCAAGAACCGGCGGCAGCGGGACCGGGCGGCGGAGGCCAAGGAGAGGTACGTGCCTTCCCCTCCCGCTTTCGTCCCTTTTTTTTCTCCCGGCCCCGCGCGGACAGCCGTCCCGATCCCCCCGACGCCCCGTTCCGCGTTGTGCTCTCCGCCGGACGCGCGGCACCGGAGCCGCCGCCGCCGGACGGTCCAGACCCGGTCCCACCTGCCCGTGGGCACCGATCCCCCCCCTTCCATCCCCTCCTCTCCGGCGGCTCTCCCGGGCCGCCCCCGCCTTTGTTCGGTGCCTTCCGGGCCGCGAGCGCCGCGGCCCAGCTGCCGGCCCCGGGGGGATCTCCGGCGGTTCCGCGCGGTGTGGGCTCGGAGCGGCTGTTTCTTGCGGCCCGGCCCGCATCTCCTCTCGCTTCCGCGTCCGCCCGCGGCCCCGCGGGGCGAGAATCCTTCCCGGCCCCGCCGAGCACCGAGCGCCGTTCCCGGGCCCGCGGGGCCGCGCTGGGATTTGCAATGAAAAAGACGGACGAAAAGGAACGGCGGAGTCCCCTCGTCCTTCCTCACCTCGGTTCCCGGCAGCTCCGGGACGCGCGATGTGCAGCAGCTGTCTAAATAGGGGCCGAGCCCGGCAGCTGCGGGACGATCCGTTAGGAACATACTGGGCGCTTTCTTCCTTTTCTTTTTCTTTTTTTTTTTTTTTTTTTTTTCTTTCCCTTCCTTCCCCCATCCCGGAGGCCCCCGCCCTGACCGCCCGCTGTGCTTCTGCCTTCGCAGGGAGAACACGGAGAACAACAACGCGGCCACCAACAAACCCAACCAGCTCTCCCCTCTGGACGGGAGCAAACCCCTCATGTCCAGCTCCGAGGAAGAATTTTCACCGCCGCAGAGCCCGGATCAGAACTCGGTCCTCCTGTTGCAGGGGAACCTCGCTCACGGCAGGAGCTCCGCGTACCCGCTGAGCTCCCTGCCCGCCCCCCCGGGCACGCACAGCCTCCCGGGCCATCAGCTCCAGGACTCGCTGCTGGGGCCGCTCACCTCCAGCCTGGTGGACCTGGGCTCCTAAAGGGCTCCACTCGCAGACACGGACTCTCGGTTGTACATAGCGGACAGTGATCCTGAATGTGACTTCGGCTCTTCTCCACGGTCTCAGCTCCAGGTCCGGTCCCCCCCCCGCCCCCCAACTCCCTTCCCTACTGTCGTTATTTTTATTATTATTATTATTATTATTATTGTTATTTTTTTCCACGTAGCCAAACGCAGAAAGCGGCAGAAAGCCCTCAGCCTTTCGAGTTCAAGTGAGCGGGAATTACAACAACAGAAAGAGAAATGAAAGGGGAGAGGGGGGGGAAAAAAATCCAACCCCGAACCTCGGATCCCCATTGCGCCCCATAAATCCCAACTGATGCGGCCCAGGGGCAGAGGGAGCACAGGGCCCTTTGTGGCAGCAGGAGGAGGGAGGGGAACTTTTCGTTTACATTTCTTTTTTTTTTCATATTTAGCTTCACCGGAAGGATTTCGATGTAGTTTAAAATTAAAAAAGAAATATATATATATATATATATATATATATATATATATATATATAATTAGGAAGCGGCAGTATGAGGGTTTTACCAAGTGCCTATGTCTTAACGCGGCGGTGCTGCTCCCCTGCCGGGACACGCAGCGATTCGGCTTCACATTAGGACAAGAACAACAGCGAAAATAAATGCGGACGGCCCTTTCCTTCTGCACGAGCGTCTCTCTCTGTCTGCCTCCCCCACCCCCCCTCCAACCCCCAGCTCTGCCTCTCAGTAAGCCCGCAGCTGTCTGCCTCGAGTCTGTGTTACCGACCTCGCGTGTGCTTTCAGGTTTCTTTTCTATTGTACTCAAACAGCCGAAATTAAACACCGCTGATGGCAGAACCCCGACGCTGCGCTCTTCTCTGTGGAGCTCCTCAGCCCCCCACCCTCCTCCCCTTGCCAGTCCCCCCCTCTCCCCCCCCTTCTCACGACGTGGGAGCCGCTCTCCTTCCAACGCTGCCCCTTTGCTGTGCCACCACCCGAGGTCGGGGTTCGGGGGCTGCACACCGGGACCGCCCCCGGCCGCACGGTGCGGATGGTGTCGCTTTCCGCACACCCCCGCGACCGCGTTTTGCACCATCGAGCGGGTGTTTGTTTAAGGCTCCTCCGTGTTTGTACTCGGGGTCTCGGGCCGTGGAGAAATGTCACCCTCTGCAGGAGGGTCTCTCCCGGCCGCTTTCTTCCCGAGCGGGTCCCGCCGCGCTCCTCGGCTGCCCCCGGCTTCCCCCGCCCGACTCCGGCCGCAAGGTCACAGCACCGGGGCGCTTTTCATCCTCCCCGGCTGTGGCGGCGGCCGCCCCGTCGGGGCACGCGGCGCCGGTCCCGACGGGTTCCGCGAGGCCCTTCGCTCGCTTCAGGAACGGGCCGGCTCCGCGAAGCGGGGAGGGTACGGCCGCCCCGAGGGGACGGGATGGGGAGGGCAGCACGGCCGGTGGACCCGCATTGCCCGTCGCAGGGCACCGATCGGGCCCCGTCGCGAAGCTCGCTGGAGTGGAAGGATAAACACTGCGCGGGGCTCCAGCCCTGCGCGGCGCAAATCATTTCTTATGGGGCATCGCGAGCCGGGGACTATTTTCAAAGCAAACGGCGCAGAGGCGCTTCCTGCGCGCAGGCGGCCTTAAGGCTCCGCTTCCGGGGGGGCAGCTGGGGGGGTCCTGCTCTCCCAGCTCCCCCACCCTCGCACAGAGCCGCTGCCAGGCCTGTCGGCTGCAGAGCGGGACGGCGCAAACAGCGCGCAGATGACGCGCAGCGCCGCGCGCACCGCCCTTCTGTCCGCAGAGCCCTGCGTACGGCCCGGTTCTGCATTCTCTACCGGGGAGAGCTTGCAGGTAGGTGGGGAAGGCCGAAGGGAAAGCCCTGGAAATAAATGCTGGACATAAGAAGAGACGGGGCCGCGCAGGTGGGAGCGGAGCCCGGCGCACTTCGGTCGGCTCCCTCCGGGCGCGCTTGACCTCGCAGTAAGCTTGTCACAGCACAGCCAGCCCGAGGAGCAGCCCGGGCCCGCCCTCACCTCACTTTGCTCTGCTTTCATCGGCAGGAAGGGGTTAATCCCCTCTCACCCCCCCCCCCCCTTCACCTCCCAGGACAGATTTCACACTGTGTCCAGGTCAGCCAAAAAGGGGAGGAAATGGGGAACAGCAGAATGATTAATTCTACCTGCTTTTCCCATGAGTGATCACCTGCTTTTGGGGTCATGAATAGCAGGTAGCTCTCCCCGTCTCCAGCTCTGAGAGGCTCATTTGTTTGGTGACAGCTGAGTGACAAGACCTGAAACCTGAGCCCTCAACTTTGCCTGATGTGTGGATAAAACCCTGGATGTTCCCTCAAACATTTCAGGAAATGAAAGTTGTAACGCGATCCCTTGCGCGCCCACATCTCCCCCAGCAACACACAAAAGCTCAAAGGAACCTTCTCGGATTAAATTCAGCCTGGAGAGGATGGAAGGAAAATGGAGAGCAGGCTGAGAGGGCTGGGGCTGGCAGGCATTTCTGCAGCCCTTATTGGAAATGTCTGTCCAAAGCAGGGATTTGGAAAGGTCACCTCTACCATAAGTGCCTTTCGCCCCACAGAGCCACACGGGGAGCCCGCTTCTCCCCAGCCCACCTCTGCCTGCAGAGCACTGGGGGTTATGCTGAGATTCCCTGGGCAGGAAATTCGGTGTGTAAAAACCAGTGCCAAGCAGGGAAGCAACCCCCCTCCTCACTCCTCATTTCATTTCCCGGGTCACGTTTAGAGAGTATCGTCCTGTGGCAGTGTTTGCAAACAGCATGCCTGCTCTGCCCCTACCCTGCCATGAGCTCTCCATCCCTGTTCCCAAAACTGGGCAGGTACAGCCCCGCTCTCAGTCCTACCACCCCGGTCACGCAGTGAATGGCAGATGCTCACTCAGCCAATGCATTTAAATCCACCAATTTTAGGACTGAGCACCGACATTCGCTGTGTGGCAGCGATGGTGCAGATGGGGACCTCTGTGCTCCGTGTCCATGCAGCCCAGGCACCAGGCTGCCAGCACCTCACCGGTGAGCGCTGGAGCTGGGATGGTGCAGGGAGAGGAATTGGGATGGGGCATCCATCCATATTGCAGGCAGTTCTGCGGTGCCGGCTGTCACGAGGCAGGCAGTCTCACCCAGCCATAGACAAAGCCCCATTCAGCAGCTGTTTGACTATTACTGAGGTGCTGAACACTCCACAGAGCTGCAAAGAAAACTTAGCACGTGCACCGCGATAACGCTTCACCTTTGCCCTCTTCCCTTGCTGACGCTTTCCTGCAGCAGCCAGGGAGCAGTGCAGGAGTGCTGTATGGGAACAGGTGGGAGCCCTCACTGAGTGCTTCTCTGTCAGGAGCTGTGCACAAAGGATGAGCTGTGGCTGCTGTGCTGGGTCTGTACGGTGCCTCCGGGGAGCCCAGGGCAGCCTCTGGCATTTGCTCCCAGCTCCTTACATGGGGGCTGAACGCTCTCCAAAGCATGTAATCCCAATCCTAATAATGAGGTTAAAGAGATGGATTTAGTTCAATTACAGTTTCCTGTGTTCGCTGGTCCTCAGCTTCCTGAAAGTGTCTCTGTGGGCAGAGGGGCTCCTTTCTCTACCTGCAGGAGCTCTTTGCCTCCAACAGCTGGGCGCAAGCCGCTTTTTCATGGCTTTAAACTGAAAGAGGGGAGATTAAGGAGGAAATTCCTTACTCAGGGGGCGGTGAGGCCCTGGCACTGCTGCCCAGAGCTGTGGGTGCCCCATCCCTGGAGGTGCCGAGGCCACGGATGGGGCCCTGGGCAGCCTGAGCTGCAGGGAGGGGAGGGACAGCCAACCAAGGTCCCCTCCAACCCAACCATGTTGGGATTCCACGGTTCTGTGGTCTTGAAGGTCCCTTCCAAACCAATGTAATCGCATTCTGTGATTATATGCTTCCATGATCCTCTGCCTTTGTACAGTGCTACCTGCTCAGGCTGAAGGCTGTGAGCTGGGATAGGAACTGTGCCTTCAGCCTTGTAACAAGGCACCACGGCTTATCATTATGTAACTCAATATTACTAATCACACAACACAAAAAACAATGGAATAAAACACAATGCCCAACGAGGCCTGTGGCTAACACTCCCTGAAGAAATAGTCTGTTTTCTAGAACCAAACAAACAAAAAAAAAATCAACAACCAAGGAAATCAGAAACAATTGAAAATGAAATCCCATCTGCAAACCATCAGCGCTCTCCTCCTGAGCCCTGGGGATGCAGCCCCACTGCTGGGTGCAGGACCCACAGAAGGGCAAAGCTTCAGCATTTGTTCAGTGGAAGGAGGGGTCGCATCACACTGGAACAAATCAGAGATTTATGGAGGGAATGAAGATCTTCCTATTCCTGATTGATCAGGCTGCTTTAAAGCAGGAGGAAAAGAGGCAAAATGAGCAGCAGCACCTGAAAGGTGTGGGTAGGATGGAGCTGTAACTCACTATCTGGGGAGCTCAGTGTGTGCAGTGTGGCCCCTGCACTGTGATATAATGCCATAAAAGCCACGAGCAGGGCAGGAGCTGCAGAGGTGGTCACCAGGAGAACCCAAAACCCATAAAGGGGAAAACGAATGCAGCACACGGAGCCATCCTGGTGCACGCAGGGGCAATCTGTACTTACACAGCCCCACCTGAACTGGGTATCTGTGCCTCCAATCTGCATGGTACGATTGTTCTCCCCTGGAAATCCCAACCGCAGGGACTGCTGGCAGCTCAGCTGGAGCCAGAGTGTCCACCTGAGCCCTGGGGTGCTTTCATGTGGCAAAGAAACCACAGGGCCATTTTCTTGAAATAACAAGAGAGGAACAGAGAAGCTGCTGGGGGAGAAGAAGCAAACGGTGCCGTCATTGTGGGTGCGGGCCGCTGGCCTCATGCCAGCCACCAGAGCAGGGGTGAGATGTGCCAGTGGGGTGACAGCTGCCACCTGCCATGGGAAAGTGGTGCCCAAAGCAGGCTGGTTTTTAGGGATCTGCCCAAACTTGGCTGTTTTTCATTGCAAACTCTTTATTTTAGAGCTGGTGTCCGGGGTGTGGGAATTGTGTGGGGGGTGTTGGAAGCGGTCATCACCGGTGTGACACTGGGTGCTTTGAGAGTTGCTTGGGTGGAACAGTGCATGATTAATGTCTGCACTGGGCGGGAGATGGAATACATGAACGTGTCACACCCAGATATGTGGATGTGTAGAGATAGAGCTGCTCACTGGAAGGACCCATCACATAAGCCATTGCCATGGGGTAGAAGAGCAGGATTAGGTCGAAGTAACATTGTGGGTTTGTGCCTATGGTGGTTCAGGAGGCAGCTGCAGGACACGTGTCTGGGCACAGGGGTGGGCAGCTCCCTCTGGTCCTCACATCGACCTGGGCTCCTCTTGAAACAAAAAGCTGGAAAAAATGGTTGTTTGGGGGAAATCCCAGCAAGAGTCAAGTGATGCTGGAGGGGGAGTCTCCTTCTGTGGAGGTGGCACGCAGAGAACCGTTTGTATCTGCCTGGTGTGCCGAGCTCCGAGCATCATGGGGCTGTGTGAGCACGCAGAGCCCCCCAGGGGAGGTTGGTGGGCACAGGGGTCCCATCCCCTACCAAACCCCTAAGCCAGGACACAGCCCAGTGTGTGACAGTGGGTTGTAGGCAAGAAAGGGATGAGCTCAGCCAGGCTCCAAAGGCCCATGGGGACGTGGTGGTGTCTCCTCAACAGCTTGGCTTCATTGAGGACGAAGACATCCCAGTGCAGACGGACACCGAGCACCCAGCATGCACACAGAGTTGTTGGGGTGATGAGTGACAAAGCCCTCTGGCCCTGCCCACGGCCAACGCAGCTCTCAGCAGCCCTTCCTTCTCCAGGGCTCAGCGTTTCTGGCAAAGCTCACGCGGAATGAGAACGCCTGTAATTTTCTGAAATTCCTTAATCCTGCTCATTTTCTCCCTTTCCCCGGGAGATCAGCAGCCGCAGTGGTCTCCCCGAGCCCACCCACCAATTACAAGACATGAGCTCAGCCAACTGCCGGCCAGAAACAACATCACGGGGCCGCGCAGCTCAGCAGCACCGCTCGTGTTTCTGACTCCTCTGTGCTGCAGCTGCTGGAAGGCGAATCACAATGAGCCCTGCAGTGCTCCAGCGGCCGAACCGGAGGGAGGAAGGCAGAAAACAGCCTTTTCTTCTCCCTCCTGCAACCATCCTGGCTTCCCATGAGGGTCTGACCCTAAAATTTCTGCACAGCTCCTTTAGGTCTCTCCCTTTTCCTTTTGGCTGCCACTTCTCACCAAACTTGAACCCATGGGTTGGTGGTTGGACTAGATAGCTTTATTTGTATTTCCAACCTTAATGATCACAGAATCACAGAATGGCCAGGGTTGGAGGGGACCTCAAGGATCACGAATCTCCAACCCCCCACCACAGGCAGGGCCACCAACCTCCCCATTTCATAGCAGCCCAGGCTGCCCAGGGCCCCATCCAACCTGGCCTTGAACACCTCCAGGGATGGACGGGGCATCACAGCCTCTCTGGGCAGCTGTTCCAGCACCTCACCACTCTGCAAAGAACTTCTTCCTGATATCCAACCTCAATCTTCCCTCCCTCAACTTAAAACCATTTCTCCTTGTCCTGCTGTTACCAACCATTTCAAAGAGTTGACTCCCCTCCTAAAGTTTTTATGATCATCTCTCAAATTCACCCCAAAAGGCCCTGCACTGGGACAGTGCTGGGAGAATGGGAGTTGGTAGCAGGAAGGTGGCGTTTAGCAGAAAGTCTCCTCTCCAGAGGAGTAGGATCAGACAGAGCCCCAAGGAAGACGGGCTAAAGATAAAGGCTGAGCTCATGGAGAGCAGTGGTGACATGTGCCTCAGTGCGTGCTCAGCAGGCACAGCTGGAAGCACTGGTGGGCAGGTCTTTGGCCAGCATAAAGCTGTGCAGTGCATGGAAGGGTGTTTTGTTTTGTTTTGGTTTAATTCTATGTTCACATTCAAGGATTTACAGTAAGTCAGGTTCCTTTCCTGTACTGCCCTGGTTTGTGGTGCTGGGTGTTCTGCCTGGGCTGCCTTCCTATTGGTATGTGAAGGGGACACTCTTTAGCAGGGTCAGTTGTGGTAGAGCAAAGGGAAGTGGTTTCAAACTACAACAGGAGAGATTTAGAATGGATATAAGGAATTAGTGTTTTACACTAAGGGTGGTGGGGCAAGGGTTGCCCAGAGAGGTGGTGGTTATCCCATCCCTGCAGACTCCCAAGGTCAGGCTGGGTGGGCTCTGAGCACCCGATGGAGCTGTGGGTGCCCCTGCTCATTGCAGGAAGGTTGGATGGCCTTTAAAAGTCCCTTCCAACTCAAACCATTCTACGATTCCACCTCCATTTCTTGAACGCTGCGGTGTTCGCGGGGCTGCAGTGCCACCTGCTGTCACCGCGGCCCTTTGCTGGCGACCCCGCCGGTTCCTCGGCCTCGCAACCCGGGCTTGGCCCCTTCCCCCGCTTCGGAATGGGTTTGTCCGCCGGAAAATAGAACAGATGAAAGGCGGTGGGCAAAGCTAATGTTGGGTCGAAGGGATGCAGAGCTACCCGCGGGATATCCCCACATCACGGCAGCCCGGGACGCTGCAGATATTGGGCTGTGGTTTCCTTCTGGACGTCCTCCTTGGCACAGCTGCCCAGGGAGTGGTGGGGTCACCCTGGAACCCTTGAGGTGTTCCAGAACCGTGGAGATGTGGCACTGGGCAGTGGGGGGGGTGGGCTGGGGACAGACCAGATGATCTTAGCGACCTTTTCTGACCACAGTGCCCGTATGATCCCGGTGCCTAAGTGGGTTCTGCAGGGGCTTCAGCTGGTGTGACTCTGGTTCTCTCTGCTCCTCACTGCAGGAACAATCTGGGTTTTGCACCATGTGCATGTGCTGACATGGCCCTGAGCTGGTGGCCCACTTGTACTTCTCTCCCCCAACCTGTTTTCAGCCTAAAAAGCCCCAAATCCTCTCCTGGTTCACCCACTGCTACCCCTTGTCTAGGAGAGAGCTGCTTTGCCCAAAGGGAATGGGGAGTTCATGGCTGGTGTTCTCTGGTTGTTCTTCCATTTACACTGAAAAAAAGAATGGAAATCTAAAGGAAAAAATAAGAGAGGGAAAAAAAACCAAACCCGATGGGTAGAGAGGCTATAGCTGCTGAAAAATAAACATTTGGGGTAAAAAAAATGCAAGTGTGAGCCAGCTCCAGGCTGCACGGGCAGCGTGCAGAAACAACAGAAAGTTTGGAGGAAATCAGATACTCACCATGAAAATGTGGGATTTGTAGCTGAGTGGACGTTGCCATGGAAAAGCCATGTCTGTGCAGCCCCGTGGCATGAGCTGCACTGATGCCATGCAGATGAGGGGGTGGGCAGGGGTGGGGGCTGCCCTCTACCTGTGTGAGTTATTGCATGAATTGTGTTCATTTGGCACAAAGGAGAGCTGAAAGCTGCCCACAGAGCAAACCAACCCTCTTTTCCCCGGAGGAGATGTGCGGCATTGGTGCATTTCCACCATTTGGCATTTTGGAAACGATGTTTCCTTACAGCACCAGCAGGGCTGGCGGTGTTGAACACCCCTCATTGGGCTCAGCCAAAATGAAACAGGGAAAGGAAAACTAAGGGGAAACTTGGCATCGGCCGCTCCTCTCGCTGGGCTGTGAGGAAGCGGCGCACGGAGAAGCAGTCGCATTCCCTGCACTGTGTCCTGGGGAGCCGAGGCAGTGGGCCAGGGGAGATGGAGCCTGGAATGGGTTGTGTGCTGTAAGCCAGGAGCTGGGAGTGGGAGAACAATGTGTGGCCCCGTCCCTCCTCCTCCTCACCGTCCCTCCAAAGACATAAATGCCTCTCCATCGTACCCCGCTCCACCACTGCATCTCGGCAGGCCAAGCATTCACTCAGTGCCAAGCAGGCGGGCGGCTCGCTTTCCTGGCATGTGTCCCCTTTGGCTCCCTGCTCAGACCCGCGTCTTCCACTATTTAGTTATTTATTTATTAATGTTTTCCCCTCTCTTTAAAATTCGTCATTGGTTTTAATTAGGTGGCCATGGGCTTTGCAGCCCTGGTGCCCATCCAAGAGCAAAAAGCAGAGGTCTGAGCGCCGGTACCCGGCATGGGGCAGCCAAAATCACCTTCCCTCCTCCCAAAAACAAGGCTCAGAGATACTCAAAGTGTTTTATTTGGTACCGCCTCTGGTCACCCAAGTGCATCTCCACAGAAAGCACCTCCAGGGGGCCCGCTATGGAAATACCACCTTGGGGGGAGCAGCAGGGATCGGGATGTGGGGAGCCCCCAGTGGGGTATCCCAATACAAGGGGGAATGGGTAGAGAGGGGTGAACCCCAAACCAGCAGAACTGAATCCCCAAAGCCCCAGGAGCCCCAGAACTGCCCCCCCTCCCTTTGCCCCAATGTTTTTCTTTCATTTTATTTTTAGACCCGCTGCTCCCGTTAGCTCTTTTCTATTTGTTTTTGGTTCTTATTATTCCTGGCTTCTCCCAGTGTTTTGCTTTCCTTCCTTAGCCCTCGCCCGGATGTTTATTCTCCCTGCGTGTTTTTGAGCATTCCCAAGGTGCCTCCTGGCTGAAAGATGGGGAGGGCTGTCAGCATCGCCCCAGAGCTGCAGTGTTGTTCTCCCCGGGGTCAATGGGGATAGGACCTTCACCTCTGTGTCCCATTTGTTCTGGGTTCCCCTGTTAAAGTCTTAATTCCAGCACAAAGGCACAGAGTTCCCTTTGTTTTCTTCTTTTGGGGTTCATCTGCATTCCTCTTCCCCTGAAATTTGCGTTATGGACTTTAAAGGGCTTCAGGGAGCTCTGTGCCTCTATATGGGGATTTTTATTGCTCGACTTCAAAGCGGTGCAATAACAGAGCGGGCGCTCAGGTAGGGAAAGGCTCTTTCTTCTCTCCATCTGTGGAGGTGTGCCATGGGACACGACGGCATCCCCACACACACAGAGTTAGGGAGCTTGGGGGGTGGAAAACAGAGGGGGCTGAGAACTTTGCATCAAAATATTGTTGGTTTTGGATGGGAAAAGAACAGCGTACACAGCCCAAAGTCATTATCCCTTAGGCTTAGAGGGGATAAAAAGCAGAAGGAAAAGCATTTGGGATGTGAGCACAGTGCGTTTGCTCTCCTTGCTGCATTTGGTCCAGCAGAAGGAGTAGGAGAGCTCAGCGTTGCAGGGAGCAGGGCATACCCCTCCCAACCAAGAGCCTGGCAATAAAATGCAGTTTTCTGCATGCGTGTCTTTTATGAACGTTTCATTCCCCAGGAAGGATGGGCACTGTGTTGCCTGCTTGTGGCCTGGGATGAAAGAGAACGCTGAAAAACCACGGGACACCCATCCCATCCCATGCTTGGGATCCTGCTCCAGCTCCAGCCCTACTGGATGGCACAGAAACCATCGGTGCATACAAAGCACAGGCATATAAATGGCCATGTGTCTGCAGGGGTCACCTCATACCTTAGGGTCTGGTTTTCACCCACCAGTGCAGGGTGCAACCGCTTTGCCATCTCCCCCATCCACTGCCTTCATTAAAAAGTGGAAGGCGGGGGATTTTTTATAGGATCATTAAGGTTGGAAAAAACCTCTAAGACTGTTCAGTCCAACCCCAGCCCACTCCCACCATGCCCACCACCCGGGTCCCTCAGTGCCACATTCCCATGGTCCTGGAACCCCTCCAGGGATGCTGACCCCCACCCCTCCCTGTGCAGCTGTGCCACTGCACCACCACTCCTCCTGGGAAGAAATGTTTCTTAATATCCAACCTAAACCCCCCCTTGGTGCAACTTAAGGCCATTACTTTTCATCCTGTGGCCTCATGGACCAATATAAAGAATACTACCTGAAAGGGGAATGCTGAGAAGGGGCTGCAGGCACATGGGGACACAGCATCTCCATCACAGGGGAATGTTGCCACACTCAGGTGGCAGTCACCACCTCCCAGCACCTCTGCAGGGAAGGCTGCTCCAATTTTGCAAGCCCCACAGATGAGACAGGAAGAAGAAAGCTCAATTCCCGTATCTCTGACAGGTGAGCTCTGACCTGCTTTGCACTACAGCCAAATGTTGAACTGTAGGGATGCAGCCACATTTCTGCACATCCTGAGAGGAAAGTTCCACAGCTGCCAGCCTGGAATCCACAGGAGCTGGATCTCATTTGATGTATTGTAATTCAGCTTGCAGGTTTTGTTGCTCCCTTTTCATCCTCCAGCAGAACCAGTACCTTGGGGTCCTTCCATAGACCCCATTTCCACGCACCTGCTGGCTCCACTGCTCCTTTAGGGCTGCTCTTAGGGCTGCCAGTAGGTGTGGGATGCTCTGCTCCTCCTGGGCCGCCCTTTATGAAGAAGAAGCACTGTGACTGCATTCCATGGGAACTGTGAGTACATTACATGCTGAAGGCACTCTCCCAAGGAAGCTGTGGGTGCCCCATCCCTGGAGGTGCCCAAGGCCATGGATGGGGCCCTGGGCAGCCAGAGCTGGTGGTGGGCACCCAGCCCACGGCAGGGGTGGGGATGGAGAGACTGTAAGGTCTCTTTCAACCCAAACTGTTCTTTGATTCCACGGTTCAGTGATTCCTTGCTGCCACAGTTAGCTCCCAGCTCTGCTCAGAGCACCTTCCCCAAGCGCAGGGAGGCACCCGGCCCCATTCCAGAACGTCCCCTCCCGTCAGCACCCAACCCGCTGCCTGCCCTCTCCCTGCTGCCCGCGGGTGACCCCGCCGTTCTGCCCTCCCTCCACACGGGGGCGCTGTTGCCCCATTTCTCCTCGGCCGCCCCTCCGAGCACCGCCCTCCCCCGGCCCCGCCTCTGCCAGCGCTGCCGGCGTGCGGCTCCGTCAGTCCGTGCGTGCTGCCGGTGGTTGAGCGGTCTGAGCTGCTGGAGGAGGCCACGAAGATGCTCGGAGGGTGGGACACCTCTCCTACAGAGCCAGGGAGCTGGTGGTGCGCAGCCTGGAGGAGGGAAGGATCCGGGAGACCTCACTGCAGCCTTAAGAGAACTTCTAAACTGGAGGAGGACTGACTTTGTATGCAGTCTGATAGTGATGGGACAATGGGGAATGGCTTTAAACTAAAAGAGGGGTGATTGAGGTTAAATGTTAGGGAAAAAATTCTTTACTCAGAGGGCAGTGAAGCCCTGGCGCTGCTGCCCAGAGCTGTGGGTGCCCCATCCCTGCAGGTGCCCGAGGCCATGGACGGGGCGCTGCACAGTGTGTCCTGAGCTGGGGGGACACTCAGCCCACAGCAGGAATAGCACTGGATGGGCTTTAAGATCCCTTCCAACCATTCTGTGATTCTGTGGTTCTGCGATTACTGGTGCACGGTGATGTGCATTGAGAGCAAAGCCACACAAACCTCCATAGGAAAACCTCACATAAACCCATACCAAAGCTGAGTGTTTCCAACCTGCAGCCTCAAGCACAAATATGGCAGGTATCACCTATTGTTGTGTGGTATTTCTTAAATATTTAAGATCAAAGAGTTTTTAGCCTAAATGACTGCCTGAAGTTGCAGCATTGGACATTTGCAAAATTACTGCTGGGCCGCATGGATGAACAGAGGTCGGCTTTTTGGATTTTTTCGTTGTGTTTCAGGACAGTCAGCTGCTTTTCAAAGGCCATCCTACATGGGGCATTGAGCACACAGCCAGGAGTGCTGGTGGGCTTGCAGAACCTGAGTGTTCTCACATGTCTTCCATGTTTATATCATAGAACCACAGAATCACAGAATGACCTGGGTTGAAAAGGACCACAATTACCATCTAGTTTCAACCCCCCAGCTATGTGCAGGATCAACAACCAGCAGACCAGAATGTCCAGAGCCTGGCCTTGAATGCCTCCAGAGATGGGGCATCCACAACCTCCTTGGGCAACCTGTTCCAGTGTGTCAATGTTTATACTACGCAGAAGATGTTTTTAGGCTGTTTTTCAAGATATCATCATTGTTTATAGGGAAAGCTTGATTATTATTTGCTCCATCCACCAAACTCACCCTCAGTTCTCTGTCCCAACGCAGTCCCTTGGTGTTTCCTGGCAAAGTCCCCAGAGAGGAGCTGTGAGATGGTGCTGAGCCCAAGCACAGGATCTTGCACACGACAGCAGCTTCAATTCATTGCAAGGAGAAATCTCACCCACGGGGCTGCAGCCAGTGGGGCGTGTTTTCAGCCTCCCCTCCCCTTGGGCTTCCAGGTGTGATGCTTTCTGCCAGCACCCAAGGGATTTTCACACGTGCTGTGCAGCAGGAAGCATAAAAAAAACCCAACAAATTCTCACTGGCAACTCCATATGTTTTCATCTTTCCTATCTGCAGCACTGGCGGCTGGGGCTGGCCAGGATGGAAAGCGACTTCGGGTCCCTCAAATCTGAGTGTATGGCCAACACCCAGCTCCCAGTGGGGCAGGGGCTGTTTTCCTTTTGCAGGCACCCTTGGGTCCTGGCAGTAATCTTGAAGCATCTGCTCCAAATCATCCAGGATTACAGGAATTAAAGAAAAAACCAATTAGAGACCCGGGGTCCTGCAAGCACAAATCCGTTTAACCTTAATCTCATGGGGAACAGAGCTGCTGCCCCTTCCCAAAAGGCAGAGAGACAGTCCTCCCTCTGGATGTTTTTTTGTGCGTCCTCTGGTACCGTCTCCTCTCAGCCCAATTACCCATTTTTACCTGTGTGGGCTAATGGAGAAAGGGCACGCAAGGCTTTGGGGTCTGTCCCACCTTCTGTCCCACCATGACCACCCTCATGGGCTTTGCTGGCAATTCAATGTAGAAAAGATCCTAGCATTCACTAGGAGGATCTCCTTCCCTATTTCTTGCAGTGCTGTAGGGTCTCCTCCAGCAGTTAGTTACATCTTTCACCTGCTGCTCTGAACTCTTTAAAAAGTAAAGGCATTGTCCATGGAGTGTGTCCATGGGGAGCGACCAACTCCATGGAAAACGTGCTGTGATCAGCACTGAGGCCCTCCCATGTGTGCTGACCTTTGTATTTGCCTGTGTATCTTTTGTCAAGAAGACATCGAGGCCGTGATGCCACCAGGCACCCTGTGTGCCCAGGGACTTCCCATGTGTAATCCCCAAACACCAGGCTGAGGAAAGGTCAGGAGAAAGCTCATAGGAAGGTATGGAGAAGATCAAAGGAAAACTCTGCATTTTCAGCCCAGTTTTCATACCATGGCAGAACTGGTGTTGGCTGCTGGGAGAGAAGCAGAGCTTTCCTCAGAGGGGGCTTGAACTACGTGCAGGATTTGCTGCCAGTGGGATGTTCAGCTCGGATGCTTTACAGCAGTGAATCTGAGAGGCAGAACTGAACAAGTAGCACAAATGCCACCCCATGAGATGCTGTGCTCTTTCGGATGCCAGCTGGACACAGTCAGCCCTGACTTGTGTCAGGGTGCTCAGTGAAGGATTCTCCTCGTGGATGGTCGTTTGCAGGACAACAAATCCCAGCAGTGCCTTTCCATTTTGGAAATTTCTCTGTGTGATAAATGAGGGAAGGAATGTGACCCCCCCAGGTGTGTATTGCTTCCATCACTCAGAAGAAGATGGCAGTGGGAGAACATTCCCAAGCTTCTGCGTGACAGCCAGCTTTCATTTGGCTTACATACCATGTGGACTGGGAGATCTGAGCCAACATCACTTGTGGACACCGCTAACAGCCTGTCCATTTGGTGCCCATCATGAGACAGACCCCTTCCATCTCCCATAGAAAAGCTGCTGCCCACCTCACCCATCTCGGGGGCGGTGAGGATTTTCTTAGGGATCCTTGGATTTTCCTGATGCCTGGCAGCACTGCTTCTGTCTTTGCAATGGAGAATTGCAAGGATGAGAAGAGATACTTCTTAGGGTCTGTGCATTTTGTTACAAAGTTCTTTTTTTTTTTATGTCTGGCTGATTCATCCCCTGAAAATGGTGATTTCATGTTGTTATATTAGGATCTGGATGAATGATCACTGCAGTCAGCGGGAACCTCTCTGTTAATTTTCAGAGTTGGAATCCAGTGTGAAATGATAGCAAGATGCAATGTAGAGCTCAGCAGCCCGTGCTAGAGGAAAGATCATTTATTTATGCTACAAATAAGTATTAGACTCCTATTAAATAAATAAATGAAGCCATTAATCACATCCACTCTGCAATGCTACCAAGGAGTCCTTCTGCTCCACAGCAGATTTCTTCTCTAGAAGAGTGGCTCAGCAGCACAGGGAGTGGTGGGGTCGCTGTGCCTGGGGGTGTTATAGAAGCATGGAGATGTGGCACTGATGGATGTGGGCAGTGGGTATGATGGGGTCATTTGATGGTTGGTCAAGATGACCTTGGAGGTCTTTTCCAGCCTTAATGATTCTAAGGTTCTATGATTCTGATCCTTTGCTGTGGCTCCAAGGCATTTGTAGCTGCTCTGAGCCATGCCCAGTGGCTTTGTTGAAGACAAAAGATGCAAACGGGATGGATAATGCTGAGCTGAGACACTGGGAGCTCCCTGAGCAATCAGATGTGTGCACTTGGAAGGTGAAACCCAGGAACCTTGTGCTGACGGAGCCAGCCTCACAACACAAACAAAACCAAGCAGAAAAACCGTGCTTCTGTGTATGCACAGTGACATATAGAGGTGACATGTGAGCAGCAACTTCCAATGCCTGGAAGGCCAGGAGAGCCTCAGCAAGGTGACTTACTCCTAACAAAGCACAGGGAATGGTTCAGAGTAATAAAGAAAACTGCAACCCACAGTGCAGCGCGGTGAGAACAGCCTTTCAGCTGTCACCCTGCCTCATGTGCTGTGGCTGTGACTGCGCAGCCCCCCCATGGCACAGACAGCCCCCTGAGTCCTGCAGGAGCACGGGGGTGCTGAGGAATGCTGCTCGTGGAGGTGACACACTGCAGGATCGGGGCTGCACACGGTGACAGCTCGATGCTGCTTCCGCTGTGTGAGGGAGCAGCAGAGAAATGGCATTTCTGATGAAAGAGCTGAAGCAGGGGGGATTTACTGAAGCAGTGTTACACTGCCCGTGCAGCTTGCTTGCTTGGCTGTTGCTAGCAGTTCAGATATTGTCCGAGCTGTCCTGCTCATCAGTGCATGAACTCAGAAAACACTTAGCCACTACCAGCTCTGTGCATTATTTCAGCTGGGAGAACCAGGGTAGGTAAAGTAACGATGATGGATCTAAATGATAATAAAGTCTCCCTGTTGAAAATGTAAAGTGCTACACAACTATTTTTAGTGACCTCTCCAGCTGAGATAATGCAGGAAGCTAACTAGATGTGAACACCCATCTTAGGTGAATTGATTCTTACAGTTTGCCAACCAAGGTGAATTGTAGAAGGTTAATGTTCATGCTCCAATACAAGAGATATCCATCACGTAAAGAGATGCGTAGTGTACGTGTAAAGAGATAACTTATTCAGTATCTGATGTGGATGTGATGGTTTTTTCCTTTGTGCACATTTATTTCTGCAATGGACATTTATTTCCACCCAAACACTAAGAGCTCCCTCCCTTCTCTCCTCCTCCCCCTTTTCCCTATGTGTGTATGTGTGCATGATGTGTGCAGACTCTTGGCTTTGCTTCAGGAAAGCAAAGCGTTCTTGGGTGGGGCGAGAGAAAGGACTTCAATTTGATTTTCCAAAATAAAACACTTTTTTTTTTTTTAAACATGTTCATTTCTTTCCCTCTTTAAAAATGCCCCGAATCTGAGATCTCGGGTCCAAATTTTCAGATTCAGAACCTCACATGGAAGCGACAATGCCCAGAATTTATAGCTTCTGAAATACAAGGGCTGAGCACCTGCAGAGAGATGCAGCACGCCAGGTGTCTGTGCAACACTGCAGCACTCTGCAGCAAACTCATTACTTCCCAAAGCCCAGTGGTGTCGGAAGGGCTCTGTGTGCCCTCCCCTCCCAGCTCTCCGATGGCAATTAGCGACATCAATAAGTAAGAGGACAAATCCTTGTCTCTACAAAACAAGCCACAGGCAGAGCAGCTCTCTCACTTTCCTCTTGGGCTGCATTACAAACCTTAATTTTTTATATTTCATCTGTTTAAAGCCCCCTGCCTACACTCACTTCATTTGGAGATGATGCCCTTAAAACCAACGGGCAGTGAAGTCTTGGGGTGGGTGAGACCCGAGGCTGCCGTATCCATTGAGTCCCATGCACACAAAGGGGGCAACCAGCAGGGAGATTTTCAGCTTTGGGGTTCTTGGGGCTCCATTTAGCAAAGAGCTTTTGGAATGAGGAAATGACTCTGTTGACCTCTTGGCTCCTGGAGGCAGTGAGTGTCCAGCAGAAGCAAAGCCAGGAGAAAAGGGCAGAGTGCAGCTAAAAAGCTTCAGTAGGAATATGTATGAGTGCTTGCATGGTAATAGGCTGAAATACTACTGGGAAAAACAGCTGGAAAGAGATGAGCAGATCTGTGAAGAGCCATGAACTGTGTGCTGACAAGTACCAACCGGTATTGCTCTGGTATTGCTTGCAGAGCTCCCCATGCAGACACCCCACTGCTGCAGCCTGGGAGTACTTCTGACCCCTGGGTGACCCACCCAGCAAAGCTGCTGGGAAATACTCCAGCACCTTAAGTATAACAATCAAGCTTGTTAGCATTGCTCCTCTAATGCTTGTGATGTCAAAGGATAAAAAGGAGCACGGGATGAGTGGGAACAATACTCACAGAAACTCAACTTTGGCCTCAGGAGCCTCTGCAGTCAATAGGCAGGAACGAGCTCTCCCAGACAGGGTGCTTGATTAGAGAGCTGATCTTGGTTAACACTGCACAGATCTTCTTGCTGGGAAGGATGGATGGAGGGGGAGGAGGTGGGAGCGTCTCTCTGGGCAACAGAGCTGGATTGGCAGGGCTGGATTACAGCCGTGTGGGATTAGGGGCTGTGCGTCACCCACCCAGGGACAGTCTCTATCTCACTGCCTGCGCTGGGGACCTCAGCCTGGGAGCATCTGTCCCCGGTGGGCTGCCGCCTGTGCTGGGAAGCAGAGGGCAACAAATGCAGGAGAAAGTGCCCATGAGCCCAGGTGATGTGGTACAACGCCCACAGAGCTTTCCAATTGATGTAAAGAACCACTCGGCCTGAAGAGGTGGTTCCAGTGTAAAAGTGCTGTTCTCTCAAAGTGTCTGAAAACACCAGACCTGTGTGTCCCCGTGTGGGGCTGGTTTCACTGTTCTTAATGGGGAGTTATCCTCCAGTAAGAGGTTCTGGAAGAAGAGCCATCATTCTGGTCTTGTGACTCTTTGGCGTTGCAACTGTGCTATGAGAGCACTTCAAGAATTGCTTCGGCAGAAGCACATGTATTTCAATAGGTAACCCAGCCAAGTGAAACTGGTAGAAATAGAATCATAGAACCATTAAGGTTGGAAAAGACCTCTAGGATCACCGAGCCCAACCCCAGTCCGACTCCACCGCACCCACTGCCCAGGTCCCTCAGTGCCACATCTCCGTGGTTCTTGAGCATCTGCACAGACAGCAACCCACCACTCCCTGGGCGGCTGTACCACTGCATCACCACTCCTCCTGAGAAGAAAAGTCTTTATTCTGAGTGGAGCCACTGATGGACATCAAAAGAAGATTCAACACCGCAAAATTTTCCACCTGAAACAAATCACGCTCTGCTCTCCCACTGTAGAGCTCTCCATTGCAGTCAATGGGTCATGGAAAAGAAGAGGGAATGGCAGAATAAAGCTCCATGCTTGCCCTAGTGAAGCCCCCAGTGATGTGTGGGTTACTATGGAGTTACTGAAGAAATGCAGAGGAGCTCGTTCTGCTGATCAGTGCCTATATGTGCAGGTATGCAGAGATCAGCTCAGGCTGTGCATCTCCTGCAGGAACCCCTCAGAAATCTGCATTTGCCCATGGGAAGTCTTCCAAGGGACAGAACTTCAGGGAAGTACTGGGGGGAGCAGCTTTAAGTGGAAATATGGAAGTGCACCTAAATCCTTTAAGCTGTGGAATGTCTCAAGTGGTTTAGTACAGCTGTATGGGTGCTCAGATACTAAAACACATGAGAGATTTATCATTTAACCTATTAAAATAGCAGGAGAGCCCCTGACTCAGGGTGCATCAGACCAGGTGGCATCATCCTGCTGTGACAGTGGTGAGCTAAAACTGCTGCAGATGTTTTCCCAGAGGAGCCTGTGTTGGAGGAAGATGTGTTTGGGCAGAGCACATCCCGAGGGCAAGAAGGGGCTGTGAGGACAGTGCATTGGCACTGTTTTTAGAGTCGAAGTGTCATCGTGCCTCCAAGGAGGGCTGGAGGGAACAAATGCATGAGCCCACTTTGCTTTTATAATGTTTGAAGTTGGAAACTGCCATCCAGACTGGATTCCTTATGGGGTCTGTATTGCAGATCAGAAAGTAGCAGGGTTAAAATGGGCTTTCCAGGGAATTTCTGCATTTTGGAGGGGACTTGGACTGAAAATGTTGAAGGGGGGGGAGCCATTTCTAGGATTCTTGCCGGGGTCTTGCAGCCTGTCCTGAAACAGAAAGGAACAAACATTCAAGGGCTTTCTCCATCACGCCCATGCTGAGAATGAAGGCAGATGGATTGCAAAGTGCTTGCATGCCTCAGGGGACCTAACACTGTCTGTTCCTTCCCTTAATTCCTAGCCAGGTCTCGCCCCTTCCAGAGGAGGCACAGCAAGATCAGCCCAAGGTTTAGGATCCAGCTGTGTGCTGTGGGGAGGGAAATGGGGAGAGGATGGGTCCTGGTTTGGCACGGGCACTCTGTGGCCTCTCACACCTCCATCCTCTGCTTGGATCTTCTGCAAGAGAAGTAACTAAGGTTGTACATACAGAAGCCGACGCATTCCTGAGGGAGAGGTATGAGCATCACTGAAGGTATTATGCTCTCTCATGGTATTACCCCTGCATCATCTGGGGGTAACTGGATGTGAGACACACTCTGATCCTCCCAAGCCTTTAATTGGATGCATGAAAACTCCAAAATGCGAGCGGCTCCCGTGCTTCCCCGGCTGTGAGACACACCGGTCTGTGCCACACAAGGCGTTTGCCAACGAGCCGAGCTGGGGGAAAGCTGGGGAAATACCTCGCACGGCCGCAGACGCCCAGCCTTCTCTCGTTCTGAAAAGCAAATAAAGCAGTCGGGCGAGCGGCGAGCAGCAGCGGCGGGGCAGCGAGGGATGCAGCAGGGCAGCACCGCGGTTTCCCGAGACCCCCGCACCCCCCGGCCTCCCTGCCGCCTGCTCTGTAGGGCCGGGGCTGAACAATGTGTCCCGGCTAAGTGGAGCCTTCTGTCCCCAGCTGCACCGGGGCCGAGCTCGCCCCAACCTGCAAGCCTTTTGCTTTCCTCCTTTTTTGCTCTCTCAAAATCAATTTGCGGACAGCTCCTCATTTTTCCCCCTCGCGAACTTATTAGCTATTCAGCCCCGGCGAGCACTCGTAAGCATCCTTTGTCCCAGGGAGGGCCGGAGCTCCCTTCATTAGCGGTGATTACCCTGAGCGGTCTGACAGCCTCCCAGCCCGCTTACAAGACTTTCCCATTCAGCCCCGCTCGGGGCTGCCCCGCTTCTCAAAAGAAACGGAAATATTCCACCATTTCTCCTCCCCCCTCCCCGGTTGAATAGAGGAAAAGCTGCTTCTCTCCTCCGCCCTCCCCGTTCGCTTCACTTTTGATACAATATTTTCCTTCTTTGTTAAACCGGAGAGAGAGGGGTCAAGGCAGACTTTTGCGACCCTTTTCTGAGAGCCGTGTTTAATGTCAATACCTCTCCCCCCTTCCTTCCCCCGATTATTATTATAATTTTTCAAACAGCGGAAGCCTGGGGAGAGACGAAGCGAAAAGCAGGAAAAAAGAAAAAAAAAAAAAAAAAGAAAAAAAAAGAAAGAAAGAAAGAAAGAAAGAAAAAAAAATGAGAACAAGAGAAAAGGGAAAGGTGCTGCCTTTCGGTGCCGGGAGGGAAAAGGCAGAGGGGAAAAACATGTATGGTTTTCCTCCGAGGGTCGTAGAAGCGAAACCGGGCTCCGGAGGGGGAAACTGGGGCCTGGAAGGTGTAAGAGGGACAGGGCGCTGCTCGGGCCCCCGCGCTCCCATCCGTGGGTTCGGACATCTGAGGGGACCCTCGGAGCGCACCGTGCAGCTCTGGTGGCATTTCAACCCTTTGTCGGAAAACATCGAACAGTCGCCTCTGCCCAGAGCCTAAATCCTGGTTTTTGTAGCTAGGAAGGAGTTCTAAACCAGGGAGGCAGGCTGTGTGGGTTCATAGAATTATCTCCTTCTTTATATGTCTTTTGGAAAGGGTTAATTCCTCGCAACCAGGCGCTACAACTGCTACGTCCGCAGAAGCCAAGGGAGAAACCACGACGCGCTGCGCCTATTCCTTCGGAAAAGAAATAATTATATTTATATAAAATAAAGAATTAACTGCGTTGTGCTTCAGTCGATTCCATTCTAGGGGTGAAATCAGGATTTTTTTTCGCTTTCCCCCAAACTCCCGGCTAAGAAGCCCATCGATGGCCGCTCCGTTCAGCTCCTATCGGCCAAAAAGGAAAATCCCGAGGAAGGCAAAACGCGGCGCCAGGCTCTGATCACGGCAGGGCGGAACCGGGCGCAGCCCCGTGGGCTGCAAGGAGAGCCCTATGCGGAGCTGGGAGCCTCAGCCCTGGGCCCGTTCCCCATACCGGGATGCGCCGATGTCACCCGGCGGGGAAAACCGGGACTCGGGAAGGGATTTGAAAGCAGCTCGGCAATACCTGGAGCCGGCCCCGTCCTTGGGAAAAGCGGCTCTCACGCACGGAGCCGACCGAAGGCGGCTGCGGGGAGACGGCGGCACTGCGGTGCGGGCGGAGGGGGAAAGGAACATCGCCCCGAAACGGAGCCGTGAAGCGGCGGTGCCCCCCGGGCGGTGCCGGGCTCGGGCTGAGGAAGGCGGCGAGGAAGCAGCTTAGCGGGAGGCTCGGCGAGGACACGGCGGCGAACGCGATGAGAGCGAGCGGACAAAAAAAGCACAGCTCAGGCGATTTAAAGATCAATGTCAAATTGTATAATATAAAATCCTTCTGCTGAGGGTGAAAGCTTAGCCCGCTCCTCGGAGCCGCCGTTTGCTTTCCTGCCGAAAAAAACAGCCGTCAAACAGAAGGGGGGACCCCACGGCGCTGGGATTTGGGGTCACTTCGCCCCGATCCGACCCTGCCCGGGCACGGGGCTGCTCATTTCCATCCTCTTCGCACTCACCGGGGAGGAAGACCGGCGTCCCCGCCTCGGCACGATTTCCCCTTCTTTCTCCTCTCCTCGTTTTTTCTCCCCCCTTTTCCCCATTCCTTCCCATTAATTCCCCCGAAATCTCTAACCCGGGAGACCGCAGCGCTGCCTCCTCCCTCCTTTCCCCGAGCACCGCATCCTCCTACGGCCGCTCCCCTCGCCCCATCCCGACCCTCCCGACCCCCCATTGCCGACACTTCACCCCGTGTCGGGACGCGGCTCTTTGGTTCCGAAGTGCCCGCGGCTGCCGGAGCTGCGCTGCGGGGACCGCCGGGCCCGGGGCCGTAAGCTGCCATTTGAAAGCAGATCCGAAGGTCGTTCACCAAATATTTTATTACGGTTTTTAGGCTGCTTCATACACTTTTCGTCCTGCACATGCTCTACAAGTCACCTGTGCACATAGAGAACAAGCCAAAAAAAAAAAAATTAATAATAATAATAATAATAGAAAAAAATCTACCATCGCCATCCCTTAAATAAGTAAATAAACATTATATATATATATATAAAAACCCCTTTAAAGTAAAGCGAAACCCAGCCACGAGAACAGCGCCTGTTCCACACGGAGCCTCCCCCCCTCTGGATATGGGCGCTTGGGCATTTTGCAGTTGGCATTCTTTTCTTTTTCTTTTCTTTTCTTTTCTTTTCTTTTCTTTTCTTTTCTTTTCTTTTCTTTTCTTTTCTTTTCTTTTCTTTTCTTTTCTTTTCTTTTCTTTTCTTTCTTTCTTTCTTTTTTTTTTTAACATTTTCCATATTTTTTCCTTTTTTTTTCCCTTTTTTTTCCTTTTTTTTCCTTTTTCCCCCTTTTCTTTCTTTCTTTCTTTCTTTCTTTCTTTCTTTCTTTCTTTCTTTCTTTCTTTCTTTCTTTCTTTCTTTCTTTCTTTCTTTCTTTCTTTCTTTCTTTCTTTCTTTCTTTCTTTCTTTCTTTCTTTCTTTCTTTCTTTCTTTCTTTCTTTCTTTCTTTCTTTCTTTCTTTCCTTTTTTCAGGCATGAATTCTACGAATCCTCGAAAATAAAGGCGACAACGATTTTGTTTTGTTTTGTTTTTTTTCTCACGGGTTTTAATGCAGTCCTCTGCGGGTCCGGCGGCTCGGGGGGGGTTCCGTAGCCCGGCTCCGGGCGCAGCGGTAGGCACTGGGGAGCTCCCCCCGTTTCGTCATGGCGCTCGGTGTCAGATGTCACATTCACTGTCGCTGGATGTGATGGAGATGGCGGAGGTGGCCGCTTTGCTGGAGAGGCTGACGGCTGGGCTGGAGGCCGCCCCCCCCGCCTCCCCTCCGCTCTCCTCCTCCGCTTGCAGCGATCGCCCCGAGCCCTGCGCTAGGACCTGCTGCTGTAGCCTGCAAGGAAGCGGCACACCGAGCGTCACCGGGGGGCACACGGAGCACCCCCGCCATCCTGCAGCCCCTTCCCCGATGGGCAGCGGCCCCTCCCAGCCCGGCTGCCCAGCCCGGCCCTACTGCTGAGCCCACGCAGAGGCTTTCGGGCTTTTCTCCCTGCTTTGGGGGTGCCGTAAAAGCCACCGCCCCGACGTGGCAGGTGACAAGATTGCCTCTTTCTCCCCCAGGCTCGTGCAGGACTGAGTACCGGAGGGAGCCGCTCGCTTCACCGCCTGCCTGATTGTGCCAGGTTAAAATGAAAAGAAAAAAAAAAGAGAGACAGAGAGAAAAGAGGAAGGAAAAAAAAAAAAACACCAAAAAGTGACCCAAGGAGCGCTGTTGTGTTGGCTCCAAGAATTAGCGCACAGTGGGGATATTGGGCCTCATCGCTGGCCCTGCTCCGGACAGACAGACACAGTGAACGAGGTGTCCGTGTGTCCAGGCACGGTTCCCGGGGGCTCTGCCCGCCCCATCGGATCGCACGGCCCTGCTCTGTGCGGGTCAATCCGAGCTGCAGAGCACACGGGGGCTGCCCGAGCCGGGATAAAAATACAAATAAAATAAATAATATATTTTAAAAGGAATGATGATGGCGATGATGATAATGATAATAAAAGAAACGAAGCTGTCAGGTTTTCCCTCTGCTCCCGCTTTCCCTCGCTGCTGTGCCCTTACAGGACCGCCCCGAGGCTCTGCCCGTCGGGCCGAACCCCTCCCGGCCCCGCGGCCGCCAGCCCTGCGGTCGGGCAGCACCTACCTGTTCTTGGCGGCCGCCGCCCTGTCCCTTTGCCTGCGGTTTTTGAACCAGTTGCCCACCTGCGTGGGGGTAAGTCCCGTGGCCTGAGCCAGTTCCCTCTTTTTGCTGGGGTTTGGGTAAGGGTCCTGCAGGTACCACTCCCTCAGCAAATGCCTCGTCCGCTCCTTGAAGCAATGCGTCTTCTGCTCGCCGTCCCAGATGGTGCGCGGCAGAGGGAACTTCTTCCTCACCCGGTATTTGTCCACCGGCCCCAAGGGTCGGCCCCGCAGCTTCTCCGCCTCCTGGTAGTGCGCTTCCAGCCACAGGGCTTGCAGCTTGCCGTGGGACTCCTTGGTGAACTTGTGGTTCTCCAGGATATGGTAGAGCTCTCTGTAGTTCCCCGTGTGGAAGGCCACGATGGCCCGGGCTCTCAGCACCGACTCGTTCTTGTTGAGCGCTTCGCAAGCCGCCGGGGCCACGGGCAGGGACCAGAGGAAGCGCCCCAGGCGCTCAATGTCCCCGCTTTCCTCCAGGGTCTCGCATACCCCGGCCACCTGCTGCGGGCTGAAATTGAGGATGGGCAGCTGGAACATGGAGGCGGCTCCGATGCCCCCCGCCGCCGGCTCGCACAGCCCCGCGGCGGGGAAGCGGGCAGCGGCCCCGGCGGCCGCCCCGAGCCCCGCTTCTGCCTCGCCCGGAGCCGGCGGAGAGAGGGAGCTGCGGCCGGAGGGCGGCGCGGGGCGGAGAGGCGACGGGGAGCGCTCGGCGGCGACTGGGGGCGGTGGGTAGGGGCAAGGAGGAGGAGGATGGAAGAAAGGGGGGAGGGCGGGCGTGGGGGGAGGGAGGGAAGGGAAAGGGAAGGAAAAAAAAAAAAAAGAAAGAAAGAAAAATGGGAAAAAAATAAAAAGGGAAAAAAGAAAAGGCACAACCCCGGCTCCACGCCGCCACCGCCGTGCTGCAGCGGGAGAGGCTGATTCGCTGCCGGGCTCGGCAGATTGGCTCCGGGTTTCCATGGCGGGGCTGCCACTCACTGTCAGCCGCTGCCAATCACGGCGGCGGGCAGCGCCGCTGAGCCCGGGGCACCTCCCCGGCAGCCGCAGCTCCCGCTGCCCCGGGCCGGGTCCCCGCCCCGCTCCCAGGGGTTCCCGCCCTGGTCCCGGGGGGGTCCCCGACTCTCTCCTGGGTGTCCCCGACCCGTTCCGTGGGGCCCCCGTTCAGCCCCGGGGATCCCGGCCGGCTCCGGGGGTATCCCTCTCGCTCCCGGGGGTCCCGGTGCCACTCTCGGGGGTCTCTGTCCCGTCCCCGAGGGTTCCCGTTCAGCTCTCGGGGTTCCCCACTCGCTCCAGTGCTCTCCGTCTCTCTTCAGCGGGTCTCCGCCCCGCTGCCAGGGCTCCTCGTCCTGCTCCCAGGGGTCCCCGTGCCACTCCCGTACGTTCTTGTCAGCTGTCGGGGGTCTCCGTCCCTTTTGGAGGGTCCCCATCAAGTTCCGGGGGTCCCCATCCCTCTCACTGGGGTCCCACGGGCAGAGTGGGAAAGCGCTGAACGGAGAACCGGGCCCCGGTGCTGATGGAAAGACAGAGGGAGCGGGGCACAGGAGGGCGGCACGGGGACCCAGGGCCGGGCGCGGTGCTGCACAGCCGGAGCTCGGGGCTCTGCGGGATGGAGCAGTGCAGAGGGATCGCACAGAGATCGGCTGCTGCGTTGTAGAAGCGCTGCCGGGGCCGCCGCTGACAATGGATGCGGGTAGAGCAGTGCAGGAGGGGCTGAGATTTAGGGAAAAACTGCCCCTCGTCTCCCCTTATCAGTGACTTCCCGCCTCTGTTACTACGAGGAATTATCTGCAAAGGGCTCAGCGCCCTTCTCTGCCCTATTAAAGCTTTATCATTTTATTTCCCCCCCTAACATTTAAAACCGTATTGTTTTCGGCTGAGTGGCCCTGAACAGACGCAGAGAACAGCGGCGGGGAGTGAGAAGTCATCGCTAGGTCAGGACGGCGACTCGAAGCAGATTTCAGGAATCTTTTGCAATATTGATCACCCCGAGGTAGCCCTTCCCCGCGGCTTCCTCCTCCCCGAGCCCCGACGCGGGGCCGCGCTGGGAGCGGAGCGGGGACGGCAGCAGCGCGGAGCGCGGCTTCGAGCGGAGGCACCAAATCACGGGGCCGCGTTCTTCATTCCGTATCTCGCGGCTCAGCGGCGATGCCTTCCCGGGAACGTGAGGGGCCACGCTCGGAAAGGCAGCGTCTATTGGGAAATAAGCTCAATATGTTCCTTGCGATGCTTTTTTTTTTTTTTCTGGAACACTTGTCAAAGGAATGCTTCCATGATTCGATGTCTTGTTGACTTTCCTCTCTCCTTTTCCTTTTCCTTTTTTTTTTTTTTTTTTTTTAATTAATTTAATATTTTATTACTATCACTGTGCTGTTTTTCTTTCTCTCCTCCTTTGTCGGTTGCCCAAAATTAAGCAGATTGCCGTTTCCCCCCATCATCCATCTCCCCGCAGAATGGAGCCGCACTGGGCTCGCCTCTTTCCTTTAGTATCAAGTACAATTTGTCTTTTGCTCGTGAAGATTTGGTAAATCAGAAGGCAGATAGATAGCGCAGATGGTCGGAGGTGTCGGGTCAGATTATGGTACGCCTCAGTACAGTGCTAAGCTCATTCTGACGGAAAACCCTGATATTATTTTCACAGATCTACACAGTTCACTTGAAAAAAACCCTCGGAGCCATTTACATCATTTATGTGAGGCTCACAGCTAGCGGGATGGAGCAGCTTTCAATACTGCTCATTTTCATAGAATCCGACAGAGCCGGGGAGACAGAAAAGCACACGCAGAACTCTCCGGTTCAGAGACGCTCCGCAGAAACTTGAAGAATAAACGAGGGACGCTGCGGCTTCGCTTTGTGGACCCGGGTTGGGTCCACAAAGCGAAAAGGAAGGGAAAAACGGGAGAAAGGGAAAATAACATCTGTAAACATTGCTGAGGTTCAAACACTGATGTTTGTCCCATCCGCCCCATCCACGCCCGATGGAATGGGGAAAAACTTCAACTGAACAGCTCAGGGAGGTCCCACATAGCCCTGTCGGGAGGGATAAAAGCCCCGAAGGTGCTCGGGGTGAGCACGGGGCTTCCTTGGAGCATCCCCGGACGCGGCTGGTAGGAACAGCCCTGAGACTTTCTCAGAGAGGTGAAGGCGGCAATGCTGTGCGGATGGGGAGCACATTCAGATCGGCAATATGACGATTAATAATATACTGCAGCTAAAATTAATTAATTAATTAATTTTTAAGCGTGCGCATGATCTGGTGAGGGAACAACCGGGCTGCAACCTAATGACTGTAGACAGAGCGAGACTGGCTCCACAATGAAAGCCAGCACTGTAGGCTAAATAAATGAATCCTCATTAGAAGCAGCAAGAGCCGCTCGCGGGGCGGGGGGCTGCCCCCCGACTCCCAGCCTTTGTTCCCCACCACGCTGGTTCTGCTGGGGGTGGGAAGAATAGCCAACACCGGGCAGCGCCCAGCAGCCCCTCGTTAACTTCTAAGGGGTGACCGCTGCCGCAGCCCTCGGGCACGGCCGGGTGCCGGCCCCGTCTTGGGAGCCGGGGGCTTCGGAAGCGCTTTCCCACCTTCCATAATAACTACAGGCGTTCCTCGTGCCATTATCAGCCGGCAATGATGGCCACCTTCAGCCGGGCCACGGCTCTGCCATCCGCTACGGGAGAGCCAAGTAGGGTGCGGGGTTAGCCCTTCAGGGATGAGCCCACTGGAGAAGAAGGAATAAAATTGCACTTCAAAAAATAAATCGGCAAAAACACTGCCTGCCGTAAGGGCCGTGCCATGCGGCCCGGGGCCAGCGGAGCCCTCCAGCATCGGCTCCAGGAGCCACCCCGTGCCCCGTCGGATCCCAAAACCGTCCTCCCCCCGGGATCGTTTATGTAGAAGCAGTTTGGCACGCAGCAGAGGTGCGAATACATTTTTTAAGCCTTTGATTGGCGTTAAGTATTGCATTAACAAATCCCCTCTCGGGAAGGAGAAACCCCACTTTAGAGGTCTCGATAGGATTGAGGGAGATGTGGAAGTTCATTAAGCGATGCTAAGCGGCGTTGCCTGAGTGCACGCAGTCCCTGGGGCGGGTACCTGCGGAGCCAGCCGGGATTTTTGAGGGCTTGGGCTCGGTGCTGATGCTCCGGGAAGCGGGGAGAAGCGGTTCTCCCACGCCGCGGGGGGAGCGGGGATGTTCAGCCCAGGGCTGAGCGGTTCGGGGGTGCTGCCCTCGGTACCTTTCTTAATACTCGTCTTTATCCCTATCCCTATCCCTATCCCTATCCCTATCCCTATCCCTATCCCTATCCCTATCCCTATCCCTATCCCTATCCCTATCCCTATCCCTATCCCTATCCCTATCCCTATCCCTACCCCCATCCCCATCCTCATCCCTATCCCTGTCCCTGTCCCCATCCCCATCCTTATTCTTATCCCTATCCTTATCCCAATTGCTGTGCCCCTGAAACATCGTTTACCACTCCTTCCGTTTCTTCCCCCAAAAGAGCTGTGCTTAAGGCTGTAATCTGCTCAGTATTAAGCGAGAGAGAGCAGGCTGAGTGCTCGCTTAAAGCACCCATAGCCATCAGAAAGACCCTAAAGGTCCCTAAAAACAAGGTGTGTGTGTGGGGGGGGGGAGAGTCGCTGTACGCCTCCGCTCTGCTTCAGGTCTCTGGTTCCCATCGGGGTTTTCTCTGAAAATTCGAACAAAAGGAAACAAAGCGTTCAAATAAAGACGGGAGTTTCTGCTGGCTCTTATTTTCTCTGTGAAAAGTTCCTCATTCACACCTTTTTCCCTTAGGAAACGCGAAAAGGCGTTCCCTTCCGGGGGAGGTTGGAACCGAGAGGCGTCAAAGCAAAACGCATTTTGTGCCTTTGGAAGCGCACAAAACAATCCTTCAAATATTACATATCGTCCCAGGATGGAGACGAGAGCTGCCTCCAAACCGCTTATAGAACGTAATGCAGCAAGCAACGAGGGGAACGGATGCGTTCGGGTGAAGCATCAGGATGGGAAGCCGTGAGGCGGCTTAGTGTCTGAGGTGAAGGCACGGGGATGGCAGCACAGCGGGCTCAGGGCTGAGCCGGGCGCGCTTTCCTCGCGGGGCTGGCTCTGGAAATGTCCTCAAACTCATTTCATCGGACGTTGAGAGACGAGGAACGTTGGTGTGAGGAGAACCCCCCGGGCTGCGCGGCTCTGCCCGCCAGGTGGAGCATCCTCATCGCGTTTCAGCCGCTTCCGAAGCGCCCGGAGAGGCGGTTGCTCTCCCGGCTCCGGCCGCGGGGCTGCTGCGGGGCGAACCGCGCTGAGGGGAGAAGGCGCCGCCCCGCCATTTTCTCGCCTCACAGCTCGGGGTGCGCGGGCCGCTGTGAGGGAGCGGGCGAGGAGCCCGAGGAGCTGGGAAGGGCCTTTAGCAGGGCGCGGGGCTTCTCCTGGGGTAGGTGCCATAGGTCGTCCTTTTTTCTTTTGGGGATGGCGGAGGAGAAGCTGAAGGAGTGAGGCCGTGCCCGCGCCTCGGCTCCCCTCCACCCGACAGCGGCTGTGGCCCTGGACGGCTGTCGTGGCTCTCCTGGCCCTTCCCCTTCCGTCAGCGCTTCTAACGGGGCAGGGTCGCCTTGCGGGAGTCGGTGACCCGAACGTGCGGCCCCTCACACACCCTCACACCGTCAGCGGCCATTTTGAGGCGCTCTTTTGCAGCCCCCGAGGTGTCAAAGTGTCATTTATTGATTGATTGATTTCCAGTAATTTAAGGAGTGATCCACGGCGATATATTTTAACTTTATTTGCCCAACTACAGAAAGCGTTGCAATCAAGGGGATATTTAACTTTATGAGGAGTTGATGTTGGCTAACGAAGGCCTCTGCACACAGTGGTGATGTGCTTTAAGCCCAGTTAGAAACAGGGAATTCAGAAGTGAAGAGCCCTACCATGCTCAGTTACAGTCGCTAGACTTGAGGGTTTTTTACCAGTCAGGAGAGGGCTTCGATGCTGTGGCAAGAAGTGACAACAGCAGTGGTTCTCACCTTGGGAGAGTTCACGTCTTATTGCTTAAACGATGGAGCAGAAGAGGGGCAGAGGGGTAACAGCACAAAGAGAGAACAACAGAGACGTGTGCCTTGCTTTTAGCAGAGAAATGTGAATTCAGCTAAATTCCAGGAACTAGATAACCAGTCGGGTGAGAGTCCTTTAGGATAGCGAATATCACAGGAGAGATACAGTTCATCATCAGAAGAGCTTTGCTGGAATTAAAATGGTTTATACAAAGCCAACAGAAATTGATAGCTTTGTGCAGCAGGTGTAGAATTGAGCGTTATGACAGAATTTTAAAGAGCAAGGGTCATGTAAATAAAAATAATACACAACCAGTAGTTGTTTTAGGTAGCTATTTGTAGAGGATGCCCGTGTAGTTTGAGCTCTGAGCAAGTGATTTTAAGCAAGGAATTTTTCTCTTAGAGTATGGGTATTTATCACCTGTTAATGAAGCACCTTGCCAGACTGGATATGAAACCACAGCTGTAAATCTGTAATGAGGAATTGCATTAATGTCAGTGCTGAGATAGCAGGCAGACACACAGCATACAATCAGACAGTTTTTCTGGTTTCTGGACTCCGTGCTGTCCCATGATTCATTAAATTGAGTCCTATACAATCGAGTTTATTTAGGTGTTATGAAAGGGCTAGATGCCTAATGTATGTATTTTTTTGTAGAGTTCCAAAAAGCACAGATAGCGTCAAGCTGAGAGAGCCATTAGAAATCATCTGTTCCTGTTTGAAGCTTTTTTACTCACTGCTGTGTAGTGTATATTTTTCAGACATTAGCATTAAAATACAGAAAAATGTCATAAGCTGTCAATTTGATTACATTACCTGTTAAAGGTTGTGATCTATAGTTTCTTTTTGAAAAGGACCCTAAAAATGCCTTTTTTTTTTTTTTTTTTTTTTTTTTCTGTAGCAGAAGTTTGAGGATTCTGCTCTGTAGTGCTTCTTTTGGATCAGAAAAATAACAGCCCCACGTGAGAACATCTGAATTTGTCATCCCAGGTTGGCAAATGGTTTAATGCTACTTTTCTCCAGTAAAGCCAAGATTCAGTCTTTAGTACAGCCATACCCTGAACATCTTTTGTTTCAGGCTGTTTTAAAATCTGCAGTCACCTGACAGATCACCAATGCAGTGAAATTTCAGCCCTTTCTACCAGCAACACACAGCCTTTGAATTTACAAACAGAAATTTGTCATTTGCAGTTTTGTTACTTAATTTAAAAAATATCTAGAACAGTAAATACTTCTATGTATACATGCTTACAGAAGCACTATCTTTTTCTGCAATTTTACTCTTTAAACAAACTGTAAAAAAATACACAAGAAAACAACTCTATCTTTACTCCAGTTTTTCTTTTTTTTTTTTTAAATTAGTATTCACAGAACAAAATTAATCATAACTATTTTAAAGGAGTAAATGATATATGTCACCTTAATAATAAGCTGTTGTGATTTATACAACAATGAGAAGAAATTCTTTGCTGTTATATGTTCAAAGTAGTGTTTGTACTCTTTTTTCACCATTTCTGTACCTTATTTGTATGCCCCATTTTCTTGCAGGCTTTACAGGAACTGTCAGGGAAGCAGCTAACAAGCACTGTTAAACTGTTTCTAGAGAAAGAGTAAACAAACACGAGGGTTTTCCACCTGATGCTTTGCTGTTTGACTCCCATTTAGTGACAAAAGAGATTTCCAGGAATTCATGTGCCTCCCTTGGATAGTTAGCTACCAGTGTCTGCTTAACTACATTTTAGGGTCAGATAGACATCATTCAGGAGTGAGAGGGTTTCATCTTGCATCCTGCACACTAGACAGATCTTCAATATATGCTCCCAAGTAATTTTTAGTTCTTAATGTGTTACTTATTATTTTCTTTTATTTGTTCCTGCAAAAGCAGAAATGTTTTGCTTTGGCTTGAATTACTTCTGACATTTTCTCTCAATATTTTGCTAAAAATGTTGCTAGCTGTTTCCAGGCACCAGTAACTAGGGTGCCAATCTTGTATATATGTTTGGTAAAACTGTTCTCTCTTTCTTGGAGCTTTTATCACTGCCTGTTCTAATCCGGTGTCTTGGATTAGTAGCCCTGATCCTCACATAAGTATTAGGCAAATTCATTTCTGTCAAACATCCAGCATTTTAAATGCTCCCTTCTCTTCCCTCCCTGCTGTTTTCACAGTCTCAGTGCTACACTATGCAATCTTAATGCCACTTTAGTCCAATTCTGAAGTTGTTTTCTATTCCACTTTATCTTGGATTAGGATCTCATCCCCATTGCCAATTGGTTGTGGCTTTACTTTTTACACACAGCCAAAGGAAGTGTTTGTTCACCCATGGGAAGGCTGCTGTGGGACAGTCATGTTTCAGTGTGTCTGAGCTAACTGCCCGTGTTCAGGATGTTCTGATTAGGTACTGATTGCATCCTTTCAGGAGGGCGACATGAGTACAAGCTGTTTAAAAAAACAGAACTGAATTTCTGCACGTAGCAGCACTCTACAAACAGAAGAATCAATTTGCAATAATCTGCTTTCTGTTGCATTTTAGTTCTGTCTTTAATCCCACTTATGCACATACTTTCTGATTCAAATGTACTTTGCAATTATTTCTGGAGGACTGTACAGAATGGATAAGAAGCTTTTCCATTACCATCACTGCAGTTGATAGGCTTAGTAAACCAGCTGGACTAGAGGCTCCACTTTTTGTACACGAGCATTTCTTACTGCATTCTTCCCACCTTCCAAGAATGCTAAACCTCTTCAACACAGAACTTCTCCAGGAACATTTACCTAAGCTGTACACTTCCTTTTTCCCCAGCTGTGGCTTAGACCTTCAGTAAATCCATTACTACAATTGGTGAAAAATTTGGTTCCATTAAAATGGAACTTTGACTTGTTTATTGTATTAATAAAGCTTTGTAAATCTGTAAACTGCACTTTTCTCCCGAGGTTTACACAATGAGTGACAGACTTGTAAGCAACTTGGATAAACTCCTGCTTGAGTTCGGTAAGTCATTATATTGTATATTTTTAAAGTGAAAATTACCAGTGCACTGCATAAAGTGATATTTTTAACTTTATGCAGTTACATTAACTTTAAATAAACATTTAAATATTAAGGTTTTGATGATCACCTACATAATGATGACGTTACGGAGCAGGGTTCTACAAATTACTTAGTAGCAAAATTGCTTGTCTGAAGGGGGACTTTTAGATGTCTCATTAAAATCTTTGCTAATTGATGTTTGTACAATTAATGTTGCAAAATGTTTGTTTAACAGTTCATTGTAGATAAACGTGTTTATTTTTCTTTTCAGTTTTCCAGCTAAAACAAACTTCTTATGCAAAGGAACATGTAAATCAACAGATAAATTGTGAGTAGTGATAAGATATCATTTTATTAGCTGTTGAATACTCTGTTTCATCAGTCCTGATACATGTCTGAGTTTCAGAGGCGGAAGCAAGCTTAATAATGAAAGCTGCCCAGTGTCCTGCTCTCACCCTGTCTCATCTTTTGCCATCAATACTTGCTCGTTCTCCCTAGCAGACTTTGCTTTTGCCTTCGACTTTTAGCTAATGCTGCTCAGCTGTCTCGTGGACAGCCAGTTTCGTGCTGCGCCATTTCCTGCTCTTACTCAGTAGCTCCTCACAGTTGCTGGCAGTTCTTTGGTTCAGCTGTGCTTGCTCAATACATCTGCCACTTGTCTGCCTTCTCTCTTCATGTTTTTTGTTCTTCCCAAATTTGGACCTGTGCCTCACTGCTTCTTCTCTCTTTCTGTCTTCCTACAATAATGAAAGTTCTCTCAGTTGCTGCAACCTACTCAAGCCTGGTTCTTCTTTTCTGTGGTCGACCAGCTGGTCATTTTATTTGAAATCCCAAACAGTAGCACCAATGGGAAAGCCTTGCTCCAATGAAATTCTTTCTTCCTAGGACTAACAGTATAATATTATGGACTTAGATCTTGGCTGATTTATTTATTTTTTAACTATCCCGCCAGTTGTATCACTCAGTCACAGGAATGGATATAGAGACAACCTAAAGAAATCCGTGCTCATCTCTGCTACCGCACAGGTGGAAGCTGAAGTTCAAGTCCTTCAGGAATAAGAGAGTGTTCTGCATTGTACTGGTGGCAGTATTTCTAATGATCTTAAGTGATACGTCCAAGAAAGTACTTACATATTGAGAGGGTTATCAATATTAGATTGAAGTATTTTGAACATTTAAGCATCTATTACACAAAATCTGGTACCCATAGAGTTCTGTAATAATTCTTTGGTCTCCGTCTGTAAATTTAGAGCTATTTGTGGCTTCAAATTTGTTCGAGCTTACTGCAAGTGAGCATGTTTTAGGTGAAATCCAAAGGCTTAGTAACTGTAGTAACATACTACAGTTGTTTGAGAGTTCAGTTGAAAGTGTGCATGAACTCAAAAGAAACACTTAGACTTCAGGTATTCAAGGTATTAAGACACTGTATATACTCTGGATTACTCAAGATATTAAAATACATTGGGATTCTGTTTTTTGCTGGCTGATGTTTATCTCTGACAGGTACACTTCTCCTGTATCAGCCCAGATGGAACTGCAAGTGAATATGTATCAAATGCTGCAAAAACAGACCGAAAGTTTAGGATGATCTAAAGCTATAGAGCAGTAATTCACACAACTCAAGATAAATCTCAACTAAGATGCCCTCCTTAAACAGATGTGAGGGGGCAGGATGTCTGTGATTGAGTGACTTCAGTTTAGTGGCACCATCTTTGTTGTCAGGGCAGCAGTGATGGCAAGGGAGATTTGGCACAAGTAGTTCTGAACCTCTGTAGGAAAGAATAAGAGATAGAAAACACAGGGAAACAAACAAACAAACAAACATGCACTTCGTTCTGCCCATCGCATTGCAACGTGAATATGCCTGGTAGCTCTCACAGCTTGTACTTGTGAAACAATGCTGGTAACATCCATGTTTTTGGGGATTTGTCATAACAATAGATGCTCCTCATTAATTGGCATCTATTTCCTACTCAATATATTAATCCATCATACATTACATTTTTTATTTGTATTTATTTGCTCCCAATTCCAGCAATCATTTGTGTATATGCTGTTAGAGATGTTTTTAGTTTTCTTTTCTTGAAGTCAGCTTTCCCATTCAAAACATTCTTATTTCTGGACTTCTGTAACATAAAAGGTATTTAAAGAGACTTTTATCTCAAGCAACTCTTGTGCTCCGATCAGTCTCCCAGTTGCAAGCATTACTACAAGAAAAGTGGCTCCCACTGTTCTCCTGCATACTACCTCTAGTGTCTGCAGACACTTGTCCTTCTGTGAACTTTGGAGAAGAGTTGGCATTAACTATTTATAAGCATTTTAATTTCTACCACTATTAATAGCTTTAGTTTCACATGGACTGGGATGGAGAAACAGCACTGATATTTTCTTCCAAAGCCAATTTCATAATATTAAATAAAAATCAGTGTTCTCACCACACAGCTTTTTTTTTTTTCATTCACTTTGTTGTTGCTTTGCTTAACTGCAGGCTGTTTGCTCATCTGCTACTACTGAGACCAAGCACTTAGGAAGAAATTTTGATTCTCTGAATGTAGACTTTTTGTTTCATAGCTATGTTGCAAGCACTTAAACATATTTTTACATTTTCAGTGTATTCTTCAAAAATCACAGAAAAAAGGAATGAAATTGCTAGATTGCAGGAAAATATAAATAACTGCAATGATGCAATTGCTGATTTACGCAAGCAAAATGAGAATTGTAAGGACAGCTGTAATGTGTAAGTATAATGTGAGCTGAACTTTTAGTCAGAGCTGGCATTAAGAGTCAGAATATAAGAATATAAGAATATAGCCATAGAATCACAGAATGGCTTGGACTGGAATGGACCTGAAGGATCATGAAGCTCCAACCCCCTGCCACAGGCAGGGCCACCAACCTCCACATTTCATAGCAGCCCAGGCTGCCCAGGGCCCCATCCAACCTGGCCTTGAACACCTCCAGGGATGGACGGGGCATCACAGCCCCTCTGGGCAGCTGTTCCAGCACCTCACCACTCTCTCGGTAAACAACTTAGCAGATCCTATCCTTTTTGTTTTCTTGCAAATCTATACCTGAAGATAAGTGCTTGAATATAGATGTCCATTGCATGTATTTGAAAAATATTATGGAAAGTTTCTAAGAATGAAAAAAGAAATGAAAGTTGCACCAGAGTCCTTCCGAGGTTTCAAAGTAGCTGCAAAGAGAAGAAGGAAAGGAATCATAAGTGAATGGAGGTTTAGTTGGCAGCTGATTGAATTGATTGTTATTCTGTAATGATTTGTAGCTTTGTTAAAATAAGTTAGGAAAAGATTTGAACTTGAGAATAAAATTTCAGTTTATTTATACTTTTTTTTTTTTTTTTTTTTGCCTCCAATGCAATATAAAATGAACACTTTTGTAAATTACTGGAAACCATTCCATGCTGATTTCTTTTTCTTTTTCTTTTTCTTTTTTTTTTTTTTTTTTTTTTTTTTTAAGTTGTAAATCAGCAATTAGGTAATGCAAACAAGGAAATAAGAAATTAAGGGTGAACTAAAAATCTGACCAAATTTTGAACCATTAAATTCAAAGGGCATTGGCTGAGGTCCTAAAAAGAACAGTCAGTGGCATTAATGTAAAGAGACTGAAAATAAGAAATGACTCAATAAGGGATACGGATATTCATAGAGACTATGCTTGCAGAAGGATGAGATTTTGTCTTAAATTATTGAAAATATCACCCATCAACGTACTGAAAACTGTACTAAACAAGTCCTAGCTGTGAGATCAGACAAAGAAAGTACTAGAATCATCTTAAATTTCTAATATTTATCCTAGTTGATACTCCTGATACTCTGGACAAGTTTCTAACATTGGTCTTGTAAATTCAGATTCTGTATTTGACTGGCAATCATCCTCACAGCTGATTGATTCAGAGATGAGTATCATTACATTTAGTTGCCAGGAACAGTCAATAGAGCTCTCAAAGAAACTGCTTGTTGTCTGGATTACTAGACATCATATTGAGGCACAAAGACTTTGAACAAAATACTGCATTCTTACATGCAACAAGTCTACTGAAAATACAATACATGAGATGTGGATCAAGATACTACTGTGATTTCTAAAAAATCCATAGAAGCCTATTTAACAAAGAACTGAAGAATACTATGACAAAGAAGAAATACATATTCTTAGGAACATAATGACATTTTTCTAATATTTAGCTGCTTGAATGATTCAGGCATGACGTGTTGATCCAAGAGCAAGAAGTGGTGAAATACTGTTGATGAGACCATTTCAAATGTTATCGTTCCTCTTACAGTGTTTTAATTTGTGTTCATGATGGTGGAGTGGATGGAAATATAAAAGAAAGCCAGATGAACACAGAATGTTTCTAATTTAGGAAATGAACTGTTGTCTTGTCCAGCTGGCTAAACCACAGGAAATTTTTAGTGCTTTCAGATAAGTGTGGATAGAGATTTCTCTATACCTTTGCTGATGAAAGGAGGAGCAAACAAATGCAATAGTTATCAAGAGCTTCCATGAAATGGTGCACTTAGCAAACTATGGATCAACTACTTGGATCCTTCATGCCTTGTTCTGTTGCAAAGCTAATTCTTAAACTCTGTGTTCTCCACATGCCTGCAGAACAAGTGTGAATACAAAATGTAACATGCATTTGGCTTGTAAAAGTGGGTAGAGCCTTCTGATCCCAGGCTGGATGTGGCTCTGGGCAGCCTGGTCTGGTGGTTTACGACCCTGCACATAGCAGAGGGGTTGAAACTAGACGATCATTGTGGTCCTTTTCAACCCAGGACATTCTATGGTTCTATGATTCTATGATTCTGTGATTCTATGGTTCTATGATTCTGTGATTCTATGGTTCTATGATTCTATGATTCTGTGATTCTATGGTTCAATGATTCTATGATTCTGTGATTCTATGATTGATCTTTGGTTAATATGAGTTCCATGCCATTGTCGTTGCTCTTTTTTCTTTAACTCCAAAGAAATACATGGAGTTTTCTGGAAGAAGATCACAGTGTTTGCGTGCCTGTGTGCACCTACACATGGACTGTTAGTTTCTGACTTTTAAAAATCTAAGCCCTTAAAACTGTGGCTTTCTGTTGAATCTTCAGAAGGTGTGGTGAAGAAGCATTTCTTAATTACATTTTTAGTGATTAGTGGTGCTAGCCAGTTTGTGCCAAATAATGCTAAGTATCCTGAACCAATGCTGCACTTCCTCGTTGAACTTTTTTTCCAATGAGAAACTTTAATGCTGTTATAGATGTCGATTATGCATGTGTTCTATCACCTGGAGTAAGTTGTTTTTTTGCTCAAGGTTATTGGACTTTAGCAAATTAATTGTCTATCTTTATTTCCATAATGGAAACAGCTGTTTACACCACCTTTGGAGTGCTTGTCCAGAAACACATCCATACTTTCTGTGATTGCACGCTGCACGCTCTCCAGTTTTGGACCATAGGGCATACTCACCCAATGCCCTTTACGTGCCCTACTCATGAATATGCAGCGTAAAATGGACCACATGTCCTCGGTTACTCTTACCGTTGCAGTAGAAAATAGTTCCTTTGCTCAGCTGTGACTTATTCTGCATTTCTTCATTGATAATTTCCATCTCTTTAAATGTAACTTTTTTTTTGTTGTTAACTTGTTCCAAATCTATGTAGGGCTTCAGGTGCTTTCAGGTTTTCTTCTTCTTCTGCCTTTTTGGTGCTTGATGGGATCTATGCAAGTGTTCCTAAAGTTGGGATTTGTTTGCATGTCTCCTAGCTCTGATAGTTCCAGCCAAACTTCATTTATTAGAGATGTTTACATTGCCCTAGAGTAGCAGTATTCTGGATGATGCCATAGAGGCAAAAAAGAACATATCTTGCCAGCAACTGAAGTTCAGTTCTCATCTGCAATTAACTTATTTTCAACTAATCTGGAGCTTTTTACACTAGAAAAATATGTGCTTGACTTTCAGCACATTAAGTGACTTGCTCTAGTTAGCTAGCTAAAGTAAGTTGTTTATGTCTTCTTTTTTTAATTGCTTTTTTATTAGGAAGGACCATTTACACACTTCTTTTTTGTACTTTGCAGCTGGAAGCCCACATATGCAATTCTTAGCAAGCATGAAGAATATGTGAAGAATGAACTTGAAGTTTTACAAGAAGCTACAGAAAATGAGAGGTATCAGTGATCATATGAGATAAGATTTCTAGAAGCAGTGCTTGTTGATGGCAGTGCTGTCTAAATTGATCTGCAAAGTTATGCAGTCTGCATCAAAAAGTTTTGGTAAACATTTCACTGTAATAAAAGAATATTCACTTTCCATTATTAGGAGTTCATCTGTGACTTTGTAGATGCTAGTGAAATAGGATAAAATGCAGCTTTTTCAGATAACTTCCCAAATTTCTATAACAATTTTCAGAACACTGTTTAATTGCCCACAATTTCAAGAGAAGCCCTCTGAATTTGGATAATCATAAGGTAATCAGTGTTTCAGCTTTGACAAAAATACAAAATATCAGAGCATATTTGCAGAAACATATTTTAATTACAGATGGTTTTTTTTAACCATTAGCATGACATGTCTTCACACATGCTGTAATTTCAGTAGTTTCAGACATTCAGGTTTGGAAGACTTTTTGGAAAGTAATGAGGTTCGATTTTTCTAGAAGCATCACATAAATGAACTTGAGCCTTTACTTTCACATCTGCACTAAACAAGATAACTGACGCATTCAAATAATTTGTTTTTCTTTATTTATGAATAATTCTTCAAAATAACTACAAAGCATTCAAGTTCAGTATTAGATCATGAAAAATAGGGCGGGTAGAATCTATCTACCAGCACTGAGTGGGATGAAGAAAAGACCCTGAAAATTTTCACTTAAATTTTGGAAGTGGGATGTGGCAAAGTTAAAGCTGTGAAATATTGTTTAACATTCAGGAAAAAAAAGTCTTTATTTTAGAGAGGTTGCTCACCTTTACTGATCTGCTTGGGAAGAGGAAGAGGTTGGTTAGTTGTGTGTTAAAAAAGTCATGGCAGATCCATCTAGACATCTGGATAGCAGTGCAGGGGTGTTACTGTAGGCAACTGCAATTTCAAATGTTGGCTGTGTTTTATGCTAGTGTTCTTCTTGCAAGTAGTTCAAGACAGCAGAAGTAGAATGCCTGGCAGCATTTAATTAACTCTGTTAGTAGCTGATCTGCCTTCCTCTTTAGAGCTCCATATTTGGTGAAAAATGAAGCTAAATTGGCTTTCTATGAGTATATGAGCCATTTTGGCCTTCACTAATTTGAGCTGACAAGCCAAAGAAGCATTACTTTTAAATTGCTTCTTTAGATAGCTAGTTTCAATTCCAACATGAAAGTGTTTGCTTTTTTTTTTCCTCCTGAGCTTTTAATTGTAAAACATCATGACTATAAACCACGGAATAAATTTAATTCATGTATTTCAAGAAAGTTGTCTCGAGAGACTTCTTTCAAATACAGTCCCTCTATACTGAAGCATTTGCTGCTATACTCAAATCAGCAAGGCGTGCATTCAACAAATTCTGAATAGATAAATTAGGAAGAAAAATAAGTGCATTTAAAACGTTATGTGCTGAATGCCCTTCTTAAGCTGGCGTTTGTGGACATTCAGGACATGCTGCTTTACATGCAAAGATCTTTTTAAAAGATGACTTTAATGTGAACAGTACTGAATTCTAAACAGCTGATGTTCAACTGTGTGAATGGAAGGATGCGAATTACTTAGGAAAAATACTGGAAATAGAGTCAGTTCCTCAAGACTTTTATGCTATATTCCATATGGCCATAAATACTTATCTGTGGAAAACAAATTTTGGGGAAAAAGTGTGTTTAAAGTTTGAGGATGATACTCAGAAGCCTGAAATGTATCACTTGCAATTCAAATTTAACTTTGATTTATATTTTAAAATTTATTTGCAAATGTCAGTGTTTCTTAGCTATTGTTTGTAGAATCTATTAAATTAAATGGAAGTATGTATTATTTTATCTTTCATACCCTGACAGTATACACAAATGTTTAGGAAATCCAATAACTTCACGGATTCCCAAGACTGTCCATGAAAAAAGCCATGAGAAAAACAAATAGACTGATGTCCTTTTCTACATAAAGTTTGGAAATTTCTTGATTTCACAACCTTGAATCATAGCAGTGTTAATCTACAACTTCTTTCCCTTGAATATGTCTGCTGCACTTCAGTCAGTTTAATGGGATGCCTGGAGCATCGTTTTATTTGAAAAATGAGATTTCATTTTCTGCTATGACATTAAAAAATTGACACTTCTTTTGTAAAAGAAGAAGTTTCAACAATTGTGTATGGACAGAAATGTCTCTTGTGCTGCCCAGTCTAACCAGCCAGCAGCCAAAGTGTCTGTTTTTCTGTCAGTCAGTAATAGCAGTTTGACATATAGTTATTCTTTAAAGAGGAATACTGTGATTTACAGTGAGAGCTGGTCCTTATTGCAGGCAAACAGGTGTGTCTGTGCCTTCAGTTGCTGTTATGCATAATGATTTGTTTCATAGAGGAATTTCTAATTAATCTGCAGTGTACTGGTAACGTAATATTTTCACACGTGCTTCTGTTATTAAGCTTTTGCTTTCAAATGTGGAGATAAATATACCAGGCCTTGGTTGTTGTTACTGATAATTTTAAAAACAGTTAATAATTAACTCTTGCTTTCCTGCAGGTTACCTGTGTGTGACATTAACAGTTAGAATCAGTTCCTTTGTTAATTAGTCAGTGTTCATCACTGTGCTTTCCCTACAGACACTGAGTTTGCATTGGAAATGACCTGTAATGCATGCTAGACCTAGCAGCACTACTGGAGTAATAAATGCTTCCCAGTCACACAGTTGAATATTTGATCTGCTGTTTGCAAGCTATCCCGCAAATTCCTTGTCTAATTGAGAAAACAGACCAAAGAATCTTATCCAGAATAGTCACTGTCATTGATTTAGCACAAGCCAATTTCTGTTCTGTCCAATAGTACTTCTTTTTCTCTTTTTTCCAAGCAGAATAATGATCAATTTTCAGCTTTATGTGATGAATTACATCTAATTGCTTCTTATGGCGGTTGTTTTTATAACAGTATTTCAAAAGCTCATTTAAACTTTAACAACGTCATGAAGATTTATTTAATGGGACCTCTTAATTGGTGCTACCTGCTTTAATAATTTGTAGCTATGTTCTCACTCAATGTCAGTGAAATTATATCAGTGTGAGATTAATGTAGAGGGCAGTCTTACGAGAAGCTGAATATTTTGGCTCTTTTCCAGTTAAGCATTGAAGTGTTTGCTTAACCTTAGGTTTGGTAGTCTTGTTATTTTAGTGTGACTGTTGTGTTTGTGTGAGGCTTCCCTCAATCAGATAGCTCAGCATTTCTGCAGCACTGCATCAGGCTGATCTAAATCACAGAATCATAGAATGGCTTGGGTTGGAAGGGACCTCAAGGATTATCAAGATTCAACTCCCTGCCACAGGCAGGCTACCAACCTCCACATTTGACACTAGATATATATATATAAATACTGTATGTATATAAATACTGGGTGCTAGGCCAAATGATCCTTTACTGAAAGTTTGATACAGCTCCACTGATACAGGTGGAGTTGTGCCAATAAGCAGAAGCAGAGAATTTGGCTTGCTGTGAGTTTCATTAAACAAGGAAGTTTAATTAAATGAGGAAGAACCATTTGTCATCTGTCAAGCTACCTTCATGGTATGGTCTAGATTCCTTTCAGAATTATGGCTGTTATATCATGAATGTATTTTTGCTATGTACAGCACAGTTTTCCATGAAAACAGATGGAAGAAAACAAAATGAAGTTGAATAGAGACATACTGAAAAAGTACTCTGATCTTTTCCAGAATAACAGCAAGTCTAACTGAGATGATTCCATTAAGTAATAGCTTTCCTTTCTAAAAGTTATCTAAATTATATATTTTATAGGAAAATGTATCAAGATTACATAATCCAGTATAAGGAGACTCTGAAGCAACACCGTGAAAAATATGCAGAAACTGCCCTTGCACAGGAATATTACAAAAAAAAGAAAGAGGTTGAGGAAATCCAGAACAGAATTCAGAAACGGTCTGAACAATATAAATTGAAAGAAGATGCTGACTTGGACATGCTTGGTACTGTTATTATCAATGCTTATGCAGTAGAGCCTTTTGCTGGTGGACTGCATGTTACAGCCCTGTACAGAAATCCATTTATTGATTTATCAGAGCTTCTCTTAAGCTGATAAAAAAAATCTTCATTTTTGTTGTACCATGTTTAGGAAAAAAAACTGTAGCAAACTGAGATTTGGAAGATGAATTTAGTTGGAGTATACATGCTAATGTTCTTTCCTCCAACCTGTAAGTGTAATGGGGAGAGGTTGGCCAGTGGGCTTCTTAGGGTAAAAAAATCAACCAGTATTAGTTTAGAATTAGCTTCTCAAACACTTATTTACTTGCTTATTTACTTATTGTGCTATTTTAAATGTCATTACTTTCTGTATTATTGCTATTACTTTTATGAGCTATTACACAATGGTAAGTGTTCCTGAACCATTAATTTAAATTGTATTTGTAGAGAAAATGAGACTTGTTAATGTTCTGAAACAAAATTTTATTTTTACAGAGCCTGCTCCTTTTAAATCCATTAATGACTGGGCTTTGTATATGTATCCTTGAAGTGTAATGTTAATACAGTTTACAGGAAGGAAAGTTTATATTTAACTTTCACAGCTTTTGATTTAAAAATATAGTAATTATGTTTAGAGTGGCAGCACAGCCATTTCCCCATGGGATAACTGTAGGTCAAATAATAGTTTTTCAGTTAAATTTGCTGGAACATTTTGAGGAAGATAATTGTAGTTCACCTTATGACCTATCAGTCAAAAAGCTTCATTAAAGAGAAGACTGAAGTTGGATTTGGAGACTTTCCTAAGAAATGTGGAATAGTCAGGGCTTTCTGTCACTGTAGAACTTGCACTTACAACATAGAACTGTGAGGGACCTGATTATATCCCCTTCTTTAATAAAATCATGTTGCCACGTATATTCCTTAATTTGGAAGTGCTTCTTTGAGACAAAAAACACAGGAAATGTTAAAGCTTGCTGAAACTGCTACACAAGAATCAACTGAACTAGAAAAAGAAGCAGATGAAATAGAAATGAAAATTAATTATTTTAAAAAAGTAAGTGTGTATTATATATATGTAGGTACTTATACAATTGACTTGCTGAAACAAAATAGTAGTATATTTTCAAGCATATGAGCCAACAGGATGATACTAGAATTAATGATTATTCATTATTATCATTTTGGCTACAAAAAAATTCTGCTTGCACTGATTCATCAGTTTAGAAGCCCTTTGCAGCAAGTAGCTGTATCATTTTCACATTTTTTTATTAAATTGTGATGTTTATTTATTCTTTTTCTTTTAAGACATTTGAAGAGACCACAGAAGATCAAAATAATTCAGAAATGATTGAAGGAAAAAATCTGAAAGGTCTAGAGAAACCAAAGGAATTTAAAGAAAGGTGTGTTTTTAGAAATTCTTTCCTTCTCCTTGCTTTCATCCAGAAAAACATCTCAATATTCACACAAAGGTGGCAACAAAACACAAGTTGTTGCTGTAGAGCGACTAGCAAGGTTTTCAACCCAAGACATATGATTCATTTACATAACTTTAAAAGAATCTTATTTCTTGGTGTTCAGTGGTGGCAAATTTCTATTGCCAGAAAATCAGTGTTACCTGGAAATAACTATTCAGAAGTATTTTGTGAAAAACTTTGCTCCTCACAGCTTCTGCTAATGGATCTGTGTGGATAGTTTTATGGCTTGTAATTACAGTTACAGTGACTGTGCAGTCCAAAATAGAATACATTAACTATACTGAACAAGTATTTGGTGAAAAGTTCAGGGTTACAAATGTCATTGCCTTCAGCTCCAAACTACTCTTAGAAATTTAACACTTAATTTGGTTCTTAAAAGCAAGTGTGAGTGAAAGTTTCATTGACAGGATTAATGGCTTAGTAAATTAGTCAGTGGTCATTTACAACTGGGACTCGCTTTAATTTGAGCTCAATTACAGTGGCTGAAGTCACCATCAGGACCATCTTGCACTCATCTGGATTTCTTGTGAGTATTAAGACATGAAACTTAAAACTGACTCTGTTGGACAAAAATCCGAAAGACTTAGTCCAAATGATTTTATGTCATGGTGTGCTTGATAAGGGTGCTCTTCAGAGCTCTGAATTGGGATTTAGAGGACTATATGTACAGAAAGCTGTCCTTTTAACTGTCTCCTTCCCCAGGAATACTTTATTTTTTAATATCTTCTTATAGAACCCTGTATTATTCAAATGATTAATTTTTCATTGTTTAAGATCTTACACCAGTTCTGCCTTCTTATCTAAATTTGGTATGATTGGCAAGATCTCAGAAACACAGGGAAACAAGAAATCCATGTAGTTCTAAGACTGGGTGAAGAAGATTGGAAATACTCCCTTAGAATTCTCAAAGGGCTCCAAGTATGTTCAGTATGCAGAAAATGCCAATTAAAAGCATACTATAGAGGGAGGAGATCTCTGTTTTGGGCACGGAGGTGCAAGAAGTACTCAGTGAAACCACTTTTAGAAAGGAATCTGCAGGGTATTTGCTGGACTTGCCACTTTCATAAAGTTACCTCTTTCATAAAGTTTTCAGGTGCTTGAACCTTCATCAAAAATTGTGCTTTGATTGTGCACAAGTAGATCTTTTGATGCTCTGCTGAAGTTCCATGGCTTACATCATGGTTATAAGATGCTGTAAACATTTCACACCATTCTAACTCACATTGCTCTTTAACCTCCATGTATGTGTTCATGTGATATAGCATATACTACCAGACCACAACCTGATTACTAATTAACATTGCTTTTCTAGAGTAAATTTTAAAGCATATTCTTGCCAAAGTTATGTAAAACATAAGGGCTTATGGAAAATGGTGTAAAAGTTGTTTTAAAACATCCCTCGTTAGTGTATTAAAAGAGAAAGGAAGCACAGAAATATCTGAGTAACTACTGATGGTAAAAATTGGAATATTATTAATCTGTGATTGTAATCACTGTGGAAAGAAACAGAAAATGTACTAAGACAATGATTCACATGAATTAAAACCTTTGTAGACTCAAATCAATATAGAAAAATATAACAAGAGAGTAAGGGTACCAAAGGCAGGAGCTGTTGTGCAGTCACTACAGGGTAATTCCTGAGCAGAGAGATCTTTGTAAAGCAGGAGGTAACTTCATTTTCTGCCACAAAAGAACAAAAAAAGAGTTGTATTGTGAAAGTCCATAAACTGATGCAGAACAGCATGGAACCAGCAAACGTCAAACAGAACAACAAAAGCACTGAGCAGAATAACGTACAAATTAATACCCATGGAATACTGTAGAGGGCTACAGGATAAGAAAGGAACATGAAAGTTAACTGATAGCTGCTGGTGTATATGTTCTTTGGGCAGGAGGATGGCAGTGGTAAACATTTTGTCAAAAAGATTGGAACAGCTGCAAAACACATTAGTCTTCTGATGCAACCTATTTTCTTTGAGTAGTGGACTTCTGTAGTGCACCAGTTATATTCAACAAGTATCATAGTTCAAATTTCCATACCAAAAGTCCTCATCAGTGACCAAAAAGGAACACCAAGTAATAGTGTATACCTGGTTAAATTTTAAAGTGATTCGGACAGCTCTTGTGTCTTGAACTTTTTTGAAGCCTTGGATTGTGTTTCTTGATTAAAGATGGTATTACACAGAAATCTCCAACAGTGCTTTGGTATGTATCATCTTCATTCCCTATGCTTTTCTGGAATGCTTAGGAGAGATTAAATTCATTTATTCTGCAATCCTGACTGTTTTTTTTTTTTTCCTTCATTTTGATTATGCATTAGTTCCATCTCTGAATACCAAAAATACCTTGTGTTCCAAATGAGGAGTTTTTGCTAAAACTTCTTCTAGAGGAAGAAGTTCTGTAGAGTATGATTTCAGTTCCTTCTGTGCCTTTGCATTACAAGTGATAAGACTTCAGCGATCAAATAAAAGACTTTGCAATATAATTCTTGTGAAATAATGTGAATCTGTTTCTGGACTTCTAAGTATAAACATCAGTGAAGAATCACAGAATCATAGAATCAAAAAGACTGGAAAAGACCTACAAGATCATCCAGTCCAACCATCCCCTTACCAGCAATAGTTCTCACTAAACCAAGTCCCTCAACACAATGTCTAAACGTTCCTTGAACACCTCCAGGTTTGGTGACTCCACCACCTCCCTGGGCAGCCCGTTCCAGTGTCTGACCACTCTGTTGGAAAAGAGTTAACCCTGTACTGACCACAGCTACTGCTAAGGAAATGAAATTTTATTTTGACCTAAGAATATCTTTTTTTGCACTTTAATAAAAACTGAAAATATTACATGTTTTGCCACATGGATCGAGATAAAGATCTTTTGTCCACTCAGATGTCTACTTACAGTGAAGCAAAAAAAGGAAGACAAATGATGTGTCTTGTTATTGCAGTTCAGAATATTTTGACTTTCTGCAGTTTGATTTTTTTCCCAGTAGTTATTAATGTCAGATATCTTTTTTTTTTAAAAATAATTATTTGGGTGAGGGAAGGGAGCAGATGTATTGTGTGTTTATGAAGTTTAACTGCAGGTCCTTTTGGAAGTTTTTGTTACTTAAAAAAATCAATATCTCAAGAGTTTCTGACTCCTGTTTGCAACTCTACCATCAATCCATCCTTCTGAATAGATATGTATTGTAAAAGAATGGTTTATCTCCTGTATGGGAATTCTTTAGAAATACAGGGAATTGTCTGCTGGGTTTTACAAAAGCACACAGAAACTGACTCCAGGAACTTTTAAAAACACAATTTGGTATCCGAAGTAAGTAATGTAAAAGGATTGGTTACTGGCAATCTAAATCATGACCATCAGCAGCAGCCTTGTTCAATTCATTTCATTTTTGAATGACTGTGATAAAGCTGTTCTGAACAAGGAAAAGCCATTTCAGCCTGGGTTCTGTGCTTAGCTCTGCTTTGACTAATCCTAAAGTTCTCCACATCTGATCTTAAAGATACTCAGTCATATAAACATTTTTTTGTAGTATGCAGGTGCTGTAAATGAAAGATAAAGATGCTTTTAAATTATTTCTGTTTGATATATGATTTTATTTGTCATAGTAGGTGGTCCATGGTTTCCATAGTTTGTTAGATCCAGTATCTTAATCAATGCTTCTGGTTTGGCCAATGCTTCTGCTTTAGCCAGTAACGTTACTTATTTTACTCTTTGATACCTTACAAAGTTCATCTTCCTTTTTACCTTATTTGTGAAAAATATCAAAAAAACTGGAGCACAGAAGTGCCAAGCAAGAATGTCAGGGAGGAAATAAAATAAAAAAAAAACATTATTAAAAATAAAAAAAGGGTAAGTGATCCTGTGTCTGTTTCCACTCCCTATGTTTGTGCTTAAGTCCAGGAGCTCCTTGTTGATCCATGGAGGCCTCCTGGCATTCTTTCCTGGCTGCCTTCCTTTTTCTCAGGATGCACGGCTTCTGGGTTGGAGGAGACAGTCCTTGAATACTGTTCAGCTTTCTTGAGCTCCTCTTCCCTCCAGGTCTTTCTCCCATGTCACCTGCCAAGCAGTTCCTTGAAGAGTTCAAGGTCTGCTCTCTTAAAGTCCAGAGTAGCAAGCCTGCTGTGCACCCTCCTTAATGCACCAAGGATCTTGAATTCCACCATTTTGTGGTCACACTCCACTATTTCCTGCCATTTTCTTTGATACCAACAAAATTCAAGTCAGCAATGTTATGATGATCACTTTGGTACTGATGCATGCCCTTTGCTTTCAGTGATATTCTATGGTGTTCTTTAAAGGGAAACTAAAGTCTTATTGATAGCTGCAGCTGAAAAGAGCTAGAATCCCCCTAGAAGCATGCGTTTCCCTTGAGAACTTCACTTATTTGAAGCTGTTGGATTTTATGATTTCCAATCTTTTTTTTTTAGGATATTTGAAGAGAGTGAACATCCTTCTTTATTACATGAGAAACATCAGCTGTACAAACCATTACAGCTCCCATGCATTCCTCGGAAATCAGTCCAGTCTTTACAGACTGCTAGATTCTCTATGCAGCAAACAGAAACAGGTGCAATGTGCTTCTAATTATCTTTTTTTTTTTTTTTTTTTTTTTTTTTTTTTTTTTTTTGTGAGAATTTTGAGTTATTTTTGTGTAAATAAATGGGAACCATGGCAATGAATATTCTCAGCTGTTTTCACTGTGATGGATGTAGCTAGGCTTTCAGCAGAAGTCGGGTGCACACCTGTCTGTGTTCTGACAACCTCTGATTTCTCTCTCATCTGTGCTTTGAGTAAAGTGACGTGGAAGATATACCTAACACATTGCATCAGAAAAAAACTGAAGCATACTTCTGGGAATGTTTGTAAATATATGGTAAATGTAACTATTATTTGTAGTAATTTGCTTGGAACTTTCACATTTTAGCTCTTCATGAGCAGTAAAATTTGTATACTTTGTTGACAAGTTCAGTTTAACAATGCAATGCTCTGGATACTGAATCCTGTTTATATGTTTGTAAATTCAGGGAGAGAAGAAAAAGAAAATCCTAAGGAACAATCAGTTGCTGCTAGCAGTTCTTCCAGCCATGCAGAAAATCCATCACAGGTATGAGTAGTGCCACTGGTAAAATGTGAGACTGTTTAATCTGTTGTATGTGGTTTAAGTACAAAATACTTCAAACACACCCACTGCTATTTTGTCTTTCATAAAACTTGTTAATGATGGGTTCAAGATGCTGAAGACTTGGTAATCATAAAATTCTTTTTTTGATGCCATTTCTAACTCAATTGAAATTGCTTAAGTTATTATAAAATGCTTCATGTTATTACTGCTAGTCACATTAAACATTCTAGTATTGCTTCCCTGCAGGGAGCCTGCTTTAGCAGGAGGGGATGGACTCAATGTTCTCTTGAGGTCCCTTCCAACCTCTGCGATTCTTTGATTCTGTGTGATTTCTTTCCAAACTTGGTGTGGACTGTATGTCCAAATAAATAACTTCTGTAAGAGTTTTAAACACACAGAATTTGATTGTGTGCAGCAAAGTTTTGGAATTCAAGAAGGAATATAATCTTCTATTACTGATTCATCATCAGTCATCTACTCTGTGGGAAGGGATTTCACTGAGGACTAAGGATGTAGGATGCTCTGTGGGACTGTCTACAGTTTATCCAGAAAGAAAAAAAAACAGAGAAGTAAAACCTCAGTAGCATTTCTTTGTACACTTAAGAAGTTCAGAACTGTGTTTCCTTCTCTATCCCATAACTCCTATGACTTTTTTTTTGAAAAGGGGAAGTGTATTGCAGCTCAATATCCTAAAGACACAAACACAGTAAAACAACCCAAAAACAAGCTGGAGGAATAACTTGCACAGTCACAAAACAACACAAAAGAAAACCCACACTAATAAAAACACATTAGGTGAAAGAAAATTAACAAGGCTGATAGACTGTTGAAGTATAAAAGGAGTACTGGAAAAGGTGGCATCATCAGAGATAAATAGTTTGCAAGTATTTTTGCTGTGCAGCAATGTGGGGAAATGTCCATACTGAAACTTTTCCTCATAAGGTATGTGTCACTGGTCCTATTTCAAACCAAATGTCAGTGAAAATTTGCCAAGTAAAAAAGTTAACAGCTGTGATTTGCTTATAACTTACCAAGGAAATCAAGGTTATTGTGAGTGCATCATCAAATGCTTTAGGATTGAGCTTGTGGGACCAAAACCACCTTCATTAAGTAAGACAAGACAGTATGAAATGCAAGAGCTAGACTGAATGAAGCAAGACCAAAGTAAATTTCAGGTAGTTGTGATTTGTGGCAGGCTTAGGGAGCTGAACATGATGAAGTAGATGGAAGGGTTGTTGCCAGGGTAATCCAGATGAGGATGGCTATCTGGGACCTAGAATTGCACGTAGAAAACAGTGGGAAGCAGTAAGTCAAGGTTAAGCAAACTTTAAGAAAGGTGACAGCAATGGGGAGAAGATGGAGTAGAAGAAAAAGATTGGAGGACAGGAGGTCTTTATGCTTCCGGAAGGGAGCTGTAAACTAAAGAAAGTGAGTGGTGGACAGATTCTGCACGTCCAGTCCTTTCGTCCCCTACCCTGATTCTATGATTCTATGATACGTTTTGCAAACTAAAACCAAACCACAACTAGCAGCTCCCTGTGAAATAATATGTTATCTCATGCTAAGGCATAGACTCCTAGAGCCACTCTGCCATTATGGAACAAATACATGCTACGTGTTTGAGTCAGACCTTCTGATCTGGCCAATGTCTGTGAGGGGAGTGTTTGCATGTTACCTACAGTTGTTCAGTCAACCTGGCAGATTTAATCCCTTCTGTGTTTTCTGACTTTGGCCTTAGAAGGTGGAGACAGGCCTGGCTACAGCAGTAGTAAACACGAATAAAGTTTGTAAATTGTGTAATGCTATTTGTATGACTGAAAAGTTAGTTATTCACCTTTAGTTATCAGTGCTGTAATTGCAACTTTATTAAAAATAACAGATGTGGTTTTGAATAACATGTAGAAAAAATGTTAAACTGTAGGTAAAGCAGACAGGCAAAAAAAGTTGCATAATTCCTAAAAAGAGCTTAACTGAGTGGATTTGTGGACAAATTAAGGACAAATTGGAAGGATATTGTCAAAGTAACAATTTCACGTGCTGCCTCTCTTGAATTTTTCTTGGTGTTTTAGATGGTTATTGGTACTGATGCGACTACTAATCTACAGGTTGCCCAAGTTCCATCAACAGCAAGTTTTCAAAGCCAAACGCAGTTCAGGTAACTTTTCTCTAATGAAGTAGCTTTCATTGTAGAGATTAAAGTTTATGGAAATAACCCACATTCAAACAAGTGTAATTTTTGTCTTTTAGACTGCTACGGCCTCCAAAGCAAGTGACTGCTAATCAACAGTATGAGAGTGAAAAAAGTGTAATAGGTAAAGTGCCACTGCTGTCCTCTGATCAGATGTGCTCTAACTGTATGCTGACCACATAATGATAAAACAGAATATTCTAGAAGCCACACTGTCACTCTGATATGAAGTGGACCACCATTTGTTTTCCTTCTCCACTTTATTTAGTTTTAACTTGTGAGTACAGCAGGCAGAACTGAGTCAAGTTTAAATGAAGACTGAACTGCGCAGTAATGTGAGATGCATTCTTCATCAACCACTGCTAATAAAGGGAATCCCCCAGAATTTCTAGTAAATCCACACTCTTAGTCTCAGCTGTTTGGGCAAAATGAAAACCTGTTTGCAAATCTACTGAGAAGGCATGAGGAAATGCAAAGAAAAGGGCTATAGCAAACAAATATAGGAATCTTGAAGCACCAGACTAAGATCATTAAGAATGAAAACTGATATAAGAAATACACACAGAATGCTTACAGAAACAAAATAGAGAATCTACAAATGCACCTGTAGTTTCAAAAATCCAGGGCACTGAGTTTTAATTTAAATGCACTTTTTCCTAATTACACTGTCCATTAAAAAAATTAGAGCCCATTTTTTTCTATAAGTAGAATCTGAATTATGTGTCTTAAAACACAAGATCTTAACTTACAGTGTGTGAAACATTGCGTGGTCTCATGCTTAGAGCAGAAATTTGAGTAACATTCTTCTCATTTCTTATGCTAGCTTTTGCCCAGGTCTTTAAGACATTTCTTCAGTCTCATGGACATGCTTTTTATACTGTTTCCATGTGGTTCCTATTGACTGGTGTGGGCATTCTCAGAGTGCAACAGAAGGACTGGGCAAAAATAAGCACTCTCAGGGAATGACAGCTGAAGTTGAAGAACTTACCAGACAAAATGAAGCAGCCTTAGTATAGCTTTGACAATAATAAATGGCAGAATAGGAGGAAAATATTATGAAAATTTGCCACAGAGTGGGTTATTATGGAAACTACAGTCAGAACACTTCCTTATCAATAGCAATGCCAAGTTAATAAATCTTTTTCAAGGATTCTTCCTCACCATGTAATTTTTATTTATCCATTTAAAATGCTGTTATAATATAAGGAGTGCTGTCTTCTTTGCATAGAAGACCAAGAGGCCAAATGTGATGATAAAGAAGCAGGAGATGAGCCTAAGGATTCTTCTTACATACCTCAAGTAAGCAGAGCATTTTAATGTCATAAGCAGTTATTTTATTTAAAAATCTACATCAATCTAGCTTGATGTATTTGAGTCTTTTGGCAAGAACTAATTGTAATTCTCAGGAATTGTCAAAATGACTCATTGTAAGGCAACCAACAGAAGCCATTCCTTCTGATTACTAGGAGAATGACCTTGAGCATATCAGCATTCTGTGGTTTTTTAATGTTACCTTGACAATGGGACATTGAGGACAACTGTCCTATGCACATGATAGTTTCTAGATAGAACTGTTGTGTGATGTTTTCATCTGTGTAAGATAAGATACATGTTTGAACATTTTTTGCATTTATGCATTTGAAATTCACTTCTCCCACAGAAATATAGTACAGAAAGTAGGCTCTGTGCTGGCCACAGATTCTGAGTGGCTGCTTTTATTGGGCTTTTATTACTTGAATGGGAATTTAGGCTCCATGCCATATAATTGAAGCCAGTTCTGTGTACACCTTGCATATGCAGGTGATACTGAGATCAAGTTTGAGACACTCAGCGTCCTCTAGCTGGCTTACTACAGGCTGACACCCACAGGCAAATGATGGAGAACAATGTCTTTAAAACAATGTTGAGTTTAGTGAAAATTACTCCACAGAATCCAAGTGTACACTCTCAGTTAACATTTCCTGAAAAAGAGAAAATATTCTTAGTGAGATAAAGCATACTCTGATGGTTTGTTCCTTTAATTTGCTAGGAAATATCAAGAGGATTCCAGTGTGACTTAAAGCATAAGCTAAGAGATGATTTAGAAAGAAACCAAGGCATTGTTTTCAACCAACTCAAATGTTTTTTTTTGTGTGAATGAAGGACTTTCATATATAGTTTCAATTGGAAGAAGTCAATTTTTAGTTAGTTAAATTAAGGTTTCAGTTGTAACTGTGGTGAATATGTAACAGGAAGCATTTGATTAAATTGCCTTTATTTTTCATGCAAATAAAAACAACTAACCTTAAAACATACAATGAGCATGCTTAGAGAAACGGACTAACACTATTTTGGGAAATTACATGTGCCATAAATACTGTTGTATATTTCTTAACAGGACAGACACACGTATTTTAAGCCAAATGAGAATAATCCTGACACAGCTGCAGAAGGTGCAGAACGTTTTCTAAGAGCACCTGAAACACCGGAGTTTGTTGGAACACCTGAGTCAAAGGGGAAGAAAACCCAGTTTTCCAAAACACCTCCATTTGACTTGTACGAATAAAGCTTTTGTCCAGGTTTCCTAAGCAAATTTGTAATGATGCTTATTGTTCCAGTATTTCCAGAATTTTTGAAAGGTGCTATAGAAAGTCTTTCATAGAAAGTTCTTCCAAAAAAAAAAAAAAAAAGACAAAATACAAATTTTTTCTAAGTTAGACTTTGTTCTTGCAATATCATTTCTACTTGAATTGTAGATTGCTTTTCTTTTGACTGTTTTTTTAAGCAATTTTTTCTTGGAGCGTGAGAGCAAAAGGAAGGGAATTGATTAAGAGCACCACCTTACTCTGATGTAGAGGGTTGTGTCACCTGTTATGTGTTGCAGGAAGCAATTATTGATGGAAGCTATAGAAATGTAGGAAAGTCAGAAAGAAAAAAAGCCACCTGTGCTACTTTTTAAAACCATTGATGCAGTTTCTACCTTTTTGTCTTTACAGCATTCACAACATGGGCTGTGAAGAAGCAGCATCAAAATCTCCTGCTTTCTTTTCTCTTTTGGGCATCTCCCAGAAGTCACCTGGCTTTAATTTGTTTGATTCTTCTGTATTTGGGGCAGAAAATTCATCTGATGAGGTAAAAATAAGTACTTAAGAATATTAAATTTCCAAAAGCCAAAACATGCTGAGGAAGTAATAATAACAGTGAATGTTTTTTTTCCAAACCAGACTGCTTTTTGGCAAGTGTATTTTAAGAGCTTGCTTAATTTTACACTGGGTATCCTTTGAAAATGATTATCTCCTTATCTGCCCATGTGATGACCTCTGACCAAGTGTGAATCTTTCTCATATGGCTATGCAGATGCACAGATAGCTAGATTTACAAAAAGGGTTTCTGACTCAGCATTGCAATGCAAAATTGTAGATACTACTCACATGAGTATCCTGTATGGTTTTGTTTGGCTGTAGCAGGGAATCAGTCACTTAAAATGTTAGGTTTTTATCCTTCATGTTTCCCACAGTGTGGAATATGAAGGGAAGGAAAAGTTCATCCATTAGGAATGTTAAAATGTAAGTATGTACTAGCAGCTATATTTAAATTCAAGGCAATAGATAGGTAGCTAATTGAAACAGAGCCTGGAACCCTGGTAACACTTCTTATCCTTTGCCTAACTACAGTGCTCTAGAGTAATTTTTTTTCCTTTCTAGGCTAGCAATATGTAATTGGATATTTGAGATAGGTGTGCATCAGTGTGGAGTGCATTACTTAGGTATCACTCGCTGTAATGAACATTCAACCCTCGTGCAAATAAGGGAATGTAATCCAGGTATCTCAGATTTCAGTGGGTGTGCTGAGTCTTGCAGTTACTAGGTGAAAACTGAAGGAGGGAAACCACATTTTTATTTTGTCTTTAGTGAAGAATGTGTCAGTGATGCTACCTGGCATCAGCAGCGTATAGGAGAGAATAGGCTGGTGAGTAGTTTGTGAATGGTTTAGGAAGGAGATGGGTGTAGGTAAAGTGAAGGAAGTGTGTAGGTAAGTTGTGTAATGCTCTCAGAGCCCATGCTATACTGTGAAACTCAGGAATTGAGCAGTGTCTAGCTGTCACTTTAATCTGTGGTCAGATGGGAGTTTTGAACTTATTTATCCATTATAAAAAGAGCTTACGAGCCCTTCTGAAGTGTAGTAAGTGCTTATTTTATCATTCTTTCTGGCCACGTCAAATCCTACTGGGAGGCTGTAACTGCTGTTTCTTAGAGGTTTTCTAAAATTCTGCAGAATTAAATATTTTTGAATCTTTTCAGGTTAAAAAACAGCAGAAAATCAGATCAGGTTTTGGCCTGTGTACAATCTGATATTTTGTTCCAGAAGGTCTGAAAGTGTGCATTTGTAGATATAAACAAAACATGAAGGTTATTGAAGAGCTTACCTTGAAACTTCAGGGATTGACATATGAAGTTAAATTTAGAAACCGATATTCACTGGGAAAGTGTCTTTTTCACTGATCATGTGTCAGCATTAGAACTTAGGTTTTTTCTTTCTCATTTGTTAAATAAAATGACTGTTACATTTCAGATAGATGAAGGTTATTCTGTGGGAAACTTGAATCCCATGTCACCACATAAAGATTTTGGTAAGTCTAAAAGTGGAAAGAATTAGAAAGTGTTTGTGTATATCAGCTGTATTTTATTTATGTTTATATGGCAGGTGAGCTCACAATTCTGCTTAACGAGGCACCTTTGGTTGTCTAAAAAATGCTCATTTGTTGCATACTGATCTGTGATAACTCTGCTTAGTGGCTTGTTATGTCAATTTGTATTTTGAATAGCTTAGTTTTATTCTCAAAATACCTGTCTTATGGGATTCGAATGTCTGAGATGTCCTGAAAAAACAGGTGTGAGAGAGTGCTTCAAACACACCTCATGCAACCCCTGCTCCTTCTGAGATGAACAGCAAGAGGGGAGAAAAGATTTTAAGTGTCAAAGTTCTGTAAGCTTTTTCACTCCTAAAAAGAACTCTGTTCTGTTAATGTAAAAGTTATAGTACTTGGAAAATGCAGTTTTTTAACTTAAAGCTACGAGCTTGGTGTTGGAAGAACAGATCTATTGTTTCCCTCTCCCCACAACTGGAATGAAAATAGTTTACGAATGATGAGAGAAACCTAGATCATAACTTTAAATCAATGTAGGTGCACAATACAAAAACAGTACAAGTGAGGCAGGAGAATCAGACATTGTAAACCATATTTTCCTCTGACACTCAGCAAGCGTTGGGAGTAAAATATTATTAAAGAAAAGTATGCTGAATGCAGTAAAAATTAATCTAGTAATATATTACGTATTCCATATAGGAAGCTTATTTGGGAAATCAGAAAGCGAGGACACGTTTGCCTTTCCCTTCCCTTTGGAATCAACTTCTCATGCTTTTGGAGATGGCAAAGATGAGTTCAGTTTTCCATTTGCATTTGGACAAGATCAAAGATCATCGCAGTCTCCTTCTGTGAAAGGTTTTCATTCTTCCTTGCAAAATACAAAGCCATCTACATTCTTTTGAATACCTCTGACTTCCTTTTAAATTCTTTTCCTGCTTAGCCTTGACAAATGCTTCCGTTTTCATAAGTTAAAGTACAAAGCATTTCACCTTCTTTCATTTCACATAACCACACATTATTGCAATTGCTGCAAGAGCGCGTGTGCATTCATCAAGTGCGTGCTTTGAGATGCAGCTTTTATTTTTCTTATTTCTTTTCTAAATATGTTGTTTTCATAAAATGTTATGATCTACCTAAACTGTCTCTTGGAAGTAGCAGATATGCCATTTTAAGATAGCATGTGGAATAATTATTTCCTTATCTATGAGAGCCTCCAACTTGTAGATACTTAGAATCTCTGACTTAAACATTAAAAAAAGTAACTGTTTATTGTTCTGGACAAAGCTGAACTTGAGTTACTGTTCTTAAATTGGTTATCTGTTATAAAATTCTTGAAATAAACATTTTCACTGATTTTTATGTAAAGTTTTGTAGTTGTTTCTTAAGATATGAAGTGAAATGATGTAATAATCATGCTCAAGTTCTGTCTTTCTAGCTTACAACACTGAAAGCAAAGTAAGGGCCTTCCATTTTATCTGGTGTTGTAGTTTTAGTTTGTTTTAAAGATACAAGATCAGACAGTTTCCAAAGTCTAACTGTGGTCAGTACAAATACATGCACGAGTTCTCCACAAATGGCTTTCCTTCTGGAATGACTGGTGGTGAAGATAGTACCAAGTCAGTCAGGAATGCAGACTGTTCTGAGCTGCCATGTCAGCACACAGTGAGTCCCTCAGAACTGTTTCCACAAGCAGCATTTTCAGATTTATGGTTTTTGAGGGAAACACCAGGACACTTTTTGAGATTTTTTTTTTTATAATGTTATATGTAAAACCCCTCCCATCAGTTCTTGGTTCCTTGGTAGAGGAAATCTGTTTCTCAGTTACATAGTGTGAAATAAATGCTCTAACAGCAACCAAGCAAGATGCTGGAATGGAAGCAAAGGAAATTGAAGAAGATAATGCAGGAAATTGAACAGAAGGCATTGCAGATGTGCAAGCTAGTTAGAAGAACCCCTGAACTAGATGAAACAGGCTGACAAAAAGCATCCTACCATTATAGTCGGCACAGTATGCCAGTAGACTCTAATTATTAAGTCCACAGTGGAGTAGAGTTCCCTTTCTCTCTATTTACCTGCAAAACCCTAACTGACCCAAAGCTCTGTCATCTATGCCACTGCCTATCTGCCAAACCCCTAAATGACTTAGGGCTGTTTTAACACAGGGACTTGGAGGGCCTGTCTGATATTTGTGATAGTTCTAGGGTATGCTACTGGTCAAGAATCTTCTGACATCACTTAGCTGAAAAGTGCAGTTTTACTAGCTCGGCTATTCCATAACTGAACCTTGCTTTCCTGTCATCTGATGAGTTCTGTCATCCCTATCTCTGCCATTATAGTGCTGTAAAGAGGGCTGCTGGCTGAAGTGGGAGAAACCACAGTTCTACATCTTGCTGAATGACTACTTAGAGAAATTGGATAAGCTGGTTGATTGTAAGAAAGAGAAAACTACTTCATAAAAGGCAACAGCTCGGTATTTTGGATACTTCTCAGATACTTACAAGCATTAATGACTTTTGAACATACACTGGGACTTTTTACTGTTGTCTGTCAAGTTTTGCCTGAAAATGATCCCTTGTTATCATGCCCATCAAATCAGTAGTGGTTGTGTTGCTGGATTGCTGAGACTCAGATGCTGACTGATTTTGTTTTCTCTGTCCTTTCTGTGAACACCTGATTACACCCACCTCTTGTCAAAGGGTGCAGATAAAGATCCTCTTGTCAATGTAGCAAGGGTGATTTGAAAACGAGGAGGTTTTTGTTCATTACCAATTGCAATTTGCTGTTACTGTCCCTGTTGTGTAGATAAAGTTGAAGGAGTGTGTGCCTGTTCCTCATTCCTCAAGGCAGAGTTGGTAGGTGTGATGTGTATCACTGCTGTCAGTGTGGGAAGCTAACTTAGTTGACTCTAGATTCCAGTGGATGAGGAGTGCAGCTGAGATAGAGACCAGTAGGCTCCAGCAATGGAATAGCAATGGCAGCTGGGGGGCTGAGATCTCTTAAAGGCAGTGCAGCTCTCCCTGCAGCAGTCACATGGTCACACCATGTGCTTGTACTGTGAACACTTGGAAGCAGAGGTTGTCCTGTTCTGTCCTTGTATGGCACCTAATAAAATAGGATGCAGGTTCATAACTGAGCTCTAAGGCAATAATGCTACAAAAACTCACCTTCTCTTAAATAAACAGAGCAGGGCGTTGACTCTGAATCTTGTACATGTATTGTAATCAGAAGGCAAATTTTTTTTACCATCTCATCGAAGTTTACAGTCACATTTTTGTCAGAAAACTGTTTCACTTGAAAATTCCTCATAAAATCTAGTGTACCACCCAGCGTTAGAGAAGTCCTGATGGAGCTGTGAGTGTCCCTGTTTGTTGTAAGGGAGTTGGAGTAGATGGCCTTTAAGGGTCATCATATGAACAATATAGAATGGTTAGCTAACAAATGAGCAACAGCTGGACAGATTTCATGCAAAAAATTAATGTAGAAATTATGAAGTAAAGCCAGCCTGCAGTGATATCCAGCAGTTGTAGGATGTAGGGTTTGTTTTCATGTAATGCTGTTCTATGGCCTCAAACAACACCTTTGAGAGAAAATTAAGCATTCATCAAACTGTTTCCACTCAAGCAATTAGCAATTTATTCCTTTTCTGTGACTTCATTCTGAGTCTATCAATATAAAACATGTATGCATGGCATAGTGCTCTTCAGGACAAATTTCATTGTGCTATTATATATAATCCTTAAGGTGATACAAATGTAAGTGTTCCTTCATTTTATATCAGATAAAAAACCTGTTTGGTGTTCAGGTGTGAATGGGGCATATAATAGTGATGAATTTGATTCATTTCCATATAAAAATTTCAACAGTACTGTTGTGTGAGTATGCTGAGGGGGAAAGAATAGTACACAGCATCACACTCTAGTCTTGTCTTCTTAAACTGTCCACTCATTTTATGAGTAATATATCAAGCAGAATGCTGAGCTGGAGAAATTGCACTGAAACAAGTGGTACAGAACTGAATTACCACTCATGTATTGGATGGAGAACATTAAATGTAAGCAGCTAGCCCTATGTTTAGCTACCTTTTAAGACTAACTGTAGGATGCCAAAAATACACCTGGAACTCTAACCATCAAGCAATTAATTAAAACTGTTTGCAACTCTTCACTGTCCAAGTTGCAGCCTTTCCATACAGTTCAATAATGTCACTGCACTGAACTCCATTGACATTTCTTTTAATGCTTGCCTACCACGTTTGGGGCCTATTTTAAGGAAAAATATTCTATTTTTGCTTTTTATTTCAAGACTATGAATACAATTAAGACAATGCTGGATATCAAGAGGCATCACTGCACGTATACAGATAAAAGCAAACTTTAAGGGCAGTAGTAGATGAATAATTGCACTGTAAGAAAACAATCTTATAGATAGCATTAACATGCTTAAGCATTTCAAGGAAATAAGCTTTAAATGCTACTTATTGTAACAGATTGGAATGTGTAGACTTACAGTATTAGGTGGTAATAATCTCCCCAGTGCGAGGCTGATTGCGTGGGCAGCAAGAGTTGGCTAATCCTTTGTGGTCAGTGCCATAAAACAAGGATTAGTTTTTCATTTGCTGCAACTGAGTGGGTCATTAGGATCCAAAGACACTAATGAGCCTGAACGGGCAATTGGATTCTGCTTTCAAAGTTGTGAGCTAGTCTAAAAGGAGATGATTGTGTCTTTTAATGATTTAAAACAGGATGTTTCAGTGGCCTTCTTCCTGGAAAAAAAAAAAAAAAAAAAGAATGAAAGATACATAACCATGGAATGCAAACCTGGAATGTAGACTTTTTCCCTTGGAACTTGAGTTGTTGCCAGATTCATTGCCTTAGAGGCTGAATGGCTCATTTAGGAATGTATCTGTTGCCTTGCTTTTATGTTCTGCTCTTGATGTCTCCAGAGTTGACACAAGTCACATGCAATCAAGTCTGTATCCCTGGTGGACAGGCACTGTCCTAATGTTCTCTGACTCACACCCAGGTTGTTTGCAGCTCAGCAGTTCTGCTTCCAGACACATCACTTTGTGTTCTGATGCTAACATCTTGCTGAGAAATTGCCTCTTGGCACGCTGTTCCTTGAATCCTGTACCTTGCTTGATTTGATGTGAAGATGATGCTCTTTTTAGCACTTGCAGCACGTCACCTTTAAAAAGGTAAGTTTTCCCCCCTTACTTTGCTACGTTCCAGATTTTTTTCTTTTCAATAACTGTGTTCCACAATAATGTGTTGTCTATGTTTGATTTCATTCAAATAACAGATGCTGCCAAAAGGATGTCAAAGAAAACACCAATAGGTGGATATTTCGGTGTTAAGAGAATGTTTAAATATATGCAAAAAGCAAATGTATTGATTGTCATAGGGGAAACAAGAGCAAATGTTCTAATAACATAATTTTCCATTGCACACCATAATTCACAAAGCAGCCACGTAATTATTTCATAGCACATCTTATTCCATAGTCCTCTGAGAATTGGGTTGGGGAAAGTCTGGGAAAGAACTGCAGGACTGAGTACAAAGTTCTTGCTGGTAGGGAACCAGCTGCTGTGGCTGGTGAGAAGCCTGGTAGCTGACAGTCCATTCTGAACCTCAGTTTGGAGCTTGCAGTTGTAGTTTGCTCCCTCTTGCTGGGGCAGGACTGCCTTTGGCTAAGTGTGGGTTCTTGCTGTTTTCTCCTCCTCTTGAGGCACATTTGGCTGGTTTTACAGAATGCACGGTACCGTGAGCAGTGAGTTGCTCACTGCTACAGATGGAAAGGGCTTATGTCCAGAAGCTATGGGTATCAGGAGTTATTAAAAAAATGTTTCTTAACCATGACCTACAAATCCCTTGTAAGCATTGCTTTGCAGGGAGGTGCCGAGTCTTGGAAGCCTTCTAGCCATCACCCAAATGGAACAGACGTGCACCCCATTTTCAAATCATCCCAGGTGGGTTGACAAACGTCACCTGATAAAATATGTACTTAAAAATAATTTTTGCCTTGAGAATCTCATCCTGGATGCTTCTGACTCGTCACGTTTCTCACTGCTGCATATATTGGAGGAGTTATCATGTCTATTTCTCCATCGCAGTTGGAAGAGGTTCTCAAAAATACACCAACTCATTGCTGATGTGATCTTAGGGGTGAGGTGTTAAACCAAGGCCAAGGCCACCAATTCTCACTGCAAAGCCCACTGCTAGGTGCTGCTGCTGTTCTGTTAGAAGAGGAGCGGTGCAGAGCGTAGCTTAGATTTTTTTTCCCATCTTGAAACAATTCATGTGAATCACCATCAGAGGCCAAGGAAGAGTAGCGTCTTGATTAAAAAATGTAAATCACAGAGTATGTGGAAAACCAGTGCTAAATTTCACAGGTGCTTTTAAACCCAAACCGGCCATCCATCCAGAGCGCTTAAAAGAAACTGATTCTGAGAAGTAGGTATTGCTTCATCTAAACTTCCACTTAACCTTGGATTGTGCTCTTACAGGACTCAGAAAATAGATCGCTTGTTGCTTTCTGATTGCAGAAATGGTGCAGTAATAGTTGAGCAGATTTTTCTCTTTTAGCTGAACTTCATAGGCCTGGGAGCTATGAAAAAGGCTTCACACTGTGAGAACTGGGGGTTTGCCGTTGGCACTGCATCAGCTTGTGGCTATGGTTTGTCAAATAGAAATAAATATGGTGTAGCAGAGACTGAGGTCTGCTGAGCACTTGGTGCTACAGGTAGTAAGAATGCAGTGTTGTCTCTGGTGCAGAGTTGTATCAGAACGACTGGTTTTTGTGACTTCCTGAAGAATCATTAAGAAAGCCAGTAATTGGATGCATGTAAGAGGTTAATTATTCAGGCTGCTCTTTTAAGTAGTCCTGAGATATGCTTGGTGCTTAGCAATAGGACACTTGGATTACAGTCTGGTGTTAACTGGAGCTGTGGATCTGCCCATCATCAGTCACTGAGCATCCCACAGTCCCCAGTAACATATAGAGGAGCTAATTTGGGGTTGGAATGTTAACTCTGGATTGTTGCAGGCTTCCCTCACACCTACAAGGGGATCACAAGTAGGAAAATTAGGTCAGAAGTTCTGAATCTGTTGCTGCAGCCTCAACTGCTGAACAATCTATGGGTATGGAAAGAACATGGCTGTCAATAGTAACGTTCCCAAGAGTTACACATCTACGTAAAAGACCTGGAAACAATGATACGGAACTGTGAAGGTTGAAAAAGGCATCTATGATCATCAAGTCCAACCACCAAGCCATCAGCAGCATAGCAGGCAAGAGTTTTTTTGTGCCAGCATCCAGGGAAGGTACAAGTTTCTTTTCTGAGAAATCAGAAATGCTGCTTCCAAATGGTGAGATGCGGATCAGCTCCCTTTGTACATGAAGCATCTGTGGGTTTGCCCTGAGCTCATGGCAATTTGTGCCTTCACAGTAAGCATGGGTATGGAAGATCTGCACAACCTTCAGCTTCAGTCCCTGTGCTGGTTTTGGTTAAGAGGAGTTATGGAATCATGGAAAGGAAGACACAAACGATATAAACCAGTATACATATATTGCCACAATCACTCCAGCATTGCCTTGGGCATCTCTGAAATACAAAGCAAAAGCAAAACGTTGAGGATAAGCCTTTCCCAGTATGTAAATTAGAACATTCAGAGCAGTGTGAGGCTGGCAGCAGCGTGCTGCACTTTGTGTTGGTCGCAGCTCACTCACATGCTGTGGTGTCAGTATTTCAGTGCAGTGTTTTACATCACAAAAAGAAAAAAAAGATGCTCCAGTGGACAGCGTATGAATTTCAGTTCCCTTCATTGAGCCTTATCTGAGCTGACACTATTGGAATAAAGTAGATTGTCAGAGGCTGGGCAGAGCACTTTTATCATTTGCAAGTATTGGCATAAAGTAAAATAATGATTTGAATTTCTGCTTTCTGTCTTTTGTGGCTTACTTTGTCAGTTACGGTGATGTTTTTGACAAGGGAGTGCTGCTGGGTTAGTGATTTCTTCCAGAGCTTCAGCAATAGTTAAGTTATCTGTTATTAACATCATATCAAGACTGACAGTTGATGGTCACTGCTTATATGTTGTCTTTGTAAATTAGAAAATGTAGTTAGGAGCAGCAAATGTATCCACTGCTATCAGGTTAATTCCATGAAATTGTTTATCGTGCCCTTTTATATGGGTATAGCAAAATTCTGGATACTCTAAGTTGTATAAAACAATTGCAGTAATAAAGAAGATAAAAATGCTGAGCATGTCTTTGGAAAACTGGTTTGGGAAATACCTGTGACTCTGCAAATTCCTGCATGGAAGAAGATTTTAGAACAGCGTTCTTATTTGAACGCGCATGCTTCTCATTGCAGTGCAGTGTGGTTTGTAACCTAGTGGAACACATAGGTAACACTGACCTGTACCTCAAGTTTCCTTAGCAGGAACACTTGTCTTTATAGTTAGAAAGTTCTCTTGTTGAGAGTTGTAATATGAATACAGTTTAATTAATGTGAGATTTAAAGGGTGAGAGAAAGGCAGAAATCAAACTCTAAAGTCATTCAGTGAACTCTTCACTCATCTGACTGATCATGAATATCAAGACATACAACTGTGGTGCTGTATTTGCTATTCAGATATGTGGAGTTACAAAGTATGAGTTGTGTGACCCTGGTCTTGGCCAAAGAAAGCAATAATCACTGCTATCATTCTGATGATATGGTTGACATTTCAGGAACTGGGTGATATTGGACCAAAATGTATCTGTTTGCAATCAGCTACTCCAAAATGAAAAAATAGCCTGACTTAATTATTCACTGCATGTGAGATCTGGATACACTTTGCTGATGTTACGTCTCAAAGGACTGATTTGGGAGCAATCCTTCCTATCATCCCTTCATCAGCAAAAGCAAGCATGTGAATTAATTTGTATTTATAGCTGGGAGGCTTGCATAGCAGTTATCAATATTACAGGAGTACCCAGAGGGCACAGCTTCACTTAGGGCTACTTGGTGAGAGTCCAATCTTCGAATGTTTTACAGTTTAAAGGGGCTGAGCAGACAGTGGTGGGCTGGATTATAAATGCTGAGTGCTTCCTACCAGTGCTGAGCACACTGGTTTCCTCTGGAGCAAATGGGGGTTAAGGCTGTTTAGGAACCCAGTATTGGTCACACTGCTCCACTGAGCCTGTAGGGCTCATTAAAAAGAAAAAAGCAATGACAAAAATTAAAAAAATAATTTATTTTTTCCCCCTCTGCTTGTTTCATAGCATTTTCAGAGGTGGAAAATCCTTAAAAGAAATACTCAGCGTTTGGAAATGATGGTTGTAGGAAATAAAAGTTCCTCTCTCTGGCTGGGTTTTGTTAGGCTGTCTCAGGAAAGCATCACTCACCACATTCGAACTGGGCTGTTTCCACTAGATCAGTGTTACTGACAAGCCATGCTCTGAGCAGAGTTGTCATCGAGAACTTCAGCTGGGAGAAATTTATAAAACCTGAAAAACAGCAGCTTTCAAAGTGCTGAATGTCCTTTCCAGTGTATGTCAGTCGAGAAAGATGATGAAAGCAAATCTGGTGAGGGGAGGAGAGGCAAACAGCAAGTCATAGAATCATAGAAGTCACAGTAAAATCTTTGAATCAAAGAAAGACTGACTATTAGTGCCATGATACAATGCATTAATTTCTTCTTACCCCCAGACCTTACGCAGGGCTGTATGCAATATGAATCGATGTCTGCAAGTCCCAGAGCTCCCAGATCTGGATTTGGGAGGAGCAGGGGAGCTCCGTGGCACAGGGAACAACAGTATGCAGGCTGGCATCCAGTGTGGCTCATTACATCCCTGAAAGGCAGTGTATATGCAAGCCATCAAGGCGTAGCAGCCAACACCATTTGGCCAGGTGAGTGGTCTGAGAAGCTGGTCCTGTTTTTCCCGTAGGAAAAACCCTCTCTTCTGGGTAGTTGTCACTACTGGAGTCAGCATTGCAGCTTCTGGCAGCTGCTGTGGGAGGCAAAAAGAAGGTCGTCCATATGGTTCTGCGTGTCATTCCTGAAGCATGTTGCATTTGGGAGGATTCTCACAAATGTCAGTGTTGGGTCATTTAAGGGCTGATTCCGTTTCAGCGAAGTCTGTGGGGATTGTGGCAGTTATTAGTGGGAGCAGAAACAAACCCTTAATCCCTGGCAATTCCATTTGTATTACATTATATACAGGGTGACACAGATGTGCACAGCATACATGAAAAATACAGGATCATGTGCTGCCATCACCTGTTCTCCAGCAACAGAGAGATGGAAAGCACAGCAATCTTCAGGCAGGCAGCTTTGGGATGCTCACAGCTGTACCAGCTGATTTCAACAAGATGATGGACAGAGATCTCGAGAAGGGCTTATGTTATTTCTCATATTAAAAAATAAATTTACAATAACCCAAGAAAAGCAAGGACAAACTGTGTTCCAGCTCCATTCCTCTTGCCCATTCTCGCAGTATGGTGTAAGTGCCACTCATACACCCTGGCTGCAGAAGCATTCACAAGCAGCAAAAATTACCTCTGTAAGCAGAAAATATGGAAGCACAGGCTGGTGTGCACAAAGTCACAGCAATACATTCCTTCTCGTGTGCACGCTTCAGTGTCAGCCTCTTCCTTCCCAAAGCAGCGTGGTGCCAGTGCAGACTTTCAGTGAGCTGCTGAATGAGTGGAAAACAATTAGCATTCTTGTGTATCAGTGCAATGAACATTAAAACAGCCATAAACACGGTGTCACCATTGCTGGGCCTGCCCTGTTTTATTAAGGTCAATGTCCAAGCTGTAAATGCATTTGTTTCATTACACCTTCGGATTTGTCTCTGGACCTGTCAGAGGTTTTCCTGTATCTCTGCTCTCAATGGATCAAAATTACAATGTTATTGTTTTTTATATGTGCTAGAGTCTGTGAGAAGATGCAGTGTCTTTCGTTAGACTCAACAATTAGAAAAGAAAGCTGAAAAGTGACTTGGTTTCAGCTGAGATATTTTGCATTTTTGGCTGCTCAGATGGAGCAAGGTGTGATCGAGCCCTTGCAGGGAGTGCACCGAGTGCTGCATACAGGAAGGTTGGATTCTCTGACCGTGCAGTCACTGTCACTAATGCTGAACTGTGCCCTTAGTAATACCTCAGCGTGACTCAGCCCAGGGCTCCAAGTGGAAGCAGATCCGCCCACATCCCCCCACCTTGCCCAGCCTGCCTCCTGGCTTTGTCTCTTTCCACTCCTGTTCCCTCTTTCCATGTGCTGGCAGCTTCTCCCACTCCTTCATGATGGAAGAACCTGCCATCTGCAAAATTCATCCCTGTGCCCAGCACCCTTTGCCATCAGTCTTTTCTATAGATTGTGTACATCAACCCGCCAACACTGCATCATAGATCAGCTCACCTCTAGGTGTACAAAACAAATCATAGAAGCAGAATCATAGAATCATAGAATGGCCTGAGTTGCACAGGAGCACAATGCTCATCCAGTTCCAACCCCCTGCTGTGTGCAGGTCGCCAACCAGCAGCCCAGGCTGCCCAGAGCCACATCCAGCCTGGCCTTGAATGCCTCCAGGGATGGGGCATCCACAGCCTCCTTGGGCAACCTGTGCCAGTGCCTCACCACCTTCTACAAACAAAGCAGACTCGGATCTTGGATGTTATGTCCCATGATGTGCGCATGGTAAAATTTAAATAAGCTTATCTTACTGAGAAAGAAGAAAAAGCGTTCCTAGCACAGTTTAGGCAAACCAAGCAATTATTCTGCTACTAAGTGTAATTAATGCCTAATGACTTGCTTTGATTAACAGGACAATCAGCATCTGCTCCTACTAATAGGATTAGTAACCCAAGCCATCTCATATATTAGGAAGCTGTTCCTAATAGGGGACTATTCTGTATTAAAATCTATTTTTCCACATTCATCCCAAAGCAGAACAAAAGCAGCCCTGTGCTATGTCCTAAAAGCAAAAGAAAGGGGAGGTGATATATTTCTGAACAAATGTAGAAGCAGCTTCAGAATGTTTTGAAGAATTTGTATTACTTAGTGGGGAAAATCCATCATTCTCCATCCTTTAAGAAATCTGATCTAGTGCTCTGAAAAATTTTATAGACAAATGACCAAACCCTTTAAAAATTTGCATCTTTTGGGATGTAGAGGCATCTCCTGGAATAGAATGTTGAACTTAACTAGAATCTGCATCTGGTGTTTCTTAAACATTCCCCTGGTTTAGGAAACAGAGGAGTGGCATTTTAGTGATAATCGTTATTTTTTTCAGTCTCCCCATTTCTTTTTTTTTTTTTTTTTAATTACTGTATTGCTAAAGGGTTACAGCACCCACAGGAGCTACAAAGCTAATCATTCTTCATCATCTTCTATTGATCCTAAAGCCAGAGCTGGAGTGCAGTGAGACACAAACTAATCCAATCGTATAACAGGCAGCCCCATATGGTTCGTCACTGGCTTTGCTGTAAGCCAATCAATAATCACTTTGATGAAGAAAAATAAACATAGCCCTTTTTTTTTGGCCAAAAGGCCATTTGTGCTCTGAATGTTGCAACTCCCAAATGATGGCCAGGCGTTACAGACTTCTCAGTCACAGAATCACAGAATCACACAATTGTAGGGGTTGGAAGGGACCTCCAGAGATCATCGAGTCCAACCCCCCTGCCAAAGCAGGTTCCCTACACCAGGTCGCACAGGTAGGCATCCAGGCAGGTCTTGAACATCTCCAGAGAAGGAGACTCCACCACCTCCCTGGGCAGCCTGTTCCAGTGCTCCGTCACCTCACTGTAAAGAAGTTCTTGCGCATGTTTGTGCGGAACTTCCTATGCTGCAGTTTCCAGCCGTTTCCCCTTGTCCTGTCTCCACTCACCACTGAAAATAGTCTGGCCTCGCCATTCAGCCCCCCACACCTTAGATATTTATAGACCTGGATCAGGTCCCCTCTCAGTCTTCTCTTCTCAAGGCTGAACAGACCCAGTTCACTCAGCCTTTCCTCATAGCAGAGATGCTCCAGGCCCATCACCAGTCACTTCAGTGCCCACTCAAACAGCTCTTGCAATGGATGGTAGATAACTTAGGAAATGATTCTCATTTCTGGGATTACTGCAGAGCCAAAAACAGAACTAACCTGAGACACACACGTTGCTTCTGAAAGCCTTTAGAAGAGATTAAAATGAGCAGCGTTTCCATTGTATGGAAACAAAACATGGCCCTGAAGAAACGAGGTCAGTATGAACCACTGGACACAGGAGGCTTGTGATGGAGGCTCACCTGGAGGCTTTTGTCCTTCACTCCATGGCTGAGCATTGCAGGATTGGAGAGTGAATCCATTCTGAGGGTTTATTCTGTTGATGGAAGCACTCACAGAAATACAATCATAGAACCATAGAATCGCTAAGGTTGGAAAAGACCTTTAAAATCTCCAATCCCAGCCCGCTCCAACCATGCCCACCAACCCCGTTCCTCAGTGCCACATCTCCGTGGTTCTGGAACACCTCCAGGGACGGTGACCCCACCATTCCCCGGGCAGCTGTGCCACTGCATCACCAGAATGTTCAGCTGCTGTGATACGTGCAGTGCGAAAATAGTGGAGAGGGGCCATAATGCTGACATTTCAAGTGGCCCTACTTGAGTCCTTCTCTGAGTTTGTTTGGCTGAGGGCTAAATCGTGTTTGGTCACTGGTTGTGCATTTGCCCTCTGTACCAGGTCTTCTGTGCCCACACAAACTATTTCAAGATCTCTTTAATAGGGACTTGTGCTGCCATTGCAGAAGGACTCCAGCAGGACTGAAGATGAGGGATGATGACCAATGGCAATATTCATTGCATGCTCTGTGTCATGCAGCGAATAATTCCCCAGTAACAAACACTCAATGCTCACAGTGAGCTGCCTTTGACCAGATGAGAGATGTGGAAGACATCACAGTAAACTTAAAAAATAACACCAAATATCTGAATATGCAAAGGAAGTGAGATCTGCTCAATGATTCCCCACCACCCATGTGGTAATTAAATATATTGTATGCTGTGTATTATATCTTCTCTTGGCTTTATGTCTTCTTGGCTTGTATATTTACTCAGATGGACTGTCCTATTTCATTAACATACATCAGTTATAAGCATAAGGTCTTCCAACAACCCTCATACTCTTCTTATCCTTTATTTTACATGACTCTGCCTTTCAGATGTGCACTTCCTTCTGTTGCTTACCATGGTGCCCCAATTCAGGGTTTTATTTCTACTTCTGGAATCAAAGCTCCCTTGTCTTCTTTTGTCCTTATGGAGTCCAAGAGACATGGATGATCTGCCAGGGGATAAAGACAAGGAAACAAAAAATGCTCAGTACCTGATGACACATCAGCATCTATAGGTACCTTCCCCCAGCAGGCCTTTAAAATAGGGAATCTGCACACTAGCAGGTACCAAGCACTCAAGATGACAGAATTTATAGGTGAAAATTATTTTTAAGTCAGGATGCACACTGTGTGCAGGGTAGGATCTCAGCAGAAATAACCTGCCTTAAAAGATGTTCGAAATCCAGCTCATGGACATCTTTCTCAGTACATGCTCTCAAGCTGGAGGATGAAGACCAGTCTGTGTTCTCTGATAGGCCCTACATTTCTCATTGCACTGTGTTGCATCTTTTTACTTCTGCTTGTAATTACAGCTGCTTTTTGATTGGTCCTGAAAGCAGTTTGAAGTGGTCTTTTTGTTCAGAAATGTCCCCAGGAAGTATATTATTAATAAAGAGATGCTAAAGCTACAGCATCCCAAGTTACAATGTAGATATATTCTTGTGTATATTCCAGTACAGTCTTTGCAGTATAAAAGCAGAGACAAAACATCTGTGCTTCTTTCCTCCCCTGAATTCCATCTTTCACCACCTCATTCCCTTTGCAGATTGGTGTGCGACATTTGCTAAATATATGCATAATAGTGAAAACCACTACATAATGCACTGCATTGAAAAAGAGTCCTGTCAGGCTTCTAGGTCAAGGGAAGGAATATCTCTTTCTTTCCTAGTCAGCTCATCTTCCCATTTGTCTCCTTTCTCTTTATGAAAGAGCTCATGGGAAAGGTCTCCAGTTGAAGGAGCTATTCAGAAAAAGACCTGACATTTTGAATCAAAATTCAGACTGCCTCCAAGCATCCTGTCCCCAGTGCTATTTAGCAATAATTGAAGTATGATGAAATTCATATTCACTCTGAAAACAAAATACATATGGGTACCTGATTTAACAAAATACAGGAAATTGCCTTATAAAAGACATACAAGACAAATGGGTGCAAAATGGATAATTTAGGTGGAGTGTGATAAAAGTCACGCCTGAATCCATGGGATGAAGAAGACAAGACCAAACAGTAGGCAGAAACACAAATGTTTGCATTCTTATTCTTCAGAAGAATTTGCAGATGGACTGGGACAAAGACTTGAGGAAGGTTCCCAGTTTCACCACCACACAACCCTGGCAATAGAGGCTCAGGGACTCACAGCACAGCACACACCACTCCCCATGTGTGACTGCTTCTGGCCTCTGTGTCACAGTCTCTGACATCAGTAGCAAATCTGGCACTTTCAGTGTGCTGAATTAATACCTTAAGTGTGTTTCTGTGCGAACTTGAATGGCATTGGGAAGATTTTACCCCCAAAAGCAAAAACAATCGGCCCGTGTGCATCTGATCAATGGCACAAATTCCTCCTTACCCAAGTCTGTCACTGACTAAACTTCCACTGTGTGATAAATCACTCATTACATGAAAGCAGAACCACCAACACAAGTCATGTGAAAATTTGCCCATATGAGGATGTTTCAGAAAAGGCTGGAATAAAGCAGCTCATAATCCACATTTGGCAGTAATGAGTAAGCAAAAGCCCTTTCAGACTCTTGAAAATGGTCAGGATTAGCTCTAAAGAGCAGTCAAATAGAGAAGCACTTTGGTTTTTGGAGTTAGGCACTAAGTGTTGAAGACCTGAAATGAGAACTGCCCACTGCTGGCGTATTCTTGCTTATCTCACACTCCAGCTGGTCTAAGAGATGAAAAAGGAAGAGTGAGGACATGGGTGCTCAGGAAAGAATTCTTCATTAATGACTTCTGGACTTACAGATGGAATAGTTTTGCATGATGTGCTGATTTCATCAACTCCATCAGAGATCCCATAGTCCTGGCCTGGACTCCACTGAAATGAACATTGTCACCTGAGCTGTCAACTGACCTCACTGCAACCAGGCAGCAGGAGCTACTGGCCTGTGTTCAGGATTCCTAGGTAACTGCAACAGGATGTGATGATTTTCTTGGTAGGTCAAACTGATGGTTGCATTTGATGATCTCGAAGGTCATTCCCAATATAGATCATTCTAGGATCATTCTGTCGTTATCCTGGATATATAATCACACAGGACAATGAAATAATGGAGGATAAAAGCAAGGAGGTGGAAGGAGTCTTTGTACATCCCATTGGTTGTCCTTTAATCTGGCAGTAAAGAGAAAGCTGCAGTTATCAGAAACTCTAATGCAGTGAGCTGGAACATCAGTGAGGACCATTTCGGTGCTTGCTAACATAGATGAAGAGCCATGGCTTGCAAAAGCCTGGACACATCCCACATTGTTTGCCCGTCATTGGCTCATGTCTCATGGTTAAATCCTTGTGTAAGAGTTTGCTAAGTAGCACCATCCAAAGGCTGAATTTTGTTCCCAAAGACATGTAGCGTGGTTTGCACTGATAGCATTTATGCTGCATGCATCTGCCTGTTGCCTAAAACCAGGACATCCCAGGGTGGTTGAGCACCACAAGAAGCGTCACAGTCTGCAGGGGCTGGACAAGAAATGCCATGGACCCAAAGAATCATGGAATGGTTTGAGTTGGAAGGGAGCCTTAAAGGCCACCTGGTCCAACTCCCTGCAATGAACAGAGGTACCCACAGCTTCATCAGGTGCTCAGAGCCCATCCAGCCCGACCAGGCTGGAAACAAAAAACATCAGATTTGTTAGAAGGATCCATTGTGCTTCACAACATACCCAGCTCCATCAGTTCTTGCTCCTGCCCTGCCTGCCCTGCCTCCTGCTACAGGAATTTAAAAAGCTAACAACATACGTATCTGCAAAGCCTCCAGGGGCAAAAATTGCCTTCACAGCCTTCATTGCATCTCTTGAACTCATATTCACAAGTACAGGATTCACTGTATTATCCACATCCATTCAGCACGAAGATCATTCTTTGACATCAGAGGAAAAGATAATGTATGAAGAAACAAAAGAATATGTAATGGAGATTTCCCCAGAGCGGAAAGGAGTGGAGAAATCTGCCATCACATATCATGCAGCTCACTAACAGATACATATTCATGAAGCTTAATGTATTCTGGTAGTTCTTAAGTCTTCCTTGTAGTTCCTAACAATTATATCTGATCTCTTTGTTAGGGACAGAAAATGTAGACTTAATAAGATGTCAACAGACAAGGAGTATAAAGTAATTGCCTGTTACACTATAAATGTGTTATAATCATTTGCCAGAGGGAAAAGAAGTCTAATTGAATGAAAACTCTTGATGGTTTCATTATGTTTCTATTAAGAGGCAGTCAGCCCTCTTGATCCAGATAAGGAGCTTGATGATTCTTGCATTTACATCCACAGAAAATTTGGGGTAACTGAAATGTTGTCAGTGGGTTTGCAGCAATGCAAGTCTGGAGTAAGAGTCAGTCTGGAGCATTTCTGAGCCAGGATGAAATGAAAACATCATGCATGTGAATGGGGAAGAAAAATTCAATACAAATGAAAGTAAAGCTAAGCAAAATGTCAGAGCTCTTTCCAGGAACCGAGAACAGCATTTGTGTTAGAAGAATGACAAGTAAGAGCTCTATTTCTGCTGTCCAGGTGGCACTGCTAAAAGCCCAGGATAATTGTTTACTTATTCATAATTTAATAAAACTTGCTTTTCTCTGCAGAACAGGCAGAACACGGCTGTTGAAATCCATCTTTTCTTTTGTCAAGACCAACCCAGCCTTTGTCAATCCCTCACTGACTCCCCCTTCCTCTGCTGCATCTGTTTAAGCTCCTCGTCCTTGCCTCTGTGCCCTGCATCCTTCCAGCTCTCCCCACTTTGCCTGCGTCCCCCCGCACACCCTCCATGCCCTATGTACCAACTCCAGTATCTGCTTCACAAGAACCTCTTGGCATTTCCCCTGCTGCCACCACTCATCACCTTCCCAAGGCGCTGTGCAAAGTCAGCCCCTCACCTACTCTCAGTACTTTCTGAAGAACCTTTTCTTCCTTCCTTCTTGACCTTAAAAAAACACAACTGCTGGTGGCTCCATCCACTCGACTACACGACTGCACATGACTACAGGAACTGTCGCTCCTCTGCATCAGCCTCACTGGATATGCAGCTTTAGCAGTGCTGTGTGCCCATGTTTTCTCAGCCCATCCATCCCAGTGGCTGCTGTAAAAAAAAAAAAAAAGATTTCCATCTAACTCTGTCTTGCTGTAATTCATAAATGTCTAATTTTTTTTCTTGCACTAGGAATAAACACCAATGCCTTTAGCCTATGACAAAAGGCCAACTTTCCTTAATGCTTTTCACATTCATGATTACCTGGGGACCTACAAGCAACAGGTGGGCAACTACTGCTTGCCTGCTTGCTTCCTCTGAGCAGAGAAGTTGTGTGAATTCATGCCATTACTGATATTTATTTAAAAGCTCATGTTTAAGGCTCAGCAAGATACAAAACCTGACTTACTTATGCAAAAAAAAAAAAGAGGGTTAGATATACCCTACTGTGAACCCAATGGTTAGGTCGTATCTATCTTGTCCTATCTCTCTCTACTTAAGAAAAGTACCCACCCACATCCCACCTCTTCACTCAGTTTGGATGGAAGAAGATCATGGTGTGTCTCTCAGCTTCTGATCTCAGTGTTAAGCCCCCACACCACTGTGGGGAGAAGTCTGGGGACAGCACTCAGTCATTGCAGCTGACACTGCCCTGCTGTGTCCCGCACTACTGCTGCAGCACTGCACTGCATGCTATCTTGCCTTCATTCATTTGGTTTGTGCGCTTTGAAGAACAAGCCATCTCAAAATTCTTGAATCGCGAACATTTCACTTAATTTCCTGTCTCTTTTTGGCTCTTTCTGGCTTTTTTTACATTTTTCTTCTGCCTCTTGGGAGAGGCTTGATGCTGTATGCTGCCAATAGGCTCTGCACTCTGCCCCAATTCCTCTTTGTTTGCAAAGAATCGTAGAATCATAGAATCACTAAGGTGATCACTCCAAGATCCCCAAGCCCAACCCCAGCCCACCCCCACCATGCCCACCAACCAGGTCCCTCAGTGCCACATCTCCATGGTTCTGGAACACCTCCATGGACTGTGGCCCCACCGCTCCCAGGCAGCTGTGCCACTGCATCACCACTCTTTCTGAGAATAATTTTTTCCTTATATCCAACCTGCAAGCTGCTTGCTCATGTTTGCAGAGATATCTTGAATTCTTGTAGAGATTTATATTCACTGATGCCAATATCCTGAGCTCATTGATGATGATATTAGGCAATTCAGACTCCATAGGAAGTCGCTGGTGGAGCTCTGTCTGCAGCTGGAAACATGCCTGCCCACACAGAGCTGATCCAACGCTACCTGGATTTAATGGATTTTGCTCCCTAAGGCTTCCAAATGTGGATTACATCTAACTGCAATGAACTGGTTTATAAATAGGGGAATTTTCTCTATTTATAGGCTGACTTCCCAGAGCAGATGAATGCTATTGGGAAAGGACGTACAGTTTCTTGTGCTTTGTATTACATTAAGTATTTGGGATGGAATTGGGATGGATTGAGATGATAAACAAAAACAGGATTTTATGTAAAAGAACTTGTGATCACTAAACCCGTAAGTGGTTTAAGATCAGATATCAATGCTTTCTGCAACATCACAAAGCCAAGTCAGTTCAATAAATATCCACATTTATTATCACTCTTAGCCTGTAACAAAAACTCTGCAGTTTTAACAATTTATTTTAGTGCAGTTCAAAGCAAGGGATATAAAGGTGTTATAAACATGAAGCAATTCAGCTGAAATCTTCAGACAAAAATTTTCAGCTTGGACGTGGAAAAGTAGGATTTTATTTTGATAAAAATCTATTTCCAGTACAAACTGAACCCCGGTGTTTCCTGCTCTTGCAAATCATAGAAGCAGTAAGGTTGGAAAAGGCCAGTAGGATCATCTTCTCCAACCACTAAAATCCCTTCCAAGTGAATAGCTAGGCCCTGCTCTCAAAAAACATCCTGCATTTTAGGCGTGATTCTCTGGCTCCCTTTGAACCGCAGCTTGACTTTTTGGCCAGTGGGATCGCATTGGTATAAACAACAGCAAAGCCTCATGTTTGGGAAAAATAACAAAGCAGAAAGATCTTCTCAAAGAGGGACAATCCAAGTCCTGCAAAAGCTGCCAAGGATTACCATAAGGCAATAACTAATGACCATTGCTGCTGGCGCTCTGGCTGATGCAGGGAGAATATTGATATAATCCTATTAGTGTGTTGCTCTCATTAATGTATTTACGTCAATTAGCTGAGCGTTTTAGCAGAAAGGTGAATGTCTAATTTTTTTTTTCTTTAAATCCAACATAGATTTCCAGTGCAAAAAAATCAATTTTGAACAACCATGAAAGATCAAGGTCCCTTAATGAATCTTATCTGACACTAATGTTGTCTAATTACATTAAAATGTCACAACTAATTTCATGGCATCAGGGCTCCCTGCTCCATAAATAAACACAAGTTTGGTTACATTTCTGAAGATTTTCATTTTCAAAAAGAAGAAAAGGTGCCTGGAAATTTCAGCATTGCTCATTTTCCACACTTTGGTCACTGTTAATTTCTTTTGAAATGAAGAGTAAGAAAAACCCAGACTCAACAGAACGTTCACCAGAACCTCACCTGCAAAGCAACAGAGCATTCTGGGGAGCATTTGAATGGTTTGGGTTGCAGGAGAGCTTAAATATCACTGAGTTCCAACCCCTGCCATGGGCTGAGTGCCTCCCAGCTCAGGCTGCCCAGGACCCCATCCGTGGCCTTGGGCACCTCAAGGGATGGGGCAGCCACAGCCCTGGGCAGCAGTGCTGCATCTCTCGCCCTTGCTGATGCTCCTGATCTGTCGGGGCAGTGAATCTCATTGTAATTGGGCAGAAAATAGTGGGACTGGGGACCGCAGTGAAGATGTAGCAGGGGTTTTTGCCACTCCAACACTCCTGAGCCTCGAAAATGAGTTAAAAGAGAAGCTGAACCGACAACTGTACAAATGACTGATAACTGAGGCAGAGAGCGAAGACTTTAACCCAATTCCCACTGTGTTTTTCCTTCAACAGAATGAGACAGCAGGCTCTTTCACAGTTGCTGAAGCCTTGGTAAGAGATTATGAGACACATAGCTAGTAAGCAAGTTCAGATACAAAAGCTGTTCTGATTGGTTTCCCATCGGACAAAATTCTGTTATAAAACCCTGCTGCTCATTTTCCATTGAAAGAGTAATTTGGGGAACTGTCTTTCTTTGTGTACTAACTAGGCAGCAGATGGTTCCAGAGAAGTTTTGCTTGGTCATATTGATTTCACTGAAAGGATTTAATTTTATTTCTCAGCTGAAGCACAGAACGACAGAATGGCTGAAGCTGGAAGGGACGTCTGGAGGTCACTGGGTCCAACCTGCTCAAACGGGGACAGCTAAGTCTGTTGCCCAGGCCCATATCTGGACAGCTTCTGGGAACAGATTAAAATATAAGGCATGCATCACAGGCTTCTGAAATGGCAGAAACCGGAGCTATGGTGTCTGTCCTGCTGTTGGCCAAGTGTTCACCAGGAGGATCTCCTCGTCCTGTGATAGCTTAGGGCATCCACTTCCTCTTGCAGCAGCATTTGTGCCCAGGGAACATCTTTGGCAGAGCCCTTGTGACACACAGACAACACGCAGACAAAGGACAAACGAGTGTCTGTGTGGGAGAGACGCTGTGCAATTTCTTTTTCTTTTTCTTTTTTTACAGTCTGTCCCCAGCTTGGGCTTAATAAATAATTAAATCCTGTTATTTCTGAGCTCAGATCCATTTTCACACAAACGCGCTTTCAACTGCAGTGATAAAAAAAAAAAAAAAAGGGAGACTCTTTTTTGTTGGTTTTTCTTCAGTGCAGCCCTGAAGCAATAAACCAAATTGACTGCTAAATTTAGACACGAACACAGTCTGGCCAAGTCATCTTAGAATCCATAAATGTATTAATAAGAGAGATCAAGACGAGTCAGGAAAGAATCCCTGAGATGCGGAGCTCTTTCCCCTTTTAGTGGGTCAAGGGGAGTTTGGGATTTGAAACATGTTTTGTAATCTCTCATTTCCAGGCCTAAGTCCAGGTTTCTTCTCCTAGCCACGGAAAATACCTGCACCAATGAGGAGATGGACATCCCTGCCCAGGATATCTCCATGCTGAGGGGCTGCTGTTCCAGCCCAGAGATTCCACACTGCTTCCTCTGCCTTTCCCTGGCCCTCTGGCTCCCTCTTTTTTCCCATTTGCTAATCCTTGTTGAACTCCTTCCCAAACAGTGGCCATCACCTCTTGTTGTCACCCTGTCTTTTGATCTATGGGGGTCTTCTTTGCTCACACCATGGTTGGTGTCTATTTAGAAGAGAAACTTTGGCAAAGGAAAACCCTGCCCGTATGTGTGACAAGGTCAAGGTCTCATAGTGAAAATAAAGGTCCCTTCCAACATAAGCCATTCTACGAGTCTGTGATTCTATAGATGAGCAGAGTAAGAGCTCTTTTATAAGCAGTATTTCCTATGTCTCACCTAGCAAAGGAATCCCTGAGAATCTACCTGAAGCCCAAGCAGCTGCCTGCACGTTTTCTGCAAGATAGGTGTGCTGGCTGATGCTCAGCCATGCTCCTCACACAGAGCTTAACCTTTAATGTTGGATGTTTTGTGGAGGTGTAGAGGTATCCCACACCTTCTTCCAGATAAGAAAACAAATCCATAGCAATAATAAACAATCTGGTTTCTCTGCTGCACAAATGAGCACACGGCCAAGTAAATGACCATTTGCCTAACACTGGTGAGCCCATCACCCTCTTGGGTCAGGGAGAGAAAATACAAGAACCTGCTCCTGTGTATGTAGCGTGAGCCTGAGGCTGGGGGACTGCCATGGACTTGATCCTGTCACTGACAGTTTATAAATTAATCATCAAGCTTAATCATCAAGCAGTACCAATCAACGACTATGAAAAGTACAACTCAAACTAATGGTTGAAAGCCTAATCTGTCCTCCAGGTAGAAGAGTCAACTTTTCCAGGTGCCTTCAAAGAGACCATCATACAAAGAGTGGAACTTGATCTATAGCATCACATGAAAGAAGTAATGTTGCTTTACTTGGTCAAAATCAGCATAAATGTGGGTGAAATACTGCTGTGAAGAAATTAGGACATGCTGAAGATTGGTGCAAAAAAACCATGTCTCTGCAACACACAATTACAAGGATATTATAACATCCTACTTTCTAGGCCCTACATCTCATCCCTGCCTGCCCAAACCATAGAATAGAATCACAGAATGTCTTGGGTTGGAAGGAACCTTAAAGATCATCTAGTTCCAACTGTTCTACCATTAGGTAGTTGACCCCCACCAGATCAGGCTGCTCAAGGCATCACACAACCTGCCCTTGGACACCTCCAGAGATGGGGCACCCACAGCTGTGCCAGATTCATATGCTCATCCCAGTGCAGAAGAGACTTGTACAACAGTAAAGAGCAAACTGTAGTCAAAGCTGAAGAGCATAAGGCAAAATTGCTTTATTCAGCACCAGCACTGGCTTCTGTCTGCTCAAGAGAAGGATGGAATTTCTGCAATTCTACTCCAAACTGCTGTAAATAAGACCTTTATCTCTTTTTCTGACTCCCAAGAAGCTGGTAAGAATGCAGATAAGATGCACACACCTTGTATGGGTTGGAAAGCCTTGGGTTCAACTCATCTGTTGATCACTTATGTGAGTTGGTCACTTACTGGTTCTCTATGCTTCTGGATCAGCCGCTGCAGAATTTTCCAGCTCCGATACCAACACACACCCATGCCTGTGTCTTTTCAGTGCTTGCCCTCTCCTGGCCCTATGTATTACTGCATGTGCTGCTCCAAGCACAAGAGCTTGCAAACTTTCCTCTCTTCCTCCTCCAGTTCAGAGATATATTCCTCCAGGCAGGGCTTTGTTTTTCGCTAGCAGGAAGGAGAAGAACAACAAAGCATAGCTATGGATGAAAATATCTCTGCTACTTCGTTTTGGGATTTTTTTTATTTCTTTAAATTCCACAAGTTCAGCATTTTGGGGCTGAACAAGTGATAGTCCCCTAGAAGCAACAACTGCTGCCTATTTTCACCAGCAGCACTTCTCGCATCTATTTGGCTGTTCTTCTTAAATGGCCACCTGATTTTCAGTACAAGTCTCAAGTAGACGCTTTTCCATGATTGTAGCTTTTTCACAAACCCCCAAGAAAAAAATACTTTTTAAGTTGATGTATATTTTCTTGTCATTTTCTAATTAAAAACAACAAGCAAATGGTCATATTCCTGCCATGACTATATTTGCTAATCCCATGGGTTTTGCATAACCTCTTGGAATGCAGGGACTTGCAACCTGATGATCTTTAAGATCCCTTCCAACCTAAGCCATCCTATGAGTCTATGAATGAAAATTGAAATTAAACACATTTCCAGAGAGACGGATGGAAGGAAACCATTGATGCGATTCTTCACTGCAGATCCATCCTCAGAACAACGCCAAGCTTCATGGTTTGGTCTGTGCACAAAAAATAACAGCAAAACAGCGGGGAGAACACTGTCGCTTAATTGACTTCTGCCACTACAAATCTAGGCCAGATGCAGCCCTTGGTTTCCAGTCACTTAAGAAAGAGCCTCTTACAAAGAAAATCTATTTCGCAAAATGCACAAGTGTAAGAGCTTGGAAGGTCACCAAGCCTAAACAGTTAAAAAACAATCGCGTTTCAATGAAGTTGAACTGAAACAAACAGGCTTTAGAGGGAACGGTAAACACAGAGATGTTTCAGTGAGCATTGAGATTAGCAGAGACCATATCTGCTGAAATGTCTTTTAAGAGCCATCTCATCGCGGCGCAGACATGAGACACTGCACCGCACAAACCCCCAACTTCCCCACGCCAAGCCAAGCACAAAAATTAAATAGTTTTCCCTCCGTTCGAGATGAAATAATGGCAATAGAGCCATCCGAAGCACGGTAAAAGGGAAACAAATGGATCTGCAGTATTAAGAGAGTTAATTATAGATGCAGATTAAAAGGCAAGACTGAGGAGTGGGAGAAAAGGAAAGAGTAACCTCCGGCACAGAGATACTGACATGCAGCAGTTGTCAGTCACCTAGCAACAAGTTTCCTATCCCTGCTGTGCTCTTTAATTCAGCAAATCTGCTCAGGATGTTGGGCTGTTCTCCTGACAAAACGCATTATGTAGTAGACTAAAGGATACAAAAATCCACTGTACACAACACTCTGCTCCCTATTGACCACTGATCCTTTCTCTCAACCCACAAAAGAGGCTTGCATAATGCTCTGAAAAGAGAAAAGTCTCAACAGAGAAAACATTTGCTTGTAATTGAGATTGACTACATAATGAAAATGATGTTCTTTTTTAAATTCAGCTTGTTGAGGCCATGCTTTTTGTCTCCTGGCTCTCAAAACCCATCCCTGCTGGGAAAAGGGGCAAACATTGTACAAACTCGAACCTGTGGGTTTTTTCCCTTCTTTTCACTCGCTGGAAACACACACACGCACGCACACATTTTGTAACTAAATGGCCAAGACTGGCTCCTAGAGACTTAAACAAGTTCGAAGAAAGAAAAGATAAATAGGAAATACGTGGTGTGTTTTTGCATCGGGGGGAAGCTGCCTTCCTTCTGAGGGCGAAATGAGGTGTGGGGGACTGAATGTGTCTAAGAAATGTTGTGGGAAACAAGTGCTGTTGTCTGAGAAGAAGAGCTGTTTTTCTTCATGAGTCCATGCAGTAAATTCTAAGCAATCTGTGCACTGACATGAAGTCAGGACTGTGCTTGGAGACAGCGGTTATATAAATACACAGGATAAAGAGAATACCTAATTCCCGACCCAGCAAACACCTCTCCAGTCCATGGCAGAAGTCTGGATGAGTGCTTCCACCACCAGGAGAGCTGGTGACAGCTGGGGTCTTGGCTGATGTCTTGAACATTGGCTGGTCTCTCCTTCAGTACAGAATCATAGAATCATTAAGGTTGGAAATGACCACTAAGATCATCTCATCCAACCATCCACCCAACCCCACCATGCCCACTAAACAAGATAGAAGCAAGAGGAGAAAAGGAAATGAGAGAGAAATTACAGCCCCAACCATCGCACCTCAGTGCCCACAGCAAATTCAGGAGAAAACAAGCCCTCTGCAGGCTTGGAGCTTTACCCTAGCTATAGATCTATAGGATCACAGGATCACCAAGGTTAAAAAAGGCATTCAAGATCATCTCATTCAATCATCCACATACCATTAACATTTCCCACTAAACCACAGAATCGCAGAATCACAGAATCACAGAATTGTAGGGGTTGGAAGGGACCTCCAGAGATCATCGAGTCCAACCCCTCTGCCAAAGCAGGTTCCCTACACCAGGTCGCACAGGTAGGCATCCAGGCAAGTCTTGAACATCTCCAGAGAAGGAGACTCCACCACCTCCCTGGGCAGCCTGTTCCAGTGCTCCGTCACCTCACTGTAAAGAAGTTCTTGCGCACGTTTGTGTGGAACTTCCTATGCTGCAGTTTCCAGCCGTTTCCCCTTGTCCTGTCTCCACTCACCACTGAAAACAGTCTGGCCTCGCCATTCAGCCCCCCACACCTTAGATATTTATAGACCTGGATCAGGTCCCCTCTCAGTCTTCTCTTCTCAAGGCTGAACAGACCCAGTTCACTCAGCCTTTCCTCATAGCAGAGATGCTCCAGGCCCTTCACCATCTTCGTGGCCCTCCGCTGCACTCTTTCCAAGAGATCCCTGTCTTTTTTGTGCTGCGGAGCCCAGAACTGGACACAGTACTCCAGATGAGGCCTTACCAGGGCAGAGTAGAGGGGGAGGATCACCTCCCTCGACCTGCTGGCCACGCTCTTTTTAATGCACCCCAGGATGCCATTGGCCTTTTTGGCTACAAGGGCACACTGCTGGCTCATGGCCAACCTGTCATCCACCAGGACACCCAGGTCCCTCTCCACAGAGCTCCCCTCCAGCAGCTCATCCCCATCTCTGTTAGTGTAACATCTAAACGTTTCTTGAACACCTCCTGGGGCAATGACTCAACCACTTCCTTGGGCAGTCTGTTCCAGTGCCAAGAGTTGATGTAACCAAGAGCAGGGATGGAAGCAGTTCATTTGTTGTCTTGGTTTCAGCTGATAAATGTGAACCTAAGGAATAGCTTCACAAGGCTGAGAACAATCTGGTGATAATGTGCAATAGTAGAATCATAGAGTCATTATAATGTTGAAGAAGACCTCCAAGGTCCCCAAGCCCAACCCCAGCCCACCTCCACCCTGACAGCCATACCACCATGGTTTTTTAATACCAAAAAAAAAAGATAGAAAAGTGGATTATGTGAAAACTCTGAAGAGATACTAAAAATGTGAAATAGTAGCAGGATTAGAGGAATGCAATGGGAGGGGGGGGGGAGGGGAAGCAGAAGACGTGAATGATTTTGTTAGGGGTGAAATGCATCTTGCTATCTCCAGAATGAGCACAGTGTTGTTTGTGGTAGAACTTCTTAAGTCCCTCTGTCAGTCAGGGAGTGCTGACAGATTCCATAGGGGTTACAAAGAAAATCCTCTGTGAAGGAGTTGGATCAATCATGGAATACATGGGAGTCCAGACTGCTCCAAAAAAGAAGGAAAAAATAACCAAATATTTTGAATAAAAGCAACTCCTAGTACTACAGAATGAAGAGAACACATGAAAGTATTCACACCCATTTCTGGAGCTTTGCAAATTTGTTTGATAGGAAGATCTGTTTTAAATCTACCTACAGTAACAACCTGTATAAATCCTGGCCGTGCTTAAACCTTTGCAGCTCCTTTCCCGCAAGCTGTGCACGCTGGCTGCAGAAAGGACCCTGTGTTCTACAAGCAGAATTTCTGCTAGGCAGGATATTAATTTTCAGGTGTAATTTTTGGGAAAGTTTTCTCTTGGAAAAGACAAATTGAAGCGGACATTGGGGTCAGAGCAGAATGGTTGGATCAGGTCCCACCAAAAATAGGGACCGCGAGGGATTCTCTCGTTGATATTTTAAACTTTTGTTCATGGAAGTTTTAATCAATTAAAATGCATTATCCACCCTCTTAACTTTCTCAGAGAGGATTATCTGACATTTACTATTCACCAGTTTTGCTGAAAAGGTTAATAGTTCACGGGCTGAAGTTAGAAGTAAACAGAATTGATCATTCCTAATGCTTTGGCTGCAGTGGAGGGGCTTTGTGTTGACAGGCCAGGAGATGTAATGAGCCTCTAGTACATTCTTAAGGCTTGTTTCATTTTCTCCGTGAATGGGGAAAGTAAAATTATAGTCTATAGGTGTTTTCCATGGTTCTTTCACAAGCAGGCCTCCTGACACCAATTAAAGAGATTATGTCATCAACTGAAAAGAAAGCTATAACCTTGTATGTTAATGCCGTGATTACTTAAGACAGGGTCACTGAACCCAATAGAACAGTGAGTGACCTTGGTGAAATTAACTTCAGAGCTCAATTCCTAATTAACTGTTTTCAATGAAAGAATGTGTGATTTCAGGCTATTGGTCAAAATATTCACTTTTTTCTGTACAAGGACTTTGCCACCAGAAGTTGGTCTCCAATAGCATAGAAAAGCACGGATGAGATTAGGAAATGACAAACAGCATGCCCAGAGCTTTATGAAAGCAGATATTGTACCCAGGGTATTTTGCCTGAAAAACCTTATTCTCTTGGGACTTCTTTATCCACAATGTAAAAATTATAATCCCTGGGAGGAAATGACACGTTTGAACACGCATCCAGGACGGCTGAAACTGAAAGAAAATGGCACCAAAGTACTAATAAAACAGCAACAAGGAGAAATATAGGAACGTACAATTATAAACATTAAAAAATGTATCATTTCTTAATAGAATTGCAGCACATGCAGACATCTGAGCAGGGAGGAATGGAAGAAGGAGACAGGGAAGTGTTTTTAACCCACTGCTCTCCTTTATTGCTGGGCTAAGAGCAGTGGGTGCTCCAAAACCACAGCTCCCCTTGACTTTGCCCCGTGTTGCAGGCAGAGCTCTATCAGAGATGCACACGCAGCCCCAGTGCTGTAGTACTGCCTGGCTCTGTGCTCCCCTTAAACCCACTGCTGGGCACTACACCTATCTTGCACCTCTGTGTTACAGTCACTCTTGTACACTGTGCCCTTTATAAGGGAGCAACGTATGTCTGAACACATGTTCAGACTCACAACCACCTTACCTGGCTGTAAGAAAAGTCAGTCGAACTTGTCAGACTTCTGCTTTCCTGAACAGCTCTTTTTAAGTGTGGTCCAAGTTGCATTCAGACTAAGAGTGTCAGTCTTGAGGATGTTGCCAATCCAACATTCAGACAAAGCAGATATCCTTCAAAATGATTATAAAGCCAATGGCACCTTGCTTTGTGCATAACAGGCCTTCTGACCTGAGCTGCTCATATGAGCACATCCTATTACCATGGGGCTGAACTCAGAGGATCAGATGTTATGTCCAGAGCTTCCTGAGAACTTCAGCAAGACCATTACATTAAGAGGTTGTAAAGGAAAGGGATTAGAGGTTATAATGCAGGGTCTTCAGCATAGAGGTTGTCATATAGGGTCTGTTCAGCATACTTTTTTTTCTGTCAGATTTCAGATGATGAGAAGAGAGGACTTTTGCTGACTTACCAACTCTTTCTTGATAATGTGTTCTGTCTGGAGCTGTCACTGCCTTTCTAGTCTCCCACCATGCTCTCACCCAGGCTGGAATGACAGCACTGCTCAGACACACAGAGCTGCCCCTGCAGACTATGCAGGGTGATATAAAACCAGCCACTGTGCCTTTGTAGCTATCCTGCTTCCTTTCTTCCATGTGCATGGATGAGTGTGCACGTGAGGACATGGGCTGCTGGAGACTGGTTGGTGCCCCCCATTACAGCAGGACCCAGCACTGCCATAGAATCATAGAGTGGCTTGAGTTGAAAGGGATCCCAAGGATCATAGAGTTCCCCCTTGTCCTGGCACTGTCTACCCCTGTAAAAAGTCAATTCCTTTCCTGTTTATAATCCCCTTTTAAATACTGGAAGGCTGTAATGGGGTCACCCCGCAGCCTTCTTTTCTCCAGGCTGAACAAGCCCAGCTCCCTCAGCCTGTCTTCATAGGGGAGGTGCTCCAGCCCCCTGCTCACCTTTGTGGCTCTCCTCTGGACCCTCTCCAACAGCTCCACATCTTTCCTGTATTGGGGTCCCCAAACCTGGATGCAGTACTGCAGATAGGGCCTCACAAAGGCAGAGTAGAGATGGGAAATCGCCTCCATATCCCTGCTGGCCACCCCTCTTCTGATGGAGCCCAGGATATCATTGGTCTTCTGAGCTGCAAGGGCACACTGCTGGCTCATGTTCAGTTTTTCATCCACCAGGACCTCAGGTCCTTCTCTGCAGGGCTGCTCTCAAGGAGCTTTTCTCCCAGTCTGTATCTGGGACCCAAGTGCAAAACCTTGCGCTTTGCTACGTCGAACTGAAGACGAAGGCAAAAAACTCATTTAGTAGCTCAAAAAACTCCTTTAGTACCTCACTGTTGCACAGAGAGACATGATCTAGAGTGGTCACAGGCAGGCACTGATGGTTGGACTTGATGCTTCTGGTGCTCTTTCCAACCTCAATGTTTCCATGATTCTGGTTGCTGTAATGGCGTGAGGGATATAAACAATGAAGTAGCTGAAGAAGGGAAGGTAGGGACATCTCCTATCTGCCTCACCCAGTTCTACAAGTAGCAGAGTAGACTACACATCCCAAAGGAAGCCCTGCGTCCCTGGTGCTTAGGGATAGCGGAGGTGCCCGTGCACTATGTGCAAAACCTACAGGGAGTATGCAGCCAAGACAAGGCGTGAGCCAGCTTCCTGAGCCTCCATCCATCCCTGCTAACAAATCACAGCTGTGATCACACAGCATCACTGGTTGGCCACTGGGCCATGTGGGAGGAAAATCTGCCTGGGCTGGGACACACACAGGCATTCACTGTTCATGGGAACACTCTGAAATATCGGAGTGTGCAGAAGCGTTTTCCCACGGTCACCAGGTTATAAAGGAACGTGTTTTAATGGGAACCCACATCTGGCCCCAGGGGACAGCTAGGGAGGCTGAAAGAGGTGCATTGGCAACCAAACTGGTGAAGCTGGGTCACACCACTGAGTCCTGTCTGGAACTGTGGCACGTGGATGGGAAGGCACAGATTAAAACATTAACTTCTGTGAAACTTATCACTGCTATGGGCAACACACAGCATTCTGTGATGCAGTGACTTTATGCATCCGCTTTGAATCCAAGCAAACATGAGCAGCTGCTTTTCCTAAGAGAGAACCCAGAAGATCAAATCTGTAGCTTTCTGGCTTTATCTTTACTGTGGGTCACAAATGTGTCCCTTAGGCTGGGCACCGTGCAATCAAACAAGCTGAGGGCTGGATATCACCAACCTCACAGTGAGTTCAGCCTCACAAAGCACACTTCAGATCACCACCTTTCACACTTTGGCCCCTGGCTAATAAATGGCAACGGAGCAGTTGGTAAATTCGTTGAAAGGTGCAATTAAAAGTGATAGGGACATTCTGCCTGCTGAAAGCAATGTATTCTTTGCTGCTTGTTTGCGGGGGATGGAAAAGAAAAGGAAAGGAAAAGATTTCTCCCGTCACTGCGGACCACCCATGAAACTTTTTGTCTCTTAATTCTGGCACCACGAAGAAAAGAGGTACTTGTCGCTTAAAGCGATGCCTGGAGCTCTCGTGTGCATCTCTCTCCCCATACAGTAAGGCTTTGGGAAGCTAATTGCATTAATGGGTTGTCAGAGCAAAGGCAGGTGTTGCAACACCTGCATTTTCTAAAGCTGAATTTCATTAGGGATCTTTGCATTTCAGGATGGTCAGGCTGTGGGGTTTATACAAAGGTGATATTTAAGGGGCTGGGGCTGCACAGAACAACCAAACTGGAAAAGTTAATAACTTGTGCCACAAAACCCTGCAAACTGTGGACTATCAGAGCTACTCCCTAAGACAGCACCGCAGTGTCCAGAGGAATTCAGCATGGGTGTGATTTTCAGAAGCGGCACTGAAGTCAGTTTGCAGGATTAACCTTTAGCCTTTGCTGGGACCCAGCTACAGTGCTCAGCAACTTGCTAAGCACATGCAGTCCCTCCTTTCAGAGAAATGACTGCTCCTTTGCAAAAAGTATGCTCAAGTCCTGAGAAAAAAACACTGCCTTGTGCCAGCACTGGTTCATACATCATGAGGGGAGAACACATCTTGGGTGAGCTCTTGCACACCGTAACAGGCCCTCCACCACTTGTCCAAGTTTGACAGCGTACTAAAGCAGCAGGAAGAAGTTTGCAAAGTCCTGTTAGAAGCAGAAAGATGGTTCTTGCAGGGGAGACAGCGATGGGCAGCACAATATCTGCCTTCCAAGGGCAAATCCTGGTGCTGAGGGTGTGCAGAACAGAGACCTTCATGAGGCAAACCACCGAGCAGAGCCCAAGCTGACAGTGGATCAGTATTGCTGCAAACTTCAGAGAGGGCCAGCTCTCGTGTCATGCTTCAAATTGATGCCTATCTCTGTTTTCGATTATTATGATTATTACTCACAGGAGCCAGATCACACTCTCACGTTTAAGCACAGAGTACCGGGTGGTTTCATCCCGGCTGCCTCCGGCTCTCAGCCATGCTGCCCATCCCTGGGCTGAAGGCAGCACACACCTTTGTCCTGCCCGGTCCGGAGCTGTGCGAGGAGGAGAGGAAGAGCGAACGAGGCTGCGGATGGCAGGAGCTGAAGCAAGCAGGCTGAACTCCTCCTGACCTCCCCCTAAGGCCGGCGCTGGAGCACAAAACCTCAGGCTTTCACGCACAACGTGTTTGCATTCATTTTTACAGCTACATTCCTGCTGTGCTTGTTGCAGGTTCTTCTTCCCATCTCCCCCGGGGATCTGCGGGCCGGGCACACAGCAGACACCTTCTGCCGGCAGCGGCTCGCTGCTCGTTGTCACCGCGCTCCAGCGGCCGGGAAGCTCTCAGTCTGGCTGTGCCCTTTTCAGCAGCCGGGATTTCTCCTGACGAATGCAACTGGAGCCCTCTTGTGTCGAGTTTTGAAGCGTGCAAAAATCTCTCTGGAAGAGCAGAGGCACGGCGGGGCTAAGCCTTCCCAGCTTCTGAGAGCAGTCGCTATAAAAATCTGCTCGACGGCTTTACGTTGTTTCTACTGCAGGCACATTTCAGACATCTCCCTAGAATTGTCATAGCTGGGCTTTAGATCCTACAGACTGCTTCTGACAGCCTCCAGATCCTGGTTCTGCATCTTCCTTTCGGGGCCATTCTTTTGGAAGCTATTCACATTGTTATGTACAAGTAAGTGAGAATGTTGTGCATCTCACTGCTTTCACTGCACCTGGCCTTCTCCCCTGCTTCCGAGTCCAATTCAAGTCAGTGCATTTCCTATGTGAAATAACCTAAGCTGCAAATCAAGCCCCTCTGCTCAAGAGAGCAGAGATTTCCAAGCTCCCACTTGTAAGACAACAGGGGGACGTGGCTTCTTATGAGCTATTGAGACACCTCTGAAAATTCAGGCCTTTTAAAGATGTCTTCAGTTAGAATCATGGAATCATAAAGGCTGGAAAACACCTCTGAGATCATCTAGTCCAACCATTCCCCTGCCACCAATATTGCCTGCTAACCATGTACTTCATTTGTTGTTCTGTTGTTCTATTGCAAGAAGAGGTAAGCATTAATGAAAACAGCCAGCAGCATTAAAGTCACTAAAATCAACCTGCCTACATTTGGTTTGCGATGTAGATAGATTCAGGTAAAGGTCGTGTTTGGTCTGTCTCTATTCTGCTTCCTGCTTCTCACCATATGTCAACGATGGTGATTAGAATCTGACAAAAAGTGCATTCAGCAAGTGATGTGCTTCCTCTACGTGTGGTTAAACACAACACCTACAGAAAAGAATGTACCTAACGCTTCAAGATCAGAGCTGGAAGAGATAACACAGGTATTTCTGCTTTACTGCCTGGACTGCACAGCGCAAGAGAGACTGAAAACCAGAGTGCAGTTGCTGACTTTAACCACAGCACAGCTGAAATGGAAATAACTGCTGCCCACAGTACCTTACACTGAGACAGGGGTCCCAATACCTCATGCAAACAGCAGCTGTGTGTCTGGGAGATGCGAGCTCCAACAAAGAAAAGAAGTACGAGCATGACAGAAGACATTATGGTAATGTGCTGTAATGGGACTTGTTGATTTGAATAAAGTAGCATGTTAAACACTCAGCAGTCTCTTTACTGTGTGCCATGGCCCTATTTACAACTCTATACTTTAGATATTTGCACTTAATGCAATTTGAGACAAATCAACACATTCAGATTACAGTATTTTTCCATTTATGTTCTTCTGAAATGTTCAGAAAGGGATAGATAGGAGCTTTGTCCCTGGTGGAACAGGCTTTGGGGCAGCATTATCATCATTTACCTCTTAGATATCAGGTTGGATCTTCGGAGAAACTTCTCCAAGAGAGCTGCATCGGAACAGGCTGCCCAGGGAGGTGGAGGGGGTGTTCAAAAAGTGTGTAGACACAGTTTAATGGGCAACGCTGGTGGTAGGTGGGTGGTTGGACTAGGTGGTCTTAAAGGTCTTTTCCAACCTTAAGGATTCTACGATTCTGTGATTCTATGATTTTTAAATGAAACATTTGCCCCAAGCCCAAAGTCAGCACAAAGTCACCTGTTACAGGAACGCTGCCATCCTCAGAAGATAGCTACCATTCATTTTTGTAGTCATTAGAGCAATAAACGTGCTTTATCACCTATTCATAATGAAAAAAACCCACATTTGCAAACATCAATAAACCTACCTACTAAATCTGGGGTGCACTATAGCCCATGAAGCATGCATGATACTGAGTCTCAAGCCAGGCCCTGTTTGAGCACACTTGTTCCTTTCATATGCATAAAACACATGCTGAAATGAAAAACTGATATGATGATAATTCATACCACTAATGATCATAATCTACTGCTTCCTTGACTTCTGCAGCACTTGGCTTCGTCACCCCTGTGGGGCTCACACATCGGATGCCTTCTGGTTGGGCTGGGTGCCATAGATGGCTGCATGGTCTGACCATCCTCGGGCTTGGTGTGACCATCCAGCAAGCCTCACCTGGCTGAAACTCTCTTCCTCACTCTGGTGGTGTGGACAAGAGGAAGGCAAAGGCCTGGGGCTGCCGTGGTGAACACTGGGACAAAAGAAGGCCTGCTGTCCTGGGGAGAAGCTGTCCCCAAGGGTTTCTTCTCACTGAAGATGCCCATAGTGGCCCATAGTGGAGGCAGAGCTTCAGGCAGTTGGGATTTCCACACCAGAGGTGCAGCCCCAGCTCTGGACCTCCTCAAGTTCCCTCACACACTGCGAAGGGTTCGGTGCACCTCAAGCATGGGTTGGTTTTTAATAAATAACTCACCAACCACTGGTGGGGGACATCCTGCCACCAAAATGGGGTTGGGGTGGTGTGGTTCCTTCTCCATCGCAGAGGGACGTGGTCCTTCCCACTGTGCCATGAACTGATCACCTCAGGGTGGGCAAGATGCCGGAGTCAGCAGCGTGACACAGGCAAAGATGAAGAAATAATTTGATTAACAGAAAGTATAATGTTGAATGCAATGAGTCATTGCTCTGATTTGGCAAGGTTGGTTTCACATGGGACCGTTTGGGTAATTTGCCAGAAAAAAGCTCCTAGGAATAGCATTACCGTGAGGATAACCCAACAGAAGAGACACCAAGATGGAAGGACCACCATAAGCTGAGATGGCAGACTGCATTTATAAACACAGTCACGTTTGGTGTAAGCTGTCTTTTTATTTATAAACAGTTTATCGCTGCCTCCATGCTGGGCTGACAGCTTAACCCCCCCGAGGGGTGCTATGCAGTCAGTGCAAAGCATTTGCCGGAGTCGCAGACCTGCTGCCTCCATCCTCTGCTCTGAGGTCACAGCAAGTCCCTCTACTAACAGGGCTTTACTTTTTGAGCTGAGAGGCACCACTGCTTTATCATTTATCATTACATCCTTTGAGCGAGTGGAGGAATTTTTTGTTTTGCTGATGAAGCAAAACAAAATGATGAAAAATCTCAAGTCTTGAAAAACTCAAATTGCAACTGAAATGATGAGGTTTTCTGCTTTGATTCCCCTTGCTCCTCCTCCCACCCCCCCGCCACATGAAGTCTCCAATAAATCCAATAATGCATTACCTGCAGACCCAACTTTCACATGTTCTCACTGAGTCTTCAGTTTAAATTGAAGTGCAAACTTTTGCTTGCTTTAAATTCCCTTGAAATCTTTTTCCGTACAGTTAAGGAAACCCAACATGAAAAATTCCTGCAGAAATGTAGATGTCTGATTTTGTTAGCGCTGAAATGGCCTTTTATGAGCAGCTTAATTAAACCTATGTGATTCATAACTTTCTGAAATCCTCCTTTGGAGATTCAGATTCCTCTTAGCTATTTTGGAAAGGGTCTTTCCTTCATAGGGTCATAGAAACATAGAATGGTTTGGGTTGGAAGGGATCCGTAAGGTCATCTAGTTCCAATCCCCTGTCTTGTTCCTGTCCCTCCCTCCCTGTGAAGTATCTCAGGTCCAGGTTGAAAGCAGTGGGTCTGTGTGAGTTTCCTATTGACCAGTATTTTTTTGAGTATGGAAGCAGATTACACCACGCTGCTTTTTGTGTGGCGAAAAGTCAGTTGGTTCACCTGAATTTCACGGCTGAGGGTCATCTCTGCTTCCTCCAAATCAGGAGCTCCTGGCTTAAGGAGATGACAGAAGTGGTACTGGGGCTGAAACCAATTGGCCACGGCAAATGGAGCAGAGGACTCATTGCAGTGTACCACCCCATATGATCTGAAGCTGTCAGCACTTCAACAAGCCCCATGCAGCCATGAGGTAGGGCAGGACAGCAGGATCATAACACAGCCTGTGCTGTGGGAGGCCTCGGGCAGCTCACGGCTTTCCTGCTGTGCAAGGAGCCCTCTGCAATGTGCATCACAGGACAGGGCAGCCAGCAGCATCTGACGTGGGGCCTGGGGGCAGCCTGGAAGTCAGAGAGAGCTGTGACACTGCACTGCAATGTCATGAGCTGCTCCTGCTCATAGGGCTGTGGAGAATACATGAGAACTGACAGTGAGGTCAGGGAGGTAAAATGAAGGAGCTAAAGCTGCTGGAAACCTGGGGAGGAAATGACAAGAGCTTTTGCACTTTTTGAAGCTGAATCTTATTTACTTCTGGGGACAGATGATCTGAAGAGCTGATATTATCTAGTGGCTACATTAGGAATTCCAGGACACTAGGAGAACATCACCCTAGAGCCATGTGGGGAACACCTAAAAGAGCATAATTTGGGATCTAAAATCAGGGAAGAAAATTCCCTATGGAATTATCCATTTTATTTACACAAAATAACTGGGCGGTGATTAAAAAAAATAATTACACGACTAAATGTATTATGCTTGACTAGATCTGAATTGTAACAGTGTGATGGTCATTGTACTGTCTTTTAGCATAGACAGGGGGAGGAGGGAGTCAGAAGTCAGCCAATAGCTCCTGACAAATCATAGAGCCACGATGGAACCGCAGCACTGTAATGGTTGGAAGGGGCCTTTGGAGATCATTGAGTCCCCTTCTGAAGCCCTTCCCTACAGCAGGTTGAGCAGGAAAGCATCCAAGTGCTCCAAGCTGAAGTGCATCATGCTGAGCTCTGCAAATGTAAGCGGCCAAACCGGCCGACAAACTTTTTGTGAATTGGACCATGAGTCATGACTAATTAATCAAGCCGTTCTAAATACATCAAGTAAAATAATGGAAATAATAAAAAAGTTATGTAATTCCTCCTTGGCTGAGCTTGGGCCCTGTTTGCGATGGCTGAAATATAAACTGAATTAGAGCATATAAAAAGATTCTGAAGAAAAATCCTTTGTTTAACATCTCCTGTGCATCACTTGCATATCCCAGATAAATATATTCTAGACCATGCTTTTGCTGTCCACAGAAAATTCCTCCATCTATTTATACTTTCAGATCTATGATCTCATACATTAATAAATAGTAATGAAGTCCTGAAGTAAATACCAACGTTACGGTTTCATTGGAGATCTTGCTGACATTCGTAAATATCCACAGCTTTCATGGTTCAGGACGCTGGCAAAGCTTACAGATTCTGTTCAAATGTATCACGGTCATGTATTTGTACATATGGTCTCTCTTTTAAAAGTATAATGCGTGGATTTAATGGAATATTTCTGCTAGACAGCACTGCATGTGTTTGCTTTATCAAAAGCCAAGTTTCCATGGGTGTATCTCAGCTGACCTATAAACCCACCATTTTTTTATCTCTGCTGACACCAAAAAGCACCACATAGCCTGGACTTTCCCAAGCTATAGAAATATTGCTATTTTGTGGTCATTCCCTGCTCTGCATTAGTCATCCTTTTCTACATCTGCCCATCCAACAAGTCCAATGGCCATTTCACTGCTCGTCGATGCCTACGTCTATCACAGAATCATAGAATGGTTTGGGTTGGAAGGGACCTCAAGGTTCACCAGCCTCCAACCCTGTTACCACAGGCAGGATCTACAAGCAGGATTACAGACGTGGTTCCCTGTAGTGGAAAGCTGAGCTCAGTGATGCAAGAAGTACCTTCCAGTCAAACAGTATTGCTGCCCTGATCTAAAAGGTAAGAAAGACACCTTCCACAATAAGTTTGGAACTGAAGTGGGCTTAGGAACAGCCCTGAACTGGTGATTTTGCTGCTGAGAGCCAAGCTGAGGAGCTGAAAAACCTCAGAGAGAGTTGTTTTGTTTCTGGCTTATCACAGAAAAGTTTAAGGGACCAAGAGCAAAAGTTGTGGGGAGGAAATTCCTTTCAGCCTCAGGTTCACTGTGGTAAAGTGACCTCTGAGCCAGTTTCATGCTGAAAGCTCCTAATCGTGAGGCAACACTTCATGCAAAAAGACAAATGTCATAACATACATTCCTTCAATAGGCAGAGTCCTAAGTGCTATTTCTTATGTATACCAAAAATGGGGAAGTAGTCAAAGTATTTCTTTGCTCCTCGCGCTGCTTTCCCTTTTTCTCCCAAAGGTTCTCCCATCCAAGCAAGAATCAAACAGTTCAAATGGAATGCATGAAGGACCTTTAGATTCTCTTCTCCGCATGTTTCTAGAGATGTATTTATACTGGCCTAAAATAAATGTAACATAGAGGAAGGGAGAAAGGCTTGCTGCATATGCCACAATACAGATCAAGTCAAGCGAAAAAGTCAGTGTTGGTGGCACATGAAAAATTAGTTCCCTGGAGCAAAGCAGGCAACAATTTATTTATGCTGACTGGAAAAACTGCTTGTGTTACACACTTGTTCTACTCCTACCTATAGCTCTTCCCAAGTAAGATCAGCTAGCCTGGTGGTTTTGCATATCAGATCTTTTTATTAGATATCACAATGTCTACAGATGCTGACTAATGGAATGCATGTGAGTTAAAGGACTTGGCAGAGAGTTGTGGGTTTAGATATGTAACTTCATCCCCACTTATCATCATTCTGATGAAGGGAGGAAGAGCAATGATGAAAGAATTGTGTACCTAAAAGAAGGTTGCAAGGTCATGTTCCGATCCATATCTGGCAGTGCTAAACTGCAAAACAGCACAACGATGAAACCTACTTGCTTTCAACAGAAAACTGGAGAAAAGTGCTTGCACCCCAGGAACCTGGGAGGCGATGTGTAGGAGAAACTAAAAACTCATTTTTGGTGTCTGTATCAACATCAAGAGTGGGCTCAGCACTCATTTGAGAATTATCTTAAAACAACTAAACTGCTTTCAGCATATACAGTAAATCTGGCTGGGCCCTCTGCCAAATTCTCTGCTTTACCTTCTCCGTGGCTGAAGACTTCATCCAACACATGGGCATTTTGTGCACAAGCTCCCTGAATGCTTCATGGCACCGTGGTGCAGAGCTCCCATCCCAGACCTACCCGGATGGTGCAGAGGCAGAGCTGCAAAGAGTGAACCATAGAATGGTTGGGTTGGAAGAGATCATTGAGTTCCAACCCTCCTGCCTTGGGCTGGGTGCCCTCCACCAGCTCAGGGTACCCAGGGCCCATTCATGGCCTCGGGCACCTCCAGGGATGGAGCAGCCACAGCTTTCTGGGCAGCCTGTTAATGGGCAGCTCTAAACCAGCATAAGAGCAGCACTGGGTAACAGAAACAGGAGGCAAGGTCAAGGGCAGCCACAAGAAGAGTGCGGTTGGACGTGCTGCATGAAAAGGAAGCTAGCAGAATACTGCTGAAAGTCACAGTGGGAAAAATGTGCTTTAAATGCCTTTATGTGAACTCATCAAATTAGCATGCCGCTTGTTTTGTTGTTTGTAACATCTCGCTACTAAGCAAACCATTTCCTGACTGCTTCCTTGCTAACGTGTATAATTACTGCCAGCTCAGATCAGACTGAAGGTAACAACATCATATCCTTTCCACATTTTTTTTTTTGTTTTGCATCTCGAAAGATGAGGTCTTTTAAAGGTCATGTCTTGATAGAATCCCATTTTTACCCCCTGTTGTGCTAAAATAGATCAGCATTATTGACCTTGACAACAATGCCTGAAAGGTTTAGTGGCAATCTATTCTGTATCAATGAGCACATGAAACTACTTGCATGGGCTGGGGCGCTCTCGGTGCGTTTGATAGCAGGGAGATCTGCTCTTCTTGACAAGGCATCGAGTAAAAAGATTTAATGCATCCACCTCAATGTGAATTGGATCGTACCCTCCTGCCATGAGATCCCCAGCCCCGGGGGGGAGCCACGCTCAGCGCTGTGTTGCTGCATTAGTGACTCGTAGGGGCAGCGCTAAGAAACAGAGCATGACAGGAGCCAAGTCATGCGGTGAGTGGGGAACTGCCCAGGTTTCACCAGCTGCTCTGCTTTCCCGGGTTCTGGCCCAAATGAAGGCAAGGTAAATGCGTCAGTAGTGTCAGTGGGAGCAAGACTTCACTTGTTTAGTTAGGAACAGGTTTTGCCAGAATCCTGACACTTTTCCCTCCAGTTACAGTGATTTCTGGGGGAGAAGGCAGGGGGAGGGAGAAGGAGGAGCTACGACAGATAAGTGGATGAATGAAAATCACGCAGTGGGAAACCGTCCGATGATGTTTGCTGTTCTGATGTTTTATATTAAAATCTGGAAAAACAAAGCACGCAAAGAAAAGAAGATGGAAATTCAGAGCTTTGTTTCAGAATTTACATTTCTCTTGTCTAAAGGGCCATAAATAATCCTTGCTGATGGGCTGAGTTTCCTCCCATCATTAGTCTTATCTCCGCAATGCCTGTTCTGTCATGTTGCTCATTTCAGGGTCAAAAAATTCATCTGGAAGAGCAGCAGTGCACAGCGGGTTTCCCCACACCCAAACACGGAGGCTTGTTAACCATCACCTTCACCACTCCAGCACTGCACAGCGAGCCTCAGCCTCATGTGTTGGCCTCTGGGTGCTTTCCCCTCTTGTACTACTATGCCTGGAAGAGTCATGAAGTATCATAGCAGCTCTTTGTGATCTCTTCTGGTGATGCAGGATTGCAAAGTGGGCTGGAGTTATTCAAGGACCAACCCTCCCAAGAGAAGATTCTTCTGTATTTCATATTTTACCCACATTAGCTTTACAGAAGGAAGGAATTGGAAATAACCACAAAGAGAGCTTATGTTGTGGCAAGCTCAGTTGCTTTCCACATCTCTATGCAAGTACCAGCACCACCACTTAAAACATTCGTCGACCGCATCGTAGTTGCTGCAGGTCTGGGAAATTCATCTCGGAGGGTTGGTAAAGCCAATTCACCAGTGCTCAGGTTCCTGTTTCAATCATTTAAGGGGCAGTTTGTAGATCAAAGAGGTGTTGAAAGAAACAAAGACCCAGGTGACTTGGTGTCCTGGTTGGAATGTGCTGCAGTGGGGTTCCGCTCCTAGGACAGCCCCTGCCTCCAGGTGTTGCTCTGGGAACAAGAACAAAAAGGGGAAGTGGTGGGGGATGAACAAAACTCTAAAAGTAAGGGAAAGAATGAGGAAGAAAAGAGTAATTGCTCTACCAGCACCAGACCCTAGAGCAGTGCATTTGTTCCTCCTTTGCCATCCCAAACAATCACCTGGCCTTTAGCTTGCCTTTAGCCCTTTCCCCCTATTGCAAGCATGTAATTATTTACACCAGGTGCTTTGCTTCAACCCAACTCTTATAACATCCCCATTCACAAGTAAAGGATTGTAATTTGCCAGCCCTCACCGAAGTTTCTTTGTCAAAGTCCCCTACCCTCGGTGTAACATTACCTTGACAAGCAGCAGGGCATAATGGAAAGGGAAATAGAATTTACACGGGGAACAAAGGGCAGGAGTGCTCCCTGCCTCCAGCCCCAGGAGAGCAGGCTGCAAGGTCTCTGCTGGCCTGGGCCATAGGAAAGCTGTGGGCATGGCAGCACCGTTGGGGGACAGATACACCTGCAGATGGTGCTTTGTGCACTAAATGCTGCCGTGGCTATTTAAAGTTGGAATTAAGGAAAGATTTTAGCTGGCAGGGCCCTCGGAGCTGACATGGGGTGCCTCTAGGCACAGCTGTAGAACAAACCAACAGTGACAACAGTGAGGGAAAAGTGAGAAATGGGGTCATTTCTGTCTGTGGCTCTTGTCCTTTCATTTGATGTTATAGCACATCCAGGCATAGATGAACAGAATGACGATGGAGTCTGAGTGCTACCTCCTTAGCCCTAGATAAGTCCCATGTCTGGGAGGAACACCAGCACAGATTGGGGAGCAACCAGCTGGAAAGCAACTTTATAGAGAAGTACCTGCAGGCCCCAATGGACACCAGGTTGACCATGGGGGTAAGAAAGTGCCTCCATGACGCAGAAAGCCAACAGTCTCTTGAGGTACACGAAGCAGAGAATGGCCAGCAGGTCAAGGGAGATGATCCTTCTTTTCACAGGGGAAGCACACTTGGAGTGCTGTTGTACGGTTCTGGGCTGCCCAGGGCAAGAGAGACATGGATGCACTGGGCTGAGCCCAACAGCAGCCATGAAGATGCAACTGGAGCATCCCTCTGATGAGGAAAGGCTGAGGGAAATGGGACTGTTCAGCCTGAAGATATAAGGATTCTGGAGGAATCTTATCAGTGTTTACCTACGTGGTGGGAAGGAGAAGAAGAGCTAGACTCTTCTCAGTGGTGCCCAGTGAAAAGACAAGAGTAATGGGTACAAATGAAACTACAGAGAATTGATTCCATAGAAACGAAAGAAAAAGCTTATGTATGGCAAAGGGGATGAAACACTGGCACACTCTGCCCTGGAAGCAGAGCAAAGACATTTCTTCATTGGAGACATTAAAAGCACAACTCCACACACTTTGAGCAGCCTGCTCAAACTGATGCTGCTGTGAGCTTGGGAGGGACTTACACCACCTCCAGAGCTGCCTTCCAGCCTCAGCGACTGTGCTTCTGCCTCATCACCATCCCGTGTATTCCCTGTTGCCACAGCCTTTCTCTATTCCCACCTCTCAATCAGTGCACAACTCTGCTGCCATCCTCCCCTGCCATTAGGCTCACAGCCTCACCCTGACTGCCAAAGCAGCTTTGCAGCCTGCCTTGATTCTGCTGGGAGCTGGGTATGGTGAGTATGCTCCTGGGACAGCACAAGCCCAGGGCAATCTGTGCACTCACCAAAACTGGCATCAGTAAGTGAATCCAGGAGCACTGCCATTTCTCTGTGGGGAACTCAAAAGCTTTTCAGAAAACAGTTTTCTTGAAGGACACTTCTCTTACAGGGCATTTGAGAAAACAATCTCATTCTTGCTGTTTGGAGTAGCGGATAACTCTTGTGTGAACAAGTTCTTTGAAAATGAATAGTACTAAAAAAAATAAATCCTACCCATCTCCGAGTTGGATGGGAACTCAAGTGCTGTAAGAAACTGGCCCATCAGTGAGACGAGCTCTGTGCAGTACTTCAGTCACCACCAGGCTTTTGCTTGCCTGTTTCCCCATGTTTTTCCCAGTATTTCCCTTACCTGCAAGGTAAAGAGCACACCAGTGGATACAAAGCTGTGCTGCAGCACATTTGCACTCTGCAGGTTCACTGGAAACTGTGTTGTGGGCCCCAGATGCAAGAACAGCACGGCTGTCCCACCACATCTCCTCATGCAACCAGCTCTCATTTTCTGACTTTTCCAGAAGATAAATCGCTGTTCCACAGCCAAAGAGAAACATTAGCAGCAGCCTGCCCTTGGGAAGGCTTTGACGTCCCTACATGAAGGCTTTTCCTCAGTAAGAAGCATCACTGCAGAGCACTGGTGGTCTACCATATTGCAACGTCCAGATTTCTGAAGCACAGTGCAAATGCAAGCTTCTTACCAGAGAATTAAAATGTAGATCAGTAGGAGACTACTGGCTTCTAGTTTTCTACTGACTCCTTTGATTCCTCTGCTGTATTTTTTTTACTCACTCCTCATTACAATCAGCTGAAATGAACTGACAGTTCTGACCCATTTATTACATGCAATTGTTTTCTTTTTTGCTAACTTGATCTTTGCAGCACAAGAGAAGGCAAGTGCAGCATTTTAAAGCCCATTTTTTTGCCCAAATTCCTTCTAGGAGCTCAGAGAAAGGGCAGTGCTCGTGCTGAGATGTCCAGACCGTGTTTTCACATCAGCTGAATTTTCTATGGCTGAGTCCAGCAGCAGCCAGGCTTGGTGGCAGCAACCCAGATCCAGCATTCACCACCAACCAGGAGAAAGAGGCCACCCTATTCTAGGACATCTCCCTGAGAACAGGCAGACAATTATTTAGAGCATAAGAGGGAAGAGGGTGAGAAAGCTTCACTAGCGACAGCCTCTTTTACAAACATTTACAAGTCTCACTTATAAGAAAATTACCGCAGGAAAATTCAGTGTTCACAGCTGGATGGAAAAACCCCTGAAATCCAGTTTCCTGTGACTCTCCATTCTGCAACAGTTGGGACTCTGTCTGAAATTCAAATTAACTTTCATACCCTGCCTACAATTCCATTTTGTGCCCCAAAGCAAAATTTCCTGTATAATTGCGTGTATTTAGGTCAGTTCTCCATTGTTAGCTTCTGCAAAAGGGAACGGATGATTTGCTAGTGGAGAAAATTCCTAGTACAGTTTTCAAAGGCGTTCTTGCAATTAGAGACTGTACTCCTAAATGAGGCTGGAACACAGGCGTGTGTTTGCTTGGGTGCTGCCTTGAGACTTTCTGTGCGCCTCGTCTTGAGGGCAGGGTGACTCCATCTGAGCACAGACCACGTCCTACACCAGCACAGGAATAAGCTGGTCTTACGCTTTTTAAGAAGTAGTCGCCCCATTTTTGCATCCTACTGAATATGAGCTAATGTGATGCAATGCGTACAGTTAATCTATCCAACTGATGTTAAATGCAAAGAAACAGCACGCTGGTCTTTTCCCATTCTAAGGCTCTTTTCCCTGAAATTTTTCCCTATGCTTGTGTGAAATCCTGTCCTGTGTTAGCATCTTCTGTTGATGTCTGACAGCCAAGCACCGGCCACACGCAGGGACAGACCCATATAAACGTGTCAGCTTGCACAAGTATAGAATTAAATCAGAACACGGTGAGCTGAGCATAATGAAGAAGAAGATTCTCTTGAACAGTCTGTTAATTGGTTGAAACTGGGGATCTGTGCAACTCGATGCCTTTATCTCCATATTGTGCCAGGAAGCAAGGCAGGTGACTCAAGATGCGTATTTTCTCTACATCCTAAAGACCCCTGGTCTGGTCTCGTGATTTCATGCACATTTTTGTGAAGGCACTGCCAGAACAGGTCCCAGCAGTTTGAACACACCATGCCAAGGCCTCATCAAGGCAGTAACATTGAAGCTTGGGCAGCGAAAAGACAGCAGCAATTCTACACGTAGATTTCTAGGCATTAATTAAAGAATCAAATCAAATCTGCACTCCCTCCCTCCCCCATCTGATGCTTGTGAGGGACAACAAAGCATCGCAAATCTACCTCGGGATATTGGGAGAGAGGGGAGAAAAGAATCAGGTCAAAGCACACAATATACGAATCCTTGCGTTGCCTCAGGGCACAGAATGCAACGACCTCAGACGGTTCTGAAAATCGATTACAGAAGGCCTTCAGCTGCATGGAGTCAATGACCCTATCCATGCGTATCAAGAGGGAAACAGCTAAATCTTCTCTGAGCTAATACTCACAAGGGCTTCTGGCCCAAGATGTGCATGGTGGCTGGCAAAAGGGGAGCTACAGAAAGTCTCTCCCAGCTGATCTTCCTCAGCCCACGTGAGGAAATCACTGGCTTTCTGTTCACAAAGATCTGATTTCCATGAGATCAGAATAGATGATCCCTGGTCTTCCCTACAGAAACATCACCAGCTGCACCAGGGGTCACAATCCTACAGACAAAGAACGTGTGTAATTCAGGAGCTCTAACTGCCTCATGAAATATATGTCAAAAGAGACAGCTGGCCTCAAGGCTTGGGCTGCCCAGTGTCTTTGTCTTCAGGTTTTCTCTGGATGGAAGTGCAGGGGAATTAGGAGTGGTGGAAAAGAGGGAGCTTCATCTGGACCCAATGTTTCCTTTTCCACTCGCAACCATCAGGATTTGTAAATGCTGCTCAATTAAAGCAGTTCTGCTTTGACATTAGAGACCACAACCAGAGCATGGAAATGAAGGGTTTTGTTCCCACTGAGCAGAGCATTCAAACACAGGGTAAAACCACTGATTGTGATTTGGATAGCAAATGAATGGCAGTATTAAGACTTATAATGCCCTCATAGACACAGCAAAGAGATTCTTGTGGTACTACTGGTGAGAGAGTGTTTCCAGCTGTTTCAGTTACCTTCAGCAGAGAAGAACTTCTGAATTTGTTGGTGCACAGACATGGCATTGAGTTTGCTCTCCCCAGCAGTGCTTTAAACACAAATATATTAACCATACACAAACATTTTAGAAGAGGTAAAGATGAAGGAATTGAGAACGAGGTTGGAGAACATTTTAAAAGCTTGTGAAGTCAGGGCACAGGGATTTCCCAAAGGAATAGATTCGTACAACATGGAGAACACAATACATCAGTATTGCTCACTAAGCATGTTCTAGGCAACACTGCGAAGACTTGAAGTCAAGCAATACTGAAGATTTAATAAAAAGACATTAAAAATAGGTTAAAACGTAGCTCCATTAATTTTCCTCTCTTTAGCAGACGTAGACAGCACAATTGTGTTTTTCTTTGTTTCTCTTTCATCTTTCAAAAAACCATGGCAACGGTGGAGGAAATGAATTGCGGGTTCGGTGCCACAAACATCTGACTGCGCTTGCTTCTAAGCACGCGAGCATCTCGAGCTTCAGCCGGGACGGAATGTTCAGCAGATGCTGCAGGATGCAGTCAACACGGCCAGCTGCATGCAAAAGGACAAGGGTCCAGGCTTCAGGCCAAAAAGAGGTGGTCATGGAAGGTAAATCAGAGGGATGAGGTTGGTGTGTGTGAGAGGTGGCAGAAGGAATGCGCTTTGCTGCACACAAAGCAAGAACCAACCACAGGACAAGACCCAAACAATTTGAGTATGTAGGGGGTTTCAAAATTAGCCCACAGGTTACAGTCTACCTAGAAGCATGATGATAAATTGGGTGTCATCAAAGTCAGAGGATCATAAAGGCTGGAAAAGACCACCAAAATCACCTGGTCCAAGCAAACCCAGTTCAAATTCTAATATCAAAGCTTGTTATTAGCTATTGAACAAGAAAAGCTGGGCTGTGGCCTGGAGCAGCTTTCTTCCAGTTGAACTCATGCCCACATCACAGCTTTCAGATACAGGTAAAGCGAGATCTTCATCCTCATTATGACATCTGAAATTAGTGCTAGACTCAGCCCTAATTAGGCTGGTCTCCTATTAGTGTTTGCCAACAGGAATATATATTCTTATATTAATTCAATATATTCTTATATTGGAACTCCGTAAGCTTTAGATGTATAAAATCATTCAGCTAATATACGTCTGTACCTCAGTACTGACATTATTTTGATTCATTCTGTATGTTTAATTACTAATACTTTCAGTTAAAGTCTTCTAAAATCGGCCTTCAGGTTTTTTTTGCTGAAACTGACTTCTGAAATCTGAGATGAAAATGAACTGGTGGCCTCCAATTCATTACTGGGAATGGAAGGTGGCTGTAGACTGTAAAGTTGGAATAGGCAAGCAAGGTAACTGAAGGTGAGCATTAAAATGCCCCAAATAAACAAAATATTGCAATGACATAAAAAAAATCTGAAGTGTAAGCTTCAGACTAATTACAACATGAAGTAAAACATATTAGGAGTAAGATTCAGCTGTGTTGCTTCGTATTCTTTAAGTAACACACTCCCAGTGCATCCAATGCAGCAGCAGGCACTACAAAAGCAGTCCCTTACTCAACTGAAGGAGTACTGAGAGGCTTCTAAAGGCTTCTGGCCTTTAGAAAGTACAAAATGCAGAAAAGCACAGCTACAAAAAACCTGGAAGTGAACCATGTCCAAATATCCTACTCCTCCTGTTTAGATCATAGCTTAGGGATACCACAGGTTATTTTAGAAACAGACCAAAAAAAAGATTTTGTTTCCTTACATGTAATTATTTTTTTTTGCACACTTGTGACGTACTTGGAATGATTTTGTCGAAGCACATGATACAGAGCTGTTTCATCCCGTACCTTTTTATAGTTTATGGGACAGGACTCAAGTTTCAGAGGAAGGTGACTGTTCCACCAAGTCATACTTGGTATGCATGAACCAGTAGCAAACTGTGCCATAGTGGTTCAGAGGAAAGGAGAAGAGCCACGATGCAGGTCAGCAAGATGATACTTCCTAAAGAGGAGCAGCAGAATGCCAGGTACTGTCACAGACACTTCTACTGCTAAAGAAATCACACAGAGCAACTTCGGTTGAATTCATATCTGCTCTACCCCGCAAACAGGCTCACTGGTTAAATGTGTGTTCAGCAAAGTTTTAATTCAGGTCAGGCCTATGTGTTAGGTGATGGCAAGGTCTGCAGTCCTGTCTAACGGGATGAGAAACCCAGCCAGCAAACCTCATAAAGCAGGGGCTGAACACCAGAAAGTTGCTAATGGTGAGAAGAACTTTTTGTCACAAGAAATACAGCTTGTAAGCAGGATCTCTGGAAGGATGAGGCTAATTTTAAGTTGTCCCACTTTTAGTAAAAATGATGCAGATTTTCCAATAAAATGGAAGAGTACATAGTCCGACATACAAATTCCATTCATGCTCATGAACTTCAAGTCCTGCAAGCTCACAGATACGAGCCGTGCACCCAGCTCACTCAACCCACACTCCCAGTGTATGCATATTTGCAGGGGTAATCACCATTATTTCAAAGAACTCTAAACGATTTGATTTGCCCCTCCTTGCCAAACTCACCTTCCTTCCTTAAGAACTTCATTGCATTAGAATGGACTCTTGTACTCTCCAAGCCCCAAGATGCAAAGTTAAATGATTTATCTGCACTTCACTGTTCTACCTTTATAAAATCAGCCCATGTAAATGCTGACTGATTAAACTCAACCACAACACACAACCAAGTCAGATGAATATGTCTCTCTAGGGACATTCAAAATTATGATCGCATGACAAGCACTAAAAAAGCATTTACATGAACCAACAGTGTTAGTCAGAGGTGTATGATTCCTTTCATTTAAGGAAAAATTAAACTGAAGCTCCTAATTCGATGGGATGAAGCATTCTTTCCATAAGCTTTCAACTAGAAAACAAAGGGATGTACTGTCTCCCATGCTTGCTCGATTTGTGTGAACCAAAGCTAATACTCTGTTGTAACAGCAGTTTCAGTTATTTAATACACAGAAAACATCCCCTAATTTTGCTGGAGAAGTAGCAAAACCAGTAGTTTTGATTTTTAATCCTTAAAGGAACAGAGCTGAACCTTGAGGAAAGGCAGCCTTGCTCCAGTTCAGGGACAGCACAACGCCCACCTGCCCCTTCCTGCTGTGGCTCGTATGGCTCTTCTCAGAACCCTACCAGCTCTCTGCTTGGACAAAAGACTTCCAAGGAGACAACGTATAATGCCATTCTCTCTTCAAATCATGCAGGCTAAAACCAGTGAATTTATCTTTTCACAGAATGGTCGGGGTTGAAAATGACCACAATGATCACCTAGTTTCAATTCCCCTGCTACGTGCAGGGTTGCCAACACCAGACCAGGCAGCCCAGAGCCACATTCAAACTTTTCCTGCAGCATCCTTACATTCTGCAAATTATCACAGTCTGCTCTGTATTTTATGGTACTGACTTAGGACAGAAGATTCAAATATATCTTGCTCCACTGTGAGTTGGTCTTCCAGAAGTTGGGCACCCTGATCATCCCCAGCTCTGAAAACCGCAGACAAGGTAACTACTTAGGAACACTGGTGCTGGAGCTGCACACTGCTTGGTCTTGGAATTTTAACATGGAAGAGGGGGATTTTTATGTCCGTGATTAACTAATGACGAGAATAAGCACTTCGTATTCTATTTGAAAAAGAAAACAGAAGGAGGCCTGATAGCCAGTTTGTAATTTAGTGACAATAAAGCAGATGTGAACATGGTTTAGAGCATACCAAATACACACACACAGTGTCATTGCCTGTTTTATTTAGTGGAATCACTTTTGTAGATTAGAAATATTTCCAACTCCCATTTACTCCAAAGCAAGCCTCCACCGTCAACAGGCGTAATGCAGTTTGTTCAACTGATTCCAAACAAACAAAAAAAAAAAGGTACAATCTCAAAAGTTAAGTTAGAAACTAAGTTCACACATTTTCTTTGGGACCAGGAATCTGTACATAGTACAAAATATACATTTATTGAACTTTCTGTAAACACACAGTTTGAATTGTGTAAAACTGTAAATATCGGTGAACTATGTGGAGAATAATTTATTATATATTGTTATACATTCTACTTAAGGAAAATAGTTATGCTCTGGTATATTACTCTGTTAAATTTATAAATTCCATAACGAAGCTGTGTATTCTGCAAACATGCTTTTCAAGCTTAAATCTCTCCATTTGTAACACACATTTATACAAGTAATCAATGAAAAAGTTACACTTTCCACAAAATAGATATAAAGAGGTCATGAATTTTCTAAAAAGACAGGCACAGCATGTCACTACAAACGAGACTTTCATGGTACGATGTGGAGTTAACGCTGTGAGGAGACAGGTGAGAACTCTCTAATTCAGCATGTCTGTACATAGTCCTAGTAACAAGACAGATGCTACAAACCAAAATCTTTGCTTTGAAACATTAATGAAGCAGCCGGTTCTGGAAATGCTATTGACTCACATTTCTCAGTTATCCGTATTTCCTGGCCAGGAGAACCTAGGCTTGTGTCTCCTGTTAACCCCTTGTCAGCAGTGGTTCAGTTATCTGAGCGCTGAACTGCCTGGCACGATTAGCTACCAACACCTGCAAAACTCAGCACTCCCTCTACCAACTAGATTCCTGGCACCAAAAAGTTAGATCTGGTTAATAAATACAACTTACAGACAGCAGGAAATCCCAATTTCCAGCATCAAGCTGTTCCTATGGCAGCAAGCAACAGAAGGGATGGGAACGGCTCCTCCAGCACCTTGCAGACTGGGGACCATCGCATAACGCCCAGCTGCCCATTTACAAGGCTGAAAGTTTCACACGCAGCAGACTTGAGAGTCCAGCATCAAACACTCAGCAAGAACAAAAGCTCCCTAAAATGCCAGCACTGATGTTTTCAGTAGTTCCACTAATGGACATGGAAAAGATGCTCTGCATATTCAGCACATTTATTCCTAGGGATTTCGGGCCTCTTTGCATTCCCATCCCAGGTAATTCATTTTGGGTTCCATCCTTTTATCCTTAAAGCCAAAAGCAGTACATGAAAGACCGGAACCTCTTCAATTTTGTCCTTCTGATGTTTTAAAAGAAAAAAACTGCTGACTCACATACTCAAAGAATTAGGACATGATTAATTATAATTAATCCACCGCTTTGCTTTAGGTCTGTCACCTTCTTCCCCTTCGGCTTTGAATCTTTTTCAAAACCAACTCCAACAAAAGTGGGACAGTTAAGGCTGCAGCAATACTTGTGCAAGCTCTATGTACTGGGATTGACTCTCCACCAACATCAGCAGGCTGTTGTTAAGAACACACTTCTATTTTCCTAAGATCACTTAAGTTCAATTTTCCCTTGTAGTGTGAACTAAAATATTGTGCTGCAGCCTGAAAACCCAGCAGTGAAAATGAAATTGGCAACTGCTATTTCCATTGCTCAAACTGAGCTGAATTCAGCAATACAAATGGAAGTAAACTCTGAAGACCTCAGTCTACAGGTATCAAGAGAAGTAAAAGTACGTAACGCTTTCTGACCCGCAAGCCTGTTTTCTCATTTTAATTCACAAAGATGCTTCTCAAGAAAAATCATAATGGCATCTCCTGTGTGTTGGGGAGGGTTGCATTGCGTTGACAATATATGTCAAGAGCCCTGCCTACTTCAGCCATCAGGAACACGTGGTTCCAGCAGCTCTTCAGAGCCACACAGTCAATGGAAGCACACATGAATTTCAGTTTTGGCTCGGTGCTGTTGAGTGAGCTGAGAAGTGTGCACACAGTGCTCTTAGAGCAAAACACTGCTGCCTGACACAGCACTCATCTTTGCAAATTACTGCTTATACAGTAGTAAGGAGCTTTCTCCTCTTACTAAGTTTTCTCCCTCTCTTTTTTTAATTTTTTATTTCAATATAAAAGATACTTTAAAAAGTATTCAGACAGGAATCGATACGAGTTACACATAAAAATTTGGTTAGGCATAAGAACATACATAATCCTGAAGTCTGACCTATCATCCCAGCTCACTGAAGTTTTGAAATCTTCAGAGTCGAACAGTGTCATTAATCCTACAGAAGGCATTAAGTTAAACACACTTTTCCAAATTCTGTGGTCGCAAAGACTGAGATTTTGGTTCTAAGTGATGCACACCTCCTCAGAAGCCCTTTTCTTAAGACACCACAACCACTCCTGGATTCTCAGCTGGCAACCAAAAATTTCTACTGTTAACAAGTGCCTAAAGGACAAGAAAAAAACTGTTTTACTGCTACCTGAAAGGAAAATGAGATAAAGATATGGCTCACTGTAAGTCAGCAACTACAACATAATCAGATTAAAGTGCCTGACTTTATCACGTACTAAACGAATTCTGGAAGATTCATTTTCAGCAGGAGATGATGTAAACCTAATTTTCAGCATGCTGTTATGTTCTTTTTGTGCTTGGAAGCATTTAGCTGTCTATGACTGTAAGCAAAAGCTTGAAGTTCTCCTGCAGCCTCTTCTGCAACCAAATGCCACGGCCCAGGTACCTGCTACCTCATTCACAAAGCAATACCAGCATGAAGCAAATAAGGGTACAAAAGCTTCCAGAGGCAATGTCGGAGCTGCAGACTCTGCAAGTGCTCCAGAGCAACTCAGGAAGAGCTCATCAGAAGGTTGCATCCTCCCATCAACACTGCTCTATCCAAAATACTCAGCCCAGATTGCTACCTGCAGATTTCACTGTTTTTATCTATTTTAATGACTCACTCTAGGAATTGCATTCATTTTATGCGCTACAACATCCTAGAAATTCACATGTGGAGCCCCTTCTTACCACTCAAAGAGTTAAAAATCTATCCAGTCAAGTAGAGACTTTGCACCTTGTAATGTCATATGAAGGCTTAGGTCGTGATCATCTGAAATGGACACAGCTGCAGGAACAAGGAGTGATACCAGTTATCCTGAAGACATTTTTCACCTCCAGAAGCTTGGCACGGAGTAACAATTCCAATTCCTAAGGAAACACAGCTGTGAAGTACAGTTCCCCTGCTCTATCCAGATCTGCTGTTTCTTAATCTAAGCCAGGTACATCAGGTTTCTATTAAAATCTTGTATTTGCCCAATGATGAGGAAAACGGGTTATGCTTGACTAAATGTTCACCAGTTGCTGAAATGGCCAAGTTAAATAATCAAGAAATTTAAACGTATCAAGTCATTTGGCTACACAGCAGTTCAAGAATGCACATGCAGAAATTCAAGTGAACATCTTAACATGACAAAATCCTGCTGTACTCTGAAATAAGGTAAACTCTAAGAGCCTTTTCATTAACCTAATTATGACAGCCATGCTACCTCTCTCTCGGGACAGAGCTGCATACAAATACAGATAGTTAACAAAAAGTCCATTCGTCACCATGGAGCTCCCATACAAGACATTAAACTCAAAGTTCCGTGACTCCAGTTTCAAGAAAAAGAATGCTGACCAAGGTACAATATTTGTCTTAAGCATAGTGTGGAGAAAGATCTGCAAAGGCTTTGATATTTCCTATGTAGGTCCATCATTTATCTGCACTGAGGCTCTGATTTCCCCAACTGTGGCAAAAGGAATGCCGATCCATTCCTCTGCTCACAGCCCTGCCTTCCCGGTGCTAGCACCAGGTACTTGCAGTATCCATTTATCCAAGCTGAAGAGCACAGGTTTTCTCTCCCTCTCATAACTGCACAGCCACAGAAGCACTACTGCTGACACAGAGTTGACCATGAAACCATATCCTTAGTTTATAAATTATTAAAAAAACAAAATGCAATAGGAAGCCTGTATTATCCCCATGTAACAAGTCAAAATGAGATTCTTATCAGAGTATCAACTGCAGTGCAAACTGCTCCCTAGTTTTACTAAATCACCCTGAAGTTTCCAATTCTTGAACTAAGGAAAATGGCTCAGATTTTAACCTATACAGTTGAGACAGTATCAGTTTCCTAGTAAACAATCTCATTGTCATTCAAGTCAGTGTCCTATGCATGTGTTAAGATGAACAACTTTGGCACCTGCACAAGCCACCAAGGTCAGTGCTGCAATTCCTCATCTGCTGTTTAATATTCTGTGGGCATCTTGCTAGCATGAAACAACCTAGAATTACCACAATTCAGCATAGGTTAATAACAAGGAGGTGAAATTTTGATCTCCAATTCTGACTTCTGCTGGAAATTACACTGAGTGATGGGCACACACCAGGGGCTCTGCAGAGCTGCTTACAGACTACATAAGTGCAGGCCAGCTGAAAGGCCACTGCTTGCTCAGGACCTGCTGATCTGTGCCCACTCTGGGTACCAGATGCAGATGACAACAGATTTACAAAGCCTTGCAAGTCTGGGGCCCTGCTTAATGTAATCACACTGAGTTAATACAACGCTGGTTTTAAAACACATTTTAGAAGCAGCTTCTGTCTTGAACATATTTCAATGCTGAATTAGTGAGAATTATTTGAAACAGCTGTCAGTAAAGCAGTACAGGTATTTTCCCAGAATGACCAGTGAAACATTTAATCTGACTGTAACAAAACTCACAGAAAACTGAAGCCAGTGAAGCTGTTAAATGTAGAAGGAAAACAAAGTTGCATGGCATACGAAGAGAAGAAGCTTTACAAATATCATTTCCTTTTCTTTTTTTTAAAAAAGCAAGCAAATTGGGACCACCCTATTTGAACATGTATTTAAAAATACATCTTTTAACATCACACAATTTTCATTTTCGTCACACAGGAAACTTTTTCCATGAGGGAAATAAATAGCACACAATACTTCAAGAAAAATTGCTGCCTTACCCCTGAGGTGCTAATGTTTTTAGCATTAGAGAAAAGTTTCTGGTGCAAGAAGGAAGTGCACAAACGTGCAAAAGTGCCTTTTTCTTTTCAGAGCAGTGAAAAGTGCAGCTTGCCTCTTTTCTAGGATGCTTTACATAAGCAGTGTATCTTGTATTCAAAACCTGTATCTAAAACGGCAGTGTTTATGCATACATAATAGATTCAGTGCTCTGACCTCATCAAAAAGAATGCAGCTGGGAGGGAGAAAGGCCTGAAAGAGGCTTTCTGCCACTGCCCTCAAAGCCAGTGACAGCTCCTGTCACAACAGCAGAGGTCCTTCCTAACCTTCAGGAGGCCTCATAGGAAGAGGCTTCAACGACACAGATTTGTCACTGGGACAGTTGAAGCGATTATGAAGTATGGCTTTACACACCACAGTTTTGCTTCCGATTTCTAGAAGTCTGAAACTGAAAAGGTTTCCACAGTCCAGTTCAAGGTTTTTCCAAAACTAAACTTCAGCCTATATGAAAAAGGACAGAACCTCATCTGCCTAGTCCTAAATTGCATTCAGCTCCTCGCACTAACACGCCACGTGTTATTAAATACGCCTGTTCATTAGGTGCCTACGAAGCTCTGACTTAACGTTATTACAGTTTTGCACTCTACAACAAAATCAGACATTTTAAGCATTTATTCATAGGTAGGTAAGGAACTGGTTCTTTAAGCAAAAATTGCTAGAAATTTATAAATACAAATAGTGCTTATTTTTTTCTTCATTCATGCTCCAACAGATTACAAACTGAATACAATGAAGTTACGTTTTAAGCACCCCACACAGACAAGAGGGATAAAAAGAAAAGTTTGCTGGTATATACTATACTTAGTTCCAAGACACTATAAGTTACTTTTTCACTGTTCAGTGTTCCCTAACTCTGCATTAGTTTTAAGGCTATATATACAAATATGTATATTTCAAAGTTAGGGAAAGACACATAGCAAAATGCATTGTACTACGTTTTCCTATCAAAATAATTATACACCAAGTTTTGATTCTGTTTATCCGTAGCAAATGTTACAATCTACTTGTTTTACTGATTTTCCTTTTGGGGAATCTGCCTACTAAATGAGTAAACTACATATTAAATACAATATTCTCAAACAAAAAGACAATACAAGGTGCACAAAACAGCAGTTTTGCAAACACGACTGACTTGAAAACTTAATTTTGCATGTTCAGTGGGAGAAAGCTAACCTTAAATCAACTCAGTTTATTCTCTTATAAAATTTAAATTAGAATTTTAAACAACAAACAGTTAGATATTATCAACATGCTACATCTCTAATCACAAGTACTGTTTAACCACTAGTCTCTCATTGTAAGTGGGTCAATTAAAAACACACACCATAAAATGTAAAAGATTGTCAGGCTCTGACAAATGTATTTTTATCAAACAGTAGGCAAATTCAAACCAATGCACATCTTCAGTGGGGAGAACAGAAGCAGCCTGAAACAAATCCATACTCGTAAAAAACAGGGTCACAGATTTATCCCACTTCATCCTCTAGAATATGGCTATGTCTTGGGCAATAATCAAAACTCTTCCCATTTTAAAAATGGGCTACCAATTAATAAAAATATTCTTCCACGTGTAAAAGATCATTTACAATGGCACTGACATTTTAAAAGGCAGGAAAAAAGGAATTACACATCTATGGATAAATTTCTTGTTTGTTAAACCAAGCTTTATTGATAAAATGGAATTCAAAGTATTTCACTTGGAACAGCAGCAGATCCAGCCAATTAAGATTGTAAAAATGCTGCAGACTCCTACGGTATGTAGAAAGCTGCCTGTTTGTGCTCAGTGATTAGTAACTTTCAGGTAAGGGTTAATGAAAAGAGGTGCAGAGAATTGAGGCATTCTAATCTCGAGGTTCATATGCTTATGAACACATGATACTATTAATAGGGCATGATTTAACTCCCACCAAAGTCGAAATGAGAACTCCCTTCAACTCAATGTGAGAGCAGGAGTACCTCTGAGAAAACAAGATCCACTTGTTGAAGAATGTGCACAACTCTCATTGTTTTTCCACTGCCAAGCAAATTCAGTACTGTGATTCTGGGGAAGTCACCCACAAGATCAGCTTTCATAGAAGACAAAAATGTTACCTCTACAGTTTTGTGCACCTCTCGAGCACCTAGCTGGCTAGGCTGCTGCTCCTCGCAATCCAAAACCACAACATGAATGTAAAGGGATATATATTGTTGCATCACACAAGTCAAACATTTCTTCTAACCTTTGTAGTGATTTAAAGCAGTTCATAATTAAATATGAGCATTTTGTACAAAGACAATTGCACTTTACAAAAAAAAAAAAAAAAACAACAAAATCATACAACATAAATTGCTGGAGTCTGATTTACAACATGGATTATGGTTTGAAATCACGTTTACAGAAGTCTGTTTTACAAAAAAAGATCAGTTCCTGGGCTAGATGTCGTACTGCTGTAGTTTTCTGCTGCAGTCACTCTCACCAACACATCATACTCCCTTCTTTACTTAATATTGAGGGTGGATGTTAAGAAGGGTCACTGAGGTTGGGCTGCACTTTCATTTGAAGAATGAAACGTGAACTCCACAGCTAGATGAGCAGTTTTACCACATATCATCAGTTGAGGCAGAATCCTTAAAGAAAAAAGAAGGAGCCCTTTAAAGTCTGGAGTGCCCATAGTTACAGCAGTTTCTGGATAATCCAGACTGAAAAGGGAAAAAGCTTGAATCATTTTAGGAGCCTGTTTTCACTCTCCTTTCAGAAATAGCAGAAACAACATTTAAAAGGCATCTAGAAAACATGCATGCTTAATTAATGAAACACTGAGTAGCAAACATTCGAGAATCAGATCAAGTTTTGTCTCAAATGCTTACTGATCCTGACAATAATATCCCAGGAATAATACTCACAAAACATTTCCAGAATAGTTAGAAGTCATGCAAATGCATGTATTTTCTACAGTGGTACACTAAGAGCAGGATGAGCCTTGTGCTTTTTGCTATCACTACCAGCACCTTTTGGTATTTCAGTCCTTTCTCACGGCATAGGAAGACAGTCATTAACCAATATTTAACTGTAATTCAGATCAATTTTACCTCTTATAATTTAAGGTTAAACAGAGAAGTGTAGTTTCAGTAACTGCTAGAAATCTTAATTTTGAATTGTAATAAATCTGCAAGGAGAAAAAGAATTCCATAATATAGAATTGGAATCAGAGACACAGTAGGCTCTAAATCATAACTACAAGGCCACACTGCACGCCATTACATCCACGCACCCAGTATCTGAGTAACCCTTAAATTAGGTCCATTTAGGCCCCCAGACAACAGAGGGTTTTGTATAGCTGATAAATGGAACCACTCTGAAAAAAGTGTTTAATTCCTGCTATCAGTTAAAAGAAAACACATCTTAACACACACCAAATGGTAAAGTTCTAGTGGTATTTAATCGTTTTACGTTGTATCTGTTTCCTTTCCCCTCACTGAGATTGTTCTACACTTGGCTTAAGCTAAGTGCCTTCTCTGTTCCACGAAGTTGGGTATATATATTAACTAAGCATGGCCACAGCTTGCTAGCTGAACCAACAGTTAAATCAGCAGTACAGCCAGCAGAGCAAACTGCTTACGTACAGCAGCAATTTGGGGTTGTTTCAGCATTAAGTACTATCTTCCCTTAAATAGCAGAGACATGATGGGCTTTAACAATGCTCTCAGCTGGTACTTCTACAGCTGCACACCCCTATTGTTACTGAGACTGCAGGAGATACAAGTATTACTCTTCTTTGAAAGTACTGTCTTACTGATTCCTTTGAAAGGGAAGAGGCTAATTAAGTCTTTAGCAACGCCACATATGACAACTTCTTAGCATTAGATTTCTGCACCCTCCATTCAAAACCTGCACACAGAATTCATTACAAACCAAAAAGAAGAACAGTTGGCACGGAGGTGTAGCACAAAAGCCAAGATCACTAAAATTACTCTTTGTGAGAGTACCACCCCCAGATTTTCCTTCAAAACCAGAAGGAGCAAAGGAGCACCATTATATGAGAGACTAAAATGGTTATGTTTTTCCAAGTGTAAGGCTGCAGAATAAAAGCTGTAGTGAGTAAAAATGCAGGAGCTGCATGCCAACTATTCAGTATGCAAATTCCTGTATCCTAGTTGCCAACATCATCATAAAATGAAGACGTTTAACATTCATTTGTGGAACAGCAACTTAAACAGAATGCTTTACATTCGCATTGCATCCTTTTTCAGATAGCATTAAGGCATTGTTAGGCTAAGGGTACTGAGAGAACTGCCAAACAGTAGCACTCAGTTTCAAAGGCGATGCACAGCTTTATGTTTGAAGGCATTTCACTTCTATGCTACATTTGCAAGATACAAATCAGGGAATTCCAACACCAACAAGTAAACAGTGCTGAAATCCTATGATCAGCAGAAGGCATCCAAAAACAGTCCCCAAGGCACAAAATGGTTCTTACTTTTTTTTGGGGAGAAGAACTGGAAATATGTTGCTTTACAAAACAAATGCAATTGCTGAGGTGGGAGGAAAGAATGCCACAGAAGAGATACTTACAGTGTCATCATTCCTGTAGGGGTTCAGTCTGTTATAAACAGCTTCTATTACACTCCGTCTAGATCAAAAATAAATAAAAAAAATACAATATTTTAAAATCAAACTCCTTAGGTAAAATTGTAATTTAAAAAGCAAACTTTTAAAGATCTTACATTTGCAGAACCAAGTTTACTGCAAGTTAGTCTTAAGTGCCATTACACACCAACCATAGTTATCCCAATCCTTTAAAACCCTCAAGTTCAAGAAAAAGAAAGCTGAATAAGCACTTTGCATTCAACAGAAGAGAAGCACAACCAAACAGTCAGATGAGGCTGCAGTGCTGTTTTGTTTGGAGGTATGTCTCTCATACTTAAAGAAGAAAAAAAGAGGATCAGAGAACCTGATACAGGTTGAATGCCATGGCCATTTGTGTGCCCAATGAACACTGCAGTAGAACCTTCATATATTAGGACACTTCCAGAGGGCTTAAAGAAGAGGTTTTTCAAGAAAAATGATACACACGAAAAATAAGGGAGGGTGAAGGATAAGGAAGCCTCTACCTTACCCAGCACATAAGAATTTTGGAAGGGGAGCAGGAAGGAAAGAGAGGAATAAAGGAAAGGAAAACCAGACTGGACATCAAAAGCAATTTTCCTCCAGATACCCTAAGGTGCAGAACCAAGTATGACAAAATAGCACACTACAACTCGGATACAACCTCAAAGCCACCTTTTAACTGCGCATGAATACATGCAGGGGAAAAATGAGAGTGCTTTCGAAGCAGGAAAAAAAAAAAAAAGCAGATGGCAGTCTTTATAATCTTCCTGTAACATCAGAAAGTTGGGTACTATCATACAGCAGTACAAACATCACATCGAATCTGGTGAATGATCATACAGCATGGAAGAAGAGGATGAATTTGAAGAAATAAAAATAAGCAATTATTCCCAAAGTACAATGCACAAAGTTGTTCTCATCTTTCAGAGATAGCTATCGCTGATTCTAAATAAAGCCAAGTTACTTAACAAGCATTGTTTGCTTTCCAAATGGTCACTATTGCTTCAAGTTACACTATAATACAATTAAATCCATATTTCTGTCAATCACTATTCAAGATAACATCACTAAAGCACATAATCCCACCAAAGTCACTCATTTCAGTGACTTCAGCACTTCCTCACAACCACAAAGCTACTGCTAGCCAAAGAAGCTTGATAAACAACTTGTATGCCATCTTTTATGAGTAACTGACTCATCAGTGCTTCAAGATGACTGTAACACATCCTAAATAGACACTACTATTTATATATAATAGCCATCTCTTCTTTTCCTACATCATAAAGGAAGAATTTTGTTATGTAGAAGTCATCCTTACAGCCCACTTATCATTTATTCCTCTACGTGCCTACAGACTTCAAGTTCCTATGTAACAAGACAAAAATTACACACTGAAGTATTAAAAATAAACTGTCCACATCACATGTGCTCAATATACACAGTACAAGTTCATGAATGACCTTCTGAACCAAAAAACACTTGCTGTGGAAAAAAAAACAAGTGCATTTCTTTCTTAACTGTTGAACATCAATTTGAGACCCTGTAGCACAGCACTGAACTCTTCAAGGACAAAAAACAGCCTATTTAAAGTTCTACTTAACTTTTTGGATAGACTTCTATCCTGGTTTTGTGTTCGACACAAGCAGAGAGGTGCATAAGCAAAATTTTAAGCAATTACCACATTGCCTTAGCTACAGACAAGAAAAGAAAGCTGCCAAGCAAAACATGATATGCATAAAACTTTTTGAAGAGCAGAACCATATGTCCAAGTAGCTACTAAAGGCAGTCAGTATGTTATTTTTGTACCTTCAAACCATGTCCCACCCAACGAAACCCAATTAATTACAAAAACAGAGACACTCAGGCCACCCTTAAAAAAAAAAACAAAAAAACACCCTTGATCCTTCTCAAAACTACATTTTGACATGTAATTTTTAACAGTGATTCATAGTTCTGTTCTTGTGCTTTCCTTTTCATTCAGAACAGTTCAGTAATAACAACTGAAGAACAGATCACATTTGTCCTGTGCCCTTCCTCCCTCCCCATACTTTTAAGAGTGGCCTTACAGTTAAGTTTGATTTAAATAATAATAATAAAAACACATTTACACTGATGTGAACTCACTTGCTTGCCAATTCACCCCCTGGCGGGAGGTTTGGGATGCTCTCAGTTGCTAACGTACGCATCACGTGGACTAAGTCTGGCACTCCTTCACCCTGCTTCTTTATGATCTCTGGGAATCAGAAGTACTTTTTTTGTAAGTGCAGTCCAAATTTAACTTTAAAAGATTGAAATACTCAGTTTTATAAAAAGGCAGCTTAATTTCCGTTAATATAAGAAATAAATGACAGACCATACTCAACATGGCGTTAACTTGATTCCATAACAAAAAAGACCCGTGATGGATCTGACACAAGATACCCTGCTAGCTGTTAACATGCACACAGGTTTCAGAAATACACAGCTAATGATTCCAAGTCTAATGGCTTTCCTGCTATAGCATTATTTTATTTTCCTAACAAAATGCATTGGGCACGAAGCAAAGATTAACATCAGCTTTATCACTGCAATAGAAGGTTAAAGATTATCACCATCCTAGAAAGCAACGGTATTTTCACCGAACAGAGTTCATCATCAGACACAAGTGACCCCCAGTACAAGTATACGTGGCTGCAAGCCTATAAGCCAATACCTGTACCTTACCACATCACTGCAACATGCAAATGTTAGGAGCTATCATGTACAAGTTAAAAGCCAGGGACATTGGAGTGAGGGACAGCTCCACCCTTCACTCAACTCGCAGTACGTGACTACTAGGCAGTTATTTAAAGCTGAGCTCCTCCAAAGTCTGGGGAGAGAGGCCTTGCACTGTACTTCTCTAATTTTATTCTTAGGCCTATTTTCCTTTTTAAAGCAGTAAGCACAATGGAAATCACAGGAGATTTTGCTGTAACACCTCTGAAAGTATTCTCTTTTTATAGGAATTTTAATAAATTCAAAAACAATCTATTTCTTCAAAATGCATTTCTGCAGATTGTCTGTAAATACAAGCTTAGAAAATAAGAGATGAATTATTAAGACTCAGCATTATTGATCTTCAAGTGAATACTGCAGCCCATATACAATAGGTACGTCTATACACACACATTATTCCTTATGTATTGATACAACTTGAAGAGCAGCTGGAATTCATCAGTACCATTTCTGAAATGAATACTTGAGCATTTAGTTTTTACTCTAACAGATAATTGCAGATAACATACCAAGTTTCCACTTTGTAATTTAATCAGTGAGATATGGCACACTGAAGCTTAAAACCAGCACATCCCCAGTCCTTTTTTGTAAAATAGGTCAGATAAATAAATAGCAAACTATTTTTGTGCATGCAGTAGTTTTTCAGGGCTGTGTGTGTTTACAGGAAGAATCAGCTTTATTTTGCCAGCAGATTGTGCAAATTATTTGCAAGGTACAATGAAAGCACTGTCTAGTCCTCAGCAGTGTCAGACTGTAACACAAAGCTTTAACCTGCTCAAATAAGAACCTAAGTTTTAGATGTATGACACCACACACCAGATGCTTCAGAAACTTGCAGTTTCCTCAAGAAATTCTATGGCTAAAATTCATTTTACCATCTAATATTGAGGAAATAATCTAACACTCATAAATCTGAATAAGAAGCAAGATCTCAGTTTTGGTTTGCCAAGTTCCTTTATTGTGCAATTTTGAACATCTAGTATATTCTACATTGTGCTACAGCTAGAGTTCTGCTGTACAAAAATAAGGACTTTGTGTTTTACCTATACTACACAGTATCACAACCTGTAACTGCAGTACATGTAACATACAGTCTCCACTAAATGAATACATTTATATTTTGATATAACTAAAATACAGACTGAATGAACACTGATGACAGAACAAATGGAGTCGGTCTGCTAGCTGCATTAATTTATTGGAATTACTTTCTTGCAATACATCTTATGAGCCCCACACCTATTCAATTTACTTTAAAACCTTCTAAACATTTTCATGGCATCAAGCATGGGAAGATCGTACTTATATAACCCTACAAATAAAGGATTAAAACATAACTGCTTATTGCATTCTCTGAACGGGAATTCCACACAGATTAAGAAAATTCAAATTTGCAACGTTGTGAAAATATGGGAGGGAACATGTAGCAGCTAACTGAAAATGATTCACCTCTATGTAGATAAAAATATTGCTACATCATCTATTACTGGACGTTTATATGTAAGAAACTGAGAACAGAAGAAGCAGCCTAGACAAGTGTCATTTTAAACACATCAATAACTCACATATTAGTGCAAATAACAGCAATGCATTTGGGAGTGACTGATTACTTCTACAAGGAAGATCACATAACATTTTATGAGCAACACTTATTTACTGCAAGTAATGGCAAAAGAAAAGACGCTTCTCCACACTTGCTATCTCTTCTGTTGCTATCACAGCTGTGAATCTGGACCACAAACACATCGAGATTGATGGTGGCACAGTCAGTAGAAAGCTTCTTTTCTTTAAATCTGAATAATATCTGCTTGTTCACAGAATCATTTGGAAGATACCTTAAAGATCCACTAATTCTAAGTCCCCTCTTGTTCCAGAGGACCATCAGTAGAAAGCATCATTCAGTCTTAAAACTTGTACTACTTTTTCAGTGTAAAAATAGGTTCTAGGATAAAATATGACTAGGAATAATGCACATTATTAGCAAGCATCAAATCTCATTACCTGTTGAGACTACATTGAGTACTGGAGTGCATAAAAGTCTATTTTATGCATTTTCACCAGGTTTCCATTTTACTGAATTTTAATTTTAAACTGGTATTACAAATTAGCAAGAGAATTCTAAAAGTCTCGAAGTAGTCCTTGCATTTTCTACTTCCTTCAGCTACATATTAGGCTTTTAAAGTCATACATGATTATTCCTAAAGCATCTTAATGAAAAATCGTTACTGTAGTGTTGAACATTTCAGATAGCATAGCAGTTCTACTTTGCTAGCCGACTCTGCACGATCCATTTCCAGCAAGAAACAACGTAATTGCATAAAAATTATCTAGTTAAATGTAACAACTGTCACCTGCTCTTGAAGTTTTGTTTTAGTTCAGCTTTTCAACTTCCCTCCTCAGTCAGAGCTAAAAGGGGAAGTTCTGTCTACAGCTGATATAAACCAGTGTAGGTTTTAACAGTGTTTACTACATATTCGTAAGTTTAAATACTACTTTTGTACAACAAGAGACAAAAGTTTGAGAACAACACTAAAAAGAAGCAAAGACCCTTGAGGGGAAGTACAAATCATTTCCTCAAGTAGCTCAGACAACTTGTCATTAAATTAATATTAAAGTGCTTTGCAACTACATACAGAATCTGTTAGCTTCCATTCAAGTATGACACTTCAGTCATTACTGAAATCTTCTATTTGTATAAATGGAAAGAATTGGCAGCCAAATTCACTGTATGAACCATAACCACATGCAGATGCAGTGACAGGTTTTTCATTTACTGAGGTGTCTGTACAAAATGTTAGCTTTCCCCACTGTTAATGTTCTAGGGGGTACAGTGGTGCTAGCTGAAGATGCAGCCATAACTTGAAGATACCTTCATATTGCAGGTAATGGGTTGGCATGAAATAAGGCAAAATAGGTAAGGTATGAAGGCAGTACTCGTCCAGATTAGAAAGAGTTAGCATGCTGTAAATTAATGTGTGACTTCACAGCATACTTGCTCTTCAGCAGTTTTTTGTGAGTGGGCCTACATAATGAGCTCTTCGAATGCCTGAAATGGAGAAAGCTATGTGACACTTAACTCATGCAGTTCTACCATACACACAGATACTCCTGCTACATGGTCAAATAAATCCACACCATAGCTTGGTGTGCACCAACCCTTCCTATTAGGAAAGTTGGATCAAACCAGAAAACATGCTCTATCTGGTCATTAGTTCAGAGGCAGAACAGCTGTACTTTGCCACGACCTTGGGGACAAGGTCTTTGAAATAGGCAACTCCTTCCTTAAGGAGCACTTAGACCAGTAGTAAGTGCTTTGAACTTCATGTTAATTTATCTGAACCCAGAATTCCCATGTAGACAAGACCTCGGTGAAGCTTACGAAGCTGCACTTTGTATTACCTTTGTGCAAGTTAAGGAGGAAAAAAGTGCACAATATATTCCTGTAACATATTAATCACTGATACCATCGTTGCTAAGTACTCTGTGTACTGTGCTGTGTGTGCTGTTAGGGATTCTTGCAGTATATACACATAACTAGACTGGTAACACACAGACCCAAAGAGTCCACTTCAAAAATAGACTTAGCCTATGCAAACAATGCATACAGCAAGTCTTACGTTTCAGAAACAAAATCCAAGCTGTGCTCATCTTTAAATATCAAAAGGCACGATAAAATCCAGTTTTAATGAGAAATCTCTGAAATTAAATTGACTTCAAATATCATGATCCAATTTGATCACGATGATCCAGAGCACCCATGACTTGCAGTTTGAGCTCAAAGTTTAAATTATCCAGAAATACAAGTTTAAACAAAATTCTGAAGTTATTATCAAGGATGTGCTCCCAGATTTTGCTCATCAGGAACGCTTAAAGATTAGCTTTAGCAAACTTCTGACATACTTCCAAATAAATATACACGTCAGCAGGTGCCTTCAATGTAACAGTAATCAAGCTGTAATTGCATAATGAAATATTTTTATGACTAATTTGCAGACAGAACTACGCAGAAATGATATGCAAATTACCATCTTCATACACATTTTGCAGGACATTCTATTTCATTTAACTCCATGTAACGGGAACAGTGATTTACTGGCCTGTAGTTATTGCTGCAATGGACTCATGAGGAACAACTCATGAGCACAAATGAAAATTGTGCCATCCTGAACAATTTTCAGATGGGCTACTGCACTTGCATAGCAGAATTCTGCCAGGTCATACAGCAGGACTGTAAGAGTGCCTTTTTCTGAGATGTACACTAGATGGCCAACGGCACTTGATGGTCTATCAAAAAGCTTGTATGGATTAAGTTTAGTTGTTGCAAAGGGAAGGGGGCCAGGGGGTCTGTTTAGAAACAAAGTTACTTATTTTTTTTTAAATGATCCACCTTCTACTCTGCTTTCCAGGTACTTGTCCAACTCTGCCTCTCTTTTCACCGCCTCCGGTGATACCTTTGGGGCATTCGGAAAGCAGATCAGTATCACACTCATGTTGTCTCGACTTCCCTGGTGGAAAAAAAAAAAATGATTTGAGAACACAAACACACCAGACAGAAACCAAATCAAAGCATTTTCACTTTTTCTTCCAAAATTCTAGTTGTTCATTCCGTAAAAACTACCTTTAAGTCACTTTGTTTTTTTCCACCTTCATGCTCTGAAGACTACCTGGAATCGATTACAGACAGCCCACTGTCTTTCTAAAATGATATTACTAATAAGTGATGTACAAAGTTGTACCATTACTTGTTTTAAGTATTTTCCAATCATTTCAAGAAAACACATGAAATATTATATCAGTAAGCAAAGCCTTCACTGCTTAAATGCAGTACAAAGAAAGCTGTTGAAGTCAGACAGCACTTTTACTTAACAACACTGCTACTGATCAGAGGTTTTTTTTCCCCTTTAAAAACACTAAGTAAAGAAATTACAGGTTATAGTATCTATTAAGGGACCAGTTGGAAAGAGCTCTAGCCTTTAGAAAAGCATTCTTTGAAATGGAAACATTTAGAACTTTGACTAAACACAGTCCTAATACTCACCATGTATTTAAATACAATCACATTCTACTTAAGAAAACTTACTGTTTAGTTTGCTTTCACAAATCCTGCACTCTTGTCTACAGACATGCATTTATGCTTAACATCAACAACTGAATGCACTGAAGTCAGTGAGATCAAGAACAAATGTTTAAAACAAGCTTCTATAGATATATGAGAAGGTGCTGGCAGCTGGCTACTGCAAAATTTACAGCATCCATAAGACAGCGTTCATTCCACAGCATTTGTTTTCAAGACTAGCAGATAAAGTTGTAAACAAAAACATGAGCCTTATCAACCCTCTACAATGCTGGAAAGCAAATTTCTTTTTTTCCAAATGGGAAACTATGACCTTGTTAGCCACGTGGCATGAGCTGATACACAGTCTTGCCTCGATAGCATAAGAAAAACTGTGTATTTACACTACAGCTTACAGCCTGTCTTCAGAGAACTAAGTGCTAAGTTACAAAATTAAATATTTCAGATCTCTTAACTGTGCCATCCTACAGTTCATTGAAACAAGGTGGAAAGTTGCCATGCAGAAAATTGCAGAGATTCGTTAAACAAAACAGTGCTAGTTTCACAGCCATATGACAACACTGAATGAGAAGTACAGTAATTACACCAGAACAAAACCTGATTCAGGAAGTCAGATCTTCACACAGTCAAGACTTTAAACTGTAAGATATGAAGTCAGAGTTGAATCACTCTGTATTCATCCTGACATAATCATGGCAGTAATGTTACTACATGGTCAGGAGAAGAAGGAAAAGCATATTTCCTACTCTGATTAAAGAGCTGAGAATTTGTAAAGTACATTGTGAACCAGAAAAGGACAGTTATGGTCCTTGGCTTTCCCATATGTTTCTGGCTTCTCGGGTATCACAACATACCTATGCACGACTTTTAACTCTTCAAAGGTACCCAGAAATCCATCTATTTCCATCTAATCCATCTATTTCTGTTGCATGCTTGTTTACCCATTATTGCCATTTCTCTGCTAATGATAATAATTATTAACAAAATATAGAGTGGAATCAAAACATTAACTTGTTTATAAACTTCTAATAGCAAAAACATAGTAAATTTCTCCTCTCAAGCCTTGCTACCTTGTACAAGCAGGTGTCAACTATCTCATTGCAAACTTTCTCAAGGTCATCAGTGACTTCAAGTCTGGATCTTACAAAGTCACACAGCTCTTCATTTCCCATAACATCCCAGATACCATCGCAAGCCAGTATGATGAACTGATCATCTTCTTCTGATCTCTCAATTTCATAAACTTCAGGCTCTGGTGAGACTAGCTGTTCTGTGGGACCTTTCCCATGGACACATTTGTAATCAAAGTCCCCAAGTGCCCTTGAAACAGCAAGAGAGCCATTCACACGCTGAATCATTACAGAGCCGCCTGCGTTCTGTATACGCTCTTTCTCCAGTGGGTTGCTTGGTTTGTGATCCTGTGTGAAGAAGTGAACCTTCCTGTTTCTACAAAGTAAACCTCTTGAGTCTCCACAGTTGATGAAGTATGTATGCTGGGGAGAAATCATGACACCCACAGCTGTTGACCCACTTCTGTCTGCACCATGTTTCTTCTCAGAGATGACTCTCATGTGTTCATCAATTTGCAGAAAACCTGTTCTGATGCCACTCTTTACACTTTCCACAGACGGTGGCCCATCTGGCCCTTTAAAATCCTGGTTGCTTGTGATGTGATCTAATAAATGCTCACAGCAGTACTTGGCAACCTGTGATCCAGCGTGCCCATCGTATACAGCAAAAAACGACCATCCATCAAGTCCATTTGGCAAACCAATCACAGCTGTATGCGCGTCCTCCATTTCGACTCGCCAGCCTTGCATACTACTCAGACCATAACGAAGCCCATTCCCCTGCCCTTGGGCATTATGCTTCTCCATCTTTGGCTTGTCTAAAAATGCTCCCATGATGCCTTTCCTTCAGGTCTAAAAAGAAAGAGAAAAGGGTTATTAAGATGATCTAGAACTTCAGAAATAAGTAGTAACTACACTATTAGAAACTGAACTTAGTAGTCCAAATAATGCTAAAGACAATTTAAAAAACCCTCAACAGATATAAAGTTTGTTTTTTTTTCCCCCAACCCCCCACAAAAGTAAAATTAGCATTGCTTTGGTCTAAATTAAACAAGGACACTGCTACTAGCTAATGTTTCCAGGACAGCAGTGTTGCCTAGGTCCCTACTGCCAGGCCATGAAGTCCTCCTGGTTTTATGATGGTGGTGAAAAAAATGAAAGGAAAATTATTCTGGAGGATAAGGTTTTGCTTCTGTTTGATTAAAACAGGTAAAGTGATCTGAAGGGTGAAGATGAATGTGAGTCTGCATTAAAAATAGTGGCAAACTGGACAACTAGGAGCAAGACACGGAGGGAAGAGAGCAGCTGTCCCTTCAGGCAGCCATTAGTATGGCTCAGCCATCTCATAAAAGTCCATCCTTAGATTCTCAGTTATATCACACAGCAAGCTTCTCAGATGTCTACACAGCAGATTTACTTAAAACCTTAACGTATGCATGCTTTGGTGAAAGACAACCACCCCTGACAAGTTTAAGGAAACCTGTTTGGAAATAGAATCACATGTACTTTCAATTCATGCTGCTTTTGTGTTCAAGCCAGATCAAGGTACTGCACACCCTACCCTCCTCCACCTGCAATCATTGGGATGTGATGCAGCAAATATTTGTGCTTAAGGGACGAACATCTGCAGGCAGCAGAAATGGACTGGTTGATCTTCGTGGCTTTCACACCCTATGCATTCAACCCACCCTTCTAATCACATCAGTTTATCTGTGCATTCATTACATATTTTAAAAAAATACATAAAATAGGTCACACATTTTACATACTTGCAAATTCAGCACTAGAGAGAGTGCAAACTGCTGTTACACAACACAGGGTAAGGGAATAACCACAGAAGACCTTCAATTCAAAGATGTCAGACAGATCAACTGCAAGTCAAATCCCAAAGCAAGATCTTACCCAAGGCCCCAGCCAATCTGCTGCACTTGCACAGGTTATTTTCTAGGGATTTTAGGTTTTAATGTGTGTGTGAAATATATTAGATCAGTTTCCTATGTGATAACATCATTTTTTATAACATTATTATTCAAACAGATCCCCAGCTATACATGAAACTACACATCTAACAAAGCCTTTCAAGCACGCGTCTTCCAACACATCATCAACCTGTTAGAAACATCCGTATGTGTTAATAAAAGCAGTCCAGAATGTTTACATCTGATCTCACCACAACTGACTGCAATGTCAGGCAGGGGCTCTGGAGGCACACTTGTTTTGGTCACGTGCACAAAACCAAAAGCCCCACATTTCAGCTGTGTGGATCAAGTGAACACAGCACAACAACGCTCATGCAAACCATAACCAGCCAACAAAATAGAACAAGACATTGGTCTTGTATGCTACAGCATGTCCACGAGGTTCACATCACTGCAACTGCTAGGAAAAGTGACTTACACAATTTTATCTTGCCATACAGCTCTAATGAAGTCAGCGTGATCAAAGTAATTACTGAATGCCACCATAAATCAAACAGGGAATTATTTCACAGAATGTAATTCTTATTCTGTGTCAGCAGCAGAGTTTGAACTGACGTATAATACTTCATTGTCAAAGAAATCATGAAGTAGAATTCAAATCACTCTCCTTAATTCAGAGCTCAAAAAGCAGAAAGCACCCAGGCAAATACCACATTTTTGTGAAGATTCTACATTGTTTTATTGCTGTGTTTAAAAAGTAACCAAATACAGAAGCATTAAGAAAGAAGACAGTTAAACTGGACACAAGCACTGTTAAGCTTGGACTAGGAAAAGCAAACTTCCTAAGCAGGTACACAATATTTAGAGTTGTGCTCTGTAAGCTGTTCATCACTCTTTGCCATCCAAACCATGATTAAAAGTACCCCCAGACACATCATATGCAGTTCCAGTAACTCACACAGAACTGCTGGAACACTTCAAAAATTCACTAGCCCACTCTCCATTTAAAATCAAGATGCCGCCTGGGAAGGCATAAGGCAAAGTGTGAGCTGCTGCTGTTCTTCTAAATTAAGCCTCGAAGGTGATGCGCTGACACATTTCTTCAAGGATGTGAGCAACCCACCAGAGATGTGAATACAACCGGGATAACCACAGTGCAGTTGTGTAACTCTTACTTATGAAATTATTCAGAGCCCACGGCATAAAGTATTCCCCTCCTGAGAAGGATAGCAAGAGCCTGCAGTCACATTCCTTGCCAAGCTCTAGGTAATTGTTTTTCCAACCCTAACACCAGTCTGTACCTCTCAGCATGTAGGCCAGACTTTCAAAATCCTTGTTACATCTGAAGGGAAAGTATAGTTTATCTGCATGTAGGATGAATACAGCAAGCATCTAGCTTTTCTGAATAAGAATGGAAATTCTGGAAGAGTGTGAGCTTAATATGACCAATATGTGGCTGCAACCTGAGGAATGTAGTCTTTAAGTCATAACATTTATTTTTAGTTTTATAAAGGGGGGAAAAACACTAAGAGGCTGATGTAAGAAAGCTGTGTCTCCTTCCTACTAAAATAATCATCTTTCAGTCCTGTTCTTGAGTCTGTATCCACACAGACATCTTTCACACATTACTGCCTACCTAAATCACCACTCTCCCATACATTCCTCCATGAAGAGTTTCAAGCACAGTACTGCTTGGAGTTGGAATGATACCTTAATTAAGCACATGTAACCCTGTATGCAAATCAGATTAACTTACAGCAGAGCAAGCATCCAAGTTGCAGCATGACTTTGTTATGTAATAACACGAAAGACAGAAGTCAAACCCAGAACAGACTGCATGCATGATTTGCAATAAAGCAGCAAATGTGGCTCAGCTGAGTCTTCTCTTTTACATTTCTTCAGTCATTTTCATTAACAGGATCACTTTTTTTTTTTTAAAACCCTTCTCATCCTTCTTAGCCCAGCTGCAGTTCTGTGAACAATCAGCAATAACAGTAGGAAATTAGAGCCTGACAGTAGGATACAGACTCATCCTCTGCTCTGGAGTCCTTGGCTTTCAGGATGCCTGACTGACGTACAGAATGCAGCCAGATGGCCTTCCTATCCCTACTAAAGGAAAAGGGGAGAGAAAATGCACTTGAATCCTAAATCTTACAGACAAACATGCAACACTACAACACCCATTGTTTTTTCTTAGAGGAAGATGATTCTGAACAGGTACTATAGCAGAGTGATGCGTAAAACATGAGGCACAAGGCTCTCTCCTGAAGAGGTAAATGAAATATCACCAAGCACTGCAATGGTCGACCAAACTCCATTTCTAACCTAAATCAACTTTCAGTTCACCACCTCAGTGTCTGTGACTTCCATCAATTCCCCCCATAAAGAAAGCTTTCTGCAATCAAAGCCCCTAGATTTTGGCTCCCAACAATACATATTCAGAAGCTTGTCTAATTATATATATTTTAACTGAGAATGGATTCTTTGCATAGATATGAATATGCATTCATGTATCCATATGCATTTATGACAGCATCCAAAGCATGACTTCTGAAATGCTGACTTCGTAGAGGTCAAACTGAAGGACAGCCTCCATAGCAAGTGCTTGAAAAACTCAAGCCACAGTTTGCAGACAGGAAAGCAGGAGAACTGTACAGGCCTAGAAAAGAAAACTAACACAAGTAACAAAACCTTGGAGAAAACACAAGAGTACCAAAATTCAAAGGGCTGCAGCATTAGAAACAAAACTGAAACAATGAATGGAGCATGCTAAAGAGTCAGCAGCTAAAACCTTTGAAAACAGATGCAATTGGAGAACAGAGGGGCAAAGAAAAGGAGGGTAATTAGTATACCAGACCACGGACATCCATGGACAACCACAGATACATCACTGGAATGCATGAAATCCCTTTGCCCCTTCATTTGTCCCTCAAATTACACTATTCAGTCAGTGCAACTATATTGCCTCCTGATACATGAGAAGGTAAACTTTACCTCTGCTTATTTTGAGGGTTCAAATGAAGACGTCTTAAATTGTTCAACAGAGGACAGCTGACGTAACCCCATATATATCCCTGTAGAAACACTATTTATTTTTCCAAAGAACACTGACTGGAGTGTCTTATCCCAGAAACACCACTACCTCACCATCTGAAATTTGTACTTTAACAATATATAATTTAATAATCCTTTTAAAACAATGTTTGAATTGTATTTCTTCCACTAGGATAAGCTGCTTATACGAACCACACTGAAGCTGGAGCTATTTGTTCTAACTAAGCCAAGAAATGTCCCCATATTACAATTTCCTGGAACAGTTCTCCAAGTGACATTATGCCCTGTATGCTGGAATGAGCACACAAAGAAAGATTACAATCTTTACTTAAGCTACACAGAAGGGACATAGAAAAAGTCACCAAATTATACATACTGCTACAGAATAGAAAAGGGGCATTCGATCCTTTCAGCTCCAACCTGATTTGTGGCACTTCTCCCCTGCCTTAAGCAGGCAGGATGCAGTAACCAGTCAGCACGTCATCATGCAAATATGGAACCATTTCCCAAGTCAGCTCCTGCTGAATGAAAAACGAGAACATTCTGGATGCACCAAATCAATTAACATTACCAAATAACATGTCAGAGGATCAGAAGAATGACTAAAATAAAACAGAACACGTGGATGAGGAGACATAATTACACCACAGTCATGGGCTGAATGAAGTAATGAAACAGCTTTATGCCAATGAAACTATTTCAGAACTATCAGAGGCCGTACGATGAGTTTCTGGCATTCACGGCTCACCAACATCAATAAAGCACTGAAAAAATCTGAGCTGATGCTTCTGAATGTGTACTTTCAAATGCAGGAATAGATGGCCAATTCAGAGATGTGAATTGTCTCTGAAAAAGAAGCAGGACAAGAAATAAATACAGAAACTGGGTATTTCAGTAAACAAGGAGTAATGCTATTTCCCCACCAGAATAGTTTCTTCTCAGAGATGAAACTGTAGCCTGCATTAAATTTTGGTAAGATAACTGCAGATAGGAATACGTGAGTGGAAACTTCCCACTGAATTAAGAACATTAATGATTATCTTGTTTTAGGACAGATGCCGTCACCATGCTATGGCATATGGTGGAAAAGCAGAGCAGGAGAAGGCAGACAGCTGGAAGGGTTAATGTGACAAAAAGGAAAGAAAAATGCCAAGCTCCAAATTTTGCAGAAACAGGCCTTCAGAGGTAAGGACATCTACACCCAACCCCCAGACATCTTCTGCTGTTATCTACCCTTTCTCCAGACAATGAAACCAGTTCCAAGGTTCAACTAGGAGCTGTTACAATAATGGTTGAAGTCCAGACTTTCTCAGAAGCTGTATGTAATCTGGTTTTCCGAAAAGCAAGTTCTAACATGGAAAAAAAAAACAAAAACAGTTTACCTTACAAATCACTCCTGAATTATGAAAGAGTGATGTAGCTTCAAGATTTCTTTATGGAGTTGTTTTTCTCTACTATCAGTTGCTGAAGAAAATTGCTTCTCAGTATCACCTGGACCACTGCTGTGAATAGAACAATCACTAAATTGATTTTGAGAGGAGATACAACTTGTACCCACATAAACCATCACCATCCTAGCACAGCTGCCACCCCCAGAACACAAGTAAGGGAATATTTCTTGGCCCAAAGAATTCTTACTTCCTTCTTAACATCTGTGCTACGAAGCAGAGATAGGAGAACATAAAAAGCAGCATTATCAAAGTACAAGCAGACCAATCGCTATGAAAAACTGCATAGACAACCAAAATGGCATCTGCAAGTACACTGAAAATCAATGAAGTAGTCCTGCATAAATTCATAGGCTGCTGTCGGAACAGCAGGAGAAGAATGAAATCCCCCAGGTTCTCGTTTGAAAAAAATAATAAGCAGAAAACGCTGCTTAGTTGCAGCACCTTTCTCGTTATACCTCGTTTTTCAAAGAGTTCTTTTAAAGAAAAGCCTTGGAAGATAAACAAAAGGCACCCATTTAAGGCACAGAGATTAAACAAATGCTTTGTTAATAGCACACAAACTCCTGCAGACTACAGCCAAAATTCAAAGCCCCATTGAGGAAAGCACTGTAGAAAGGAACTGCGAGATCCAAGGAAGCAACACTCTATGTGAGACAGAAGTCAGGAGAAAGAAAAGCCCTACTTCACTTTATGCAGCAATCAATGAGATGCAGCAAGATCCACAGTTTTTGAAAGAGCAAAGCAAAAAAGTGAAAATAATTTCAATCAAAAATCAAAGATTTCTCAGAAGAGCACATAGCATTACGTGGTTACAGCAGCAGAACCACGCACAGCACTGCAGCTTCACAAGAACAAAAACACATACAAGGGAGCTGGGGGAGGGAAGGGAAAAAGACAGCATGCAGAAAAATAATCAGGCTGTCACATAAGCTGAACTGCAATTTCTCCAGTATTTATAATACCAACACAACATCACTGTCACCCACCACCATCATTAGGAATATTACCCCATTCCTGTACACTGTGGGCCTAACATCCAATCCTCACCTGGGTACAAATAGCCCACTGCTAGTCCAAGAATTGAACAGATCTGAACGTATCAAACACTTCAAGTGACAGCTGAATGAAACTGTCCTTTAAACTTCATTCTTTCGACCTCTCATTCATAGCTTGAAGTCTCAGCATCTTTGTCCCCTGCTAGTATTATCATCTAAACAGTACTTGGCGTTTACAGAAAGATATATCGAAGATCTACAAAGGAATGTTTTCTGTAGTGGAAGAACCACACTATTTCACTGCTATTTCTGAGTCAGAAAGAAAACAAAACACAACAAAACAGCGTTTGTTTTCATCAACTTCAGCTAACCCTATTCAGAACAACCAGAGGGTTTCAGTTCAGCCCATGCCACCATTCCCCAAAAGAGGAAAGTGAAATTCTTGGGTAGCCGACCTCTATAGACCAGAGCAGCTAATCGGAGGCTAACAATAATTTAAAAGACACCACAACACCAAATGCATTAATTGAAGCACTCCCGAAATGCAGCAAAACAAACCCACACGCACACATGATGAAACTGTTTCCTACTCAGGAAACCAGCACTTTGTTTTCGTTTACAGTCAGCGCCGTGCAGCACTGCCAGCTGTGGTTATGTAAATGTAAAGGCAAATTCCTGCAGAATCCCACCATTCGTCTGTCAGGGATGTTGCTGCCCTGTTTAACAGATACCTTCACCACAAAGGACGCTGTGTTATCGTTGTTGTATACAGCACAAAGAAAAAATCAAATGCGTTGAATCATTACAACATTTCCTCCTGAATTTTCAGCCCTTGTACCTCTAGTTGTACACAGTGAGTACTCATCTCGTGACTAGGAGATGTTTCCATGAGGGCCACAAGTTTTCCTGCTAAGCCAAGCACTCAATATTACGAAACAATTCAATGTAAGATACCATTCTCCAGACTCTTCACTTTGTGAGAAAATATTTGCGGTTGTAATCACAGCAACACTACCACTGTTCTGGTGAGGATAAATGAAAAGCAGCACACGAGACTTCAAACCTGCTGACTACACATCAGAATAAAAGGGGAATAAAATGGGAAATGTTCTGAAGTGCACAGCTGTAACCTGGCTTTGCTTGCAAGGAAATTACATCAAAACGATGCCAGAAGCACATTAAGACCTGGAAGTCAAATCCTCAAATCTTAGGAAAAGCTGGAGTTTGTCATCTGCACACGCAGAGATCTTTCATTTAACAAAGCCATTTTGCCCTCACATCCCCAGCATTCCTCTCTCATTAAAAGGACAGCAAATGACTGCTAGAATGAAGATATTTTCCCCCAAATCTACATCAAAAAAGCAAAAGAAATCCAAGGGAAAAAAAACTCAGTTGTAGTCTTTCCATGCAGACAAGAACTTCTAGGACAGAAAGGCTTTCCTTTGAGAGCCCAGCAGCCTACCAAGCTCACCTGTGGCAGTCAGCGCAGCCAGAGCTAACAGGGCTACCTGCGATGAAGGAGGCAGGGAGGTGTTGCTCTCCTGAGCCCAAAGCTGAGCTGGCTGCAGTTTGAAATACCCCGCTCGCTGAGCTGGGACGCTGAGGAATTGAGCTGCTTTCCAGAAGTTCCAGCAGTGTGAACAGCAGCATTTCCTAAGCTCAGTGGGCCTGACTTGACAGCCTCAGAACAGCTCTTTACAGACAGAGGATCTGTAAGGAGGGTCTGTCCAAACACTTACTGTATTTGATTAGGAAAACAAGAAAATCATTTACTGGTAGAAACTGACTCTCCCTTCATCCAGTGTTCTACAATTTAATACTTAACCACTTACCTGCCCACATTTCTCCGTATTCTGAATCCCTTCCTAAAGATTGGTTTTACATAACTTAGCAGACAACTGGCAAACTCCTTATAATCATCTCCAAACACGAACAGCTTATGCACAGATTACACAGCTCCCGTGGCCGCTCATTTTTAGGGTATTCCCTTAATCTAAAACCAGCTGAGTGTTACACACAAACAGCCACAACACGTGGCCAAGGAGAAATCAGACTGCCATGCAAACTCCATACCAGGAGTACAGACAGTGTAAATGGTAAGCATAGCTACAGAAAATCTTTCAAGTCACAGTTGAGACCCAAACATGAAAGCACATTTCATCCCCTGGGTCACAATCCAGTAAGGCACGTAAGTATGAGAGTTACATCACACATCCAAGCAGTCCCACGTAATTCAGCTGCACACTGCATATCAGAGTAAGCACATTTAAGTGCTTTGCTTTATTTAAACTGCAGCTATCAGAACAGTCACATCATACTTGAGTTTCTTGGGTTTATAAATGATTTTCCTGGAAGATTTAAGACTTATGTTTTTAATCCATTAAAATATCCTCACCTGAACCAAGAACTGAGGTGTTAGCAATCGAGAAGCTAACACACTTTCTCCTTTATGTGCAAACTTTTAGCATTTCTCCAAATTTCCATACTGAAACCTGGTCAGTCAGCTTTGTTTTTCCTTCATATTAGCCCTAACGTTCTCTTCTGCTAATATATTGCTCTGAAGTTTACACTCTAAACAGCAGAAGCCTACTTCATTTGTATGATTTATAGATGGAGGAAGTGTTTATTCTGCTGTTTTGGTCACAAATGAACACCTTTTTAGAAGAGCTGTTAAAAAAACCAGAGCAGATGTTTGATATATTTATAAACACACTTTGTTCTGCAGACTCTGGTAGCAAGCTGAAATAACCATTAGTTAATTTTACTGGTATGTGAAAACAACAAAAAAAATTAAATGAACACTCAGTTAAACAAAGGCCTGTTCAGCTTAAACACACAAAGAGAAATACAGAAACAGACTCGACAGATACCTTGAACTTGGTATGTGGCTTAACAAGAGCACAGCTTGGCAGATGGAGTACAGACAGGCAGACCTTACAGCAGTGCTTTCACACCTACAGCACTCAGCAGGACACCACCTCTATCCAGGAACAAAAACCAGCACGCTCCCTCTGTTAGCATGGTATCTCACTTGTTCTCCTACCCCAACCACAATTTTCTTTCTAGTTTTAAAGACTTAAATGATTTACTCTAACAGTATTAAGTCTTAGTAAATACGAAGTTGTTCCTTCAGAGACAGGCAGGAAAGGGAGCAACAAGAAGCCCCAAGGAGGTAACGCTGCCCTCACAGATCCACACCACATCTTGGCTCAAACACAAATTCTTCCTGAACAGCTTTTAATACAGCGGCTCTTGAACTTTGTGTACATACACTGGATTTCCTAAACATCTTAAGAACAGGTTTTTTGACCCATCACATTTCTATCTATACTTTGTAGTTTGCAATTTGTCATTCTTTCAATGAAGAACACTGCAGTTAAAAGTACTCAAATTTTAGAGAAGTTTTCTTCTTGTCCTACTACTTTTAACTGAAATATGGATCACGGGACAAACACAAACAATACCAGTTAAGAATCCAACATTCAGAAATAGCTCAATTTTCAAAAGAATAGATTTGACCACAGGTTTAATCATTTAAGAAGAGCTACAGATTATACAGATCCACCAAGGATCTGTTTAAGGAAAGAAGTGAGGTATGGTTAAGAGAAAGGAGGAGCAACAGCCAGCCACACACAATAGTAACAAGGCACACTGCATAGCTCAGGTGTAGCTCTGCTAAGCTGCTGTTGTCTTGACTTCAAACAATATTATTCAAGCCTTATTAAAAGGAGTTGCAGGTCTGCAGAGACAAAACAAATATAGTTCTTCTGCAGTACTTCCCATTCCAAAACTCGCTTGTTTGTAAATAACTTGTAATTATGTAAATGTACTTTTACATTAGCATTGGCTAATATTTTTACATTAGCATCAGAGCATGCAAAAACAACGCCAATATCAAAGTTGATATTTGAGTATGAAATGCGCTGTTCTTAAATCACTTATATTTAGGTCATTAAGTGAAAGTAGCTCCTCTGTATTCCTAGTTCCACTAGAAAGGGAAAAGTGCAATCAGATCTCTTATTGACAGCTGCATTCAAAAACATACCAGTTACATAAGTTTGCAAATCATGCTGTGCCGAGGTATCTAAGCTTTTTAACGATAGTTCTTAAAACGCTCTCTCAGCAAGAGTGACTCAACTTCACCATATAAAATGCACTCCAGATAAGAAGCAACCAGCTTGACTTTACAGAAGAGGCTTTTTTGTATTCTGCTTTAATTCAAATTGCACCAAGTGAGCTCTGCTTGTTTAGACCTGCAAGCTCTGCCATTCCTTTGGCACTTCCATCTCTCCTTCTCGTTTCCAACAAAGTGTCTCAAGCTTAGCTCCAGACAGCTAAGTAAGTACTTGGAAAACAGGTATAGTTTTCTACCACACCTCAAGGGGAAACGTTTACCAGAGGACTACCAAAGGACTAGAAGTATTAAGCAGAGCAACGCCGTGCCTATCTTCTAGAAAAACTCTTCCATCTGAAGAGAGAGAGAACACCGACCAGCTCTCCAGTACAAGCTGCAGTTATCAGAGGGTTTTATCAGATAAATGTGACTGTGAGGAAAACATTAGTAACTAGCATAATGCATCAGCAAGACTTTTACTTTTAGAGCAGCCCCATGTACGAAACACACACCCAGGAAGACAGGCCTGGAGGGAAAAGCTCTCGGAGCAGCTCTCTCTGCCCTGGTGAAAAACACTCGTACAGCTATCAGAACTGTTCTTCTTCAGTATCTTTCCTTTGATCACACAGGGAAAGAGTACAATTTCCTTGACCCGTGTTTTCCTCCATCCCTTCCCTGTCTCTGATCTTATTCATAGAAAACCTATGAATAGCATCAAAAGAAAACTGTCAGAGAAGAAATAAAGGTAGAACTTGCACAATTAATTCCTGTTAATTTGGCAATTCACACAGGGTCCTGAGCACAGCAGAATCTTTAATTTCACCAGGGCTTCACGAATCCTTCAGCAGCCACCTGGGCACTGAAGCAGTACGTGTAGAGACTCAGGAAAAGGTCACACTGATCCTATCTGGAAAGTAAGTTCCTAGAATCACAAGGGTTAGAATTGCCCTGCTTTACAAGACAATTCTACTTATTCTGTCATTACCCATCACCGTCTATGGAAAACCACCTACCCCTGAAGAGGACAGAGCTAAAGCCTGTTGCTCACAGGATTTCGTTTAAGACTGCCATCTGCTTAAAAGGAGGAAAATAATTCTTCAGCGTGACACACACAGCCACCATTTCCTCATCCGAGGAAAGGTACGGCGCAAAAATAAGTTCCTCACGAGCTCTAGGTGGTTTTGCAACAGCGGGGTTTTGCCACAGCCGTGGCACAGCGCTGAAACATTTCAACGTGCGCAAAACAAACGCGCAGATATCTAACAGATGATGCCTACGAAACGGGTTCCGAAACGACGGCACCGCTCGGGGAGCGCCCGGTGCTCCGACCCTCGTTAGGGTGGGGTGCTTTATAAATAGATGCTTTTTTTTTTTTTTTTTCCTCCTTCTCTCTCTTTCTCCATTCCCCTCCCAGCGTCGTGCCTCGAGCGTTTGGGTGGCGATGGGAGAGGAAGAGGCTGTTTATAGCCATTATTAAATGAACTCCGAAGCGGCCCAGGGAGAGGGGAGGAGGGCAGCGCTGCTACCTGCGCCAGGCCGCCGCCTCAGCCCCCCGCCCAGCGCCAGGCCGCCCTCCGGGGCCGCGGGTCGCCCCCCGCCGCTCCCCCCCACCGTCCGGGATGGCGCCTCACAGCCCTCCCCGCTCGGCCGTGCCCCCCTCGGCCCGGCCCCGCACCACTTACCCCCTCCGGGCCGCGGCGCGGACGGCACCGGGCTGCAGCGGCGACGCACGGCCGCGCTCCCGGCGATGCGTGAGGGCGGGCGGCGGGCCGGGATGGGGGAGTGGGGGGGGGGGGAAGAACGGGGGAGGAGGAGGAGGAGGAGGAGGAGGAGAAGGAGGAGGACGAGGAAGGGGGGCGGCCTCGCCTCAGTTCATTCACAGGCGGCGGCTGCCGAGGGCGGCTCGCTGCCCAGGGGGAGCCCAGCGCTCATCTCGCCTCCCGCTCCGCTCCTCTCGGCCGCTGCCGCCGACCCCCCTCCCCCCCCTTCTCCCCGGCCCCCTCCCGCCCGCCGGAGCTCCGCGCCCACTCGCGCAGCGCCGCGGAGCGTCTCCCCGCCGCGCTCGCGCACGCACTGCGCCGCCGCCTCCTCCTCCTCCTCCTCACTTCTGCGCAGGCGCCGAGAGCGCGGCGGTGAGGGGAGGGAGAGGCGGGAGCGCGCGCGCAGTGCCCGGATGTTGGGGCTGCGAAGGTGGGGGCGGGGAGGTATTACATCACCCTGCGTGTGCGACCCCGCAGCCGCACTGGGCATGCGCAGGGCTGAGCTCGGGGTGGTGATGTCATCGGGCTCCGCCCCCCGTGCTGAGGGGAGGCGTTCGGGCCGGGGGGGGGCGGGAGGTAGCAGTATCTGTTCTGCTGCTCGTGGCGGCCGATGGCCTTCGCTGCCCGCCGGAGGAAGCTGAAGCATTGTGATGAAGGCTGCCTTGCTGATAGAGGAATGGCGGGAATGCTTGTGGCGATGGACGCTGAGGCAAGCCCTGCTCCGCTGGGCCCACGTCCCTCTGCGGGCGGCGCTGTGGGCAGCTGGCTCTCATCCCGGGCTGAGGACGTTGGAAGTGGTGCGGATGTGGGAATTGCTGCTTGGAAGAAACGGGTTAGGACCAGACTCATTTGAAACTATCATAGAATCAGTTAGGTTGGAAGGACCCTTAAAGGCCATCTGGTGCAACCCCCCTGCAGTGAGCAGGGACACCCACAGCTCCAGCAGCTCAGAGCCCTGTCCAGCCTGACCTTAGCTGTCTGCAGGGGCAGAACAACCATCACCTTTCTGGGCAACCTGTGCCAGTGCCTCGCCTCCCTTATCATAAAAAAACATTTTCCTTATATCTTATCTAAATCTCCCATTTTAGTTTGAAATCATTTCCCGTTATCCTACCACAAACAGACCCTCCTAAGGAGTCCATCCCTTTCTTTCTTACAGCCTCCCATGAGATACTGAAAGGCCACACTCAGGTCTCTTCAGCTCTCTCAGCCTGTCCTTGAAAGGTTCCATCCCCGGGATCCAACAGGTTCATGACTCCTGTAGTGAGGACTCCACATCTGGATACAGTATTCCAGGTGAGGTCTTACAGCACAGAGCAGAGTGGGCCGATTCTCTCCTTCACCCTGATGATCATGCTGCTATGGATGCAGCCCAGGGTACGGTTGTCTTTCTGGGCTGTAAGGACACACAGGTGGCTCACGTCCAGCTTGCCATCCTCCAGTACCCCCAGGTCGTTTTCTACAGGACTGTGCTCTGTCCTTTCATGCCAAAAAAGGAATGGTTGAAGTAGGTACTTAGCTAAAGAATCAGGAAGGTTGTTGAGGTGGCTTCTGACAATAATCAGAATGCACAGCTGCATGGTAAGGTTTCCCTCAACTGAATGTTTGAAAAGTGCTCAAATTGCTGGTTCTTTCCTGCTGCTATTCCTATAATGATCAGTGTAGCTTCAACCTGAGTGTGCCAGCAGCAGAAGGCAATAAATTGAGGATTCTTATACAGATGAGACCTATAAAAGCAGAGAAGAGCAGTCTAGGAAAGCTGAAATAAATGTAACAAAACCGCCTGTTTTCAGGATTCCTGTAATAGATGAAGTTATTGTGTCTCAGTATGACTTCAAAATACAGTACAAGAAGAGAGGGAGCTGTTGGAGAGGGTCCAGAGGAGAGCCATGAAGATGATCAGGGGGCTGGAGCACCTCCCCTATGAGGACAGACTGAAGGAATTGGGCTTGTTCAGCCTGGAGAAAAGAAGGCTGCGGGATGACCTCATTGCAGCATTTCAGTACCTAAAGGGAGCCTACAAACAGGAGGGGAATCAACTCTTTGAAAGGGTAGATAACAGCAGGACAAGGACAAATAGTTTTAAGTTGAGGGAGGGAAGGTTTTGGTTGGATGTCAGGGGAAGTTCTTTGCTATGAGAGCAGTGAGGTGCTGGAACAGCTGCCCAGAGAGGCTGTGATGCCCTGTCCATCCCTGGAGGTGTTCAAGGCCAGGTTGGATGAGGCCCTGAGCAGCCTGGTCTGGTATTAAATGGGGAGTTTGGTGGCCCTGCCTGTGGCAGGGGGGTTGGAGATTCTTGATCTGGATGTATCTGGACATCCAGATGTATGTATGGATGTATCCATCTATCTGGATGATACTTGAGGTCCATTCCAACCCTGGCCATTCTGTGATTCTTTGATTCAAAATCTGCAGTTCCTGTTGCTGACTGTGATGGAATGGTATGTTCGGACTCAGTCTTATAGTATTCATCCCAGTCATGTTAGTGTGAGCATGAACTACACTCAGTAGCACTCAATGTTGTTTTAACTCTTTCAGGCCCTTAAATTGCAGTTAAATGCGACTAATTCTTTAGTTGGAAGAAGACCTTTAGGGAAAACCAAATGAAAAATATTCCAAAAATATACTGGAGGTGGGAACAGAAGATACACAGTGTGTTACACAAAGAAATGGACATTTTTGGAAGGTCACAGACAAATTCCTGTAACCTTAATCAACGCTACTTTGAATTTCAATTAGTTATACTTTTGATGCAGCTCAGAATTGAAAACCTGCTTTTCTTTCTTTCTTTCTTTCTTTCTTTCTTTCTTTCTTTCTTTCTTTCTTTCTTTCTTTCTTTCTTTCTTTCTTTCTTTCTTTCTTTCTTTCTTTCTTTCTTTCTTTCTTTCTTTCTTTCTTTCTTTCTTTCTTTCTTTCTTTCTTTCTTTCTTTCTTTCTTTCTTTCTTTCTTTCTTTTTTTCTTTTTTTCTTTTTCAAATAACACATTTGAAGTTACTTTGCAGGCTAAAAAGCTGATAGATTGTGGATTTTTGTTTTGTTTGGAATAGGATTTGTATCAATAATTCTCATCTAAAGATCAAACATATAGGTGAAGGATGTCTTCAGTCAGTGGAGGAAATCAGGTACGTCCAGATAAACGTTCCTCCCATGCTTACCCTGGTGTCTAAAGCAGGCTGAACAATTTGCCTGCTGAAGATGACTTTTCTCTCCTAGAGTTTCTCTGGATATAGAAGAAGGTGAGATGACAACCTAGATTAGATTCTTAAATTTTTTGATGGCTCAAATTATTTATTTAGTGTTGTCTAATGTAAATCTTCATACTAATATGTAAAGCTTGTAATACCGTGATCTTGAACTTGCCAGATACTTACACTTGGCTCTACCTCATGTCTTCTCCAGTGGGCTCTGCCTGTTTTTAGAATGTAAAAGCCAGCAGGATGATTGTGCTGCAGGCTTTACGTCTTCTTAGTACTGGTGCTGCAACACCCTGCTGTAATGACGTCCGTAGGTACCTGCTCAGGCAGCTGTGCCATTGGGAACTCCATAAAGTGCCAGTACTGTAGCTGTGATTAATAGTCACATGATGTTTAAATCATCAAATGCACACCATCCTGTATCCAAACTGAATTTATCTGAAAGATGTCACAAAGACTGTGAATGTTTTAAGAACATGGTGTACAAAAGTCCTGTGTTCTTGAAGTGCCACAGTTCTGGATAGAATTTGCTTTCTGCTAGATTCTTGTAGGGGGCTAAACAAACTGCCACACTTTGCCTGCTCAGAGAAAAAAATTACACTCTCTTTACGGGGTTGTTTTGTTGTTGTTGTTGTTAATAAAAAAAACATTTGTGAAAACAAAAACTTGCATTTTGCAGTCTACAAAATCATTACAGCATCTCAGTGTGGTTTTCTGGTTCTAGCTTAACAGAAAGAAAGCAATTCTCACTGATTCAGTTCTTCTACTGAGAATTTACTGATAAGAGTAACATGCTGTTCTGGAAAATCAGCCAAAGCAAAGCACAGTAAGACCCAAATGTCAACAGAGGGAAAACCATTTTTACTTTGAAAATTAATATGAAGGCTTATTATAGAATATTGCTATTATTTTTCTCTCCTTTTTTCCTTCAAATCTTCGTTTTCTATCTGTAGATTTCTCATTTGTCAGTACTCATTAGGCATCACATTTACAATGATATTTCAAATGCAAACAAAAAGCATATTTTTAATATCTTTTCCATTTTAGCTATCAATTGGTGTCTACTACCCAGTAAGGCAGATTGAGGCTGATAAGTTATGTCATACCTGTGCTTGCTCGGAGGATTGTGCTGAGATATGGAATGTGGTTGGTTTTCCCAACAAAACTTGGGTATGAAGAGCTTGGGAGCTATGGCCTTGTGTAGGAAACCTGCATAATAAAGATTTGCTCTTGAAGATTGTAATTCAGTTGCTCTATAGAGTATTTTCCAGATTTAATAGTAGCATTGGACACTACTTTGGCAACTGACTGAATAGATGAGATTGAGAAGTCTTGTAACATTCCCTCAATTTTCCTTTACTTGGAGAAGAATCTTGCTGGAGATGCCAGAGTGGCAGCTGTGCTTCCAAATCTTTGTCCTTAACTAGAACTAGTTTTCAGGGTGTAACACGTTTTCTGAACTTCCGAAATAATGCATTTTTGTTACATGATGTAAAGACCAGGTTTAAGCCTGGCTTAATACATTGGAGTTGGAAGGGACCCTAAAAGGCCACTGTGCCAAATTCATGATAGTAGGATGTAAATGGTCTCACTGAGATCATCACTCTTCAACACAGAAACCGTGAAATGGCTTAAAGCGACATTAGTAAAAAACGACAGGACTCCAGCACTGATACTTTTCTCCAGTTCTTTTCAGTCTGAAGGGGTCATGCTTTATTGAATCTTCATTTGTCAGTGTACGAGATGGACAAGACATTGTTAGTTGCTGAAAGTTTAATTTTCTTGAGATGATTTTTTTTTTATCTATAAGACAAAACTGCGAGTTACAGAACAATCAGAATATTTTACCAGCTAGGCTTTAGGTCATTTCATCTGTTGGATAGTTCTCTTGTTTTAAAAATGTAAGGGTACACGTAAGTTGCTCTTTTCATTTGCTATTAGTAGTCTGTGCATGAAGGCCTGCATCCTCACTGAAGTCAGTACAAAGCTTCCATTGACCTCAGTGTTGCAGGATCAAACCCTTAGTCATTAGCATGTTGTAAAAACGGCTGTTGTCCCAGCCAATTTCAATGGGCCTGGCTACAATTGTTCATTGTTTAACCTAAAAATTAGCTTAGCAATTACAGCTGAAACTACATGTCAGACTGTTGATACGTAGGAATACATCATACTGAGTCATCAGGACTCTAATGATGCTCTTAGACTTTTATAATTATTAATGTTCAAGCAGGAGATTCTGAAATTCAATAAAGATTTGAATTTCCAGATGTGAAGGAAATTCTTATTCTGTGAACTCCATTTTTTGTGTTATTAGTCCTTTTGTTATTTAAACAGCTGTATCTAGTTGACTTCTTTGCACAACCAAGAAGCTTACTTCTTCCTGCATTCATTCACATAAATCTGTTCAGTCAGTTGTCCCTTTTAACAAACAACACAATCTGAGGCACAGCTGAGAAGGTTCTTCTGTGTGTGTTTTAATTAGCTGCATTAAACTGCAGTTGATCTAAAACCAATATGTCAGAATCAAATAGCCTACATTTGGAGACAGTGAAATCTGAACATTGCTCAGTGCTCTGCAAAATAGGTTTTGTGTGGTACCAAGGATTCTGGAGAATCCAAGGTTAAATGATAATCTGATTTGTGCCACTTAGGCCCTTTTTAACTGATAGCATAACTAAGGTTTAAATTTAGTTCCATTACATAAGCATAGCCATAGTATGTCTGTAAGAAGTAAGACATCGTTTTCATGCCTACAGGCATGAAGGCCATTATAAAAATGGATAAGAGATCAAAGCCGTATGTGATGATGACTTCTATTAGTATTAGTTTCTAGCCTTGTGCCAGTGTTGTATTTGTTTGAGACCGAGCAGAACGAAATATTAACAAAGCAATAAAGGCAATTATTGAAAAAATAAACCCACAGCTCCATGTTGTTCAGTTCAAGCTCAGTTTCAGGAGAAACCTATGAGAAAAAGAAGATCCCATAAGCCAGGACACATTAGTTTATGTTTCTTTTGTCAAGCATTTAAGATATCTACTGCAAACAGTGCGGTGCAGTTTCATATCAAAGTATTACTGACAACATGGATGGTACTTGGAGATAATCTGAGTCTCCACCCTGCTCAGCTGGTATTCTCCCTTCTCAGGGAATTTCAGTGCATCCAATAGATTAGGAGTCCAGCTACTTCTTAAGAGATTTGGTAATCTGATTTTTTTTTTAAGGTGTTTGAAATACAGTTGTTTTCTTGCTTGTTTTCATTCACTGCAGTATGCCACCTATCTATTTATTTAGGTAAGTATGTATTTGACTTATATTTGTGTGTATGAAAGATTATACTGTGTTTTTATAAATACATTTATTTACAAACTTTTGTAGGAATAAGCAAAATAACTGGCTAGTAGCTGACACGTGTCATGTTTATTCTAATTCCTTCCTTGTGGTGTTGTACTCTGATATGCGTTCAGAATATATAATATAACCCTTTGTAAGAGACAAGGTATAGAAGAGGAAAAAAGCTTGTCTTGTAATGATGAGAAAAACAATTAGGTAAAAATGGGAAAGCAGTGGTGATGCAAATTTGCAGTAGTCAGCTGAGCACTGGATTGGAATCATTAGCTCACTCTGCAGAGGTCTCAAGATTGCCATTGTATGACATAAATTTCAATTAATTATGGACACTTTCAATATGAGTGTAGCAGTTGACCTGAGCTGAACCCAAGTTAGATGAGAGACTCATTACCAGTAAGTTAGCAAATAGGAATTTTCCTGCAAGTGCAAACTGAAAAACGCAGTACCATACCTTCAGAGCACCAAGCAAACACTTGATTCTCCTACTCATTCTTCTCTAGGTAAAATTTGTGAACACTCAAAGATAGTGGTTGTGGAATGTTTCAGTCTCATCTGGCTGCAACAGCAACCTACTGAGTAACCCACAGTGAAAAAAAACAACACCCTGGTGCAGTTTTTAATGCTTATTCAAAACTAAAATTTAAGATCTTTTCTGAAAGAAACCTTAAAAGTGTTGAAGTTGATCCAATGCTTTTCAAGTTAAACTCAAGATTCCTACTGACTTCAGTGAGCCTGGATTGAGTTTAAATTTCTTATTTGCCCGGGGAAGCATTAGCACTGCCAAAATGACTTTCATCACTCTAAACTGGATTAACGATACAGTGGTCATTTAGCATAAAGTCACTGACTAATTTGCTTGGAAGAGATTTCTGGAGGTCTTTTTGGGGGGAGTCCAATCCCCTCAGCTCAGAGCAGATTCTACAAGATGGGTTTGCTGAGGTCTTTGTCCATCTGAGGTCTGGGTATCCCTGAGGTTTGAAATTCCACTTCTCTAGGTATGCGTTTCAGTGTTTCCAGTCAGAGTTTACTGTGCTGTGATTTTTGCCCATTGCCTCTTGTCTCATCACTGTGTATTTCTCAGAAGAGTCTGGCTTTGTCTTCGCTGTATCCTCCTGCCATGCAGTTGAAGGCAGCAATAAAATCTGTCCTTAACCTTCTCTTCTTACAGCTGAACAAAACTGGCTCTCTAAGTTTGTCTTCATCATGCTGCTCATCCACTGCACTTTCTTCTGTATGCTGAAGAATTACTTATCCAGGAAGGGCAGCAGGAGACTGCTTACAGAGCTTTTATTTAGGTTAGTATCCTGCCCATTGCTCTGACTTCTAAAATGCTTTTTAACATCATTTACAAACTCTACTATTCAAAAGATGTTACTGTCTTTTGTGACTTGCTGATCCTCTCCGGGTTGACACTTGTCATACACAGAAGGCTGAACTGCAACAAAGCACCACAATGCTTGCTCTGAAGCTTAATGTCAAGTAAAAGTTGAATTCAGAAAGTGGAATGGGTGAACTATTCATCAGATCAAATGTACATCTTGGATTTACATTCCTATAGATTTTATTCAAAGCTTCTTGCAGCACAGCACCCTATACAGTGCCAGAGAGGAACGTTGTCATCTTCCTGACAAACACATCTGCCTGATCCTGAGAAGCACAGCAATCTTTGTTTAGATGTTGTACTAGTCAGAGCAGTCTTAGAGCCACCTTTTTATTGGGTTTGGTTACAGCAAATGGCTGTTAGGAGTACTGGGTGCACCAAACTTGTCCTCTTCCAGCATCAGTAAATCCTATCCTTCAGCGGGTTCACAAAGTACAGAGCTCCAATGTGATTCTCTGACATCCAGGGATTTTCTCAGATGAATAATTATATCATCTCTGTTTTATTGTTTCACTGGAATAGAAGCTATTTAATCACTGCATTTCCTTAGCTCGTTCTCTCCTTAGAAACTGTACTATCTGTGGAAATCTATCTGTGATTTTTGCTAAACAGGATCCACAGAGAAGAAAAGCCCACAAGTGGAATATACTTCTGGAGCTCATTACGTAATACCTTCATTAAAATGCCAATCACAGCTTTCTACAAAGAGCCAAGTCGAACTGTGATCAACTTTTTAGGCAATGTTCACATTTGGACTTTTTGCCTGAGAAATTCCACAGGTTCACATGCTTGATTGTGCAATTATTTTCTTGAATTCATTTAAAAAACAAAAAAACAAACTAGCCCTAAAGCTGATCTTCTGTGTAGCTTATATTCTGGTAGTAAAAGGTCTAGAAACAAATCTGGTTTTGTTTTTGTTAAATTTAAATTTTATTTTTATTATTATTATTTTATTTTTGGTCTTAAAAGCCACTGTTGTGTATGAAGTGTCTCTGATATGTTGTGTTTTGCTTTGGGAAGGCCAGCAGAGGGTGCCTGAGTTAGAAAGCAAACCCTATTCCCAGATTTGTTCTGAAATCTGACTATCGAGGAATAAAAAAAGATGTAAACTTTAATTCAGTGCTCTATGAAAACCAAAACGTTAATGAAAATAGAAGGAAAATAATTGGCCAGGAAAATTTTGATGTTAAGATGTTATCAAAAAAGTAGTACTAATAATTCAGAAAAAAATATTAGTTTTGATTAGGAAAAATAGTTTTGGTTATCTGATGGAGTCATTGGCTAATAGTTACTAAAGGACAGGTTCCCTGAACCATCTGTTTGTGAGATTTGGGAGACGTTCTCAAATGCTAACTGTGCCACACTTTAATGAAAACTAACCTCTGGTGTCTCTGTGTAAGGAGATAGAGGAAATCTTTCAGTGCAGGACTCAGAGCTGTTTCTTCATTTACGCTTCCTGGCCACCCCACAACAGTTTGCTTCTGCTGACTACAGCAGGCTGCTCACAGACACTGAGCTCTGCAGAATTTGCCCCTCTTGTTTGTTTCCTCCTGCCATCTCTCACTTAATGTTATAACGAAACAAAATAGCATTAACAAAAGATATAATTTTTTTCAATTAACCTGAACACATTCTGTTTTTTTGGTATTTGTATAAACGTAGGCAATTTAGTCACAGCCCTCAATGTAAACTAAAGGAAGTATTTTAAGAATAGCAAATAATGCAACATAAGGACTCTGAGTTCCATTGGTGTGCCACCATACTAAACAAATCTTCATATAAATGGTTCATCTCTTGGAGAAGAGATTGGAGTTTTCCTGGATTTCTCTTTATTTCTCCAAGTAAAAGTACTTTCAATGTCAATAAACAGAAAGAGAATTCAAAGTATGTGGTCTAAAAGAATGAGCATAGCTGAGGCAGTCAGTCCTGATCTTAAGCCTCTGAATAAAATTCACTGTTACGTGAAGAACCTGCATAACACACCTAGAACTCTGAAGTCACATTCAGATATGCAGTTAGGGCAATGATGGCAACTTGATGTGCAGGAGCTCTTTGCCTGGAGGCAGATATTCTGTTTAGGAGATATCACTGCGATAGGTGATATAGGTATTAGTACAAGCACACCAAGCAGTTCATAATCTCATTGAAAAGTCATAGATTTGAAATTTGGAAGAAGGGAAGGACCAAGTGTAACTGGGATCCCTGCTTTGTTTTGTAGCTTCCAACAAAAGTATCACACTCTAGAAAACGTCTCTAGTTTTTATGCTGAGATACTCCTTCTCACTATGGATGCCATCTCAGAGGACGCCACAAAAAGTCGGTGACCTCCTAACTAGGAGTCATCTACTTCTGTCTGTAGATGCTTCCTGTGCTTCTTATTGCCACTGTGTATTTTGTATGACTATTTTGTATTTTGTATTGTTCTCAGATGTTTTGTTTGCTACGTATTTTTATTTCTGAGAGAGAAACCAATGAGGTACAGGGCGAAGAGAGAGGGAAAAAATGATTAACAGTTTCATCAGTCTAAGGCTGGATTTGCTTAAATAAATGGTTGCAAAGACTTCTGTAACCATCTGTGCTGTGTCTGCTACTAGGCAGAACAACTTTTTGACTTTCTAGTCTTGATGCCATTGGGCTGGACCTGGCTCGTGCCTGTAGCTAATGCTGTTTGGGACAGTGTCCTCAGACACTGTTTGGGAGAATGTGTATGGGCTGAGCAAACTGTGAGCCATGATACAGTTATGGATGGTCATGGGTTAGTGCAGAGCTCATGCCTTGGCAGAGCTCATGCCTGTAACCATACCCGCTACAGGCAAAAAAAGTGATCTCTCTAGTTTACCATTTATTGTTTGGGAACAAAACTGTAATGCAGTGGCCAAGAAGACAGCATCAACAGTTTAAATGTTTGTTTTAAAAATGAGTAAAAGACACAGTAGTTCAAGGTGCCCTGTTTAGAACTGGCTCCACAACTTCAAGTTTTAAACGGATGTAAGTTTTCCACATAAAACATAAACTAAACTGACTGAAATGAAGTAGATGGAAGGAATAAGTAAAATTAAGGAGAAAGAAGAAAAGATGGGTGTTATTTCCTTCCAGTTTCTAAGTGGCCAGAGTAAGAAGGCAGGGAAAAGGAGCTGTGTGTATCAAAACATTAAGATTGAACAACATACTGAAAACTGAAATGAGATTAGGGTAGCTAGGAATGCAGAGGCTTAAATGCCCAAAAAATCAGAGACTTAACTCAAGAAGATAATTCTGAGCCAGGAAGGAGAGAGTTTGTTCTTTCCATAACTGACACACTAAGAGCAGAAACGCTCCTCAAACTGATGTCTGAATAAAATAAATGATCCCTCGTATTTAGAAGATTCAAATGGATGTCCCTTACACTGGGTATATTTTTAAGTTTTCAGTAAGCTTTATTAGAAAAGAAAGAACACACTTTAAATTAACTTGCAGCTAAAACAGGTATAAATAAGAAATTGTGGAAGAAGTGGATATATCTGTTGTCTGACCATACAGACCTATGTAAGAAATATTTTCAGCACTCAGTTACATTTGCATGGAGGGGTCTTTGCTTTGGTGTACATTTGCTTGTCTCTTCTAGGAACGCTAAGCATATGGAGTAGGTAACATTCTGAAGCAAAAAGCATAGAATGAAAGCTGGCCTGACTTCACTTGTACTCATTTTATGATGGACTCACCCTAAAGTCTTGTTTTCCTGGACAAAACAAAGAACATTTATCTGTATAAGTTGTTTCGTCTTGCTCAAAGTGGAAGAGGAAATACTGAGAAAGGGAATACAGTGCTTCTCTGTTTTTTGCTACTCATTTTAATGTTACCGTACCTGCATAAATAATTTAGTGAAGCAAGAGCATTTTTCAAATTCGTGTTTTAGACAGACGCTGAAATAATCTCAGCTAATTGCACTGGAGCTTTATTTACTGTAACGTGGATCAAAGAAATTGCATCACAGTACTGCAAAAAATATTCGCCGCCCTGCTTGTGGTATAATTCCCAGGGCTGGCAACAAGTCTTCTGAGTCCCCCTTATGAACAATCAAAGAGGAAGCACTTCACCCAAAAATCTGTGAAAAGTTTATTCATTTTATACTGAGGATCTCTTGGTAGTGTTGGCTAGTCAGTACTGCTGGAAACTTGATCTTGCAGACTTAACAAAGAAAGTGGTTTTAGACCTTTGAAAGAAGGAGAAATTTACTATTGTAGGAAAAGCTGGACTGGAAAAAATTTGCACCACCTTGGACAACTAACAGTGTAGAATCACAGAATGGCCTGGGTTGAAAAGGACCACGATGCTCATCTAGTTCCAACCCCCTGCTGTGTGCCGGGTCACCAACCAGCAGAGCAGGCTGCCCAGAGCCACATCCAGCCTGGCCTGCTGGTGTGTCACCATAGCCAGTGTGTCACCATCCTCTGGGTGAAAAACTTCCTCCTAATACCTAACCTAAACCTCCCCTGCCTCAGTTTAAAACCATTCCCCCTTGTCCTATCACTATCCACCAGTTGCTCTCCCTCCTGTTTATACACTCCCTTCAAGTACTGGAAGGCCACACTGAGGTCTCCCCAGAGCCTTCTCTTCTCCAAGCTAAACAAGCCCAGTTCCCTCAACCTTTCCTCATAGCAGAGGTGCTCCAGCCCTCCGCTCATCTCAGTGCCCTCCTCTGGACCCACTCCAAGAGCTCCACATCCTTCCTGTACTGGAGGCCCCAGGCCTGGACACAGCACTGCAGATGGGGCCTCACAAGAGCTGAGTAGAGGGGGACAATCATCTCCCTCTCCCTGCTGGCTGCTCCTTTTTTAATGCAGCCCAGAACACAGCTGGCCTTCCTGACTGCAAGCACGAACTGCTGGCTCATGTCCAGCTTCTCATTCACCAGGACATCCAAGTCCTTCTCCACAGGGCTTCTCTCAAGGAATTCTCCCAGTTTGTATAAATACCTGGGATTTCCCCAGCCCAAGTGCAGCACCTTGCTGTCAGACAGAAAGCATACAAAATAGGAGCCTTAAGCACACTAACCCCTAAGCCCTGCACATCTTCTGTATGTGTCGTTGGCTGTAACTCATGTTTAAGGCAACCTAACTGCTCTTACCTATTATAGTATACTGTATGCTCTGAACGTAGTGGAAGGTGTCCCCTGAGCATGGCAGAGGGTTGGAGTTAGATGATCTCTAAGGTCTCTCCCAGCCCAAGCCATTCTTGTTGACGACTGGCTTTGCCTTAGTTCTTCCACTTCCAAGTCTATAAACATGAAAACTTTGATCCACCTAAAATGAACCAGAGAGGAAAGCAGTTAATTAAACCAGTAGAGAACTTTGTGCATTGGAGCAGATTAGAATTTGTATGTTTAGGTCTTCAGAATTTGAGACAACTAGTTGATGTAAATGTGGATTACAAGACCCAACTCTAAGCAGTACACTGAAAAATTCCAATCTCTTTTTCTTTTTTCTTTTTTTTTTTTTCTTGCCAGCCATTACTCAATAGAAATAATTTCATGTAGCCTTGATCTGTCATCATGGCAGTGCCTATGTATCCAAGTGACATAAGACAATTAGACAACTCTGTGAGTCTCTTATAGTGAACATAGAAAAAAAACCATCACTTTGGTGGTAGACCAAAATTCTTTCTTTCTGTTTCAGAAATGCAACCAACTTCTAACTATGTCTTCTTGTAAACTGTAAAACTTGGCTAGATTACCTGAACCTAATCTGTATAATTGACTGCTGTAAAACTGATTCTTAAAATTAAACAGCTTCATCATATTACTGTTATAGGCCTAAAAAAATTAAAAGCTAAGCGTATACTTCACAGAGTCCAAAGACATGTAAGTGCACGCATGTTATTGAAAGCTGAGTTATGTGCTTTGCTGAGTAAGGATGGGTTGAAACAGATGCTGAAGAACCTTGCCAACCATGGTTTAAATAATTCCATCCGTGAATGGATGTCCTTCCCATAATGCTCTGTTTGCAACATGTGCATTGATACTCCTTAGCCATCACAGGAGGAAGAGGATTTACGGGAGGCTGGCATGTCACTTTCTCATTTCTATTGTGAAGCTGAAACTTGTACGTTTTATGCACTTTTCAAGCATAACATTTTGATTTTTCCTCTTACTCTTTTTGTTCCTAACAATTCTAATGCTATAAATATTGTCATACAGAAAAAGCTGTGTAGGTATTAAATAAAAAGCCCTACAGAAATAGGTCTAATTGGAATCATAAAGCTGAAGAGGACAAGCAGAGTCCGCTTTCAGTCTACTGACACATTTTTAATTTAGTAGCATTAAAAGTATTGTACATTCATTATTCATTAATAGAGATCCTTTGAGAGTTTGTATCATTGCACTTATGCACAAGATCTTCCTAATACTTCATGACTGCAGAATACATATAAGTATGTAGAAAAAGCAATCTAGTCAAATACGTATTTCTGTCTTATTGCTTTGGAGGCTTATGGCATCTTATTTTGCTATGATTTCCATTGTTGCCAATATCACAGGTGTAACAGGCAGTAACAGGAATAGAGCACATTGCCATGCTATGTTCATACTTCAATTGATCTGTTATCTGCTGCCACATAGTCAACACAGGGAGTCTCACCAAGGCTGGCAGCAGGGTGTGGAGCAAGACTGTGACCTCCTGAAGAGGTAACTGTTCTCTTTTCAGAGCCGTGTACTTCAGCCTTGCATTTGGTTCTTGCAGTTCACTGCGTACTTGAGTACAGTACAAATAACAGAATGTTTACTGGACTCCAAAGTGTCATCTGCGTAAATCACAGCACAAAGTGCAATAGGTCTGTCATTCATTCTTTTGATGGACAGGCTGACTTCGGTAAATTGAGTCTGTAATCCTCAACCACGTTTAAAAACTGCTAGCAGTAATGGCTTCTTCAGAAAGTGAAAATCAGCTTCTCATGTGGAAACTGAGCTCAGACCTTAGAAAGATAGTTTTTTTGTTTTCCTTGAGAACTTAAGAGTTGGTCAAATCCAAGGGCTTTTTTGTTGACACGAATCTTTAAGAAATCTTTCATTTTGCTTTCATAATTTGTCATGCAACTTTTCTCTAAGCAGTTGCTGGTTCTGAAGCAACACAAAGAGCATATGTTACTGGCAGTACTCAAAGCTGTATTTCCAGGAAGGAAAGCCAAAGCACCCCTGGCCATCAAGGTAAGACTGGATGCTGGCAGCCTGGGACTCCTGTCAATCTTTTGCCTGTTGTTTTGATGCTGAGAAGAAATCTTGTGGTTGGGCATGATGTAAATTGTTTACAGAAATCAGAGATAAAAGCCACAGACTGTGGTCACTTCACTGCTTTTTAGCTGATGGAGCTCTCTGAAGAAGTTTTTTCACAGACTTGAGTGGGTATAATTAATATAATTTCTTAACTATATTTATCCATCATTAAGATAACCACGGAATCGTAGAATCATTCCTGTTGAAAAAGATCACTGGGATCATCTAAAGGGAGACCCTGGGAGCACCGGTCCCGGGACCGACGCCTGAGGGACACTGTTTGTGACTGGCCTCCACTCTGACGCCCCCACATCCTTCTCCGCAGGGCTGCTCACAATGAGTTCTTCTCCCAGTCTGTACCCACAGCTGGGATTGCCCCGATCCAACAGTAGTACCTTGAATTTGTTGAACCTCACTAGATTCTCAAGCCTGTCTACGTCCCTCTGGGTGGCATCCCTTCCTTCTGATCTATCAACTGCACCATTCAGCTTGGTTTCATCAGTAAACTTGCTGAGAGTACATTCGATCCCTCAATCTTCATCAATGATAAAGGTGTTGGAAGAGTACCAGTCCCAAGACAGACCTCAGTGAGACACCACTCGTGACTGGCCTCCACCTGGACCATTGATCACAGCCCGCTGGCTGCGACCTTCCAGCCAATTCTTTATCCACCTAATAACAGTCCAACCTTCAACCCCATCTCTTTCCAGACAGATGACATCAGCTGCCAGATGCGGGTGGGGCTGGCCTCAGTGCTGCACTTTGAGCTGCTGTCTCCTGTAAAGGCAATGCAGCACACTCCATGACAGGGAGCCGCCTGAGGAGCAAAGGGATGGCCGTGTCCCCTGAGACTCTCCTCCTCCTCGCGTTGAGCTCCGGGTTTTGATCTCTGGGCACAGAAGTACTGAGGATGTGTGTTCACAAGCTCTGCTCCCCTCGAGAGCACGTCGCGTCGGGATAAAGAGGGCCCCGCTTCCAGGAAGCGACCTTCGCCCCGTCAAATGCGTGACCTCTGCCCCGCAAACGCAGCGCTTATCGCCGTAGCCTTGACTGTGCCAAACGCGGGGCCGTTACCAACCGGCCCCAACCAGGGGGCGCGGGCCACGTCCCCGGGGAGAGCAGAGCGGAGCCGCCCACCGCAGCCCGGCGGGGAAAGCGGGTGGAATGGGAGGCGAGAGGCGGGGAAGGGCAGGCCGGCGCTGGCTGCGGGCAGCAGGGGCGGCTCCCGCCTGGCCGAGGCCCTTATAAAGGCGCGCGGCGGGCGGCGGGAGGTGGCGGCCATGTCGTGTGGCTGCGGACTGTGCGCGCTGCTGGTCGGCGGCGCCCTGCTGGTGCTGCTGTTCCAGCTGCTTCGGTGGCTGCGCGCCGACGGCGACCTCACGTTGCTGTGGGCGGAGTGGCGGGGGAAGAAGCCAGGTAAAGCTGTGCCTGCGGCCCCGGCCGCTAGGAGGGAGGCGGCGGGGTCGGGTGTGGGCGGCGGTGATCCCGGGGGTGGGATTCTGTGAGGGGACGGGACGGGACGGGGCGCGGCGCGGCGGTGCGTGGGGCTGAGAGGTTTCCTCGGGAGCTGGAGCTGAAGTTTCCTCAGCTCCGTGAACCTGACCACCGCTGCCCCACGGCTTTGTCTGAAGAACGACAAAAATCACCCCGAAAACAGAGTTCTTAGCCCTTTATCCACAAGGTGTGCGGTGCCACTCGCGTGCATCTCCCTGCGGGGCGACTGCGGAGGGACCTGTTGAATAAAGCAGTAACCTGAAGTAACTTTGCAGGGACGGGGCTTGCCCCAAAACTATTGTTTTGCATCTTTTCCGGTCATACGTCCGGTTCTGGGGTAGCAAACAGTTCCGCTGAGCGAGCATGTTGCTCAGGAGGCCGCACCAAAGGAAGGTCCATAAGGAGAGGGGATGCGATACTGCCTCGGATCCTGACCGCTGTGAAAGTAAGGAGTGGCCTTTGTCACCTGGGGTATGAAGACTCTAAAAAGCTCCCAGACAGGATTTTCAACTTTTAGGTTGGCCTCCTAATTTGTCTGTAGTTCTGCCCACTTCCAGACAACTAACGATGTGTAAAAACTAACTTTTACTAACTTTTTTTTTTACAAAAAACTAACTTTTTTTACTTAGTTTTTTGTAAAAACTAACTTAAAACAGAGGCTTTTGATCAGATGAGCTACAAACTTTGGGGATTTCACCTTAGCTTAGTCAGCAGCCCAATCTGAGATGCTATGAGCTCTGGATAGCTGAGGTGAAAATGGAGCTGGAGCTGTCAGTCCCTGTACAGCATCCTCTTACATTGTCTGGTGGGATGGAGAATGGGGCAGAAAACATTGTAAGCTGTCCTGCGTGTGAAATGAAACTGTATGGTGGGTTGAGGCAGGGAGAAGCAGCATCAAGAGAATGAGTCTGGGGGGAATGGAGGGATGAAGATTTGAGTTTGAGGCAGTCATTCATCTACGAATGGTGGTGCAGGTGAAGGCTGGCATTGGGAAGGGATTGAGAGATGCACAGGGCAAACTCTGTGAAGAGTTTGGCAAGAAAGATGTTTGAAATGTGAATGTGGGACTGGTTTTTTGGAGATTCTTGAGGTCCCTTCCAACCCTGGCCATTCTGTTTTTTTGTGACCAACCAACGGGATGTGCAACAAGCTAGGAGCAAAGATGGAGGCCATCTTCAGGTTGTACAGAAGAAGTGGGATAACGTGAGGGTCATTTCCCTGTGGAGTTGGGTTTGAGGGTGTTGAGACTTGGTTTTGGCCCCAAATTTGTTGAGGCTGTTCTGTCTTCTACTGTCTGACAGAGCTTGCTGTAGAAGTCTATATAGTGGAGAACAGAACAGAAAAGTGCACAAGTAACACACACTAAGAACACAAAATGTGTGCAATCCTCTGTATCTCTTTGTGTATATAATGTTTTATAGTAAGTCTGTCAGGTAGTTCCCTTACTACAAGAAAACTGCACTAAAAAAATCACATCTGTGTGTGTGATCTTTGCAGAGTACATGCAAAGACTCAGGGCAGAGAAACATGAGAGATCTCCCCAAATAAAGCTGTTTTGCAGAGATTTTGCTGTGAGGGTTTATGTGATGCACATGGAGATCTAGGAGCTCTCAGGTAGATGTATTCATAGAATCACAGAATCCAAGGTTGGAAAAGACCTCCAAGATGGTTGGGTCCAACCATCCACCTACCACCAATATTTCCCCTCTAAACCACATCCATTTGTATCACATCTACACATTTCTTGAACACCTCCAGAGATGGTGACTGTCTTTTCCAGTACCTGACCACTGTTTTTTGAAGGCAGCCTTCAGTCTCACTGGGAGCTTTGAAACCTTTTAAATAGTCCCACATTAGGAACAATGTAGACATTTTCGGATGGGGCAGTTTCAACTTGTTGAGAAGAATCAGTCAGAATTTTATAAATGTAAGCTTCTTTACTTTGCAGAGAGATGGGTTGTGTTCTGCCACTGGTGCTTGTCATCGACTGCAACATGTAGCTGAGATGGTAGCATTTCAGTGGTGTTTTGCTGATAGCTCTGCCAGGCATATATGGGATAGTGGCACCACAGGTGCTGGTCATGTCCACTCAGTGAGGGGAACAAAAGGGACAAATACTAGCAAAGATGTTTCTTTATCCTGTGAACTGTAATTACACGTAGGTAAGACTGGTTTCATTCCATTGATTCACTTCTATAGGGAAGCATCTGGATTTTGTCATTGGCAGATGCTGGATTATTTCCCAAAATGTAAATATTTGTGTGATCAGGAGATAAGGGTTACTGCGTGACATTCTTTGTGTTGTGTCTCATTAGCAGATCAGCAGTCACTCTGAACATTGTGTTTTTCACAGTCAGTGTGGTTGGATCCTTTTATGTACAAATGTGTACGTATGTGAAAGCCTACTCCTTAAACTTTAAGCGTAATATCATGATTCTTTCTGGGCATGGGGAGTGTTCTACTTCAAACTTCTCCACCCCAAATGTTTTTATGAATGAAATAAAGTGGCAACTTTGTGTGATAGGCGCACAAATGATGGCAAACCTCCCAAACCAAATAGAGCTGAACAACAGAAGCACATCTTGTAAGACGAGTGCTACTGCTTTGTTCAACCACTTGTTTCTTATGCCTTGTAATGCAGTAGTTAATGGTTAGTAAAAGCACATTCTCCTTTTATTTTTCAATTTGGCACAGTTAATTTTTAAGCCTATTTGCAGTATCAACAGGGCATTTATTCTAAAACCATCTAGGTTTTGATGCAGCTTATGAGCTAGATCTTAAATTACATCAATTCCAGTGCTTGGTAGCAATCAGCACTGAGAAATCTCTGTTAATTATTCTGTCCACGGAACGAGATCCTGAACAACTTCAGGAAGTGAAGCTGCCCAGGACAATTTGAGAATGGAGGAACTGTGTCATAGGAAGAAGTGAATTTGTTTGCAGTAGCAAAAGGAGATGAGTGTAATGAACAGGGATGAAGGCCTGTCCATGTGCCCTTTTCTTCACATAGTACTTGTTTCCACAGGTTTTCTGCCAACAAAACAAACTAATCAGCTGTGAACCCCCATGTTTCTTGTGATTAATTTAAGGAATTAGGAATATATTGAAATGAAACTGTAGGGAGAGTGTAAATAAGTGTTGAAGGCAGCAGCCTTCTGGTACAATTATTAATTAAAGTTATTCCTACAACTTCAGTGACATCTCTTTCCACTTCCCATGCTCATAACCTTAGCTTTCTCCTTTGGAAAAGTCCTTTTTTTTTAAACAAAAGGAAAGACTTGTTCTTTGGCTAACATACAGTCAGCTTAAAGAAAAAAGAAAAAAAAGAAAAAGAAAAATAGTGCCTGATGCCAGTACTGCAAACCCAAGTTGAGATTGGATAGTCTTGAATGCTCTCTACTCTTCCAGTCAGATGGGAAGAAGATTTTGCTGCTCATCTCTTCATGGGATTTTCATCATGAAGACTCAAAGTAGGAATTTGAGACAGTTTAGTGCAGAGAGAAGCAGGATCTGATCCTGAAGCAGGAAGTAGAAGTTGTCACAGCCATTGGCTTGAGTGGGGGAGGAAAAAAAAAAAAGGGGGAGTTTCCGCTAAACTGAGAAAGTGGTTAAGGTTCAGTGAGCTCAAAAATGCTGTTCTGGCTATTTTGAGAATCAAATAGGCTTTAAGTCCCAGGAGGTGAATTTGGCTCTGCTATTAGAATTGTAATATGAAGTCCTTGGTTGGCTAGGAATTGTTTGAATGCTCTGTATGTATGGCAAATAGAAGGGAGAGCTCTGCTCAGCAGCCCTCTGTGTACTTGAGTCAGATTTTCACTAAGACTGATCTTGAAAAATACGCAAATTTTAGTCAATATGTGCTGAAGGTGCTCTGATATTATTGCTTAGACCGTGTTGAGAATGAAGTGGTTGATTTTTGATCCATCTATTTTATTTGTTTTTGGATGTGTCCCTGGAAAGCTAAACTTTTCACAAGTTGCAAGTCTGTCTTGGAGCAGGGGTGAGGGAATGACTGCAAACAAGGGGGAACAGCAAGAGAAGAAACAGTAAGGTACTACTTTTACTAGAGATTTAACAGACATACCAGGGCAAGAATGGAAAGCATGCAGGAAATTAATATATGAGCTTTAGGAATTCTTAGGAACACTTTAGGAATTCAGTGTATTGTACTCTGACCAATGCAAGAATTAACCTGCATCAGATGTAAAACAAGGTGGCTGAACACCATTCTGTTTGTTTTGATCAGCCTCCTACGATCAGAGAACTTGCTGCTTTAAGCAATTCCTTAGGAACGTTTTTGAGGTAGGACGTTTATTAGGAAATGTTTGCTCAGCCTTTTCTTTGGTTTTGCAATATAGTAACAGTTTTCTGTCATTTCCAAGAATTCCTCTGTTTCCTCTGAACCTCATTTTGATCAGGTCTGTGGAAATCCTATCCAGTAGAAATGCAACCAAATACCTTGCATCCATGTTTGTTCAGATCAGCCTTGGAACAAAGTTCAAGTGGCAGTTGAACAGCATTGAACAATTTCACAACTACATGTGACCAAAAAATAAAGAAGTCAAGATTTTGTAACAGCCAATAAAGCTGAGCAGGTCTTACAAACAGTATCAGATTGTATCTCTGCAGTGACTCCTATGTTTATTCTAGCATTAGCAAGGTGTGAACTGCTGTCCTGGTTCTTTTGACAGAAAATGAGCTGCGTGGCAAGGTTGTCTGGGTGACAGGAGCTTCAAGTGGAATTGGAGAAGAATTGGCTTACCAGCTATCAAAGATAGGAGCTTTGCTTGCTATCTCAGCAAGAAGAGAGGATGAGCTGGAAAGAGTGAAAAAGAGATGCCTTCGTAAGTATAAGTTCTTGCTTCATGTGGCCAGTTCCACTCTTAGTGTGGTGGAGTTGCTGCAGAAATAGTAACCTACAAGCATGGGAATAAATTTCACGATGAAAGTAAACTTTATGCATAACTCAGGCATGTGGTATGAGTGCCTTCAAGAGCTGGAGTTAGGTCAGAATCTCATTATTAATTCCATGTTATATAATGGGGAAGGAAGCACATGAAGGGGTATCATTCTGTGTCTGTCACTTCACAAGTAATGCCTCCTATTTATTTCCGTGGAAACTACAACATATGCAAAGAGCACAAGAATACTGTTTGATAGAGCAGGTTCTCAGTTACAAAATGCTATTTTCCAGTGTAGTCACTACCATTATCTCTGCATTTTTGTCAGTGATGAACGAGAGCCTGCATGCTGTGCTTGTACAAATCTGAGGTGGCCCCCTGTTTCACAGCTGCTGTGATGGTGTTGGGAGTGCATGTTGCCCATGCAGTCTGTCTTTCCTCAACACAAACAGATGGAAGATGGAAGTTGCCAAATGTGAACTATCAGGACAGTCCAGGCAAGACTGGCAGTATGCTTCACAGTCTTCAAACCAGTATGTGGCCTGGCATTATCATGTTGCAGGAGAAAGGATGTCATCTTCTCTGGCCTAGCTCAGGAAGTTTAAACCTTCAGCTTAGTCAGTGTGATGATGTGCTGGTTGGAGTTGATGGTCTGTCTGAGTTTCAGGAAATCCAGAAGGATCGCCCCTTCCTATCTCCATGGACTGCTGTTTTGACTCTGGCTCATAGTGGTGATACCACATCTTATCACCAGTAATGATACGATCCAGGGAACCTTCAGCCTCATATTGGTTTCTGTAGGTCCTGACAAACTTGCATACAGTTATGTGAATTACTTGGAACAAATTTTGCAATATTCCAGCTCTGCCACGGTCATTTCCAACACACTGGAGCTGATAGTCAGCCTCATACACAGTTCCCTGATTATAATCTGCTGATTCATGTGGATGAGCTGATCAAGATGCAGAAAAGAATATCTCCTGTGTATCCTGAGGAACAAATGTTAAGCATTTCTACTCTGAAGATCTGACAGTGATCTTTAGAAATGCACTACTCCTTATTTCCATTTTCTGATGCCTCAAAAAAGCTGCCACTTCAGTAGATATATTTAAAAGGGAGCAAGAGGGATCTGTGTGTCTAAGTGGTGATAATGGCAAAAATTCAAATGGGAGAATTGGTAGGAATACATGAAACTCCTCAGTAAGAAGCCCCCTTGCACTCTTACCTTCTCTCTAAACTCAACCTTCCATCCCTTTCCTTAACTATCATGTATGCTGGCTCCTCCAGCCATCTTGGTGGCCCTGTGCTGCAGTTTCTCAGTACTTGTTTGCAGCCCAGTAGCATTTTTTTCTGACTTTCATCAAGATCTTAAGTCTTGTTTGGGGATCTGATACCCAACCATTTGGATGTTGGTTTGCAGTGCTGCATAACACTATTCAGTCCCAGGTGCAAAATTTTTCATTTGATTTTTGTTGAGCTTAATGAGGTTTGTCAGACCATTATTACAGCTTGTTAAGATGCCTCTGAAAGGCCATCCTGCCCTCCAGCATATCAAATGCTCCTTTGAACTTGACATTATCTCAAAATTTGCTGAAAACATGTGTTTCATTCCATCATCTGGGAAATTAATGAGGAAGATACTGAAAAATACTGTCCATGGAGAGATACCTCTTAGAACTGGTCATCACTTTAATTTTGAGTGGTTGGTTGCTCCAGCCTGGTGTTTATTTACACTGTAATCAACTCCTCTAGACCCCTCATTTCTCTAATATTGTTACAGGGATGCTATGGAAGACAGCACAGAAAGCTAAGTAGTCTAGGTATTAAACATCTGCTGCTCTCCCCTTGTCTGTAGAGCCAATTGTCATCACAGAAGGCAATTAAGTTGTTGGGCAGTCTACATCCATCTTATATCTATGTTGGCAGTTAGTAGTCTTGTCTTTTATATGTTTGGAGATTGTTTTAGGGGGAATTGCCATATAATTTTCCAAAGGACTGAGGTTAGGTTCAATGACATTTGTGTTTTTTCCAGTCACTGGAGACCTCCTCTAAATATCAGTACCACTCTGGTGATTCTGGTCGGTTCTTGTAGCTTTTGAATGCATGTACTGACCTGTTGGTATCTCTAGTTTGTCCCTAGCTTGGTCTTCCTCTGATGCTGGTAGGCTTTCCCCCAGAGGCTAGCCTCAGGAGTGTGGGAGACCAGAGAGAACTTGGCAGTGAAATTCAGGCAGAAAACACAACATGAATGTTTTCCTGTGTCCTTCATCATTTCATTCCATCTCTATACTGAGTGGTGATCTCACAGTCTTTAGGTCTTCCTTTTGTTGCTGCTGTACCCATAGAAGTCCTTTTAGCCTTTTGCTTTTCTTACCAGCTTTGACTACATCTGAGTTGAAGTCTTCCTGATTCCATCTCTGCATGCTTAACTAACTTCTGGATTCTGCTTCCAGAGGCTGCCCCTGCAGCCCTCTTGCTACCAAAATGCCATGTAAAGCAGATACACAGGGCAGTTTGTGCTTGCTTCCACCTCCTGTGTATTTTCTTGTTGTAACTGAGTTCAAGGATGTCCTATAAGGCTTAAGTAGCATGAGATGGGTAACGATTGAGTCGTAATGCATAACAACAACTTGAATTTGGCTGAATTATATGGCATAATTGGAGTTATAAGCTTTAACATGCCTGCAGTAGGCTGTGCATAGCAGTAACTTAACTAGATAATTGACATATTAATGTCAGAACAAAGCACATTTATCTTGTTCAAAATTCAGACACCACCCTGTGATATGTTTATGCATTCTACACTGCTTAAATGCTGAAGGTAAGAGAAGGAAAGCTGTGTAAAGGTTACAGGTAATACCTGTTGTCATGCACATGCCCACATGCTCCACGCTTCATTGCACCTCTGCAGGAGGAGAAAGTAACTGGAAGGATTTTTCTAAGAGGATTTGTATTTTCCTGCAGCATTCTCTACAACAAGTTGAATCTCACCAGTACTACTGGAATTTCTTTTCTCTCAAAAGCCCTTAAAAGGAGGAACCTGGGCCCAAAACCCCATCCAGCCTGGCCATGAGCAGTGCCAGGCTTGGGGCTTCTCTGGGCAGCCTGTTGCAGTGCTTCACCACCTTCATCATGAAGAATTTCATCCTAATGTTAAATCTTTATCTACGCTCCTTTAGTTTAAAGCTCTTCCCCCTTGTCCTGTTGCTACGCTCCCTGATGGAGAGTTACTCCCCAGCTTTCTTGCTGCCCTTTTGAGTACTGGAAGGCTGCAGTGAGGTCTCCCTGATGCCTTCTCTTCTCCAAACTGAACAGCCCCAGCTCTCTCACCTTTCCAAAGGAGAGGTGCTCTAGCCCCATGGCCTGTCTCAGTAGACTTTGCTTGTGCAAATCTGCTCGTGGGAGTGTGAGGCAGAGGTGTAGTTTGATGTACCAGGACTTCTGTTGCTGTCTGTAATGAAAGAAAAATGCATGGAGGGGAGAGAAGAGGTCTTGGAGGGGGCTGTTCACTGAAATACAGTAGCTTTAAACCAGAGAAATGGGTATATTATATCCAGTTGCCTAAATACTTGTGACCTTTGAACAGAGACAAGCTATGGGTTTCAATCACCTCTTCTGTGCATCACTGTAGAGACAAAGTTCAGCCTGACCTATATATGCAGGCAGTAATGAAAAACTCTGTGCTCTGTATTTAAGGAGCACAGCAGTTAAAGGGGAATGGGTGTACGTAATTGTGGCTAGGAATCAATTTAGAAACAAAAATAGCACTACTAAACCAGTATAAATAAATTCTTTAAAATATCCAGTTTAAAAAAATGGCAGATTAACAATGAAGATTTTATTTTTGTGAGTCAAATGCCCCCAAGCCCCAGGGTAGCACATTGCTGCTCTAGAAAAGCTTTCTAGGGAAAAGGTCAGTTCTGAAGAGGCAGTGGTGTAAACACTCAGTATAACGACTTGAAGTTGATGATAAGTGACTTTTATTCCAAGAGGTGGATGCTTTGAAAACTCTCAGTTAAAGGGAAAACTTCTTAGAGAATATTCCAAGCTAGAAGGGACTCCCAAGGATCATTCTCCCTCTTCCCTTTGCAATAAACCAGCTCATGTATACAGGTTGTGGCTTTGGCCTCAACTATACTGTTCCTGTTAGAGAGAGTAGGCATGGTTGAGCAGTTTACCTACAAGGAAGATGTCAAGGCTGCCAGTAATAATCACATAATGCATTGCTTCCAACCACTGCAATTTATTTGGAGAGTTGCATTGTCTACATTGCAGTGCACAAACCTATTTAATAAAGTCAAGCTTTTTGCAAGCAAAAACGTAATGATAAGAAAAAAGACTTGATAGGAAGGGATTAAAAATGTGTTCCATATGGAGATCAAAATGAGGACAAAGAAGGCATTTGATTTCCATTTTAATGTCATGGTTTCTTTTTAGTGCAAATGTCTGTTTTAAAACACACTAATCACAGTTGTTGTATTAGCACCCTTACTGGTTCCCATTTACTTTGTGATTGTTTTTAGAGATCAGCAACTTGAGCGATAAAGATATCCTTGTTCTGCGTCTTGACTTGACTGACAGAAGCTCTCATGAAGCTGCTACCAACAGTGTTCTGAAGCATTTTGGCAAGGTGAGGAATGTTCCTGGGGCTGAATTTTTCCATCTCCTCCTCTCCTATCCCTGCATGTATGTCTGTATTTCACTTCATTTACTGATGCGTACATTCTTGCTTAAGTTTCATTATTGAACATGACAAGTAGTACCTAAATTCCCATCCCTTCCGTTGCTTGCTTCTGAATTTTAGCAGCTTTGCAGAGATACAGCAAATAACAAGTAATCACTGGTTGTTACCAAGAATTAAAAATTAATTTACTTGATGTCACTGTATTTCCTGACCAAATGGAGTAAGCCTCATCTGTATATTCTAGTCCTAAAATTGTGTGTGAAAGTCAGGACTTTGATTTTGTAAGCTTTATAATGCATGCAATTTGGGTTCAGGGCTGTATGGAACAAAACTGGACATCAGGCACAAGTGCTTGCCTTGTTTGGTGTGGTATTTTGGACTGTGAGTCCAAAATAATGGCAGTCAGATCTGACTAATACTGCATGTGGTGGTTGAAGCTTCAAGCTACACCTTAGTTGTCCACTGGTACTTTGGTACCAGATCTTTTTGGTTTCCAGCTGCCATTGTTCCTATACTAGGAGTTGGTGTCAAACACTGTTCTGTTTTGTTGTCTCTGCTCTAAAGCAGCCAGTCCTCAATACAAAGGAGTGGTGTCCTGTTTTGGGGTGGCAGGAGGGAAGGGAACAGTCAGTTAGCAATTGCCTGAGGAAGGTGAAATATTAAAGAAAACATGTTGTATTTATTTATCACTTTATTTTTTTCTGAGATTGATGTTTTGGTCAACAATGGTGGACGTTCCCAACGCTCTCTGTTTGTGGATACAAACCTGGATGTCTTCAGTGCCATAATGGAACTGAACTACCTAGGCACAATCTCTTTGACAAAATATGTTCTGGATCACATGATCCAAAGGAGAAGGGGGAAGATTGTGACTGTGAGCAGTGTGATGGGGATCATGGGCGCTCCTCTTGCCTCAGGGTACTGTGCCAGCAAACATGCTCTGCAGGTAAGACACGTTCTGACCTTTATCAAGTCTTGTTGTGTGAAAGACCAACAGATGGACTCCTTCTCAAGTTTCTAGTTGTGTAGCCTTTAAAATAGCTTTGAATTGAACTTCAAGCCCTTCTTCAGCTAACAGCACTGGCAGTTCATTGTTAGAGAATCTGCTTTGTTTTTAGCAAAAAAAACCCGCACAGAAGCTTACAGCAGTTCTGAACTACGTGTGCAGCACTGGATAATGTGGGAGAAGGGTTTGCCATGCTTCTCTTCCACTCCTGACCCATCACACTCACTGTGTGCAAAAGGCGCTGAGCTGAGCAAAGTCCTTGCGCAGGTATCTTGGAGTGTGGTGCAAGAATAGGGGTATGGTGCTTGAAGACACGGCTCAGTCAGTGAGGGAAAACTACAGAAAGACTATAGGAAATCTTGAGGTCAGTAAAGTGAGAGCAGTGATGGGTAAAGCAGACTAACAAGAGAAAGGGCAATCCCTGATCTTGGAAAGATCTGAAGGAATCTTCCCAGTAGCTTTGAATCTTTCTGAGCTGTGAAGAACTGGCAGCTCATCGTGCCTTAGGAAGGAGGTCCTACTCTCTTCTACGTAACACTGAATTTTCAGTTTTGCTTGGAAAGATTTCTGAAAGCCATTTCACTCATGCAGAAAAACATAGAAGAGCTGAGAAAAATGTCTGCAGGGAAAAGAGGCTGCCTCTATCATTGCAGAATCGTTTGTTTAACTAGCAAATTTATTTAGACATATTTGTCTTTCACCACTGTTTGACTTCCTGCTAATGTATGCTTTGATCTCAGAAAGCCAAAGTTCAGCTGTACTTAGAGGTGATTTTAATAACAAAAAGCTGGCACGTTCCTGCTTCCTGCTGGGATTATGCACACGAACAGAGTACAGAACTCTGCTCAGTCTATTGGATCGATATCTTTTTGACAGTTTGACCACCAACAGCAGATGTGGAACAAGTGGCTGACATTGCAAAGCCATGGGCACTTGCAAGAATGAGGATATAGAAGACAGCAACAAGTCTCTGCTCACAGAAGACTTTCAGCTAATGACAGGGAGAGAGCTGCTACTTTTAATTTCGGCACCAGCAATGGAATTGCCCGTTAGAGGCCAGCCTTGACTTAGGTCTGGTAGATTTAAATTAGAAGAACACAGTGTGCAGAAGCATGGACTCCATTCACTTACACTCCTTTATTTGAAAACGTTCTTTCACTTGACTGATCTTTTGGCTGTTGGAATAAGCACAGCTAGTTAGTTGCTTTAAACGTTCTCAAACTTCGAGTTTCATGTGGAGATTGAGAATGTGGAAGAAGATTAAAAGAAAATAGTTTACTAAAATGTCTGGATTAGTTATAAGCAGTTCAGTTACCTTGTTTTTTCTTTGGTATTTCTTCTTCTGCTCAATAACCAGGCCAGACCCCAGACCTCCTCTCTTGTTTCTTTTGCAGTAGTCCTGCAAATACTAATTGCAAATAGTTTGCAATATAGATTTTTGAAATCAGACTCACCCTGAGAGTCTCTTACCAGTCCAGAGCTATGGGTAGATGTGGGCACGAGACCTCCAAAGCTATAAAAGCTCTTTTGAAATATCGAACTTCACCAATATAGCTCAGATAAAGGAGATTTGTCAGAATGGCAGCCCTCTGCACTTAGCAGACACCCATCTCTGATGACCAGGAGGAAATGATTAGAGAGGAGTTGGGGAAAAATAACACCAAGCATGAAGTGATGCATTTCATGTTGTGTTTACCCAGCATGTGTCAACCCGGTGTCATCTTGAACTGCAGATTTCATTCTGTCCCCCTGTTATTAAATATAAGTCTGACATCTATAATATAGTTAAACAAGCATATCTTGATTCATGTCAACTGGATCTCTTTAGAATGAGGAAGATTTCAAAAGCTGAGGAAATCAGCCTTTTCTGCAGTTTCTCTCCTGGTGTGGTGGTGCTGGTGGAAATGATGCACCATTCCTCTGGTTGTAATGTGTGTAATTGGTGGCACGTGGAGTGAGTCAGAAATGGTGATCTTAAAAATGTACCTCCATCAGGAGCTTGTCTAATGGGCACATGGGCTGCATGGAGCAGCAACAGCCACTCTTCATTCAGCCTCTGATCCTTAGAGGAATTTCTGAAGTACATTTCTGTCTTAGAAGTCATTTCAGCATCACCTTTTGCAGCATCTTCTAGGATATGGTTACAAAGCTGAAGAGGCCCATGGTTTGAAGCAGTTCCTGTTCTGCAGACCCTAGTGCAGCCTGCTGTAGGGAACATGCATTAGCATTGAGGTTGGAATCAATAATCTCCAGAGGTCTCTTCTGTGAATCTGTGACCTGCTGCAGCCTCATCCAGCTCCTTGTGCCAGAGCTGCCTTCTTCACGAGGGTCTGTTGAATTCCCCCTGAGCAAGTGTGCCAGTCACTGTGTGCTCTGGGTGGGCTGCACCTCTTCTGCAGTGTAAGAACTGCATTGGGAGGGACGGAGGGGTCACAGAAAGCCCTTTAAATGCAGGGGGATAGCAGGGTGGTCACAGTACAAACTGCATCTTGCTGGTTTCTCTGGCTACATAGATTTCGTGTTTGTGGAGTCTGAAGCCCTTGGTTGCAAATAGCACTGACGTTGACCCCACTACTCAAACAACACTGAAAAAAGCCTCAGCAGCCCTGTGCTTGGCTGATGTCTAGACAGGATCTTCAAGGATAACTACGTCTCACTGGATCAATGCTTAGCTTTTGTTACCTTGCAATTTGTTCAAGGCAACAAGGCTCTCTTTGTAAAACGCTTGGAGGGAACCAGCAGTCTGAGGGAGCGTGCCAGAGCCCTCTGCGGGAAGCTGTCTGAAGTTGCAGAGCTGGCCTCTTCTGGGTTGTGCCCAATTTTGGCTAGAATTCATATCCCTGGAGACCCCCAGTGACCCAATCCCAAATCCCATGGAGTGATAAGGGAGTGAGGGCTGGAAGAGCTCTAAGTGCTGCTCCTGCAATTCAGTATTGATGGAGGAACCAACGACTGCATATGGCAGGGACTATGGTTGCATAGCTTACTGCTTAGGGTGTCTTTGTGTGAGAGCCCAGGCTTGTAGTCGTTGCTGCAGTAAATAGCATACAAAGCACTCGTGATCAAACTGGCTGTCCTCACCAACTTGACACACTGCCACCTTCTCCCCTTTAAGGTCCAGTGCTCTTTGGCATATTACTTTCTACTTAGCTTGGCTGCACAGCTTCTGTGATGGAACTGCACAAATTGGTGCTCTTCTGAGATGTGTCCCCAGGATCCCTTGGGCAAAGGAGGGGATGTGAAAAGCACAGCTGTGGGCTGCAGCATCAGCCCAAAGCAATGGGTGAAGCCCAGCCAGCAGTGTTGATGCCATGGCTGAAGATGTGCATACGGATGGAGAAGTACTCCAGGGCGGAGCCCAGGTTTTTAATCAAAATCATCTGAATGCTTGGGAGATCTGAGAGGCTTCCTGATCTGTTCAGAAGCAGACTTCCAGACATACAAACATCTTTAGTGTTAGAATTAGTCCTCCAGAAGCTACACATCTTAGATAATTTGCTTTGAAGATCTAATGTGGGGCCTGCAGGTCTTGTAAGTTAAAAGGTGCAAGTCAGTGTTTTTACAGAACGTAGCTGCAGAGCCTATGTGCAATCTGTGAGCTGGAATCAGCCACCAGTGATTGGGAAATCAGAGCATATGTGGACAGGTCTTGGTTGTAAGCGTGCATGGGTGTGCGATTTGTTGCCTGTCCTTAGTGCATTGCTCCAGTTGTTGTGTTGGTGTCACCACAGGAGAACATCTGATTGACATTTCTCCTGCAGCGCATTTTGGATAAGAGCTTGGGCCAGACAGCCCTCTTCCCAAGCTGGATAGGACAATAGTCAAAATAGTAGGGATTGCAGAAATTGATTTTTAAAATGTAATCACATGACAGTCTTTTCTTCCAGGGTTTTTTTAATTCTCTTCGGACGGAGCTGACAGACTACCCTGAGATAAGCATTATCAACATATGCCCAGGACCTGTGCAGTCTAAGATCATACAAAATGTCTTTACGGAGAAACTTGACAAGGTAAGGAGTCGAAATTCTATTACAGTAAATCCAACTTTTGCTACAGGTAAATGTGAACCTTTTGTGATTTTGTTTTCTCTTGCTTCCCCTAGCAAACGTCAACCTCCCTTTTCTTACCAAGAAATGCTTTGGTTAATGCAAAGCCATGTGTTGTCATGTAATGCTTTGTGGTATTAGGTCCATATAAAATGAAAATAAAGTTGTAGAGTTGTTGTCCTCTCTTCCAACGCACCCAATCCACACCTTGTAAATTAACCCTACAGCTGCCCTGCTCCAGTCTTGGGGAAAAGGCCTCTGTTTCCTAGATACTATGCTACAATGCAGAGCAGTGTTTCAGCACAGGTAGTTTTCTGTTTGCCCTACTCACAAGGTCCTCTGTTTGGCTGACTCTGGTGCAAGTGTTGGCAAAGCTGCTGGGGTCAGCTGATGCGAGGCATGCATTCTTTTCCTGTTAGTGGTTGTTCAAGGACAAATAGCAAAACCTCCCAATTGCTCAGTTGTTTTTAATAAAGGCTGTCTCGCAGAATAGCTGGCAGAAGTTGTTGCTGTGATTTATATTGGTAATGTCATAAATTCAGTTAATTTAAAGCTCAGGATAACACACAAGTAAGAGGGGGAGGAAGAAGTTCTCCCATTGTTACATCAAGTTCTGAAAGGAATTTTGGCTTGCAAAACTGCATACTTTCATGAAAGAAAAGATTACTTTTCCAGCAATCTGGAAATGTTGCAAAACAAATTCCTTAGATTTCAGTGTGGCAAAAGACCCAGGAGGAAGACTGAATCTAAGCTAGAATAGCTTTTGCTCCGGGAAACAGAATAACAAAGTGATAAAGCAGTCCATGACTGCTGAAGTGAGATGTGTTTGAATTCACAGAGCTGCAGCTTATTTTCACTATGGGATACCTGTGGAGAAGACATCAAACAAAACATCACTGCCACTGAAGAAGTCTATTGCTCTTCTCTTGAGATAGCTGCACACAGAGCAGAGCTGGCAGGAAGTTTTAAGTTAATGGAGGACATGTCCTCGTACTAATTTGATTACAGATTAACTTGGAATGTATAATGGGGTAGGCAGCTGGGAACAGGAAAGTTTGCATTTCTCAAAGCCTTTAGCTGCAGAATGGGTAATTTGTCCTGATGTATCTCCTTCAGTGTAATTTCATGCCAAACCAGAATAGGTTTTTGAGGCATTTTTAACCTTTGAACTATTCAATGAGGCATTAATTAAAAAGGTCCTTTATTTAATCTAAAGGAAGGCAGTAAGCTTTCCCACACAGAAAGCCAGTGGATTAGCAGGGAGAGATGGGTTGTTCCTCATTTGCACAGTGCAGAAATTAATAAGAGCATGCCTGCTGCACAGAGCCCAGCCCTTTCTCTCCCTCTGTCAGCCACAACCACAGATTGGTTCTGATTCCTGCCCTCTCTCTGTGCTGCAGTCGCTAGAGAACAGCGGTGACCAGTCCCACAAGATGCCAACAGAGCGCTGCGTCCGGCTCACGCTGGTGAGCACAGTCAATGACCTGAAGGAGGCCTGGATCAGCGACCAACCCTACCTGGCTGTCTGCTACCTCTGGCAGTACGCGCCCACCTGGGCCTGGTGGCTGATGAACAGAATGGGCAAGAGGAGAATAGAGAACTTTAAGAGCGGAGTGGTGAGTTTATTCCTCTCTCCCCCACTTGTTGCTTTTTTTATGCTGCTGACAGACTCTTTAGCTGTAGGAATGCTGGGATTGCAATTTTGGATCCGTTTCTTTTCTTCCTCCTCACTTCCCTGGCAGCTGATGCCCAGCTCGGCTTCACAGCTGCGTGCCCGGTAGTCTAGAATTACTGCAGCACCGTCACATTGCAGAGCAGTGAAGTCAGTACATCTTGTAGTGCCAGGGTCTTGCCTCTACTCTTTGTCACGCAGGCCACGAGTTCACACTCAGCAGCAGCGCAGGGCTGAGCTGTAAGTCACCAGCACGGATTATTTAACGCAGTTTGAAATTAAGACTGTTGACAGACTCTCTGGGAGTTCTGTCAAGTTTCTCTATCAGACATGTAATCGGAGCATCTCCCAAAGCACGTTAAGAGTATGGCTCTGCATCAGGTCTCTTCCCTCTCATTCATTTCCCAGAAGACAGACGTACAACGCTGTGTCTTGATCTTGATCTTGCAGCACTACTTGGTAGATGGTACGTTTTTCGCTGTGTTCTTGAACTTAGTATGCAGTAACGTGTTGAAGCATTCAAAAATCAGGAAATGGAACACTAACGCTGGCACATAGATTGCGAAGGCAGGAAGCTTTAAGTTGCAGCTGCCCATGGTCACAGGGTGGTTCAGGCAAAGTAACACTGTGAGTGAAGGACACCAGTATAGCACAAGGAGGGGAAATGCTGACAATGTATTCTCACTCCAGGATGCTGATGCCTCTTATTCAAGAAAGAAGAAATAAGGAGAAATGTACAGAATCCTGCTGTACTCGTGCTGAGGCTGAGAAACTTTCCCATGCTGCATGACTGCAAATGAGAACTTTTTTATCACTTGTACCTTTCTCACCGTATGACTTGACAGATCTATCAAGCTGTATACGCACTTGGCTAAATAAAGTTCAGTTTTTAAATACACCTGGTTTAAAACATGTTTAAAAACTTACAGCAACTGAGACAGAGGTCAAGCATTGCTTTGTTTTCTGCTGCTATGACACTAGCAAATACTGTGTGAGCAAGCTATGAATTATATACCCACAGGATTCCATTTCCTTCACTTTTACTCTTAATGGGCCATTAGCAGAAGAAAAACACAGGTAGAAGCTTGTGGTTAAAGGAAGCATAGTCAGTGTTTGAGAATTGTTCCTTTGGGAAAAGGAGATTTCATCAGTATTTAGAAGTACTTTGTCTTCAGGACTCCAAGGACAACTGCAGAGCCCACAGACCTCAAGTTTCTGGTTGGTGAGGTGAAGTGTGAAACTTAGGCAATGGGGAAGGAAGAAAGTGATGATACGACTGTAACCTCTGTCACAGCAGGCACTCAGCTTTGCACTAAGCCTGGTACATGCGCTAGAGTATCAGAGAAGGGGAAGAGTTCCTATAGCAGAACAACATGTAGCTACAAGCACAGGCACGGCATTAACAAAGAACTTGTTACATCAGCTTGCTTACAGCCAAGACAACAGCACTTGTGTCAGAGCTGGATTAGGGCAGGCATTGCAGTGTGGGTGACTCAAGCACGAGACAAAGCTCCCAGCCCTGCCAGGAGCAGGCACCCTCATACAAAGCAGAAGCAAATCCCAACATCAGCAGTGGAGAACCGAGGACTGCAGTTTTAAAACTTCTACAGTCAAATTAACATTCAGTTCAATTGTTTACTAGAAATACCTCTGTAATTTCTTTGTGTTTACAAGCTTGGTGACCATTTTGCTGCTGAAGTCCTCAGTAATGTTTGGATGTACCTGAAGCCACACTCTCCAGGTAAAATAAAAATAAAAATCCTACTTCATATATATTATTGAGCAATAATAAAAGAGTAACCCATTCATAAATTATTGAAACTTTCTAAGTGTAGCAGAGTCAAAAGTGACATTTTTCACATGGCTTTTAATACAGAAGGAATCTACCGTCTAGAACAAAAATGACTGATCAAATGACAAGCGAGTCTCACGCAGCTCTGGAAGAACAGAAGGTTCATTTCACTCCATTAAGCTGATTCCTGTTGCCTCATAATAACAAAATGAGACAGGCTGTCTCTGGGACTTAATGTTTTTGTATGAGAGCTAAAAAAATCCTGCTTAGATCAGAAGGGGTAAAAATCCTCTAATGAGCACTGAACTTTTGTTAGATTAAAGCTGATCTTGTTCAGTATTCTTTTTCAAGGCCACAGTGTTTTATGCTTACCTTTGTGTGATGAATATTGCGATCTGTAATGCAAGCAGGTGTTAATAAGAATTTACAACACAGCTGATGCATACCTGGTTAAAAAGGTAGAACAGTTCTCAGGGGTCACACAGCAACCAGATACTGCATCCCAAATCATTCCCTCAGACAGATGAGTAGTGGGATATGTGCTTACAAGAGCTGCAGACAAACCTGGCTTGAAGGTGCTGTAAATTCCTCAGAACTCAAAGAAATGCTCCAAACCAAACAGAACTGTTCGAGTAGCACACAGAAAACAACACACGTAACAGAGGCACTGAGCCACATCAATCTGCAGTGCAGACCAAGAGACTTTAACCAGCGGTTCTGCCAAAAATTAGATTCTGAAGAGGGCTACAGAAAATCATTACCAGGAATCAGTCATGCTGCCACACAACATAGTGGAATGTATGAATTGGCTCAGTGTACCCATGCATGAGGGGCTGCAGGACATGCTGCCTGCAGTAGCTGGGGACAGGATGTTTCAGGGTGCTGGAGTCTGTCCATAAACAGGAATTCTGCACATAGCTAATTCTATTCCTCCATCTGGTACCAATCGAGATCTCTGCTGGAACACCGGGGCCAGTAACACCAGTTACCAGCAATGCTTTTCAAGAAGGCTGGGTACCAGATGGACAGAACCAGGGAAACAAGAGAAAATGATCGCAGCTCTCTTCAGTCTTTTCTCAACTAGTTTATTCGGTTTACAGAAGACAAAGTAGAAAACAAAAGAATTAAACTGTCTGTGAAGGTAAGTCAGTAGGAGGTGTACACTGAGGCAGGGAGGTTTAAATTGGACAAGAAAAAAAGAAACGAACAAACAACAATCCCAACCTTTCCAACTGGTATGAAATGTTTTAAGTTGGATAAAACATTTGTCAGGATAGTCCTCCTTGACTGGGAGCTGAAGCAGGTGCTGTGTAAAAGCCCCCAGCAGATCTGTGTCCACAACTCTCTGTTTCCAGGTACAGGGCAAGCAAGGGTTTTTGTCAATATCAGCACTCTGCTGTTCATGCTCCTGTGGCACACCAAACAACCACTGTCTAAAAGCTGAATACTCTATGTGAATTTCATACTGTACTGTGGAAGAGTTACGCGTTGGTGTTTGATGGGTGTTCTGGTACCACTTCTGAATTCCATTGCAAGGTTTGCATACTTCACTGGTGAAAACACACAGTTAATAACCACATACATTGCACACAATCCCGTGACAAATTTTATCCAAGAGGAAAACATCTTAAAGGTGAGGAGCAGAAATAATACACATGCTCCAGGTTATGCAGGACAGGGTTCTCTAAACCAACACCATACCAGTTACAGAGCAGATGTGCTTTAAATTGATTCTACAGCTTGAAGAAAGTCAAGTATTTAATCCTGCTCAACCTACACCAGCAATAACTACACTATAACTACAGATCTACAGAGAAAATACATTTATGTGCTAATGACTGGTGGTAACGACCAGGATAAACTGGAGAGATGACCCAGGCCTGTTTCAAAGGAGACCTCAAATAATATAAAACAATTGCCAATTGTTGTAAGCTCTGCTAAGGTAAAAAAAACAAACCAGAACAAAAACATAATAACAGATCTGCCAAAGACAGCTGGGCTCCACCCTCAGTTATCCAGCACTCACTGCATTTGTGGAAGACTGCTTAGTGATGGGGACATAGGATGCACACAACAGTTTTACTGGAAGAAGGAAATAAAATTAATGCATTTGGACTTAAATTCCATCTGTCCCCTGACCACACTCGCCCACTTTCATCAGCAGGCCATACGGGTTATTAACGTGTCAGAATGCAAACTGTTTTATATGAACGTCTTTGCCCCCCACAACATGTACTTTGGTAAAAATCCTCCCTTACGACTTCACAAAAGCACAGCTGATAACTTACTACAACTAAGGAAGATCACCCAAAATCATATATTATCACAAGTACTAAAACTGAACTCAGTCCAATATAAAATGGCCAGAATTAAAAAAAAAAATAAAATCATATAAATAGTCATATATACACTTTGGTTACCAACTCTGTGGTTGACGGTTCTACAGGGAGCTGTAACCTGTCAGTGCAAGTCACCTGTCCAACTATTAGAAAGAAAAAGATCAGAACGCACCACAGTTAATGATCAGAATCATGCTGCTCTTCTCTAACCTGGAGAAGAGAATTTCAGCATCTCCTGGCTTGTCAGCCACACTGGCAATGGTGTCTCAAATGTTCCAGCAGCAAGAAAACAGAACTTCCTGCCTGCTGAAGGTTCTGGCTAGCACCACTTCTGTGCAAATCACATACACTGGTTTGGCACTGCCACCCAGCGCGATTCTCAGTCTTACTTCTAGCGTATAAATGTAACATGAGCATTTTCCCAACAGGCAAATGGAAAATAGAAAATAACAACAAAGAAGTGCTACAGACAGTCTAGAACAAAGACAGATGCAGAAGCTCAGAAGAATAAACAGGGTAGCCAAGAGGTGGGTCTGCAGCTTGCACAGTGAGGTTTCTCAGAAGAACTGGGTGTGCCTGAATGCTGTAGCGTTCTTCATCATCGTTCGTGGCATACAGCAGCTCCCAGGACAGATTTGCCCACTGACCTCGGACAGCTTCATCATTAAGCTTTCCCACTTGTACTAACAGTTCCTGGAGAGTGAGGACTCGCCCAGTGTAAATTCCCTTCAAAAACAAACATCAAAACGTTCATTATTTTCTCCAAGGAGTCACACAAGCACCTCAGTTACAAAGCACTGAATGAGGCTCTGAAGCACTGGGACATCTCATGCTATGAGCACTGGCCCTCTAAAATGGCAAAGTGCATCAGCTAGTCTTCCTGATTCAACTCTTCCATTCTGGAACATAACCAGCAAACATGACAGCATCTGAAGAACAATGCCTTGCTATTTTCAGCAATGGTGAAGTCAGCTCCTGTCTAGCGCAATTTGGTGGCACAGCCTAAATCTTTTGGAACAAAACAAAACAAGAAAAACCAAAAAACACACACAAAACACGTACAAACGAAACACCAGACAAACCACAAAACAGTGGAAAAGAAAACCAAGCTTTGACACCGCTTGCTATGATTCTTACCATATTTCGATCATGCCCCAAAGAAAAAAGGTATGGCTTTTCTTGGAGAACTGCTTGCTGCCACTCAAGATCTGACACCAGCCCGATGTACCAGTCGTTTTCATATTCTTCTAGATAGTTAACGAGCTCTTTGAAGTTCTCAACTGGACCCAGGCTTGCTTTGTCAACCATGAGTTTAAAAGTGTATCTGAAAGGTACAGAAAGACATACAGTAAGTACTGCTGCAAAGGAGGGGAGGAAGAAAGCCTCTTAGGCAGTACTAACTTTGTCAGTTACTTCTTGACAGCTGAGTAACTAGCAGCTAGTGAGCATATGCTTTTAGCTCACCCAGACGTAAAGCACATTAGCTGAAACATCTTTCATTCACCTCAAACACTGTTACCCTGTCTGCTAAAAGGAAGTGCCAAACATTTCACTCCATCGCAATTCTCCCAGGTGATGTGGACAGTGCAAATGGGTCAAATTTCAAGAGTTGGAGGCAGCTGCATGCAGGGAATGAATAAAGAAGGAAACTCCATACTACAGGCTTTGTGGCCTTGGCACACAGGCAGTATTTACGTAGAAAGAAGCTACAAATACCTTTAAATGAGATGGTTTTAAAGTGAACTAATCTTTGCAGACTTTCAAAGTTCAGTATTCCCTATGTCATTTTTCAAATCTGAGAGAGCATTTTGCATTTACCTGAATGCTTTTAATGCAAGCTGGAACAGCTCTGGTTTGCCAGTTAGCCAGTCCAAGCCTACAGACCAAGGAATACCACCAGTGTAGGCTCTGAACACATGGCTCGGGGCAGGCACCGTGTTATCCAGTCCAAACAGACCAAAACAACACGACAATACACCATGGACGTATAAGTCTTGTAAAGCTTTATCTTTCATAAGGTCATCAAGTAAATTGGAAGGCTTGTCTTTCAGGTGAAAAAAGTCCAGCTGACTCAAAATGAAGTGGTACCATTCTTCTGGAAACTTCTGCCTCATTTCATGGACTTTGGAAGGAGGCACCGGGGCTGTTCTCCATTCTTCAGGGATGCTCAATAGCTCTGAGTAAGAGCAGCTAAACTCAACCCGAGGTAAAACTTCCTGCTGTTTTCCTTTGTCTACAGCAGGAAGCCCAAGCACAACAGCCCTGTGTAATTTATCTTCTGGCAACATTTCCTGCAGGACATCTTGGCTCTGTGTTTCTACAGATCCTGGAATAGACAGATGCACTTTTGGTGTCATTCCCAAGTGCCGAGGTTCTTTTCTGTCTCTCATTCTGCCCCTGGGTTCGAGATCAAAAACATCACTATCATCAGTCCAGTCCTCAACTGTATCAACGCTAACGCTCTCTTCGTCCCTCAGGGCCCTGGGTGCTCCTACTGCACCACTGTGCTGCTTTCCTGCAAACGGTCCTTTCTTGTTCCTGTCTGCACTGCCCAGGGTTTCCCATGCTTTTGATTTTTTATAACAATACTGGACAAGCATCCATACAAGCACTTTAATGAAATCATCTTTTAGATGCTTTAAATTCTCATGGGAGTCAATTATTCCAGATAACACATTTCTGGCATCAGAATACAGTCTCACAGGTAGAACGGTACAAGGAGTCAAAATGTGTCCAAAATGGTGATTGAGAGAGAGAATCTTTGCGTGCTCTTGATGTTCAAAGGCCATTTCAAAAATCTCATCCACCCTGTGAGCTTCAGCAGCATGACAAGATGTTTCCTGCAGCTCCAGTCCCTACAGCAGAAATGCAAACAATTTAGTTTTAGTTTTTACCAGTCCTTATCCTCTGTTTTATACAACAACATTTTTCCCAACAAATGAAGATGTGCTCCATTATCAGAGTATTTTCAGAGAGGAGCTGCCTATAAATCTAACTAGACAATCACTACACTGTTAGGCACAGATAAGTGACTTTAGAAGAAGCCAAGCATTTGCCTCATGCAAATGTCTACCAGCTAATAAAAACATGACAAGACAGAAAATAAATAATTTTACAGCTGCTTGGCATATCAGCTGCAAGACTAGTTAATGCAGATGGAACACTCATCTTAAAAAACTGACTGTAGCAGCAGGTAAATCAGTTATGTGTTCAACAGCAATGCAGCAAAATCTCTACATGGTTCTAAAACATTCAAAAGTAAATCTCAAGTTAAGTAAAGCATGCAGTTACCTTAATATTAACACCACAGTAAGTGAAGCCTTTTTCCAGCACCAATATCCACATTAGTCTATCCTGAAAACGGCACAAATAATGTGATCCAGGTAGAGAGAGACCTAAACAAGAAAAAAGAAAAAAGCCAAACCAACTGCTGTGTTACTGTAGCATTCTATCAGTGAAAGCCTTTTCCACATGCCAGCTAAGAAACTCAATTGCAAACCCAAAACATGAACATAACAATTAATTATACCTGGCTAATTAGTACCCCAGGACCTTAAAGGAACTAGCTGCAAAGCCTGACCTTGTAGTTTTCCTGCTATCTTCGAAAAAGCTGTAGAAAATTGTGAAATCCTTACAGAACTGCATGAGCGCAGTATTCACACTGACCCAGGATTAAGTAACTCCACCCTCAACTGCCTTCATAGTCTTCTGTGATTGAAGATCACCTTTAGCTGCATTTCCAAGTGCACAGGTTCCATCAATGGAGATATAAATGGAGATATATCATGGAGATATAAAATTCTTGAGACTGTGGAATACAGTGAAGAATCATCATCTAGCATATGGGTATCTCAGTGGCCCTGCTTACTGGAGTACAAAGCTAAGGGAACACGAAAATTCTCACTCAATGGAAGTCTGTACCTATACTACCAGTTCCTGAATTAATTTGTCTGTATTATAGTGATTAAAGAAGTATTACTCAGGATACAAAATACAGAGCTTAAATCATTCTGCTAGGTTGGGAGTGGCTGTTGATTCTCTTGAGGGTTGAGAGGGGTTGCAGAGGGATCTACACAAAGTGGAAGGCTGGGCAATCACCAACTGCATGAGGTTTAACAAGAGCAAGAAAAAAAATCAGCTGTTGTAAGTTTGACATCACCAAAAATAGTCAGGAAAAACGAATTGAAATTTGAAAATTAAGTTCTGAACAACATCAGATCACAGATCAAAGTCATTAATGCTCAAAAATCCCACAATGTGGTGACAGCTGTAAGAATTACACAGCTTATTCCCAAACACACATGTTCTATTTCTCTCTTTTAACCTATTTCAGTAAGAGGCAACGCCAAACTTCCTTCCAACTGGTGGTTATCGTGTATTTGAGTTACAACCACTGCCAACTCCTCACACATTGGTGCAGTTTGAAAGCCTGATGAGGTACCTTTGCAGCAGTTTATGACTTGCTTCTGCTCTCACTCACATCCAAGTGATCACTCACTTCCATGGAGAATTTCAGTTTTAGACAGTTGTAAGATGGAATCAGTGAAACCAAGCATTAAGCTGCAGTTAAAATTTAAGTAACCTTTTCTATCCCAGTGAACTAATGAAGTGCATTTTCTTGCTAACATTTTGCAAAGACTGCAACATTTTTCTTACTAGCTGTTAAAGCTACTAAAACTTCTTTACATAAAAAAGTATGGCTTTAAATTAAAATGGAGACACACAAAGTGGAACATTTTCATATTTTAACTCATCTGAGAACACAACATTTTTTCTTGCTTGAGGACATTCATTCACAGATTTTCCCATTAAAGAGAAGACACTTTTTCCATCAAGACTAGTGTTTAAATTATTTAAGCTGAAGTATACATGCCACCAAAACCACAATGGCCATAGAGAAACATACAGTACACACACAGAGGCTGATGGACTGGACAGTTAAATGTCTTGCTTCTTTAGAGGAAAATAGCTTTTTTTTTTTTTTAAATATCTCTCTAACTGTATGAAAACTGCAGCAAATATTTCCTAGTAAAGCAGTTGTATTCAGTCTTCACTAGATAGAGTGATTAACTTCCACCCTCTTTAAATATCAGTCCAACTTTTCTAGTTGTAAACCATAAGCCACAGGCTTCTGAAAATGTTTGTCCTTTGTCACAGGGTAACGAGCTTTTGATTATTTATGCTATACAGAGACTGCTCATCTAGAAAACGAGCTTGCAATTTCAAGTTATTCTGTCTCCAGCTGGGAAAAACAGCAGCATTTCTTCCCTTTTATTTATATAAACCTGTGAAACACCCAGCATCACGTTCATTTCAGGCTTTAAGATGAGAAGCGTTGTGGCAACCCTACAAGGTATGACATTAAGTCTCATCAACTGTTTCTGGTCTCAACTGCTAATGCTAGTTAGGTGACACCATATACCTTAATGGACATTCCATCCATATTCATTCTACCTTATAACATAATCAAATTAGTAGAATTACCTTCTAGTCCCCAAATACTGGGATGGATGAAGAGAAAGGCATGCACATATACAAACACAAAGAGCAGTCTGACACCTCCTTCTCTCCACTGTCAAGAGAACTCCTCAATTCACTGTCTCTATATAGGTGGGATGAATTCATGCCATCTTTTTTTGTTCAGTACAGTAAGATCAAGACTGACACTGCTTCACTGCCCCTTTGTTTCTGCTTATTTGCTTATTTTAAAGGCAACAAAGAGAAATATTTCCTTGAGAGAACCTAAGAAGTAGAGTGGCATGAGAAAGATGGGAAGTAATCGGTTTTTCTTCAAATGAAAAATCTGGTTATCAGATTTAATCTAAGCACTTGAAAAGTATTACCAACCAGATGCTGATTCTGCCATGTTGCAGCAAGATCACATTCCTCAAAGCATTAATTACATTCCATCGTGGTGGAGCTGCCATACCTACCTAAGCTTCCAGCTGCTAATGCAGACTGCAGAGCAAGAGCCAGGCTTGGAACCATCTGCTGGTAGTACACCGTGTCAGAACAAACACACGCTGTAGCACCCACTGGTCCTGGCCAGCTTCGGATCGGCCTAGGAAAGCCAATCAGAAATACTGGTAGCGTGAAGAGAGGCAGCAGTGGAGAAGAAAGGAGCGCAGAGATGGCAATGAAGATCAGCAGGATTGGGAAGAAAACCACGTTCAACGTGATTAAGGTGGCAGCAGATTTACGACGCTGTTTTTTCTCTGTCCATGATGTCAAAAGAATGGCTATGGCAAATTGCAGCTTTGAGGCAAACTGAAGCAGTCGATCCCGTAGGATACCAACCTGCAAGATACATATAACATGAGTATGTTTATCTGTATTTTCTATCACAGCACTGCTAAAACTGCCTTATCTAGAATAATTTTAAGAAAGTGAAGAGCGATTATCATTGACTTCTTCAGAGTGCATGTCTTAGTACACAGCTTTTTAGTCTCTGCTAGATCCTGAACTCTGTACATGTCTAATAGGGGAGGGCAAGGAAATAGTTTAGATTACAACTAAATGCAAAAATATACATTATGACAATTACCAGCAATAGTCTGATTCCTGTATCAAGGCTCTTGTTCCACCACAGGTCTGGATTGAACACCAACATTTGCACTACTGACACAATCACAATGTCCAGTAGGGCATTTTCTGTATTCTGCCATACCTAAAATAAAGGTATGTTAAAAGTACATTTTAAAAACGTGCTTAATTTTTCTCAGCTTTCTTGACCTGGAATATTTCTGCCAAGTCATCTTAATACTTGAATAACGCTAAAGAGAATTTCTTAGGCTAACATAATTAAACTTCAAATTACCATCCTAAATATTCTTGTGAATCCAATGGAAACAGAGACAGAATGAAGGTTTTGCAGCGACCGGTCTAGTGACAGGAATGCTATCATAGCAAACGGAGACACTGAAATGGAAACAAAAGAATAATTGATTTCCTTTCAGAAACAAGAAGTTTACAGTGGTAAGCAGTATTATTGCAGAGTAAAGTCTTAGTGTGAAAAGAGAATTCCTTCTTTCATTGTGACAAGCTCCTCTTTGTATTACATTTCTAAGACATCAAAGAACTAATGGTAATGCAAACATTTATGTCAGTGCTTGCTTTTCACTCATTATTACTTTCTTTGTTTCCCTGAGAAGGGAATATTTCTAGGTCAGTCCACTTCCCCAAACTGGAACTTCTTATGAAATTGAATGAACTGAGGTCAAATTTTGGTTCCCTCAAAGTAAACAAATTTGTCCCTAACCCCACCAGAAAGGAGAGTGTTCTGTTTGCTAGCAAATTCAGTAAACCTGAAGACTCTCAAATCACTTCAGATTCCAAAGACCTTTTTTAAAAAAAATCAAGAAAAGTTTTTTTGTTGTTGTTTTGTTTTTTTTTTTAAAGTGCATACTGATGTTTTAACTAAAATCCTTTAGCAGGCCTTACTTCTCGAGCTGGAGTTTTAATATTCTCAAACTTTAAAGTTTATCCCTTTAAAGAAAATGAACTGGTAATCACTTTCAAATATTCGGAGCCCGTATTTTCTCAATGCAGAAAGAACAGCAAAGAACAACAAATAATTCCAGCTACTCGGTTTTTCTTAGTTCATTCACAGTCTTGCACATAAAGTAATTCTAGTGTTGTTTCAATCTTCCTACAATCATCATCTAACAAACAACAGATAGTGTGCATTCCTACCTAGTGTTAGTAAAATCCTCCTGACAACACCAACTTTCATTAGCCTTCTTTGCTTCTCCATGAATACAGTCACAGTCCTGATATCCTTGGGATAAAAGGGGTTTCGGAAGGTTCCAAACAAGTACACTCTCTGAATCTCTCTAAGAATCCACACAGTTACAAGTAATACCAGCAGAACGTAACTCACTACAGCCTGGGGACTGGCCTTGGAAAACGATGAAAAGCCTGCAAACTGATGCAGCAGGCTAGCTTCTGTGAGAGCAAGTGTCAGTACAGTCAAATAAAAAATCAACTCCCTCCACCCAAGCTGTATCCTAAGACCACTATGCATATCTTTAGATTTGCTGGAGGCTAAACGGCTGCTCATGGTGCGTTTGAAGGCAAAGCCAATCTCGCTTAGGTTAAGGCTCAGTATGAACCCAAATCCAGTCATGAAGAGGATCGCACCGAGAGTGCTGGGAATGAAATACGATGCTATTGCTGTTCCAGCAGAAATGAGAAACATTACTAACAACCTGTGAAGGAGAAAATAAAAAAGATTTGCTTGAAAAGAAAAAGGTTATAAACAATATTGCTGTATTTTATCATTATATAAACAAAATTTACTTTGTGTTACTTGACATAGGTGAACCTCCTAGTCCAAACTCCAACAGTTGTTCCATTCCCCACAGAAAAAGTGCGTCAAGCGGGGGCAGAATTCCCATTGCCCACAAGAACGGCAGACAAAGAAATACGACGTGCAAAATCTGGTTTGCCTGCTCTAGAATGGGTGCGTTGACAGCAAACCTGGAAAGAAGAAACGCATTTGACTTTTGTGAAGGAAAATACAGCTGATGTGTGGGAAGGCTTTTTGCTCAACTAGTACAGTCCATCCAGAAGCATAAACACGACCTATTCAATCTACAAGACCTCAGCCTCTATCTTTCAAAATTGTAGTAATTTTGTACATAAAAGCATTTAAACCCTTCTGTAAAAACACAAAGATCAGTATTAGAAGTCAGCATAAATTCTAAGCCACATATAGTTCATCAGCAAGCACACTGACTCACAGGTGGACTGCTAAGGTACTGGATTTCCCTCTGCTTCCTAGTAAACAAATGCGCCTGCCTCAAAGGAATGTTTTCAGGAATTTAAAGAACGTCTGAATTTTCTGTTCATGAATTTATAGGGAACTATTTGGGGTCCAAGAACGTTTGTGTAATTATCACATTGTAACTGAAAAAGCAACTAGGGTAAATTACATCTTCAAGTGCAAAACTAATCAAATCAAAAGCAAACACGCTTTTTTTAATAATGCATTTGAAGTACCTCTGTCACATGAACACATTTTCTGACTAAGTGATATCACTACTGCTTGACAAGGAGAAAGCCTGTGTAAAGTACATCTAAAAGCAAATTAACATTGCAAAAGACAGTTTTAACTGTTTCTAACTTACAAGCTGCTCAGGGTCTTCCCAATTTACGTGACAAAATACAGCAATTTAAGAACAACCTTTTATACACAATGTAGAGCATCAGTATTTGACATAAAACTTCTCTGCCTTCTTTTGGACAACCTACAGTTGATTAATTTCCCTCAGAAGAATAATTTCACCTTTCTCATAAAAATACACACAAAATAACTAGAGCTTTAATTAGGAAAATGCTGCATTAGGTTTACCTGTGTGCAAGATCCACTGCAATAAAGACAAAAATATAGAAAGGCCTCATCAGAGCGGTGATTTCGTAAGTATCCAGCGCTTGGAAAGTAGCAGTCTCAGTAGCTGTATTTACGATTAACGAATACTCTGCTATACATACAGTCACCCATCCAAACACAAAGATCATAACAGTTCCTCCAATGTTGTTATACAGCAAGGTTATTCTGTTTGGCAGCAAGTACCAAGTTCCCAGCCCGCACAATACCCCTGCCAGAAGCGAATGGAATACAGTGTTGATTATGTATTTCTTGCCAGGAATAATAAATTTTATTGTCTCTGAACCTACGCAGCTGGAAAATTCAAACTCATCTTCATCTGTTAGAGCATTCTGGATTTGCATTCTTTCTACTGTCACTGTTTTCTGTTTTGCATATAGATTTGCCATCTGAAGAATAAGCGCAGTGACAAACATCAGTCCTCCTGAAAGTGCTGCAGTATAATAGTCTTTCATAATGTCTAATTGGTACAGAAGCGTTCCTACTCCTCCCAAAACCCATGGCATCAAGAAAAGAATGATCTGATTCACATATACGTAAGGAGGGGCACAATAGCCCAGCTTAAAGCGGGGACCTCCCAGCACAGTCTGCGGAAAGCGCTTCAAGAAGAACTCCTGCTTGTAATCATTGAGCAGCGGTACATCTGGACCCATTCTTATTACTCAGGAATGCTGGATGAGTATCATTGTTCCTGTAAGAGAGCAGAAAGAAGAAGGAGCAAACATTACTGAATCTTACTCAAAACCGAGACAGGGAGTTCTTTTCTCCTATTTTCATGTAGCTAATTCTAACTGAATTTTAACAGTAGTACCAGAAACTGCCCTAACACGTCCAGAGATTTTGCTACTAGAATACAACTAGTAAGCAAACGCCAAGAATGTCAATAAGACCATTTTTTAAATTAAAGAATACGCTAATGATCCAAAGCTTTAGGCAGCAGATGATCTAACCTGTTACTGGGAAATGAGAAAACCACTCATCTCCACACCACAGTGTCTGCCTAAAAAGGATTTCTTTTTCACCTGGGCTAATTCCAAACACGTCTTGCTATGGAACTCCAATTAATCCTGTTACAGATCTCCATGGACAAACTGAAGAGTCACTGATTCGGGCGCATAATCAGGCATACAGTCACACCTGAAGTCCCAACAAAAATCAAAGCACTATGAAATAAACTGTAAAAAATTAGTAAAGCCTATTATTTCTATAACACCAGCATCTTTAGTGTCTTTCCAACATAGCTTTCTGCCTCCTAAAACATATAAAGGAAATAAACACTGATAGTTTTCCATGCACTGATCCTGCACAACTCACATCTTCCTCGTGGCAGTGGGGAAAGCTGAAAGGAGGAGAAAACAGAATCACAGAAAGGCCAGGGCTGGAAGGGACCTCAAGCATCACGAATCTCCAACTCCCCTGCCACGGGCAGGGCCACCAACCTCCACATTTAATACCAGCCCAGGCTGCCCAGGGCCCCATCCAACCTGGCCTTGAACAGCTGTAGGGACGGGGCATCCACAGCCTCTCTGGGCAGCTGTTCCAGCACCTCACCACTCTTAGAGTAAGAATTTTAAAACACCTCTAAACCTTTACAGTGGATCACCATGTAAGAGCCAGTCACAAACACTGAGAAATAATGATGGTAACTCCAATATTCAAATATAATCTTACAAGACTGGTCACAAAAGCGAAAACCCACAGATGTTCTTGGGAGATGCTAACATGTACAAATACTTGAGGTAAGACACGGGGTATGGCATTTCTACTCCTCCCAAGAGCAGCACAAAGCATGCAGTGCAGAACTAATTCATTGATAAGAATGCTTCTTAAAAAGAGATGCTGGATTGCCTTGGAAGATGCAATTCTGCCTTCCTTCCACTGGATGTGCACAACCCGATGAAAGCCTACTAGACATCATTGTTGATACAGTGAAATACATTGACCACCATGGAGTTCCCACCTACTGTGATCCCTTCCTGTGATCCCTACATACCAAATCCTTTTAGGTGCATCTGAGCCCACTTCACTCCTCACATTTAATCACATACTAGTGGCAGAGGTAGCTGCTCATCATTCTCAGACTAAGAAGCAGTGCAAATGAGAGATTCTAAAGGCCATTTCTACGCATTAGCTCAACCAGAAGCTTGCCTTCAGGGCAACCCAACACACCCCCAGTGAAACGTGGGGCCCTGCAGGCTTTCTTCAACCACTATCCACCAACGCTGGATTATTTTTTCTTCCAAACTGTAAAAATTCCAAGCTAGAGGAAAGGAGAAGGCAGAAGTCATAATGGAAAAGACACATGTTGACAATGGGGAGAGGAATTCACTGCAGTCAGCTCAAGGATGTGAAAACCTAACAGTGATGCACCCAATTAAAAACAATTTTCAAATGTCATTTTAAAAGTTTACAGTTCAGCCAACCTCTTTTGTAAGAATGCTGCTTAAATGACCTGCATACACAAAAGTAAGTTGCTCCCACAGTTAGGTGCAGCAGATTCATATGTATGCAAAGGACAGAAGACGAGCTTTCAAACAAAACCAAAGAAGAAAGTAGAACCAAAAGGTGCACCGTCCTCCTTTAAAAGCAGTTCTTTGGCAGCCGTGACGTTCAACTCTCTGTAAAAAGGGCTATTTCTGTTTCAAGGCTTCGTTTGCGTTGTGTCGATTTGTATTGCCAACCAAACGCTAACAAAACATCCCTCTTACAGCTTCTGTGTAAACAACAGACATCTTTGTGCGAGACGCAGAATCTACACACACAAACAATACAGCTCCACTTGGCCACCCTCCAAAAACCTACCAGGAGCCAGAAAAGGAAGAGAGTTTATTTATAAAGCCCAAGACTTAAGCTGAAGAAACGTGGAAATGCCCCCATCAGCAGTCCTGCCGGCTGCCAGCAGTCAGGTAACACCTCCCGGCTCCCACGAGGCGCTCACGCGTCTCGTTATTGCTGAGCCCTTAGCAACGGGGCTCCACGAGGCACCGAGTGTTTACAGGACCTGGCTCCAGCACGCATTCCTATCATAGGGGCCTGGCCCAGCGCTGACAACCCTCCTGGTTACCCAAACAGTCCGCGGGACAACAGCTGCTCATCCCCGGCAGGGACCGAAGCGTCGTAGCGGCGCTACAGGGCTGCAGCGCCATCAGACCGCTCCACGCGTTCCACCCCCCATCCGCGTCCGCACGGAGCGCTCAACGCACCGCGCACGGGATGCCCCCTCCCACGTGCTGAAGTCCCCGTATTCCCGCGGGAAAGCCGCGGCTCTGTGGCGGACGGCTCTGGCCCCGTGCCGGCGGTGGGGAGGTTTCTCCCCGTTGCCATCAGGCCTCGCCGAGCCACGGAGCCCGCAGATCAGATCGGCTCCTCCGAGCACCGCGGCGGCACCTACCTCGGGCCTGGGCTCCGAGCAGCTCGGGGAGAAGGGGAACGGGGCCGAGCCTGCGGCAGGAGGAGGAGGAGGACGGCGGAGCGCTGCCCCGCACCCCGGCCCCACCGGTTCCCTCAGGGGGCGTGAACGGTGCAGGCCGCGGCCCGGCGCTCCTCCCCGCCGGCAGGGCGGGAAGAGCAGCAGGAGGAGGCGTTGGATAACGGATTCCGGCCTCGCGGCGGCGCCCCCTCCCCTCGCAGCCGCCGCCGCCATTTTGCCGCCTGAGGGAACCGGCCGCACGGCGATGAGGGCGAAGCTCCGTCGGCAGCACCGTGTGCGTCTGCCGCCCCGAACTGCCGTCGTCCCGCTGTAAAACGAGACGTGAGGGCCCTGTCTAGCCGTGGCTTGCTGGCAGGCTCCCAAAGTGAAGAAAAAAGTGAAGAAAAGCCCCCGGCCCATCCAGCAGCTGCAGCAGGTTGCTGTCCCTGGGTCCCTCACCAGCCTGGGCCCTGCGGACCACATCAGGCCCATTGCACACTGTTTAACAGCCGGAGCGTCCTTAACAGGATTTACATCTAACAGCATTACGGTGTGTAACTCTGTACTGTAGGGTAGCAGGGCATGCATCTGTCTGCCTTAATATTCACGTTCTAAGTTCTTGGAAACAATCACATCCGTTGGAATCTGAATCCCTAATAACGTCTAATGCATTTCTGTGTACTTGAAATTCTAAATACAGCAAAGGAATTCCTCTGAGCAGTTTGAGTCAGAAGCGTAGTAACTTTTTTTAGAGGCTTGTTAGTCTGTATTCTTCAAAGATAACAAAGCGACAAAGTGGGGGGTATCCAGTGTAGAACTCGGGAAACGCTACCAAAAGAGACAGATTTACATTTATGGGGTTTCTTTCCCATGGAGGTCAACAGTAGAAGTGACTCCGAGCCCAGTGGGCAGGACGATGCGCATCTCAGGCTGCTCGGTTTTTCCAGCATTCCAGGTTTATTCACACCTTGTCCTTGAAATGTGTCTCTTGCAATCCTATTAAAACACTGTACTGAAATATGTAAATCCTCTGACAATTTCGGGGGTAAGCAGACATAAGCTTTATTTAAAGACAGTCTCTGCAGCTTGTGTTTCAGAACTTAGAGAAAAGATTCTTGCCTGTCCTTACTCAAGAATTAATCAGAAATTGAGTCAATGCAAACTCTTAAGTACTGGAAAAGAGAGCACACTAATTTATTTCTCCAAAAGTTAGAAGAACTTTCTTGGTCATATAAAATAAAACTTGCAAAGTGTTACAGATCAATTTTGCCAGCCTCCAGCTGTCCTTTCCAGATTACTGCAGTGTGTAACTGCAAACATGTGAACAATTCTTCTGAAATTAATAGTTCTCATCTGCCTGAATTGAGATATACATAAACTATTTGCAGGCTTAAGACTTGTTTTTTGGGTTGCTTCTTTTTAGTTGGTGAAAGGGCTCTTAATTCTGATCCCCCAAGTAATCATCTTGCATATTTTCATACTTTTTATGTTTACTTTCTTAAGATTGATGAAGCTGTGTATGCTGGATGTGTATTATCCACAACTACTTTTTCATGGCTCCCTTAGAAGTAATTCCTTTAGACAGTATGACCTTAGGCTGGCAGAAAGCCATGGAATACTTGGGAATTTGCTTCTTTCTGGATGACTTTATCCCTTTAAAATAAACCATCTACTTTATTAAAAAAGTTTTAAAAAGTTCCTCTGTGTGAAAGATACCTGCATTTCCCCAGGGCCAAGGGCTTTCGGTGGTATTTCTGAACTACTATTGATCGTGCCAGTGTAACAGTCATTCATGTGGTGAATTTTCTCAAGTATTAACTTTCATTCAGCTGCTCACTTGTCTTGGAAGTCTCTTTCGATTGCTGTGCTTTGAGAATCTGTCACTGATCCGAGGAGAAGGGGACAGAAAAAGAACTACAAATTGCAAATTTGTGTACTGCTTGAATTGTAAGTGACAACCCAGGATTGACTATGGGATATTCTGCATCTTTGGTTTGACAGGGCGTAAGAGTCCTGTGGCCATGCAGACGTCACAGTTGTCATTTGTCCCACGCTCCGTGGCCATGTAGATGTGCTTATGAATGGAGGCACACTGTGCAAGAGATGCCATTCCAGCAGCACACTGCCTCTCACTGCTGGAGCTTCAGGACAAGTTGTAGCTCTTGTATGAGTACTGAATTTGTGTCATCTGCATGCAAGCCAGTGGGTGCACTTCACCCAGTCAAGAATGGTCGCCTTCACACCCCGTAGTTATCAGGGTGTGGGTTCCAATGGCCTCCATCAGGATCTGAATGTGAAGATCCTCGTGACATTCCAACAACGCTGAGGGGTGTGTGATTTGTACACACCATCAGCTGCTCCTATGGAGTGCAGACCATTAGGCCTGCAGGTGAATCTCCCACGTTACATGAACAAATGCCTTTTTAGCCTAACGGTTAGAGGCTGACAATATCCACCCCACCCAGCTGGGGTGCTGGAGCTAGGGGAGGAGGATGGGGAAGAAATGCACTATCCTGCAGCATAAGTCAGCTGCCAGAAGGCTTCCCAATAGCAGAGCTGACCCCTCGGAGCTCTTACAGGTGGCAGTGCTTGGACAGTAGATGAATGTTTTGGAGAAGAGCTTGAGAGCATGCCTGTGTTTTCCCCTGTTGTGGAGCATTAAGCCTATATCTATACTGATGCAAATGGTAAAGTTCTGTTCTTCGCTTGTTCTCCGCGCACTGCAGTACTGCTAATTAAGCTTTGTTAGTTTGATGTCCAGTTTTTCCGACGTGGGTTTTGATCCAATCTTTCAAAATTCTGAAACTCCGCTTTTTTCCTTTGTATGTGCAAGTACATTTAAAAAGGATTTTCATCATTTCTTTGTGCCCAGCTTCTCTAATAAGGTTGGACAGATTCTCACAGTTTCTGTTGCTAATATGATTCCTGGCAAATAGAGCAGAAGGTTCAGGAGAACAAAAGAAATGATCTAATTTTAGTAATGGTGCAGACTGGGTCTGTCATTTTTCTCTCTCTTTTATCCTCCTACCCTTTTTGAATGTCAGCCTCTCCCAGCATCGCTTCTTTTCAGTTTGAATCTAATTCTTGTTCTTTGTCAAGGACTGGGCGTGATGAGTTTTTAGATATTCCTCTGAGCAGAAGCTGTAGTGTTTGAGAGGCTTATCGGGGAGATTTGGACTTGTCAGAGGTAATTTACTAAGAGTGAGCCGCTTCCAGGGAAGCTGCTTTTGAATGTTAAAAAGCCATCTATCTGAAATTTCACTTAATGTATATGTCACATTTATATTATCCACTTTAAATCTTCAATCAAAATCTGAGTCTAAGGAGTGCACTGCAGTGTGAGGATAATAAGAGAATTAATTTGGTTCTGAAAGACAAAGAGGGTTGCATGTAGTGTTGGAGGTCAGGCCTCTGTCTAGTGAAGTTCTTTGCCTTCTGCATAATTCAAGTATGAAAATTGCTACTGAAGCCTTAACATTAAAAGTGTTCTTGCAAAAACAATACTAACATGTTTTAAATTAAGTTTGTGCCTACAAACTTTGCTAGATTTGGACCCAGTGACATTGTTCTGTTGAACTGCAGCTATGCTCAGCTTACCCAGCCTTTCTTCTCGTGCTCCTGTTTTGGATATGAGAAATAAACAGGCTGTATTTGCAGTTTGGATGATGGTAATTATAGATAGCTGATGTGCAGAACCGTGCAAGGACGCAAAGAGAAAAGAGCAGTGTGGACTGAAGTGGAAAGTGCTGAAGCGGTAGCAAGATGCAGAGGACATCCTGTGTTAATTTATTGTGCGTACAGCAAGAACACCAGCAGGATTAGAAACAAACTATAGCTCAGCATTCACAGTCATAATGTATTCCCAGATGAAAAATGAAGCCAGCACAGAAGTTAATTTTGTTCCCAAACAGATCTATCTAAATAATTAAATCTGCCTTGATTAAAAACGGACAGTTTTACAAAATAAATCATTCCTGATTATCTAGCTCTAGCTGATTTCATTTTCTTACGTTTCATGGCACCTAGATAGAAGAGGGCTCTAAAACCTAAACAATATTCCTGCTGGAATACTGCTAAAACGGCTTCCTCTGTTGTAACAGACCATACGTTAGGCCTGAAGTTGGGCTCTGGGATACAATCAGTGTAATTTAGAATGGTGTTTCCAAGTGCAAATGCTCGGTAAGTAATTAGGCAGACCTCTTGCCCTACTTCTGAGACTGATTTAAAAAGTGAGCTGAGCAGTTTTGAGATGGAAAGAATATTGTTCCATCTTCAGGAGTTATATTTACATTGCTTTTTTTTATTTCAGGAATCATTAACCCTGAGTAAAATGAAAGCTTAAATGCATTCCATGAACGGCAAATTAAAAATGCTGTGTGCCAAGTAGGGAAGGTTTGCAGTGAAATGTCCTGTATCTCTTTACCAAGCAGCTCATCATTTCACCAGGAGATGAAAGGGAAGGACCAGCCCTTCCTTATTTCTCTCCCATTTTTGCATTCCATGCACAAGGTTTGAATGTTTTCAAGGAGAAGCTCAGCTAAGCGCTGCATTCAGGCTGGGCAGCCAGCCCAGCCCCTCTCCTTGCTAGCCATCAGCTCTCATCAGGGTGCTAATAAGGTGCCTAATGAGGTCCATGTTCTTGAGGCACATTAAGAAATCCCACAGATACAGCTCACATTCAGGAACAATAGTGTTTACATTGGCAGGGCTTTGAACAGAAACTCACTTTCACTCCAGCTGGTGAGTGTGATTCTAGCAACTAACCTAGCTTTCAGTAGCAAAGTTTGTTGATACAGCTTGTTGCTCTTCCTGTCACAGAACAGATCAATCACCTGCACAGTCAGAACCACAGGAGTGTTCAGGTTGGAAGGGACCTTTGGAGGTGACCTAGTCCAAGTGCTGCTCAAAGCAGGGTCAGCAGAGCAGGCTACTCAGGGCTGTGTCTGGCTGGGCTTTTAGTATTTCCAAGGATTGAAAGTGCATAACCTGTTCCAGTGTGGGTTGTCAGGGTTTGGTTTACTTTTTTGGTGTCTGTTTTTTTTTCTTATGTTTAAATAGTTTCCTGTATTTCAGTGTCCACTGTCTGCTCACTGAGCGCCATTTAGAAGTCGGGCTCCATTTCCTACCCCTTCCCATCAGGTGTTGGTTCACATTGGCGAGATACTCCTGAAGCCCAGGCTCAAGGCTCAGCTCTGTCATCCTGTCCCCTTACGACAGACGCTCCAACCCCTTAACCACCATCATGGCCCTTCACTGGACCCATCCTAGAATGTCTATGCTTCCACTGTACTGAGGAGCCAAAGACTGAACCAAGAAGTGCAGATGTGACCTCTCTATTGCAGAGGAGAGGATTATCTCCTTTCCTTTGACTTGCTGGAGATGCTCTTCCTAATGTAGCTTTTGCTGTAAGGGCACATTGCTGGCTTGTGCTCAAATTGTTGCCCTCCAGGTCTCCCATGGGAGCTCCTGCACAGCTGCTTTCCAGCTGTTCCACCCTGTTCTGGGACCTGTGGTCGGTCGTTCTTGCCCAGGGGCAGGGCTTTGCAATTCTCTTTGTTGGACTTTATGAAGTTGCTGTTTACCTGCTGTCTTTATGAAGAACCTCGCAGGACAGAGTTGGAGGGATGGAGATTTAATTACTCATGTTCCCGCAAAATCCACACATCATTCCTTAACTTTTTTGGTCTCGTGACCCTCTATAGCACCATGTCATCACCCTGATCTCTCACTGAATCTAAAATGAAAAGAAAAGCAATCCATGAAGTTATTTGCTTTGTAAGTTTATGCAGAAAAAGGAAGGAAAGGTATTTAATTCTCCATGTTATTACCTGAGTCATACAAATTTTTTATTTATGGCATTTCTGTTTTAACAACAGGAATCATGCCCAAAAATAAATGTGTATAAATTAAAGCCTCTTGGTTATGAATGAATCACTTATTTTCTTTATATTTATCCAGCTGAAATTCATAGTCTCCTCTGTGTACTGTGCTTTTTCCTCAGGGTTCTTTCCAACCAGGCCTCACCAATTCTGTCCTCAGCTCACCTACGATGAGAAAGCAGAGCATCTGTGCTGTTTCCTGA